>NC_138027.1:6963388-8455888 GCF_964106645.2 Podarcis pityusensis | reverse complement strand
ACCCTCTTCATACCACTTCTGGTCCTAGGAGACCGGGGGGGGGGGGCTGGTTGCAGCAGGAGGGGGAGACCCCAGCTTCTTCTGCAGCCTGCTTCTTGGTCTCCCTCCTCTCCTGCCTCCTCTTCTGCCTCTGATTCTGCACTGCTCTCTGCCACAGTTTCTTCCTGCTCACTAAACCCTGTTACTTCTTCAGCTTCCAACACCTTCTGCTCCCAGTCTTCTGACCACTCAGAGTTGTCTCACCACCAATCCCCGGGCTCTGAGCCTTCTTCCCTTGGGGGTTCCCCAGCTGGTTCCTTCCATCATTCTCCAGCCAGTCCGTGACAGCTGGGGTCACAAGCAGGCCCAGACAGAGGGGCGGGAGGGCATATGGGCCACTTGGCCCAGGCCTCCGATTCCAAAGAGGGCCTCGGTCAGCAAATTTATCTATATTTTCCATTTTGTCTTTATATGCAGATGCAGTTCAAGCCTTGAAATAGAATTATTTGTCAGCAAAATTATTTATATACTCACTTATTTATAAGACCAGTTATCCCCAGGGTAAAAAAAGGGAGGCACATTATCTACCTGGCCCGGGCCTCTGCCTGGCTCTGCAAAGCCCTGGCCACAAGAAACCTGGTTATGATGCTTGGACACATAAAAGAATGAAAAGGTTTTGGTGAACTCAATGTCCCTGGCAAAGAGGAAGCCTCCTGTTACGTCTCTGTATGCTCTGTGGCCTCCCCCCCCCCCTTCCATTCAGCTGGAGATGAGTCTCTCTCCAACAAGTGTAATCCAATTCAGTGATGTAGCAGAATTAAAGGTAAAGTAAATGGACCCCTGATCATTAGGTCCAGTCGTGGCCGACTCTGGGGTTATGGCGCTCATCTCGCTTTACTGGCCGAGGGAGCTGGCGTACAGCTTCCGGGTCATGTGGCCAGCATGACTAAGCCGCTTCTGGCGAACCAGAGCAGTGCACGGAAACACTGTTTACCTTCCTGCCAGAGCAGTACCTATTTATCTACTTGCACTTTGACATGCTTTCAAACTGCTAGGTTGGCAGGAGCAGGGACCGAACAATGGGAGCTCACCCCATTGTGGGGATTCGAACAGCCGACCTTCTGATTGGCAAGTCCTAGGCTCTGTGGTTTAACCCACAGTGCCACCCGCGTCCCGTAGCAGAATTATCTTACCTTTTTAAAAAAGAAATTCCACTGTATCTCTGTGTTGGTTCCTCCCGTGGGCTTTCTGAAGAGGCACACCCAGATCGGTAACTCACACAGAGAGAACGGAGTTGGACTCCTCACTTTTACATGCTCAGGTGCACTCCTGTTGTAATTCAGGACAAAAAGTGTGTGCCTCAGTATCGGAAAAGGTTCTTCACAGATAGCGAGAGATTTGAACCTGCATTTTCTAGTTGGTTTCGTTTACCACTGAATTTGCTCTTTAGGTGTCAAAAAGAGTAGAATGTTCCTTTTTGGTCCACGCTGCAACCTTTGCAGCTGCCTGGTTTTTGAAATCCCTGCTGCTTGATGAATAATACCCAAGTCCTGCTCACTTTCATTAATAATAGCATTGTCTGGCTAATCTCTGGATAAACATCTTAGCTCTTCTTCGGATACTATTTTGAGGATCCAAGTACCTGCCTGATATCCTGGCAACTGAGCTTTGCCGGACATCAGTGAGCACAAGCCAACAGAAGAGCTTTTAGAAATCCAACAATTATAGCCCGTGCTTAAAGCTTAATGCTCCTGCCAAATCTTTGACAAGGTTTGCCTCTTCTCTCCCTCACCACTGTGGCCAGTGCACAAAACTCTTCTTGCATATGCTTAATAATAATAATAATTTATATCTTACCCATCTGGCTGTGTTTCCCCAGCCACTCTGGGCAGCTCCCAATAGAATATTAAAAACACGATAAAACATCAAACATTAAAAACTTCCCTAAACAGGGCTCCCTTCAGATGTCTTCTAAAAGTCAGAATAGTTGTTTATTTCCTTGACATCTGGTGGGAGGGTGTTCCAAAGGGCAGGCGCCACCACTGAGAAGGCCCTCTGCCTGGTTCCCTGTAACTTGGCTTCTCACAGGGAGGAAACCGCCAGAAGACCCTCGGTGCTGGACCTCAGTGTCCGGGCAGAACGATGGGGGTGGAGACGCTCCTTCAGATCTACTGGGCTGAGGCTGTTTAGGGCCATTTTAAAATAAAACCTACATTAAAAAAAAAAAGGTAAAGGACCCCTGACAGTTAAGTCAGGTTGCGCCGCTCATCTCGCTTTACTGGCAGGGGGAGCCGACATTTGTCTGCAGACAGTTTTTTCCGGGTCATGTGGCCAGCATGACTAAGCCGCTTCTACCGAAACCAGAGCAGCGCATGGAAACGTCATTTACCTTCCTGCTGGAGTGGTACCTATTTATCTACTTGCATTTTGACGTGCTTTCGAACTGCTAGGTGGGCAGGAGCAGGGACTGAGCAATGGGAGCTCACCCCGTTGCAGGGATTCGAACCGCTGACCTTCTGATCAGCAAGTCCTAGGCTCTGTGGTTTAACCCACAGTACCACCCGTGTCCCATTTTAAGTTAGAGCTTAATAATTATTTCATCATCTATATACTTCTTCTTAATTGTATTTCACTATTAATATACTTCTTAATTTCATTTCAGTTCAACAATTACTTTGATAAAATACATATTTTGTTTTGCGCAAATGGCTTGAGATGCCTATTAGGTCCATAAACTACCATAGAGCATATATTCAACCAAAAAACAGCCACCATTTGTTGTTGACAAAGGACAGCTAGACATATAACGGGCCCCATTACCTTCAGTAGCTTAGGGCCTCATCAAACCTAAATCCTGCCGTGTGTGTGTGTTTATGTGTGTGTAGGGTTAGGGAACTTGCTGAGCCCACACCCATCCATGCACCGCAAATTTATTGCCAGGTAATTACTTGTCTGCTCCAGTTACTGCGATGTGATGCAGTTGGGGAAGAAGAGGAGGACGTGTGCAGGCTTGCATTATATCACGGACGCTCCACTCCCCTAAAGTGCTTTGCTGGCAAGCACTCTGGGCTCAGGTGTGCAGAGGTCAGCAGAGTAGCTCAGAAAGGGAGGGGGGAAATGGATTGAGCCCCTCGCTTGGCTATAAGCCAAATGAGAGAATGTCGAGCGCAGCTTTTGAAGCGTCCAACCTCTGCTTTGTTAATGTAAGTATAAAATAATATATAGCTGGAAAAGGAGATGGTGTTGGACATTCAGAGGAAGAGAGGAGAACTAGCCCTGCTGTACATCGGAGAGGGCTGTGTGGAGAGAGTCTCTTCCTTTAAATTCCTAGGAGGTTATCTCAGTGAAGACCTTACTTGGAAAATCAGTACAACCCAGGTGGTTAAGAAAGCCCAACAGAGACTCCATCTCCTCAGAGTATTGCAGAAGAACGATGTCAATCAACATTTGATGATCTCCTTCTACCGGTCCACAATAGAAAGTGTCCTTTCCTACTGCATCACGGTGTGGTACACTAGTTTGACATCAGCTGATAGGAAGTGCCTACAGAGGATGGTGAATACAGCACAAGATATTATGGGCTGTCCCGTGAAACCGCTGGAGGAAATAGCGGAAGAACGTTGCCTCAGGAGAGTGAGGAAAATTCTCAGGGATGATTCACACCCTGGCCGGCACTTTCTTGATCTCCTGCCCTCGGGCAGAAGATATAGAAGCATGATAGTCGCACCAACAGGGTAAAGAACGGCTTCTGTCCGTGGGCTGTTAGGCTGCTGAATGAAAAGATAACAACAGGGCAACTGACTTTTGGGTTTGGTGTGTGTGTGTGTGTGTGTGTGTGTGTGTGTGTGTGTGTGTCAGTAAATGAGTGGAATTAAGACTAAGAGAGCTGAGTGGGGGGGGGGCTCGTGTAATCTCACTGTATACAAGTTGTACAAGTGACAATAAAGTATTTCAATTCAATAACATAATATATAGCTAGAAAAGTTAACAAATGGATTCAGGGGGCCCTTTTCAGTTAGAATCATAGAACCGTAGAGTTGGTAGGGAGCCTGAGACAGGGGCGTACGAAGTGGGCAGAGGGGGCGGGCCGGCCAGGGTGCCACTCTGGGGTGTGTGTGTGTGTGTGTGTGTGAGTGAGTGACAAGATGGCCCCTTCCTCCCCCCAGCTGTAGAGCGGCCAAGGGTGTGCGCAGTTAGTATGGGCGCTGCTCGCACAGCGTCCATATGGGCTGCCGCGCGGGCACACTCCGTACGGGATGCCACACATGTGCACTCCGTACGGATGCCGCGCGGGCACCACTGGGCGGTTTGCCCTGCCCTGCCCTGCCCTGCCCCTCGGCGTCCCACCCCAGGTGCCAGAGAGGGTTCCTCTGCCACTGCCCTGAAAGTCATCTAATCCAACCCCTGAAATGGAGGCTCTGTATCCTTTCCTACCCCCAGTCCTAAGGTCTCAAAAACACCTCCTGCCACATTCTCCTCTAAACATCATTTATTCAACAGATACAGAACGAACATATTCCATTCCTTATCATTCCACTTCCTGCCTTTCTATAGCTTTCTTTTGCAGCAGTTACTGGGTTGTGTTCATTTTCGTTTTTATTATGTATTTTGTGCTTTTATATTGTGGCTTTATGTTGTAATGGCCCTGAGACCTGCAGGTATAGAGCAGTATACAAATTTAATTAATAATTTAATGTTGTTGTTGTAGTGGCCCTGAGACCTGCAGGTATAGAGCAGTATACAAATTTAATTAATAATTTAATGTTGTTGTTGTAGTGGCCCTGAGACCTGCAGGTATAGAGCAGTATACAAATTTAATTAATAATTTAATGTTGTTGTTGTTCCTTGGCTACTGAACATGCTCAGTCTTCAGTGAGCTGTTTGAAAAACAGTGACTTGTCCCTCTGATTATTATTTTTAAACTTTCCAATCATTGGGGTTCCCAGTGCTGAGACCCCCTCCTTGCATCTCAGTGGCCCCGGGTCCATTGGGGCAAATGCAGCTCTGACCCACTAACCTCATTCTTCGCTCGCCAGTCTTTGCCTGCCTGCCTTCCTTCCTCCTATCTTCCTATCAGCTTCCTCCTCCATAGGCTCACCTTAGGACTTTATAGAAGGAAGAGGATGGGGACAACGCTAGAATTAGTTGCCTCTGCCAGTCATTGGCTCTGGTTCTGCTTATAGAATTATGGAACCGCAGAGTTGGAAGGGGGTACCAGGGTCATCTAGTCCAACCCCCTGCAATGCAGGAACTTCAACTAGAGCGTCCAGGACAGATGGCCATCCAATCTCTGCTTGAAAACCTCCAAGGAAGGAGAACCCACAACCTTTTGTGGTGTAGCCTTATGAGGCTTTGCCCTCGGGTGGGAAAAATATTGCGCCTGGGAAAGGGAAGTGGGAGTCAACAGACACTCAAGGAATAGTTTCGGAGAAAAGGCTTTTATTTCTACCATCCATGAACTGGTAGAAGGAGCAAGTGTGATAAGTCACAAAAAGCATGCATGAGTTCACAATCATGTGCACAAGCATATATACCCCTTTCCAGTTCCCTCCCCCTTTCTCCTCCCTCAGAAGTTCCTCTGAGCATGAACAGAAAGCTGTCTTGGGACTATTGGACTCTTGGCACCCTTCCCAGGAAAAGGGGGGGGGTGAGAAGCCAAGGGGTTTTCAGCATGTTCAGATATGTTTCAATCTCTTGTTCTGGCATGGTTCCCGGACAGAAAGCAAGTTACAATGTGGTTCTTTAGCAAGGCCAGAAGACATGAGAAAGGCCTGAGAAACAATGGACTGTTCTCTACCTTTGTTACAGCAGAGCGGAATGTTTCTGATGCTTAGCTGCTGAGAAAATGATTTTGAGAAGCTTTGAGAAGCTTTGAGACTGCTTTTGGGGGGGGTGACTTCGGGCCTAGGTGAGGTCACCTGTCCTCACCTTCCTTCACTGGGAGTTTGTTCCATGGTCAAACAGCTCTTACCATCAGAAAGTTATTCCTGATGTTGAGTCAGAATCTCCTTTCTTGTAACTCGAAGCTGTGGGTTCCAGTCCTACCCTCCAGAGCAGGAGAAAACAAGCATACTCCTCCTCCCATGGGACAGCCCTTATTTGAGGATGGCTGGCACGTCTTCTGTCCCTCTCCTCTTCCCCAGGCTAAACATGCTCTGCTCCTTCAACCATTCCTCATCAGGCTTGGTTTCCAGACCCTTGATCATCTTGGTTGCCCTCTTCTGCACATCTTTCAGGCATCTGGAGGTATCTGGTTGGCCAGCTCCCTCAACCGTTCCTTATCAGGCTTCGTTTCCAGACCCTTGAACATCTTGGTTGCTCCTTGCCTTCTTCTCTACCAATCACAGCGGTGACCAGCCACTGCTGGCTACAATCTCTAGGCTCTTTTTGTTGGCCCTCACCACTCATGCTCACAGCTGTTCCCCAAGATAGCTGCTACTTGAACCCTCCGTCATTTCCTTCGGGTTCTTTCCCATTAACAAATCCGCAAGCAGAGTAAGATCTCAGGCACGGAGGAGGAAGGATGAATAATAGTTTTGGTGCGGTGTGTGGCGGTGAAAATTACTTTTCAGAGGCTTGCAGAACATGCAAACAAATAAACATACACTCCTAAGGAGTGGGTGTAATTAAAAGCTTATTGAATGCCAAATCAGGCCAGATCTCAGGTCCTGTTACTGGCAGATCACAGCTGCTTCACAAACTCTCACAAAAACCAGTCACTTGCTGGCACTCACTTTTGTGAATGAGTTTGGCACACCCTGCTTTTCCCAGACCTGTGAAACTCATTCTTGTGAATGGACTAGTCACATGCCCCTGTGTTTCCAAGCTTGTTGCGTTCTTGCATTTTGAATATGGCCTTATTGAATGCTACAACCTATTCCCTTCCCCCATGCTATGAAACCTGCATTTTCTTAAATCTGGCAATGAAGACCTTCAAAACGACATCATCGGCGATTGATGTGAGCTTTCCAGGAGCTGCTCAGATCATGGCAAATCTGTGTAGTCAACATGCAAACTTTTGCAAAATTCCTGCCTGCAAACTGTAGCTCTTATCTAGAGTCTTGCAAGAGGACATTGCAATGTTTTAGAGAAGAGCTGTCCAGACCAGGGGTCAGCAAACTTTTTCAGCTGTGGGCCGGTCCACCGTCCCTCAGACCAGGTGGTGGGCCAGACTATATTTTTTGGAGGGGAAATGAACAAATTCCTATGCCCCACAAATAACCCAGAGATGCATTTTAAATAAAAGCACACATTCTACTCATGTAAAAACACGATGATTCCTGGACCGTCCATGGGCCGGATTGAGAAGGCGATTGGGCTGCATCCGGCCCCCGGACCTTAGGTTGCCTACCCTTTGGTCCAGACTCTCGGGAGCAGTAAGAGCTATAGATTCGGTGCTTTCTGCCACTGTGGCAAGGTCCTCACAACATAACACATGATACAAAATTCTTATCACAGAATCATAGAATTGTAGAGTTGGAAGAGACCATGAGGATCGTCTTGTCCAATTCCCTGCATTGAAGGAATATGCTTCTGTCGCATACAGGGATCGAACCTGCAACCTTATCAGCACCACGCTCTAATCAACTGAAATGTGTCCAAGGATGCTTGTACCTTAACTCTCTCATTCATTTGCTCCAGGTGGGCCTGTGGTCCTTCAGATGGACTCTGACTCTCATCACCTGTCCCCACCCACCAAAGCCATTGCCCAGGAAGAAGATGAATTGTAGTCTAACTTCTTCTTTGGCGATCCCTCGTAGCTGAGAAAAATTGTCTTCCATAAACACGGTTTTAACAATGAGTCCATAAGTGACTGTGGAGACCAATTCTGGATCCGCACGTCCTTCCACAGTGGGGACATAGGTTTCTGGGCAGGAGTCAATCATAGTGAGGGTTTGCCAAGCGTGCCTTCCTCTTAGCACGTTTCTCCCTTGCGTCCTGAGTTCGAGTGTCTTCAAAGCCCCTGACACCTTTAGTAAAGGCTGTTCTCCAATTGGAGCATTCACAGGCAAGTGTTTCCCAGTTGTCGGTGTTTATACTACATTTTTTTTAGATTTGCCTTGTGAGAGTCTTTAAGCCTCTTTTGTTGACCACCAGCGTTATGCTTTCCATTTTTAAGTTGGTGGCTATCCGTGAAGCACATTCTGCAGATTAACAATGGTCTGTGCCCTCCTTCCTTCTATCTAGCGTGAATCAACCAACGTTCATTTTTATTATTATTGGATCTTCCTGAGTTCCATTGTTATGTGCGAGGGGAAAGAAATCTCTGCTTTCTCTGCACCATAATTTTATACGCTCCCGGTCATGGTCCCCCCATTTTACCCTCCTTTCCCCCAACTTAAAAAGGGAGAGTTGCACCTTGATCGTTTTTGGGTGGCCATTTCTGAACTTTTTCCAGCTGACACCATCTGAACTTTTTAGAGTCTTCCAAGTGTGGTTGCACAAGGTGATTTCTGTTAGCGATTTTTTGCTATTGCAATCAAAGTGGCTTGCAAAGGAGGAAAGGAAAGGAAAAGAAAACCAAATTTAAACATCAAATAGCACTTTAAAATGATAGAAAGCACGACAGTGGCAGTTTTCTCTCTTTGGCGATCCCTCGTAGCTCAGTAAGATTGTCTTCCATGAGCACAGTTTTAACAATGAGTCCGTAAGTGACTGTGGAGGCCAATTCTGGATCCAGACGTCCTTCCACAGTGGGGACCTAGGTTTCCGGGCGGGAGTTGATCACGGTGTAGATTTGTTGACCACCAGCATTATGCTTTCCATTTTTAAGTTTGGAATAGAGTAGTTGCTTTGGAAGATGATAATAAGGATCTGAAAGGCTGCAGAGTCCCCATGCCAAATTTGTTCCTACACAGCTGCAACTCACGCACAAAAATTGGGTAGCCTGATATGTCAACCTAGGGACGCGGGTGGCGCTGTGAGTTAAACGACAGAGCCTAGGACTTGCCGATCAGAAGGTCGGCGGTTCAAATACCCGCGTTGGAGTGAGCTCCCGTTGCTCGGTCCCTGCTCCTGCCAACCTAGCAGTTCGAAAGCACGTCAAAGTGCAAGTAAATAAATAGGTACCGCTCCAGCGGGAAGGTAAATGGCGTTTCCGTGCGCTGCTCTGGTTCGCCAGAAGTGGCTTAGTCATGCTGGCCACATGACCCGGAAGCTGTACGCCGGCTCCCTTGGCCAATAAAGCGAGATGAGCGCCGCAACCCCAGAGGCGGCCACGACTGGACCTAATGGTCAGGGGTCCCTTTACCTTTACCTATATAGAATCATAGAATCATAGAGTTGGAATAGACCACAAGGGCCATCGAGTCCAACCCCCTGCCAAGCAGGAAACACCATCAGAGCACTCCTGACATATGGTTGTCAAGCCTCTGCTTAAAGACCTCCAAAGAAGGAGACTCCACCACACTCCTTGGCAGCAAATTCCACTGTTGGACAGCTCTTACTGTCAGGAAGTTCTTCCTAATGTTTAGGTGGAATCTTCTTTCTTGTATTTTGGATCCATTGCTCCGTGTCAACCTCAGAACCACTGAAGCTAAAGCACTGAGCCCAGAGCGCCTTGGCATACACCAGGAATCCCAATTATTCTTATATTAATCTCTCCTTTTATCTCTGGGTGCTTCCCACACAGTCTATCAGATTACACGTGAGCTGGGTTGGACTAAGCTCATTCTGGTTGGCACCCTTGTTACCCTTGGATGAGTTCAACTTGGTGATGAAGGAGCCCTCCCCTTTAACAGGCTGTCTGGCTGATTTCCTGTCTGCCTTGACCTTGAGATCCCTTGCATCTTTTCCCATGCTCCCTGGAGGTTCGGAGCAGCATCTAGCAATTATAATTGTAATAGAAAGTGCCTGGTGATGGATGGAAGGTCCATAAGGATTCAAATTATCCTGATGGCTTTTCTTGATCCATAATTTGCACTGCTTTTCTCTCTGTCTCTCGCTTGCGCCACCCCTCCCCACATCAATAAATATTATGGGAGTAACTCAGCAGGTTATCTGCTGACTTCAGCTTCTTCCTCTGTGGCGATTACTCGTAGCCGAGTAAGATTGTCTTCCATGAACACGGTCTTCGCAGTGAGCCCGTAAGGGACTGTAGAGGCCAGTTCTGGATCCACACGTCCTTCCACAGTGGGGACGCAGGTTTTCGGGTGGGAGTTGATTACGGTGAGGGTTTGCCAAGCGACCCTTCCTCTTAGCATGTTTCTCCCTTTTGTCCTGAGTTTGAGCGTCTTCAAAGCCCATGACACATTTGGTAAAGGCTGTTCTCCAATTGGAGCGCTCGCAGGCCAGTGTTTCCCAGTTGTCAGTGTTGATGCTACATTTTTTTAGATTTGCTTTGAGAGTGTCTTGAAACCTCTTTTGTTGACCACCAGCATTACGCTTTCCATTTTTAAGTTCCAAATAGAGTACAGTGATATCTCGGGTTAAGAACTTAATTCATTCTGGAGCTCCGTTCTTAACCTGAAGCACCACTTTAGCTAATGGGGCCTCCTGCTGCTGCCGTGCCGCCAGAGCACGATTTCTGTTCTCATCCTGAAGCAAAATTCTTAACCTGAGGTACTATTTCTGGGTTAGCAAAGTCTGTAACCTGAAGTGTCTGTAACCTGAAGCGTCTGTAACCCGAGGTACCACTGTAGTTGGTTTGGAAGACGATAATCAGGCATCCGCACAACATGACCAGTCCAACAAAGTTGATGTTGAGGAATCATTGCTTCAACACTGGTGATCTTTGCTTCTTCCAGCACCTCCATGGCAGACCACATCAGCTGCAGACCACCATCCAGAAGTGAGCTGACACAGGGTGTTTTACCACCCAGTTCAATAAGAACACAGGAAGCTGTCTTAAAAGGAATCAGAACATTGGTCCATGTAGCTCAATAGTGTCTGCACTGACTGGCAGCAGCTCTCTGGGGTTTTTTGGGCAGGGGACATTCCTAGTCCTACCTGGGACCTTCTGCATTCAAAGCAGATACTCTACCACCCTCCAGCTGTCCAAGAGGTTTGCCTTCGTTTGAACTCTTGCAAATTTATTTCCTTTATTTTGTTTTCATTTTAGAACATTTGTAGGCCAGTGCCCATTTTTCCCTCTTACACTCATTCTCCAGGGCTAGCAAATAAAATAAAATAATAAAATAAAATAAAATAAAATAAAATAAAATAATAAAAAAAATGACAGCTGCCTCAAGCAGGGACAGCAAGGTGTTGGGTGTTTTGGGGGCCATTATTATTATTTTCATTATTATTATTACTTTTTTCAGCTGGAACTCTGTTCTGTCACCACTCAGGTGGGCACCATTGCCATTCTAAAAGAATGAGGGAGGTGTTCATGGTGAATTCTGGCACCCCTTTCCCTAGAAAAATAGCACTGGTTATTATTTATTTTATACCCTGCCTTCTTCCCTGACAGGGGCAGCATACAGATAAAAACAAGAACTGCTAGAAACATAGAAAAAGTAATAATTGAAAAACAATTGATAGAATCAAAACTATCTAATCTATTGGGATGCGGGTGGTGCTGTGGTCTAAATCACTGAGCCCCTTGGACTTGCCAATCAGAAGGTTGGCAGTTCGAATCCCCGCGACGGGCTGAGCTCCCGTTGCTCAGTCCCTGCTCCTGCCAACCTAGCAGTTCGAAAGCACGCCCAAAAAGTGCAAATAGATAAATAGGTACCGCTCCGGTGGGAAGGTAAACAGCGTTTCCGTGCACTGCTCTGGTTCGCCAGAAGTGGCTTAGTCATGCTGGCCACATGACCTGGAAAAACTGTCTTTGGGCAAACGCCGGCTCCCTCAGCCTGAAAGCGAGATGAGCGCCGCAACCCCAGAGTCGTCTGCGACTGGACTTAACTGTCAGGGGTCCTTTACCTTTACCATTTTATCTAATCTATTAAAACCATACAAATAATTGCAATGAAAGTGGGATAGAACCGGCTCTTTCATGAAAGGCAGTCAGTTCCCTAAGGCCTGTTGGAAGAAAGGTGCGGACAGAAGGGCAGAAAGGAGGAAACAATAACAACAACAACAACTACAACAACAATTTATTATTTATACCCCGCCCATCTGGCTGAGTTTCCCCAGCCACTCTGGGCGGCTCCCAATCAAATGTTAAAAACAGTACAGCATTAAATATTAAAAACTTCCCTAAACAGGGCTGCCTTCAGATGTCTTTTAAAGATAGGATAGCTGCTTATTTCCTTCACATCTGAAGAGAGGGCGTTCCACAGGGCGGGTGCCACTACTGAGAAGGCCCTCTGCCTGGTTCCCTGTAACCTCACTTCTCGCAATGATGGAACTGCCGGAAGGCCCCCGACACTGGATCTCAGTGTCTGGGCAGAACGATGGGGCTGGAGACGCTCCTTCAGGTATACAGGACCGAGGCCTCTGAACTTCTCCAGAAAGGGAGTACAAAAGTTGCCCAGGGGCTGCCACCACAGAGAAGACCCTCTCCTGCATTCCCACCAACCATGCCTGTGAGGGTGGTGATATGGAGAAAAGGGTCACTGAGTCTTCTTTGTGTCACCTGCATTCATCTACCTCCCCACAGGAGGGCGCTGTCCAGTGCTGAAATAGCATTCCGCCGCCAGTCAACTTCTCTGAGTTGAATGATGGGAACATCTTGACCTTGACTCCAACCACAAGCATATCTTGGGCTGGTCCACTCCTGCAGCAGACAGCAATGGGGAGATTCCTGCATACTTGTGGAACTCCCTGCCACAAAATGTGGCGATGACCGCTAGCTCCAAGTGGCCCTTTTATCAGGGGATGTTTATGGCAGGAATGTTTGGCCAAGGAGGAAAGCAGGTCTTGGGCCGAAGAAAGGGCTCGTCGCTTCTGGTTTAAGTGATGGGTTCTTTCTTCCTTTCTTGCACTGCAATTTGTAGGAACCTAGGCTAGCTGTCTTACAGTGAATCAGGCCACTGGTCCATCTAGATCAGTGTTGCCAACACTGACTGCCAGCAGCTCTTTAGGGATTCCCAATTATATCTGTAGATCCTGGGGATCAAACCTGGGACTTCCTGCATACAAGGCAGTTGCTCTTCCACTGAGCCTCTTCCCCAGATTAGGAATCATATTGATAACACAGGGAGCTGCCATAGAATCACGGAATTGTAGAGTTGGGAGGGAACCCAGGGGTCATCTAGTCCAACCCCCTGCAGTGCAGGAATCTCAACTAGATCATACTTGATAGATGACCATCCAGAGATAGAGAATCCATTCGACCTTCCAAAGGAGTCCATTACAATGTCAAACTGTTGTCGCTCTCAGAAGGTTACTCCTGATGTTTAGTCAGAATCTCCTTTCTGGTAGCTTGAAGATGTTGGTTTGGTTCCTACTCTCCAGAGCAGGAGAAAGCAATCATCATCATCATCATCATCACCATAGTAATAATAGTGATTTATTATTTATACCCCGCCTATCTGGCCGGGGTTCCCCAGCCACTCTGGGTGACTCCCAACAGAATATTAAAAAAACGATAAAGCATCACACATGAAAAACTTCCCTAAACAGGCTGCCTTCAGATGTCTTCTAAAAGTCAGATAGTTGTTTATTTCCTTGACATCTGATGGGAGGGCGTTCCACAGGGTGGGCGCCACCACTGAAAAGGCCCTCTGCCTGGTTCCCTGTAACCTCACTTCTTGCAGGGAGGGAACTGCCAGAAGGCCCTCGGAGCTGGACCTCAGTGTCCGGGCTGAACGATGGGGGTGGAGACGCTCCTTCAGGTCTACTGGGCTGAGGCTGTTTAGGGCTTTAAAGGTCAGCACCAACACTTTGAATTGTGCTCAGAAACATACTGGGAGCCAATGTAGGTCTTTCAAGACCGGTGTTATATGGTCTCGGCGGCCACTCCCAGTCACCAGTCTAGCTGCCACATTTTGGATTAGTTGCAGTTTCCAGGTTATCTTCAAAGGTAGCCCCACGTAGAGCGCGTTGCAGTAGTCCAAGCAGGAGATAACTAGAGCATGCACCACTCTGGCGAGACAGTCTGTGGGCAGGGAGGGTCTCATCCTGCGTACCAGATGGAGCTGATAAACAGCTGCCCTGGACACAGAATTAACCTGTGCCTCCATGGACAGCTGTGAGTCCAGAATGACTCCCAGGCTGTTTAATGACTGTTCGTCTTGCGTGTTCTCCCCATCTCCATCCCCTAAATCTGTTCTGGGGGTTCTCCTACTCCTCCAGAGCAGAACTGTGGGGCACATTCAAGCGGAGGAAAGAGGGAAAACTTTTGCTGTGCCTACTAACAGCGTCGAGTGTATTGGATGCCCCCCTTAGTGTTAAGAACGGGGAAACTGATAAGGACTTGTGTATATTCAGGAGACATGCAAAGGCTGTTTCTCCCCCTGGGGTGGGAGAGGATCAAACAGAAATAAAGGGAGCGTTAGTTTGGACTAAGCCGCAAGGACTAAACCGTGCCACGCATTAAATTTTAAGCAGAGTGTCTGCGAAGCTTCGTTGCACATTATCTAGAATGTGATGGTTGACACTGATTTTCCCCCCTCCCTCTCTTTTAATGATGGCTTTCTCACAAACACCACCTGTGACACAGCAAAAGCCTGTCAACTGCTGCCTCCACTTCAGTCACCGAGTCCTTTTATAGTGGATGGCTAATTAAACAAAGAAAAGATGACTCTCAATCTCGCCATCTGCTTCAAGGCTCTCTGTCTGCCTTGCAGACTCCCCTGAGACCTTTGGGGGCGGCCCTGATGTTTGCAGAGATTCTTGACGTGGGGAGAAGCAGGACTAAATTAGTAGTTTGAGAAGCTGGGCTCCAGGATTTGTTTTTTATTTTTTGCAAAAGAGGTCATCCGTTTGTAGAAAATGGTGTTGAAACGACGGAGAGCTCCTAAGTTTGCTTTCCTGAGGCATTGCTGCAGCGAAGCCTAGTCTGTGCATGTACATTATTTTTTCTTTTCTTTTCAAAGAGATCAGATTTTGCATCACATCATATACTGCAACCAGAATAAGTTCAGAAAGCGTACTCATAGCGATTTGTTTCATTAAAAATTATATACCATGCAGAGATTCCAGGACAATTGGAGTAAATTTATTGAATATTTAAAGGACAGCTGTAAAGACTTAAAAATGCTAGCAGTATTGAAGTAATTCCTACAATGTAAAATAGATAAGATGTGATGATAAAATACACGAAAAGAAATTGATAAGGGATACCAACTGAAGGGATGGAGGGAGGTCACAAGCTCGGCAGAGCAAAAAGGTTTATATATTGATAAATGTATGGTAAGAAAGAGGACGCGGGTGGCGCTGTGGGTTAAACCACAGAGCCTAGGACTTGCCGATCAGAAGGTTGGCGGTTTGAATCCCTGCGATGGGGTGAGCTCCCGTTGCTCGGTCCCTGCTCCTGCCAACCTAGCAGCTCGAAAGCACGTCAAAGTGCAAGTAGATAAATAGGTACTGCTCCGGCAGGAAGGTAAATGGCGTTTCCGTGCATTGCTCTGGTTCGCCAGAAGCGGCTTAGTCATGCTGGCCACATGACCCGGAAGCTGTACGCCGGCTCCCTCGGCCAATAAAGTGAGATGAGCGCCACAACCCCAGAGTCGGCCACGACTGGACCTAATGGTCAGGGGTCCCTTTACCTTTACTATGGTAAGAAAGAATATGTAATGTAAAGAAAATAATAAAAAATTATTGGAAGGAAAAAAATTATATACCACCCATTGACAAAAAGAATAGAACAATGGAATTATCCGTTAAAAACAATTTCAGACATTTGGGTCTGAAGATTGGGGAAATATTGCTTAACGGAAAGTAGAATAGCTGGATGTCATCCTAGAGGGAATGTATTGAATACCGGTAATTTCTTTTATTTAACTGACAGATGGAAAAGGAAAAGTCCTTGTTTTCTTTCTTTCTTTCTTTCTTTCTTTCTTTCTTTCTTTCTTTCTTTCTTTCTTTCTTCTGTTATTTCCTTCTATCTCCTTTCTCTTCTTTTTTGTTTTCCTTTGGTGTTCTCTGCTCTGGCCTGTTATCAGGGTCCAAGGATTACATACCGATGAAGGTGGTATAAGGAACATGAGAGGCGGAGAAGGGAAGACCGCCTCCCCCAGGGTGAGAGGGAAAGCTCCCAGGTGAGAGCTGGGAGGGGCCACCACTTTTTGCGCAAGACAGAAAGGATGAAACAATGAAATTATTGGCTTAAAACAACCCACTTACAAACAACTAACTTAAGACATTCAAAAAGAATCCAAATCTGCAATTAGCTAGAAATCACATTAAAAGACATGGCAGCATAGCTGGATAGGCTTTCCTAAATGAGAATGCTTTTGTTGTTGTTGTTCAGTCGTGTCCGACTCTTCGTGACCCCATGGACCAGAGCATGCCAGGCACTCCTGTCTTCCACTGCCTCCCGCAGTTTGGTCAAACTCATGCTGGTAGCTTCGAGAACAATGTCCAACCATCTCCTCCTCTGTCGTCCCCTTCTCCTTGTGCCCTCCATCTTTCCCAACATCAGGGTCTTTCCAGGGAGTCTTCTCTTCTCATGAGGTGGCCAAAGTATTGGAGCCTCAGCTTCAGGGTCTGTCCTTCCAGTGAGCACTCAGGGCTGATTTCCTTCAGAATGGATCGGTTTGATCTTCTTGCAGTCCATGGGACTCTCAAGAGTCTCCTCCAGCACCAGAATTCAAAAGCAACCATTCTTCGGCGATCAGCCATCTTTATGGTCCAGCTCTCACTTCCATACATCACTCCTGGGAAAATCATAGCTTTAACTAGACAGACCTTTGTCGGCAAGGTGATGTCTCTGCTTTTTAAGATGCTATCTAGGTTTGTCATGGCTTTTCTCCCAAAAAGCAGGCGGAGAATGCTTTTAGCAGGCACCAAAAAAAAGTACAGTGAAGGTTTCTGCCTGACATCAATAGGCAGGGAGTTCCAAGTGTGGCTGCTACCGTAAGGAAAGATTAATTTCTTTCAAATCTTGAATGGGCGTTATTTGGCTCCTGCAATGGTTCTGCAGATGGAAGTGGTCAAGTGAACAGATCAGCAAGCAAACAGGTAGTTGCTTTGCTGAAGTTATTTCATCCACACGATTGTCGTTTTCAAATACAAACATGTGGACAGGTGCATCCCTACTTCCATGCGTTTGACTTGCGTGAGACCTCGGCGATATGCGTGGTGCCAGGAAATAATTAACTAAATCAGTTCAAACTGGAAAAAGGCATGAAACCGGCAAAACCGACCCCAAACCAGCGGGGAAACTGCAAAAATGGTGCAGAAGGAACACGAAAACGGCTGCCAAACCCAGGAGCCTTTGCACCAACCTCTGAGTCTTGGGGAAAGTTGGCGTTTGAGAAAGGAAATCTGGAGGGAGCAGTTGTGGTGGAGTTGGCTGGACTTTTTGGTTTGGTGGAGATTCATGTAGCTGAAAATGTGCATCTTGCAGATGCAACATATGAAACATATATAATTCTTGGTTAAATCTGCATCGCATCTTTCTTCTCTGATTGAAATCAAGGGGGTATACATGGTGAGGGTCCCAGGCAATCTCCAATTCAGGGACCAGAAACCCCAGGCTTGCTTTCCTTCAGCAAGACAGCCATAAGTCATGCTTTCTGATTTTTCAGCCATCCAAGCATCTTAGACTCTGCATGTGCCAATGTCCAGCTTTCTAAGTGGTCTGGAATGAGCCAAACTATTTGGGATGCATTTATCACCCTTCGTTTCCAGGGAGAGACTCGACAAACATACCACTGCTTCAGATTTTCATAGCAACCAGAGTTTTTTTGGGGGGGGGCACAGCTGCCATTTTTTTTACCTCTCCCAGTGTTCAGGGGCTTTCACCCAACCCAGCTGTTTTGGACAACAATTCCCATCAGCTGCAGCCAGGGAAGGCACTAGGTTGGGGAAAGAAAGAAAGAAAGAAAGAAAGAAAGAAAGAAAGAAAGAGGACATGACAGAAGTTTGCAAATTTATGCATGGAATGGAGGAAGCGGCAGAGAAACATTTCACTCCCTCTTACAAACCACTAGAACTTGTGGACGTCCAAAGAAACAGAACGTTGGAAGGTTCAGTACCGATAAAATAAAGTGCTTCTTCGTTCGGCACATAGTTAAACGTAGGTAAACAATGGAACTCCTTGCCACAGTAGGCAAGGATGGCTACCGATGTAGATGGTTTTAAAAGAGGGATGGACAAATTCACGGGGGAGGAGAGGGCTATCGAGGGCTACTACAGAGGATGCTGTGGCAATGGCTTTACATGCTTTACATGCTGTACTGACTCATTTGGAGACGCAAGGGAACTAAAAGGTAAAGGGACCCCTGACCATTAGGTCCAGTCGCGGGCTACTCTGGGGTTGGGGCGTTCATCTCGCTTTATTGGCCGAGGGAGCCGGCGTACAGCTTCCAGGTCATGTGGCCAGCATGACTAAGCTGCTTCTGGCGAACCAGAGCAGCGCACGGAAACGCCGTTTACCTTCCCGCCGGAGCGCTACCTATTTATCTACTTGCACTTTGACGTGCTTTCAAACTGCTAGGTTGGCAGGAGCTGGGACCGAGCAACAGGAGCTCACCCTGTCGCGTGGATTCGAACCGCCGACCTTCTGATCAGCAAGTCCTAGGCTCTGTGGTTTAACCCACAGCGCCACCCACGTCCCTTGGCTACCAATGTAGATGGTTTTAAAAGAGGGTTGGGCAAATTCACGGTGGAGGAAAGGGCTATTGAGGGCTACTATGGAGGATGCTTTTGCAATGGCTTTACATGCTTTACATGCTGTACTGACTCATTTGGAGAAGCAAGGAAAGTATGTGCCCCCAAATACCCCAGTAATAAGATCATTAAGTTTGCAGATGATACAATGGTGGTTGGTTTAATCACGGCCGGAGAGGGGGTCACGGCCTCCAGGAAGGAAGTTGAGCAGTTGGAGGAGTGGTGCAGGAAAAACAACTTACTCCTTAACTTAAAAAACCAAAAGAGATTATTGTGGACTTTAGGAAATGTAAATTGAATATTCAGCCATTTGTTATTGAGGGGAAGTGCGTGGAACAGGTCTTGGTGTTTCGATTTCTGGGAATGGAGTTGAGAGATGACCTAACCTGGGGAGAAAACAGCAAAGACCTGACGAAGAGAGCACAGCAGAGGTTATATTTTCTGAGAATCCTCTGGAAAAACAATCTCTCAAAGGACCTGTTGATGGCATTTTACCATTGCACTGTGGAGAGTGTACTAACTTATGATCTCTGTGTGTGGTTTGGGAGCTGCACGGCCAGGGGAAAAACAATGCTATCCAGGGTTGTAAAGACTGCAGAGAGAATAACAGGGTGCACTTTTCCCACCTTGGATCAAATCTATGCTTCCAGGTGCCATAAGAAATCTGCAGAGATAGCGCAGGATAGTGCACACCCCGGAAATGATCTCTTTCATATTAGAAGCAAAAAAAACTTGTTTTGATGAATTGGAAGAGCCGCAAAAAGATTCCACTGAGCATACGGATTGATAATATGGACAAATTAGCTACATACGAACGAATTGCATGTTGACGCAAATTAAGAATAGATACATATGAAGAAATCTGGAATGAATATTTAAGTGATAAGGTGGACAGTGGGGGGTGGAGAAAGAGGTGGGAAAAGATTGTTTAAAAGGTGTAGTCATAGGTATATCAGTGTATTCAAATCTGAACTGTCAAATTGTGTTATTATGGTTTTTGTTGTATGTGTCTTTTGCGGTTGTTGTTTGTATTGAAAAAATGATTAAATAAATTTAAAAGAAAAACTACAGTGAAATGAGACACACGTGCCGGGCCCCAAACCAGTTGTAGAGCTCTGTACGACTTGCGCTTATTCTTAGATCCTGCACGTTACATTATTCATGTGCCTTTTGTCTCGGTGATGCGCACGAGGCAGAGCTTTTTAATGAAGGCGTACTCGGTGTCATGTCTCTTTCCACGCCTGCCTGGAGGTCCCCCTCCTCATCTTTGCATTAGGGCCAGGGAAGTAGGAAAAGTGGGCTACTGGATTCGGGGGGTTTCAAGGAAGAACCCATTCAGAGTTGCCTTCATCTCATACTAAAAGGTTCAGTGTTCTGCTACCAAGGGAACATCAATTGATGCCTCTGGCTTCCTGCAAGAAGATGAAACGAGCCCGCTGGATCAGGGCCAATGGCCCATCTAGTCCGGCATCCCGAATGCATCTCGTCCAGAATGTTGGAAGTTTTGAGACAGAGAAAAAAAGCAGCGCGTAGTTGAACTACGGAACTCCCTGCCACAGGACAGATGGCCGCCAACCTACATGGCTTTGAAAGAGGATTAGACAAATTCATGGATGAGGTGAGGGCTATCGATGGCTGTCAGCCATGAAGGTGATGCTCTGGCTCTGTGGCTGGAGAACGCAATGCTTGGATGAACTGGATAGCTCAGTCCATTAGAGCACGAAACTCTTATTCTCAGGGTTGTGGGTTCAAGCCTCAAACTGGACAAACGTTTCCTGCATTGCAGGGGTTTGGACTAGATGATCCTGGTGGTGTCAGGAGTTCAGCCTACACCCGAGTAGGACCCTGGCAGAGACACATGCCAGTGTGGTGTAGTGGTTAAGAGCAGTGGACTCATAATCTGGTGAACCGGGTTCGCTTCCCTGCTCTTCCACATGCAGCTGCTGGGTGACCTTGGGCTAGCCACACTTCTCTGAAGTCTCTCAGCCCCACTCACCTCACAGTTTGTTGTGGGGGAGGAAGGGAAAGGAGATTGTTAGCCGCTTTGAGACTCCTTAAAGGGAGTGAAAGGCAGGATATCAAATCCAAACTCTTTTTCTTCTTCCTGGACTTTCGTTCGGGAGCTTCAAAAGCTTTCTTCAGCCCGAACATCACAGCGACCGATGCCCACCGACACCGGCACACTTAGGGATCCGCAGAGTCTGTGCAGTTCGGGTGACAGATCTCAGCAACTCAGCATTTTGGCTAATCTATTTTATTTACATATAAACACACAGGGAGCACTGCAACATGGCTCCCTCTCTCTCTAGCATCAGACACCAAAGAGAAAGAACAAAGGACAATAGTCCCACTTCACGGAACACAGTCACACAAACATCCTGTCTCCATCGCTTCCCACTCTGTGGTGTCAAAACATACACCGTCATGTGAAAGACAACAACCCCATGACTGCAATCACAGAGCAGGAATTCTAACAGGTGGTCCCTTCCAATGATTCTGAACAACAGTTGCTGGAAACCACTGGAGGGGAGAGTTGCTCCTAGTTCTGCTTTTGGGCTTCATCACAAGCATCCAGTTGGCTGCTGTCAGAACTTCTGATGCTCTTATGACTGTAGGAGTGACAGCTAGAGGGTTTTAGTCTCGGAAAGGCAAGGGGTCAACTAGATGGCCGTGGGAAATCTGCAAGCCCGATTCAACCCCATGAGCCCTTTCCCCTCTTCCTGTTTCCAGCAACTGATGTTCAGAAGCATTTCTGCTTCCCACTGTTCCAGATTTACGTACAGTGCTACCTCTGGTTAAGAACTTAATTCGTTCTGGAGGTCCACTCTTAACCTGAAACTGTTCTTAACCTGAGGTACCACTTTAGCTAATGGGGCCTCCCGCTGCTGCCACTCCGTCGGAGCACAATTTCTGTTCTCATCCTGAAGCAAAGTTCTTAACCCGAGGTACTATTTCTGGGTTAGCGGGGTCTGTAACCTGAAGTGTCTGTAACCTGAAGCGTCTGTAAGCTGAGGTACCACTGTATAAACTAAACAAGCTATAGCTAAGGGCCCCACTCTCTTGGTGGCCTCCCAAAAAATTAGAGGGGGGGGAAACCTGGATGTAAATTTCCAAAATATAAGTTAAAAAACAAATAAAATAAAACCTACATACAGCAACAGTGCTTTGTGTTGTGTAGGCTCCTACAATGTAAGTCATGGGCCCCGCCTGCTAGCCTGCTCCCAAAAATATCACTGGTTTGCTCATTTCTATATATAAGGTGCCTGCATTCTGCATGGACTGGTTGCACGGCAACATGTGCAAATGGGTTTCTGTACCTGTTAGGTCCATAAATTACCATATAGCATATAATCAACACTAAAAACAGCAACAATTTGTAGTTGACAAAGGACGGCTGGACATATAAAGGGCCCCATTGCCTTCACTAGCTTAGGGCCTCATCAAACCTTAATCCGGCCCTGCAAGTAGCCATCAATAGCCATCTTAATAATAAGATAGTGGTACCTCGGTTCTCAAACGTAATCCGTTCCAGAAGACCGTTTGAGTTCTGAAATGTTTGAAAAGTGAGGCGCAAAGTTTGTTTTCAGCGTTTGGGTTCTGAAACATTCGTCAATGGAGATGTTTGAGAACCGAGGTACCACTGTAGTAGTAAAGTAATAATACTAATACTAATACTAATAATAATAATAATAATAATAATATCTGACTGGGTTGCCCCAGTCACTCTGGGCGACTCCCAACAAAAAATAATAAAACACACTAAAAACTTCCCTGGTGTCTTTTAAGAATCATATGGTTGTATATCTGTTTAACATGTGATGGGAGGGCATTCCACAAACTGGGTGCCACTACCAAGAAGGCCCTCTGCCTGGTTCCCTGTAACCTCAATTCTCGCAGTGAGGGAACCGCCAGAAGGCCCTCGGAGCTGGACCTCAGTGTCTGCACTGAACAACAGGGGTGGAGATGCTCCTTCAGATATATAGGGCCGTTTAGGGCTTTAAAGGTCTGTACCGAAACTTTGCATTGCGCTCAGAACGGCGAATTTGTCCTTATTACAACCCTCATCGGTCCCAGCCAGCAAAGCCATCTGAAGGCACCAAGCTGAGGAAGGCTGGTCTGGACCAAAGTTCCTTGTTAGAAACGACGCAGATCTCAATCCACTGAGTGGAGCCCTGATCAACATGCAAATCTCCCTTCTGGGATGCCGTTAATGCAAGGGGGAAAATCATATGCGTGCAGACACACATTGGCTGCTTGTGGTGTTTGCGGTGTGGTCTTTGCAAGCAGTTTGCCGCTAGCCGGGAGTGTGCACTGAATATTAACGACCGGCTAGGTTTTAATTAATGGGTGTGTTTCTGCCCTGGAGTAAGGACGCAGCGTCACGGCCTGCTGTCACTCAAATGGATTGCAAAGTGGATTGATCATCCTGAAAAGGGGGAAGGGAATAAAGCAGACCTTATTGGTCAGTCCACCATCAACTCTCATTGATTATTTTCCATTGAGGATGGTGGAAACTCAGAGATGTTTGACAGCAACACACTCTACCTCTCATTGCTATTTTAGAACAGGGGTTCCTAAACTTATTTGGCCTACCACCCTACTTTTCAGGGGGGAAAGATTTACTCAGCACACCCCCCCCCCCATCTACCTTCTTTAAGCGAAAAAAACAAAGATGCAGAGATAAATTTGCATTCTTTTGTGTACAGTGGTACCTCGGGTTACATACGCTTCAGGTTACAGACTCCGCTAACCCAGAAACAGTGCTTCAGGTTAAGAACTTTGCTTCAGGATGAGAACAGAAATCGTGCAGCCGCAGTGGGAGGCCGCATTAGCTAAAGTGGTGCTTCAGGTTAAGAACACTTTCAGGTTAAGTACAGACCTCCGGAACAAATTAAGTACTTTAACCTGAGGTACCACTGTATCTTTCTTTCTACCTGTGTCCTGAAACACAGTAAAGAAAGCTGTTGTTGTAAATGAGACACCTTGAAGCTTGAAATCATAAAATGATTTATTAAAATCAACCATAGTGATACAGTCATACCTCATGTTACATTTGCTTCAGGTTACGTTCTTTCAGGTTACGTCCCGCGGTGACCCGGAAGTACTGGAAAGGGTTACTTCCGGGTTTCGCCGCTCGCGCATGCGCAGAAGCGCAAAATGACCGCATGCGCAGAAGTGGCGAATCGCAACCCGCGCGTGCGCAGATGCGCCGCTGCGGGTTGCGCTCTTTTCATGTTGCAGTCGGGCCTCCGGAACGGATCCCGTTCGCAACCAGAGGTACCCCTGTATTCACATTACACACAGAAAGTTTTGCGAGTTTATTTGGAAAATAAAGCGCTCGCCGCGGCTTTGATGTTGCATTGCTAAGCGTCATTACACAACACATGGAACATATGTGAACGGTTTTTCAAAATTTTCTTCTTTTTTTATATATATAATTTTTATTAGTTTTTTAAACATCATTTTCAACAGTAATTAAACATACTTTTACATCTTATTCAAATTTTTGACTTCCATCAGTCCTGTCTGAAAATTTTCCAATCTAGTCTCTCAGTATGCATTTCTTATCTTCCCTGTTGCATTTCAAACTCATAACCAATACCTCTATCTTTTTCTACTTTGTAACACTTCGTATATTTCTCCTTACAAAACTTCTTGTAGTCCTGCTAGCGTAATTTGTTGATTACAGCTACTCTTCAAATAATTCATATACTTCTTCCAATCTTCTGTAAATCTCTGGTCCCGCAGGTTTCAAATCCTTCCTGTCACTTTGTCCAATTCTGCATAGTCCATTAATTTCGTTTGCCATTCTTCTTTCGTCGGAATTTCTTCTTGTTTCCATTTCTGGGCTAACAATACTCTTGCCACAGTTGTTGCATATAAAAACAATTTAACATCTTGCCTATTAATGTCCTGACCTATAATACCAAGTAAAAATGCTTCTGGTTTTTTTAAAAATGTATATTTCAACATCTTTTTCATCTCATTATATATCATTTCCCAGTTCTTTACTTTTTTACATTCCCACCACATATGATAAAATGTTCCTTCTTTTTCTTTACATTTCCAACATTTATTATTTGTCTTATACATTTTAGCTAATTTCAAAATTTTCTTCTCTTCTTTATGCTTCCAGTGCCCCTTATTTTTATTCAACACCCCCCTGCCCAATCACACCCAAGGACAGTGTCCCCCCCCCCCCCCCGTTTGACAGTGACAGTTATCTCCCACTTTGGAAAGTTTGTTTTAGGAGGATGGGGAGATATAGAGAACAGAAAGCCAGCTTCCCCTGAACTGTGTTCCGGAGCTATAACTGTTAGTACCAGTAGAGTTGTGCAGCTGTTTATATTGAGCCCATCACCTGTCAGAATCCGGGTACCAGTTCCTGGAAGCTGCAGGAGAGGAGAGGGGTCTTGTGTTCAAATCCTGTTGGTATTTTAATATCGCAAGAGGCTAGGGCATGGGTGAAGGGAATGAATATCAGAATGATTAAGATCACTGACCATGGCCCTGTATCTGCCATCCTTCAAATAGGTCATATTAATAGGTCCTATTCTTGGAGGTTTAACCCTTGGTTGGTAGCTGATGAACAGAGTAAGGTTCAAATAAAAATAGTGCTAAAAAGGTATTTGAGGAAAATAAAGACCCGGATCTCCCATTAACAACAAAATGGGAAGCAATGAAAGCAGTCATTAGGGGAGAATGTATTCAGAGCTTGTCAGTGTTTTTAAAAAAGGGAAAGATAGAAGGATTAGGGAGGTAGAAGAGGAGGTCAGGATATTGGAGGAGAAATTTAGGATGTCTAAGCAAAAGAAGGATAAGGAAAAATTAGACCAAAAGAGGGAAGAGTTGAAAGTTTTAGATATAAATAGAACTACATTAAAGTTATGGTACAGTAAACAAAAATATTATGAATTTGAAGGGATATGTGAGAACAGGATGCTGGACTAGATGGGCCTCTGGCCTTATCCAGGCCATAGCTGACAACTTTTCCCTTTTCTTGCGAGGAATCCTATTTGGAATAAGGGAATTTCCCTTTTAAAAAAGGAAAACGTTGACAGCTATGATCCAGGCGGCTCTTCGTATGCTCATATGAAGTTTATGGGTGTTTATTTTCTTGTTCAGAAAGCCCACCTTAAAAAAAAAAAATTCCTCTAAGCTGGCATACTACTATCACTACTACTGATGATGATGATGGTTTAATAGCCCTATGAACCCTGAAATTACAAAACAGACAACAATGCTAATACGCAAAAAACAGTAAAATAGAAAAACATGCCTCCTTCATTATAGTAGCAGGAACCAAAGTGTATGGGGAACGGGTGCATGGAGGACAACATTTTGGGGGAACACCAGCGAAGAATAGAACCACGGACAGCAGCCATTTTGAGCTCGGCTGTAGTGTTGAATCAAGTCTCCTTATTCCACATTTCAGTCTCCAGGGACTTCATTTTATCCATTTTATCCACATCACGTTGTGTCAGTGGATTCTGCTCCCTGCCCCACAAAGACGAGGATGTGAATATTCCCTAGCGTCCCCTAAATTTCTGGCCAGCTTACTGGCTCCGGCTGTTATAAACTCATGAAATAAGTGACTGTTCGGAGTATGTATACCAAAGGCACACAGCCCTTGAGCGTGTTGGGGGGCTGCGGAAAAGCTCGCTGACCTTGTGAGGTCTTCTGAGGATGTGGTCATGGACACCAGTCACAAAATGGCTCCCATGGGGGCCAAAATGGTTGTCAACGGGTCATGACATAACACAAAATGGCTGCCCTAGGGGTGTGGCATAGCACAAGATGGCTGCATCTAACAGAACAGGAAAAAAACAATAGGACTGTGACATTCCCAAGCTTGGGAAATCTCAATTTTTATTTTAAAAAAACAACTGTTTGAAACATATGAATAGCAAAACACATTCCACTGTAGACTGGAACTAGGATGCACAGAAAACCCAATTCAGAGATTATTACTGAACTCTGTTATTCCACGGGCGGGCATGCAGAACCACAAACAAAAACATGTATGGAATGGTGTCTAATCATCATACATTTATTTATTTAAATGACTTTACCCCCCAAAAGGGGGGAGGCTTCCAGAGAGGCTGCACAAATCACTAAAACAAACAGAAGTCCCCCAAACGGAGGAAATTTATACAGTGGAACCTCGGTTGTTGAACGTAATCTGTTCCAGAAGACCGTTTGACTTCCAAAACGTTCGATAACTAAGGCGCAATGGGCGCCTGGCAAAATCCGTTGGAAAATATGGAGAAATGCGCCTCAGAAGCTGTTGGACTTCCGAGGTGCGTTCGAAAAAACAGAAGAATTTGCTTCCGGGTTGTTGTTGTTCGAAAGTTGAAATGTTTGACTTCCGAAGTGTTCGACCACCGAGGTTCCACTGTCAATGGCCTCAAAGTTTGACAGTGCCACTGAACCCCACAAGCATGAGACAGACGTGCTGACTGGAGATGGGGAAATACCTTCTTTTTGTGCAGAAGGTTGTCAAGTTTCATCTCAGCATCTCCTCTGCCTGAAATCCTGGAGAGCTGCTGCCAGTCAGTGCCAACAACACTGAGGTAAATGGACCAATGGTCAGACTCAGGAGAAGGCAATTTCCTATCTTCCAGTTTCAGTGGTCCACGCTTGATCTAACAGATCTAAACCAGGATCTTCTTTTGGACCTGCCCAGTACCACCTTAGTCCCCTACCAAGTGATACTAAGCTCCAGCCCTTGATCACTCTGTAGCCTCCAGCTCTGGCTCTTGAGTTTTGAAAGACCAGGCAACCTGACATGGCAACAGCCTCTTCCCCCAAACCCTTGGGTAGAGGGTGGGGGAGCCCTCTGTGTCTATCGCAGATATTAATATTGCTCAGCGTGAAGTCACCGGATGCATAAAGACTTGCTCCTTTTGGAGTGAAACATCGTCTAGACCAGCGGTTCTCAACCTGTGGGTCCCCAGACGTTGTTGGACTACAACTCCCATCATCCCTGACCACTGGTCATGCTGGCTAGGAATGATGGGAGTTGTAGTCCAACAACGTCTGGGGACCCACAGGTTGAGAAACACTGATCTAGACCCATTAGATTGTTGAAACTTTACTTGCAGAACTTTCTTCAAAAACAGAATGAAAAAATCAAAGGTACATCCAAATAATTCCATACAATGTCTTTTTTTGTGTGCCAATTATTTTTTTATTGGTTTTCCATAATTCCATCTTGTGCAAGTCAAACACAGACCCATCTTCTTAGAAATAAAAGAAACCTATAATCAGAGCCGACTAACATAGCTGTCTCTCACCCGGGCTCCATTTTGCCTGCATTTCAGCCCCTTAGGCTGTGCAGCATCTTAGGTTATGGGTAGCATCTCACTCCCACAGAGGCTGAGAGCAAAGACTTAGCCACCACCCTTCTAAAATGGCACATTTGCAACCAAATACCTTTGCCGCCTGATCTAAGGTTAAACACTCACATGTTAGCCAGCAGACAACAGTTGTTAATTATCAACCCATCAAGGAGTTCAGAGACCACTTAGTATACTCCAGTGGAATTTCCCCACGTTAAAGCCTTCAGTGATACACATCTAGGCATTTTCTCCTTTCGGTGTCAATTAAACAACCGACACTGTTCAGCATAACGGTGTGTACAAACAGAAAGCTACTGAAGCCATTCTATTTCTTAGCCCTTCTGGCCAGCCTTTTGATTTCCTGCTTCTCACTCAAGCTCTCCGCCTTCCCCTCAGAAATGAATTCCAACCCTGGACAGACGTCAAGCCGGTGAAAGCCATCAAGGTCAAGCCCCAGTACAAGTTTCCGGAGGGGAAGATGAACCACAAAACGAGTTACAGCACCCAGTTCACTGTCGAAGGGGCAAAGCCCGGCCCTTCGGATAACAAATTCCTCGAGCATCGGAGGATACGGAGCCTGTACAGCGAGCCCTACAAGGAAATCACAAAGGTAAGGGAGACGGGAGACAGGCAGTACGGCTCCTCTGTGGGATACTTCCCCGCCGAAACAAAACATTCGTTTACTTCATACTTTTGTATGCTGCTTCCTCGCACGCTGGCTGGGGCTGATGGGAGTTGGAGTCCAGCGTCATCTGGAGGGGGGGAGGTCCTTCCTCCATGCTCTGTGGCAAATTTGGGGAGGGGGAGTCTCTGCGGGGTCAGCAGGATGCACCACTCCCTCGCGCATCCCACTAACATCCCGTCCAGTTGGCTGGCTAGTTCAGAAGTTCTCACCTCCTTGAACTGCTCTGTGATTTGACTTCAGTTTCATTTTGGCCCACAAACCAGATTCGACAGAGGCTAGGAACCATCAGATCAGGCTCCTACTGTTGCAAAAGCTACAGGGCTTGGGGTTTTTGTTTTGTTTTGTTTTGTTTTCAGGGCCTATAATAACCCCTAGTATCTCTGTGTGCCCTTGTTTGTTCACTACAAATCTATACATGATCTGATGTAAGCCAGGGTCCCCCCAACCTGTGGCCCATGGGCCGGAAGCGGCCCTTGGATGCCGTTTAACTGGCCCCCGAGCCGCCCCCAAACCAAGCTGCCCTCTTGGCAAGTTCCCGCACGCTGCACTAAACCAGCACAGCGCGGCGTTGGGACTCTCTTCCGCTGCTCTGTAAATCGCTTCTGCACATGCCCAGATGCCGGAAATCGCGTCTGCGCATGTCGGCAGCACCAGAAATTGCTTCTGCGCATGCCCAGACACTGAAAATGGCTTCTGCGCATGCGCAATTTTCAGCATCTGGGCATGTGCAGAACTGATATCCGGCACCGCAGACATAAAGGTAAAGGGACCCCTGACCGTTAGGTCCAGTTGTGGCCGACTCTGGGGTTACGGCGCTCATCCCGCTTTACTGGCCGAGGGAGCCGGCGTACAGCTTCCGGTTCATGTGGCCAGCATGACTAAGCCGCTTCTGGCGAACCAGAGCAGCGCACGGAAACACCGTTTACCTTCCCGCCGGGGCGGTACCTATTTATCTACTTGCACTTGGACGTGCTTTCAAACTGCTAGGTTGGCAGGAGCAGGGACTGAGCAATGGGAGCTCACTCCGTTGTGGGGATTCAAACCGCCAACCTTCTGATCGGCAAGTCCTAGGCACTGTGGTTTAACCCACAGCGCCACCCGTGTTCCAGACATGCGCAGACGCAATTTCCAGAGTCGCGCTGCGCTGGCCTGGCCCACAGAGGATCTCTGTTTGAGTGATCCGGCCCACGCCCGGTAATCCTTGCCGACCCCTGATGTAAGCAGATTAATTTCCTGGATCTGCAGAGCACTGGCTCTCAGCTTCCCTTGTGCCGCAGGATTCAGGATGCTGCCTTCACCACCACACATGGAGCCTCCTCAGACATTTTCTGTCCTCTCGGGGATGGTGGTGTGAGGGGCAGAGATTGGGGCATCTCTTCAGGGCCCTGGCTAGGGGTCTCTCTCAGCCTTTACTGCCCAAGGTTTTAGAAGGGCCCTGCACAAAACTGCCTGGATATATCTGGCTGCAATTTTTTGGGCAGGCTTAATCCACTTAAGAGGGACGCGGGTGGCGCTGTGGGTTAAACCACAGAGACTAGGACTTGCCGATCAGAAGGTCGGCGGTTCGAATCCCCACAACAGGGTGAGCTCCCGTTGCTCAGTCCCTGCTCCTGCCAACATAGCAGTTCGAAAGCACGTCAAAGTGCAAGTAGATAAATAGGTACCACTCTGGCGGGAAGGTAAACGGCATTTCCATGTGCTGCTCTGGTCCCCCAGAAGCGGCTTAGTCATGCTGCCACATGACCTGGAAGCTGTACGCCGGCTCCCTCGGCCAATAAAGCGAGATGAGCGCTGCAACCCCAGAGTTGGCCACGACTGGACCTAACGGTCAGGGGTCCCTTTACCTTTAACTAATCCACTTAATCCAATAACTTTGACCAAAAGGGGACGTTACACCCATTTTTATATTACCCATTATAGTGAACGGGGCACACACAGCTTCATTTATGCAAAGCAGCCCAGAACCTAGAGCACAGATCTCAGTGGAGAATGAATGCACAGTGACTCAGAAACGGACTGGAAATATAGGTTGTTGGCACTCGTCTGTCTTGAGAGACAATGGAGTGCGCATTTAGGGGTGAACAGTACATTAGCAGCACCAAAGAGACCTCTCTGGGGCACAAGCCTGGAGGTCCGGTGCTGCCCAAATGACAAGACCTCCCTCTCAGTCTTGATGATGTGGTCCAAAGGAAAGCAGGGCAAGGCATTTGGCACCAGCTAGGCTACAGGAATTGCCAGGAGGTGTACAAGGTACCATCCACCCATCTTAGAGACTCCACTTCGGATTTGTGTAGGGTTAATAATAATAATAATAATAATAATAATAATAAATTTTATTTATAGCCCGCCCTCCCCAGCCGAAGCCAGGCTCAGAGCAGCTAACAACAGTAAAATGATAAAACATTCTAAAATAATTTCATTATAAAATTAATTCCAATCAGATTAATGGCAACTATTGGGCTAGAAGCTCTGTGAGGATTTCCAAAGGAGGGGATCAGGCTGTGCCTTGGCCAAAGGCCTGCTGGAACAGCTCTGTCTTGCAGGCCCTGCGGAAAGATGTCAAGTCCCGCAGGGCCCTAGTCTCTTGTGACAGAGCGTTCCACCAGAATGGAGCCACAGCCGAAAAAGCCCTGGCTCTAGTTGAGGCCAGCCTAGCCTCTCTGTGGCCCAGGACCTCCAAGGTGTTTTTGTTTGAAGACTGTAAGGTCCTCCGTGGGACATACCAGGAGAGGCAGTCCCATAAGTATGAGGATCCTACAGCTTTAAAGGTCAAAACCAGCACCTTAAACTTGGCCCTGTACTCCACCGGGAGCCAGTGCAGCTAGTATAGCACCGGGTGAATGTGATCCCACGGCGAGGACCCCGTAAGGAGTCTCACCGCAGCATTCTGCACCCGCTGGAGTTTCTGGGTCAGTCTCAAGGGCAGTCCCACGTAGAGCGAGTTACAATAATCCAGTCTGGAGGTGACCGTCGCGTGGATCACAGTGGCTCGGTCAGGGCGAGAGAGGTAAGGAGCCAACTGCTTAGCTTGGCAGAGATAGAAATAAAGAAAAAACGGAGTCTTTTCGTCTCCTGAAGATGTCCCACAAGGCAGTGGAAGTTTAGGATCAGTGTTTTCCTTCTCCTAGATGGGCTCCCTTCCCAGGTGGACTAGCCCCATCTGCCCCTCACTTCCCTCTACAGCATAGCTGTCAATGTTTCCCTTTTTTTAACGGGAAATTCCCTTATTCCGAATACGATTCCTCCCAAGAAAAGGGAAACGTTGACAGCTAGGCTCTACAGCAGGGATGTCCACCCGGTCAACCACGACCGACTGGTTGATCCCCAAGAGGGTTCCAGGGGGTAGATCTCTGTTTTTCTAAAGAGTTTTGTTTTTGTTTTTTACTCCTTAGCTTAACCACCATCACCCTAAGGAATCCACAACCTTTATAACTGCCCTGGGTCCATTTTTCTTCTTGAATTTCTGCCAGTCTAATTCACCATAGTGGGAGCATTGCATCAGCCTTTCCCCAGCTAAACAGGGGGTTTCAAATACCCATCTCAAGCAAGGAATAATTCCTTTCCCTTTCTCTCCTGCCACACAGTGGTACCTTGGTTCTCAAACTTAATCTGTTCTGGAAGTCCGTTCCAAAACTAAAGCGTTCCAAAACCAAGGTGCGTTTTCCCATAGAAAATAATGCAAAATGGATTAATTTGCGCCAGACTTTATAAACAACCCCTGAAACAGCAATTTAACATGGATTTTATTCTCTAACGAGACCATTGACCCATAAAATGAAATCAATAAACAGTGTACTGCAGCCACACAATCACTCAGTAGCTGAACTGGGTTCCACAGAGTCACGAAAACAAAACAAAGAGGCTGCAAAAATGAAAACGCTGACTTTCCCCCTAAAGAAGGCTCAACATTACTACCCTCCCCTTTTAAAAAGGTCAACAACTTTGACCTGATTGCCAGTTTTTTATTCTGTGAGTAAATCACAATTTCATGGGAGCTGGACGTCTCTGCTCTACGGCATGTTCAGAAACCGCCTTCTTGACCATTGGACCCAGTCTTGGTCTCATCCACTCAATCTGTCAGAGCCTGTCTTCGCATGCAGGGGGAACCCCTAACTCCTTGAGGGTTTGAGACCCCATCAGCTTCCCTCACCTGGTTTAGCTGGCCAGTTGAAGCCATTCCTAGGGTGTGGCCGCTGTTGCCTCCTGACAGCATCTAATAATAATAATAATAATAATAATAATAATAATAATAAACTTTATTTATACCCCACCCTCCCCAGCCAGAGCTGGGCTCAGGGCGGCTAACACCAATAAAATCACAGTGAAAGGGGTGTTATGTACTGAGTTGAATAGCATTCGGAATGCAGCAGTCTGATTGGTCCTAGAACAATAGGATTCAGAATGCAGCAGTCTGATTGGTCCTAGAGGAATAGGGTCCAGAATTCAGCAGTCTGATTGGTCCGCAGGAGCCACCCAATCCAGCTCCAGGTGGAAGGGAATCCGCAATCTGATTGGCCTACAGGAGAATCCTGGAATTAGCCAATCATGTGGGTCCCCTTGTATAAATAATGTATATAAAGCAGACATTCTGGGGGAACTTCCATTCCTCCTCACCACTATGAGCTGAATAAAGAGCATGAAATCCACTCTCGACTCCAAGTATATTTCAGGAGCAGAAAGAGAGGGGGCGGGGAAACCAATTTAAAATGCAGCCTCATTTTAAAGTAGCTGATAAATCAAGACCATAAGGGGAGGGAAACATAAGGGTCAGACTGAGTCCAAACCAAAGGCCAGGCGGAACAGCTCTGTCTTGCAGGCCCTGCGGAAAGATGTCAAGTCCCGCAGGGCCCTGGTCTCTTGTGACAGAGCGTTCCACCAAGTTGGGGCCAGTACTGAAAAGGCCCTGGCCCTAGTTGAGACCAATCTAACCACCTTGCGTCTTGGGACCTCCAAAATGTTGTCATTTGTGGACCTTAAGGTCCTCCGCGGAGCCACAGGTGAGAACTGAGTGCTGGGTGGCCACCAAAGCTGGACAAACTACCCCAGAAGGAGCACAGCATGTCCCTACCAGTGGTACTAACTGTCCCCTAATGCTCCATACAGTGGTACCTTGGTTTCCGAACTTAATCCATTCCAGAAGCCTGTTCTTAAACCAAAGCGTTCTTAAACCAAGGCACGCTTTCCCATAGCACCGGGGCACTCAATTTACACTCAACAGGAAGTGGAACATGTTCTGCTTCCAAGGCAAAGTTCACAAACCAAAACACCTACTTCCGGGTTTGCAGCGTTCTTAATCCAAGTTGTTCATCAACTAAGCTGTTCTTAAACCAAGGTACCACTGTATATCAGACAGAGATGCAAGGCAAATCTTGTGGCCCACAGCCCTGATGGTGGTGCATACACAAAGAGGGTTAATGCTTCTAAGGACAGGTTAGTTCACCAGTCAGCTTAAAGCAGGCATAGGCCAACTCGGCCCTCCAGATGTTTTGGGACTACAACTCCCATCATCCCTAGCTAACGGGACCAGTGGTCAGGGATGGTGGGAGTTGTAGTCCTAAAACATCTGGAGGGCCGAGTTGGCCTGTGCCTGGCTTAAAGGCCTTGACGCTGCCCTCTCGATGAAACCTTTGCCACCGTTCGGCAACGCCTCTCTAAATTCGCTTTTCTCCTCCCTCCCCCTCACCTCTCCTTGTGTGTTGTGTGTGTTGTTTCTCTTTTGTGCCGGCGGCGGCTTGCCGGTTGCGCCCGCCCAGGTGGAGAAGCCGAGCCCTCAGCCTTCTAAGCCAAAAAAGACGACCACAAGCCATAAACCCCTGAAAAAGGCCAAAGATAAGCAGATGGTTTCGAGCCGGTCGTCTAAGAAAAAGAGCGCCGAGGGGCCCAGCGCGACAAACGCCGAGGAAAAGGAGAAGAGTAAAGAGATGAACAATAAATTGGCCGAGGCGAAAGAGTAAATTTCACTGCTCTTACTTGCTTTTCTCTTTCTCTCTCTCTCTCTTTCTCTCGTTTTCTATCCCCCCCTCCTTTTATTTTCTTTATTTTCTTTATTTTTTTTAAATAAAGGCCACAAAATTAATTAGGGGCTTCTAATCTGCCTGTGTTCCAATTGTATTAGAAGCTTTTTATCTTTGATTTCAAAGGCGGATTAGAAAGCCTCCTTTTTGCAAAGGGGGGGGGTTGTTTGGCTGCCTAGCGTAATAGGAGGCAGGAAAAGGCACAGCAGATTAGTTTTCAGTCTGTGTACATCAGAGATTTAGGGGGGAGATAGAACAGGACAGGGGCTGGAAGACAGGTCTTCTTGTCTAGCTTTCGCCCCGGATAAACAGGTTGGCCTGGTTTTTTGGGGCATCAAAAATCCTGCCAAACCTGTTGGACCCAGGGGCAAGAATGAGGCAAAGGGAGTGTGTGTGTATTCACACACTGAAAGCATAATCCCATTTGACCACTTCCAGCTCCCTTAAAAACAAATACTAGTCTTTGCCCGAGCGCCCCTTTCTTATGCCTTAGCCTATAAAGCTCAGAGGAAGAACAACCTCAATTCATACCACTAAGAGAGGGTGTAAAATAAATACTGGTTCGTGCGTAAAAAATAATCTGTCTGGTAGCCCTCCCGAACCTCCTTGCGGTGTTTTTTAAAAGTCAAAGTAATTTACATTTCTGTGGGGGTGAACGGGACTGCCTTGTCACTCCTAAGCAATTTGGAAAGGGGCCAGGATCAGCCCCTTCATTTTTGAGGACAGATGCAAAACCCGTGACCTGGAATTTGAGGGCCCACCCCTTCCCACCCACAATGCCTTAGGAGAACGTGGCGCTTGCTATGATGTCACAGCATCCCGTATTTCCTAGCCCCGCCTCGGCCAATCAGAGTGGAGAGCATCTCATGTTGTGACGTCACTAGGAGAAAGTTCTACTAAGCATGACAGAAGGAAAGAGGGGGGAGGAACCGTGCAATTCCCATTAACCTAGTTTCTTTGGACATCTGCAGCCTGCACCGTGCGAGGTTTCGAAAATTGTAATGGCGACGTTAAACATCTCCCAGTGGAAATGCTCTTTTTCAGCTTACAAATCCACGTAGCTCAGAGGTTCAGGGGTAGAAAACCTTGCAGAAGTACCGTATTTTTTTGCTCTATAAGACTCACTTTTTCCCTCCTAAAAAGTGAGGGAAATGTGTGTGCGTCTTACGGAGCGAATGCGGGCTGCGCAGCTATCCCAGAAGCCAGAACAGCAAGAGGGATTGCTGCTTTCACTGCGCAGCGATCCCTCTTGCTGTTCTGGCTTTTGAGATTCAGAATATATTTTTTTCTTGCTTTCCTCCTCCAAAAACTAGGTGCGTCTTGTGGAGCGAAAAATACGGTAGATCAGAAACCAGAAAATAAAAAGGGAACGGTTTGGTTTCCAGAATATAAAAAAAGACCCAGGGATTTCTGTGATCAGTCTAAACGGTATGGCCAGAACCCTGCTGATTTCAGATTATGGCACATAGAAAGCTGCATTCTACCATGCCCTCGGTCTACCTTGCTCAGCATTCCCTACACTGGCTGGCAGCAACTCCCCAGGTTTCAGAGGTCTCTCCTAGCCCTACCTGAGCTCACATGTTGGGACCGGTTGTCCTCAGCAGAGGTTGGTTTCATACCTTGCCAACAGCAGAGAACTCTCCTCATTTCCACCCCATGCTGAAAATAACATGAAATTTCAAGATCTCCACTTGGCAGCCATGTGCACCGACGTCATGATTTGCCCAACATTTTCGCCTCCGAAAAAGGACAGATCAAGCGTTGTGTGTGTCACATGTATGCTATGTCAGATATCCACGCAGGTGTGATGTGAGAGACTGTATAAACCTGGAGTCTGCTGAGGACAGCCGGCACCAGCAGATGACCTCGTGATGATGTCACGCAACTGACGATGGCGTCATGCAAATGTCAGCTGATCGCTGCTGAACCACCATCACAAATTTGAAGAATACTAGTTAGTATCTCTCCAGGTGAGTTCTGAAAATACAGGGTAGGTTCATCAAAGGCCCTGGGGGCTTTCTTGTGTCAAAGACAAAACAGTTTTTAGTTTGTTTTTCTGGTTCCTCCAATGTACAAGTAAGAACATCACTGCAAGCGATTGGAAAAATAATAATGCACTGTCCAGAGAAGCAGCCGTTGGGTTTAATTGCTCTTTGGCCTCAAATTGCCAATTAGTTTTTAAAAGAACACTAACGAAACAGGAAGGGCGATTGGGATGGATCAAAAGGGCAAATTTCCAGGTCCACAGTTGCTATGGAGATGTTCGAGAAAGGCTTCCACACACATCCCTCCCTACCCCATGAATCTTTCTTAGTATTATTATTTATAGAGCGCAAGATTTGCAGAATGTACATTTTTTGAGGTAGTTGAGAAAGAAGCAGAAATACTGTCTTTGCCGCAGAACCAGGTTAGGGGAAAAACAGATCTCGGGCTGCAGACCTAACCATGTCTGCCCAGAAGTAAGGCCTATTGAATTCAGCCGGGCTTACTCCCATGTAAGTGGAGGTTTTAGGATTGCAGCCTCAGAGGCTGGGGTGGGGTGGGGGTAAGGGTGGGGTGAGCTGTATGATAACTGGGTAGCAAATGTTTGTGGGCTTGGCTTTGACTCCTGAACTGAATGCAAAAACCGTACTGTATTTGTGTGTGACGTGTTCTATTAAGGCTTGCTCCCGAATGCTTTCGGCTATAGAGTATGTGTAACCAAATTCTGTGGTGTATCTCCAAGTGTAGCTATATTAGAACTTGTAGAGTATTAAGTATAGCCAGGTTTGTGTGTTTGTGGGTTGTTGGGTGGGAGGTTCGGGTCGGTCGGTCGGTGGCAAGTTCTTATACCTCCAGTGCTTTGGAGAAATGCAGGAATATCCATGAGGAAGCGTAGAAATAATTGCAAATGTGTGATGCATTAAAAAGAAAAAAAAATCTCAACAAAGATACATGCATCGTGGAGAGCTTCATTGATTGATCCATAATGCTCATTTGCTATTCAGAATGCTTTTTAAAAAGGAAAGGGGGGGGGGGGAATCTGCATGGACATTGCTTGATTATACAAATTTGCAGCTCTGAAAAGATGCTACTTCATTCTGCGATAGCATCTCATCTACATGCTCCATGAAAGCCCTGCAGCAAAAAGTTGGGCCATGATCCAGGGGGTAGATCTCTGTTTTTCTAAAGAGGTTCTTTTTTTTTTTTTTTAACTCCTTCGCTTAACCACCATCACCCTAAGGAATCCGCAGCCTTTAAAACTGGCCTGGGTCCATTTTTCTTCTTGAATTTCTGCCAGCTGGACACAGCAGTCTAATTCACCGTAGTGGAAGCATTGAATCAGCCTTTCCTCAGCTAAACAGGGGGTTTCAAATACCCAGCTCAAGCAGGGAATAAATCCGTTCCCTTTCTCTCCTGCCACACAGTAGTGCCTCGGTTCTCAAACTTAATCCGTTCCGGAAGTCTGTTCCAAAACCAAAGCGTTCCAAAACCAAGGTGTGCTTTCCCATAGAAAATAATGCAAAATGGATTAATTTGTGCCGGACTTTTAAAAACAACACAGCAATTTGACATGGATTTTACTAACGAGACCATTGACCCATAAAATGAAAGCAATAAACAATGTACTGCAGTCACGCAATCAATCAATCAGTAGCTGAACTAGGTTCCACAGAGTCACAAAAACAAAACAAAGAAGCCGCAAAAACAAAAACGCAAAATAAATAGCAGAAACAGACCTCAGCGTAACACTCAAAACAGAAGGGTGGCACTCAAATCAGAGCACGTTCAGCTTCTGGAAAAAGTTCGCAAACTGGAACATCTACTTCCGTGTTTGCATGGTTTGGGTTCCAAGTTGTTTGAGGACCAAGGCATTTGAGAACCAAGGCACCACTGTATTTGGAAATTTGGGGTGACAGATATTTATTTGGGTGGACAGGAACAGGGAATGGATTTGGATAGTGGAGGGAGAAGGTGCTACATTTGATCTTTGAAGCACTGTCAGTTGATACGCAGAGCAAAGGGTAGCCATAGAAAAATGTTATACTACCGGTATGCTATCTCCAGTCCTGGGCAGAACTGGGATATGATTCAGCCTGGCTCAGGCAGCCGAACAAGGCAGGAGACCAGGAGTTTCCTCCGCAGGCTGAATAGCATCTTAGGTGTGCGTGCATGTGCACTTTTCACCAGGACAGTGGTGCAGGAGGAAAAGCGTGGCCCCACCTCTCCCTGCACAATCCGAATCCTGACCTCGCCTCCTCACTGAGATGGCTGTTCAAAGAACAAAAACCACACACACTTAAATAAGGAAAAACCACACACCTCAAATATGCATCTTTGCCAGTCTGATGCTAGAGCTGATTTGAGAACTCTCAGGTTAGCAAAGGTTGATCTAATTCAGCGTTTCCTGCCGGTTTCGGACTACAATTCCCATCATCCCTTGCTAGCTAGGGGTGATGGGAGTTGTAGTCCGAAAAACAGCTGGAGACCCAAGTTTGGGAAAGACTGATTTGATGCAAGTGCACGGAACCTTGGACCTGCCAGATATCTCCAAACTACAACTCCCATCAGCTTTAGCAAGCATAGCCAATGACCAGGGGTGGTGGGAGTTGTAGTTCGTCAACATCTGGAGGGCCAAAGGTTGGCCAAATCTGAACTAATGCATTTTCTGCTTTGATCCAAAGCCCCATTAAGCATAACTGGGCAGCTTAAATGCTCACCTGCCCTCTTATAGGATTCTAAGATGTCCCTACCGGTCCATGGGGAGACTCCAGTCTAATGAAACAAGGAGGTGTGTTTTGTTTTGTTTTTGTATTTTAAAAAATTCTTGTGGGTCATGGAGGGTGCAAGAGGCCTTTAATGACTTATCTTTTCTCTGGTGAACACCCAAGTGTCTCTTTTAAGACCGACATATTGCAGCAGCAGCACCTGAAACCTCCTGTGGTCTCGGATGCAAAACACGATTTAGTTTCATTCCGCCATTCAGGTTTTCCTTCCGAACTGTGTCTCGGCAAACTTCTGTAACTCCCTCATTCTTTGCATTCCTTTTACAAATATTTGCTTGCTGGCTTCCCTTCTCGTTTCCTTTTGAATATTCCTGCGCTTTCTCGTCTGCTTGTTTGATCACCTCCTTCCTTGTACTGTTATATCCTCTTTTTTGCGTGAGATGGGGCTTAAAGTCCTCTTCACGGCTTGTTGACACCCCCACTCACCTTGGCTTTGCAAAAAAACAAAAAAACTGAAATAAATTCCACAACCACTCGCTTTGCTCATCTGCGGTGTTTCTGTTGGGGGGTATTGTGTGGTCTTTTCACAAGCGCATCCATGCTCATGATTCTGCGAGGCAGAGCCAAGTTGTCTTAAGGGACATTTTGTGGCCTCGATTCTGCTGCGTTATCACCAAGGGGGGGGGCGAAATTGTCTCCCTAAACTGTGCTAAAAGTTCACTGTCTCAGTGCTGCCTTCAGTTTTGCTGTTAGTATAATCACAGCCAGACCAATATTAATGTATAGCCAATAGATTGTGGTGTGTTTGTTCAAATAGAGGGTCACTTTTTTCTTCTTCTTCTTCTTCTTCCTGGACAACGATAAATAAATGCTGAACACAAACACCCACTTCCTTGATTTTTTTGTTTTTACCCTCCGAATTGAGTAAGCCAAAGAGGTTTCCTTTTTTGACGGTAAGTCCCACAAGAGACCTTAGTTTCATCCGGGAGAAATCGTGAGAACAATGCTCTGCAAAGTTTGGTTCTCTTTCAAGCTTGAGCTGATTGATCAATTAGGAATAATAATAATAATAATAATAATAATAATAATAATAATAATAATAAAATAATAATAATTGGAAGAGGGGGAAAGTAGGGATGGAGTCAAAAGTTTGCTTCAGTTTGCATTTAAAAGTAAGCCTACGCAATTCACACTTTGCAAAACTGCACAGCCACCTTTTCAAACACGCACTTCTCTGAATGTTGCAGTACATTTCTCTAGCCAAGTAATGTGCACAAACAGGCAAATATTACTGTGGTGAAGAAGGTGGTGTGCATTAAAATATATATATTAGTGACAATTGGGACGCAGGTGGCGCTGTGGGTAAAACTTCAGTGCCTAGGACTTGCCGATCGTAAGGTCGGCGGTTCAAATCCCCGCGGCGGGGTGAGCTCCCGTCGTTCGGTCCCAGCTCCTGCCCACCTAGCAGTTCGAAAGCACCCCTAAGTGCAAGTAGATAAATAGGGACCGCTTTATAGCGGGAAGGTAAACGGCGTTTCCGTGTGCGGCACTGGTGCTGGCTCGCCAGTTGCAGCTTCGTCACGCTGGCCACGTGACCCGAAGTGTCTTCAGACAGCGCTGGCTCCCGGCCTCTTGAGCGGGATGAGCGTGCAACCCTAGAGTCGGACACGACTGGCCCGTACGGGCAGGGGTACCTTTACCTATTAGTGACAATAGCATACCAAAAAAGCACTCTGTTAGGAGAAACTGTTTTGCAAAAATGTGAATATTAGGCAAAATTGCATATATAAATATGTTTGGGGTGGGAGGGGGGGATGCACTAAAATGCTGGGGAATTTTCATGAAGTCTATATATATATATATGCAAACGTAATGTGGAGAACTGAATTTTAAGACTGGGGAAATGAGGTACCAAGATGGACATAGCCACTGTCCCCTAGCTGCAAGTTAAAGGTATTTCTTCTCCATTGTTTTGGCAGCCTTTGGTTCTGGTGTATTCTTTTGCAGTGAGGAATGAGTGAGGGAACTTGCGAGAAAATTGTCCTCAGGCCTAACCCTGCGTGGCAGGTTTGCTTTATTACAATATTATGCCTCCTACAGATCTCAGAAAGGCGCCCATGCTGAGGTCTAGTGGCACATGAACTGCCACAAAATTGACAGTTGCATCTTAAACACACATTTTATTGGCCGGAGAAGTATAGCAGGTTATTGGTGCAAATCCCAGCAGCTATGCCGCAAATCATGGGAAACTATTTTAATTGCATCGATGAACTGGTTGGTGGCTTTTACTGTTCGATATAGGTTTTCAAAGGCATAAAACAATCAAATCCACACATATAAATGAAAAGCACAAGCCCCCATTGTCAGCAAACAGGCTTTAGTGCTTTCTTGAAAGGGTTCATCATTCATCTACTACAGTAGGTATCTGTTTACCAACAGCAGTGAGATTGGAACTCGGAACCTTTTTGTGTAGGAACAAGCAAAGGTGCCTGGGATCACGGCCTTTTGAGTTTGCCTTGGTGCTTATAGATGTTGCTCTCCACAAAACCTCTTCTTCATTTCCTTGAATGGAAGGAAACCGAGATAATATTATGTAGGGTAAGGCAGCCTCCCTCATAGGCCATCTTGTAATGAATGCAGTTGTCACAGGAACAGCTTGTCCAACTAAACCCAACCATTAAAGGTAAAGGGACTCCTGACCATTAAGTCCAGTTGTGACCGACTCTGGGGTTGCAGCGCTCATCTCGCTTTATTGGCCGAGGGAGCCGGCGTACAGCTTCCGGGTCATGTGGCCAGCAGGACTAAGCTGCTTCTGGCGAACCAGAGCAGCACACGGAAATGCTGTTTACCTTCCCGCCGGAGCGGTACCTATTTATCTACTTGCGCTTTGACGTGCTTTCAAACTGCTAGTTTGGCAGGAGCAGGGACTGAGCAACGGGAGCTCACCCCGTTGCGGGGATTCGAACCGCCGTCCTTCTGATCAGCAAGTCCTAGGCTCTGTGGTTTAGACCACAGTGCCACCCGCGTCCCTAACCCGACCCTTAGGAAGCAGTTAATGTGAACAGCAAGATAAACTCTTGAATGCATTTTCTGAGAACTCTTTGCTTATGGGAACATTACCTGACGAAGTCCCTGCCACACTCTTTCACCGGAGACCAAAGGAGAAAATGGTGGATGTTTGATTGGGATTCCACCCAACGCGATCACGTGGGAAGAACTTTCTGTGTGTTGCGACCTTGCCCCACCACAAAAGCTTCTCTTAAAAACACCCGACAACTTTTTTTTGATGTTACATGTGTGACAAGAATCTCCCGTTTTGTGTGGAGGCTCAAACAATCCTTTTTTAAAAATGTGGGTGCATATTGTGACCATCGGAGGATGGTTTTATTAAACATTTTGCTCAACGGTGTGGCTGTCAAGGGCATAGCAATGTGATGTGTTGGGTTTCAAAGATGGCATGTCTTGGGCTGAACCCTGGAGTCTTCTTCTTTCAAATTTCGTCTACAAATACATGAAAAGATGCCAAACTCTAATACCTCCACTCAGTGGAACACAGGGGGACGCACACCCCTAAACATTTTGTGAATCTTTGTACTTTTGTCCAGTTACTGTATTTGTTTTTGCTGATTTGAAGTATAAAATGGTGATTTTCTTGAGTCAAAATGAGAGTACCCCTAAACATTTTTCAAGGGGGGGGAAAGCATTGCCTCCACTCAACATTGAAAATCCTCTAATAATTTCAAATTGGACAATCTATCTTTTTACATTCCAAACTAATGTTTGGCCTTCCAATATGTGGCTTTGCACAACTGAAGTATTTTAAGACGTTTTCCCCTCTCCTCGCCTCCCAAATCCATTTTTATTGGATCCAATTCTACTCAGCCTATAAGACAGCATAGTTTTCCAGCACTGTTGTCAGGTAGATCTCCCCTCATGGGTCATTCCCCTTTCTAGAAACAGGGGGCAGAGTGTCCTTCTAGGACCGAGGAGGTGCGGGTTCAAATCCCCTCTCAACTAGGGAGAGTTTCTTAGGCGAGATGTATACTGCCCTACCTCACCGGGGTGTTGTGATGTTGAGGTGGGAAATGGCGAGAACCGTGTGGGCTGCTTGGAGTACCTTGGAGGAAAATTGGGTTGTAAATGAAACGAAACAAGATAATAATAATAATAATAATAATAATAATAATAATAATAATAATAATTTATTATTTGTACCCCGCCCATCTGGCTGGGTTTCCCCAGCCACTCTGGGCGGCTTCCACAGAGACCAAAAATACACTTAAAATGTCACACATTAAAAACTTCCCTGAACAGGGCTGCCTTAAGATGTCTTCTGAATGTCAGGTAGTTGTTTATCGCTTTGACATCTGATGGGAGGGTGTTCCACAGGGCGGGTGCCACCACCGAGAAGGCCCTGTAACTTGACTTCTCGCAATGAGGGAACCGCCAGAAGGCCCTCGGAGCTGGACCTCAGTGTCCGGGCTGAATGATGAAGGTGAAGACGGTCCTTCAGGTATACTGGGCCGAGGCCGTTTAGGGCTTTCAAGGTCAGTACCAACACTTTGAATTGTGCTCGGAAACGTACTGGGAGCCAGTGTAGGTCTTTCAAGACCAATGTTATATGGTCTCGGTGGCCGCTCCTAGTCACCAGTCTAGCTGCCGCATTCTGGATTAGTTGCAGTTTCTGGATCACCGTCAAAGGTAGCCCCACGTAGAGTGCATTGCAGTAGTCTAAGCGGGAGATAACTAGAGCATGCACCACTCTGGCAAGACAGTCTGCGGGCAGGTAGGGTCTCAGCCTGCATACCAGGAGGGGGATAAATGCCGTTGTGCCAACCTAAAAATGCAGCTAAGACCCAGTTCACACATTGTGTAAGGACCGTGTACCCTCTGACTTCATCTAGCATACTTGCACTGTGTGGTGTGCGAAAAGGGGTATCAGTGTGGCGCTGCAATTTGTGAGACTTCAGGTTCACATCCCATCTCAGCTTTAACCGTAGGCACTTCTCAGAGGTTTGCCATACATTTCTGGTGCAAAAAAATGGCATCAGGGGGCGGGATTTTGGCGAAGCGGCAAAATGTCAGGAGAAACTTGGATGCGTGGCAACACAATGGCTCAAATCACTATTTGGGGGATAGGTTTCCCGAAGAAAGCAGAAAGCTCAACAGTTTGTACTCCAAAAATTTTGGGAGGTTTCGTTAGAAAAAAAACCTCAACAATTTCTTTGCGGGTGTCAGGAATTTTACCTTTTGAAATACGACAACTCTAGCCTCTCAACTTTGTCCTGGTACAAGGCAAAAATGAATAAAAATAAGACGAACGTGTGCTCCCCTACCCTAAAGTTATCAGATTTTTTTCAATGAATCCGGGGACACTTTTCAACTTCCTACTAAATAGATGGATTTTGTAAGGGGACTGATTTGTAAATCCGGGGATTGTCCCCAGGAAAATGGGGGTGTCTATTAACCTTACTCAACCCAAATTAGGCCAAGCCCACATCTAGTCACATGCAGAGGAAGTTTATCCCAGCTCAGGAGGAAACTGGAAGTTTTCTCCTGGCTGGTACAAAGCATCCCCTAACTTGTCCGTTCTAGGAATGTTGTACAGTGGTACCTCAGGTTACAGACACTTCAGGTTACAGACGCTTCAAGTTACAGACTAAACCAGAAATACTACCTTGGGTTAAGAACTTTGCTTCAGGATGAGAACAGAAATTGGGCGGCGGCGGCAGCGGTAGACCCCATTAGCTAAAGTGGTATCTCAGGTTAAGAACGGACCTCCAGAACGAACTAAGTTCTTAACCTGAGGTACCACTGTACTTGACTGCTATGTGTTTCACTTCCCACAGATATGACCCTCTTGTTCCCTTACGACTCATTTAAATGTACAGTTTTTATTATTATTATTATTATTATTATTATTATTATTATTAATACCCTGCCCATCTGGCTGGGCTTCCCCAGCCACTCTGGGTGGCTTCCAACAAAATATTAAAATACAGTAATACATCAAACATTAAAAGCTTCCCTAAACAGGGCCGCCTTCAGATGTCTTCTAAAAGTCTGGTAGTTGTTGTTCTCTTTGACATCTGGTGGGAGGGCATTCCACAGGGTGGGTGCCACTACCGAAAAGGCCCTCTGCCTGGTTCCCTGTAACTTGGCTTCTCTCAGTGAGGGAACTGCCAGAAGGCCCTTGGAACTGGACCTCAGTGTCCGGGCAGAACGATGGAGGTGGAGACGCTCCTTCAGATATACAAGACCGAGGCCATTTAGGGCTTTAAAGGTCAGCACCAACACTTTGAATTGTGCTCGGAAACATACTGGGAGCCAATGGAGGTCTTTCAAGACTGGTGTTATGTGGTCTCGGCGGCCGCTCCCAGTCACCAGTCTAGCTGCCACATTCTGGATTAGTTGTAGTTTCCGCTTGCTGCCCACAGACGGACACGGTCCCATTCCCAGTGTTGAAATAAGATTCAGCTGTCAGCCAGCCCAGCTACTGCACATGAAATGGGCTGGTTTAGCCATTTTGTCCTTTGCCTCAGGCAGCAAAACATCTTCTAGCCTGTCGCTGGAGACGAAAGCACCCCGACTGTCCTGGACAAAGCCTGATTTAGACAAACACCACAAAATGTTTGAAGGAAAACCTCAGATGAAACAAGCAAATGGAATAAATCCATGCTTCATGAGGGCTCGCTTTTATTTAGAGGAAGGCCGGAAATAATTTTGGTTCTGAGCGCCGAACTAAAAGCAGGGGAAAGAAGTAACCAGAGCTATTGGGGGGAAATCTCCACTTGCACTGAATTTGGAAAAACTGCAAAAGGAGTTTTTTGTCACCACAGCAGTCAGCAAGGATGGGGAAGAGATTTGGTTTGGATTGCATTTCGATGCATACTTACTTAATCTGCACTTCCTGAAACAATTAGCAAACTTTAACACAGGTCGCCGTTGACATCCACACTTCTCTGAATTTTGCAATGCAGTTCAGCAACCAAAAAGTGTGTACAAAAATTGTTAGGGGGAATTAAGTGTGAAAATGCATATATGAGACAAAATTGCATACAAAAAAATGCATATATTGGGATAAAGAGGAATTAACATGTGTGCTGAATATTCACAAGGAGTTGTTCCTTTAACTGCGAACTTAAGCAGAATTATAGTGGGCTGAGAAAATGAGAAATGAAGAAACCATAATTAACAAATTCACCCACCTCTAGCAGTGAGCCAGCTGTTGTAGGAAGCTCAGAGACAGGACCTGGTGTTGATCATCAGCTCTCTTTCTTGCCTGGTCCCTAAGAATAAGTTGCATTCTTTACATTAAATTCCCATAAAATAAATGCCTCGCACACCCAGAAATTCTCTTTGTCTCTCACGCCTACGCAAGCACACACCATAATAAATGTTTTCACGTTCAAGATGCTCTCAAGAACTTAACCCGGTTTTGCCAAGAATTCGGTTCCACAAAATGTCCGACTTGGCTTTGGAAATTGCCACTTAGAGTCCTGTACAGATACTTAAGAAACAAAAGAAAATGCTCCTATCGTAAACAAGAGTTAAGACGACCAATCCCAATGCAATTCATGCAATTCACTTGGATTGTGACCACTGGATCTTTCCGCTTAATGGATGCTGCAAATCTCCTTAGCAAATCCACTAAACCTTGGACCAGCACTGGGGGTGTTCAAACATATTATGGGCTTTTGCAAGAAGACGGGTGACTGCACCTCCTGCTGATTATTTTCCTTCATCTTTTAAAGATGGAAACCATGGCACATTGGAGGGGGGGAATTAACCCTTCCCTCCCACACAGATTTCCCACCCAATTCACACGATAAACATCTCTAAAACAGGACCCAGGAGATTAAAATGCCATAAAGACATGCAAAAGCATGATAACAACTATAACACAGAGAGAGAGATTATTTGTGACACGCAGATGTGAACCAAGTGGGTCATTTTGGGGAAAGCTTTGCAAGCGAGGGAGAGTCAAAGTATCTAGCCATCTCTGGTCTTTTCTCTCTCTCTCTCTGTGCAGTCAAGTCTTCACTATGACCTATCAGAATTTTCTGTACAGTGTAGCACATCCTGGCAAATTCATTCTTCATAGATGCCAAAGGGGTTCCTATTTCCCAGCCTCTACCTTTTGGGGGACGCGGGTGGCGCTGTGGGTTAAACCACAGAGCCTAGGACTTGCCGATCAGAAGGTCGGCGGTTCAAATCCCCGCGACGGGGTGAGCTCCCGTTGCTCGGTCCCTGCTCCTGCCCACCTAGCAGTTCAAAAGCACATCAAAGTGCAAGTAGATAAATAGGTACCACTCCGGCAGGAAGGTAAACGGCGTTTCCGTGCGCTGCTCTGGTTTGCCAGAAGCAGCTTAGTCATGCTAGCCACATGACCCGGAAGCTGTACGCCGGCTTCCTCAGCCAATAAAGCGAGATGAGCGCCGCAACCCCAGAGTCGGACATGACTGGACCTAATGGTCAGGGATCCCTTTACCTTTACCTTTTGCTTTAAAGGGAAGCAAACGGCCTGGGTGTCATTTTGAATAAACTCCAAAATATGTGGTTGAAATTTCAACATAAGGATGTCGAGGTGAAGCTTGCAAAAGCAGATTAGAAATTTTCCCCGCTTAGGGACTGACTATCTCTCATCTACAACAGGGGCCAGGCCTCAGACTAGAATATACATCATCTTCCTTTGGATATCGGGCTGTTTAGGAGCCGTATTATCTGAGTTTAAAAAGAAAATGACCCAAAGAAATACAACTCTGGATTTTTTTGGGCTCTTCAGTTATTGTCCACCTTTTGGCTACAGCCCCGTAACGAAATAAACACTTTCACAAAGGATTATTCATATATAAAATGTGAATCTTCTTCCATATTGTAAGCCTTCAGGGTGCGATATCAAAAGCCAGTTTCAACATGGCTCCATTACACGCAGCTGTTGACAGGAGCATAGTTCTAATTTTCTCATTAAGTAGACAGTTTGGGGAGTTGTTTGGCTTTCTATGCAAGTAATAATAAATGGCAAATCCATTAAATAGCCAATATTGGATAGGGGAGGTATTGAACTCACAGAGGGCTCAACATGCCATAAAACCAGCCTAGCTTAGTAGCTCCAGTTTAGGCCAACCTTTGAGAGCAGAAACACCCTATGATAAGCTTGCCACATTTCAAGAAGTAAAAATAAATTTAAGAAAGGTTGTTGAGTTTTGGGGAAAAGTTTCGAAAATCCAGACATTTCCCAATTTCCCGAAATTCATTATTGGAATCTCAGACATGTCCAGGGAAATCCAGACATATGGCAACCCTACCCAATGAATTGTTTTTATGAGTTTTTATCCAACAAAGTCATGCTCAGAGTAGACCCATTGGAGTAATGGACTACAGACAGTGATGTTTATTGATTTCGGTAGCTGCTGCTTCTTTTTTTAAATAATCTTTATTAGTTTTTCAATTAGATACTCCACATACACATATTGTATTGCATTTTACATTGATATTTGCTCTTCAGAGCTGACTTCCCTCCTTCCTTCTTCTGGTTTTTTATATCACATATAATGTTTCCGCATTTTTTTCTTCCATTTTATATATTGTTACCCATTTTCCATATTTCTCCATAGTGTATCCATAAACAAATAAGTCCTCATGTTTATACAATTCTTGTTGTCTGTATTCATTTACCACGGCTGTTCATTATATTACTTTCCTTATACATTTTGCTTCTTCTTATTTTCATTATCCATCACTTTTCTTAATCTTTCCCACTTTGAGGTTTGTTTCCAATTCTACTGGTTTTACTATTTCATCTTATCTTTCCTATATACAACATAAATTTTCCCCATTCTTTTTGAAATGTTTCCTCGCCCTGTTGTCGAATTTCCCCCCTTAGTTTGGCTATTTCTGCATATTCCATTACCTGCTGCTAGCCCAGGTTTGGACATAGCTGTCAACTTACAGATTTGAAAATAAGGGACCAGCAGCCTCAAAAACAAGGGATCAGCAGCCAAAATAAGGGATCAACAATTACTTTGATAAAATACATATTTTGTTGCGTGCAAATGGCTTTAGATACCTATTAGGTCCATAAATTACCATATAGCATATATTCAACACAAAAAAACAGCAACAATTTGTTGTTGACAAAGGACAGCTGGACATAGAAAGGGTAGCTTATTTAAGGGACATCATCAGTAGCTTATTTAAGGGACATCATCAATAAGGGACAGCAGCGGGACATGGCACTGGGATAAGGGACTGTCCCACCAAATAAGGGACGCTTGACAGCTATGGGTTTGGAAACAGCAGCAATCACCAACAGTAGAAGAATGGCGACAGATTTCGGTAGCTTCTTAGCCGGCTGCAACCCGATGACACCTTAGTTGGCTGCCTACGGACCACATTCTGCAGTTCCACGCTACGCAAATGATTGCAAGTTCTGCTGCTTTTATGTGTGACAGACTAGGTCAGTCTTGTGGCATGATGACTTCTTTCTCTTTTTTTGCTTTCAGTGCCTCCATTAAAACAACCGGTGCTACAGACAAGGAACCCATTTCCTTAGGACGGGACCAACTGGTCGAGGTTAAGCCCCTGCCTTCCATTCCTGAGTAAGCAGTCGGGACAAGCATGTAGCCTGCATGAAACGTATAAAAGACTTATTTGAATCATAGTACAAAAAATAATAATTCAAAAATCAATAAAGTGGTGCTAGATCCTCTGTTGTCTCTGGAATCATTTGCAGAATTGTGTCTGGATTCATTCCATCAAGTTGTTTCCTCAGATGAAAATGGCGAGGGTTGGATTTTGACAACATCTGGAGAGCAAAAAGTAATACGGTGGTAACAACATACGCTTCAGGTTACAGACTCCGCTAACCTAGAAATAGTGCTTCAGGTTAAGAACTTTGCTTCAGGATGAGAACAGAAATAGCGCGGTGGCAGCGTGGCAGCAGCGGGAGGCCCCATTAGCCAAAGTGGTGCTTCAGGTTAAGAACAGTTTCAGGTTAAGAACGGACCTCCGGAACAAATTAAGTGCTTAACCTGAGGTACCACTGTAGTAATAGTAATAGTAATAGTAATAGTAATAGTAATAGTAATAGTGATAGTAATTTATTATTTGTACCCCACCCATCTGGTGGGTTTCCCCAGCCACTCTGGCCGGCTTCCAACAAAGATTAAAAATACATTAAAATGTCACACATTAAAACTTCCCTAAAGAGGGCTGCCTTCAGATGTCTTCTAAATGTCTGGTAGTTGTTGTTCTCTTAGACATCCGATGGGAGGGCATTCCACAGGGCGGGTGCCACCACTGAGAAGGCCCTCTGCCTGGTTCCCTGTAACTTGGCTTCTTGCAGTGAGGGAACTGCCAGAAGGCCCTCGGCGCTGGACCTCAGTGTCCGGGCAGAACGATGGGGGTGGAGACGCTCCTTCAGGTCTACTGGGCCGAGGCCGTTTAGGGCTTTCAAGGTCAACACCAACACTTTGAATTGTGCTCAGAAACATACTGGGAGCCAACGCAGGGCTTTCAGGACCGGTGTTATATGGTCTCGGCAGCCGCCCCCAGTCTGCCGTGCCTGTTTTAAAGAGTAAACTTCCAAATCTCTGCTGCTAAAGGCTCTGTGCCTTTACAGGCCAATTACTAGGGATTCCTAGCGGGCTGAGCACTGTAGATCTTGTTTCCAATTGTTTGAAAGGGGAGAAAAATATTTTAGTGGTAAAAGGATAGCTCTCTGGATGCCTAGATCCAGGTTCAGGGCAAGTACTTTTCAGGAGAGAACCCCAACAGATTTAAAATCGCAAAACATTCATCAAAGTGAAGAGTGGGAATGTAACCTCTTAGACTTTTAAAATATCCCCTTCTAAGTTGTAGCGTTCTCAAAACAAGGAAGGATTGGACTCTGATTAATAGAATACACATGAGGCTTGACCAGCAAGACTCTGGGAGGAGGTGCCCATAATAATCCTCTCCACCCCTCGGCCCAGGTCGTTTTATTCACAAAATAACTTTTTACACAGTGTTCATAAGAACCAATCAGATTTCCTCTGAGCATTTCAAAAAAACCCCACATGGGACAAAGTCAGATCAGAAGAAATCCTGTTAACTACAAAGACTACTCTGAACATGCATGGATAAAGGTAAAGGTAAAGGGACCCCTGACCATTAGGTCCAGTCGTGGCCGACTCTGGGGTTGCGGCGCTCATCTCGCTTTACTGGCTGAGGGAGCCGGCATACAGCTTCCGGGTCATGTGGCCAGCATGACTAAGCCGCTTCTGGCGAACCAGAGCAGTACACGGAAACGCCGTTTACCTTCCCGCTGGAAGGTATCTACTTGCACTTTGGCATGCTTTTGAACTGCTAGGTTGGCAGGAGCAGGGACCAAGCAATGGGAGCTCACCCAAAGTTGCTTCCAAAGTTCCCCACTTCCCTTAGCATAGAAAGAGACTGCACATTTGGTAACTTGAAAAATGATTTACTTACAAACTCTTCAAAGGTCAGAGTCATGTGCTTTTCCACACAGCAGCAAGACAGACAACTTAGTTTCAAAAATGGTTTCTAAATTATCTGTAGAGAAACAGAGAGGTGGCTTGCTAAAGCCACACGGCCTGGGATTGGAGCAACGTAGCTCAGACGCCCGCATTGGAAGGGTTCACATGGTGGAAGAGAAAGAACAAAGAGTCTGGTAGCACTTCCTCCCAGTGTGAGTAGGTGTGACCTAGCTAAGCCTAGCAGGACAGCTTACTCTATGGTCTTAACCCCTTCATGCATTAATTAGAGTTAAGCATGTTGGTTATATGAGACTGGATATATCCCACAGATCTCAGGTCCTCCTGGAGGGGTTTCCCAAATGGGACATCAGGTTAGCCACTGTGAGAACAGGAAGCTTTGGCCTGATTCAGCAAGGATCTTTCTTTCTCTCTTTCTTTCTTTCTTTCTTTCTTTCTTTCTTTCTTTCTATATCCCACCTTATTTTCCCCAAGGTGGCATACATGATTCAGATTCCTCCATTGGACTAGATGAGCCTTGGGTTCCCTTCCAACTTTACGGTTCTACGATTCCATGGCTGAGTGGGAATTTGAACCCCTTGTCTTCAGGCCCAACACTCTAACCCAGCCTTTCTCGACCTTGGCTCCCCAGATGCAGTTGGTCTGCAACTCCTGTCATCCATGACCACTGGTCCTGCTAGCTAGGGATGCTGGGGATTTGTAGCCCAACAACATCTGGGGAGCCAAGGTCGAGAAAGGCTTCTCTAACCATTACGTCACACTGAATCTCAAGTCTTGGGCTGCCATTTCCCATCATCCCTGACAAGTGGCCATGCTGGTCAGAGTTGATGGAGTCCCACCAACATCACCAGGTCCACAGGATCTCCATTCTTGTGTTAAAAAACAAGAGTCTCTAAGCCAGGCTTCCTCAATAAATATGGGTCTCTTTAATACCCTGGATGTCAGTGCTTAGAGCAGGCTTCCTCAAACTCAGCCCTCCAGATGTTTTTGGCCTACAACTCCCATGATCCCTAGCTAGCAGGACCAGTGGTCAGGGATGATGGGAATTGTAGTCTCAAAACATCTGGAGGGCCGAGTTTGAGGGCCGAACACACACAAGTCTACATTGAGGTCCTTGCTTGGATGGAAGTCTCATTCTCTTTGTCTCTTTTTTCCATTCCTTTGTGTCCCTACCTTCATGTCAGTTCCATCCTTTCCTCCTCTCTCCTTAACTATGCAATAGTCACATATGTATCCCAGATCTACATTATTATTTAAGATGGGCAAGGATTTCCCATTCAGTAACCACCAACCATCAACCCTTGTGACATTTCTGGGTCACAATCAGGATTCCTCCACCTCAGAATAATACATATTATAGTGTTCCATTTTTAATGAGCAATCCATTATTTAGGCAGAGGCATTAATGATGTATAACCAAGTCAGGACCCCGGAGTTAAACGTCTTTCTGTGTCATGTTGCGGAAGTGAAATGGGGGGACAGGACACACAACTTTCTCCATCCAGATCTACATCTGTAACGTAAGTAACATGTTAGGATTATGCAGGAACCTCAGAGCTACAGACATAATCTCAAGGTTGTGGGTTTGTGTCCAACGTGGGGCGAAGGATTCCAAGCTTGCAGGGGTTGGACTAGATGATCCTCATGGTCCTTTACGATCCTACGATTCTATAAGCTTCCTTTCAACTACTTTTCAACACCTCAGGGGTGGGGGAGATTCGATGTATTTTCTGACTGCGCCGTAAAAGCAGGAAGGTTGGAATTGGGCACTGAACTCCACATCAAGAATCCCAATTCTCCATTAAAAAAAGAAGCAGGTTTCTAATAATAATTTTCCCAGTAGTGATGTATGGAAGTGAGAGCTGGACCATAAAGAAGGCTGATCGCCGAAGAATGGATGCTTTTGAATTATGGTGCTGGAGGAGACTCTTGAGAGTCCCATGGACTGCAAGAAGATCAAACCTCTCCATTCTGAAGGAAATCAGCCCTGAGTGCTCACTGGAAGGACAGATCCTGAAGCTGAGGCTCCAGTACTTTGGCCACCACATGAGAAGAGAAGACTCCCTAGAAAAGACCCTGATGTTGGGAAAGATTGAGGGCACAAGGAGAAGGGGACGACAGAGGACAAGATGGTGGGACAGTGTTCTCGAAGCTACCAGCATGAGTTTGACTGAATTGCGGGAGGCAGAGGAAGACAGGAGTGCCTGGCATGCTCTGGTCCAGGGGGTCATGAAGAGTCAGACACAACTAAATGACTAAACAACAACAACAACAAATAATAATAATAATAATAATTTATTATTTGTACCCCACCCATCTGGCCAGGCCTCCCCAGCCACTCTGGGCGGCTTCCAACAAAGATTAAAAATACATTAAAATGTCACATCACACATGAAAAACGTTCCTGAACAGGGCTGCCTTCAGATGTCTTCTAAATGTCAGGTGGTTGTTTATCTCTTTGACATCTGATGGGAGGGTGTTCCACAGGGTGGGTGCCACTACCGAGAAGGCCCTCTGCCTCGTTCCCTGTAGCTTTGCTTCTCACAGTGAGGGAACCGCCAGAAGGCCCTCAGAGCTGGACCTCAGTGTCCAGGCAGAACAATGGGGTGGAGACGCTCCTTCAGGTATACTGGGCTAAGGCTGTTTAGGGCTTTAAAGGTCAACACTAACACTTTGAATTGTGCCTGGAAATTTACTGGAGCCAATGTAGGTCTTTCAAGACCGGTGTTATGTGGTCTCGGCGGCTGCTCCCAGTCACCAGTCTGGCTGCTGCATTCTGGATTAGTTGTAATTTCCGGGTCACCTTCAAAGGTATCCCCACGTAGAGCGCATTGCAGTAGTCCAAGTGGGAGATAACCAGAACATGCACCACTCTGGCGAGGCAGTCAGCAGGCAGATAGGGTCTCAGCCTGCGTACCAGATGGAGCTGGTACACAGCTGCCCTGGACACAGAATTGATCTGCGCCTCCATGGACAGCTGTGAGTCCAAAATGACTCCCAGGCTGCGCACCTGGTCCTTCAGGGGCACAGTTACCCCATTCAGGACCAGGGAGTCCCCCACACCCACCCGCCCCCTGTCCCCCAAGAACAGTACTTCTGTCTTGTCAGGATTCAACCTCAATCCACTAGCCGGCATCCATCCTCCAACTGCCTCCAGGCACTCGCACAGGACCTTCACCACCATCTAGTCCCCGTGAAGATTGGATGGATATTAGCAGTGAGCAATGACTCCGTCCCAGACTGCAGCCTGTTTCCTTTGTCCAACAGAACTGAGCAGAAGTCGCTGTGAGCTAGCCCATGTCTACATGATGGTGTGTGCATTTGTTTCACAAAAATTGGAAAGCTGAACAGAAAGGAGTCCATTCATTTCTGTTTTTATTTGTTACAAAACCAACACCTTGGCTGATGAATGGTTTGAGTGATTTTTTTTTAATGATGCTTTTTATTGTTCGTTTGCTTTGGGACGTTTTGCGGGAAGACAGGAAATAAATAAATGTATAACATGGATGTCTGCAGGGAGAGGGAGCTTATGCATTTAATTACATGCATGGCTCCGTCTCTCCCTTCCCTACAGACATTAATGCAATATGCAGCGATTCCAGGGAATGTGCTTGTGATGTTGCAGTGTGGCTTTCCTGCTTCCATGTTCATCAACACACGAATCCTATGATTCTATAGGGACGCGGGTGGCGCGGTGGTCTAAACCACTGAGCCTCTTGGGCTTGCCAGTCGGAGGGTCAGAGGTTCGAATCCCCGCGATGGAGTGAGCTCCTGTTGCTCTGTCCCAGCTCCTGCCCACCTAGTAGTTCGAAAGCATACCAGTGCAAGTAGATAAATAGGTACCACTGTGGCGGGAAGGTAAACAGTGTTTCCATGCACTCTGGTTTCCGTCACAGTGTCCCGTTGAGCCAGAAGCGGTTTAGTCCTGCTGGCCACATGACCTGGAAAGCTGTCTGTGGACAAACGCTGGCTCCCTCGGCCTGAAAGCGAGATGAGTGCCTCAACCCCATAGTCGCCTTTGACTGGACTTAACCGTCCAGGGGTCCTTTACCTTTACCTATGATTTTATGGTCAGCTATAATGCTTGGCCACCTCATGAGAAGAGAAGACTCCCTGGAAAAGACCCTGATGTTGGGAAAGATGGAGGGCACAAGGAGAAGGGGACGACAGAGGACTAGATGGTTGGACAGTGTTCTCAAAGCTGCTAACACGAATTTGACCAAAGTGCAGGAGGCAGTGGAAGACAGAAGTGCTTGGAGTGCTCTGGTCCATGGGGTCACGAAGAGTCGGACATGACTAAACGACTAAACAACAACAACATAATGCTTGCAGAGGACTTGGTTCTGTGCAGCCTTGCGGAGAGAGCGGCGTCACACCAGGCTCCTATACAGGTCTACTCAAAAGTAGGTTTCCCCTGAGTTTAATGGGGCTTACTCTCGACAGGTAAGCACAGCTAGCCAAAGTGTGGGGAAAGGGAGAAAGGTAGCCTTCTGCTGATTAAATGCAAATGCTTGGATCTGTCCAAATCTGTCTCCTATTTATGCTGAGCTCTCTTTTCTTGATCACATCTTCGGACATCAATCCTTGTGGTCGATTGCAGCTTCCTGAGGATCCAGAGAACTGCTGAATTCCATGCTGTCTGGTCATCCACCATTGATTATATCTTCCAGAGAACGTTCCAAATGTTCAGCGATGTTGCAGCTACTGGGAGTCCTTGGTGGCTTTCACCAACAACTGAAAAAGATGCTCTCTTTCCAGAGGCACTTGTGTGACTGATGACCCTCTCATTTGGGTGGCTGCCAAAAATTATCTCTTGGGCATTTCGCACATCTACGATTACCATTACGATATGATTACCATTACGATATCTTTATTGTCATTGTCCCTTGCAGAACAATGAAATTGAAAAACTACATAAAAACTACATAAAACTACATAAAAGCTACATAAAACTACCACAAAACTACATAAAACTACTACAAAACTACATAAAACATTCTAAAACCCCAAAAAACTCTAAAACCCCATTTTAAAATACACTATACTACAGAGACCCCTTATGCCGCGTTTAGAACCAGAATTGCATTTGCGTAGAAACTGTTTCTCAGGCGGCTAGTCCTGGCCTTTATAACCCTGTACCTTCTTCCAGAAGGCAGAAGCTGAAAGAGATCATTTCTGGGGTGCGCACTATCCTGCGCTATCTCTGCCGCTTTCTTGTGGCACCTGGAAGCATAGATTTGATCCAAGGTGGGAAGAGGGCACCCAATTATTCTCTCTGCAGTCTTTACAACCCTGGACAGCATTGTTTTTTCCCTGGCTGTGCAGCTCCCAAACCACACACACAGACCATGTTAGTACACTCTCCACAGTACAATGGTAACATGCCGTCAACAGGTCCTTTGAGAGATTGTTTTTCCGGAGGATTCTCAGAAAATATAACCTCTGCTGTGCTCTCTTCACCAGGTCTTTGCTGTTCTCTCCCCAGAGAGAACATTTTTACATATACTCATTTTTACATATACTAGGTGTTTCCTGCTTGGCAGGGGGTTGGACTTGATGGCCCTTGTGGTCTCTTCCAACTCTATGATTCTATGATTCTATGACAGACGCATCCTCATTTGCACATGGCGTCCAGCCAAGTAAGGTGGGTGGGGAAAAGCCAAGCCCGTTCCTGGAGAGAGCCATCACTTGGTTGTTGCTATGGCAACATGGCCACTCTTTTAGTCATGCAAACGGCAGTGCCTAGCAGAGCAGCTAAGGCCATTAGCCCAACAAAGAAAGTGATCTGAGTACAGTGGTACCTCGGGTTAAGAACTTAATTCATTCTGGAGATCCATTCTTAACCTGAAACTGTTCTTAACCTGAAGCACCACTTTAGCTAATGGGGCCTCCCGCTGCTGCCGTGCCGCCGGAGCACGATTTCTGTTCTCATCCTGAAGCAAAGTTCTTAACCCGAGGTAATGTTTCTGGGTTAGCAGACTCTGTAACCTGAAGCGGATGTAACCTGAAGCGGATGTAACCCGAGGTACCACTGTAGTTCAGCTTCATCATCTGCTGCAGGGATGTCCAACAGGTCGATCGCAATCTACTGGTAAAAGGTAAAGGTAAAGGTACCGCTGACCATTAGGTCCAGTCGTGACTGACTCTGGGGTTGCGGCGCTCGTATCGCTTTATTGGCCAAGGGAGCCGGCGTACAGCTTCCGGGTCATGTGGCCAGCATGACTAAGCCGCTTCTGGCGAACCAGAGCAGCGCACGGAAATGCCGTTTACCTTCCTGCCGGAGCAGTACCTATTTATGATCTCTGGAAGGGAAGATGGAGCTTTTGCTGTGCTGCTGTTTTCATCCCTAGTAATCTTTTTGTGAGCGACTTTACCCCTTTATCCCTTTGTCAGTTGACCACCAAGTCCAGTATGTACAAAATGCAATTCCTATTTTGTCAGTCCCATAGCATATTCGTTTCTAATTTCTTCATCTTCTCTTGTACAGTGGTACCTCGGGTTACATACGCTTCAGGTTACAGACTTTGTTAACCCAGAAATAGTGCTTCAGGTTAAGAACTTTGCTTCAGGATAAGAACAGAAATCGTGCTACGGCGGTACGGCGGCAGCAGGAGGCCCCATTAGCTAAAGTGGTGCTTCAGGTTAAGAACAGTTTCAAGTTAAGAACGGACCTCCAGAACGAATTAAGTACTTATCCCGAGGTACCACTGTATTTTTCTATCTGACGTATTCCTTAGAAGAGTACAATACCAAATCATTTGAACACTGGCAGTGGTAGATGCTGGCACAGGCAGACAAGAGAAGGATTCCTGGATATTTCCCTGTTTCACCCCAAGGGGCTTTATCAGTGCATAGTTCGTTACTGTATATAACAGCTACATGGAACTTATTCGTGCTAGGTTCTCACGACCCTACATACTGGACTTGGTGGTCAACTGAATAAGCTACATTTTAATATGTTATGTCACGATGTTGATTTCGACATTATGAGAAGCTGTATATAATTTTGAGAAGTAGTTTCTAGTAAATAACTTTGCAATTGTTATTATACAGCCTATTATGAAAGACTAAGTTGTGTATTATTATTATTATTATTATTATTATTATTATTATTATTATTTATACCCCGCCCATCTGGGCAGCTTCCAACAAAATATTAATAATACAGTAGTCCAGCAAACATTAAAAACTTCCCTAAACAGGGCTGCCTTCAGATGTCTTCTAAAAGTTAGATAGTTGCTTATTTCCTTGACATCTTATGGGAGGGCGTTCCACAGGGCGTTCCACAGGGCAGGTGCCACCACCGAGAAGGCCCTCTGCCTGGTTCCCTGTAGCTTCACTTCCTGCAGTGAGGGAACTGCTAGAAGACCCTCGGAGCTGGACCTCAGCGTCCGGGCAGAACGATGGGGGTGGAGATGCTCCTTCAGGTCTACTGGGCCGAGACCGTTTAGGGCTTTCAAGGTCAGCACCAACACTTTGAAAGAAAGACTAAGCTGCACCTCATTTTTCAACAAAAGCAAACGACCAGAAAGGCTCTTTGAGAGACAGCTAAATGAGAACAGCTACAGCTCATCTCTGTTTCCAACCGTTGATTTTCTTTTTTTAAAGAAGAGTTATATAAAAACAAATGCCGGATTACTCTGAGCGAGTAGCGTGTGCTCATTTTTTGCAGCTTTTATGTAATCCGAGGGCAGAAGGGGTGAGATGCCCGTCATCTAAGAGCTGGCCCTGAACAACCGCTCCAAAAACTAGTGTGGCATTTTGGCAGGGAGAGGAAGTTAAGGGCCGTAATGACTCTGGCTGCCATTTCTCAATGCCCTGTCCTGAACTTGACTCGAGAAAGTGTTTCTTCACACAGCGCATTGTTCTGTTCTGGAACTCGCCCCTGTAGTGAATACACTATAGTGCCACTGTATTCTGCTCTGGTCAGACCTCACCTGGAGTACTGTGTCCAGTTCTGGGCACCACAGTTCAAGAAGGACACTGACAAACTGGAACGTGTCCAGAGGAGGGCAACCAAAATGGTCAAAGGCCTGGAAACGATGCCTTATGAGGAACGGCTAAGGGAGCTGGGCATGTTTAGCCTGGAGAAGAGGAGGTTAAGGGGTGATATGATAGCCATGTTCAAATATATAAAAGGATGTCACATAGAGGAGGGAGAAAGGTTGTTTTCTGCTGCTCCAGAGAAGCGGACACGGAGCAATGGATCCAAACTACAAGAAGATTCCACCTAAACATTAGGAAGAACTTCCTGACAGTAAGAGCTGTTCGACAGTGGAATGTGCTGCCAAGGAGTGTGGTGGAGTCTCCTTCTTTGGAGGTCTTTAAGCAGAGGCTTGACAACCATATGTCAGGAGTGCTCTGGTGGTGTTTCCTGCTTGGCAGGGGGTTGGACTCGATGGCCCTTGTGGTCTCTTCCAACTCTATGATTCTATGATTCTATGATTCCTGCAGAAAGCGGTGAAGGCCACCCGCCTAGACAGTTTTTAGGGTGAACTGGACAAATTCATGGAGGAGGAGACTATCGGAGGCAGTCGGAGACAGTCAGAGGCAGCCATACTTGGGAATACTACTTGCCAGAAACCACTGGAGGAGAGAGGGGGGACTTGTGTTTGAATCCTGCTTGTGCAGGGTTGGATTTAGGTTTTCGTTAGAAGGGACCCCAAGGTTCATCTAGTCCAACCCACTGCAATCACAGCGAAAGAACCCCTGACAGATGTCCGACCATCCTCTGTTTAAACCAGTGTTTCCCACAGTTGGGTCTCCTGTGTATATAATTGTTTAAAGTACCTCTGAAAACACTTTCTGATCTCCACTGGATTCTGTATATTTTTCCCTTCCACTTCCAAATTTGTAATAGTATTAAGTTTTTGTCTTTTTTTCATTTGCCAAGCCAGCAGTTTCCCACATTTGTTTGCCGATTCAAATGTCTTTTGTCTTATCTGTTTAATTTTCCATGGGTCTCCAGCTGTTTTTGAACTACAACTCCCATCGTCCCTAGCTAGGAAGACCAGCGGTCAGGGATGATGGGAATTGTAGTCTGAAAGCAGCTGGAGTCCCCACTTTGGGAAACACCAGTTTAAAACCCCCAAGGAAGGAGAGTCCACTAGCTTTTAAGGGTGTTCCTTCTGTTAACGGAGAAATCTGTGGGCTCCCTTGGACAAAAAACAAGGACACCAGCCAGGAATACCAGAGCAAAACAGCAGCCAGTAGGCTTGGTCTTTATTGAAGACTGTCGCGACAGGACTCCCACCTGCCACAAGGTGGAACAAGATGTAAACCCCGAACAAAAAAGCACCCAAACTTTTATTAACTGCTAATCCCCATGCTATATCCCCCCCCCCAAAACTACATCACTCATACATCACGGTTACATCATGGAAGGGGAGGTCTGGTGGCAGTAATCTGAGCTTCCTGGACCCTGCCCCATGGTTCCCCTTGCCCTCCACCAAACACCCATCAAGTGTAACAAAAGAGATATGTACATTTCCCTGTTTCCCAGCCAAGTTAATCACACCCTTTTGTCTTCATCTGGGTTTGTTATATCCGGAATGGCTACCTGTCTGGCACTCAGGTATCAGGATGCCAGGGATTATCACTCAGGCAGAGGGGCTGCTGAGTAGCTGAGCTCACATGTCTATATGCATTCCTGAAGTTTTCCCAGTGAGCCAGTACAGAGATACATTTATCAGTGAATTCTTACATTTGGTATCGTGCAGCAAAGGCCCTTTGAATAGATAGGAAGCAACTGTGATGAAGTGTTTTGTGGGGACAAATCACAAAAGTCAGAAAAGTGATTGCGCTGGTTTTGGTAGTGGGCTGCATGTGCACGATATCTGCTGGAGGGGCAAAACGCCCCACAACCTAGACATAAATTCCTGCAACAACAGGATGGCTCTGATCTGCTTCCATACTTCTCTCTCTCTCTCTCTCTCTCTCTCTCTCTCTCTCTCTCTCTCTCTCTCTTAATATCTAGCCCGATGAAGATTCCTGTAGTACTCAAAAGCTTGCACACAATTTTGTGACATTTTGGTTGCCCCTCCAAAAGTATCTTGTCCCGCGTGCTGATTTTTGAATCTCCCTTGTGGGCCAAGGTGGCTGCCTTTGCTATTTATTTATTTATATTATATAGAATGATAGAATAGCAGAGATGGAAGAGACCCCGAGGGTCATCTAGTCCAACCCCCTGCAATGCAGGAGGGTTTTTATAAAAAAAATGATGAAAACAGTTTACTCTCCCAAATCATTAAAGGTTCCTTTCTCATTACAGTGGTACCTCGGGTTACATACGCTTCAGGTTACAGACTCTGCTAACCCAGAAATAGTACCTCGGGTTAAGGACTTTGCTTCAGGATGAGAACAGAAATCGTGCTCCAGTGGCAGCGGGAGGCCCCATTAGCTAAAGTGGTGCTTCAGGTTAAGAACAGTTTCAGGTTAAGAACGGACCTCCGGAACGAATTAAGTAATTAACCCAAGGTACCACTGTAGTCAGAAGTGTTTTTGTCAATTAACCAACTGTTTAATTAAAGTGCCAGATTTACTGTTTATGATCCACAGTGATATTTTCTCCCTCCGTGATTTATTGCCATGAAACCTTGCCTTCTTCTGGCTTAGCCCCAGATACGACTGTCCATTGGACAAGACAAATGGAGGGGAGAAAGCAGATGGGTGGCTGCAATGAGCCTTTTTGGGGAGCAGGTGGTGATGCTCTGGTCCTGGGGTGGGAATTTGTAGGGGGAAAGGGTTCAGTCGCACACACACACACACACACACACACACACACACTGGTACCTCGGGTTAAGAACTTAATTCGTTCTGGAGGTCCATTCTTAACCTGAAACTTTTCTTAACCTGAAGCACCACTTTAGCTAATGGGGCCTCCCGCTGCGACCGTGCGATTTCTGTTCTCATCCTGAGGTAAAGTTCTTAACCCAAGGTAATATTTCTGGGTTAGCGGAGTCTGTAACCTGAAGCGTCTGTAACCTGAGGTAGCACTGTACAGTGGTGCCTCGCAAGACGAAAAGAATCCGTTCCGTGAGTCTCTTCATCTTGCGGGTTTTTTCGTCTTGTGAAGCAAGCCCATTAGCGGTTTAGCGGATTAGCGCTACAGTATTAGTGGCTTAGCGGGCTTAGCGGATCAGCTGATAAGCGGCTTAGCGATCAGCTGTTAAGCGGCTTAGCCGATCAGCTGATAAGCGGTTTAGCGGCTTGGGGAAAAGGGGGGGAAAGGAAAAAAACCCCGCAGGAACTCGCAAGACATTTTCGTCTTGCGAAGCAAGCACATAGGAAATTCGTTTTGCGCAGCACCTCCAAAACGGAAAACCCTTTCGTCTAGCGGGTTTTCCGTCTTGCGAGGCATTCGTCTTGCGGGGCACCACTGTATTCACAAAAGGATTAACTGCCTGCAGGATGGTTCTTGATAACTAAGGATGGATTTTTGAAAAGTGAGATGGGAGCAAGCAGAAGGAGGGGGCAATCAATAGACGAGCAATTTGAAAGCCCCATCATTCATCTTCATTGATCATTCGGGATGGCACTTCCCTGAGAAGGCAGATTAATGAGTCTGCTAAGCTAAGAAGTCCAGGATCCTGTTCTCACAGTAGCCAACTGGAAAGCTCAAAAGCAGAACCTTTCCCTGCCCCCCCCATAATTTTTTATTAAATTTTCTGTTTCACGTTTTAGAATATTCATTTAAACCACCTTAAAATATCAACAACTTGCCTTCTTCTCTTTCCATGGTTCATTTTGCCTAACATAAATCCCTGCATATTTTATATCAACTAAATCGCTGAGTATTCCATTATTACATCCATCAAAACTTATTTACACTGCTGAATTTATCTTAATGCTGCCCATTTTCTCAAATATCCCCCCATATATTCAATAAACGTTTTCCAATCTTCACTAAATGTATGTTCTTCTTGACCTCTTATTCTATATGTTAGGTCTGCAAGCTGCGCATATTCCATCAGTTTAAGTTTGGTTGAGACCTCACTTGTTTTCCATTTTGGGGTTAACAAAACACGGACTGCAGTAGTGGCATACATAAATACATAAATAACCTTTTTTTGACACCTGGGAATCATAGCTGTCAACTTTTCCCTTTTCTTGTGAGGAATCCTATTCAGAATAAGTGAATTTCCCTTAAAAAGGGGGAAACGTTGACAGCTATGCTGGGAATTTCTGTCTGAATTATTCCCAACGAAAAGGACTCTGGATTTTGGGGAAAGTACTTTTAAATATATATTTTTTCAATTCATTACAAATTATTTCCTAATAATCTTTTACCCCTTTTACAAGTCCACCAGCTCAAAAGTAGAGTACCACAACACCCGCGTTCTGGGCTTCAGTTTTAGGAGAACACTGACAAGCTGGAAGGTGTGCAGATGAGGGCAACCAAGATGATCAAGGATCTGGAAGCCTTATGAGGAACGGTTGAGGGAGAAGGGGATGTTTAGCCTGGAAAAGAGGTGACTGCGAGGCGATGTGATACCCATCTTCAAATATCTGGCAGAAAATGCAAGCTTGCATTCCTCCTCTCCAGAAGCAAGGACCTGGGCCAATGAATTCAAATGACAGGAACAGTGCCGGATTTACATATAAGCTAAACAAGCTACAGTTTAGGGCCCCACTCTCTTGGGGGCCCCCAAAAAAATTAAAGGAAAAAAACTGGATGTACATTTCCAAAATAAAGATAAAAAACAAATAAAACCTACATACAGGGCCCCTATGTCTCCTGGTATTTTCTTGAGGACGGGGACCCTTGAGCTATTTTAAAAAGTGGGAAAACCAACACGTTTGTGTCATTTTTTTTAATTCACACTGTTGGTTGTGATCATTAGCAAAAAAAATTTTTTTGCCATTCTTTTGTCTCCTGTTCATTTCTCGACGGCAAAATTTCCCTTCGGCCTGGGAGTCTGATAGATCTTTTCTTGAGGGTTTTTCTGGGTCTCAAAGAGGGCCACTTGGTAGGACAGTTTGTGAAGCTCTCTGCTTAGCTGCTCGCTGGAGTCAATCAGCGAATATTTCTGCTCTTCCAGTTCGTTGATCTTTCTGTAAGCTTCCTCCGTCCTTTCCCGCATGGCCGCCACTTTCCGCTCCATTTCTTCCATCACGTTCCGAAACTTCTCAAGAGTGTCTTGCAAATTCTGGCTCATCTTCTTGATATATTTGGGTTCCTTCCCTCCTTCCCTCCTTCCTCTTGTTCTTTTCCTTTTAAAACTTTTTCCAGCACAAATTTCGTTTCTCCAGATCGAGGCGAACCAGATCGAATATTCCCCCGCTGCCTCTGAGACTGTGGATTAGGTTTCGTTGTGGCGTCGCCGGTTGGCTACAGACAGCTGCTTCTTGCGGATATTGTTCGTTCGGTGGCGGCCTTCTCTGAATACAAATAGGGGGCGAAATTATTTTTATTCATGTACTAGGCTTGGCCAATGGTCAGGGGTGATGGGAGTTGTAGTCCAAATACATTTTGGAACTGTTAATCTGTTCATAAATGCTATAAAAAAAATGAAAGCAACAAATCCGGATGGCCACAGATTCCCCACTCCTGCTGGGCTGAGACTCCTATCATCTCTGACCGCTGCCATCTGCTGGCAGGGGCTGATGGGACTTGTAGTCCGGCACCATTTTGGACAGCACTTGTTCCCCATTTCTTAGATGCTGCTGTTTGAGTAACCTGTGCCTATTTGTTTTGTTTTTTCTGCCTACCCCCCACTCATTGACTGAAATATACAAGGAAAGTTATGGGGTGGGCTGAGGGGCATAGTGTGGGAAGCTTTAGGAGGGCCATAATCCCAGGCGCATTATTTTGAGGAGCGCAAGCTGGGTGCGCCACACAGGGATCCCTGCCCTGCCTGCCGCTGGGGGTCTCTGGGCCCCAGAGCCCGGGGCCAGGCCTCCATGCCCCTGGCCCCCTTCTTGAATGGCTGTCTGGCCAGTGTTGGGGAGGGTCACCTGCCAAGGGCTGCATCAGTTGGCCGGTCTCCCCTTTGCACCGATGGGCAGGTGGGCAATGTAGTGTGGCCCCATGAACCCTCCATGTCTAACGCCAGCCCTGTGAGAGTTGGGCTGGCGTGGTGGGTTTTGTCCCCCCTCTGTCCCACCTGGTGCATGTTTGGGTGTCCCGGGTGGCAGCAAAGGAGCAGGGACCCAGGGGGTGGAGTCAGAGGGACTATAAAAGCAGCTCTGAGAGGGGCGAAGGCGGGAGTTCGTTAGGAGCTGGGTGGTTGGTTGGAGTGGGAGTGAATTGGGATAGAGTTTGTGGGTAGGTTGACTTAGTGTTGCAAAAAAAGCTGAGTCAGGAACAGTTAGGAGCTAGGAAGACAAGTAAATATCTGAGAGGTGGTTTAGTGAGGGAGAGCAGGTAGCGGAAGTTATAGGTCTGGATAGGCACCCCATGATTGTAATTCACCAATACCGTTTATGAAACCACACGCTTGTTAAACTGCAATAAATAAACAGAAGTTTATGTTCCAATTTAACCCTGACGGGACTCAGTATTGTACCAGGTAGGGCCTGGGTGGCAGCAGCGAGAAATAAAGTGGTGGCACAGGGATCAATAGATGGTGAAACGTCCGGGGACCCTGTGTGATCACAGGGACTTTTCTGTGGCCCCGTGAACCCTCCATGTCTAACGGCAACCCTGTGAGAGTTGGGCTGGCATGGTGGGTTTTGTTCCCTCTCTCTGCCCAGCTCCTGGTCCCACCTGGTGCATGTGTGGGTGTCCCGGGCACCAGCAAAGGATGCTGCATCACTGGGTGGGCTTAAGAAAACCCCATCCCCTAGCACCGTACAATTTCAGCCAAACCGTGGGCTTCTAAGGGGGTCCAGGTTTCTTCTGCTCCTCTGTGATTCAAGGAATGCACCCGCCTTATATTAAGCTACAGAACAAACCCCTTTCTTGCCAGCTGCCAGGTGTTCTTCTGCTTGATCTCGTTCACGCAGCTGTTCTTAATGATCCCCCCACCCCCAACCCCAGAGCGGACATGTCAGGAGCAGAGGGGATGGTGGGGAAATGACCCTTTGCATTATTGCCGTGGGAACCTGTAGGCCAATCACATTTGACGGAGGCAGTGTGAGCCAACAATGACTTGGCCTTTGCGGGTGAATATGCCTGGCATGGACAAAAATGGATAGAGAAATGTTTCTCCATTCCCACTCATCACACGAGAACTCGGGGACGCCCAATGAAGCCAAAATTTGGAGGAATCAGGACAGATAAAAAAAAGTACTTCTTCACACAAACCGTAGTTAAAGCTATGGAACTCCCTCCCACATGATGTAGTGATGGCCCCCAACCTAGATGACTTTAAAAGAGGACTGGGCAAATTCATGAGGAGGAGAGGGCTACCAATGGCTACCAACCATGGTGGCTCTGTTCATATGCATCTGAATGCCAGCTGCTGGCAATTGCAGGTTGTGCAAAATCATAGAATACAATTAGAGTTAGAAGGGACCCCAAGGGTCATCTAGTCCAACCCCCTTCAATCACAGCGAAAGAACCCCTGACAGATGGCCAACCACCCTCTGTTTAAACCAGTGTTTCCCACAGTTGAGTCTCCAGCCGTTTTTGGACTACAACTCCCATCGTCCCTAGCAAGGAAGACCAGCTAGGTCAGGGATGATGGGAATTGTAGTCTGAAAGCAGCTGGAGACCCAACTTTGGGAAACACTTGTTTAAAACCCCCAAGGAAGGAGAGTCCGCCAGCTTTTAAGGGTGTTCCTTCCATGGTTAAACAGCTCCTACCCTAGCTGTCAACTTACAGATTTGAAAATAAGGGACCAGCAGCCTTGAAAATAAGGGATCAGCAGCCAAAATAAGGGACCTGCAGCCTCACCTGTTCCAGGCACTCCAGTCTTCCTGTCCTCCTGCAGTCTGGTCAAACTCATGCTGGTAGCTTCAAGAACACTGTCCAACCAACTTTGTAACCAGAGGTTCAATTGAATAGAATCTGAATCACATGCACCACAAGGCCTATGCAGCCTCAACTTAAGATGGCTCCCTGGTCTGGCTTTGCACTGCAAAGTTTGCAGCAGCACGTGTAACAAAATGGTGTCCAGCATTCAAAAATCCCCTCAGCTTGCATTAACTAGCCACACACACACAGCCTCCCCCCCTCGCCACGAGATCGCCAGTCACCCACCATTTTAGTCAACCAGCTCCTTTCTTTTCCCCCATAAGTCAATTGAAGGAGCCTCCAAAACAAATTCAAAAGCCCCCCCTCCCACAAGATCTCCTTTCCTTTTCCCCCACCATGTGCCCCCACTCCAGACAGACCTTTTCGCCAGCAAGGGTGAGTGGGCCATCAATGACGTATCCATCCGATTCCAATCCGAGCACTCAGCACAGGTACATTCAACTTCTGAGCCCCTCTGAGCCAAAGGCAGAAAGCCCAGCCAGCAGCCAAACGAAGCCTCAAGGAAAACCACCGTCACCTCTCCACTGGGAAGCGCTGAGCAAAGGCGAGTCCCCAGGCTACGCAGCCGATTTGATCAGCACAAGGCATGCAAGCTCCACCCCCCAGTCATTCTTAGACTCCTTATTGGGTGAGCAATGCAGCCAAGCAACACAGTTGGAGCCTCCCTCCTCCCTGGCCGGCAGGGAGGGAGGGAGAGGAGCTGCTTCCTTTGAAACCCGGGAAATTTAAGGGACATCATCAATAAAGGGACAGCAGCGGGACGTGTGCTGGGGTAAGGGACTGTCCCGCCAAATAAGGGACGCTTGACAGCTATGGCTCCTACTGTCAGAAAGTGCTAAGGTTTAGTCAGAATCTCCTTTCCTGTTCAGGGCCAGATTTAGGTTTGATGAGGCCCTCAGCTCCTGAAGGCAATGGGGCCCTTTATATGTCCAGCTGTCCTTTGTCAACAACAAATGGTCGCTGTTTTTTTGTGTTGAATATATGCTATATGGAAATTTATGGACCTAATAGGTATTTAAAGCCATGTGCACATAACAAAATAACCAGTCCATGCAGAATGTAGGCACCCTATATATAGAAAGGAGCAAACCAGTGATATTTTAGGGAGCAGGCTGGCAGGCGGGGCCCATGACTTACATCGTAGGAGCCTACACAACACAAAACACTGTTGCTGTATGTAGGTTTTATTTTAATTTGTTTTTTATCTTATATTTTGGAAATGTACATCCAGTTTTCCCCCCTTAAATTTTTTGGGGCTCCCCAAGAGAGTGAGTGGGGCCCTAAGCTATACAGTGGTACCTCGGGTTACAGACGCTTCAGGTTGCAGATGTTTCAGGTTATAGACTCCGCTAACCCAGAAATAGTACCTCGAGTTAAGAACTTGGTTTAGGACGAGAACAGAAATTGCGTGGCGGCGTGGCTGTGGCGGGAGGCCCCATTAGCTAAAGTGCTGTCTCAGGTTAAGAACAGTTTCAGGATAAGAACGGACCTCTAGAATAAATTAAGTTCTTAACCCGAGGTACCACTGTAGCTTGTTTAGCTTAGAAGGCGATACCTCCTGAGGCCTTGCATTGGAATGAGCTGGGAGGTGCAACAGAGAGAAGGAAGGCAACACTTAAGCAGTCATTGCAGAATAAGAAGTTTGATTCCTGTGGGTTTTTATAAGGTCGTCCCCATTTCTTCTAGATCTACCACCTTATCTGTGAGAAGCAGCTTCAATATATTTCTTCATAACATCCCTTTGCGTTTGGTGCAAGGAATATTGCATTAGATTTCCTTGTTACAAAGCTAGAACTTCTGTCCTGTTTCCTAACGTTCCTTTCGCACAGCAGTGTTAAAGATATCAGTTTAATATGCTTGAAATTTGTTTGAATGCATTTTGCTTAAAATACTATGCAGAGATGCTTGCATTATTCAGGAATTTTAGCTAGAGCAAATGCCATGGGAAAGGGTGGCTGTTTCCGTTTCAGGTTAATTGACGACTCATCCCAGAAGCCCAAATAGAGATCTCTTGCAGCATGAAATTAAACCTGAAAACTCAGCATCTAAATCAGTCGTTGGCGCCATCAGCAGTAGTGGCTCGGCTCAGCGACGCTTGCATGGGATCTCTCACTGGCACCAGAGAGAGGAAAGTTTATTGAACAGTATTAAAAAGAAGACCGGACTGCGTTGCTGGCTTGTTAAAGAGCAATGTGTTACTTTGTATTCTTCCAACGTTTGTTTTGTAACTTGTTTAAGACCGTTTGCAGTAAAGCTTTGAAACTCTTTTCTTGTGATCGGGTGCTCATTTATTTCTACCCAGATCAGACTGCTGCAAATCAGACATGCAGTCAGTACCTGTTGCATTATGGAACTGAGAGTTTTTGACTGACACAACCTTACTATATGCTTGTGAAACATGGACCACTTACAAACGCCATCTCCAACAGCTCAAAAGATTCCATCAATGGTGTCTCCGAAAAATTTTACACATCACTTGGGAAGACAGGCAAACTAATACCAATGTACAGTCATACCTCGGGTTGAATGTGCTTCAGGTTGAGCGCTTTCGGGTTGCGCTCTGCGGCAACCCAGAAGTAATGGAGCGCGTTACTTCCGGGTTTCGCCACTCTTGCATGCACAGATGCTCAAAATGACATCAGGCGCATGCGCGGAAGCGGCAAAATGCGACCCACACATGCGCAGATGCGTCGTCACGTCTTACGTTCCATTCAGGATGCGAATGGGGCTCCGGAACGGATCCCGTTCGCATCCCGAGGTACCACTGTACTGGATGAAGCAAAGATCACCCGTGTTGAAGCAATGATTCTTCAATATCAACTTTGTTGGACTGGTCATGTTGTGTGGATGCCTGATGATTGTTTTCCAAAGCAACTACTCTATTCCGAACTTAAAAATGGAAAGCGTAATGCTGGTGATCAAAAGAGGTTTAAAGACTTTCTCAAGGCAAATCTTTAAAAATGTAGTATAAACACCGACAATTGGGAAACACTGGCCTGCAAGTGCTCCAATTGGAGAACAGCCTTTACCAAAGGTGTCAGGGGCTTTGAAGACGCTCGAACTCAGGAAGCAAGGGAGAAACGTGCTAAGAGGAAGGCACGCTTGGCAAATCCACACCGTGATCAACTCCTGCCTGGAAACCTATGTCCCCATTATGGAAGGACGTGTGGATCCAGAATTGGCCTCCACAGTCACTTACGGACTCACTGTTAAATATGCATTTACAAAAGACATTCTTACTCGGCTATGAGTGATCGCCAAAGACGACGACACCTGGCTAAGTTTCATTCACCCCAATGGGCATGTTGTGACAACAACCGACCCCATTGGACAATGCCATTACTCCCCCAATGAGGTGGAATTTCTCTTACCTGTTATGTATTGAGCTTGGATCCTAGAACAATAGGCAGGTAGGATCGTGGAATGCAACAACCTGATTGGACTGCATTAGCAGCCCAATCAGGCTCCAGGAGGGAAGCAGAATCAACCAATCAGATGGGACCCATTGGGTAAATAATGTATATAAAGCTTGAGGTCTTGGGGAAATTTTTTTCACTGTTTTACGAGCTGCAATAAAGAGTGTGAAATTACTATGCGACTCCGAGTATAGTTCATTACCCATTATCAGTGAAGCCTGACTGCAAAACTGGGGGGGCTGGGGCCTAACGGCTGGCTGTTAAAAGTGAAAAACTCCATTTAAGGTACAAGGAGGGTTCTGATCAGTGACTGGAAGCAGCTGCCGAGATCACATAACACTGGTCCTGAAAGCCTACCTTGGCTCCCGGTATGTTTCCAATTCAAAGTGTTGGTGCTGACCTTGAAAGCCCTCAACGGCCTCGGCCCAGGATGCCTGAAGGAGCGTCTCCACCCCCATTGTTCAGCCCAGACACTGAGGGCCTTCTGGCAGTTCCCTCCCTGAGAGAAGTGAGGTTACAGGGCCTTCTCAGAGGTGGCACCTGCCCTGTGGGACGCCCTCCCATCAGATGTCAAGGAAATATACAACTATTCTGACTTTTAGAAGACATCTGAAGGCAGCCCTGTTTAGGGAAGTTTTTAATGTCTGATGTTTTATTGTGTTTTTAATATTTTGTTGGAAGCCGCCCAGAGTGGCTGGGGAAACCCAGCCAGATGGGTGGGGTATAAATAATAAATTATTATTACAACCAGATTAAAAGAAGAAAATTCACACTGCAGATGCCTCTCCATTCTAGAGAGTCTTCAAGGGATGAATGAATGGAGAGATGGTTCTGTTAGGATCGTCCTACTCGCAAGTAGGACCCTGGCAGAGACACATGCCTACTGGCAAGTTCTCTTCCTCCTGGTCTGTCCTTCGGGAGCTTCAAAAGCTTTCTTCAGCCCGAACATCACAGCGACTGATACCAAGAAGCATCAGCACACTTAGGAACCTGCAGAGTATTGGCGGTTCGCGTAACAGACTCCATAGCTCAGCATCTTGGCTAATCTACTTTATTTACATATAATACACTTGGAGCATTCTGCCTTAGCTCCTTCCTCTTTCTCATCAGACAGCAAAGAGAGAAAGGACAAAGGACAATAGTCCCACTTCATGGAACACAGTAATACCAAACATCCTGTCTCCGTCACTTCCCACACTGTGGAATGAAAACATACACTGTCATGTGATAGACAACAATCTCAGGACTGCAAACACGGAGGAAGAATCCTAACAGGTTCTCCCCAAACCTCAAGAGGCAGGGAGTTCCATAGGGCAGGGTCTGCCACATTAAAGGCTTGGTCCTTGATGATGGTCAGCAGAACCCCAGGAGCTGTGCTGGGAACCACCAGAAGTGACCTGTTTCCTTGACTTTACTGTGGTTTCTCCTCCTGCCTGTCCACCCTTTTCTTCTTGTTCCATCTAGGAGAACTCCCTCTTCTCTGGACATGGCAGAAGGCCAACCAATGCTATAACCGCACCTGGAAAAGCTGGGGATCAAACCTGAGGCCTTCTGCACGCTAGACGGATACCCTACCCACTAGGCTATGGGCCTAGAGGACAAAGATACCTGCTTCTCCCATGACCACCTCCCCACTCCTCCATGAACACACGCCCAAAATGCAGTGGCAAGTTCTCAAAAATGGCATTCAAAGAACCTTTCAAGAAAGTGGAATTCAAAAGCCCAATCAGAGCCAAGGTTTGTGACATCACCCTGCCTCCCCGCTGACGCTATTGGCCGAGGCGTTGCCATGACGAACGACAACACAATGGGGCCGTGAGTGATTTCTACCTTCCTGACATGGGTGCCGAATTAAAAACAGACAGATGGAAACAAACGAGGAGCTGGCAGCCGGCGATATAGGAAAGAGGGGTGTGTTTTCTACCCGTGTTTTGGGGATTGGAGGCCAAATAATGCCGAATATCTGAAAGCGGAAAGCAGGGGAATGAGGGAAGTTGCAATGGACAACGCAGTGAGGGCGGAATTGGGGTGCTAGGCCAGAAAGCTCCTCATCACGACCAGCCAGGAAGGAGTCCGACCGGGGCGCCATGGCAGTGCCAAATTCTCTTGCTAGCCCTCACACCTGCGGCTGAGTCACATAGGTATGGCATCTCCAGAACGGAGGCTGAGGGTCAGAGGCGGGGAATTCGTGCGGGGATGAAATTTTGCAAAATGCCCAAGCCTGGCTAAATACTAAAAATCAAAGAATTGTAGAGTTTGCGGGGACCCAAGGGTCATCTAGTCCAACCCCTTGCACTGCAGGAATCTCAACTAGGTCATACATGAAACATGGCCATTCACCCGCTGGGGGTGCGGTGACCGCAGGACTCGCCCTTTCAATTTTCGGCTTTGGAATTAGACCTCAACATCTGAGATGTGCCTATTTTGATTGGCGAAACTGGATTCATGCCATATATTGAACACACATCCAAGGCATGATGCCCCCCCCCCAAATAATTTCTGGGAACTGTAGTTCCTGTCCTGAGGGAACACACAGGACAGCACAACGCATTCTCAGGAAATTGTTTGTTTAGGTGAGCACATAATGAGTCAATCACTTCCATTTATTTCTATGGGGAAATTTCTAACCCAGGAAAACCCTCCGAAACCTTGCAAAAGGCAAACAAGGAAGGGAAAAACAGAGGTCCGGCTGTTTGGATATCTCAATCTGTGGTGCGTTTAGTGAGGTTTGGGAACTGATTCCTTGAGTTTCGTTAAATGAATTTTCATGTAACAAGCATTTGGATAGAGGAACATTTCCAAACATCGTTCAGCCCGGACACTGAGGTCCAGCTCCGAGGGCCTTCTGGCGGTTCCCTCATTGCGAGAAGTAAGGTTACAGGGAAGCAGACAGAGGGCCTTCTTGGTAGTGGCGCCCACCCTGTGGAACGCCCTCCCATCAGATGTCAAAGAAATAAGCAGCTATCCTATCTTTAAAAGACATCTGAAGGCAGCCCTGTTTAGGGAAGTTTTTAATATTTAATGCTGTATTGTTTTTAACACTCAATTGGGGGCCGTCCAGAATGGCTGGGGAAACTCAGCCAGATGGGCGGGGTATAAATAATAAATTATTATTATTATTATTATTATTATTATTATTATTATTAGTGCTGCGGTCAGAAGGGGCAACATTATACCATTTACAACAGTAATGTCTCACATCAAATGTAACTGATCTGTAGAAAAGATTCTACAACCTGGAGGTGGGGCGGAAGAGAACACACATACTTTTGCAAACCAAGAAAATCTTTTTATTTTTATTTTGTGTGTGTGGAATCAATAGAACATTGGAGCACGGGCAAAGCACTCAGGCAGGGTTTTAAAGACCCCCCTTGTTTTCATTCTCCAGGCTCCATAAAGAAGGCTTGATCCTCCAACGCTCCTCCCCATTTTTCCTGAGGAGAACAGTTTCTCTCTCCCCGCTGGTGCAAATTTCGTGGGTCCCAAGGAGACAGAGTGAGTCTTGGAAAACCTTCTGCAGTACTACACATGCACCAGCAGGGGGCGCTTTTGCCTTAAACATGTGCCGGCAAAGTCATTTGTTACATATATACCAAAACGGATTTTAAAACCTAGGTTTACTTGAATAAGCAACTCCCCATTCATTAAAATAACAGCTACGCTCAGGAGCAAGCACTGGAAAGGTGTTATATTATAAAACTGGGCATATGCAGTCTTCCTGCAAAATCTCCCCTGTGAGCCGGAATCAAGGTCCCATTTATACAAAAATAACCTTTTTCTAAACCTAATTGTGATGGGGGGGCACAATTTTGGCTGAAGGAGTGGCATTAAATTTACTCAGAGTAGACTTATTGAAATGAATGGGCCTAACCATGGTGTCATCCACAAAACACAGTGAAAGGATTATTCTGCCACTTTAACAGACAAGGGGAATCTTGGGAACTGTAGTTTCTTAAGAGGGCTGAGCATGGCAGCTCTAGGAGGTCGGCACCCTTCGCAAACTACAGTTCCCAGGCTGCTCCGTGGCTGTGAAAGTGCTAGAATAGTGCTTTAAATGCATGGTGTTGTAGTCATACTTGTTAATTTCAATGGGTCTAAAGGGAAGGAAAAGGGACCCCTGACCGTTAGGTCCAGTCGCAGACGACTCTGGGGTTGTGGTGCTCATCTCGCTTTATTGGCCGAGGAAGCCGGTGTACAGCTTCCGGGTCATGTGGCCAGCATGACTAAGCCGCTTCTGGTGAACCAGGGCAGTGCATGGAAACGCCGTTTACCTTCCCGCTGGAGCGGTACCTATTTATCTACTTGCACTTTGACGTGCTTTCGAACTGCTAGGTGGGCAGGAGCAGGGACCGAGCAACGGGCGCTCACCCCGTTGCGAGGATTCGAACCACCAACCTTCTGATCGGCAAGCCCTAGGCTCTGTGGTTTAACCCACAGCACCACCCGCATCCCTAGCCATCATAGCTAGCAGCCATGAAAACCCTGCAGGATTTGTGGATTGCTCTCCCCAGGGAGGCTCACCTGGCGCCTTCATTAAACACCTTTAGTCACCAGGTGAAAACATTCCTCTTTAACCAGGCCTTTGGCTCATTGACCTCTCAGGTCCTTTTGAAATGTGTTGTGGGGGGGAGGAGATAATTGGGTTCTCTTTGCTTTTGTTTTTATTATGTACCTTGTGGTTTTGGTGTTGTAATTTTATGTTGTGAACTACCCTGAGATCTATGGGTACAGGGTGGTGGGACACAGTTGGCACTGTGGTCTAAACCACTGAGCCTCTTGGGCTTGCTGATCAGAAGGTTGGCAGTTCGAATCCCTGCAATGGGGTGAGCTCCCGTTGCTCTGTCCCAGCTCCTGCCAACCTTGCAGTTCAAAAGCACACCAATGCAAGTAGATAAATAGGTATCACTGTGACAGGAAGGTTAATGGTGTTTCCGTGCGCTCTGGTTTCCATCACAGTGTCCCGTTGCGCCAGAAGCAGTTTAGTAGTCTGTGGACAAATGACGGCTCCCTCGACCTGAAAGCAAGATGAGCGCTGCAACTTCATAGTCACATTTGACAGGACTTAACCGTCCAGGAGTCCTTTACCTTTACCTTTTACCTTTATAGGGCAGTATACAAATTTAATTAATTAACAAAATAATAATAATAATAATAATAATAATAATAATAATAATAATAATAATTTTATTTATACCCTGCCCTCCCCGGCCAGGGCCAGGCTCAGGGCAGCTAACACCGAATATAAATTACAATAAAACAATAGGGGGGAAAAAAATAAAATAAAATGTGGCTTAAAATACGGCTTAAAATGCAGCCTCATTTTAGTAGCAGCCCATAAATCAAGACCATAAAGGGAGGAAACATCAGATATTCACCCGAGCCAGCTATCCATGCTGGTCCTACATGGGCCAGCAAAAATGCCAAGGGAACATTTATATACCAAATCCCATATACAGTAAGTGGTCAGAGTGAGTCCAAGCCGAAGGCCAGGTGGAACAGCTCCATCTTGCAGGCCCTGCGGAAAGAGGTCAAATCCCGCAGGGCCCCAGTCTCTTGCGACAGAGCGTTCCACCAAGTCAGGGCGAGGAATGAAGAGGCCCTGGCCCTAGTCGAGACCAATCTAACCTCCTTGAGGCTCAGGACCCCCAAAGTGTTGTCATTTGTGGACCTTAAGGTCCTTCTCGAGGCATACCAAGAGAGGCGGTCCCGTAGGTCCAAGAGTCCTAGGCCGCATAGGGTCAAAACCCTTATTATTTCCCATAGAATTGGCTATGGGCCCTTTAAGACTGCAGACCACCCCTCCTAAGGAGGTGAAGTCCCTGGAAGAGACAACCTCACCAGCTTTCTTAGGCCTTCAGGTGGCTCTGGCTGAGACAACATCTTCCTTGGCTCAGCTATGAGAAGCCACTGGGAGCTGACCAGGGTCCTGATCTGCTTTGCTGCAGATTGCTCGCTCCAAGCTTCAGTGCATATGGGTGAAGAATTGAAGGCTCAAGGCTCCCAGGTGGGCATAAATATTTATCATTATCATCAGCTATTAGGCGCTCCCTTGGCTGGAATAAATCTCTGTCATTTTCCCCCTCTGGGGCTTAGCTGTCTTCGTATAAGAGGCTCAAAATTAAAATCGTTCTGTCCCTTTAATCTGTTTGAGGGGCCCTTTCGCTGTCAAGCCGTTCATCATTAACTGCTTCCTCTCTGCCTCTTAACGAATCTCTCTCTCTCTCTCTCTCTCTCTCTCTCTCTCTCTCTCTCTCTCTGCAATATCTTCTTTATTTGTAAAAGTATTTACGCACCGCCAACTCATGCAACGCAGCATGACGATGTGAAACAGCATAGGCAATGAGACATAAAACACCATAAAAACAGTGCAAAACGGTTAAAACGAAACAAAAATGAGTTGCATGAGCCTGACCACATTCAAATGACTTCAGGAGGCACCTCAAAATCGAAAAGGAAGGAGCCTTAGAATGGGACCAGTGATTCTAAGTAGGATTTGAGTAAGCAGAGATTCATAGAATGCCTTTCTTTCAAACAAACAAACAACAAAATGGGTGGGCCACAAAATTTTAAATAAGAAGAAATGTGCAGCATTCAGCGCCCATTTAAAATGCATTTGGTGCAGCGGGGACCCCTTAAACCACAGGCGGGTGAAGCCTGTGACCCTGGGACTCGGCGGGCACTGTTTGCGCCCCCCCAATCTGCAAAGGAGCCCGGCAACGGGCTCCGGAACAGAGCGGGGAAGTGAAGGCGCTGTGCTGCGAGTCGTCTGCTTCTTTTGTGGAGTGAAGCCGCGTAGCTGTTGCCGGAGAGCGCTGCCTTTTTTCCTGGACAATTCGGACTTTAAAACAAATATCCGTGAGTACCCAGAATTTGAACAAATTGGGATATTAAATGAAGACTAGTGAAAAGGACAGAATTGGACTATAAAAAAAAAAAAGAAAAATCGATTGAATTTGGTACGGAGCGGTAAGGGCTAAACAGGAAGTCACCCTTCCGTTCTTTTGTAAATATAACAAAGCAAAGACAACTTATACTAGAGCTTTGAAAATTGCTGTTAAAAGAGTGGATTCCAACATTTCAAATTGGGAATATTTTTTTTGGACTATTTGAAGCAGTAAAAGGAAGTTATTTTCGTCCTGATCCTGGAGCGGGGAAGTCAGGACTGATGTGAATCAATCAAGGTATCTGTGTGTGACAGATAGTTAAAAGAAGAGAATTTTCGTGACTCTACTGTTCCCTTTCGCATTTTAAAGGAATATATATGGATAAAGTATTTTAAGTAACATGGAAATGTATCAGAAACAAATATAAGTCTTCTCCCTAGGGGGAGCCTTAGAAACTGTAACTAATGCCAAGGACTTGACAGCTGTTACAAAGAATCGTGGGAGAGTGCAACAATGTTTTCAGAAGTTGTGGTTTGCCTGCTCAATAAAACAAATATTCTACTGGAAGAACTACATGATAAGGTGAACCAGATGGCCAAGTCGACTGGAAATCTCAGACTGGCAGTGGAAGGCGTTGATCAAACTGTGGGAATATATGTGGAGTCTATCCAGGACTCAAACCAGGAGTGTGTTTTGACAGAACAGGGGTTTGTGGCATTAAATCAGGAGTGTGGCTTGACAGAACAGTCTCAACAGGAGCTTGATCCTCCGGATTTGATAATGGAACTTGGAAAAAATCAGATATGGGAAGGGAAAGTTTGGTGTGGTTTGGAAATGGGGGGCTGGATTGACCCCCCTATGCTGGGATATCTGGACTTTTTAAATACAGTAACAGGCTGCGACATGTTTGGAATTGTGGGGGCCCACAACTTCGGAGGGCCCTTGAAGTATGTTCTTAAATACTACATGGAATGCAGCGATGAACAGGGAAAAGGATCTGAATTGATGAGAAGGGTTAAAAACACTATTAAGTTGGAGCTACTACGAGCAAGTGACTACAGCCACAAATATGAAGAAAAGCTGCGGAAGGGCCATGGAAGTGACTTGAGGGCCTCGGACATAAGGTCACCGGGTTAGATTGAGGAATAAGGACTGACAAATCCCGAAACCAGGAGGAAGGGACGTTGGATTAAGATTGGACTTGTTTATATGCTTTTTTCTCTTTTTTTGTCTTTTTTTAACTAATAGAATGTTTTATAAAGTTGATGAATGTTAGAATGATAGAAAAATGAATGACAGAAAAATGTTGGAAGAAATTACCTGGCCTTAGTAAAGATGTATAAAGAATTATGAAAAAACATTATGAATACAAGAAGCTGGTAAAGTTAAGATCTAAATTTTAAATTTTAAGGTTTATTTTATAATAGAAAGATGGAAAGGATTTGCTGGGATAATTAATAACTATCAAAGAATTATGAAAGAACATTATGAATATAAGAAGTTGGTAAAGTTAAGATCTAAATTTTAAATTTTAAGGTTTATTTTATAATAGAAAGATGGAAAGGATTTGCTGGGATAATTAATAACTAGAATACAAAGGAAGGGAGGAGGAGGAGGTCTAATGTTTTTCTTTTTTCTTTTTTACTATTATTTTTCTTCTGTATTTCTCACTTTTTTATATTTTTATTCTTCACTTTTGTATCTTTTTCTTATTGTGTGTAAGTTTTTGTATTTTCTATTCTTTGTTTTTTGTGCAATTTTTGTATTTTTTGTTTTTTTGAAATCTCAATAAATATTATTAAAAAAAAATAAAAAAAAATGCATTTGGGAGGGGGACTAGTGAGATGTTTTGTTTTTTATTTTTATTATATGTTTTGTGTTTTTATGTTGTGAACTGCCCTGAGACTTGCAGGTATGGATAGGGCGGTATACAATTTAAATAATTAAATGTGCTGCTCTGGTTTTGCCAGAAGCGGCTTAGTCCAGGCCACATGACCTGGAAAAACTGTGGACAAACGCCGGCTCCCTCGGCCAGTAAAGTGAGATGAGCGCCACAACCCCAGAGTCGTTCGTGACTAGACTTTACCGTCAGGGGTCCTTTACCTTTACCTTTTTGATCTTCTCATAGGGTCTCCAGCTCTGAATGAAACGTCTTCACCATGTCGCTGACGATGGAGGAACTGTCGACGACGAACGAAAAGCTCCGCTACCAAATCAGTGACCTGACAGAGACGGTGGCCTACCTTGATTCTGAGAACCAGGCCCTGCTCAAGGACAACAGCACCATCAAGGGCCACAACCGGAGCCTGCAAGAGACGGCGGACAGATTCAAGGCCGCCATGGAGGAGATGCAGAAGAAGGTGGAGGACATCAGAGAGAAGATGGACCACACCAACGTGAGGATCCACGAACTGGATGCCCAGAACAAGGCCTTGGCAAAAGCTAACGCAGAGCTCAGCAAGGAACTCCGCGAGGTGACCTCCCAGGTGGCCCTTTTCGAAGACTACAAAGCCGCTCAGGAGAAGGACCTTCGAGAGATGCAGAACCTGTCGGTGGAGGTCAAAAAATACCTGAAGAGCCTGGAAGATAGGCTGCAGGAGACCGAGCATCACTATCAAGCGGAGAAGAACAATTCCTCCCAGCTGAGGGAGAAAGTCGGGGCGCTTCTTCAACTCCGCCAGAGCCAGAGGAACGACATCAAAGATCTGCAGGCCCAGCTAGAGACCTGCGTGCAACAGGCCACCATCTTGAGGCTGGACCAGGAAAACAGGGTGCAGATCGGCTCGCTAATGCACGAAATTGTGGAGGCCAAACTGGTGGATGTTGCCTTGCAGCAGTCAAAGAGCAGGAAAGCCATGTACTGGTTCTGGCAGGTGGGCAAAGTCCTGAGCGTCCTGGTGCTCGGCTGCGTTCTCCTGCTGACCCTGGCCTTGTGCTACACCTATTTCTTCAACCACGAATTCATGGCGGAGACCCTCCTGGCGTTTCTCGGTGAGCATAACGTCAACAGAATCGTGCAAGGCTTCGCTCACTACTTGACGTGGAGGAACGACGGCCTGTTGCCTTTCTGAAACGCAGCCCGCCTGGACTCCTCCGCGTTCCTACAACTTGATTTTGACATTAGAAATCTATGGATTTAAAAACTTTGTAAGAATCTCAATAGACGGGTCTGGTTGTTTCTCCTTCTTTATTTCATTGTGCTTGGTTTTTACGCTGGCGTAAAAGACATTAGTCAATTCAGGGGCAGATAAAAGACAAAGGGCAGTTCAGTTTATCTCTAACTAGCAGCCTCGTACCTTAGCATTGCTCGAAGAAACAAAAAATGCAGCGTTTTTAATGGTTTGGTCTGCCATCTTGATTCAAAATGGCGTCCAGCTGTATCCAAAAATAGGCAAAAATCTGCTCTTTGATCTCAGGAGCCAGCAAGCAAAATTGGGTCAGAGTCTCTTAAGAGGAACCGTATCTCTTAGATGAGGAAGTAGCATCTCTCTAAATTACATTTTAGGAACATGGGAAGCTGCCTTAAACTGAGTCAGACAATTGGTACTCAATATTCTGATGGGTGACAACTCTCAAGGATTTCAGGCAGGGAACCTCAGCCAGCCCCACCTGAAGAGGACAGTTGGGACTGAAATCTGGGATGGTCTGTATGAAAGGTAGTATATAAACAAAGTATCAAATGTGGTGACAGTAATAATAATACAACAAAACAACCACCACCACAAACTGGCTTATAAGTATAAAACCAAATTTACTAGAATAATAGCTAGAATACAGATAGGCATAACCATTTAAACAACAAACATACTAAGGTGCCATGTGCAAGACAAAGCCTGGAGATACTGTAAACATGGAGTGGAAAAATGTACAACTCTATCTTAACAAGTTACATGTGCAGTAAACATTATACAGACTGGATAAATGAACCATTCAACAAGTAGCGTAAGTCCAATCACGGAACGGCAACCCCGTGCCGCCACAATGGCAAGGGTAGCACACTGGAGAATATGAAAAAGTTTTTCAAAGTTCGTTTTCAAAGATTGAACTGGATGAGATGTTCTTCAATGGGTCTTGAGTTGGAAACACAATCTCCAGGCTTTGTCTTGCACATGGCACCTTAGTATGTTTGCTGTTTGGATGGTTATAAGTCTATCTCTATTCTAGCTATTATTCTAGTCAATTTGGTTTTATACTTATCAGCCAGTTTGTGGTGTTGGTGTTTTGCTGTATGAAAGGTAGAGTTTGCCTCTTTCCCTTGTGGTCAGCGCTGTTCAAAGAGACATCTTCCTGCATTTCCTACACTGCAGACCTGCGTAATAACAAACGACAAATGGTCATTGCCTTTCGTACTTGCCGTTCACTAGAGGTTCCCAGGGCATCTTATCACCAAATAAAAATACAATATTAAAATCAGTTTAAAACACTTTATACTGCCGAGCCACGCAATGACCTGCCTTCATTGTCTCCATAGCGGGAGTTCCCAGATGGCGATGGCGACCTTTTATCTCCGTTAATCGCTGAGCGCCTGCCTCCTCAGCTGGAGGTCTTTCAACGCTGCTCATTTTGAGAGCTCTATCAACCCACACCAGCTGGACACCCCCATTATATATTTCTGAAAACACCCACCCACACAACACAGTGGCAGCTCCAGAGGATTAGAGAAAGGGGTCTGCCTTCGTGAGATTAGGAGTTCTTTATCAATGCGTGGACGATAAATGTGAAAATGAAGGCGATTAAAACCGGGGTGGCACATCTGTACGAATTGGCCTCGGGGGAAGCAGAGGGACGCAGCAGTGGCAGCAGAAACAAAGGGTTCATTGGGAGAAAAACAGAGAAGAAATGGGGCAGGATTGGGGCCGAGGATTTAACATGAACAATTTGAAGATCTCCTCCCTCCTCATCTCTCTAGGTAGCTGTAGATGAGCCACAGACTTAAGCACCTCAGCCCTTGTCTCTGTCTGCAACATGGTGATCAGACCTTGAAGGGCTGTTGTTAGGTTAAAACAATTAATGAAGGAGAAGCGCTTTGGGGACTCCTGATATATACAAAAAAAATGATATTAGAGGGTCAGCAGTCCAATTCTGCAGCTGCTGGGATTTGCCACAGACAAAATTATGGCTGGTAAAAAAACCAAATACCAGCCCCAAGGTTTTATGTTATAAGGGCAGCCTTCCCTGATCTGGTGCCCTCCAGATGTTTTAGACTACAAAACCCATCAGCCCCCATCAGTCTGGCTAATGGGCGATGGGAGTTGGAGTCCAACAACTTTTGGAGGTGGGGATGAGGAGAGAGATTCCTTCGGTTCACATTTCGATGCAAATCTATGTTAACTGGCACTTTCTGAGCAGTATGCAAAATGAAAGGCAGCTGTCTCTTGAAATTCAGCACCAACTTTTGCAATGGGAAGAGCAGACGCCCCCAAAAAAGTGCTTATATTCAAAATGTACAAAAAAACCCAACCCTGCGCTATATCAGAGGAAACTGCCTGGAGAAATGTGTGCGAGAGGCAAAACGGCATACAAAATGGTGCTCGTTAAGCAAAAGAAAGACGTGCGGATTTTCTGGGGTGGGGAAATGAAACGCCCAACTGATGTGGAAATGGAGAGGGGGTGAACTTAAGGTTGGAAGAATGAGAAACCAAAATTGCCCATCCCTATTGGGACGCTTTTGAATTATGGTGCTGGAGGAGACTCTTGAGAGTCCCATGGACTGCAAGAAAATCAAACTGATCCATTCTGAAGGAAATCAGCCCTGAGTGCTCACTGGAAGGACAGATCCTGAAGCTGAGGCTCCAAGACTTTGGCCACCTCATGAGAACAGAAGACTCCCTGGAAAAGACCCTGGTGTTGGGAAAGATGGAGGGCACAAGGAGAAGGGGATGACAGAGGACGAGATGGTTGGACAGTGTTCTCGAAGCTACCAGCATGAGTTTGACCAAACTGTGGGAGGCAGTGGAAGACAGGAGTGCCTGGCGTGCTCTGGTCCAGGGGGTCACGAAGAGTCAGACATGACTAAAAGACTAAACAACAACAAATTGGGAGCACTATCTCTTGAGGACCAGTTTTCAAAGGAGCAATTATACATGGGCCATGGATGCGGAGAGTAGGAAAAGGGGAGGGGGTCACCACTGGGGTCACCTGGACCTGCTCCGGAGGATGGTCACGCAACTGTGGCAACTGGTGCTGCGCTGGAGCGGGGTCTCAGGTTCCACCACCCCAGTCTCCACATCAAAAGAGAACACCTTGTCTGTGCCTTGCTCGTTTTCATCTGTGCCCCCCAGGATGTAGATTTTGCCAGAGCACACGGTGGCGCCGCAGTTCTCCTGAAGGAAGAGGGGAAAGTCAGAAAGAGGAGAGGTCCGTATCCCCTCAAAAATCCACAAAAAACGGCCTCTCAGCTCAGCTGTTATTTGTGCTGGCTCAGCTTCTCCTCGAACACCCACCCCTTTAAACTTGCCCACATCTCAGGGCCGGCCCATGCATGAGGCAAGGTGAGGTGGCAAAACCTACAGGGTCCAGTCTACCTGAAGGAGCGTCTTCACCCCCATCGTTCAGCCTGGACACTGAGGTCCAGCTCTGAGGGCCTTCTGGCGGTTCCCTGACTGCGAAAAGCCAAGTTACAGGGAACCAGGCAGAGGGCCTTCTTGGTAGTGGCGCCCGCCCTGTGGAACGCCCTCCCACCAGATGTCAAAGAGAACAACAACTACCAAACTTTTAGAAGACATCTGAAGGCGGCCCTGTTTAGGGAAGCTTTTAATGTTTAATAGGTTAATGTATTTTAGTGTTTTGTTGGAAGCTGCCCAGAGTGGCTGGGGAAACCCAGCCAGATGGGTGGGGTATAAATAACTTCTTCTTCTTCTTCTTCTTCCTCTTCTTCTTCTTCTTCTTCTTCTTATTCTTATTCTTATTCTTATTCTTATTATCTCGATACAGTGGTACCTCGGTTTAATAACAGCCCCACTTATGAACGATTCGGTATACGAACTCCACAAAACCGGAAGTAGTGTTCCGGTTAGCGAACTTTACCTCGGTCTATGAACAGAAGCCGAATGGTGGAAGGGCACCGGCGGCGGGAGGCCTCATTAGGGAAAGCGTGCCTCAGTTTAAGAACAGCTTTGGTTTAAGAACGGACTTCTGGAACGGATTAAGTTTGTAAACCAAGGTACCACTGTATAGATCGTTCTTCCCTTCCTTGTTCCAAATGTAGATCTTCCCTCATCTGGTAGGAAGGAAGGACACCACTTTGGGGTCTACTCAGGTGTAACGATCTCTGGCAGGCAAGCAAGGCCCGATAAGAAGTAAAGACCCTCCAGCATTTTTATGTACGTTTATTTAAAAAAAGACACACCCAGAGCACAGCTTCTCGCCTGCTCGCATTTACGATAGTTGATCAGTCTGAATTTTCGCCCCTCCCACAGCAGGAAGGACGCCAAACTACTGCCTTTCCCTTCCGTTGCCATCAGATCTTATCCAGATGCCTAGAACGGGGACTGAGAAGTTGGCCTGCCCCCTCCTCCCCACTGTCACTCGACACAGACTCAGATCTCGGCTTATTTGCTGATTGCCTAGCAACGCTCTGGCTGCCTCCCAACTCTTCCTCTCCTTGAGAGCTAACAGTCTTCCCCAGGAAGGGGGGTCAAATTGCCCTTTCTTGACTTTGTCAGCCAACTCTCATCTGAAGAGTCAGTCCCTCATTTACTTAGTTCTATTTCTAGTCTCTAGGGATGTGGGTGGCGCTGTGGGTTAAACCACAGAGCCTAGGACTTGCCAATCAGAAGGTCAGCGGTTCGAATCCCCGCGATGGGGTGAGCTCCCGTTGCTCTGTCCCAGCTCCTGCCAACCTAGCAGTTCGAAAGCACGTCAAAGTGCAAGTAGATAAATAGGTACCGCTCCGGCGGGAAGGTAAACGGCGTTTCCGTGCGCTGCTCTGGTTCGCCAGAAGTGGCTTAGTCATGCTGGCCACATGACCCAGAAGCTGTACGCTGGCTCCCTCGGCCAATAAAGTGAGATGAGCGCCACAACCCCAGAGTTGGCCACAACTGGACCTAATGGTCAGGGGTCCCTTTACCTTTTTACCTATTTCTAGTCTAACTCATTCCCTGTGCTCTGGGTGGCCACGTTCCTGACATCAGGCACCAAAAGGTCTTGAGCCAGCCCCGCCACATCTCATTTGATACCAGGATTGGACACCCACCCTCCTTGTATTCTGAACAGGAGCAGCACGAGAACAGGTCCTTTTCTGTGGTGGCTCCCCGCTTGCGGAATGCTCTCCCCAGAAAGGCTCGTCTGGCCCCATCGTTACATACATTTAAACGCCAGGCAAAAACATTTATTTTCCACTAGGGGCCTTTGGCTTGTATTTTTTTATTAAACTTGTTGGTTTCTTTATCTTGCGCCCAGGGCAACTCAAAACAATTTACAATTTAGTGAATAATAATAGAAAATAAAATAATAAAATAGCTACTTCCTGTGAGCAAGCAAGACAATAGCTGGTGTAGGTGCCTTTATCCCTACTGATGGCTGGTGAGGAGCCTGTTTTCACCATTCTGGGATCCTGTCTCTTTTTTCTGCCCTTTTAGATGTGGCACTCCATCTTGGAACTGGTCCCACAACAAATTCTCTAAGGGCCCAATGGCATTCTCCTTACCAGAGGTCCCAGGAGGGACGCAACTTCAGCCCAGGTGTCCGTCTGGGGGCTGTAGCTGAAGATTTTACTCAGCAGTCCTCCAACAACGTAAATTGTGTGATCCAAAGCAACGGCGCTGAGGCATCGCTGGCGGAAAGGGGCTGCTGACAGAAGGATCCACTTGTTTTCCTCTGGGTCATAGCACTGAACCTGGGGGAGCAATAAATAATAATAATAATAATAATAATAATAATAATAATAATATTTACATCCCATCCTCCCCAGCTGAAGCCGGGCTCAGAGAACAGTAAAATAATACAGCATTCTAAAATCAATTCCTTATAAAATCAGTTCAAATCAAATTAATGGCAACCACTGGGCTAGAGTTCTGTGAGGATTACTGAAGGAGGGGGTCAGGCTGTGCCTTGGCCAAAGGCCTGGTGGAACAGCTCTGTCTCGCATGCCCTGCGGAAAGATGTCAAGTCCCGCAGGGCCCTAGTCTCTTGTGACAGAGCGTTCCACCAGATCGGGGCCACGACCGAAAAAGCCCTGGCTCTGGTTGAGGCCAGCCTAACCTCCCTGTGGCCCGGGACCTCCAAGATGTTTTTGTTTGAAGACCGTAAGGTGAAACATACCAGGAGAGGCGGACAGATGCAGAGGCTCAGTTTGCAAAAGACCCCACGGCCCCCCAAAGGTTGGCAACCCCGGCAGTACCTTATCTGTGTTGGCCCCGTCCTCCACGGCGCCCCCGATCACATACAGCTTGTCGAGACACGGCACCACAGCCGCCGAGCTCACTGTCTCGGGCAATGGCGCAACATCTGCCCAGCTGTTGGAAAAGGCGTCGTAGCATTCCACGCTGGCCAGGCAGCCAAAGCCGTCGTAGCCGCCCACCGCGTAGATCTGTCGGCGAGAATTGGGGAGGACGCGATTCATCAGATCTCTGATCTCACCCAGATGCAGGCGGGCTTGTAAATGGGGTGCGGGCAGAGCGAGAGGCAGCGTGGTACAGTGGTTAGAGTGCCGGACTAGGGTTCAAATTCCCCACTCAAAGCCACCTTGGCCCAGCCTCAGTCGCCCGAACTACTTTGCAGGGTTGTTGTGAAACATAAAATGGTGCAAATTGTGTAAAAGAATTTTGGCAAAGGGTATTTAAGGAGATGACAGAAATCGCTGGGTTAAAGCTGACCGTTTTTTAAAAATGGAAGTGCAGCTTGTAAATTTGCAAATAAATAAATAAATAGAAAGGAAATACACAGGTGCTAGAACTGAAATACATGGAAGCAGGGCCAGATACAGGTTTGATGAAGCCCTAAGCTACTTAAGGTAATGGGGCCCTTTATATGTCCAGCTGTCCTTTGTCAACAACAAATTGTCACTGTTTTTTTGTGTTGGATATATGCTATATGGTAATTTATGGACATAATAGGTATCGAAAGCCATTTGCACATAACAAAATAACCAGTCCATGCAGTGCCAGTGGTCAGTGCCAGCAGCAATGGCGGACCTCCTTTGAAGTTCGGAGGGGGTAGCCCAGTGGGAGATCGGGTCCTGTGCGCTCCGGCGAAGCGGGGACCCTTAGAAATCGCAGGCGCGGACGCCTGCGAACGTGGAGGCTCGGCGGGCACCTTGAAGCGCCCCCCCCAACCTGAAAGGAAGCCTTTTCGAGGCTTCGGAAGGGAGCGGGGGAGAAGCGCGGTGCTGCGAGCGGATCGCTGCTCTCACTGAGTGAAGCCGCGTTGCCGTTGCTGGAGAGCGCTGACTTATTCCTGGGACATTTGGACTTAAAAACTAACCGTGAGTAGAAGAATTGGATAAAAGAGCAAGATTTGGATTAATTTGGAACTTTGGCGAAAAAGCGGAAAAGTTTAAAGCTGTTTAAAAATGTCTGAATTGGCTACTGCGGTGGAAGCGTAAACAGGAAGTCCGCTTCACTGCACTGTATAAAGAACAAAGCAAAGAGATTTGGAGCTAAACGTGGGAAAGCTGAATTGAAATAAGCGTTTCTTTCTGACCTGAAAACTTTGGAGGGATCTACCCTTAAGAGAGTTAAGGGAAAGACTTTTGATTCTATTGGACTGTTTAAATTGAAGGATCAAATGAGTGATCTGTCACTCAGCTGTCAAAGCTGTCAAAGCTGCTAAAGCTGTTTGCTGGCTGCAGAGGAGATACATAGTGGCCAATTTTACTGGGAAAAGATTGGAAAGGACTGGAAAGTTATATTGTGTCTTTTACTTTTGACTCTTTTTTACTCAGTATCTTTCCCCTGTTGTTTCCAATAGACAGTAATTTGCTAGGTGGTAACAGTGTCCATCTAGAGGGACTCTCTGCAATTGCAGGAAAGGAAAGGAATTTTCCATTTATAAACAGGAATATCAGACGTGGGAAAGGAATTTGACCTTCACTCTGTTATGGCTGATGGTCACAAGGACCAGTCCACTTTGAGATCAGGGAAACCTTGGACACATAGAAGGCAATCATCTGCTGGTTTGCCCGCATCGGCAATACAACCTAAGTCTGGTGGAATGTCTGAGGAACTTTTAGCCAGTGCTCTGACTAAGATTAATGAATCAATACAGCAGCTAAGTACAAAAGTGGGGGAAACCAATAGGAAGGTGGAAGAGACCAATCAGAAAGTGGATATTGCAAACAGGAAAATTGACTTAAACACAGAAACATTAGGTAACTTGGAGAAAAAAGTAAACAGCAATACGGAATCTATTCAGAAATTGTTGCAAGACTCAAAGTCTATACAGGAAAAAACTGCTGCTGTAGAATTTAAATTGGGGCAATTGGAAACTGAAAAAGTACCAGACTTACAGAAAGAGATTGCAGAACATAAGTTAACGTTATCTATGATTGACTTGAAAGACAAACAAACGAATCTTAGAATCAGAGCTGTTCCTGAGTTGGAGAAAGGTACCTTGATAGACTTTTTGACACAAGAATTTTTGGACTTTTGGAAATCGGAATTGAAACAAGAGGATTTTAAGATTGTGAGGGCTTTTCGACTGGGGAAAGGAGGAAGAAAGATTAAAATAAGGGACTGTTTGATTACTCTTCGATCCAAAGAAGAAAGGGACAAAATTTTGGGTTTACACTACGAAAAACCCTTGACAATTATACAATCAAAAGTGGAAATTTTTAAAGACATACCAAAACATCTTCTTGATTTAAGAAAGGACTTTGGAGACCTGGTGGACTTGTTGAGAAAAAACAAAATTCTCTTTAGGTGGGAATTTCCCCAAGGTCTATCCTTCAGCTTCAAAGGAAGAAAGACCAAGATCAGATCAGTGGAGGAAAAGAACAAGTTTCTGAGTGCATACGAAGAAGATTTACTGAAAGGATTGGGAAAAGACATTGTGATACCGGACAAGAGTCTGCAAGAAAAAGGGAAACCAACGCCACCGACAGATATAGACAATCTTCTTGGGGCTGTTGGAGGAGAAGGAGAGTAGCTACAAAATGACACTACAAATTTTAAGCTGGAATATTAATGGCCTAAATTCGTCGGCAAAAAGGGGGAGAGTATTTCATACATTGAAAAAAGAACATTTGGACTTGATTTGTTTACAAGAGACTCATGTGACAAGGCTACATCGGAAAATCCTGATAAATAAAAGATTGGGAGAGGAATTTATTTCATCGGATAATGTAAAAAAAAGAGGGGTAGTACTTTATGCGAAGGAAAGCCTGTCACCAAAATTTATATTTAAAGATGACCAAGGAAGATATATAGCAATTGAAATTCAATTTCAAGGACAGAAATTTTTGATAATTGGTGTATACGCACCAAATGAGGGAAAATCAGAATTCTTCAAGAAACTGCACGAAACTCTCCTGGACTATCTGGATTACAACATTATTTTGATGGGAGATATGAATGGAGTAGTGTCTACAAATATGGACAAAGCCCAAAGACAAACAGTGACAAAAGATGGAAGACTGCCAAGGACATTTCTTGAAATGACTGACAATATGGATCTTGTAGATATTTGGCGAATAAAGAACCCCTTGGAAAGAGAAGGAACCTTCTTCTCTGAAGCAAATATGACATGGACAAGAATAGACCAAATCTGGACAACTAGAGGACTGGCCCCTAAAATTAAAAAAGCGGTGATCTGCCCGAAAATTTGCTCTGACCACAATCCAGTAAAGATTGAAATGATATCAACGCCAGTTGGGGCCTTTAGATGGAGGATGAATGACTCCTTATTTAGGAATGAGGAAATTATTAAAAAGGCTCAGAAGAATTTGAGAGACTATTTTGAGATAAATTTGAATACTATGACAGAAAAAAGAGTGATTTGGGATGCCAGTAAAGCGGTGATGAGAGGATTTTTGATACAACAAAATGCAATTAGGAAAAGATATCAAAATGAGAAGAGAGAAAAAATCTTGGAAAAAATTAAAGATGGAGAAAAAAGACTGAGAGCGAAACCGAACTCACAGGAGATTTTAAAAGAGATAAAGCTATACCAAGTACAATATATGAAATTGATGAATCAGGAGATAGAATGGAAGATCAAACAGATGAAACAAAAGACTTCTGAATCGGCAAACAAATGTGGGAAGTTACTGGCCTGGCAAATGAAAAAAAGACAAAAGCTGAATACGATTACGAACTTGGTTGTAGAAGGGAAGAATATACAGAATCCTGGAGAGATTCGGAAGTGCTTTCAGAAGTACTTTAAACAGTTATATACGCAGGAGACTCAGAAAGAACTAGACATTGACCGATTTCTGGAAAATAATGGACTACAAAAAATATCTCAAGACAGTAAATCAATATTGAACTCTATAATATCTGACCAAGAAGTGGAAGGAGCCATTCAGAATATGAAATTGGGCAAATCTCCAGGGCCGGATGGACTAACTGCAAAGTACTACAAAACTCTGAAAGAATGGTTACTGCAACCGTTGAAAGAACTTTGCAATGAAATACTACGGGGAGGAAAAGCACCCGAGTCGTGGAAAGAAGCATACATTACACTTATACCAAAAACCGAAGGGGAGAAGACACAGATGAAGAACTACCGTCCCATATCCCTACTAAATGTGGATTACAAAATTTTTGCCGAAATTATGGCTAAAAGATTAAAAAATGTATTGGTAAAAGAGATTCATAAAGACCAGGCGGGCTTTCTCCCTGGGAGACATTTGTCAGACAATACTAGGAACATCATTGATATTTTGGAAAAATTGCAAGTTAATATCAATACTAAAGCTGTTTTAATATTTGTAGATGCAGAGAAAGCGTTTGACAATATTTCTTGGAGTTTTATGAAGAAAAATCTGCAGGGGATGGGGGTAGGTCAAAGTTTCGAAAATGGTATAAGTGCAATTTATTCGGAACAAAAAGCTAAGCTTATTGTGAACAATGTAGTTACAGAAGAATTTAAGATAGAGAAAGGAACAAGACAGGGTTGCCCAATCTCCACATTGCTTTTTATATCGGTCCTCGAGGTTTTGCTCAATATGATTAGAAAAGACCAATTGGTTAAAGGTATACAACTCGGAGCTAAACAGTACAAATTGAAAGCTTTTGCCGATGACTTAGTTTTGACATTACAGGAGCCAGAAGCTAGTACAAAAAGAGTGTTACAATCAATCCAAGAATTTGGTCAAGTAGCAGGTTTTAAATTAAACAAGATGAAAACCAAGGTATTAGAGAAAAATCTTACAGAGATAGAGAAGGAGAGGTTTCAGAAAGAGACAGGATTAACAATTGTTAATAAAGTGAAATATCTAGGGGTAAATATGACTGCCAAAAATGTGAATCTGTTTAAAGATAATTATGAAAAATGTTGGTTAGAGGTGAAGAAGGATTTAGAAGTATGGTCAAAATTGAAGTTATCATTGTTAGGCCGAATTGCAGCGATAAAGATGAATGTATTGCCTAGAATGTTGTTTTTGTTTCAAACATTACAAATTGTGGACAAAATGGACTGTTTCAAGAGGTGGCAAAGAGACATTTCCAAATTTATCTGGCAGGGCAAAAAACCTAGAATAAAATTTAAGATATTAACAGATGCAAAGGAAAGAGGGGGATTTGCCCTGCCAGATCTTAAACTTTACTATGAATCAGCCGCTTTTTGCTGGCTGAAAGATTGGCTACTTCTTGAAAATGTGGACATTTTGGATCTAGAAGGTTTTGATAACGTGTTTGGATGGCATGGATATCTATGGTATGACAAAGTTAAAGTGCATAAGGCCTTTAAGAATCATATTGTCAGGAAAGCATTGTTTAATGTCTGGGTGAGATATAAGGATTTGTTGGAAAGTAAAACACCAAGGTGGCTGTCACCAATGGAGGCAAAGGCATTGAAAAAAACTAATATGGAGACAAACTGGCCAAAATATTGTGAAATTTTAGAACAAGTTGGAGATAAACTAAAATTGCAGAGCTTCGATAAATTAAAAACTAAAGTTCAAGATTGGCTGCATTATTATCAAATAAGGGAGGTTTTTAATTTAGACAAAAAGATTGGTTTCCAGGAGGAAAAATCTAAACTGGAAACGGAATTGTTAGAACCTAAAACTAAAAATTTGTCAAGAATGTATAATCTGCTGTTGAAATGGAATACACAGGATGAAATGGTCAAATCTGCTATGATTAAATGGGCGCAAGATGTTGGGCATAACATTATGTTTGCTGACTGGGAACGGTTATGGACCACAGGTATGAAATTTACGGCCTGTAACGCCTTAAGAGAAAATATAATGAAAATGATTTACAGGTGGTACTTAACCCCAGTCAAGCTAGCAAAAATTTATCACTTGCCTGACAATAAATGTTGGAAATGTAAAGAAAATGAAGGTACTTTTTTTCACCTTTGGTGGACGTGCCCAAAGATCAAGGCCTTCTGGGAAATGATATATAATGAACTAAAAAAGGTATTGAAATATACTTTCTTGAAGAAACCAGAGGCCTTCCTCTTGGGCATGGTCGGTCAATTGGTGCGAAGGGAAGACAAGAATTTTTTTATGTATGCGACAGCAGCAGCAAGAATACTCATTGGGAAATACTGGAAGACACAAGAATTGCCTACCCGAGAAGAATGGCAGAGAAAAGTGATAGACTATATGGAACTGGCTGAGATGACCGGCAGAATTCAAGATCAAGAAGAAGGGTCGATGGAAGAAGATTGGAAAAAATTTAAAACATATCTTCAGAAATACTGTAATATAAAAGAATGTTAGAAAAGGTTGGAGAAGATCATTAGACCGTATTGGCAGACAGAGTATAATGGAATAAGTAAATATGAAGTGTAAAATAAAAGATAGAGGAGAATTAAATATTTTTGAATGTTAAAATAAGCAAATGAAAAGAAGGTTAGAAGGATTTGCTGGAGATACGATTTGAATTAGAATACAAAGCAGAGAAGTGAGAGGAAGTCACGGAAATAAGTAAATGGGAAAACGGTTCTAATGGTTTAAGTTGAATTTTTTTTGTTTGTTTGTTTGTTACTTTTTATTGTGATTTTTTGTCTTGTGTATTTTTCTTTGTATTGTGTGTTTTTCTTGTAGGATGTATGTGATTTGTAGGATGTATGTGATTTGTTTTTCTTTTTTTTACTTTTTTCTTTTTTTTGTAATCTTAAAATTTGAATAAATATTATATATATAAAAAAAAACAGAATGTAGGCACCCTATACAGTGGTACCTCGGGTTACATACGCTTCAGGTTACATACGCTTCAGGTTACAGACTCTGCTAACCCAGAAATAGTGCTTCAGATTAAGAACTTTGCTTCAGGATGAGAACAGAAATTGTGCTCCGGCGGTGTGGCAGCAGCAGGAGGCCCCATTAGCTAAAGAGGTGCTTCAGGTTCAGAACAGTTTCAGGTTAAGAACGGACCTCCGGAACAAATTAAGTACTTAACCTGAGGTACCACTGTATATAGAAAGGAGCAAACCAGTGATATTTTAGGAAGCAGGTTAGCAGGCGGGGCCCATAACTTGCATCGTAGGAGCCTACACAACACAAAACACTGTTGCTGTACATAAGTTTTATTTTATTTATTTTTTTATCTTACATTTTAGAAATGTAAATCCAGGGGGGTTTTCCTTTAAATTTTTTGGGGGCCTCCAAGAGATCGGGGCCCTACGCTATAGCTTGTTTAGCTTATAGGCAAATCCAGCACTGAAATATACTCGGAGTTGAAGCACATAAAGCATTTAAAAACCACATTGTCAGGAAAGCGCTATTCAATGTTTGGTTAAGATATAAGGATTTGTTAGAAAACAAAACCCCAAGGTGGCTGTCACCAATGGAAGCGAAAGCCTTGAAAAAGGTCAATATGGAGGTCAAATGGCCGAAATATTGGGAAATTTTGGAATAAGACGGAGATAGACTGAAATTGCAGAGTTTTGAAAAACTAAAAAACAAAGTGCGAGACTGGCTTCATTATTATCAGATAATGGAGGCATTTAAATTGGACAGGAAAATTGGCTTCCAGGTGGAAAGATCCAAATTAGAAACAGAATTGTTAGAACCCAAAACTAAGAATTTGTCAAGAATGTATAACTTGCTGCTGAAATGGAATACTCAAGATGAAACGGTAAAATCGGCTATGATTAAATGGGCACAGGACGTTGGACATAACATTATGTTTGCTGACTGGGAACAGTTATGGACCGCAGGTATGAAATTTACGGCATGTAATGCCTTAAGAGAGAATATTATGAAAATGATATACAGGTGGTACATAACCCCAGTCAAGCTTGCGAAAATCTATCACTTGCCCGATAACAAATGTTGGAAATGTAAAGAAACTGAAGGTACATTTTTTCACCTTTGGTGGACGTGCCCAAAGATTAAGGCTTTCTGGGAAAAGATATATAATGAATTAAAAAAGGTATTTAAGTATACCTTTCCTAAGAAACCAGAGGCCTTTCTCCTGGGCATAGTGGGCCAAACGGTGTTAAAAAAGGATAGAACTTTCTTTATGTATGCAACAACAGCAGCAAGAATACTCATCGCAAAGTATTGGAAGACACAAGAACTTCCCACGCTGGAGGAATGGCAGATGAAACTTATGGACTATATGGAATTGGCGGAAATGACTGGCAGAATCCGTGACCAGGGAGAAGAGTTGATGGAGGAAGACTGGAAGAAATTCAAAGACTATCTTCAGAAACACTGCAAAATTAAGGAATGTTAGAGTGATGTTGGATTGAAAATAAGTGGTTTCCAGCTGTATAGGTTAAAGTTAAGGATAGATTAAGACTAAAGATCAAGATTAAAGATGTTTAAAGAAATGGAAATTTGATAATAAAAGGGAAAAATTTAAAGGTATATGACATTAAGAACAAGGATTAGGTTTAAAAAAGTTGAAGTTATATATTTTAACACTTTATTAAATTAAAGATTGGGTTTAAAAAAGTGGAAAAGAAACTGCGGGACAAATAATGTGGATTGGAATACAAAAGAGGGAGGTATGAGGAAGTCCAGAAAATAAGTAATTTAAAATTGGGAATGGAAAAGAGAGTTTGTTTTTAATTGTTACGTTTTGTGTTTTTATTGTTAAATTTTGTATTTTTTTTTTTTGTGTGTGTTGTTTTTCTTTTTTCTTTGTTTAAAACCTTAATAAAAAATTATTTTTTTAAAAAAATGAAATATACTCGGAGTTGAGAGTGGATTTCATGCTCTTTATTCAGCTCATAGTGGTGAGGAGAAATGGAAGTTCCCCCGAAATGTCTGCTTTATATACATTATTTACACAATGGGCCCCACGTGATTGGCTAATTCTGGGATTCTCCTGTAGGCCAATCAGGTTGCGGATTCACTTCCACCCGGAGTTGGATTGGGTGGCTCCTACGGACCAATCAGACTGCTGCATTCTGAATCCTATTGTTCTAGGACCAATCAGACTGCTGCATTTTGGATCCTATTGAACTCAGTACATAACAAGCACTGAAGCCGCTGAGCCTTGGGCATTGTGGTAGGGCAATGATGAGTGGTCAGAGGGAGAAGAGGGAGAAGACTGGGAGGAAGAGGCATCGGAAGATGGAGAGGGAACAGGGCTTAGTGAGCGGGGAGAGTCGGTGGTACAGAGGCGACCAGAATCAGAGGAAGAATCTGAAGCAGGAGAGGAGAGGAGAGGCACAGATGCGTCAGGTTGGGGAATAGTAACAAATGCCTCTCCCTCCTGCGGCCACAACACCCCCCACCAATCAGAAAGCAAAGAGAAGTCTGTACCTTTCCCTGGAGGGTGGCCATCTTGTGCCTCCACCGCCCTTTCTGCAAACAGGCGACCCTCATCCAGACGTTCAGCTGGGAGCTCAGCACCCAGACATCTCTGCCGTTCAGGTGGCCTCCTGCAAAAGCAGACACAGAGCAGCCACATAACACAGGAGCCAAAGGGCTCAAGGCATGGGTAGGCAAACAAAGGCCCGGGGGCTGGATTTGGCCCAATCGTCTTCTAAATGCAGCCCACGGACGGTCCGGGAATCAGCATGTTTTTACATGAGTAGAATGTGTGCTTTTATTGAAAATGCATCTCTGGGTTATTTGTGGGGCATAGGAATTTGTTATTTGTTTTTCCAAAATATAGTCCGGACCCCACAAGGTCTAAGGGACAGTGGACCGGCCCCCGGCTGAAAAATGTTGCTGATGCCTGATCTAATCCAACATCCTGTTCTCACAATGGAAAACCAAAAGCAGGACCTGAGCTCAACAGCTCTCTCCCACCTGAGATTCCTACCAACTGGTATTCAGGGCCATTTTGTGGGTTATATCCAGCCTCATAGAACCAGCATGCTTAGCTCTAATTAACGCATGAAGGGGTTAAGACCATAGAGTAAGCTGTCCTGCCAGGTAGCTCACCACGGGAGGAAGGGCTACCAAACTCTTTGTTCCTTCATCTTCCACCACCCAAGCTCTACAAGTAAAGATGTCTAAGCTAGCCGCTCCAAGCCTAGACCACGTGGCTTAAGGAAGTCATCTTTGTGTTTCTATACAAATAATTTAGAAGCATTGAACATTTTGTAACCGGCGTGATACTGCCTGCCTTTTCTTGCCGCTGTGCGGGAAAGCTCATGAATCTGACCTTTGAAAGATTTGTAAGTAAATCATTTTAAACTGTCCAAACGTGTGGTCTCTTTCTCTGCTGAGGGAAGCGGGGGATTTTGGAAGAAACTTAGAAGGGGATATTGGCCCCTTGGCTCTTTCTCATGACACATACAGAAAGGCAGTGTGGTGTAGTGGTTAGAGTGTCGGGTTGGGAACTGGGAGACGGGAATTCTAGTCTCCGCTCAGCCACGGACCTCCCCGGGTGACCTTGGGCCAGTTGCTACCTCTCAGCCTAACCTACCTCACAGGGTCGCTGTGGGGATCAAATGAGGAGGGTGAGAACCACGTGTGCCATTTTGAGCTCCTTGGGGAAAAGGGCAGAATAGAAATGTAATTAATTAATCAATCCATCAGTCATACAGTGGTCTTCTCCATCTCCTCCCAAGGAAGGGAGGAGGCTATTTCTGCGGGGTTGGACTAGATGACCCTCGGGGTCCCAACTCTATGATTCTATGATTCTATGCAGCCATCTCACCTGAGATGTAGACGTCGTTCTTCAAGGTGCAGGCAGCAAACTCTGACTTGCTATATCCAGGGATGCTGGATAGTGGCTTCCATTGCTTGCTTTCAGGGTGGAAGATATCCACAAAAGGAAGTTTGAAGGACCCTTTCTTGCCGCAGCCTCCAATCACAACGATCATCTCTGTTAACTCCATGTATCTGGGATAAGAAAAGAAATTTGTTCGTCTCAGAGGACGGCAAGACCCTTTTGGCAACACAACATGACCCACATCCCTATAAAGGTGGAGGGGACAACGACCTCTGTGCCCCTTCAGACCCAAACAACGTCTGACCTTTAGTGCTGACGATATAAATCTAATAACTGAATAATTTGCTCTTTTGTTTTACTTATTTACTTGTTTTCATCCTGTATTTTATTCTGTGAACAGCCCCGAGAACTTAGGATGAAGAGCGGTATATGAATTTAATAAATACAGTGGTACCTCAGGTGACATACGCTTCAGGTTACATACGCTTCAGGTTACAGACTCCGCTAACCCGGAAATAGTGCTTCAGGTTAAGAACTTTGCTTCAGGATGAGAACAGAAATCGTGCTACGGTGGCGCGGCGGCAGCAGGAGGCCCCATTAGCTAAAGTGGTGTTTCAGGTTAAGTACAGACCTCCGGAACGAATTAAGTACTTAACCCGAGGTACCACTCTAAAATAAATAAATAACCACTTTGTGCTCAACAGGAAGCAATAAAAAGGGCCAAATCTGCAAGTAGGAAGCTACTAACTAAAGGCCCAGTAGCCCAGTAAGGCTTCTATGGCACTTTGCGAGATCACGCTGGAAAGGCTGGTTTTGAAGTCAGTGGCATTTCAAGGGATGGGTAGGAATTCCCACGGTGACAGCAGTCACGTAATTAAAAGATGCCTGCTTCTTGGGAGAAAAGCAATGACAAACCTAGACAGCATCTTAAAAAGCAGAGACATCACCTTGCCAACAAAGGTCCGTATAGTTAAAGCTCTGGTTTTCCCAGTAGTGATGTATGGAAGTGAGAGCTGGACCATCAAGAAGGCTGATCACCGAAGAGTGGATGCTTTTGAATTGTGGTGCTGGAGGAGACTCTTGAGAGTCCCATGGACTGCAAGAACATCAAACGTATCCATTCTGAAGTAAATCAGCCCTGAGTGCTCACTGGAAGGACAGATCCTGAAGCTGAGGCTCCAAGACTTTGGCCACCTCATGAGAAGAGAAGACTCCCTGGAAAAGACCCTGATGTTGGGAAAGATGGAGGGCACAAGGAGAAGAGGACGACAGAGGACGAGATGGTGGGACAGTGATCTCAAAGCTGCTAACATGAGTTTGACCAAACTGCGGGAGGCAGTGGAAGACAGGAGTGCCTGGCGTGCTCTGGTCCAGGGGGTCACGAAGAGTCGGACATGACTAAAGGACTAAACAACAACAAGGAATTCCTACAGGTAGAATTTGGAACACAACGTGTTAAAATAAAATGGAAATAATTGGCCATTGTTTTATATATGTTTTTATATAGACTTCTAAGTAGTAGAAGTTGCCAGAACATTACCCCCTTACATCCTTATTTCTGACATCATGCTATATCAGTATATCACGATGTTTAGCTGGCGATATATCACAAAACTGAAAGCCAGACATCGCTCAGCCCTAATGTGCATCATGATATGCGATATATTGCCAGGTCAAAAATTGTGAAACCAGTAGTAAATGAATTTTGGGAAATGATATATAATGAGTTGGAAAAAATGTTTAAAATATCCTTTTCTGAAAAAATACCCTCAAAGCCTTACTTTTAGGAATTCTAGGTGCCAAAATCTCAAGGGAGCATATAAGACTATTTATGTATGCGACCACAGCTGCCTGGATGTTACTGGCCCAGAGATGGAAAGAAGAAAAAGTCCTTAGCAGAGAAGAATGGCAGATCAAGTGGATGGATTATGCCAAAATGGCAAAAATGACCGGAAGAATCAGAAATCTATTTTATAAACCATTATAAACAGCTAAAAACGTTAGTGGGATTGGAATAACACTTGTAGCTTAATGGTGAATTTTGGACATAATGGAGATGCAAAAAGAGTGAGTGTCTGGATGCGGTTAGAGGATGGATGGCGGCTAACAGATTGAGGTTGAATCCTGACAAGACACTGACAAGTACTGTTTTTGGGGGACAGGGGGCGGGCTGGCGTGGAGGACTCCCTGATCCTGAATGGGGTAACTGTGCCCCTGAAGGACCAGGTGTGCAGCCTGGGAGTCATTTTGGACTCACAGCTGTCCATGGAGGCACAGGTCATTTCTGTGTCCAGGGCAGCTGTTTACCATCTCCATCTGGTACGCAGGCTAAGATCCTACCTGCCTGCAGACTGTCTTGCCAGAATGATGCATGCTCTAGTTATCTCTCGCTTGGACTACTGCAATGCACTCTATGTGGGGCTACCTTTGAAGGAGACCTGGAAACTATAACTAATCCAGAATGCAGCAGCTAAACGGGTGACTGGGAGCAGCCACCGAGACCACATAAGACCGGTCTCGAAAGATCTACATTTCCCAGTACGTTTCCGAGCACAATTCAAAATGTTGGTGCTGACCTTTAAAGCCCTAAACGGCCTCGGTCCAGTAGACCTGAAGGAGTGTCTCCACCCCCATCATTCTGCCCGACACTGAGGTCCAGCTCCGAGGGCCTTCTGGAGGTTCCCTCGCTGCAAGAAGCTAAGTTACAGGGAACCAGGCAGAGGGCCTTCTCGGTGGTGGTGCCCGCCCTGTGGAACACTCTCCCACTAGATGTCAAAGAGATAAACAACTACCTGACATTTAGAAGACATCTAAAGGCAGCCCTGTTTAGGGAAGCTTTTAATGTTTAACAGACCACTGTATTTTTATACTTTGTTGGAAGCCACCCAGGGTGGGTAGGGAGACCCAGCCAGATGGGCGGGGTATAAATAATAAATTATTATTTATTATTTATTTGGATTATTATAAAAAATGCAAGAGGAAAGGACTAAGTATAGGATCCACAAAGAGGAGGAGGGAAGTCATATACAGTGGTACCTCGGGTTACATAAGGTTCAGATTACATATGCTTCAGGTTACAGACTCCGCTAACCCAGAAACATTACCTCGGGTTAAGAACTTTGCTTCAGGATGAGAACAGAAATCGTGCTCTGGCGGCGCGGCGGCAGCAGGAGGCCCCATTAGCTAAAGTGGTGCTTCAGGTTAAGAACAATTTCAGATTAAGTATGGACCTCCGGAACAAATTAAGTACTTAACCTGAGGTACCACTGTATATTGCCAGGTCAAAAAGTATGGAATCAGTATCACAATATGGACTTCAAACCGGTTTGGGATGATATATCGATAGGTTGCCCAGCCCTAGTAGCAACTTTTTCTCTGTCTTTTTACCTTCGGGGTCTAGACCGCCGAGAGCTGACCTCCTTGCCTTGGACATAATACTTGCGGGCTTCTAGCAGCAAAGGGATGCACTCCTTGGATTTCTGGATGAGCTCATCCGTCTCCACCTTTTCTAGAAAATAAACAGGGTCTAGCAGGGGGAGCCTCACGTGCTGGAGCAAATCCTTCAGGCCCCCCTTCCTGGCAACCACATCGTGGTTCACCCACCGCATCACTGCCTCGAAGACGGCTTCCTCCTTGGGGACAGCCAGGTGATCGCTCTCCAGGCAGCTCGCAAACTCCTTGGCTTCCAGCTCCAGAAACTCCTTGTGGTGAGAGATCTCCACAAAGCCCTCCAGCAGACAGTTCTTGCTCCTCTCGGTCAGATATGGGATGGAAAAAGAGTTTGCGACCTTCAGGATGCCCAGACAGTTGTGAGGATGCAGCTCATCTTCTAAGAAGGCAACACAGGCGTCCTTGAGCCTTGGGATTTGGAGAAAGCTGGACAGCTCCAGCAGGTCTTCCACGTTGTCCTCCTGGATGAGGATGTCCCCACCGTAGATGTAGTCCAGGATGAGGCTCAGGCTGGGAGCAGAGACCTCGCGGAGATGGACGGTGCCTTGGCGGCCTTCCTTCGCGCCCCCAGCAAACAGAGCCCGGAAGTAGGTGCTGCTGGCGGATAAGGCAGCCCGGTGGCAAGGGAATTCGTGCCCGCCCATGGTGAGGACCACGTCGGTGAAGATGCCGTCCAGCCGGTAGGAGTTGAGAGTCTGGAGGATCTGCTCGGCGTGGCGAGACCCGCGGCAGAGTTTCACATGGAGGTCTTCGCTACCTCGGCCCAGAGAGGCAGGGTGATCGCTGACGCCCATTCCGGAATGGGACTCTTGTTTCATCTCAATTCAGGGCATGAAAAAGTTGAATTGCTTTTAATAGTGTGTTTTAATGCTGCGATCCTTCCCGGGACCTTGAAGGATGGAAGAAGAAGAAGAAAGAAAGAAAGAAAGAAAGAAAGAAAGAAAGAAAGAGAAGAAGAAGAAGAAGAAGGAGAAGGAGAAGAAGATAGAGGAGCAGGAGGAGAGGAGGGAAGAGGAGAAGGGGAATAGTGGTGACGCTTGTAGTTTAATGGTGAATTTTGGACATAATGGAGATGCATATTAATTAATTAATAATAATAATATATTACAGTGGATGCTCGGGTTGCGAACGTGATCCATGCGGGATGCACGTTTGCAACCCACAGTATTTACAACCCATGTCTGCGCACGCGCGGGTTGTGATTCGGCGCTTCTGCGCATGTGCAAAGCGCGATTTAGCGCTTCTGTGCATGCGTGACTGCCAAAATCCGGAAGTAACCCGTTCCAGTACTTCCGGGTTTCGGTAGTCCGCAACCAGAAAAAACACAACCTCAAGCGGCTGTAACCCGAGGTATGACTGTATTTATATCCCAGCCACTCTGGGTGGCTCACAACAGAATATTAAAAGGACAATAAAACATTTGAAAACATTGCCCACCTAAAAATTTACTTTTAAAACCATGAAGACTAGGAAGTTGCTTATGATCTGGAATTGTGCTTCTTCATGACAGAGCGTAGTTCCAGGGTATTTTGTAGACCGGGAGAATGATGGCTGGCAGTAGACGGGAACCTAAAGGGGCGTGAGGGAGCTTTCCTCCACAAACCTTTAAATTCTCCTCCGCCCAATGCCAAACAGTTTATATTCAAACTCTTGCCAAAATTTCACCAAAAGTTCAGCTTAGTGTACTTTCCATCTATCTTTCCCTACAATAGCCCATTATTTACAAAGCAAGCCTTTTTCTGGCCCTAGTCTGACCCATGCTTCTGTCACATGTAAGGTAAAAGGTAAAGGACCCCTGGACGTTTAAGTCCAGTCAAAGGCGACTATGGGTTGCGGCACTCATCTCGCTTTCAGGCCGAGGGAGCCGGCGTTTGTCCACAGACAACTTTCCGGGTCATGTGGCCAGCAGGACTAAGCCGCTTCTGGCGCAACGAAACACCGTGACGAGTGCCAGAGCATACAGAAATGCCATTTACCTTCCTGCTGGAGTGGTACCTATTTATTTATTTGCACTGGCGTGCTTTCGAACTGCTAGGTGGGCAGGAGCTGGGACAGAGCAACGGGAGCTCACTCCATCACGGGGATTCGAACCGCCGACCTTCCGATCGGCAAGCCCAAGAGGCTCAGTGGTTTAGACCCCAGGGCCACCTGCCTCCCCCCAGTCGCATGTACCCCTTGTTGTTATCATTGTTTCATTTGCTCTCCAATGAGCCTTATAGCTGGCAAAATCAAAGCAGAATGTATACCATGGGCAAGAGAACATTCTTTCTTCCCTCAATCCAGGAATAGGGTTTTCCCCCCACTCCACCTTCCATCTCCTGAGCTCAAACACCAAGAAGGAGAAGAGGAGCTGGATATTTCATTGAGGACATGATTCCCCAAAGAAAGTCCAAACCCTTGGTTTCCCCATTGTGCAATTCCTACAAATCAGAGAGGATAGGCTTTTGCATACAGACATAAATTTGCCTGCATGCTCATTGTTGCGTGTCTCACTTCTGAAAACGTTCCATCATTTGGGAACTGCAAAATGTCAAGGCGCACAACATGGTTTCCAATGAAAAGTCTGCCAGACAGGTAAAATCTGCCAGAGAGTAGATTTGGAGAACACCAAAAACCTACATCAAAGAGCAAAATAGACTGTATAAATTTAATAAGAAATATAAATATAAATACATTTTAGCACAGGTATCCTACCCTTGACCTCAGGAGCTCAAGAAAGCATTAATTGGGTAGCTCCCATTTCACCTTCGCAGCTCAGACCCAGCAGGTTGCCTTAAAACTTGAATTGAATTGAATTTCATTATTATGGTCACAGACCAGTTCCGGCTCACTTACAATATCAGGAAAATCATAAAACATTGAATTGCAATTGGGTATAACAGAGGCAATTCAGATATAGCAGCAGTTAAAATATATATATTAACTCTTGATCACTAAAATATAACCTAAAATTGTCATTTAAAACCTTAATCGTTTTGGTAGTACAGCTTGTTCCCTAAGTTTTATGGCAGTCGCACAGAATTTGGCCACTCTTAGCGTGATCTCTAGATCCTTGTCCTCTACCAGGAGTTTTAGACGTTGAAGTTCGGACCCATTTGGAGATTTTTGTATAACAGGAAGGATAAATACCGAGCGTATATCCCCGTGTAAACGGCAGTGTAACAAGACATGAGAGACAGTTTCTACCTCCATCAAGCCGCAGGAATTCAATTCAATTCCTAGGAAAAGCGAAGTGGGGATTCGATTCCAAGACCCTGCAGATGACATTCAGCTATATACCCATCCTAGTGGAGCAGCTTGATCTAATATGGGAAAGGACCACATTTCAGTGGTAGGGCGTCTGTTTTGCGCCTCCTCCAATCCCCAGGTAGGGCTGGGAGAACCCTTTGCCTGAAATCCTGGGCAGCTGCTGCTGCCAGTCAGTGCTCAGCTTGAGGCACCAACATTCTGTAGAAGGCAGATTCCTACACCCCACTCGCCTGGTCTCTTTGCTTATAAGGTATCATCCCCTTTGTTAGGGAAGGTCTTTCTCACCTGTCCGATGGAAATCCCATCACCTGGAATGGAAGGATAATGGCTCGGGTATATGTTCATCCGAAGGCATTGGACCAAAGAGCATCACAGCTTGGTTCTGGCAACCCCTTGACCGATGTAAACTGGCCAGCAAAAATAAAACAGGACACTCCCTTTGCTTTTGCGCTTGCCCAAGACAAATAATAACCCTCCAGCCTCCAAGCCACAAAGCAAGAGACGATCGGGTTCGGCTTTGTTCCTGGTAATTATGATGCGCTCGGAGGATCTGCCTGGCATTTGCTGCAGCTGCCAAGTGACGGCTCAGGCAGGAGGAATCTCCCTGTCGCCTCTGCAGAAGGGAGGGCGTGAGGATGCAGAGGGGAGTTCACCCAAGGGAGAGCTTAGAGTCAGCGGCCCATCTGGAAAAGCAGTTGTGGCCCACAGGAAAAGCATCGTTCGAGAGAGAGCCTGGCAAATTTGCACAGAAAAGGAGACGTTTTCAGGGCCTAGTGGATCTGGCAACACAGGGTTCCTGATGTCTGCAGCCCCTGGTTCACCTCCTAAAGCCACTTAGAGAAAGCTAAGCAGGGATTCAAATCCAAGACCCTGCAGACGACGCTCAGCTTTATAGCCATTCTAGAACAGCTGGCATTAATACAGGAAAGGGTCTCAGCTCGGTGGTAGAAAATCAGTTTTGCATGTAGAGAATCATAGAGTCATGGAGATGGGAGGGACCGCGAGGGTCATCTAGTCCAACCCTCTGCAATACAGGAATCTTTTGCCCAATGTGGGGCTCGAACCCGCAACCCTGAGGTTCAGAGTCTCGTACTCTTCTGAATGAGCTATCCCAGCTAAGTAGAAGGCACCAGTTCAATGCTGGCATCTCCAGGTAAGGCTCCTTTTTGACTAGCACTTCCGAATTGACTTTGGAGGTATCTCCTGAATTTTTAAGCAAAGCAATGTTGCAAAATAATTAAATATGGATGTATATAAAGGTAAAGGGACCCCTGACCGTTAGGTCCAGTCGTGGACGACTCTGGGGTTGTGGCGCTCATCTCGCTTTATTTTCCGAGGGAGCCAGCGTACAGCTTCCGGGTCATGTGGCCAGCATGACTAAGCCGCTTCTGGCGAACCAGAGCAGCGCACGGAAACACCGTTTACTTTCCCGCCAGAGCGGTACCTATTTATCTACTTGCACTTTGACGTGCTTTCGAACTGCTAGGCTGGCAGGAACAGGGACCAAGCAACGGGAGCTCACCCCGTCGCGGGGATTCGAACCTCTGACCTTCTGATCGGCAAGCCCTAGGCTCTGTGGTTTAACCCACAGCGCCACCAGCATCCCTATGGATGTATATACAGGCATTTAATTCACACACACAGAGAGAAAGAGAATCCTGTAGTTTGTTAAGGGTTCTTGGATTTGTAGCTCTGTGAAGGGAAAACTACAGCTCCCGTAGTTCTTTTGGGGAGTTGGTGCTCTTTAAATGCATGGTGTGTGCAGCCCATGTGAATAGGTGCTCCACTGCGTTAGCTTTCTGGAAGAAAAAAAATGCATAGAAAGAAGACGAACAAACTTTGGGCTTAAAAAAAAGAAAAGAATCCCTGGCAGATGGCCACCCAACCGCTGCTTGAAATCCTCCAAGGAGGAAGAGTCCACCACCTTCCAAGGGAGACCGTTCCCATCAAACAGATTTCACTGTCTGAAAGTTACTCCTAACGTTCAGTCGGACTCTCTTTTCTTGCAATTCGAATTCATTGGTTCGAGAATACGACAATGCACTTTGTGTGCGACTTCCTTGTGCTTGATCCGGGAGCTGCCGTTAGTGCAGAATGCTGTGGCGTAATTGCTAACATCTCTGTTCAGAGACCTGCATTGCTTGAGCCAAATTCAAGGTGTTAGTACAGGCATAGGCAAACTCGGCCCTCCAGACGTCATGGGACTACAACTCCTATCATCCCTTGACTATTGGTCCTGTTAGCTAGGGATGATGGGAGTTGCAGTCCCCAAACATCTGGAGGGCCATGTTTGCCTATGCCTGTGTTAGTATATAAAGCCCTGAACAGCTTGGAACCAGTTTACTTGTAGGGTCGCCTTACCTGTATGTGGACATTCCATCTGCAGAACTTACACCATTAAAGGTGCCAAATAATATTTCACTGTTGTAAGAAATCAATCTTCTAGTGTGGCAGAACTCGCACTTGGAACTCCCTGCCGGTTCACATCAGTACCTTCACTGTACAGTGGTACCTTGGTTCTCAAACACCTTGGTACTCAAACAACTTGGAACCCAAACACTGCAAACCCGGAAGGAAGTGTTCCGGTTTGCGGACGTTTTTTGGAAGCCGAACATGCTCTGTTTTGAGTGTTATGCTTCCAATTTGAGTGCCGCACTTCCGTTTTGAGTGTTATGCTGAGGTCTGTCTGTTTTTGCTATTTATTTTGTGGTTTTGTGGCTCTTTTTTGTTGTTTTTGTAACTGCGTGGAACCCAGTTCAGCTACTGATTGACTGTGTGACTGCAGTACATTGATTATTGCTTTCATTTTATGGATCAATGGTCTCGTTAAGATAGTAAAATTCATGTTAAATTGCTGTTTTAGGAGTTGTTTTTAAAAGTCTGGAACAGATTAATCCATTTTGCATTATTTTCTATGGGAAAGCGCGCCTTGGTTTTGTAACGCTTTGGTTTTGGAACGCACTTCCAGAACGGATTAATTTTGAGAACCAAGGTACCGCTGCACTCCTTCTGACACCCCGCTGAAAACATTTTCGTTTAGGAAAACCTAACAAGATACGTAAAATGTCGACAGGTGTTTTTAACCCGGTGTGCTGATTTAATTTATTTGCGGACCATTTTAAAGAGCTGTTTTTAACTGGTCATTTTGTCCCTCTTTTTTGCTTCTGTAAACCACTTTGATGTTTCATGAGAATCAAGCGGTACATAAACCTTGGGGAATGGAAATAAATCTCCTGGGGTTGTCAGTCCAGCAAAACATCTGGAAAACCCGTTTTAAGAAACAATGCAGCAGTCTTGTATTGCATCTTGACTCGGCCTCCCCTAGAGCAGCAATTCTCAACCTGTGGGTCCCAAGATGATGTCGGACTACAACTCCCATCAGTCCTAGCCAGCATGACCAGTGGTCAGAGATGATGGGAGTAGTAGTCCAACAAACATCTGGGGACCCACAGGTTGAGAACTGCTGCCCTAGAGATCCAGGAAATGAGATTTGCTCCTATATGTGGGATATACTGCTTTATTCTTAGCACAGCCTTCAGTGGGGCCACCCACTGATCACCCCACAACTACTTTTTGGCATGCACCAGTCTCCATCTCAGAGCCGTCTTTCCCATTGGTCTTAGTGGTTCGTTGCGCCAGGGCGCCAGCCTCTCAGGGGCGCCCTAGCGAGTGGGGGAGCTGTGCGGCTTGGCACCAGAGGAGTCTCAGTCTGCACCGGATCCTTTGCCTCAGGCATCATCTGAACCAAGTCTGGGGCCTGATCCTGAAGAGTCCCAGTCTGCACAGGTTCCCCTGCAACAAACACCAGCTGGGCCGAGTCAGGGGCTGAGCCTGCCCTGGCTCCAGATGCGGGGATTACCTCGCCGCCTCCAGCTGGGCCATCACTTACAGCTGCTCCACTACTGGTTGGGTCAGGGGAGGCTGAGGCGGCCCCTGGGCCTAGTAACCCACCGACGTCTCCCGAGCTGCAGAGACTGAGGTCTGAGAGAAGGAGAGACCTGAGTACTCGCAGGAGGAGTGCTCTTCTTTGGGCGAAACAGGGAGGTGAGTCGCCGGGGGATCAGGACCGGCCGCTACCCCGACAAAGATAAAAGGCGGTCAGACCTTGCCCCAGGTTGCGGGAGCAACATTGCTGTATGCTAGATCCTGCCTGAGATTCTGAAAGCCAGCATGGTGTAGTGGTTAAGAGCGATGGACTCGTAATCTGGTGAACCGGGTTTGCTTCCCCGCTCCTCCCCATGCAGCTGCTGGGTGACTTTGGGCCAGTCACACTTCTCTGAAGTCTCTCAGCCCCACTCACCTCACAGAGTGTTTGTTGTGGGGGAGGAAGGGAAAGGAGATTGTTAGCCGCTTTGAGACTCCTTCGGGTAGTGATAAAGCGGGATATCAAATCCAAACTTCTTCTTCTTCTTCTTCTGTACCTGTCCTTGCCTGGTTTCCTGCCTTGACCCTGTCGGACTGACTCCTAGCAGAACCTATGGATTCTGGACTGGACCTGGACTGCGGTTGTTGGGTTACTCCCGGGCCCAGCACAGCTAAAGACGGCCCTGATCCCGGTCGTTGTCCTCCTCCTGCTTCCTGGCCAAAGGTGGCGCACAGCCTTCCTGGGCACCCCAATGCCAGAGAGCATGTCCGCCAGCACGTTTTCCTGCTTGATCACCGCCACCACGCCAGGGATCGGGGCGGTGGGGGAGGCAGAGGACATTTTCCACTGCCTTCTCCCTTGTTTTGGAGTTGCATGGCGGGGCGCCGGATGGATCTTTGCACCACGGCACCGCATATGTGTAAGACGACCCTGCTCCCTCTTGCTGCCATTGAGAAAGCAGGAAGATCAAAGTCGTTCCACGTTCAGGCTTGTAAAATTTCCGGTTAACGTCTCCCTTCTTCGTGCTTGGAGCTTTTCTCGGTCTGCACAGCATCCTACCTGCAAATCAGGATCGGGAAACCTCAAACACATTGAAATCGGCCCTCCAGGGCTCTCTATGTGGCCCCCAGCACCCCTCACAAGCCCTGCTTCTCACCCCAAGCACCCTTGCCCGTCTTCAATGCGTCCTTGGAAGGTACCGTATTTTTCGCTCTATAGGACGCACCCAACCATAGGACGCACCTAGTTTTAGAGGGGGAGAACAAGGGGGGAAAATATTCTCCCCCTCTCTGCTCAGCGCCCCCTCAGCGAAGCAGCAGGAGAAGCGGAGCCCCTTCCATTTCTCCTCCCGCTTCGCTGAAGGGGCGCTGCGCAGAGAGGGAAAGCTGCGCAGCGCCTCTCTAGCGAAGTGAAGCCAGGAGAGCAAGAGGGATCGGTGCGCACTGATCCCTCTCGCTCTCCAGGCTTCAGCAAAAGCAACGCGAAGCCTCCGGAGTGCGGCAGGAGCGCTCCTGCTGCGCTTCAGAGGCTTCGTGTTGCTTTCGCTGAAGCCATGGAGCCTGCACTCGCTCCGTAAGACGCACACGCATTTCCCCTTAATTTTTGGAGGGGGAAAGTGCGTCTTATAGAGCAAAAAATACGGTATTTCCTCCCCACTTTTGCTTCTGGCTCCGCCCACCAGTCACATGGCCCTTGGATCGTTGTCCAGATGAGCAATGCAGCCCTCAGATTTCAGGCAGGACACCTTCCCAGTGCCCGGAAGATTTCAAACCCATAAAAATATGGATAATAACCACGCTTCGCCAAGGCGTCACAACATACATCTTTAAATAAGTTCAGCTAACAATCGCTGCACCGAGGAGAGGAGAGAAAGACAGTGGGGTTCCTTCCGTCACATGACCCTGCACGACGTTGGACTACAACTCCCATCAGATGTAGCCATGCATGGTCCTGGATGATGGGACTTGTAGTCCGGCAACACCTCTGAAGGCTATCTTCTAGTGGGTCCCATCGCCAGATCGCTCCTCGCAAACATGCCAAATCCTGCCCCACCCGCCCCCAATCCCATGATAGGCAAGAAAAGGGGTCACAAAAAGGGGGGATATTTACAACAACAACAAAAATCAAAGAAACCCAGTCCAGCTTCAGTTTCCAGAGAGGCACCAGGCCACCTGCACGAAGTCCGTTGCATTAAGAGTCCCAGGCAGTCCACGCAAGGACCAAGGAAGCGTCGGAAGGTTCCGGAGCCCCCCAACCGCTTCTCCGCTGCCCCCTCAGTTGATACGAAGCTTCACTTCTCGGTGGTCCAGGGGGGTGACGACTTCGTTGGCGTAGCCGTTCTCCGAGCACAGAGAAAGCTCGTCCGTCGTCTCGATGCCGCTGTTGATCTCTGAGGAGGAAAGAGAAAGCGCGGGGTGTTAGAAGGCGGAGGGGGAAGGATCTGAATAGATGCTGTGGTTAACGCGAGGCAGTGCGGTGTAGTGGTTAGAGTGTCAGACTAAGACCTAGGAGACCAGGGTTCAAATCCCCCCTATTGAAGCCAATAATCCACATGAAGGGTTGTTACAGTTCCACAGAATCCTTTCACAGAGTCTAAGACAAGGATTTCCAGAATATTAGCCTTGTATCGCCATCCTAGGCTTCATCAGTAGAATAGGCTCATATGTAATATTACAGGATAGTGGATCTTATAGCAACCACTACTATGCTATAAGATCCACTATCCTGTAATATTACATATTACATATTGTCTTAGACTCTGTGAAAGGATTCTGTGGAACTGTAACAACCCTTCGTGTAGATTATTGGACTCTTTGAAGAGACAGGTGGAATAGAGACGAAGAAGAAGAAGAAGAAGAAGAAGAAGAAGAAGAAGAAGAAGAAGAAGAAATTATTTATACCACGCCCTCCCCAGCCAGGCTCAGGGCGGCTAACACCAAATATAAAAACAATTGATTGAAATACAGCTTAAAAAACAAGATTAAAATACATAAAAAAATTAAAATGCAACCTCATTTCATTGAAAACTCAATCAAAAACTTTTTGGGGGATAAAAACGTCAGCCTTCGCCAAGGCTAACTATCCAGACTGGTCCTACATGGGCCAGAAAAAAGCCAGGGAAGTCCCCAAACAGGAGTTCCAACACAGAAGGAGAAAGGAAAAAAGAAAGAGGGGGGAGGGAATCAAATTGATCTATAAATACTTATACATGTATGGACCTTATGCATGAACTGACTAGAGAATGAACTGATCCACTGGGTCTTCTGCATTTTTCATTGAACTTTATGAGACTTCCGCTGAAATCTACCATTTGATACAATGAATAGTATACCTTATTTATTCAAAAGTACATTACTATTTAAAGCAGCAACTCTGGAAAACCTTGGGTTGGGTCTGTAATGTTTAAAAAAGACTTAACCTTAGCCGCATGACAATGAATTTGTGGCGAGATTCGAATTGAAGACCCGAAGAATAGCAAGACATCCCCACAGGAAGTTACTTCTCTGCCGCAGATCAAGTTATAGCCACGTGGAATCCAGCCTCGAATTGCCTCACCTGAGAAGATGAGTTTCTCCTTCATGATGTTGACATCCCGGCTGGACCTTCGGACAGCAGCGCTGAGCATGATCTGTTCGGGGTTGTAGCTGTGGATGCTGCCCATTCGCCACCTGAAACGGACAAGGAGAATGTCGGGAACCGAACTTTTCATGCGCCTGACCAGGTTTCCAGGCAAGGAGCTCACAATCCATGGGCTCTCAAACTCATGAGGAAGGAACTCTGCGCTGTTCTCCTAGCACAGTGACAGAGAACTCATTTTCCTTCTGTTTTGAAACTCTGCAAGCTGGCCTGACCGTCTCAGGGGCGGTTCACAGAATAAAACACAGAACAAAAACAAGTAAATAATTATAAAAACAGAAAGACAATAGCCTCCCCACCTTCTCACAGACATGTTTAGAAGGCTACATAATATGAATCAGCCCAAGGCCTAGTTGAAGAGAAACATTTTCGCCTGGCGCCTAAAAAAAAATACCGTATTTTTCGCTCCATAAGACACCCCTGATCATAAGACACCCCTAGTTTTTAGAGGAGGAAAACAAGAAAAAAAATATTCTGAACGAAACAGTGGATGTATGATTTTTGTGGTTCATGATGTGGCCACAGACATGATATGTGATTTGACGGTGAGTTTGGGGTAGCCCGATGCAAAAATCCTGAGGATCCATGTGGATCTGTGCTTTGTAACCACATTTTTGCGCCATTGCAGCCCCACGAAACAGTGGCTGCGTGACTTTTTTGGTGCAGGCTGTAGCCATGGACACGCTATATGATCTGATGGTGAATTTGGGGTGACCCAATGCAAAAATCCTGAGGATTCATGGGCTTTTACCTCCCCCCTCCCAGGCAGCCTCCTTTATCTCTAGAGTCCCTTACGTCCCTCCGATCGCTTGCCGATCAGCCGCTCAGCGGCTTTGTTTCAACACTCCCTTCCCTCTTTCTAAAAAAAAAAAAAAAGCATGACCTGCTTTTTGCCCCTGGGCAATTCGGCTCCAGGGACCATGCATTCGCTCCATAAGACACACAGACATTTCCCCTTACTTTTTAGGAGGGAAAAAGTGCGTCTTATGGAGCAAAAAATACGGTATGTAATGAAGGCACTGGGCGAACTTCCCTGGGGAGAGCATTCCACAAGCAGGGAGCTGATAAATAATAATGCAATAAAAATAAGATAATAACGCAATGAAATCCAAAACAGCAGCCATTAACGGCACATTTATTGAAAAACCAATTAATGCTATTTAGTTTAATTGATCTAACAAAACTGATGAACTCCCCCCGCTTAAAGAGCGCAGGACTGCCATGCCTCAAGGACTGCCTCTCTGCATAGGAACTGACCCAGACCCTGAAATCATCCTTTGGGGTCCTTCTTCATGTGCCCCCTACATTAGGGGTCCGGAGGGTGGCAACATGAGAATGGGCCTTTTCTGCTGAGCCGAGCACAGATTCCGTGACTGGCTCCTCTCAAATTGGAGCGGGGGGGGGGAGTTAGTGGGAGGGGGCCGCAAATCTGAATTTATTGTTACTCATGTTTTATACTGTATTTAATGCTGTTTTTTGTTGCCTCAATTAAGTGTTTTAAATTTGTTGTTAGCCACCCTGAGCCTGGTTTTTTGAGCCAGGAAGGGCGGGGTATAAATAAAAAATTATTATTATTTATTAACATGCTTTCAATGGAAATATGAGAAAGGGCTGGAGGTTAGCAAAAGGAGGCAGCTGCTCAGTGACCAACACCCTCCCCGCTCCAGCAAAGCAAAAAAAAAAAAAAAAGGTACGCTGAGCAGGATTCGATCTCAGGTCTACTGGGAGGGGTGATGCTAAACAAAAAAACAGGCACAGGCAACTTTATCCGACCAAGGGGAACAGGAGTCGGAGCGAGTCTGAATTTTCCAGTTAATCATTTCTGGCTCTTTTGAGTCTAGACACAAAGCGCGAGAGCCCTGGGCTTCTCACATTACCACTTAAAGCAGTGACTTTGCAAAAACCTTGGGGCGGATCTGCGATGCTTAAAAAAACAATTCATTTATTTATTTATTTTAAATTAAGCCATCTAAAAAAGGTGCCCCTGATTGATTGATTGATTGATCAGATTGTTAGTGTGTGTGCCTGCGTGCAAGCACACACACACACACACACATTAAATCAAATTAATAAAATTTATAAAATAAAATCATATATAAAGGGGGAGCCTCACTTAAGCTTTTGTTTGTCATCTGCACTTTTTAAAAGTGCTCCCCAATACACACACACTCACACACACAAAAGTTCAAATACGTATGTAAGATTAAATACAAACACCAAAACCACAAACAAAGCAGCCACGCACCACCCCAATTTCGTCTTCGTTGCACCTCCTAGTGGTCATTTAAATCACCCACCTAAGACCACCAATGGATGCGATTTCAACAGGCCTGTGTGCTAACATCAGGTCTGCTGCCAAATCAATACAAAAATAGAGGAGTCTGCATTTTGCTCCAGGTGCACCCAGCTTCTATCCCCACCCCAAGGGGACCCTGAAACCAAAAGGCCCTCTTGCTGGGAGAATGGGCCGCAGTGCTTCTGGAATGAGAAGCTTGCAAGCAATTTTGCATTTACAACTCCCAATAATAATAATAATAATAATAATAATAATAATAATTTTATTATTTGTACCCCGCCCATCTAGCTGGGTCTTCCTACTTCAGGGGCAGGTAACCGGTGGCCCTTTAGACGTCAAGCTACAATTCCCATCAGCCCATGGCCAGGAAAGATGGGAGCTGTGGTTCAGTAGTACAGTGGTACCTTGGTTCTCAAACGCAGAAAACCCAGATTTAAGTTTTCTGGTTTTCGGACATTTTTCGGAAGCCGAACATCCGATGCGGTTGTCAGCTATTGTTTCCAGGGCGCCTGCACCAATCAGAAGCTGCGCCTTGATTTTCGAACATTTCAGAAGTCAAATGGACTTCCGGAATGAATTAAGTTTGGCACATTTGTTTTTGCAATTTCTTTTGCTTTTGAGGCTTTTTCGGTTCATTTGCTTTTGTGACTGTGTGGAACCCAGTTCATCTACTGATTGATTGATTGATTGAATGTGTGACTGCGCAAATGGATAAAAGCCCCCCATCCAAACAACGACTATCATCAGTGCAGGTGAGAAAAAATAATAATTTTTATTTTTATCATCTACAACACTGTCTTATTTATTTTATAGTACAGTACCATGATTAGTGATTTCATTTTATGGATCAATGGTCTCGTGAGATAGTAAAATCCATGTTCAATTGCTGTTTTAGGGGTTGTTTTTAAAAGTCTGGAACGGATTAATCCGTTTTGCATTGCTTTCTATGGGAAAGCGTGCCTTGGTTTTGGAACGCTTTGGTTTTGGAACAGATTAAGTTTGAGAACCAAGGTACCACTATTTGTGGAGACCCGCAGGTTACAGATACCCTGCTCCCGACATTTTATTGTGTTTTGTTTTGATTTTTAAATTTGTAGAGAGCCCTATACCCGCAGGTCTCCGGGAGGTTCACAACGTAACATCACAAAATAAAAACACAGAATAAGTTTGGCCTGCCGCCGTCACGCCCAGGGAGGTACAAAAGGCTGGCAAGTCACCAAATTTAGCAGAAACCCAGTATGACGACAAGCACCTGGGGTTAGGTCCAACATACATGCCCTTTCCCCTCCCCGCCCCCAAACCATCGCCGTGGAGCGCAGGCTTGCTTGTGCAAAGACGGCAATTGCGCGCGCACACACACACACACACCCCCGCATCAAATGCAGCCCTCGAAAAGCCAAAGGGAGTTGCTCTTCGTAAAAGGGGAGGAAAGAGAGAGGGTCAGGAAAGGAGGAGGAGGAGGAAGAGGAGACGCTGAGCTGATAAAAGCACAGACGTGTGCGGAAGCAGCTGGGATGAATGACGGAGGAAGATGACATCAGCCAAAGCGCTTCTTCTTACTTCCTGCAATCGCTGCTGTTCCCGCAAAGTCAAAGAGATAAATAACTACAGTGGTACCTCGGGTTAAGTACTTAATTCGTTCCGGAGGTCCGTTCTTAACCTGAAACTGTTCTGAACCTGAAGCACCACTTTAGCTAATGGGGCCTCCTGCTGCTGCCGTGCCGCCGGAGCATGATTTCTGTTCTCATCCTGAAGCAAAGTTCTTAACCTGAAGCACTATTTCTGGGTTAGCGGAGTCTGTAACCTGAAGCGTATGTAACCCGAGGTACCACTGTACCTGACATTCAGAAGACATCTGAAGGCAGCCCTGTTCAGGGAAGTTTTTAACGTATGACATTTTAGCATATTTTTGGTCTTTGTGGGAAGCCGCCCAGAGTGGCTGGGGAAACACAGCCAGATGGGCAGAGTACAAATAATAAATTATTATTATATTGTTATAAAGTTTCCCAGGCCAAAGAAGAAGAGACCTGCAGCCTCTTCTCCCAGTGGCTGACCAGAAGTCTGGGGAAACCGGGGAGCAGGATTTGAGCACAGGAACAACTCTCCCCACCTACGAGATCGCCTTATGGGATTGCTGTGGTCTAAACCACTGAGCCTCTTGGGCTTGCCGATTGGAAGGTCGGCGGTTAAAATCCCCGCGACGGGATGAGCTCCCGTTGTTCTGCTCCAGCTCCTGCCAACCTAGCAGTTGGAAAGCACACCAGTGCAAGTAGATAAATAGGTACCGCTGTGGCGGGAAAGTAAATGGTGTTTCCGTGCGCTCTGGTTTCCGTCACGGCGTCCCGTTATGCCGGAAGTGGTTTCGTCATGCTGGCCGCATGGCCCAGAAAGCTGTCTGTGGACAAACGCCGGCTCCCTCGGCCTGAAAGCGAGACGAGCGCCGCAACCCCATAGACACCTTTGACTGGACTTAACCATCCAGGGGTCCTTTACTTGGCAGAACCGCAGGCACCACAAAACACCAGATCTGCATTGGTGAGAACTCAACGGTTTAGTGAACTTTGGAACTCCCTGCCTATAGATATCAAGCGGGCACCTTTTCCGCACTCTATTCGTCGCCTGCTATAAACATTTTTGTTCGGACGTGCACACCCAGATTCTTAAGAAGCCAAGGTGATTTTAATCTGATTCAGTATTTTAACTTTAACAGTAGGGCTGTGCCTTTTTCTCGATTTTACGGCTTTATATTCTTGCAACCACTTTCAGGTTTGCTTTTTTTTAAATGACCTGCGGTTTCCAGCAGCTGAGATTCAGGCGCATTCCTGCCTCTGACGGCAGAGACAAAGTGCTGTCTCCCATCACAGCCACCAAGAATAATAATAATATATAATAATAATAATTTATTATTTATACCCCGCCCATGTGGCTGGGCTTCCCCAGCCACTCTGGGCAGCTTCCAAAAAAATATTAAAATGCTGTAATAGCCCTCTCCTCCGTGAATTCGGCTAATCCTTTTTAAAATCATGTGGGTTGATCGCTTCTTATGCCTGCTGTGGAAGTGAGTCCCACAGTTTTAAATCTGTGCTGTACGAAGAAGCGCTTTCTTTCATGTGTTTCCAGAATGCTCAGCTTTGCCGGAGGGCCACGAGTTTGAGAGAGGGAGGAAAGCTTTTCTCTGTTTTCTCTGGGCGAAGCATAATTGTACAAACTACAAAAGCGCTGCACACTCGCTGTGTGCCTTCGGCGCATGGAAAAGTTGTTCCTTGCAGAGAAAAAGGGGAAGAAGTGGGAAGGGGGAACCCCAGAAAGTTCAGAACCCATCTAGAGGTAATACATGCACAACACACAGACGTATTTTCATGTGTGCCTCTTTCCGGAGGGATCCAGTAGAACCTGCAACCTTCCCCCTTGCTCCCCCAAGCAAGATCCCACATGGCGGATCTAGAATCATAGAATCATAGAGTTGGAAGAGACCACAAGGGCCATCGAGTCCAACCCCCTGCCAAGCAGGAAACACCATCAGAGCACTCCTGACATATGGTTGTCAAGCCTCTGCTTAAAGACCTCCAAAGAAGGAGACTCCACCACACTCCTTGGCAGCAAATTCCACTGTCGAACAGCTCTTACTGTCAGGAAGTTCTTCCTAATGTTTAGGTGGAATCTTCTTTCTTGTAGTTTGGATCCATTGCTCCGTGTCCGCTTCTCTGGAGCAGCAGAAAACAACCTTTCTCCCTCCTCTATGTGACATCCTTTTATATATTTGAACATGGCTATCATATCACCCCTTAACCTCCTCTTCTCCAGGCTAAACATGCCCAGCTCCCTTAGCCGTTCCTCATAAGGCATTATTTCCAGGCCTTTGACCATTTTGGTTGCCCTCCTCTGGACACGTTCCAGTTTGTCAGTGTCCTTCTTGAACTGTGGTGCCCAGAACTGGACACAGTACTCCAGGTGAGGTCTGACCAGAGCAGAATACAGTGGCACTATTACTTCCCTTGATCTAGATGCTATACTCCTATTGATGCAGCCCAGAATTGCATTGGCTTTTTTAGCTGCCGCATCACACTGTTGGCTCATGTCATGTCATCTACACATCGCTTTCAGGCTGTCTTCCAATACAGAATGCACAGCGGAGGAAAGCTGAGGCAGCGGATTCGAATCCCGCTCACGCCTACAATAGCTTTGGTTATTCCATGAAAACACTGATAATGCACAGAAACTATATCTTTAAAAAATGAAAAGAAATCTTTTGTTTTTTAAAAAAATGGGAAAGGCAGAGACAGACCGATGAGAATGGTTCTCCGTAACACAACCAAACGTGGCTGGAAGATAATGTGTGAAGGCGGAACGCTTGGGTAAACAACGAAAACGAGGAATTGGGGCTTGGCTGCAAAAATGGGGTGGGGGGGGGTTAGGTTTCAAATGCTCGCAAGAAGAGAAGAAAAATGACCTCAGGGGCCAATTGGAAAAATGAGAATGGGTTGAGGACATAGAGGCAGCCTCCATTTCAACAGCATGTGGCCGAGAAGAAAAACCTCAGCTGCTCACGGTGCAGGCACATGAAAAGGCCCTGGCTCTGGTTGAGGCTAATCTGACTTCCTTAGGGACCTCTAGGGTGTTGCTATTTATGGACCTTAAGGTCCTCTGCGAGGCATACCAGGAATCCCCACTCAGCCAGGAGGAAGCTCGCTGGGTGCTCCCTTGGGCCAGTCACTGCCTCTCAGCCTAACCTACCTCACAGAGCCGTTGTTGGGGTTAAATGAGGAGGCAGAAGGGAGGAACCACCTTGAGATCCTTGGAGGGAAAAAAGTGGAATATACGGCCTCCCTCGGAAATGGTGGTGAGGTCTCCTTCCTTGGAGCTTTTTAAGCAGAGGTTGGATGCCCCTCTGTCATGGATGCTTCAGCCGAGAGTCCTGAATTGCAGCGGGTTGGACTAGATGACCCCCATGGGTCTCTTCCAACTCTCTATTATTTTTATACATGCATTAAATAAACAAACAGGACACATTTCAGGGGTTGCCATTGTCAGGGACCCGAGGCTGCCGAGTGCACTCAAATCCCAGTTCCGCGGGCAGGAAAATCCCCGCTTAGTACATTTTGTGAGCCAGAGGGTAGTTTTTTGGTTTTTTTTACTTTTAACTTCTAGAGGGTTTCTTCTGGAAACGGCCCTGCTTTTTAACCCAATTTTGCAGCGGTGCTTTTTGGGGTTTTTTTTTGAGGGAGGTGGGAAGGAAGGAAGGAAGGAAGGAAGGAAGGAAAACAAAGGTGGGATGAGGAAGAAGGCATCAGAAATTACCTGATTATATGATAGCTGTAAAGATGCCAAAATGCAGCAGCAGAGAGAGCGAGAAAGAAAGAGAGAGAAAGAGAGAGAGAGAGAGAGAGAGAGAGAGAGAAAGGAGGAACATGCAACAAGGTCAGAGCAGTAAGAAAAATAAACCAAGGAGGAACAGGGCACCTCCTTCGAGTCCATCATTCCTCCCCAGGGAGCAAAACTACCAATACAGAGTCAGGGCAAAGGAGATTTAACTGCTGGTGTGGAAGACTCAGAATCCGTCCCATTGGGTCTCTGGGCCAATCCCCTCTCGTCCAACTAGCTGCAAAAAACTGGGAGAAGACGTTCTACCCCAACCCCAGGTGAGAGTGTGTCAGATACCTGCGTCCCTTCAGATGTTGCTAGACTACAACTCCCATCATCCCTGGCCACCTTGGGTCCAAAAAACACCCGTGGGGCTTCCCCACCCCTGACCTAGGGCACCCTGAGTGGATATCGCTTGCCCAAACTTTGCTCGAAAAGGGGTTGTGGGAGAGGATTCTAGTCAGCGAACTGCCCTCAGATCGTCTCTTGGAATTCGCAGCTGGAAAACAATTCTCTCTTCTCCTACTAGACGGGAGGGTGGAAAAATGGCTGCCCTCTCTTCTTTCAAAGCATCTAAGAATTTTGCCTATGTTTCCTCCTTCCCCTCACTCTGTGGATCTTTAGGATGTTACTTCTACGCTGGATTTGAAGGCTAAGGATCAGCAGCTAGAAGCCCGCCGGGCCAAATCTGCCCCGCTGCTGTGAAAGTGGAGAAAGGGCAATTTGCGGCAACACAACCTGGCAGTGGGTTATTTTAAGGTGCCCGGATTTTGGTGCCGGCCTGCTGTTTTTGGGGGCCTTCCTGAAGTCAACCTCCAAGTAAACCAGCAGCTGACCAGAGCCTTCATCCTGGCTTTGTATTTTCTCTCCTGTGGGTTCTTTCTGACTACATGCCCGGGACTCCGACACAGCATCTTACAGGCTTACTGTGATTTCCCAGGCCTCAAGAATTACGTAGGAAAACAACAGAGCGCCAGGCACCACGATAACAAATCCTGTGTTATTCATGACCCCCTCGCTAAACCCTTGCTCAGCCGTGAATTCACTACAACTAATTTGGGGGACCCCTTGACCTCCGTCTAAATCTCACTCCAGAACCCAGGACGGACCATCCCGAAAGATTTATTTAGAGAGGCACGGGGTTTCTCTCCTGCCGGATCACCTCAGCAATGATGGTGCAGACAGCATGTGAAATAATAACAATTTAAATCCCCGCATGTAGAAAACTAGTGTGTCAGGGAGTGGGCTAAGAAGCCTGACGTGCTAGCTTTCTACATGTGGGGGGAATTCAGAAACGAGGGCCTTTCCAAACAGAACATCTTAGAGGTGGTGCGTGCCAACTCCCTCCCTCAACGTTTTCGGGTGGCGTCTTGGTTACAAACGTGGCGTGGTGCCCACTTCCTTTGTGCCCTACCACCCTGGAGATGTAAGAATTGAGCAGGAGAAAAGGGCCTAGGAATTGCTCCCTGCTACAACGTCTCTCCCCATTCAACCCTTGCACTCGATCTACTTACAGGACTAGGGTGGCACAGGGTGGCAGATCAAAGGAGCGCCAGCCTCATTGCTCCTGCGTTGTAGGAACTGGGTCAACTTCTAAAGGGTTGCTGAAAATATTCCACTGCCCTTAAAAGTGCCTTTTCAGACATGGGTTTGTTGTTGTTTTTTGCAGGGGGCGAAGAACACTGCAAAACCACTGCCCCCAGCTACTTACTTCTGGAATATAAAAACTCCTACGATTACAACGAACGAAACGAGGTCGGCGGTTATCCAGATGAGATAGTATTCGTCCGGAGACTGGAAGAGGAAAAAAGAGGAGACAAGGATGCAGTTGGCTTAATGCAGTAAGTAAAATAATAGTTTCTCTCTCTCAATGTGGGGATGCAGAGTTCTGGTTTCAGATATATTTGAGACATTTAGTAGCAGGCAATGAAGCCCGTTCTCTTGGTGATGTAAGAAAACAGATAAGATAATGGCAGCATGGCAGCAATGTAAACATGTACAAAGGGGGAGCGATAACATAAATAGGGGCAAAAATTAAAAATGCATAAAACTCTCTCATCGGAGAGCTTCCTTCTTCCCCCTGGTGGCTTCCAAATGTTTCCACTACAATACTCATCTGGATTTGGCTAACTGGCCCCTGTAAGCGTAAGGGAACTTTAACAACCTGGCAGCTAAAACGAAAAGCTTTCTTTTGCGTCCAGGGCAGGCTTTTCGTTTTAACTGTCCTTTTGAAGGACCAGGTGCGCAGCCTGGGAGTCATTCTGGACTCACAGCTGTCCATGGAGGCACAGGTCAATTCTGTATCCAGGGCAGCTGTCTACCAGCTCTATCGGGTATGCAGGATGAGACCCTCCCTGCCTGCGGACTGTCTTGCCAGAGTGGTGCATGCTCTAGTTATCTCCTGCTTGGACTACCACAATGTGCTCTATGTGAGGCTACCTTTGAAGGTGACCTGGAAACTACAACTAATCCAGAATGCGGCAGCTAGACTGGTGACTGGGAGCGGCCGCTGAGACCACATAACACCGGTACCAAAAGACCTACATTGGCTCCCAGTATGTTTCCAGGCACAATTCCAAGTGTTGGTGTTGACCTTGAAAACCCTAAACGGCCTCAACCCAGTATACCTGAAGGAGCATCTCCACACCCATCATTCAGCCCGGACACTGAGGTCCAGCATTGAGAGCCTTCTGGTGGTTCCCTCCCTGTGATAAGTGAAGTTAGAGAGAACCAGGCAGAGGGCCTTCTCGGTAGTGGCCCCTGCCCTGTGGAACGCCCTCCCATCAGATGTCAAGGAAATAAACAACTGACTTTTAGAAGACATCTGAAGGCAGCTCTGCTTAGGGAAGTTTTTAATGTTTGATGTTTTATTCTGTTTTTAATCTGTTGGGAGCTGCCCAGAGTGGCTGAGGAAACCAACCGGATGGGTGGGGTATAAATAAATTATTATTATTATTATTATTATTATTATTATTCCTTCTCTTACAGTAACACCAGGAGTGAAGCAGCTTCGAAAACCATGTCCTTAATTCACAGCTCTAAAACAAAAGGATAGGGGGGCTTACGCCATGGCATCTAGACCCCAAGAGGTCTTCTGTGGCTCCCAAGATCCTTCAAACTTCATTTTTAAAACAGGAAACTTTTTAAAATTTAACTGAGGGCTTATATGGGCTGCCTGACGCCATGAAGCCAAAGTAAATTGCGGCCCTCAAGTCCCCCCCAAATATTTCCATATCTATATCTATTGATCAATCAATATATATGATCATTCCCCTAGGCTTCCTGCTGCGTTGCCAAAAGGTTTCCATGACCCCCTACCCAATATTTGCTTTTTCAAAAAAGGACCATGCTCAGTTTTACACTTCGACCATGTCTACTTTGACACTCAGGCGCCAGAGTATTGGCCACAGGTCAAGGCAGCCCTTAGAGAACCACCCCTGACCCAAAGCTTTAGTTTATTAATCTACCGAACCAATCAATAAGACTGGGCTCAAATAAATGCCTGTGCATGAATTAAGAAGAAGCACTTTCGCGACCACTAGGTGCCGCCCTGGGCCACTAAACTGGTAGCTGCAGCAGCAGAAGTTGCAAGCACTGTCAATTTGTTTCCCCCCTTTAATCAACAAATGGATTTGACCCGAGTAGAGGTTTATCCCCTTTCTCTTTCAGGAATAAGAAGTATAATTGTGTGCATGTGTGTCGGAGCGAGAAGATAACCCCAGGTAAGCCCTGTATGAACCACAGCCTCCTCTATGATGTTTCGAGGCCCAATTCAAAGTGCTGATTTTTACCTATAAAGCCTTATGCGGCTCAAGACCTCAAGGACTCTTATGGGTCCTCCCCATAAGAAGCAGCCCACACCCTGCAATCATCCTATGAGGCCCTTCTCCCTGAGCCCCTCTATGGGAGGTCCAGCGGGTGGCAACACGAGAGCGGGGCCTTTTCAACGTTGGCTCCCCATTTGTGGAATGCCCTTCCCCCAGGGAAGCTCACCTGGTGCTCTCTAGTCTAGCTTAAGGCACCAGGCAAAACCTTTCCTTTTTACTGGAGCTTTTGGCCCTACGTTTGAAGTGGGTGGCAGGCAGGTATCGGTTTCGTTCTTGTTTTCAATGTGTATTTTGTGGGGGGGGGGGTTGAAACTTGCATTTCTGTGTTGTGAACCACCCTGAGATCTATGGACGGAGGTCAGTGTAGAAATTTAATAAATAATAAAAACAATGATAAGTATTTGTGGCCTCTTTGGGCGGAGGAAGGATCTGCAAAAGCATCGCTGCCTCGGACTGTGGAGGCAGAGCCTAGCTATCCCAGTTAGAAGCCACCAAGAGCCCATTTCGGACTGTCTCGCCAGAGTGGTGCATGCTCTAGCTATCTCCCACTTGGACTACTGCCATGCGCTCTACGTGGGGCTACCTTTGAAGGTGACCCGGAAACTACAACTAATCCAGAATGCGGCAGCTAGACGGGTGACTGGGAGTGGCCGCTGAGACCGTATAACACGGTCCTGAAAGACCTACATTGGCTCCCAGTACATTTCCGAGCACAATTCAAAGTCTTGGTGCTGACCTTTAAAGCCCTAAACGGCCTCGGACCAGTATACCTGAAGGAGCGTCTCCACCTCCATCGTTCAGCCCGGACACTGAGGTCCAGCGCCGAAGGCCGTCTGGTGGTTCCCTCGCTATGAGAAGCCAAGTTACAGGGAACCAGGCATAGGGCCTTCTCAGTGGTGGCACCTGCCCTGTGGAACGCCCTCCCATCAGATGTCAAGGAAATAAACAACTATCTGACATTTAGGAAGACATCAGAAGGCAGCCCTGTTTAGGGAAGTTTTTAATGACTGGTGTTTTAATGCATGGGCAGGGTATAAATAATCATATTACAGTGGTACCTCGGGTTACAGATGCTTCAGGTTACAGACGCTTCAAGTTACAGACTCTGCTAACCCAGAAATAGTACCTCGGGTTAAGAACTTTACCTCAGGATGAGAACAGAAATTGCATGGCAGCAGCGGGAGGCCCCATTAGCTAAAGTGGTACCTCAGGTTAAGAACAGTTTCAGGTTAAGAACAGACCTCCAGGACGAGTTCTTAACCCAAGGTACCACTGTATATTATTATATATTTTATTTTATTTTATTTTATTTTATTTTATTTTATTTTATTTTATTTTATTTTATTTTATTTTATTTTATTTTATTTTATTTTATTTATTTTATTTTATTTTATTTTATTTTATTTTATTTTATTTTATTTTATTTTTCCTCTGTCATTAATTTGTCTGATCCTCTTTCAAAGCCACCCAAGTTCATGGCCATCCCTGCCTCTTGTGGCAGGGAGTTCCACAGTTTAACTCCGTGAAAAAGGGCTTTCTTTTATCAGTCCTGGACCTTGTAGCATTCTGTTCCCTCGGACGCCCACAACTCGGCAGGCCTGTTCCAGCAGGCTGCTTCTCCTCCTGACATTCATACGCCTGGAAACGAACAGACGCAAAGCCCAAGCCCTGCTTACCATCATCCAGACGGGGGAACGCAGCCTGCTGAGGACGCGAGAGTTGTCGGAGGTGACGGACTGGACCCCGGAGCACCACAGGACTGAGTAGAGCCAAGGCTCGTTCACCACAAACAGATTAACGCTCAAGTTCGCCACGGCGTATTCCCTGTCGAGAGAGCAGAGCGGAGAGAAGGACGGGCCTTAAAAAGCGCAGAAGAACGTCAAAATGGCATTTGCTGGATCTCGTTGGGACACTGGGTTCTGTCTGGTCCCAGATTCTGCCGTCAGAGAACCACATCGGAGAACAGAGGCCATTTTAGGGCAGCACCACCGTATGAGGTGGTACCTTTTCAAAGTCTGGTAAGCGCTTCTCCAGTTTTGGGAAGGAGGCAGGTAAAGATAAAAGGTAAAGGTCCCCTGGATGGTTAAGTCCAGTCAAAGGAGACTATAGGGTTGCGGCGCTCATCTCGCTTTCAGGCCGAGGGAGCCAGCGTTTGTCTACAGACAGCTTTCCAGGTCATGTGACCAGCAGGACTAAACAGCTTCTGGCACAATGGAACACCATAACAGAAACCAGAGTATACGGAAACGCCGTTTACCTCCCCACCACAGTGGTACCTATTTATCTACTTGCACTGGTGTTCTTTTGAACTGCTAGGTTGGCAGGAGCTGGGACAGAGCAATGGGAGCTCACCCCGTCGCGGGGATTCGAACCGCCGACCTTCTGACTGGCAAGCCCAAGAGGCTCAGTGGTTTAAACCACAGCGCCACAGGACGTATGAGGGCTTTGACAAGGTCCCAGGGTCCTCCTCTTCCTTCCCAAAGCTGGGCAACTGCTTACTGGGATTTAGGAAGGAGGAGGGAAGGCTCTAAAAGCCTGCAAGAGCTCTCATGCTTCCTTCCCAAAGCCTCGGTTAGGGCTGGGGGGAATCAAATTTTGGTTTCAAGCTATATCACCAAGGTTAGAGAAAGAGAACACCACAAGGCAGCAATGAAGGCCGTTCCCCTGCCTGTTGCCAGCATCTGGTACCTGCTTCTGAATATACCTGCTGGCCCGAGGGATATCTAAACTACAACTAATCCAGAATGCGGCAGCTAGACTGGTGACTGGGAGCGGCCGCCAAGACCACATAACACCGGTCCTGAAAGACCTACATTGACTCCCAGTATGTTTCCGAGCACAAGTCAAAGTGTTGTTGCTGACCTTGAAAGCCCTAAGCGGCCTCAAAGGCCCAGTAGACCTGAAGGAGCATCTCCACCCCCATTGTTCTGCCCGGACGCTGAGGCCCAGTGCCAAGGGCCTTCTGGCAGTTCCCTCACTGCAAGAAGCAAAGCTACAGGTAACCAGGCAGAGGGCCTTCTCAGTGGTGGCACCCGCCCTGTGGAACACCCTCCCATCAGATGTCAAAGAGATAAACAACTACCTGACATTCAGAAGACATCTGAAGGCAGCCCTGTTCAGGGAAGTTTTTAATGTGTGACATTTTAATGTATTTTTAATCTTTGTTGGAAACCGCGGCTGGGGAAGCCCAGCCAGATGGGCGGGGTGCAAATAATAAATTATTATTATATCTTCAAGAGAAGTGCATGCACACTTATCTGAAGAAGTGTGTACTTATCTGAAGAAGTGTGCACGCACATGAAAGCTCATACCAATAACATACTTAGTTGGTCTCTAAGGTGCTACTGGAAGGATTTTTTTTTATTTTGTTCAATACAAGAGACACTGAGCCCGTGCAGAGTTGATTTGAGCAGGAAGAGCAAAGTGTCTCTCGTGCACTGTGGGTTTTTGAGGGTCACAGCGGCCCCCGCAAATGTTGGTTCAACCCCCAGAGGGAACAAACAAGCAAACACCACGAGGCTGAGAAGCAAACGTTTCTCATCCAGCTGCAAAACAAACGCCTTCACTTGCTCCAGATTTACATCCCCAAAATATTATTCCAGGCTGTTCCCCAATCGGCAAACCACAACCACGCGTTGTTCTTGGAAAGTGTCCCGGCCAACGTCCGTCCAAAGATAAGACGGACGGATCAAAGGCTATTAATGGGCTGTCTTTTTGCGCACAAAGTAATTTCTGAAATAAAAACCGGGACCTTGGACTTCTTCACAGCTCCATGGTAACAGCAGCGGCTGCGGAGAGATAAGGAGCGTGGCAAGTGGTTTGGAGCTTGTCTCTCAAAGGGCCCAGAGAGGATATTAGAGGCAGCCTCACAAAGCCATCCATTACGTTCCAGGCATGCAATTGTCTCCGCAGGCCTTTAGTCATCATTAGGCACCCCTGTCAAAAGGCCTTTTCCTCCGCCGCTAGCTCTGTTCAGGGCCGTCGTTGTCTCTGCTAACAAGAAGGTCAATTCTGCAATCTGCTTTACTGAGGAAAGCTTGCAGGAGTCACAAAATCATAGAACTGTAGATCTGGAAGGTACCCAAAGTTCAACCTCCTGCAAAGCATCTTGCCTTGAGGAATTTATTCTACAATTTCATTATGTTGCAAAATCCCTCCTGATTTCCCTAGATCTTTTGGTGGGACGAACGATGAACTGTGTGTGACACTAGCACCCCACCCCTGGTCATAATTCATGTAGATTGCAGCCTTCCCTGACCGCAGAAAGCCAGCGCATCAGGGAGAAGCCAAATCTAGACATTACCTTCCCTGGCACGCCACTTTTCTAGAAGCAAGTCAGTTTTCGTTTCTCTTTTTTTAAAAAAATGGGAGAAACCTTCTGTCATGGAATCTTCCCTCGGGCCGAAAGTGGTACAGTCCAGAAACATAAAGATGCTTCTGAGAACAAAACCAAAGGAATGTGGAAGAGCGAAAGCCCACAGCAGACCTGATATCGTCCCTGGTGACTTTGGTGTAGCGCAGGTTCAGCTTCTGAAAGCCTCTGTCCCTCAAAGGCTGAGCCCCAGCCTTGACGCCAGAGGTCTGCTGGAAACCCGGGGCAACCTCTTGGACCAGTTGGCGGTCTGAGTCGGGCAACCACATCACCTGATGGGGCAGAAAACAGAAGAACCCGGTAGCAGTCGCCGTTAGAAAAGAGCATTTGAAAAATCTATTGAAATCAGACATTCTAAGTTCATCTTAGACTGGACAGTTCGCAAGTTTCTGTGGCTTTGCACAAGGTTTTGTATTTTTCTCAGAAGATTGATAAAGAATGTATAATCATTTTGGTAATTATTGTGTGTCTATGAGTCGCCAGCGTGTTGCATGAGTCGTACTACTTATATCAGCAGCACAGCTTGCACTTTTCTAGCGTTAGAAAAGAGCAGCCATTACCAAAAGGTCAAGGCTGCAAAAGCTTTTCGACGGTTGGCATTGCTTTTCAAAAGATCACACTCCTCGCTCAAGGAGCAAAAACAGTTTCTCAAAACCACGGCTTAAAATTGGTGCAAATATTTCACTTAAAAATTCTGGAACATTTCTGCGTTATGTACACATACCATTGCGTATCCGGTCACAGCAGTCTTGAGTGTGGTTTCCTGATCAGTGCAAATAGGTAAAGGTAAAGGGACCCCTGACCATTAGGTCCAGTCGCGGACGACTCTGGAGTTGCGGCGCTCATCTCGCTTTATTGGCCGAGGGAGCCGGCGTACAGCTTCTGGGTCATGTGGCCAGCAGGACTAAGCCACTTCTGGCGAACCAGAGCAGCGCACGGAAACGCCGTTTACCTTCCCGCTGGAGCGGTACCAATTTATCTACTTGCACTTTGACGTGCTTTCAAACTGCTAGGTTGGCAGGAGCTGGGACAGAGCAACTGGAGCTCACCCCGTCGCGGGGATTCAAACAGCCGACCTTCTGATCAGCAAGTCCTAGGCTCTGTGGTTTAACCCACAGCGCCACCCACGTCTGATCAGTGCAAATAAAAGACCAGATGATTCTTAGCAATGAGAAATAATTTCAGGTTGGAGGGAGAGAGAGAGAGAGAGAGAGAGAGAGAGAGAGAGAGAGAGAGAGAGAAAGAAAGATAAAGATCAGTGCAAATACTTTATCTTTTTTTTCTCTCTCTCTCTCAAACCTGAAATTATTTTCCATTGCTAAGAATCAGCTGGTCTTTTCAGTCCAAAAGTGCATCTAGAGCCTTCGCTGTACAATTATAGCCAGATCCAGAGGTTTCGCCTCCTCTGTCCTTGGCAGTGAAGGGATTTCGTTTTGTGGGACCCACCTCTCTGGCTGAGTTTATACCCTTCCAAATTGGCAGATTGGGACTCCCGGTGCCCAGCACGCTCCCTCTCTGCCTAACCTACTTCACAGGGTTGTTGTAAGGATAAAATCAGGAGAGCTACATACACCACCTGGAGAGAAGCCAATCTAATGTAATGCAATGTAACAAAATAATAAGATGCCGTTGTGGACAGAATCTGCGTCCTCAACAGGCAGCATTAAACCAAGCTAGAAGCACAAATACTGCCTCCAAAAGGTTATTTTTGGGGGTGGATGAAGAGAAAAGGCTGACAGGATAGAAGCAGGCAGCCTCCTTGAACGAGGACCCGGTGGAGCAAGACACACGTCGGATTGGAAACTGGCTGCCGGTGTTCTTAGAAAGAACAGATGGAAACTAAACTAAATGTGGAGTCGTCCCCCAAGTTAATTGCTCCATATGTGGGTGTGTGAGAAGCTTCAAGATTGAACGTGGCAAGCAACAACAACAAAACTCTCACACCCTTAACTGGAAAGGCTGTTTGGTAAAAGGTAAAGGCAAAGGAACCCTGGACATTTAAAGTTAAAGGGACCCCTGACCATTAGGTCCAGTCGTGGCCGACTCTGGGTTTGCGGCGCTCACCTCGCTTTATTGGCCGAGGGAGCCGACGTACAGCTTCCGGGTCATGTGGCCAGCATGACTAAGCCGCTTCTGGAGAACCAGAGCAGCGCACGGAAACACCGTTTACCTTCCCGCCGGAGCGGTACCTATTTATCTACTTGCACTTTGACGTGCTTTCGAACTGCTAGGTTGGCAGGAGCAGGGACCGAGCAACAGGAGCTCACCCCGTCGCGGGGATTCGAACCACCAACCTTCTGATCGGCAAGCCCTAGGCTCTGTGGTTTAGACCACAGTGCCACCCGCGTCCCTTGAACAGTTAAGTCCAGTCAAATGCAACTATGGGGTTGCGGTACTCAGGGCCGGATTTAGGTTTGATGAGGCCCTGAGCTACTGAAGGAAATCGGGCCCTTTATATCTCCAGCTGTCCTATGTCAACAACAAATGGTTGCTGTTTTTTGTGTGGAATATATGCTATATATGATGATTTATGGACCTAATAGGAGCCAACACAACACAAAACACTGTTGCGATATGTAGGTTTTATTTGATTTGATTTTTATCTTATATTATGGAAATGTACATCCAGGTTTTTTTCCTTTAAATTTTTTTGGGGGCCCCCAAGAGAGTGGGGCCCTAAGCTATAAATTGTTTAGCTTATATGTAAATCTGGCACTGGCGGTACTCATCTCATTTTTCAGGCCAAAGGAGCTGGCGTTTGTCCGCAGACACTTTTCTGGGTCATGTGGCCAGCAGGGCTAAACCGTTTCTGGCACAACCAGACACCATGATGGAAACCACAGCGCACGGAAATGCTATTTACCTTCCCGCCACAGTGGTGCCTATTTATCTACTTGCACTTTGACGTGCTTTCGAACTGCTAGGTTGGCAGGAGCTGGCCCAGAGCAATGGGACCTCACTCCGTCACGGGGATTTGAACCGCTGACCTTCCAATCGGCAAGCCCAAGAGGCTCAGTAGTTTAGACCACAACCCCAGGATCTAAGGGCACATGGAAATCTCACCGCCCAACCCACTGCTCTAGGCAGATGCCTCCCAGCTGCCCGGATATCCCAGGTTGAAGAGATCAGGAAGAGATGTCCCACATTGAATGGACCTTCACGAAATGGTTTGTGTCTTGAACTGTATTCATATAAGGTAAAGAGGAGGGACACTATAATCAGTGGAGGGCTGTCACTCAGAAGACGGCTGCTCCAGGATGAGGGAAGATCTCAGCAGGAGACACATCTCTGGAATGATTTGACAATGGCACCAACAACAAACTGTGGACCACCCTCCCACCAGATGTCAAGGAAATAAACAACTATAGTGGTATACCTCGGGTTAAGAACTTAATTCATTCCAGTGGTCCATTCTGAACCTGAAACTGTTCTTAAACTGAAGCACCACTTTAGCTAATGGGGCCTCCCGCTGCTGCCACGCAATTTCTGTTCTCATCCTGAGGTAAAGTTCTTAACCCGAGGTACTATTTCTGGGTTAGCGGAGTCTGTAACCTGAAGCGTCTGTAACCTGAGGTACCACTGTACCTGACTTTTAGAAGACATCTGAAGGCAGCCCTGTTCAGGGAGCTTTTAATGTTTGATCTTTTATCGTGTTTTTAATATCCCACTGGAAGCCACCCAGAGTGGCTGGGGAGGCCTGGCCAGATGGGCAGGGTATAAATAAATTTATTATTATTATTATTATTATTATTATTATTATTATTATTATGAATCCCCAGCAACCAAGCCATTCCCAGGGAGGGCAAGGAAAATCTTCATTCACCCTCAATGAAGTCGCCATTTGCTCCCGATTGGCTAGGACCATGCAGCCAATGAGAAGGCAAGGCACATCAAAAAGGAAGTTCATAGAATCAGGAGGGATCCCTGAGGAACATCTAGTCCGTCCACCCCCTGCAATACTCAGGATGGAAGCAAGCGGCGATGAGCAAGGTGCCTTTTGTGGGGGGCAGAGGGCAGGTTTCGTGGAATGTTTCCCACTCATCCTCCGGAAAGCTACAGCGACACCCCCAGGAAAAAGCTTCTTTTGCCCATGAGCCTCTCCCAAGCCCGCCTCTAGTTTCTGCTTCTCCGACCGAAGCAGAAGCCCCCACAAACATTATTAAGCATCTACCTACAAAAGTGACGTGGAACTCACAGCCTGCTGAGGGATGCCCGAGTCGAGGACGGTTTCCAGGGTGATGTTGATGAAAGCGCTGTAGTAAGGGTGGTCCCGGGGCAAGCTCTGGAAGTTTAAGAGGACGGTGGCATTGCCCTTGACCACCTCCAGCATCTCAGCCAGCTTGCAGACGGACTGGTTGGCGGCTCTGACAAAGTCGGAACTGGAGAGAGACTGGGCGCTCCAGAAGGGATCGTTCTGAGGGAAGGGGGAGCAAACAGAGAGACCAGTGTTCAACGTTATCGCTTTCGAAGCCAACGTTTTTATTTTTTGAGGAAGCCATCTTTTAGGCTACATCCGCACGGCAGCTTATTCCCTGGCCGTCGATTTCCGGATTTCATTTGAGCTTTCGCACAACGTAAAAGCCCGTTCCGGAAAACCAACGAGACACGTTAACTCGTTTCTGCAAACTTTTCTTTTCCCTCAGCCCCCCTGACAAAACATCTTGTAAAGAATCTTGGGAGGCAGCAAAAAAATGCTTTGCACATCACGAGCTTTCTTGAAAGCGAGGAGGAGAAAGAGGAGAAGGGATGAAGGGGAAACCTTCCTCCAAGACGCAAGGGCGTTTTCAAGATCACTCTCTGTCTTTCAAGCTGATTAATGGGGTGCTTCGTTCTGTTCTCAAAAGCATCCATCGTGTAGAAGGAGACAACCAGGCTGGTTTGGAAAGGCCAATTTGGGAAGCAGAGCCTTGCCCTCTAATGCTTCAACCACCATTGATTGATTGATTGATTGATTGATTGATTGATTGAATAAAGCAAGCAAGCAAGGACAGGGGAGACCCTCCACATACCTTGAGGAACCATTCGCCGGCGTTCAGCATCTCCAGGTCTGTCCAGTTGAACATGGAAGAATGTGTGTAGGCCCTCTCTGGGAAGACAGCCTCCACATCCGTCGTCCTCCGTAGCGTCTTGTCATGCATGAGGAAAGGCACCCCGTCGTAGCTGTGCAACGGAAAGAGAAAAAGAGTCTCCCTTTACATTTGCAAGGCAGCGCTCGACCGATGCAGAAGACCTCCACAGTTCCATGTAGACTCACGGAGCTGTAAGGGACACTCGAGGGTTATCCAGTAAAATAATTTATTATTTATACCCCGCCCATCTGGCTGGGCTTCCCCAGCCACTCTGGGCGGCTTCCAACAAAATATTAAAATACAGTAATGCATCAGATATTAAAAGCTTCCCTAAACAGGGCTGCCTTCAGATGTCTTCCAAAAGTCTGGTAGTTGTTTTTCTCTTTGACATCTGGTGGGAGGGCGTTCCACAGTGCAGGTGCCACTACTGAGAAGGCCCTCTGTCTGGTTCCCTGTAACTTGGCTTCTCGCAGTGAGGGAACCGCCAGAAGGCCCTCAGAGCTGGACCTCAGTGTCCGGGCTGAATGACGGGTGTGGAGACACTCCTTCAGGTCTACTGGGCCAAGGCCATTTAGGGCTTTCAAGATCAGCACCAACACTTTGAATTGTGCTCGGAAAAAGGTACCAGTTCCCCGATTCCACAACCCCGTGCTTAAAAGCATCCTCACTTGCCCACTCGGCCTGGACAAATATGGCAAATTGCACACCTCCGAGCCCAGAAATGTAAATAAGGGCAGGAAACTTGCAAAAGAAACTAGCGTGGCAAGGGATTCCTTAGCTGAGATTCCTGCTTTGCAAGGGGTCAGACTAGATGACCCCTGGTATCCCTTCCAACTCTACAATTCAACTCTGCACCTGAGAGCAGAGAGAGGCACTTGCCTTATGACCACATCTGCCTGTACTCCGTAGAGTTTCTGCTCCACCGCTTTCTGGAAGGACATCAGAGTGTTTTCAGGTGCCATCTGGGAAGGAGGAAAAGATGAACAAACAATATCATTTATTCATCTAAGCAAGCTGCCAAACCGGACAGCGTACAATAGATAGAGCAGTCAGTTAAAATGCCAGCATCGACTATCCAAACATGTTTAAAATAGCATCGGGCACAGAAAGGGATCGGGCTGCCAAATGAGAATCTCTATAATACTGAAGAGATTAATTTGAGGAGATCAAAAGATGGGGCAGAGTCCGTTGGGTGTTTTGCCGCTGGAAACAGATGGAGGCCACCAGAAAAAAATATATATATTAATGGAACCCTCAAGAACATGGCACAAATATTTCTATAAAAGGGTGCTTTGCGGGAATGCTGTGGATGCCCCCAAGACGGATACTCTTTTGCGGAAGGAAACAGAGGTCTGCAAAATTAAAGTGGATTAAAGTGCTCTGTGGACTCATACAATAAACCTGCTTGTTTTTATTTTAAAAAATGAACTTTTTGCTGTTAGGAAAGCGATGCAGAAATTACAGTGAAGTAGGGGGATGAACAAATGATTAACAGGAAGACGCATCATTGAAGTCTGACTTAAGAAGAAGAAGAAGAAGAAGAAGAAGAAGAAGAAGAAGAAGAAGAGTTTGGATTTGATATCCCGCTTTATCACTACCCTAAGGAGTCTCAAAGCGGCTAGCATTCTCCTTTCCCTTCCTCCGCCACAACAAACACTCTGTGAGGTGAGTGGGGCTGAGAGACTTCAGAGAAGTGTGACTAGCCCAAGGTCACCCAGCAGCTGCATGTGGAGGAGCGGAGACGCGAACCCGGTTCCCCAGATTACGAGTCCACCGCTCTTAACCACTACACCACACTGGCTCCCAGCTCACTTTAACTAATTTTTCCACATTGCATTTGTTTTCCGCTGCCTACAGACGACTGCAGTTGAGCGGTAGATAAATTGTTTAGATAAAAATAAGTAATTATTAGGTAGTATTATTACCGTTATCTTTATTATTACCAGTTAATAAAATGGCAATCAATTGGCTGAAAAACGGCAGCTGCTGCAGAATTCTGGAGCCGGTCTGTGGACTAGAAGCAGGAGGTCCGATCAGGTAAAATCCTATCCTGTCCCAGCTAGAGATTAATTTCCAGGCTCAATTTGAAGTGCTGGTCTAAATATATGAAGCGCGATGAGACTTGGGACGTCAATACCTTTGGGACTCTGTGCAGGAACCTACCCAGACCCTGCACCCATCATCGGAGACCCATCTCTGTGTATCCGCTTTCATGGGAAGCGTGGAGAGTGACAACACAGGACAGGGTCTTCTGGGTGGTGGCTCCACGACTGTGGACTGCTCTCCACAGATAGATGACCCTTGGCACCAACATTTAGGTGCCGAGAAAAGGCATTTCGGTTTCCCCTGGCATTTGGCAGCATAGGGTTACCAGACGTCTCTGTTTCCCAGGGAAAGTCCCCAGATTTGCGAATAAGTCCCCGGACAAATGAATGTCCCCGGATTTCATCTAATGTCCCCGGGAAACGCAGCAGCGGCAGTCTCAGCAGCCCAGAGCAGTTGGCTCTGGCTGGCTTCAGGAGCTGCTGGGAAGTCCCCATGTGATGGTGGTGCAGGGGCTCGAAGATGCAGCTTCCGGGCTGCCTCCACCTTCCCTGACCCCAGCAACTAAGCTGTGAAGGGAGGCTTCACGCTGCCTATCGGAGCAGCCTCCTAACTCCTACTTGCGTGCAAGCGGGGCGGGGATCTCTCAGCTGTGAAGGGAAGCTTCACGCTGCCTATCAGAGCTTGCGTGCAAGCAGGAGGGGGCAGGGATCTCTCAGTTGTTAGGCAAGGGGAAGCCTCCCTTCCCAGCTCTGGGATCCCCAGCCCCTCCTGCTTGCACGCAAGTAGGAATGGGATTGGGGCTGCTCCAATGGGAAGGGGGGCATCTCGCTGTCCAAGCCTCGCCGCCACCGCTCTCAGCCCTACTCAGAGAAGGGGAAATGTGGCGGTTGAGGTCAAGGCGGCAGCTTCCCCTCTGCCACCGCCATCGCTGCAGCATCAATGTCCCGAACGTGTAGTATGTATGTATGTATGTCCATGGATTCATTGAAAAAAAATCTGGTACAGTGGTGCCTCGCAAGACGAAAAGAATCCGTTCCGCGAGTCTCTTCGTCTTGCGGGTTTTTTCGTCTTGCGAAGCAAGCCCATTAGCGGTTTAGCGGATTAGCGCTACAGTATTAGCGGCTTAGCGGGCTTAGCGTATCAGCTGATAAGCGGCTTAGCGATCAGCTGTTAAGCGGCTTAAAGATCAGCTGATAAGCGAGTTAACGATCAGCTGATAAGCGGCTTAGCGATCAGCTGTTAAGCGGCTTAGCCATCAGCTGATAAGCGGTTTAGCGGCTTGGGAAAAAGGGGGGGGGAGGAAAAAACCCCCGCAGGAACTCGCAAGACATTTTCGTCTTGCGAAGCAAGCACATAGGAAATTTGTTTTGCGAAGCACCTCCAAAACGGAAAACCCTTTCGTCTAGCGGGTTTTCCGTCTTGCGAGGCATTCGTCTTGCGGGGCACCACTGTAACGTTATCTTATCTGATAATACAGTGGTACCTTGGGTTAAGTACTTAATTTGTTCTGGAGGTCCGTTCATAAGCTGAAACTGTTCTTAACCTGAAGCACCACTTTAGCTAATGGGGCCTCCCGCCGCTGCCGCGCTGCCGGAGCACGATTTCTGTTCTCATCCTGAAGCAAAGTTCTTAGCCCGAGGTACTATTTCTGGGTTAGCGTAGTCTGTAACCTGAAGCGTATGTAACCTGAGGTACCATTGTACTTCGTTGGACTGGTCATGTTGTGCGGATGCCTGATGATCGTCTTCCAAAGCAACTACTCTACTCTGAAATGGAAAGCGTCATGCAAAAGAGGTTTCAGGAGTCTCTCAAAAATTACAGTATAAACACCAACAATTGGGAAACTCTGGCCTGCGAGCGCTCCAATTTGAGAACAGCCTTTAGCAAAGGTGTTGTGGGCTTTGAAGAGGCTTGAATTCAGGACGCAAGGGAGAAATGTGCTAAGAGGAAGGCACACTTGGCAAACCCTTACCATGATCAACTCCCGCCTGGAAACCAATGTCCCCGCTGTGGAAGGACGTGTGGATCCAGAATTGGCCTCCACAGTCACTTACGGACTCCCTGTTAGAACCATGTTTATGGAAGACAATCTTACTCAGCTACGGGGGATCGCCAAAGAAGAAAAAGAAGAAATACCCTCAGATTGTATTGGCATTCACCTTTCAGGAGGGCGCAATAGCATTTGTCAGTTTGAAGCATTGTATTAAGTAGGTGTAATAATAATAATAATAATAATAATAATAATAATAATAATCGTGAACCTGCTAGTTATGACCCACAGGAAAAATACATCTCTGGAACAATGATGTTTCCAACTTGCTTCCCCTCACGTTAAAAGATTCAAGAGTGACATTTAATATTGGACTTTTTTTATTTTGAAAAAATACAAAATCCGATCTAAAGGTCAAATTGGGGAAGAAGCTAAAATAGGAGCGACTTGCCTAAGCAGGAAATGAGCCTTTTAATCCACTGCAGAGGAAGAAGCTTCTACAAAAAAGATAAAACAAAGGATGAGAAAGGCTTTGAAACCTGGGGATTGTCCTTTCTGGTTTAAAAGAGCTCTTAAAAACCTCGATTCCGGAAGGAAGAGATTTGCAATGTTTAAAAGGAAGACCAAACCGTCTGTTAAATTATGGATCAGAGGGGCGGCAGAGACTTTCCTTACAACCTGCTGAGAAGAAGCGCGGCTACGCTGAAGAAGAACTTATGAATTAACACCCATTTCAGTCCCGGAAACCGTAATTCCTCTAGAGAAAAAGGCGAGGAAGAGGAGATGGGATGGGAATTATGCGCGGAGGTAGAGAAAAGGATTTTTCCTCTTGCCCTCGTAACAGACAGCTCAGTCGGTAGAGAACACGAGGCTCTGAATCTCCGGGTTGTGGGTTCAAGCCCCACGTTGGGCTAAAGATTCCTGCATTGCAGAGGGTTGGACTAGATGACCCTTAGGGTCCCTTCCAACTCTAGGATTTTAACTCGGTGAAATCCAACGAAGCTGAAGGTTGGAAGATTCAGGAAAGACCAAAGGAAATATTATTTCCCTGCAAGTGCACCTGATCCACTTTTAATTGCACATCCTAAATTTGCTGTTACCTGTTTGATTCGTATTATTATTATTGTTATTATTGTTGTTGTTGTTATTTATCAAAGCTACAATCACCGCAAAAGGCTGGGCTGGATGAATCCCTAGGCGGAATTAAGATTGCCGAAAGAAATATCAACAACCTCAGATATACAGATGACACAACCTTGATGGCAGAAAGTGAGGAGGAATTAAAGAACCTCTTAATGAGGGTGAAAGAGGAGAGCGCAAAATATGGTCTGAAGCTCAACATCAAAAAAACGAAGATCATGGCCACTGGGCCCATCACCTCCTGGCAAATAGAAGGGAAAGAAATGGAGGCAGTGAGAGGTTTTACTTTCTTGGGCTCCATGATCACTGCAGATGGTGACAGCAGTCACGAAATTAAAAGATGCCTGCTTCTTGGGAGAAAAGCAATGACAAATCTAGACAGTGTCTTAAAAAGCAGAGACATCACCTTGCCGACAAAGGTCCGTATAGTAAAAGCTATGGTTTTCCCAGTAGTGATGTATGGAAGTGAGAGCTGGACCATATAGAAGGCTGATTGCCAAAGAATGGATGCTTTTGAATTCTGGTGCTGGAGGAGACTCTTGAGAGTCCCATGGACTGCAAGAAGATCAAACCTATCCATTCTGAGGAAATCAGCCCTGAGTGCTCACTGGAAGGACAAATCCTGAAGCTGAGGCTCCAATACTGTGGCCACTTCATGAGAAGAGAAGACTCCCTGGAAAAGATCCTGATGTTGGGAAAGATGGAGGGCACAAGGAGAAGGGGAGGACAGAGGACGAGATGGTTGGACAGTGTTCTCGAAGCTACCAGCATGAGTTTGACCAAACTGCGGGAGGCAGTGGAAGACAGGAGTGCCTGGCGTGCTCTGGTCCAGGGGGTCACGAAGAGTCGGACACGACTAAACGACAACAAATTTGCTGTTACCTGTTTGATTCATATTAGTATTATTATTAGAATTTATCAAAGCTGCAATCACTGCCTAGAAGCTGCCTCTCTTATCCTGGCTCTCAGCTTTTATTTTGCCTTCTCTCTGCAAAAGACATCTTGACCTAACGAATGAAGATTTTTGGATCCTAAAGGGGGCGATCCTATTACGCCAGATTCATGTCCCCTCGTTTACTTTTGAGCCTTTTTCATCTTTACCTTCAAGGTGGAAGAAAAACCTCTCTCTCCAGCACAACCACCCTCTATTCTGGGGAATGAGACATCTTTAGATTTTTAATTAGGCCGTCGACTCCTTCCTGGCACAGCAACAGCTGCCAAAACAAATTCCTCTTTGCGGAACATATGTTCACTCTGAGCCAAAGATCAACAAGTATTAGTGTGCGAATTAGCTGCTCTTAACAGAAAGCCTTGGGCAGAGGGCATTAAAACGACGACGAGGTTGAAAAGTAAACACACTTGGCTAGGAGGAAGGATTCCAGAAGCAAGACCAGACATTTATTTTAAAAAAAAGGTTTATTTTTTGTAAGACTAGGAGGTGATATGTGTTTGAGAGAAGCTCTTCTATCACTATGTTCCAGCTGTCGAAGAGAGCCCAGGCAAACACATTTTGCCTTCCTTTACTGAACCGCTTGACTGATGCTGGCAGGAGACGCACCGGCACTTGTGAGCAACTCTCCTCTCCTGCAATTGCATTCAGAAGCATCTCCTACGAAGGAGCATCTCCACTCCCATTGTTCAGCTGAGGTCCAAAACTCCAGAATGCCCTCGGCGCTGGACCTCAGTGTCCGGGTAGAACGATGGGGGTGGAGACTACTGGCAATTTATATTTTTTTAAAAAATAGATGACTGGGGGGGGGAGTCATAAGAAGGGGATCCTACCATTGGCGCTCCCCGGTGTCCAATAATGGCAGGCTTGGGCCCAAGGTCCTTCTTCTCCATGATGCAAGGGGAATAGACCGTGAGTGGGATGAGGTACAGGGCCAGGACCACCGCAAAGTAGGCTCCAAACGTCAGCAACTGGGAGGCTGCAGGAAGAGGCAAACAGACGAGAGACAGAGAGAGAGAGAGAGAGAGAGAGAGAGAGAGAGAGAGAGGAGAGATGGTGAACAGGGATCCAGGAAAAGGAGGAAGGAGAGGCTGTTCCCAAGACATTCAGGAAGTTCACAGAGCAGCCTTCCCCATTCTGGTGCCCTCCAGCTATTTCGGAATACTACAGTGGTTCCTTGGTTCTCAAACTTAATCCGTTCCGGAAGTCTGTTCCGAAACCAAGGCACGCTTTCCCATAGAGAGTAATGCAAAACGGATTAATCCGTTCCAGACTTTTAAGAACAACCCCTAAAACAACAATTGAACCTGGATTTCACTATCTAACGAGACTGTTGACCCATAAAATGAAAGCAATAAACAATGTACTGCTGTCACACAATCAATCAGTCAGGAGCTGAACTGGGTTCCACACAGTCACAAAAACAATAAAAAGAGCCACAAAAATGCAAAATAAATAGCAAAAACAGACAGACCTCGGTGTAACACTTAAAACGGAAGGGTGGCACTCAAAACGGAAGCATAACACTCAAAAAGGAGCACGTTTGGATTCCGAAAAAAGTTCACAAACCGGAACACTTACTTCCAGGTTTGCAGTGTTTGGGTTCCAAGTTGTTTGAGTGCCAAGGCGTTTGAGAACCAAGTTGCCACTGTACAACCAACACAGTCCAAAACGTCTGTTGCGTATCTGTACCCTGAGGCTGTGCCTATGCAAAACAAACACTTTTCCAGCTCCATAAGAACCAGAAACACTTTGCTGACTCTTCCACTCACTTTGCTTATTTTTCTTAGTTGCTATTTTGCTAATGCTGTTAATATTGTTTTATAGATTGTAAGTGCCGTATTCATTTGTTCATCATATAACATAATTTTTGCTGCTACTGCGATGTTTAGCGTATTTTCGTTAATAACGTTCTACAAATTGTAGTGGTTTTATTGATGGTTTGTTAATTACAGTGGTGCCCCGCAAGACGAATGCCTCGCAAGACGGAAAACCCGCTAGACGAAAGGGTTTTCCGTTTTGGAGGTGCTTCGCAAAACGAATTTCCTATGTGCTTGCTTCGCAAGACGAAAATGTCTTGCGAGTTCCTGCGGGGGTTTTTTCCTTTCCCCCCCTTTTTCCCAAGCCGCTAAACCGCTTATCAGCTGATGGCTAAGCCGCTTAACAGCTGATGCTAAGCCGCTTATCAGCTGATCGTTAAGCCGCTTATCAGCTTATCGTTAAGCCGCTTATCAGCTGATCCACTAAGCCCGCTAAGCCGCTAATACTGTAGCACTAATCCGTTAAACCGTTAATGGGCTTGCTTCGCAAGACGAAAAAACCCGCAAGACGAAGAGACTCGCGGAACGGATTCTTTTCGTCTTGCGAGGCACCACTGTATTTTATACGACTTATGCTACATGCCATAGAATCACAGAATTGTAGAGATGGAAGGAACCATGAGGGTCATTTAATCTAACTTCCAGGAATTTTTAGCCCACCGTGGGACTCGAACGCATGAGCCTGAGATCAAGAGTCTTGTTGTTGTTGTTGTTGTTTAGTTGTTTAGTTGTGTCCGACTCTTCGTGACCCCCTGGACCAGAGCACGCCAGGCCCTCCTGTCTTCCACTGCCTCCCACAGTTTGGTCAAACTCATGCTGGTAGCTTTGAGAACACTGTCCCACCATCTCGTCCTCTGTCGTCCCTTTCTCCTTGTGCCCTCCATCTTTCCCAACATCAGGCTCTTTTCCAGGGAGTCTTCTCTTCTCATGAGGTGGCCAAAGTATTGGAGCCTCAGCTTCAGGATCTGTCCTTCCAGTGAGCACTCAGGGCTGATTTCCTTCAGAATGGATCGGTTTGATCTTCTTGCAGTCCATGGGACTCTTAAGAGTCTCCTCCAGCACCATAATTCAAAAGTATCAATTCTTCGGCGATCAGCCTTCTTTATGGTCCAGCTCTCACTTCCATACATCACTACTGGGAAAACCATAGCTTTAACTATACGGGCCTTTGTTGGCAAGGTGATGTCTCTGCTTTTTAAGATGCTGTCCAGGTTTGTCATTGCTTTTCTCCCAAGAAGCAGGCATCTTTTAATTTCGTGACTGCAGTCACCATCTGTAGTGATCATGGACCACAAGAAAGTAAAATCTCTCACTGCCTCCATTTCTTCCCCTTCTGTTTGCCAGGAGGTGATGGGACCAGTGGCCATGATCTTCATTTTATTTTTTTTGATGTTGAGGTATGCTCTACTAACTGAGCTATCTGTTCTGGGATTTCTGATGTTCTGTTCTGTTAGTGTTATTTATTGTTTGTAAGCTGCTTTGGGATGCATTTGAATGAAAAGCAGCATAGAAATAGAATCAATCAAATCACTTCTCTCTCTCTCTCATTCTCTCAGAATAGTATCACCCACACAGCCCATTTAGGGAATTGACTTGTCAAAAATCATTAATGCATTCTCCAAGGTTCAGCCTCCCTCCTCGCAAGGACCATTAGAAGTCAGATATCTGAGTGCAGGGCTTTTTTTCTGCGGGTGGGACACAGGGGTATGCATAATCCTAAATATTTTGTGGATCTTTGTTGTTGTTGTTGTTTAGTCGTTTAGACGTGTCCGACTCTTCGTGACCCCCTGGACCAGAGCACGCCAGGCTCTCCTGTCTTCCACTGCCTCCCGCAGTTTGGTCAAACTCATGCTGGTAGCTTCGACAACACTGTCCAACCAACTCGTCCTCTGTCGTCCCCTTCTCCTTGTGCCCTCCATCTTTCCCAACATCAGTGTCTTTTCCAGGGAGTCTTCTCTTCTCATGAGGTGGCCAAAGTATTGGAGCCTCAGCTTCAGGATCTGTCCTTCCAGTGAGCACTCAGGGCTAATTTCCTTCAGAATGGAGAGGTTTGATCTTCTTGCAGTCCATGGGACTCTCAAGAGTCTCCTCCAGCACCAGAATTCAAAAGCATCAATTCTTTGGCAATCAGCCTTCTATATGGTCCAGCTCTCACTTCCATACATCACTACTGGGAAAACCATAGCTTTTACTATACGGACCTTTGTCGGCAAGGTGATATCTCTGCTTTTTAAGACACTGTCTAGATTTGTCATTGCTTTTCCTTTAATTACAACAACTTTGGAGTCTTGGAGCCTCAGTTTCAGGATCTGTCCTTCCAGTGAGCACTCAGGGCTGATTTCACTTTTGTCCTTTTACTGTATTTATTTTCCCCAATTTGAACTATAAAATAGTGGTTTTCTTTAGTCCAAATGAGAGCACCCAAAACATTTTTTTTTGGGGGGGGGAGCACTGTCTGACTGTCTGAGTGGAAGGCAGACAATTCTCATCCCTAAACACACAGGTAAATACAGGTGTACAGGTGTGCTAGGGAGCCATGCCATGCAAAGACTCCACCTGCTGAGCGGTATTTTGAAGGACCATTCCGGTCTGTGTTTGTCTTACAAAAGCACTGAATTTAGCTTCACAACAATGGAGGGAAAGCTATGATAAAATAAACAAGAAGGTCATGTTTGAACTAAGCCATAAAACTTGGCTTGTGCAACGTGCCAATGCACACAGTCTGGGTACTCCCACTTTGCTCGAATCTCTGTGTGAGCAGGTCATGTCATGTCCCGACCTGGGATTGCACTTTGCTTTCTCCTATCAAACCACAATTGCTAGCCAGCTGGGTGCAAGCTGCAGGCTCCCAGACTTTCCTTCCCTCCATAAATGCAAATTCTCACATTCTGTCTCAGTGCTAATCACGGTGTAGCCACTTCTGCAATAAGGAGCACTATGAACTATGGTTAGCTTTAACCAGGATCTGCCAACCAGGGTTCAAGCTCCAAGTTAAGCCCCACCCCGTCCCATCTTAATGCTAACCATGGTGAAGTTCATGCCTGCAGGAAGGAGAACAGTAAACTGTGGTTAGCTTTAAGCAGGGTTCATCAACCAGGATTAAAGCCCCAAGTTAAGCCCCACCCCATCCCATCTTAATGCTAACCATGGTGAAGTTCATGTCTGCAGGAAGGAGAACAGCAAACTGTGGCTAGCTTAAACCAGGATTCACCAACCAAGGTCCAAGCCCCAATTTAAGCCCCACCCCATCCCTCAAAGCTAACCATGGTGAAATTCATGCCTGCAGGAAGGAGAACAGTAGACTATGGTTAGCTTTCACCAGGATTCATCAACCAGGGTTCAAACCTCAAGTTAAGCTCCACCCCATCCCGTCTTAATGCTAACCATGTTGAAGTTCATACCTGCAGGAAGGAGAACAGTAAGCCATGGTTAACTTTAACCAGGATTCACCAACCGGAGTTCAAACTCTGGGTTCTGCCCCCTCCACCCAACACACAGCAATGACACACAAATCTTGCCCTCAGTGACAAGAAAAAAACAAGCAACTACTCACTGGCTCTTTCGGCTCTTGCAAACTGCCCAGACACCAACCAAGACAGGGCGGTGACAGCCGCAAGGGCTCCTATGTGCAGAAAAGGTGCCGTTGCCTAGGAAAAAGAGAGAGCAGGGAACGGTGAAGTACGCAAATACCTTTGCTATATAGTAGGGGTGGCCAGCTCTCAAGAGACTGCAATCTACTTTCAGAATTAAAAACTGGCAGGGATCTAGTGATCTACCCCCATTTTTTAGGGGTGCAGCTCAAAGATGTTGAGCTCCGTTTTTTTTTGGGGGGGGGGGGTTAAAGGGGTAAGGTCACTCACTACCAAAACCTTGCAGGGATCTACCAGCAGATCGCGATCGACCTGTTGGACATCCCTGCTATATAGCCAATGAAAGCAGTAGGAAAAGTCATGCAGGAATCATAATGCGATTTAGCTGCAGTTCCTGCATTGAAGGGGATTAGACTGGATACAATCCAGCTGTATGTACAGGGTCCCTGTTGCTCAACCACAGGAGTGCCACAAAAAGCCATCTAATCAGTTGAGGCTCCTCTAACCAGCTGTTTTGGACTGTCACTCCCACTGGGAGGGGCTGATGATGGGAGTTGTAGTCCTAAACAGTCGGAGGGCCACCCACTTGGGGAAGCCTAAAATAGATCATTCATGGATGGCGGTTAACAGACTGAGGTTGAATCCTGACAAGACAGAAGTACTATTTTTGGGGGACAGGAGGCGGGCAGGTGTGGAGGACTCCCTGGTCCTGAATGGGGTAACTGTGCCCCTGAAGGACCAGGTGCGCAGCCTGGGAGTCATTCTGGACTCACAGCTGTCCATGGAGGTGCAGGTTAATTCTGTGTCCAGGGCAGCTGTTTATCAGCTCCATCTGGTACGCAGGATATGACCCTCCCTGCCCACAGACTGTCTCACCAGAGTGGTGCATGCTCTAGTTATCTCCCGCTTGGACTACTGCCATGCGCTCTACGTGGGGCTACCTTTGAAGGTGACCCAGAAACTACAACTAATCCAGAATGCGGCAGCCAGACTGGTGACTGCGAGTGGCTGCCGAGACCACACAACACTGGTCTTGAAAGACTTACACTGGCTCCCAGTACGTTTCCGAGCACAATTCAAAGTGTTGGTGCTGACCTTGAAAGCCCTAAACGGCCTCGGTCCAGTATACCTGAAGGAGCATCTCCACCCCCATTGTTCAGCCCAGACACTGAGGTCCAGCTCCGAGGGCCTTCTGGCGGTTCCCTCGCTGCGAGAAGCCAAGTTACAGGGAACCAGGCAGAGGGCCTTCTCGGTAGTGGTGCCCACCCTGTGGAACACCCTCCCATCGGATGTCAAGGAAATAAGCAGCTATCTTATTTTTAAAAGACATCTGAAGGCAGCCCTGTTTAGGGAAGTTTTTAATATTTAAAGCTGTATTGTTTTTAACACTCAATTGGGAGCCGCCCAGAGTGGCTGGGGAAACTCAGCCAGATGGGAGGGGTATAAATAATAAATTATTATTATTACTACTACTACTAATATTATTATTATTATTGACTCCAGGGAACTGAGGAGGCCTTCCTTCAAGAATCTGAAGCAGAAGGTGCAGCAGAACCGGCTTCCACAAAATGTAAAGAGTTGAAAAACGACAAGGAAGCAGATTTCAATAGAAACTTCCTAGTGGGGAACTAGGGACCAGCCTGCCGCAGGAGGCGGTTGGCTATCAATCAGTGGGGGAAATTCAGCAGATGCTTGGAGGCTATTTGCCCAGGCTGCCGCAACTGAAACCTTCAATGATCGGGGAGCTGGCCTCCAAGTCCCTTCTAACTTTGATTCGACGTCTCCGCAGGATCTGTTGCTCTGAGTCTGCCTTCGTCCAATCAGGCTGGGTTGGTCTAGATGACCCAATGGGTTCCCTTCCAACTCTACGGTTCCATGAGGCCATTTCACAGCTCAAGGACATGTCTCCGGCCAGGCCAATGCACTGGAGCACAGAGTGGCACCAACAAAGGCCGTGGCCCAGGAAAGTCCGAAAAAGTGCCAGATTTACGTACAGTGGACGCTCGGGTTGCAAACATGATCCGTGCGGGATGCAATTCAGTGCTTCTGCACATGCGCAATTTAGTGCTTCTGCGCATGCGCGACCCCCCCCCCCCCCAAACCCGGAAGTAACCCGTTCCGGTACTTCCGGGTTGCGGCAGGTCCGCAACCTAAAAAAACACAACCTGAAGCGTCTGTAACCCGAGGTATGACTGTATAAGCTAAACAAGCTATAGCTTAGGGCCCCACTCTCTTGGGAGGCCCCCAAAAAATTAAAGGGAAAAACAAACTGGATGTACATTTCCAAAATATAAGATTAAAAACAAATGAAATAAAACCTACATGCAACAACAGTGTTTTGTGTTGTGTAGGCTCCTAGGATGTAAGCAATGGGCCCCGCCTGCTAGCCTGCTCCCTACAATATCACTGGTTTGCTCCTTTCTATATACAGGGTGCCTATATTCTACTATTTATAATGTAGTTTGCATCCTATATTTACACCTATTATTATTTCATGTTATAGCAAGTTTCTAGAGACTAGATTATGAGTCTTTGTTTCTAAAGGAACTTTTGTTATTGCCAAATGCCAATGTGTTTGCATCATTAAGTTTGTTATAAATAAAAAGTCATTTTAAGGTAGAGCATAATAATTATTTCACTATTAATATACTTCTTCTTAATTGTATTTCACTATTAATATACTTCTTCCTAATTGTATTTCAGTTCAACAATTACTTTGATAAAATATGTATTTTGTTATGTGCAAATGGCTTTAGATACCTATTAGGTCCACAAATTACCATATCGCATATATTCAACACAAAAAACAGCGACCATTTGTTGCTGACAAAGGGCAGCTGGACATATAAAGGGCCCTGTTACCTTCAGCAGCTTAGGGCCTCATCAAACCTAAATCCGGCCCTGATCCGGAGGGCTATTTAGAGAAGGCGGAAGAACTATGGTTGGCCCCTGCCTTCTGCCATGACACTTACCTGCAAGGATATGGCGACCATGCTCCACTCATCATCCCATAGCTGGGCTATAGAGCACATGGTGACAACGGTCGTTATCAAGGTGGTTATCAACCCAATCTGCAAGGCAAGGAAAGGCCAGAGATTTCATTATATTTCTTTCCCTCTGGCACTGCGAGGAAGCGCTAATCAAAGCTCGGGCACTCTTTGTATCCGAAAAAGGAGTCGAGCCAGGAGTCGAGCTGGAAGGCCAGCCCGCCCTCAACTTCACAAACACCTGCTTTTGACAATTAAACCGTAGCTTTAAACTGAGGGGTTGGGTTGGATGACCCTCAGGTCCCTTCCAGCTCTGCAAATATTATGGTTTTCACTAAGCGAGCAGAGACAAAATCCTATTAAGTTTGAAGCGGAAAGTGCTCCATTTCGCTGGGTTTTTCTTCTTTGAGGAGGAAATACAGGCTGATGGGATTGTCTCTCCCCTTCTCTTTTCTTTTCTTAAAAAAGGGATTTAGATTAATCCCCGGAACTGACCGATGTAGAGGGTCTCAAAAGGAGCTTGAATGGCAAAGCACTAATAACACATTTCACTGTGACGGGCGTAACGTAATGAGATTCACTTCGCCGTAGATTGCAATCGCTGGAAGGGCGAAGCGCAGCAAACGTACTGGAGAATCTCTCTCCTGCTGCCTCCCCCCCAAAATCACTCATAAGACTAAAAGGCAGCAATAGCCGGGCTGTTCCTTTATCTCATCTACCGCTGCGACCCGGGTTCCTATTGTGAAGCCAACGCGGTTTCATTTGGAGAGGCATGAATCGGAAGCAAGAAAGAATGAGCCAGACCGGGCCAGGGCAGCGTAGGGACAAAGGAAGACCAAAGGCAGCAGAAGACATTGTAGGATTCAAATTTCTCCTGTGAAACTAACAGGATCAGTGCAAAAAAGTGACTGTGTGTTTGCAGAGTTCTGCCCACCCAACTTTCTTCAACCTAAGAGTCGCAGAGCACTTTTAAGCCACGCCACACGCTCCAACACAGCAACCCTCACAGCTGTTGTAAGAAAAACTGCTCCCTTTCCCTTATGGGGTGTTCCGGATCCCGTATAGAGTCCTTAAGTGGGTTCCCTATTGGTAGGAGAAAACAACAGAGGCCAACCAGAGCACCGTATTTTTCGCTCCATAAGGCACACCTGACCATAAGACGCGCCTAGTTTTTAGAGGAGGAAAGCAAGAAAAAAATATATTCTGAATGAAACATTGGATGTATGATTTTTGTGGTTCGTGCTGTGGCCACAGACATGATACATGATTTGACAGTGAGTTTGGGGTAGCCCAATGCAAAAATCCTGAGGATCCATGTGGATCCCTGCTTTGTAACCATGTTTTTGCGTAATTGTGGCCCCATGAAACAGTGGATGTGTGATTTTTTGAGGTGCAGGCTGTAGCCATGGACATGCTATGTGATCTGATGGTGAATTTGGGGTGACCCAATGCAAAAATCCTGAGGATCCATGTGCTTTTACCTCCCTCCTCGCAGACAGCCTCCTTTATCGCTAGCCTCCCTTATCTCCCTCCCGATCGCTTGCAGATCAGCTGCTTCCATTCAACACCCCCTTCCCTCTTGTTTGCCTTAGTGTCTTTTCCTTAGCTGGAGCAGTTTTTTTGCTCCTCCTTTTCTTCTAACTTCTCTCCTCATTACTTGTTTTAGTATTCCTGTCTCCTCTCCTTGCAAGTACGCTGTCTTTACCTCCCCCCTCCCAGGCAGCCTCCTTTATCGCTAGAGTCCCTTATCCCCCTCTCCATTGTTTGCCAATCAGCTGTGGGCCACTTGTGGCCCATGGGCTTTAGGTTGCCGACCCCTGATGTACATCAAAAGGGCTCCCTTTACTAGTGGTTGACCCTTATAATACTACCTGCATGACGGGCAGGAGTCAGATATAGTCGGTTCAGTTCCAGTGCCTAAGCCAGTACTGCTCACATCTGTAGCCAATAAAGTTGTGGCCTTATTTATCCCATCAGCCCAAAATATTGGTGTCCGTATGTTTCATTATCTAGAGATGGGGTGCGTTTGGGGTCTTGCCATGCAACTGAAGATCTGCCTTTCTTTCCTTCTACTGGTTCCTGCTTCCACTCATTTTTCTCCGACCGATTAACGGACTTAGGGGACACCGGAGAATTGGGCTGCAAAAGCCAACCCAATTCCCCCCCCCCCCCCACAGTACTGTATATCGAAAGGTGCCTTACCTTGTGGATCCAGTGTAGGTTCATTTGCTGTCCTACTGCTATGTGACATAGTGCTAAAATCTGAAAGGGAAACAAGTTGGAAAGGAGAGAGAGAGAGAGAGAGAGAGAGAGAGAGAGAGAGAGAGAGAGAACTGATTAGGAATCCAGGAAACTTCCTTCCACCAAGGGAAGGCAATTGGTCAGTCTTGCCCAGAGGTTCTCAAACTTTTACAAAAGTTGTTTACAAAAAGTTTATCTTGATTTCTTATTGAATATTTACAGATAAATTGTAAACAAAAAACACTGGCAGGATTATTGTAACAACCTGCTGTTTCACAAGAGCATATATTTAAAGAAGATGAATAAATGAGCAAATTAAGTTAATTGGCATATGCAGAAGATATTAAAAAATAAATTGAAGCAACCGCAGAAAGAGGGGGAAGGAAATCAAGCTTTATAAATGTCAAAATGACTGTAAAATCGGTGGAATGTACAAATTTGAAAAGTATTTTTAAAAAAAATTTAAAAAGTAAACTTACCAATAATGCTGTGATGTACGTGAAACCAGCTGCCGTTGAAACAAGGATTGGAACGGACCAATCGCTCCAATATCCCATTCTATTATATAAAAACCTAAAGGATCAAAAGAGAAAACAAGAGAAGTAGAATCAGAGGCAGGCACAATGGGTATCACTGATGCTCTGTAAAGTATCACACTGTTGTGGCAGGAAGAGGGTACCAAGCATAGCGGAAAGACTTGAAGGCAATCAATACAGGTGGCGACTACTTTGTGAGCGTCCAATTGATGCACAACCACCAACCTGCAGGTCCTTTTGGACATGATCTGGTTCCGTGGTTTATTTATTTAGTACATTTATAAGCCACCTTTACCTCCCAAGGGAAATGGGTTCTCCTGCTCCCCATTTCATTCTCACAACGACCCTGTGAGGTAGGTCCCGGGCTGGATTTAGGTTTGACGAGGCCCTAAGCTACTGAAGGTAACAGGACCTTTTGTATGTCCAGCTGTCCTTTGTCAACAACAAATGGTCACTGTTTTTTGTGCTGAATATATGCTACTGTATTTTTCGCTCCATAAGATGCACTTTTCCCCTCCTAAAAAGTAAGGGGAAATGTGTGTGCGTCTTATGGAGCGAATGCAGGGGGGAGGCAGGCAGGAAAAGCCCCCAAGAACCGCACACAATCTCCGCGCGGCTTTTGTGGGCTTTTCCTCAGGAAGGAGAAGGGACAGATGCGGCTAGTCAGTCCATTCTCCCTCCTCGTAGAAAAGCCCGCAGGAGCTGCACGCTCCTTAAAGGGTGTGCGGCTCCTGTGGGCTTTTGCGGAAGGTGGGGGCATTGCCATAGCCATGCGCAGCCTCTCCCGGCTGGAGAGGTTGCGCGTGGCTATGGCAAAAGCCAAGTCTTGGCTTCTTTGCTCTTTGGGGCTGGGGGGGGGGTAACCCGGGCTTCCCCGGCAGCACCGCGAAGCTCGCGGAGCAGCGGGAAGGCTGCGCGCCTTTCCGCTGCTCCCCGACCTGCTCTTTGAGGCTGGCGGTGGGCTTCCCCCTGCCAGCCCCAAAGAGCAGGTCGAAAGGAGCGCGAAGCCTCCGGAGCGCAGCGGGAACTCCCGCTGCGCTCCGGAGGCTTCGGGTTGCCTTCACTGAAGCCTGGAGAGCGAGAGGGGTCGGCTTCCAAGGTAGCTGCCTGAAGGCGACGGAACGCATCTTGAACGGCACCTTGTTTAGAGGGGGAGAACAAGGGGGGGAAATCTCCCCCTCTCTGCGCAGTGCCTCCTGCCGCTTCGTTGAAGGGGCACTGGGCAGAGAGGGGGATAATTTTCCCCCCTTGTTCTCCCCCTCTAAAACAAGGTGCGTCCTATAGATCGAAAAATACAGTATATGGCAGGGATAGGCAAACTAAGGCCCCTGGGCTGGATGTGGCCCATTTGCCTTTTACCTCTGGCCCGCGGGCAGTCCGGGAATCAGTGTGTTTTTACATGAGTAGAATGCGTCCTTTTATAAATGCATCTCTGGATTATTTGTGGGGCATAGGAATTCGTTCATCCCCCCCCAAAAAATATAGTCCGGCTCCCACAAGGTCTGAGGGACGGTGGACTGCCCCAAGGCTGAAAAAGTTTGCTGACCACTGCAATATGTAATTTATGGACCTAATAGGTATCTCAAGCCATTTGCACATGCAGATTGTGGACACCCTATATATAGAAATGAGTGAACCAGTGATATTTTAGGGAGCAGGCTAGCAGGCGGGGCCCATGACTTACATCACAGGAGCCTACACAAAACAAAACACTGTTGCTGTATGTAGGTTTTATTTCATTTGTTTTTTTATCTTATGTTTCAGAAATGTATATCCAGGTTTTTTCCCCCTTTATTTTTTTTGGGGGGGGGCCCAAGAGAATGTTGTTTTTGTTTCAAACTTTGCAGGTCGTGGACAAAATGGACTGTTTCAAGAGGTGGCAGAAAGATATTTCTAAATTTGTCTGGCAGGGCAAGAAACCTAGAATAAAATTTAAAATACTAACAGATGCAAAGGAAAGAGGTGGATTTGCCCTGCCAGACCTCAAACTTTATTATGAATCAGCAGCTTTTTGCTGGTTGAAAGAATGGCTACTTCTTGAAAACACTGACATTTTGGATTTGGAAGGTTTCAATAATGTATTTGGATGGCATGCATATTTATGGTATGATAAGGTCAAAGCACACAAAGCATTTAAAAACCACATTGTCAGGAAAGCGCTATTTAATGTTTGGATAAGGTATAAGGATTTGCTAGAAAATAAAACTCCAAGGTGGCTGTCACCAATGGAAGCGAAAGCCTTGAAAAGGGTCAATATGGAGGTCAAATGGCCGAAATATTGGGAAATTTTGGAACAAGACGGAGATAGACTGAAATTGCAGAGTTTTGAAAAACTAAAAAACAAAGTGCGAGACTGGCTTCATTATTATCAAATAATGGAGGCATTTAAATTAGACAGGAAAATTGGCTTCCAGGTGGAAAAATCAAAATTAGAAACAGAATTGTTAGAACCCAATACTAAGAATCTGTCAAGAATGTATAACTTGCTGCTGAAATGGAATACTCAAGATGAAACGGTAAAATCGGCTATGATTAAATGGGCACAGGACGTTGGACATAACATTATGTTTGCTGACTGGGAACAGTTATGGACCACTGGTATGAAATTTACGGCATGTAATGCCTTAAGAGAGAATATTATGAAAATGATATACAGGTGGTACATAACCCCAGTCAAGCTTGCGAAAATCTATCATTTGCCGGATAACAAATGTTGGAAATGTAAAGAAACTGAAGGTACATTTTTTCACCTTTGGTGGACGTGCCCAAAGATTAAGGCTTTCTGGGAAATGATATATAATGAATTAAAAAAGGTATTTAAGTATACCTTCCCCAAGAAACCAGAGGCCTTTCTCCTGGGCATAGTGGGCCAAATGGTGTTAAAAAAGGATAGAACTTTCTTTATGTATGCAACAACAGCAGCAAGAATACTCATCGCAAAGTATTGGAAGACACAAGAACTTTCCACGCTGGAGGAATGGCAGATGAAACTTATGGACTATATGGAATTGGCGGAAATGACTGGCAGAATCCGTGACCAGGGAGAAGAGTCGATGGAGGAAGACTGGAAGAAATTCAAAGACTATCTTCAGAAACACTGCAAAATTAAGGAATGTTAGAGTGATGTTGGATTGAAAATAAGTGGTTTCCAGCTGTACAGGTTAAAGTTAAGGATAGATTAAGATTAAAGATCAAGATTAAAGATGTTTAAAGAAATGGAAATTTGATAATAAAAGGGAAAAATTTAAAGGTATATGACATTAAGAACAAGGATTATGTTTAAAAAAGTTGAAGCTATATATTTTAATATTTTATTAAATTAAAGATTGGGTTTAAAAAAGTGGAAAAGAAACTGCTGGACAAATAATGCAGATTGGAATACAAAAGAGGGAGGTATGAGGAAGTCCAGAAAATAAGTAACTCAAAATTGGGAATGGAAAAGAGAGTTTGTTTTTAATTGTTATGTTTTGTGTTTTTATTGTTAAATTTTTTATTGTTTTTTTGTGTGTGTTGTTTTTTCTTTTTCTTTGTTTAAAACCTTAATAAAAAATTATTTAAAAAAAAAAAAAGAGATTGGGGCCCTAAGCTATAGCTTGTTTAGCTTATATAGTGGTACCTCGGGTTAAGTACTTAATTCGTTCTGGAGGTCTGTTCTTAACCTGAAGCACCACTTTAACTAATGGGGCCTCCTGCTGCCGCTGCGCTGCTGGAGCGCAATTTTTGTTCTCATCCTGAAGCAAAGTTCTTAACCCAAGGTAATATTTCTGGGTTAGCAGAGTCTGTAACCTGAAGCATATGTAACCCGAGGTACCACTGTATGTAAATCTGGCTCTGGGTAGATGAGGATGCTAAGAGATGCCCACTGGCCCAAGGTTTGCTTTGTGGCTGAGTGGGGAATCGAACCCTGCTCTCCCAGGTCCTAGTCAGACACTCTAAACCATTACGCCACACTGGCTCTCGTATCATAAAGTTGCTGTGTTCTGTGCTGTAAATGAAGCACTGCTGAGAGACCTTGCTGTTTTCCAACGTATTTCTTATCAATAAGAAATTCAGTGTGTGGCACAGGGCAATTTTTAATTCTGAAAGTGTGGCCCTGATAAAAAAAGTTTGAGAACCACACTGATCTGGCAGCGACACCCCCAAGAGCGGTCCCCATAAATCTCTGCCACAAGCGCTGACTCCATCCCATCCCAGACAAAAATGTCAAAATTTGCATTTAAATAGAGACACACTTCCTAATAAAGCTCGCTAAACCCAAAGTTAATTAAAGAGAGAGAGGAGACGACAGTGAGCCTCTGTGCAAGGATCAAAATGAACCCCTGAAGAGCAAGTTGGGTAAAGTTAATTCAGGAGGGGAAGAAATGGAGACAGTGAGAGATTGTACTTTCTTGGGTTCCATGATCACTGCTTCTTGGGAGAAAAGCAATGACAAACCTAGACAGCATCTTAAAAAGCAGAGACATCACCTTGCCGACAAAGGTCCGTATAGTTAAAGCCATGGGTTTCCCAGTAGTGATGTGTGGAATTGAGAGCTGGACCATAAAGAAGGCTGATCGCCGAAGAATGGATGCTGTCAGGGCTGCCTCAAGTCTCAGCTCACAAAAGACCAACGCCTTTCTTTTCTTATATACAAAAGTGTTTATTGCAGTTCATTGTTTGCTTCACACCCGAGGCGCGCAGCCCTACGTCTGCTAGGCTTAGACCGCTGAAGTCCCTTCTGAATCTGTCCCTGCCCTGCACCAGTTTAAGAGGCTTGCGCTGCTCCACCTCTTTCTCTCTTTCCTTTTCCGCAGGGTCTTTCTGCCCGCTGGGGTTTCGCCCCTCCTGGATTCCTCCGACGCGGAATCAGACTGCTCTTGCCCCCTCCTGCGGGCTTTGGGACCTGGCCCCTCCTCCGGGCTCCCTGTACTTCCGCGCGCCTCTACATTTGAACTTGGCGCGCGCCCCCAACCTCTAAGTTTCCTTTTGACAGCTACGCTACTCCCTTCACTACTCCCCTCCCCTTCCGGGAGGGTGGCTTGCTCCGACCTCCCTCCTTTCTCTACTGCCGGAGCCGCCTCCCCTGATACACTGGAACCTCCACCCCCTTCGCTGCACTCTGGCGGGGAGGCTGGTCCTGACGCCCAGCTCCCACTTTGGGATCCCCCGCTGGCCCCCTGCTCCTGACAAGTCCCCCCTGGGGCTCCCCTGGCCTTGACCACCGGCGCCCCCTTCTGGGAATCCTCTGATTCGCTGGAAAGACTCATGGAATCTCTAGAGTCATTGTCATCCTCTTCCTCGCTGTCCTGGGATTCATCCCCATCGCTCTCCATCTCCTGCCTATCCTGTGCCTCTGTCCCTGAACCCCTGACAGATGCTTTTGAATTCTGGTGCTGGAGGAGACTTGAGAGTCCCATGGACTGCAAGAAGATCAAACCGATCCATTCTGAAGGAAATTAGCCCTGAGTGCTCACTGGAAGGACAGATCCTGAAACTGAGGCTCCAAGACTCCAAAGTTGTTGTAATTAAAGGATTTCCATAGTTAACAATGGTACGTATGTTCCTGTTTTCACAGAATCCTAGCATTGGAAAGGACCCAAGGGTCATCTAGTCCAACCCCCTGCAATGCTGGAATCTTGGGCTGAAGCAGCCAACCCCAGGTCATAGAGTACTTTCTACAGATCAGTTACAATCTTCTTTTAAAGCCATCTAGGTTGGTGGTCATCAGTGGACCCTGTGACAGGGAGTTCCATAGTTTAACGGTGCAGTGTGTGTGTGTGTGGAAACATATGAGTATATTACATATTTGTAGATAGATAGATAGATAGATAGATAGATAGATAGATAGATACTTTATTACGGTCAGAGACCAGCTTATAAAACACACTTGGGGGTACAATCCCAGAAGGGCAACAAACATTTCAAACAATGTACAACAATAAATTTAAAATTTATAAATGCGATAAGTGTATAGACACTTAAACTTTAAGATAAGCTACTGCAGAGAGATGGAACCAAGTTTGGGGATTTTCTTAACAAACTAGTTTGGGTTGGGGGATGGTCTGCACCTAAAGATCCGTACACAGAATCTGGCGGCCATCCAGGTCGTCTTATGATCTTTGCCTAAGAGGAAAAGGTCAAATTTTTGCTTTTCCGGCAGGTCAGCGAGCCTCACCAGCAGGGGATCAATGGTCTCACTACGCGCCTCTTCATAAAAGGGACATCTAAAGAACAAGTGCTCTGGGCTTCCTATCTCCCCCAATGAAAAAGCGCAAAGTCTCTGAGCTTCAGAGACTTTTTTAAAGGATCCTTCCAGGACCGGCTAGGGCAGAGCAGAGATTCTGGCGAGTGTAAAAGCCCTTCTTGCATTTTTGGATTCGAGAAAGAAGAGATACGCTGCTGGTGCGGCTATATCTCTCTCGATTTCTCCAATTTTTACATATCTTTATTGATTGATTTGAATAATACAATCATAGACTCCAAGAGTTGGAAGGGACCCAGGGGTCATCTAGTCCAACCCCCTGCAATAAAAGGAATCTCAACTCAAGCTTCCATGACGGAAGTGCCATCTGTTTAAAAATGCCATTATTACATGTTTTCATTATTTGTATGTATCTCCCTTCTTTCCTTCTAAAGAAGCCCAGGTCGAAAAGCACCTCGGTGAGAAAACGGAGCAATGAAAAATAAGAATAAAAACATGTTTTGAACATTTGAAAATGATTAAAACCATCTTACAACGCATGTCTTGCACGTACTGCACGGTGGTCCGTTCTGCACTCGCCACACCCATTAATGGAACGCAACCCTTCCCTCTTTGCATCCCAGGGCTGGCCAAGACACAGTGAGGGTCTCGGCTGGGGAAGAAAAAGGGTCTCCCACAGTAAACCAAAGTCATATTGGCAAAAGCCCCAGAAGGGAGAGGTTCCCTGAAGTGGGATTACAGCCGTCAGTTCTGGATCCTGGCAAGAGCTCAGGAAAGGAAATTCCACAATCGAGAGCCAGCCACTAAGAATACTTCCTTAAAGAATTTGGCAGAAGCAGGCACGCAAGCTATTAAAAAAACAACACAGGATGTCAGATCCTATGCAAGATGCCCAGGGCCGGATTTAGGTTTGATGAGGCCCTAAGCTACTGAAGGTCATGGGGCCCTTTATATGTCCAGCCGACCTTTGTCAACAACAAATGGTCGCTGTTTTTTGTGTTGAATATATGCCATATGGTAATTTATGGACCTCATCGATATCTCAAGCCATTTGCACATAACAAAATACGTATTTTATCAAAGTAATTGTTGAACTGAAATACAAAAAAGAAGTACTGTATATTAATAGTGAAATACAATTAAGAAGAATTACCGTATTTTTCGCTCCAGAAGACACACTTTTTCCCTCCTAAAAAGTAAGGGGACATATGTGTGCGTCTTATGGAGCGAATGCAAGGGGGAGGCAGGTGGGAAAAGCCCCATAGCTACTGAAGGTAATGGGGCCCTTTATAAGTCCAGCTGAGGACGCGGGTGGCGCTGTGGGTTAAACCACAGAGCCTAGGACTTGCCGATCAGAAGGTTGGCGGTTCGAATCCCCGCGACGGGGTGAGCTCCCGTTGCTCGGTCCCAGCTCCTGCCAACCTAGCAGTTCAAAAGCATGGCAAAGTGCAAGTAGATAAATAGGTACCGCTCCGGCGGGAAGGTAAACAGCGTTTCCATGCGCTGCTCTGGTTCACCAGAAGTGGCTTAGTCATGCTGGCCACATGACCCGGAAGCTGTACGCTGGCTCCCTCGGCCAATAAAGCGAGATGAGCGCCACAACCTCAGAGTAACGACTGGACCTAATGGTCAGGGGTCCCTTTACCTTTTATATGTCCAGCTGTCCTTTGTCAACAACAAATTCGCGCTGCTTTTTGTATTGAATATATGCTATATGGTTATTTATGGACCTCATAGGTATCTCAAGTCATTTGCACACAACAAAAAATAAAATTATGAAAAATGTACTCTGTTTTCCAGATTTGTTGGGGCTGCAGCTCACTCGAAATGCCCATGGGAACCGTTTGGTGCAAATGCCAGATAAGCAGACCAAATACATGCTTTCCGCTTGCGAGGCATATCCCTCATACACCAACGTATCCCCTGGGAGAACTGGCAACAGCCTGACGTGCTCCTGACCAAAGTCCATGTGATCCATCTCACATCAGTGGCTCCTGACAGAATATCATTCGCATCATTATACTATTGGGAGCGCTGGCCTCCAAACTGCTGTGTTTACAGCTGGCTCAAACAGAAGCCAACAACCCGATGGAAACAAAGGCTGGTCCATCAGGGTGAACATAGCACTGTTTCCCCAACTCCTGACCTAAATCTTCCCTCATCCTACTTGTCTTCTCACCTCGAACCAGCAAAATGATTCACAGATGGTATTTCACTCCAAGTAGGCTTGCTAAGGAAAGGAGTACGACAAGGCTATATACTGTCTCCCTGCTTATTTAACTTATATGCAGAATTCATCATGCGAAAGGCTGGGTTGGATGAATCCCAAGCCGGAATTAAGATTGCCAGAAGAAATATCAACAACCTCAGATATGCAGATGACACAACCTTGATGGCAGAAAGTGAGGAGGAATTAAAGAACCTTTTATTGAGGGAGAAAGAGGAGAGTGCAAAATATGGTCTGAAGCTCAACATCAAAAAAACGAAGATCATGGCCACTGGGCCCATCACCTGGCAAATAGAAGGGGAAGAAATGGAGGCAGTAAGAGATTTTACTTTCTTGGGCTCCATGATCCCTGCAGAGGGTGACAGCAGTCACGAAATTAAAAGACGCCTGCTTCTTGGGAGAAAAGCAATGACAAACCTAGACAGCATCTTAAAAAGCAGAGACATCGCCTTGCCGACAAAGGTCTGTATAGTTAAAGCCATGGTTTTCCCAGTAGTGATGTATGGAAGTGAGAGCTGGACCATAAAGAAGGCTGATCGCCGAAGAATGGATGCTTTTGAATTCTGGTGCTGGAGGAGACTCTTGAGAGTCCCATGGACTGCAAGAAGATCACACCTCTCCATTCTGAAGGAAATCAGCCCTGAGTGCTCACTGGAAGGACAGATCCTGAAGCTGAGGCTCCAAGACTTTGGCCACCTCATGAGAAGAGAAGACTCCCTGGAAAAGACCCTGATGCTGGGAAAGATGGAGGGCACAAGGAGAAGGGGATGACAAAGGACGAGATGGTTGGACAGTGTTCGTTCTCGAAGCTACCAGATTGAGACTGACGAAACTGCGGGAGGCAGTGGAAGACAGGAGTGCCTGGCGTGCTCTGGTCCATGGGGTCACGAAGAGTCGGACACGACTAAACGACTAAACAACAACAACAAAGGCTTGCTAAGATGTAGAGTCATACCTCAGGTTGCGTCCGCTTCAGGTTGTGTGTTTTCTTCCTGCGTCCCGCAGCAACCTGGAAGTACTTGGAATGGGTTACTTCCGGGTTTCGCCGCATGCGCAGAAGCGCCAAATCGCACAGTGCGCCTGCGCAGATGCAGCGCTTCGAGTTGAGGGCTTTTCACGTTACAGACGGGCCTACAGAACAGATCCCGTCTGTAACATGAGGTACCACCGTATAAAACTGAATCAGATAGGTGCTGGAGATGCAAAGAGATGGAAGGAACATTCTTTCATATGTGACGGACTTGTAAAAGGGTAAAAGAGTATTGGGAAATGACCCATCATGAATTGAAAAAAGTGTTTTAAAGAATTCCCGCCCCCCTCAAAAAAAACCCCCACCAAAGTCCTTTCTGTTGGTGATAATTCAGAATTCAGATAATTCAGAATTCCCAGGTGTCAAAAAAGGTTCTTTATGTATGCTACTACTGCGGCCCGTGTTTTGTTAGCCCCAAAATGGAAAACTAACGAGGTCCCAACTAAAGAAGAATGGCAACTTAAGTTGACAGCATATGCGCAACTCGCAGGCTTAACATATAGAATAAGAGAACAAGAAGAACATATTGTACCAGGTAGCCTGACATCTGGCTGGTTGATAGGGTATCAAATACTTATTTCACTCATTATAATGCACATCAGTCTCTGACCCCTTCCTCTTGGTTCATGTGGGAACCAATGACACTGCAAGCAATAGCCTCCAGAAGATCAAAAGAGACTACGAGGCTCTGGGCAGGAAATTGAAGCAATTAAATGCACAAATTGTCATCTCATCTGTCCTCCCAGTTGAACGACGTGGCCCAGGGAGAGAGGGAAAAATAGTGGAAGTGAACAGCTGGCTTCGCAAATGGTGTAAACAGGAACAGTTTGGATTCTTAGATCACGGACTGCAGTTTCTTGAAGATGGACTTCTGGCAAGCGATGGGCTGCACCTCACAACAGTTGGGAGGAATGTTTTTGCCAAAAATCTCAGAAACCTCATCAGGAGCGCTTTAAACTGACTAATGTGGGGGAGGGAGACAGTGCTCCTGAAGGTAGGAGTCTATCAATTGATGAAGATGATCATCCAAATGTCAGACCAAATGGAGCAAACAGCACGCAGACCTAGTGGTGGGAGGAAAAAATCCTTAAATAAGAGACATGGGGGAATAATTAATGGACTTCAATGTCTGTACACTAATGCGCAAAGCATGGGAAATAAACAAGATGAGCTTGAGCTCTTGGTACAGCAAACTAAATATGACATAATAGGCATCACTGAAACCTGGTGGGATAAGTCCCACGATTGGAATGTAACAGAGAAACAGACCAGACAAGAAAGGAGGAGGAGTGGCGTTATATGTCAGGGATGTGTATACCTGTGAAGAGATCCAAGATTTAGAACCTCAAAGCCAAAGTGAGAGCATTTGGGTCAAAATTAAGGGAGAGAAGAATAACAGTGAGCTCATTGTGGGAGTTTACTATAGATCCCCAAGCCAAACGGAGGACATAGATGATGCCTTCCTGGAACAGATGGCCAAGCATGCAAAAGGAAAGGAGATAGTAGTAATGGGGGACTTCAATTACCCGGATATTTGTTGGATGTCAAACTCAGCCAAGAGCATAAGGTCAAACAGATTCCTCACTGGCCTTGCAGACAACTTCATTGTCCAGAAAGTGGGAGAAGCAACAAGAGGAACAGCCATTTTAGATCTGGTCCTAACCAATGTTGATGACCTGGTTAGTGGGGTAGAAGTGGAAGGATCATTAGGCGCGAGTGATCATGCTCTTCTGAAGTTTACTATACAGCAGAAAGGAGCAGCCAAGCATACTAGGACTCAATTTCTTGACTTTAAGAAAGCCGACTTCATAAAACTTAGGGAAGTGCTGGGTGAGATCCCATGGACAGTAATACTAAAAGGAAAGGGAGTTCATGATGGCTGGGAGTTTGTTAAGAGGGAGATAGTAAAAGCACAACTTCAGGCAATACCAATGTGACAGAAACATGGAAGGTGCCTAAAGAAGCCAGGGTGGCTATCTAAAGAACTTTTAACTGAGTTAAGATTAAAAAAGGATGTGAACAAAAAATGGAAAGGGGGAGAAACCACCAAAGAGGAATTCAAACAAATAGCCAGCACGTGTAGACACAAAGTCAGAAAAGCTAAAGCACAGAATGAACTCAGGCTTGCTAGAGAGGTTAAAAGCAACAAAAAAGGCTTTTATGGGTATGTTCGTAGCAAAAGGAAGAACAAAGAAACAGTGGGGTCACTCAGAGGAGAAGATGGTGAAATGCAAAACAGGGGACACAGAAAGGGCAGAACTCCTCAATGCCTTCTTTGCCTCAGTCTTCTCCGATAAAGAAAACAATGCCCGACCTGAAGAATTTGGAGCAAATGATTCAGCAGAGGAAACACAGCCCAGAATAACTAAGGAGATAGTACAAGAATACTTGGCTAGTTTAGATGTATTCAAGTCTCCAGGGCCAGATGAACTGCAGCCAAGAGTATTAAAAGAACTGGCAGATGTGATCTCAGAACCACTGGCAGTCATCTTGGAGAATTCCTGGAGAACAGGCGAAGTCTCGGCAGACTGGAGGAGGGCAAATGTTGTCCCTATTTTCAAAAAGGGGAAAAGAGAGGACCCAAATAATTACCGCCCAGTCAGTCTGACATCAATACCAGGGAAGATTCTGGAGCAGATCATTAAGCAAACAGTCTGTGAGCACCTAGAAAGGAATGCTGTGATCACCAATAGTCAGCATGGATTTCTGAAAAATACGTCATGTCAGACTAACCTGATCTCGTTTTTTGACAGAATTACAAGCCTGGTAGATGAAGGGAACGCAGTGGATGTAGCCTACCTTGATTTCAGCAAGGCATTTGACAAGGTGCCCCATGATATTCTTGTAAAGAAGCTGGTAAAATGCAGTCTTGACTATGCTACCACTCAGTGGATTTGTAACTGACTGACTGACCGAACCCAAAGGGTGCTCATCAATGGTTCCTCTTCATCCTGGAGAAGAGTGACTAGTGGGGTGCCACAGGGTTCTGTCTTGGGCCCGGTCTTATTCAACATCTTTATCAACGACTTGGATGATGGACTCAAGGGCATCCTGATCAAATTTGCAGATGACACCAAACTGGGAGGGGTGGCTAACACCCCAGAGGACAGGATCACACTTCAAAACGACCTTGACAGATTAGAGAACGGGGCAAAAACAAACAAGATGAATTTTAACAGGGAGAAATGTAAAGTATTGCACTTGGGCAAAAAAAGTGAGAGGCACAAATACAAGATGGGTGACACCAGGCTTGAGAGCAGTACATGTGAAAAGGATCTAGGAGTCTTGGTTGACCACAAACTTGACATGAGCCAACAGTGTGACGCGGCAGCTAAAAAAGCCAATGCAATTCTGGGCTGCATCAATAGGAGTATAGCATCTAGATCAAGGGACGTAATAGTGCCACTGTATTCTGCTCTGGTCAGACCTCACCTGGAGTACTGTGTCCAGTTCTGGGCACCACAGTTCAAGAAGGACACTGACAAACTGGAACGTGTCCAGAGGAGGGCAACCAAAATGGTCCAAGGCCTGGAAACGATGCCTTATGAGGAACGGCTAAGGGAGCTGGGCATGTTTAGCCTGGAGAAGAGGAGGTTAAGGGGTGATATGATAGCCATGTTCAAATATATAAAAGGATGTCACATAGAGGAGGGAGAAAGGTTGTTTTCTGCTGCTCCAGAGAAGCGGACACGGAGCAATGGATCCAAACTACAAGAAAGAAGATTCCACCTAAACATTAGGAAGAACTTCCTGACAGTAAGAGCTGTTCGACAGTGGAATTTGCTGCCCAGGAGTGTGGTGGAGTCTCCTTCTTTGGAGGTCTTTAAGCAGAGGCTTGACAACCATATGTCAGGAGTGCTCTGATGGTGTTTCCTGCTTGGCAGGGGGTTGGACTCGATGGCCCTTGTGGTCTCTTCCAACTCTATGATTCTATGATTCTATGATTCTATGACTTTTGTCTTCTGGATTTCAGGGAGTTTTTCTGTTGTTATTCTGTCTCCCACAGCTACAATAAACCTATAATTAAAATTATGGACTGGACATTTCTTCATCAGAGGGCAAACGGGCAAATTTAGCAGGGGATCAAATACTTTCCCCCCTCACTGTACGTTTAGAAAAGACTGGAAAACGTTTATTGAATATATGGGAAATAAGTGTATACAGCTGGAAACGCTGGCAGTGTTAAGATAAATTCAACAGTGTAAAAAAAGTTTTGATGGATGAGATAATGTAATACTGAACAGTATAGTTTTGGGAAAATATGCAGGGATTTATGATATGTAAAATGAACCACGGAAAGAGAAGAAGGGAAGTTCACTGATCTCTTAAGGATGTAAAATGAGGATTTTAAATTGTACAACAGAAAATTTAATAAATATATTATACAACCAGCAGGTCACCAGGTGAGGTTTTTTGGTGGTGGTGGTTCAGTTGACGCTGATCCCGTAACAGGGCCTTTTTGGTGGTGGTTCCCCAGTTAGGGAATGCCCTCCCCTAGGGAGGTGAACTGGTCTCCTGTAGGTCGGTAGGTAGAACATGAGGCTCTTAACCTCAGGGCCATAGGTTTGCGTCCCACTTTGGGTGAAAGATTCCTGCATTATAGGGGGCTGGACTAAATGACCTTTGTAGTTCCTTTCGACTCCACAGTTCTATGATTCTATGGTTATTAACCTCCAGGAGAAACTGGGGGAAGTTTCTGTGGACCCAGACATTCAGTGGCTGAGGAATCCTGTTCCAGGAAACCCTAAGATCATTGGAGGGAGGAACGCTTTTTAACCTTTAGCGTGTTTTAACTGTAACTTGTGTTAGATGTTTTTAATTGAAATTGGGGTTTTTTTTAAAAAAAAATTTAAATAATGTTTCCTTTGTACATGCTTTAAATGGCACATCTGTTTGGGGAGGAAGGGTGGGATATAAATTCCACGAATGAATGAAAATGTAATGCAACCAGTTTGGGAAAATGGCGGCTGGACTAGATGGCCGCTGGGGTCCCTTCCAACGTTACAATTCTTTGGTTCTGTGAAAGAGAAATCTCTCTGCCATCAGTTATCACCTGGAGACGAACCTGGGGCCTTCTGCACACAGGGCACATTCTCCCCCTACTGAGCCCGGGTCCCGATCCCAACCTCCCCCCTTAAAGGTAAGAGCTAAAGCACGCTCCCTTTCCCTACTCACCAGTTGATCTCATTGTAGTCATTGTGCGCTTCCCACCAGAAGTAAAACCAGATCAGGGTCAGGAAGAAAGAGAAGGTGAGGATTAAGAACCAGAGGCGTTCCCACTGCAGAAGCAAAAAGAAAAGACGAAATGTTAGAGGCTGGCTGGGCTAGTAAAGGGTGTTTAGGTGCCATCCCCACAAAAAGGACAAAAGAGAGCAGGTATTTGCATAAAATCTGCATGGGCTGATTTATACTGATATCAGTCAGTCAGTTTTATTGCACATAGCCAAAGGCTGCCGCAATGTACACAGAATCATTCAACGATTAAAAGAAAATATACTGGATTGATACAAAAAACTTAAAACATTTAGGTATATTATCAAGACATTACCTACTCTAAACAGAGCTATGAAAGCACCTTAATATACAAGTTAAAACATTAAACAATAAAATTTATAAGCTGAAAATATCACATGGCCACTAATATAAAAAAGACCAATACAGAAACTATTCAGAAATTACTACAGGAATCTACCTCGACACGAAAGACAGCCGAAGAGGCAAAGGAAATAGCAACAGCTACAGCCAGTGTGGTAGAAGAGAAGATACCACCGTTATACAAACAACTTGTGAAGACGCCCAGGAACCTCACCAAAATGCCGGAGAGGGTGTACCTCCACAGGCACATACCTCCACATGTGGTGGGAGTGCCCCAAAATCCAACTAATCTGGACAACAACCATACAAGAAATAAATAAAATAACCAAGCAAGTATTAGAAATCACCCCAGAATTGACCTTACTAAATATCTTCCAAGATAATAATGCCCACCTACACCACAAAGAACTCATAACCCACCTACTTTCAGCAGCCAGAAGCATCATAGCCAGACACTGGAGAGACCTGTCAGGAGTGAGCATGGACCAATGGTACCAAATAGTATGGGAAACAGCCCTACTAGAAAAATTAACCAATAAACTGAAACTGACAAGGGGACAAATAGAAGAAGACACGGGGATTCGAACTGCCGACCTTCTGATCGGCAAGTCCTAGGCTCTGTGGTTTAACCCACAGCGCCACCTGTGTCCCAGTAGGACCCTGAGTGCAGGGTGGGGACCAAAGGTGAATAAAAGACCCCCAGAAGGACGTGTGTGTCCCCACCAGAGGTACTACCCATCCCCTAACAAAACATACACCCTCTCTCGATACAGTATATAAAATCAGAGATAACCTTGAGCTTCATTCAAAACAAGGGTGACAGCAATTTCGATAAATAAACCAAGTAAGGTTTTGTTTTGTTTTTTAAAGGAGATCATTAGCATTTTTTTGCATTTAATAAGCCAGCATCTCATTTGGCTTTCCTGACCTCTGGGGGCTACTATGTCATCCGTCTTCTGCTTCAGCGGCTGTGATGGAAAGGGGTTGGGTTGCTCTGCCAATCTGTGGCTTCCCCCACAATATTTTATGCATCTCCCATGTCATTCAACGTCCCAGTGAGACGTGGCTTCATAAAAGGCGGACAAGATTAACGAGAGAAATGATATATGTGTGTCAGAGGCATAGCTATGGCAGAGGCCCCCGGCTAAAATTTATTCTGCGCAACTTTAAATTAGAGAGCCGTATCTCTGAAGCCAATGTAACAGCAACAGTTTTACGGCCAGAATAAATGTTCCAACTCAATACAGTTCCGGTTACCACAGCTCAAAAAAACCGATACAGTGTTAGTCCAGCTTTTACTTCATTAAAATGTCTTACCGAACTGTCCAAAGGGCTTAGCAGAATAGATTAACAGTGAATTTACAAACCCGGTGCATCCGAAAGCCGGCAGCAAACGGAAAACATTTGACCTCAACGCAGAGCCCAAAACTATAAATTAGGAGAGGTCCTTTGTTGCTTGAATAGCAGCCCTGAAAGTTAGTACTCACTTGCGTGGCGATTCCCGCCCCCTCCCACAGTTGGAATAAATAAAGACACCGGACACAAGAATTTAGGTTAATGGGCGAAAAATGGCCACAACTTTATTGATTACAGGTAAGAGCGGTATTGGCTTTAGGCATTGGGGCTATCAGACTAACTGGTATAAAACCAGGAAGGGTTAAGCACGAACAGGGGGAGCCCCTGAGATGCACATCCCTAGGCGCTCCCCAAGGGGTTACCACTCGGGAGCGCGCTTTAGGCTCTAGCCTCCGTAGGTTTCGGACAAGGCGACGCCCCCCGGAGTCCTTTATCGGACTACCCTTCAACTTTGGGGGAGGTGATGGCGTTCCTCCCCCCCCGACTCATTTGCATAATAATACCCCTGCCAATGCCTAACCGCCAAACCAAGGTGTTGTGACGTTTTGCTACGAGGTAGGCGAAAAAACCAAGTGGCTTCCAAAATACAGCCAATTAGCCAAATGGAAAAACTCCTACCAGGCCCCTTGCGGCGACCAGCCGAAGCCCGTAGCAAAGTCCAAATGAAAACCTAAAGGGCGGGTGGGTGGGAAACCTCAGCTGGCTGAAGGAAAAGAAAGGGGCGAGCACGGGCTGCCCCGACCTTAAATGACCTGACCTAACCCCGCCCCTGTCGCCAGCCGATTGGCTGACGTCGTAAGAGATAATCCCCGGGATTCCCAAGTCCCGCGGGGCTGACCCCGCGAGGTTGTAGATGGGGCGTGAGCCCACAACACCCCCCCTCCTTATGTCGGGAGTGGCTTTATCTTCACAACGGCCCTGTGAGGAAGACTAAGCAGGAGGTTCCAATTTTTCCAAGCAGAAATTTCAGCCCAAAGTCGCATATCCAATATCCTTTTCGTCATGGCACACTGGAATTCTGAAATTGCTTTCTACACACATATTACTGTAAAGGTCAGGCGCAGATTTCATAAGCACGATCTCTGCTACGGAATACGCAGATATTGATACAACTGCCGTTTCATGCTATTCTTCTATTGATTGCCTAATCTCATTGACATTTCAATAAAATCAATCAGCCTGCCAGATTCTGACTTTTAAAAGGGGAGACAAACCCAGTGAAGGAAGGGGTGTGTGGTGAGCCCTTAAGACTATTACGGAAAGTTTCCTCAGGAGCTGGATTTGTTAAAGGGGTGGGTACCTGAAGGAAAGTACCGCCTCAGAAAGGAACCAAACTAAAAAGCCGAAAGCTCTGTGAAACGAATTAAATTAAAATAGCGTATCAATTCTGAAGTAACCTGAGCTTCTCCGCTTGTATTTTACTACAATGGACGCTTGGGTTGCGAACGTGATCCGTGCGAGATGCACGTTCGCAACCCGCAGCGTTCGCAACCCACAGCAGCGCATCTGTGCACACGCGGGTTGCGATTTAGCGCTTCTGCACATGCGCAAAGTGCGATTTAGAGCTTCTGCACATGCGCAAAGTGCAATTTAGCGCTTCTGCACATGCACAACCGCCAAAACCCGGAAGTAACCCATTCCAGTACTTCCGGGTTTTGGTGGTCCATAACCTGAGAAAACGTAACCTGAAGCATCTGTAACCCGAGGTATGACTGTACCTTGTTTTAAAAATAAATCGTTACTGTTTATTTGAAGAACGCCAGCTTGAGACTCCAACTTATCAGTTATCCCCCACACAAAGATCCCCCACGCGATTCTCTGGGATAGTTAGCATTTGTTTTAAGGGCTGTTCAGTGAGGTGGGGGCAATATATGTAAGAGAGAGCGGGCAAGTCGGCGCAAGCGGTAACTGAGGTGTCGGGCCCATCGCAGGTACCAGGGGTTCAATTCCTGGTGGCTTCCTTTAACGCTGACTTAGGAGCTGACAGACACAGCTGAATGTTAATAATAACAATAACAATAATAATAATAATAATAATAATAAATTTATTATTTGTACCCCACCCATCTGGCTGGGTTTCCCCAGCCACTCTGGGCAGCTTCCAACAAAGACCAAAAATACACTAAAATGTCACACATTAAAAACTTCCCTGAAGTTGCCTTCAGATGCCTTCTGAATGTCAGGTACAGTGGTGCCTCGCAAGACGAAATTAATTCGTTCCGCGAGTTTTGTCGTCTTGCGATTTTTTTCGTCTAGCGAAGCACGGTGTCGGGAAAGTTTTGGAAAAGCTTCAAAAATCACCAAAGTCTTTAAAAACCTCAAAAAAGGCTACCACACCGCGTTCTATGAGTTGCTCCTCGAAGTCAAGTTGCAACTGTATTAACGGTGTTAAGAAAAAGGAAACAAACTTGCAAGACATTTCAGTCTTGCGAAGCAAGCCCATAGGGAAAATCGTCTTGCAAAGCAGCTCAAAAAACAAAAAACCCTTTCGTCTAGCGAGTTTTTTGTCTTGCGAGGCATTTGTCTTGCGAGGTACCACTGTAGTTGTTTATCTCTTTGACATCTGAAGGGAGGGCATTCCACAGGGCAGGCGCCACTACCAAGAAGGCCCTCTGCCTGGTTCCCTGTAACTTTGCTTCTCGCAATGAGGGAACCACCAGAAGGCCCTCAGAGCTGGACCTCAGTGTCCGGGCTGAACGATGGGGGTGGAGATGCTCCTTCAGGTATACTGGACCGAGGCCGTTTAGGGCTTTCAAGTTCAGCACCAACACTTTGAATTGTGCTCGGAAACGTACTGGGAGCCAATGTAGGTCTTTCAAGACCGGTGTTATATTGTCTCACTGGCTGCCCCCAGTCACCAGTCTGGCTGCCGCATTCTGGATTAGTTGTAGTTTCCAGGTCACCTTCAAAGGTAGCCCCACATAGAGCGCATTGCAGTAGTCCAAGCGGGAGATAACCAGAGCATTCACCACTCCTAAACATTCTGTAACACGTAAGAACATAAAGAAGAGCTTAGTGGATCAGGCCAATGGCTCATCGAGTCCAGCATCTTCTTCTCACAATGGCTGATTCAAAACCATGCCACCTCTGACTACGGAAGCAGCGCAATGCCAACAACAGCAACATTACAAAGCCATCTAGGTTGGTGGCGGCCATCGCTGCCTCATGTGACAGTGAGTTCCACAGTTTAACTCTCTGCTGCGTGAAGAAGTGCTTTCTTTTATTTGCCCTCGGGAACCTGGGGGCCGGGGGCAGCTGGCAGGAACAGGGGGGAACACAAGCCAGTGTTAGCCAGCTGCTCAACTCCGTGTGTGTGTGTGTGTGTGTGTGTGTGTGTGTGTACGAGAAGGAATGAGAATCTCACTCCTGTGTGGGATAATGAAATGCTAAGTACATGACTAATGTGTGTTTAAGAGTCCTAAGTGGAAAGTGTGAGTTGTTGGAATACACACACCTGCCAGGGTGTTTCGAGAGAGTGCCAAAGAAGAACAGATACAAAGGTGGCATTATACTCAAAACCCATCGCTATCGCCACTTTGAAGGCAATGCCATTAACTCCCAAGCGGTGATTTCGTGAACTTTAAGCTCGCGTTTACAAAGGAACGGATTTTTACTACTTTCGGGCTTTATCACCTCTGCATCTTTCTTTTCGTTCCAGAGAAACTGACATGACAGCTTAATCTAGATCCCATTAGTCATCATATCCTGGCATGCCCTCCCACTCAGCCAACAAAGTCTGTTTGATGTCAAAGAATTCTTTTCGAGCACATTTAGAAAATCGACACTGGCAGAGCAATGCTTTGCGATGAGCTCCCACATTCCTCTCCTGGGGAGGGAAGAATTTGTCCGTTTCAGTTTCTCATTTCTCCCCCATCTTAAATTCCGTCTGCCACATTCCTGCACCAGTTTGCAAGCCATATATATATATATATATATATATAGTCCTCACAAAAGATTCACTTCTCTTAATATGCACACACATTGTTGCATTTCTGCAAAAGTACCAATTATCATACACTGCCTTATCTAATACGCCCATTTCTGCAGAGCAATCTTCTGTAGCATAACGCCTTTTTGCATGCTCCTTTTACAAACATATGCATTCCTAGGGACACTCGCCCAAAATAACGTGCCTTTTTCCCCTGCACATTTACTAGGTTGGAAAACTGTGCCGCAAAATTTGGAGAAGTGAAAGTTTCAAAGGATGGCTGCACTTTGGGTCACAGAATCATAAAACTGGAAGGGACACCAATGATCATGTAGTCCAACCCCTGGAAATGTAGGAATATGCAACTGTCTCTTACGAGGATCAAACCCCCAACCTTGGCATTATCAGTACCACACTCTAACGGACTGAGCTATCTCTGTTGTTTCAGGAAATGAGACTTAAAGGTAAAGATAAAGGGACCCCTGACCATTAGGTCCAGTCGTGGCCGACTCTGGGGTTGCGGCACTCATCTCGCTTCATTGGCCAAGGGAGCCGGCATACAGCTTCAGGGTCATGTGGCCAGCATGGCTAAGCCGCTTCTGGCGAACCAGAGCAGCGCACGGGAACGCCGTTTACCTTCCTGCCGGAGCGGTACCTTATTTATCTCCTTGCACTTTGATGTGCTTTCGAACTGCTAGGTTGGCGGGAGCAGGGACCAAGCAACGGGAGCTCACCCCGTCACGGGGATTCAAACCGCCAACCTTCTGATTGGCAAGTCCTAGGTTCAGTGGTTTAAACCACAGCGCCACCCACGTCCCCTAAATGAGACTTAGATAGGTTCAAATTATGACACAATATGAGCCAATTTTCTGCCCGTTCGTATTCTTTGCTTTCCGGAACAAGTAAAGAACAAGGCAGGCAGGAATCTTCTTTGACATTCCCTCGTAGCCGAGTAAAAGTGACTTCCATGAACACGGTGTTAACAGTAAGTCCGTAAGTGACTGTGGAGGCCAATTCTGGATCCATACGTCCTTCCACAGTGGGGACATTGGTTTCTCAGCAGGAGTTGATCACGGTGAGGGTTTGCCAAGTGTGCCTTCCTCTTAGCACGTTTCTGCCTTGTGTCCTGAGTTCGAGCATCTTCAAACCCCGTGACACCTTTGGTACAAAGGCTGTTCTCCAACTGGAGCGCTCGCAGGCCAGTGTTTCCCAGTTGTCAGTGTTTATAGTAAATTTTTTTAGATTTGCCATGCGAGCGTCTTTAAGCCTCCTTTGTTGATCACCAGCATTACGCTTTCCATTTTTAAGTTTGGAATAGAGTACAGTGGTGCCTTGGTTTAAGAACAGTCCGGTTTAAGAACGATTTGGTTTACAAACTCCGCAAAACCAGAAATAGTGTCTTGGTTTGACAACTTTACCTCGGTCTAAGAACGGAATCCAAACGGTGGAAGGGCAGAGGCGGTGGGAGGCCTCATTAGGGAAAGCACGCCTCAGTTTAAGAATGGTTTCGGTTTAAGAACAGACTTCTGGAATGGATTAAGTTCATAAACCAAGGTACCACTGTAGTTGCTTTGGAAGACGACAATCAGGCATGCAAACAACATGACCAGTCCAATGAAGAGGATGTTGAAGATTCATCGCTTCGACACTGGTGATCTTTGCTTCTTCCAGTACACTGGCATTAGTTCGCCTGTCTTCCCAAGTGATGTGTAAAAATTTTTGGAGACACCGAATCTTTTGAGGAGTTGGAGATGCCGTTTATAAGTGGTCCATTTTTCACAAGCATACAAGTAAGGTTGGCAGTACAATAGCTTCGTAAACAAGGAGGCTCTCACTAAAGCATCCTCAAGGCGGAACAGAAATAACATGTGCTAACTTGGCGAAGCTAATACTGGCCGCAAATATTGTTTTGTTGATTGAACAGGGATGCCTCTGACCCAAGGTCCGCTGATTAAAACCAATGAGGGAAACAGAGAAGGGCGTTTTCAGTTGCGGTTTCACAGTTACAGAATTCTCTACTGAGTAAGGTCTGCCTGAGCTCAGCCCTTCCCTGCTTTTTTGGGTGGTGAAGTCACACAACGCAGGGGTGTTAGCAAAATCTTAACAAAATAAATGGATTTTGTTACCGAAGGGTTTTTTTTTTTTAATGGTTTTGTTTCGAATATATGCACATGGTTTTGAGAGGATAAACTACTTTCAATGCTCTATCCAGGATGGGAAGCCCAAATACGACAGACAAATAAAATTTTAGGCACTGGCAAGAACTGGAGGACGCTAACAGGAAAACAAACATTTTTTACTTCTTAAAGAGTATTTTAGCATCACAAGCCAAAGGCGCCAATGTTTGCAGAGCTCAACCACTCAGCCTAGTGTCTAGGACGTTTTGAGGCAATTTGCTAAACGTTATGTTGTAATTAAGACCTCAGGCCTGGGGTTGCAATTAATTCCCAGGTAATTGACTTTCCATATATATTATAACAATAGCAATTCACAAGCGTATTACCATCTTTGTAAACATAATGCCAATCTTTTGAAACCTGGTTAGTTTTCTTCATTTCCCAACAACTGGGGGATATATCTACTTTTAACCAAGATGTCTGAAACTCTGGAGTGCTGCTGCAGCCGATATGGATCCAGATAGACCAGGGGTTTGACTCTGCATAAGTGTGATGGCCTGGGAATCTGATTCAGAGACTGAACCTGAGGAATCCCAGCCTGCACAGGAGTCCCTGCCTCCAGAACCAGCTGAGCCGGGGCTGGGGCTTGAGCCTGAAGGGTCCTCACCTGTGCCGGATCCTCAGGAGCAGACACCAGCTGAATCCACTCTGGCTCTGGAGGTGATGGAGGACCCATTGCCTGCAGGTGCTCCACTCTCAGCCCCGTCAGAGGAAACTGAGGTTGCCTCTGGGTCCGGTCACCCTCCAGCCTCTCCTGAGTTGCAGAGGCTCAGCGCAGAGAGGCAGAGGGAACTAAGTTCCCGCAGGAGGAGTGCTTGCCTCCAGGCCAGGAGAGGCGAGGCACCTGTGGACCGGGGCCGCCTCGGAGGAGATAAAGGCCAGCCCGCCCAGTCCCAGGTTGCGGGAGCAACATCGTTGGTAACCTGTTCCTGCCAGCACCCTGTCCTGTTCTCCTGAGTTCCTGACCAAGCCCGACTCCTCACTTCGCCCCTCGCTTCGCCCCTGACGGACAGCCTCCTTACCCTCTACCTAGGACCAGACTTAGACCACGCCGCACGGTAACCCCCCCCCCGACCAGCACAATAAGGCAGTCTCCTATGCAAGCTGGGCCGTTTAAAAGATAAGCGTACAATAATCCTCAGTTTCTCCCTCACCACAAAAACATAAGCAGGCAAATCTCCCTTCCGGAACACCTGTCGGCATCAGATTAACGCTAAGGAATGTAAAAGGTCTTCTCATGGGATTTAACTAAATTGAACAAGATAATCCTGTAAAACAGTGCTGATATCTGAACACAGCAAACCAGGATATAATTTTGTTTCAGCCTAATGAGGCCACTGTCTCATTGAGTACTAGGCATGTCCTCGCTTTCAGAAAATGTTGCACTGAGAAAAGAAAATACGTCTTCACACAGCACATAGTTAGACTATGGAACTCTCTGCCACATGAGGAAGCGATGGCTGCCAACCTGGATGCTTTGAAAGAGGGACAGACAAATTCATTGACAGATTCGCTGATGGCTCTGCTCTGCTCTTCTCAGTCTCCTCTTTTTCCTGGCTAAATGTGTATTATCTAGCTGAGATTCCTGCATTGCAGGGGGTTGGACTATATGACCCTCGGACCCCTTCCAAATCTACGATTCCATGAGAACCGTACACAGCATTCCAAATGCAAGTGCACCATATACAAACCTGCCTAATATTTGCCTGCAGAATTTACATTGCATAGGCATGGAATGCTTCTTGGGGGCATATTCAAGCATTGTCAGGAACGACAATGGCAATTGGCAACAGCACCACTCCAGATATCTAAACCTAGCAGCCTCAGGACACTCTGTGGCCCAGAATCTTGTTTGCTTCTGCTGTTCTGTCTTCCAAAGCAAATACAGTGGTACCTCGGGTTAAGAATTTAATTTGTTCTGGAGGTCCATTCTTAACCTGAAACTGTTCTTAACCTGAAGCACCACTTTAGCTAATGGGGCCTCCCGCTGCGCCGCCGGAGCACGATTTCTGTTCTCATCCTGAAGCAAAGTTCTTAACCCGAGGTAAGATTTCTGGGTTAGTGGAGTCTGTAACCTGAAGCATCTGTAACCTGAAGTGCCTGTAACCCGAGGTACGACTGTACTCAATTCTGAACTAAAAGAAATGGAAAGCGTAATGATTGTGGTCCACAAAAAAGGTTTAAAGACTCTTGCAGGGCAAATCTAAAAAAAAGTGAAGTATAAACACTGACAATGGGAAACATTGGCCTGTGAACGTTCCAATTGGAGAACAGCCTTTACCAAAGGTGTCAGGGGTTTGAAGACACTCAAACTCAGGACGCAAGGGAGAAACGTGCTAAGAGGAAGGCATACTTGGCAAATCCACATCGTGATCAACTCCCGCCTGGAAACCTATGTCCCCACTGTGGAAGGACAGGGGGATCCAGAACTGGTCTCCACAGTCACTTACGGACTCATTGTTAATACCGTGTTTATGGAAGACAATCTTACTCGGCTATGAGGGATCACCAAAGAAGAAGAAGAAGCTGTTCTGGCACACACTGTTCCCAACGAAGGCATCATCCGCTTCACCCCTCTGACACTGTTCCTTGCTCCAAAAGGCTCTGAGATGCTTGAAGCCAGAGTTTTCCTGCAGCGAAGACTTGCTTCTTTAAAAGACACACAGGGAGAAAGGATTTGCTTGCTGAGATGGATTTCTGAAGGACAGGGAAAACGAGCGGGCAAGGGCAAAGGAGGACAGGCCGAACTTTGACGGAAGAGTTTGGGCTTATTAGAGAGACGGCTTGTTTGTTCTGTTTGACGCTTGGAGGCAGGCGCATTGCTGAAGCAGAACCAGGAAGGTAGCGGGGCGCATGTCAACCGAGGAGCAAGGGACACAGCGCAAGATGAATGCCCTCCTGCGCCACTAGAGGATGGAGACGGCGCCGAGGGAATTCAAATCACAGGTGCAGGAGGGAGGATCTGCGAGAATACCAAAAGGGAAGCTGGACTAGCCTGGCTTTCCCCCTTGATTCCTGCTTTAAGGAGGTCTTATTTCAATGGGATGCGGGTGGCGCTGTGGGTTAAACCACTGAGCCTAGGACTTGCCAATCAGAAGGTTGGGGGTTCGAATCCCCGCGACGGGGTGAGCTCCCCTTGTTCGGTCCCTAACTCCTGCCAACCTAGCAGTTCAAAAGCACGTCAAAGTGCAAGTAGATAAATAGGTACCGCTCCAGTGAGAAGGTTAATGGCGTTTCCGTGCTCTGGTTCGCCAGAAGCGGCTTAGTCATGCTGGCCACACGACCCGGAAGCTGTACGCCGGCTCCCTCAGCCAATAAAGCGAGATGAGCATCGCAACCCCAGAGTCGGCCATGACTGGACCTAATGGTCAGGGGTCCCTTTACCTTTAAGGTGCAACTGGAAGGATTTTTTTTATTTTGTTCCGACTACGGCAGACCAACATGGCTTCCTACCTGTAACTAACACAGTGGTACCTCGGGTTACATATGCTTCAGGTTACATACGCTTCAGGTTACAGACTCCGCTAACCCAGAAATAGTGCTTCAGGTTAAGAACTTTGCTTCAGGATGAGAACAGAAATTGTGCGGCGGCAGCGTGAGGCCCTATTAGCTAAAGCGGTGCTTCAGGTTAAGAACAGTTTCAGGTTAAGAACGGACCTCCGGAACGAATTAAGTACTTAAGCCGAGGTACCACTGTAATAATAATAAACCTCTGCTCTCTCCCCATACCCTGCCATCCTCCCAGCTCTCTTTGATTTCTCCCAGAACGAGCAAAAATTAAGGTTTCGACTTTGGCCGGAAGGCTGCCGGATATGCTTAGAGCTTGCAAAACTGACACCAGCATTCAGGTCCTCCCATGATGGGGGCGGTGGGGGGAAACCACAGCCCTTCTGTGCACAAATGAGCACCCTAGCTCACCGCAGAGCAGATCTGAAGTGACGGCTGCCCTGCGCAGGACCCCAAGCGGGTGACTCTGTGTTATTTAAATGCCTGGCTGCCGGGAGAGCCAGAGGGCGGCTTTTTGCCTTTCGCCACCCAAAATAAGCAGCGCGTTCTATGTATAGCCAAACCCAGGGCTGCAATTAATATCAGTGGCCAGGCCTGACTATGGGGAAATGTCACAATGCAGAGAGACTCAAGTGCCACCCTGGGAGGGTAAGGGATCACAAAGAAATTAAAAGGGTTCCTGCTTTAATTTTACGGCCGAAATACCCAGTGGTTCCCAGTCGGGAAACGGAAGGTTCTGCTGCAAAGATGAGAGAAATTCATGGAGGAGACGGCTAGCAATGGCTGTTACGACAGCTATTCTCTGCCTCCACGGTCAGAGGCAGGAATGCTCCTAAATCTCAGTTCCTGGAAACCACAGCAGGGGAGAGGGCTCTTGTGTTCGAATCCTGCCTGCGAGTTTCCCACAGACCCCTGGTTGCCCCCGGCAACAACAGGATGCTGGACCAGATTATCTGATCCAGCACGTTCTTCTTACCGTATTTTTCGCTCTATAGGACACACTTTTTCCCCTCCAAAAATGAAGGGGAAATGTGTGTGCGTCCTGTGGAGCGAATGCAGGCTTTCGCTGAAGCCTGGAGAGCAAGAGGGGTCAGTGCGCACCGACCCCTCTCACTCCCCGGGCTTCAGGCAGCTATCCGGAAGCCTTCAGAGTGCAGCAGGAGTGCCTGTTCTGGGGGCTGGGGTCAGGGGAAGCTCAGGCTTCCCCTGTCCCTAGCCCCACAAGCTCCGGGAGTGGCGCCGCTCCTGGACCTGTTTTGGGGGCTGGGGTCGGGGGAAGCTCAGGCTTCCCCCACCCCAGCCCCGCGGCTAAAAACGAAGCCATGACTGTCTTGGCTTCTGCCAAAGCTGCGTGCAGCCTCTCCCGGCTGGAGAGGTTGCGCGTGGCTAAAGAGGAAGCCAAGACAGCCAGCGGGATGGATCCTGCTCGCTATCTTGCCTTCTTTGCTCTTTGGGGCTGGGGGGGGGAATAAAAAAAAATTCTTTATTTCCCCCACTAAAAACTAGGTGTGCCCTATGGTCCGGTGCGCCCTATGGAGTGAAAAATACTGTATGTTTTTAAAAAGCCGGCAGGCTCAAGGACACAACGTCCTCATTCTGCACTTGTCAGGAATTAACCTTTGGAACTCCCTGCCTATTGACACCAGGCAGGCACCTTCAGTTTTAGGTGCTGGCTAAAAGCTTTCTTGTTTAGCTAAGCCTCTTCAGACACATGTCTCAATCCACTTTTTTAAAAGCTTACTGTTGCTTTCCATTATTTGGGGAAAGTTTTAAATTTTGGCTCTTAACCGGTAGCTTTATCGGTTTATTCTTTGCAATAAAACCACAGTGAGGTTTATAAAAACCAAATCGATAAAAGCAGTAAGCTGCAGGCCCCAATAAAGTTTCATAGAATCACAAAATCGTTAAGCTTAGAAACCCCCCATGAAAGCAAGTCCACAACCACACGAAGGAGGCTGTGTCCCTTTTTGAAGACTGAGAAAAAACACATCTTTGGGCTACAAATGGTTCAGTGTGCCTGCATCCTAAGAGTGGCAGAAGATTTCCATTTTCCCTGCTTTGCCAAAGCATGTTCATGCTCTCGCGTGTTCCTTATCTCCTTTATTGCCTTTCACATGCATGCGCTGATGTTCTGGTGGCAAAAGAGCACGTGAAAGCCCCTGTGGCACTATCCCGTTTTATTGCGCTAGAAGCCAAATTGAATCTTGCTCCCCTGAATGAGGTCTCCGCACATTAACACAGCCCATTTACTACGCAACTGAGCAGGGCAGTGGGAAAGCAGAGGGCATCTCTCTCGAGCCATTATGGGAGTTTCTCTCTGTGATGATCGCTGTGAATAAGTCCCCTAAATTGCAAGATGGCTGGGAAAGCCCCACATCCTTTCCCTGTACGAAAGCTACTGGTATCCGACTGTGGAGCCCATCTGCGACCACCAAGTCGGGGGGGGGGCGGGCTGGAGAGAAAGGTAGAGCAAAAGCTGCCAGTTATACCTGAAGGAGCGTCTCCACCCCCATCATTCAGCTCAGACACTGAGATCCAGCACCGAGGGCCTTCTGGTGGATTCCTCATTGCGAGAAGTGAGGTTACAGGGAACCAGGCAGAGGGCCTTCTTGGTAGTGGCGCCCGCCCTGTGGAACGCCCTCCCTTCAGATGTGAAGGAAATAAGCAGCTATCTTCTCTTTAAAAGACATCTGAAGGCAGCCCTGTTTAGAGAAGTTTTTAATATTTAATGCTGTATTGTTTTTAACACTCGATTGGAAGCTGCCCAGAATGGCTGGGGAAATTCAGCCAGATGGGTGGGGTATAAATAATAAATTATTATTATTATTATTATTATTATTATTATTATTAGGAAAGAGGGAGTATGTGTGTATGAGAGAGAGAGTGAGAGAGAGAGACAGAGACACAGAGAGAAAACTAGGTGCCATCTGCACTGTACACTTAAAGCAGGGATGCGGGTGGCGCTGTGGTCTAAATACTCAGCCTCTTGGGCTTGCCGATCGGAAGTTTGGCGGTTCGAATCCCCATGACGGGGTGAGCTCCCATTGCTCTGTCCCAGCTCCTGCCAACCTAGCAGTTCGAAAGCACACCAGTGCAAGTAGATAAATAAGTACCGCTCTGGCAGGAAGGTAAACGGCATTTCTTTGCGCTCTGGCTTCCGTCACGGTGTCCCGTTGCACCAGAAGCGGTTTAATCCTGCTGGCCACATGAGCCAGAAAACTGTCTGTGGACAAACGCCGGCTCCCTTGGCCTGAAAGCGAGATGAGTGCCGCAACCCCATTGTTGCCTTTGACTGGACTTAACCATCCAGGGGTCCTTTACCTGTTACCTTTTACATTTAAAGCAATATCATGCCACTTTAAACAGTCATGGCGCCCCCCCCCCCAAAGAATCTTTGGGATATTATTATTACTACTACACTGGTACCTCAGGTTAAGAACGTAATTCGTTCCAGAGGTCCATTCTTGACCTGAAATGGTTCTTAACCTGAGGCGCGCTTTCGCTAATGGGGCCTCCTGCTGCCACCGTGCTGCCGGAGCACGATTTCTGTTCTTATCCTGAAGCAAAGTTCTTAACCTGAGGCGCGCTTTCGCTAATGGGGCCCCCTGCTGCCGCTGTGCCACTGGCGCGCAATTTCCGTTTTTATCCTGGGGCAAAGTTCTTAACCTGGAGCAACCACTTCCTGGTTAGCGGAGTTCATAACCCGAAGCGTCTGTAACCCGAAGCGTCTGTAACCCGAGGTACCACTGTAGTATTAATATTATTATTATTATTCTCCACCCACCTGGCGGCGTTGCCCCAGCCACTCTGGGCAGCTTCCAGCCCATTTAAAAACATAATAAAACCTCAAACGTTAAAAGCTCAGAGTGATGAGAGAGTACTTAGGAGACCCCTTACAGAGCTACAATTTCCAGAGCGGTTGAACTGTCCTAGAACTGTAGGACTGGGACCCCCAACGGTCATCTAGTCCAACCCCCATGCAGTACAGCCAGCCCCTCTTCCCAGGGAACTCTGGGAATTGTACTTCTGCAGCACCTGTCTTGCCCGCAGCGGGTTCCAGTTCCGATCCCCCGCATCTCCACGTAGGGCGAGGAGAGGCTCCCGTCTGTAATCCTGGAGAGCCGCTGCCGACCAGTGTAGGCAGCACTAAACTAGGTGGACCAGTTGTGTGACTCAGGCTCCTATGTTCCACCCAGAGCCCGGACCCAGAGCAGGCGACCGCAGCTTGCAGCCTGCTCAGAGATCAGGAGGACAGCACCCCATGCCGTCCTTGGTTGTACCGTATTTTTCGCTCTATAGGACACACTTTTTCCCCTCCAAAAATTAAGGGGAAATGTGTGTGCGTCCGATAGAGCGAATGCAGGCTGCGCGGCTAAGCCCAAAGCCAGAACAGGGAGACGGAGCACTGCGGAGCGCTCCGTCTCACTCTTCTAGCTTGGGGTTAGCTGCGCAAAGCCTTTGCAGGGCAGCGGGGTGCCTTCACCCCGCTGCCCTGCGGAGGCTACAAAGGCTGTCCCCGAAGCCTCAAGCCTTTGGAGAGCAGCGGGAACTCGCGCTGTGCTCCAAAGGCTTTGGGTCAGCGAACGGAACCCGAAGCCTTTGGAGCGCAGCGCGAGGTCCCGCTGCGCTCCAAAGGCTTCAGGGATCTTTGAGGCTGGCGGTGGGGGAAAGCAACACTTCCCCCCACCGCCAGCCCCACAAGCTTGGGGGGCAGCGGCAAGGCTGCGCGCAGCCTTTGCACTGTTCCCAGACCTGCTCTTTGGGGCTGGCAGTGGGGGAAAGCAGCGCTTCCCCCTGCCAGCCCCAAAGAGCAGGTCGAAAGGAACCTGAAGCCTCCGGAGCCCAGAGGGAACTCCCGCCGCGCTCCAGAGGCTTCGGGTTGCCTTCACTGAAGCCTGGAGAGCAAGAGGGGTCAGTGCACACTGACGCCTCTCGCTCTCCAGGCTTCCAAGGTAGCCGGCTGAAGCCTCCCGAGCGCAGCGGGAACTCCCACTGTGCTCCGGAGGCTTTGGGCGAATGCACCTTGAACGCACCTTGTTTTAGAGGGGGAGAACAAGAAAAAAAAAATTTCCTGTTCTCCCCCTCCTATGGTCCGGTGCATCCTATAGAGCGAAAAATACGGTACATTGCAGGCAGCTGAGAAGCGCGGAATAATTTTGCCTTGGAAGAGCCCTGCAGCCAACCTGTTCCTTCATCCCCGATCCGTTCTGAGCAGAAGAGGAGGGAGCCCAGCTTGCACAGACACACTCGCTTAACTCCAATTAGCACCAGCGGGAGATGGATCAGCCTAGCAAAGGGTCGATGCCTCGCTAGCCGCTCGCTGCTGCCAGCCGGGAGCCTAAATTTAGCCCCGGCGTGCTTCCTTTTATTACTGTTATTCCAAGGATTCCTGGAGGGGCAACAGAAATAATGACAGCCAGGTGCAAGCGGGAAGTCCATTAGTGCAACTGAGGTCACAAGCCGGGGGGGGGGCAGGAGTGTTAACAGGTTCTCTTGACATTCCTAGCAGCCATAAACACAAGGCAAGGCTCAGGGTCGTGCTATAATTGCAATCCTGCAAGATGCACTGTCCAGTGCCAAGACCCTATAGGACTCTTAAATACAACCCGTGCATTTAGAAGCAGACCCAGAGCTCGTTCGGGGGTTTGGGGGGGCAGGTGGGCTCAGAAATGTGCCTTTTGCAGGGTCTTGTTCCTTACAAACACAAGCCGCTGCATTTTAATAGGCCGGTCTGTTTGTTAATGCATCCCAGTATTACCGTATTTTTTGCTCTATAAGACGCACTTTTCCCCCTCCAAAAATGAAGGGGAAATGTGTGTGCGTCCTATGGAGCGAATGCAGGCTCCTTGGCTTCAGCGAAAGCAACACGAAGCCTCCGAAGCGCGGAGGGAGCGCTCCCTCCGCGCTCCGGAGGCTTCACGTTGCTTTCGCTGAAGCCTGAAGAGCAAGAGGGGTCAGTGCACACCAACCCCTCTCGCTCTCCAGGCTTCAGGGATAGCTGCCTGAAGCCTTAGCAGCACAGCCCAAGTTCCCGCTGCGCTCCGAAGGCTTCAGGTTCCTTTTGCTGAAGCCGGAAGAGCAAGACTCTCCTGGCTTCAGCAGAGAGGGAGAGCTGCTCAGCGCCCCTTCAGCCAAGCGAGAGGAGAAATGGAAGGGGCTCCATTTCTCCTGCCGCTTCGCTGAAGGGGCGCTGAGCAGAGAGGGGGAGAATTTTTTTTTCTTGTTCTCCCCTTCTAAAACAAGGTGCGTCTTATGGTCGGGTGCGTCCTATAAAGCGAAAAATATGGTAATCATGATGAGCAGAGCTGTATTGGTCCGGGGTCACAGTCCAGGGTCATGTTAACGGAGAAATCTGAGGGCTCCCTTGGACAAAAAACAAGGACACCAGCCAGGAATACAGTGGTGCCCCGCAAGACGAATGCCTCGCAAGACGAAAAACTCGCTAGACGAAAGGGTTTTGCGTTTTTTGAGTCGTTCCGCAAGACGAATTTCCCTATGGGCTTGCTTCGCAAGACGAAACGTCTTGCGAGTTCTTGCGAGTTTGTTTCCTTTTTCTTAAAGCCGCTAAGCCGTTAATAGCCGCTAAGCCGCTAATAGCCGCTAAGCTGCTAATAGCCGTGCTTCGCAAGACGAAAAAACCACAAGACGAAGAGACTCGCGGAACGGATTAATTTCGACTTGCGAGGCACCACTGTACCAGAGCAAAACAGCAGCCAGTAGGCTTGGTCTTTATTGAAGACTGTCGTGACAAGACTCCCACCTGCCACAAGGTGGAACAAGATGGAAGCCCTGAACAAAAGATCCCCCAAACTTTTATTGGCTGCTAATCCCCATGTTACACCCCTCCCAAACTACATCATGGTTACATCATGAAAGGGGAGGTCTGGTGGCAGTAATCTGAGCATCCTTAACCCTGCCCCATGGTTCTCCTTGCCCTCCACCAAACACCCATCAAGTGTAACAAAAGAGATATTTACATTTCCCTGTTTCCCAGCCAAGTTAATCACACCCTTTTGTCTTCATCTGGGTTTGTTATTTCTGGAATGGCTACCTGTCTGGCACTCAGGTATCAGGATTCCAGGGATTATCACTCAGGCAGAGGGGCTGCTGAGTAGCTGAGCTCACATGTCTATATGAATTTCTGAAGTTTTCCAGTGAGCCAGTACAGAGATACATTTATCAGGGAATTCTTACATTTGGTATCGTGCGGCAAAGGCCCTTTGAATAGATAGGAAGCAACTGTGATGAAGTGTTTTGTGGAGACAAATCACAAAAGTCACAAAAGTGATTGTGCCGATTTTGGTAGTGGGCTGCATGTGCACGATATCTGCTGGAGGGGAAACCCCCCAAAAAACTATACATAAATTCCTGCAACAGTCAAGGCAGCCAAATCCTGTCACTATTTGTGCAGCAAGGATCCTGCCTCCAGCACCCTAGAGTTGCCCAATCAATGTGAAAGGGGGTCTTTTTTTAGAAGAAGCCTTATCGCCCTCTATGCTGGTTTGGATCCTTCAGAGATTTCCAAAAGTACAGCCAAAAAGAAGTCCTGCACATTCATAAGGATTATAAACTTGCTTTTTAAAATGTGTGTGTGTGTGTGTGTGTTTTAGAGAGAGAGAGAGAGAGAGAGAGAGAGAGAGAGAGAGAGAGAGAGAGAGACTGATCCCCAGGAAGTTGAAATCAGTGCTCCATTCTGGTCCTTTCAAGTGTCTCCGCAGAATCTCACCCCACGCAATGATGCCTGCACATCCCTGCCTCATAAAACCCCTGGCATCTGAATTGCAGAGACAGAAGAATGGCAGATGAAGATGATAGACTTTATGGAGCTGGCTGATCTCACCGGGAGAATCCGCGACCAGAAAGAAGAGGAATATCAAGAAGACTGGATGAAATTTAAAGACTATTTGAATAAATATTGTAATATTAAAGATTTGTAACCACTTGAAAGAACTAATTAGGCCTAGGAATAAATAAATAAGAAAAAGTATGATAAGAAAAGTTAGGAAATTTGATTATGACTGGAATATTGTTATGTGGAATAATGATATTGGAAACTGCTACATTTATTTACAAGGAAATTCAGCTGGAAGAGATTAGAGGAAGTCAAGTAATATGTTTATGAAGTTGGATTTTAATTAATTAACTAAGACTTATTGTATGTGGTGGTATATGTGAGGTTTGAAATACTTTATTTCTTTTATTTTCTTTTTTCTTTTTCTTTTATTATTCTTTTTCTGTTATGTTAAAGTTATGTTTCTGTATGAAATTTAATAAACATTATTGGGGGGGGAAATGAATTGCAGAGACGGAAGGGTACCCGGGGGTCATCTAGTCTAACCCCCAAATCTATCCCAGCATCCCAGACGACCCAGTTCCCTCCATTGATGATTCCCCAAACTGGAATACGGAGACATTCTGCCTCCAACAGCGAAGGTAAAACGCAGGCATCAGGACTTGGCATCACCGCTGCCTACCATTGAAAAGGGGAACGCCCCTGAACTAAAATTATACCCATTAACTCAAGTAATAGCAGCTCATTCTTCTGAAATCTAGAAAATGGGGGGGGGGGGCTAGCTGAGAAACCAGGCAGATTAACCCTTGTGCTAGAACCAACACAGTATTAGTTCAGCCGCCACAATAAAGGAGTGATTAATATGAAATGCTTCACGAGAAAAATGACTGCTGCCCATTTTAAACTGCTCATTTCCAGCGGGGGAGTTGAGAGACAGATTCCTTTGGCTCCCGGATTCATTTTTCAAAGGAGGAACATAAACATCACCACGGTGGAAACGTTTAGCGGCTCCTTCCAGCTTTCCACTACAGGGAGCGGCGAGCGCTGCTCAGACTCCAGATTACTGACCTCGGCAAGATCAGCGTAGGAAGAACATAGATGCGCCTCAGAAGCATGTCAAAGCATTTAAACTCTGGTGCAACATACACACTCGGGTTTTTAAAACGGGCCTCTTCCAAATGAATGGAATCGGTCTCGCTCAAAAGGGTATGCCATCTATAGCACTCGTTCGGCTTAACCTTTGAACAGTTTGAGAAATTCCCCAGGCGCCAGGTGCGCTTTGCAACTCACACAGGTCCAATTGCAACCACGTGGAGATCTCTGGGTGCCAGGTGGGTGGCTGACATCTTCACCTGACTGGTCCCTCCAGCTTTCTTAAGCAGGTAGGCGGGAGAGTTTATTTCTTGCATTTATATCCCTCCTCTCCAGGGTTTCCTCCCCAAGCAATCAGAGACTACGCCTACATGCAGCCAACCTCTCCTCTGCCCTTTTCACGCCTCTTCTGGTTCTGGGAGACAGCAGGGAAGCGAGCTTCTCACAGCAGGAGGGGAAGACACCCTTGAGTGTTCACCTCCCTTGTCAAGGAGTGTGAGTTTTATGGATGCAGAACTTTTTCAAAACATGCATGCAGCCGTTTTTTTCTGGTTAGTCTGCGGGACTCGAGGTCAATGCAGAGAAGGGAACTATATCTTCTGCCACTGAGCAGCTCTGCATCTTTCTGCACACACAGTCTATCCTGTCTATTCTTCACTTCTACAACTGGATGCGCTCTCATGAGCTGAAGTTTTGAGCCTTACTGGGGATCCAGTAAGAACTTGGACTTTGTAATCATTTCTACACTTTTGTTGTTGTTGTTTAGTCGTTTAGTCGTGTCCGACTCTTCGTGACCCCCTGGACCAGAGCACGCCAGGCCCTCCTGTCTTCCACTGCCTCCCGCAGTTTGGTCAAACTCATGCTGGTAGCTTCGAGAACACTGTCCAACCATCTCGTCCTCTGTCGTCCCCTTCTCCTTGTGCCCTCCATCTTTCCCAACATCAGGGTCTTTTCCAGGGAATCTTCTCTTCTCATGAGGTGGCCAAAGTCTTGGAGCCTCAGCTTCAGGATCTGTCCTTCCAGTGAGCACTCAGGGCTGATTTCCTTCAGAATGGAGAGGTTTGATCTTCTTGCAGTCCATGGGACTCTCAAGAGTCTCCTCCAGCACCAGAATTCAAAAGCATTAATTCTTCGGCGATCTGCCTTCTTTATGGTCCAGCCCTCACTTCCATACATCACTACTGGGAAAACTATAGCTTCAACTATACAGATCTTTGTTGGTAAGGTGATGTCTCTGCTTTTTAAGATGCTGTCTAGGTTTGTCATTGCTTTTCCCCCAAGAAGCAGGCGTCTTTTAATTTTGTGACTGCTGTCACCATCTGCAGTGATCATGGAGCCCAAGAAAGTAAAATCTCTCACTGCCTCCATTTCTTCCCCTTCTATTTGCCAGGAGGTGATGGGACCAGTGGCCATGATCTTCGTTTTTTTTATGTTGAGCTTCAGACCATATCTTGCGCTCTCTTCTTTCACCCTCATTAAAAGGTTCTTTAATTCCTCCTCACTTTCTGCCATCAAGGTTGTGTCATCTGCATATCCGAGGTTGTTGATATTTCTTCCGGCAATCTTAATTCCGGCTTGGGATTCATCCAGCCCAGCCTTTCGCATGATGAATTCTGCATATAAGTTAAATAAGCAGGGTGACAATATACAGCCTTGTCGTACTCCTTTCCCAATTCTGAACCAATCAGTTGTTCCATATCCAGTTCTTAAACCTCCGTAAACTATCGCTCATGAATTCTGCTGCCTGTGTGTGTGTTTTTTTTTTCTTGGGACTTGGCACAGGAGTTGCACTTCATGCAACCGCAACTCGGCTACTTTCTGCCCATGCCCTGGAGTTGCCACACTCTGGCATGGAGACAGGGCGGTGACTAAATTCGCACCTGACTCCTCTCTGCCTTTTGGCCTCCTTCCTCCCAGCCTCCTGCTTCAGCTTCTGCCTCCAGTTCTGGGCTTCCTCTGTCACAGACTCTCCCCGCTCACGAAACCCTGTTACCTCTTCAGCTTCCAACACCACCTCCTCCCCGTCCTCTCCTTCGGACCACCCATTGTGGTCCCACAATCACTCCCTGGGCTCTGCGCCTTCTTCCCTCGGGGGTCCCCTAGCTGGTTCCTCCCACCATTCCTCTGCGTCCAACAAGTCCATAACATTCAGATACACAGTAAAGGTGGCGCTGTGGTCTAAACCACTGAGCTTCTTGGGCTTGCTGATCAGAAGGTCAGCGGTTCGAATCCGCGCAACAGGGTGAGCTCCCATTGCTCTGTTCCAGCTCCTGCCAACCTAGCAGTTCAAAAGCATACCAGTGCAAGTAGATAAATAGGTATAGCTGTGGCGGGAAGGTAAACAGCGTTTCTGTGCACTCTGACTTACATCGCAGTGTTCCATTGCACCAGAAGCAGCTTAGTCCTGCTGGCCACATGACCCAGAAAGCTGTCTGCGGATAAATGCTGGCTCCCTCAGCCTGAAAGCGAGATGAGCACCGCGACCCCATAGTCGCCTTTGACTGGACTTAACCATCCAGGGGTCCTTTACCTTTTACACCACGGCAGAATTGGCACTATTGCAGGTGCCACAAAACACCTGTTCTGCGTTGGTGAGAACTCAACGGTTTAGTGTGGCAGCACCTGAACTTTGGAACTCCCTGCCTATTGATATCAAGTAGGCACCAGCTCTCTCGGCCTGAAAGCGAGATGAGCGCCGCACCCCAGAGTCACCTTTGACTGGACTTAACCGTCCAGGGGGCCCTTTACCTTTTACTGATGGAAATGTCAGCAAGTGCGTCCATTCTCTTCCCCAGAAATAGACTTTGCAAAGAGCAAATTTGCTTAAGCTCTGCTGCTGGCTCTCCCTGTCGGTCCCAGGGGCAGAATTTGGCGTTTCAAATTTAATAATAATAATAATAATAATAATAATAATAATAATAATTTATTTATACCCCGCCCTTCCCGGTTCAGGAAACCGGGCTCAGGGCGGCTAACAACAAATTTAAAACACTTAATTGATGCAACAAAAAACAGCATAAAATATGGTATAAAGCGTAAATAACAATAAAATCAAAAATCAGTTTGGGGGGAAATCCATCCAATAAACATTAGATGATCACCAGGCTAAATCACTGGCTAAATTAGTCCCACTTGGGCCAGCGAGAAGACCTTGTGCAACCCCGGCCTCTCACGCTACGTTTCAGGGCACTGCTGTGGCGTCCCCTGCACGGTGGCACCCAGTATGGCCAATCCAATCGCGCTGCTCTAAAACCGCCTCTGCCCACCCCCCCAATTGGGGCTGATCCCCTTTAAATGAGCCCTCTCCTGCTGCCAGGAAGTTGGCACAGTGTGTTTTCTTTCTGTCTTTTCTGAGCAGTTGGTATGAGGCCGAGGCTCTGGAAGCCCTCAGACAGGAAACAGCTGTCTGATCACAAAAATCTCCTTAGATTAGCTACTCTCTCTCACTGGGCCCATCTGCGAAGCTACCAGGAAGAGGGATGGGGAAGCAGCTGCCTCCTGTCACCGTTCTGAATCAGCTCCCTGCCCTTCAAAACACCAGCTTCCAGATCTTTATTGCATCAACTGGATGCAGGAAGGTCGTGCAAAAGCCCAAGAAGCAGTACAGCTGGGATGAGGAACCCGGAGTCCTGGCTCTCTGAGAGGCAGTGGTGGTGTAGTGGTTAGAGCAGGCGTCCTCAACCTCGGCCCTCCAGACGCTTTTGGCCTACAACTCCCATGATCCATAGCTAGAAGGACCAGTGGTCAGGGATGATGGGAATTGTAGTCCCAAAACATCCGGAGGGCCCAGTTGCCTATGCCTGGTTTAGAGTGTCAGGGTGGGGCCTAGGAGCCCAGGGTTCGGATCCCCGCTCAGCCACGAAGCTCACTAGGGTTTTTTTGGAATTAAATTGGTTAAATTGCTTTCTGTTTTTGGAATTAAATTGCCTCCATTTTATCCGTTCATTTCATTCTCAATTGCCTCCGACAACAAGAGAAACGCACATCATGGGGAGATTTCGTACAATAGGAGGCTAATTACTAGCTTGGGAAGAGCAGAGTAAATAATAGCAAGAACTGGGGCTTTGTCTTCTCTGCGCTGCCTTTCCACGCATTCACGTAAAAAAGGCAAAAGAAGTGGCAATCAGGAACCCGACCCACTGGGATTGTATTTTATTTTTTAAAAGCAATGAGCCGAAACTGTGGGAGGAAGGCAGTTTTAGGGAGGCAGGGGTCTAAACCAGTAGTGGTCCTTTCCCAAAGGACGCAGGTGGCTTGCCGATCAGAAGGTCGGCAGTTCGAATCCCCGCGACGGGATGAGCTCCCGTTGCTCTGTCCCAGCTCCTGGCAACCTAGCAGTTCGAAAGCACACCAGCACAAGTAGATAAATAGGTACCACTGTGGTGGGAAGGTAAACGGCATTTTCGTGCACTCTGGTTTCCGTCACGGTGTCCCATTGTGCCAGAAGTGGCTTAGTCCTGCTGGCCACGACCCGGAAAGCTGTCTGCGGACAAATGCCGGCTCCCTCAGCCTGAAAGCGAAGATGAGCGCCGCACCCCATGGTCAAATTCAACTGGCCTTAACCGTCCAGGGGTCCTTTACCTTTTTTACCTATTCCAAGGATATTGATAAGCTGGATCATGCCCAGAGGAGGGTGACCAAGATGACTGAGGGTCTGGAAACCAAGACTTATGAGGAGCAGGTTAGGGAGTTGGTGTTAGGATATAGTTCCGTTCCACCTTAAAAGGCAACAGGCTGTTGTGTGTCACATGCCTGTTTACTTCCAGCACTTGCTGGGAGCTATAACATTTGCATTACTGCTGTTTTGCTGGAGATGAAGGGAAGCACACATGTTTACCTTGGTTCCTGAACTATGTTGAATAAAACACCTGTAAATACAGCTTGCCACAGCAAACTATGGCAAGTTCTTAAAGAAATGGGAGTGCCTGATCACCTCATCTGTCTCCTGAGAAATCTCTATGTGGGACAAGAAGCTACAGTTAGAACTGGATATGGAACAACTGATTGGTTCAAAATTGGGAAAGGAGTACGACAAGGCTGTATATTGTCTCCCTGCTTTTTTAACTTATATGCAGAATTCATCATGCGAAAGGCTGGGCTGGATGAATCCCAAACCGGAATTAAGATTGCCGGAAGAAATATCAACAACCTCAGATATGCAGATGACACAACCTTGATGGCAGAAAGTGAGGAGGAATTAAAGAACCTCTTAATGAGGGTGAAAGAGGAGAGCGCAAAATATGGTCTGAAGCTCAACATCAAAAAAACGAAGATCATGGCCACTGGTCCCATCACCTCCTGGCAAATAGAAGGGGAAGAAATGGAGGCAGTAAGAGATTTTACTTTCTTGGGCTCCATGATCACTGCAGATGGTGACAGCAGTCACGAAATTAAAAGACGCCTGCTTCTTGGGAGAAAAGCAATGACAAACCTAGACAGCATCTTAAAAAGTAGAGACATCACCTTGCCAACAAAGGTCCGTATAGTAAAAGCTATGGTTTTCCCAGTAGTGATGTATGGAAGTGAGAGCTGGACCATAAAGAAGGCTGATCGCCGAAGAATTGATGCTTTTGAATTATAGTGCTGGAGGAGACTCTTGAGAGTCCCATGGACTGCAAGAAGATCAAACCTCTCCATTCTGAAGGAAATCAGCCCTGAGTGCTCACTGGAAGGACAGATCCTGAAGCTGAGGCTCCAATACTTTGGCCACCTCATGAGAAGAGAAGACTCCCTGGAAAAGACCCTGATGTTGGGAAAGATGGAGGGCACAAGGAGAAGGGGACGACAGAGGATGAGATGGTTGGATGGTGTTCTCGAAGCTACCAGCATGAGTTTGACCAAACTGCGGGAGGCAGTGGAGGACAGAAGTGCCTGGCGTGCTCTGGTCCATGGGGTCACAAAGAGTCGGACATGACTAAACGACTAAACAACAACAACATAATACAGCTTGCACATGTCTCTGTCCGCCTCTTCTGCTGCAAAGAGTTCTTATCTCTGCTGGTTTGCGTGCTCAGAGTCTCTAAAGGCATCTGAGGCTTGAGTCACAGTTTTGATGCTGTTCTGAGAATCGGAGTATTGCCCAGCTGCTGGCCGGTGGCTGGAGCCAGCTGGGGGCCTGTCAATTGCCCCCAACTCCCGGCAGCATCCCAACAAGGTCCCAAGGTCCTATGGCTCGGTCGGGATGGCATGGGGATGAGGGACCAACTCCCTTCTCTTGCGGGGGCCCAATTAGTGCCATTGCCTTCCGTTAAGAGTTTGGGTGTAATCCTTGACGCCTCCCTTTCCAAGGAGGCGCAGGTTACAGCAACAGCCAAGGCGACATTTTTCCACCTTCGCCGCATCAAGCAGTTGGTCCCTTACCTTTCCCGCCCTGATCTGCCACAGTGATCCATGCGACGGTCACCTCCAGGCTTGACTACTGTAATTCGCTCTACGCGGGGCTGCCCTTGAAGCTGTCCCAGAAACTCCATCGGGTGCAGAATGCTGCAGCGAGGCTCCTCACGGGGTCTCTGCCATGGGAGCATATTCACCCAGTGCTTTTCCAGCTGCACTGGCTCCCGGTGGAGTACAGGGTCAGATTTAAGGTGATGGTTTTGACCTTTAAAGCCCTTCACGGCCTAGGACCCTCGTACCTATGGGACCACCTCTCCCAGTATGCCCCACGGAGAGCCTCAAGGTCCATAAATAGCAACACCCTAGGGGTCCCGGGCCCTAAGGAAGTTAGATTAGCTTCAACCAGAGCCAGGGTCTTTTCAACACTGGCCCCGGCATGGTGGAACGCTCTGTCTCATGGGGCCCTGCAGGATCTGATCTCTTTCCGCAGGGCCTGTAAGACAGAGTTGTTCCCCCTGGCCTTTGGCTTGGAGCCAATTTGATGCCCTCCCCCTCTTTCTTTTTTTCTTTTCCTTTCTCCTCCTGCGATGAGGTTTCAATGTTTTAATGTATTTTAATTTTGTTTTTAAGTTGTATTCATTCAATTTGTTTTTATTATTGCTTGTTAGCTGCCCTGAGCCTGGCCTTGGCTGGGGAGGGTGGGGTCTAAATAAAAATTATTATTATTATTATTATTATTAACAATTGGGTGAGTTTGCCCTGAAGAGGAGACCGAGAGGTGATGTGACAGCCATATTCAAATATCAAAAAGGCTGTCACAGGGAATATGGCGCAAGCTTCTTTGCTGCTGCTGATGCTCTGGAAGGAAGGACCCAAACCAATTACAAGAAATGAGAACTCGGCTAAACATTAGGAAGACTTTTCTGATGGTAAGAGCTGTTTGACAGTGGAAGGGGCTCCCTCGGAATGTGGGGGACTCGTTGGAGGTTTTTTAGCAGCTTGGATGGTCATCCTACCTTCCAGAGCAGGAGAAAACAATTTGTTCTTTCTTCCATGTGACAGATTGGGGGTGATTGGTTTAGGGTGCAACAAACAATACGGTGGTTTTGCCAACAAAGGTCCGTATAGTTAAAGCCATGGTTTTCCCAGTAGTGATGTATGGAAGTGAGAGCTGGACCATAAAGAAGGCTGATCGCCGAAGAACTGATGCTTTTGAATTCTGGTGCTGGAGGAGACTCTTGAGAGTCCCATGGACTGCAAGAAGATCAAACCTCTCCATTCTGAAGGAAATCAGCCCTGAGTGCTCACTGGAAGGACAGATCCTGAAGCTGAGGCTCCAATACTTTGGCCACCTCATGAGAAGAGAAGATTCCCTGGAAAAGACCCTGATGTTGGGAAAGATGGAGGGCACAAGGAGAGGGGACGACAGAGGACGAGATGGTTGGACAGTGTTCTCGAAGCTACCAGCATGAGTCTGACCAAACTGCGGGAGGCAGTGGACGACAGGAGTGCCTGGCGTGCTCTGGTCCAGGGGGTCACGAAGAGTCGGACACGACTAAACAACTAAACAACAACAACAACAACCTTTCACAATTTCGGAACTGCAGCTCAACCAAAGTGCACAAATTGGAAATGCAGCCTCCTCGGTTCAAAATCAAACAACGCACAGCTAAGTTTCTAGTCCTCAAGGAGCGCAGGAACATTGCAGCCATCAAACTTAGAACCAAAATACCAGGAAAAGAACCAAATATTCTTGCAGCAGCCCCAATTATTGTTTGGGGAGGGAAATTAATGGAACAGGCATCTCCACTGTTTTGATTCTGCCTCCAATGGGCCTGCTGAAAATTTTTCAAGAAGAATCTCTGCCCTTGTTTGCATTTTGAATTTTGATTCCCCAAGATAAAAGGGGGAAATCTTCCAAGCAGGGGAAATGTAACAGATGTACTTTTTGTTCAACGTGAGAAACACTCAACAAATCCCTTTGCTGCGCAGGATCTAAAGCTCTAACCCCAGGGGTTTCGGTATCAGGAAGCAGGGTGAATCCCTGAAGCTTCCAAGGCAACAAGCGTACTGCAAGCTGTCTCCAAAAATAAAAATAAAAGGATGTAGATTTCCTGGGAGAAAAGCCCGCACCAGGAATAGAGGCTCCTCAAGTCTTTGAGAGGCACAGCGTTCAAAGAGTTAAGCCCAAGGCAGGAAGGATGGAAGGGAGAAAAGGTAGCGCTGGATTCTGCAAGGAAGAAATACACAAAAGGCACTCTGCACGTGCTCTGGGGGCACTCCGCTACAATTTTCCCAGATAAGAAACCCGATTATCCACATCATCATCATCATTATAAATTATTATTTATACCCCGCCCATCTGGCTGAGTTTCCCCAGCCACTCAGGGCGGCTTCCAGCAAGATATTAAAAACACAGAAAAAGATCAAACATTAAAAATCTCCCTAAACAGGGCTGCCTTCAGATGTCTTCTAAAAGTCAGATAGTTGTTTATTTCCTTGACATCTGGCGGGAGGGCGTTCCACAGGGCAGGTGCCACCACCGAAAAGGCCCTCTGCCTGGTTCCCTGTAACCTTACTTCTCACAGCAAGGGAACCGCCAGAAGGCCCTTGGAGCTGGACTTCTGTGTCTGGGCAGACCGATGGGGATGGAGACGCTCCTTCAGGTATACTGTAAATTTCGGAGTTTAGATGAGATGACCCTTTGGGTAAGGTTACCAGACGTCCCAGTTTCCTGGGGACAGTTCTTGGATTTATAAATCAGTCCCTATACAAGATCCATAGAAGTTGAAAAGTGTCCCTGGTTTCATTGGGATATAAATCTAGTAACCTTACCTTTGGGTCATCTACATTTTATGATTCAAGCTGATATTTTTTTTAAGCCACCTAAGGTGGGAAAGGGACACGGGTGGCGCTGTGGGTTAAACCACAGAGCCTAGGACTTGCTGATCAGAAGGTCGGCGGTTCGAATCCCCGCAACAGGGTGAGCTCCAGTTGCTCGGTCCCTGCTCCTGCCAACCTAGCAGCTCGAAAGCACGTCAAAGTGCAAGTAGATAAATAGGTACCACTCCGGCAGGAAGGTAAACGGCGTTTCTGTGCGCTGCTCTAGTTCGCCAGAAGTGGCTTAGTCCTGCTGGCCACATGACCCGGAAGCTGTACGCCGGCTCCCTCGGCCAATAAAGCAAGATGAGCGCCGCAAGCCCAGAGTCAGCCACGACTGGACCTTATGGTCAGGGGTCCCTTTACCCTTAAGGTGGGAAAGGGAAGGAGCTGGCGGGTGGGGTGTCGAAAGGAAGGAAGTTCAAGGAGCAGGAAGAAGCAAAAGTACCAGAAAAAAACCCGAATTTGCAGTTCAGAATGCTGACTCTCAAGCGCTTCCTTCCTTCATATCCTGCTCTGCAGAGAAAGTGCCCTGAGAACAGCTGCCTTCAGCTTTGTTTTCCACCGCAAACTCAACAACTTCCGTTTGCTTTCTACGCATTTGCACAGGAGGCAAAGTCCAGCAGCAGGAAGCCGCAGGCAACAAACAACACTTGCAGCTCGCCTCTGGCGAGTCGCTTTTAACGCTAGGCGAATAGCTGCCTCCAATCGCCCACCGCAACCTTTTGCCAGCTGGAGAAAGCACTCAAACAGTGTTCTTAGCTGGCTGTTCCCAACCCTAGGGTTGATGCAAAAACCGAAGTATTAAAAACTGAATATTCCCACACACTCGAAAAATGTTCATGTGGGAAAACTGTACAATGAAATCCATATATATATATAAAAGTTAAAATCAGAAATCAGCTAACTATTGTAGTGAAGTGTGTTCCCAATTGCCTGCACAAGGTTTTCATCCTCCTGAATCTTTATTTGCAGAGCATTTGAAGTCAGCTAAGGAGGGAAAAAAACCCTGCAAAAAAATAAAAATAAAGAATTGACTTTTTTATTTTTTAGTCTACTCAAAATCCTAAATGAAGTGTTAACAAAATGGCAAGATTTGATTGTGAAATCTGCTTAGGGGGGAAACAAAATGAGAGAGAGAGAGAGAGAGAGAGAGAGAGAGAGAGAGAGAGAGAGAGAGATTTATAATATTAATATCACGAGGAGTTCTGAACAGCAAAAGCGAATCCTGGGGCACATTTATCCTGGCCAGGTCCCTGGGAGGTGAAGGACAGAGCCAAGAATTGGATGCAAGGAAGGTGCGCTGGCAAAACGCCTGGAACACAAGTCGCTCTCCTGAACATCTTTATCGCCAAAGGAAAGAGGTCATTGCCATGCAAGGCACATCCGACGGCGGCTTGCATCCGACCCTCCCTTCCGCCACTCATCTAAAATAAGGTAGGACAGCTGCCAAAATATTTTCATAAGCCAAGTGATGTGCTCAGCTTAAAATTATGCTAATGATATTCCTCATCAGCATCCGAGTGGCATTTTTAGAACAGGCGGCAATGCCTCTGTTGTCGGGCGCAGTGAGAGAGGAGATATACAAGACAAGGCAAAGGCAGGGCAGATCTTCGATTAAGCTTGCAGGAATCCGCGCTGCGAACCCTGCATCTATGGGAAGAAGGAAATTGTCCTTTCGAAGGAGCAGGTGCGCAGCCTGGGAGTCATTTTGGACTCACAGCTGTCCACGGAGGCGCAGGTCAGTTCTGTGTCCAGGGCAGCTGTCTACCAGCTCCATCTGGTACGCAGGATGAGACCCTCCCTGCCTGTGGACTGCTTCGCCAGAGTGCTGCATGCTCTGGTTATCTCCCGCCTGGACTACTGCAATGCTCTCTACATGGGGCTACCTTTGAAGGTGACCCAGAAACTGCAACTAATCCAGAATGCGGCAGCCAGACTGGTGACTGGGAGCGGCCACCAAGACCGTATAACACCGGTTTTGAAAGACCTACATTGGCTCCCAGTACGTTTCCGAGCACAATTCAAATTGTTGGTGCTGACCTTGAAAGCCCTAAACGGCCTCGGCCCAGTAGACCTGAAGGAGCGTCTCCACCCCCATCGTTCAGTCCAGACACTGAGGTCCAGCTCTGAGGACCTTCTGGCGATTCCCTCACTGCGAGAAGTGAGCTTACAGGGAACCAGGCAGAGGGCCTTCTCGGTGGTGGCGCCTGCCCTGTGGAACGCCCTCCCATCAGATGTCAAGGAAATAAACAACTATCTGACTTTCAGAAGACATCTGAATGCAGCCCTGTTCAGGGAAGTTTTTAATGACTGATGTTTTATCATGTTTTTAATATTCTGTTGGGAGCCACCCAGAGTGTCTGGGGAAACCCAGCCAGATGTGAGGGGTATAAATACATTATTATTATTATTATTATTATTATTATTATTATTATTATTATTTCATTCTCCTAGGATGGCAGCATGCCACAATGGCTCACAGGTTCCTTCAGCAAGGTGCGATAGTCAACGTCCATGGGAGAGAATCTTTTGCAAGTTTATGTGCATCATCCCAATCTGAGCTGGGGGCTGTACATTTGTAGATTTGCTGGGCTATTATCCTTGACCATTGGCCTTTCTGGATCAGCCTGCAGAAAATGACCATTAGCTTTATACATGCTTGGAAATCAAAGTGTTGGTGCTTTAAACCTTTAAAGCCCTAAACGGCCTCGGCCCAGTAGACCTGAAGGAGCGTCTCCACCCACATTGTTCAGCCCAGATACAGAGATCCATCTCCGAGGGCCTTCTGAGGGTTCCTTCACTGCAAGAAGTGAGGTTACAGGGCCTTCTTGGTTGTGGTACCCTCCCTGTCACCCTCCTATCAGGAGATAAAGAACTACACAACTTTTAGAAGACATCGGAAGGCAGCCCTGTATCAGGAATTTTTTTAATGCGTGACGGTTTGTTATGTTTTTATATGTGGCTGGGGCAACCCAGTCAGATGGGCATGGTGTAAATAATAAAATTATTATTATTATTATTATTATTATTATTATTATTATTATTATCATCAATCATGTCACATTCTCAGAGGAAAAGCTGGTGTGGAAACAGCAGAAACAAACAGGAGATGAAGCAATTTTGTTTGTTCAGGGGGTGCTTGCTCCATGTGCCAGATTTTCGAAAAAGAAATAAACAGTGTCTTTCATCACTCCCATCCTAAAAATACCTGAACTGGTCCGACTTCTCTAATCACTACAACACGCTGGCTCTAAAGCCACATTATATTCCCCAGACTTTTGCCTCGTGGCCAGGAAACGAATGAAAGGAGCAGAGCAAGAGAGAACGAAAAACAATGCCATTTCTCCTATTTTGAAAGTGTATATATCATCACTACAGGAAATCACACTTCTTCTTCTTTTTGCTATTTGCCCGCAAGTGCCCAAGGCCAGTTCGGAGTCAAGCGCCGGGGGAAACTGCAGGATTTTCACACATTAGGGTTTTTTGAAACAGACACACTCAGGGACATACCAGCAAGCGGTTTTCACACATCATGGCTGGATCAGGCAACTTTCCCTGGAGGGAGAGCAGGAGGAGAAGGGGGCGGCGGACGACCTGATATTCTGAAAGTCTGGAGAGACATAGCATATGGTCCCAGAACACCGGCAGAAAGCCAGCCTTCTATTTTCAGTCTTCTATTTTCAATCTTCCACAACAATTTCCTCAAAAGGGAGAATGACTTACAGCAGGGACGGCTCAGCCAAGGCCCTCGAGCCGCTGGCAAAGTATATAAGCACAATCTGGAGGCATCAGACCAAACCGGGGTTAAAGGAGCAGAGATAACAATTCCTTGCACGACGTGATCTGAATTGAGAAAGCCATGGTATGCAATCACCCAAACCAGAACATAAAAACATGGTACAAAGTGGTGGTGGTGTGGGTATGGGGGATTCCCTGGTCCTGAATGGGGTAACTGGCGATTTTCCTGTCGTTATTCTGTCTCTCACAGCTACAATAAACCTACCATTAAAATTATGGACTCGTCATTTCTTCCTCAGAGGGCAAAAGGGCAAATTTAGCAGGGGATCAAATACAGTGGTACCTCTGCTTGCGAACAGGATCCGTTCCGGAGGCCCGTTCGCAACAAGAAAGGAACACAACCCGCAGCGGAATATCTGTGCATGCGCAGGTTGCGATTTGCTGCTTCTGCGCATTCGCGTGACATCATTTTGTGCGTCTGCGCATGCGTGAGCGGCGAAACCTGGAAGTAACCCTTTCTGATACTTCTGGGTCGCCGCAGGACGCAACCTGAAAAAACGTAACATGAAGCAAACATAACAAGAGGTATGACGGTACTTTTTCTCCTCACTGTATATAAAAACATAATAAAACATTAATAAAACATTAAACTTCCCTAGACAGGGCTGCCTTCTGATGTCTTCTGAAGATTGTATAGTTACTTAGCTCCTTGGTTTGGGGGTCACATAACTCCATATGCTCCAACATTTCTCCACTGAAAATAGGGATGGCCTAAGGAGAAGTGAAGGACGCGGGTGGCACTATGGGTTAAACCACAGAGCCTAGGACTTGCCGATCAGAAGGTCGGCGGTTCGAATCCCTGCAACGGGGTGAGCTCCCATTGCTCGGTCCCTGCTCCTGTCAACCTAGCAGTTCGAAGCACGTCAAAGTACAAGTAGATAAATAGGTACCGCTCCGGCGGGAAGGTAAACAGTGTTTCCGTGCGCTGTTCTGGTTCGGAAGAAGTGGCTTAGTCATGCTGGCCACATGACCCGGAAGCTGTATGCCGGCTCCCTTGGCCAATAAAGCAAGATGAGCGCCACAACCCCAGAGTCGTCTGCGACTGAACCTAATGGTCAGGGGTCCCTTTACCTTTACCTTTAAGGAGAAGTGGGAGATTCTGGGATCAAATAAGAGACTGGGACGGCTTCTGTAAATCCAGGACTGTTGCTGGAAAATAGGGACACTTGGAGGGTCTGTGTTGGCTATTTAAAGAGCACTCACTCTGCTTATGCGGAACGGTCTCCCTCGGGAAGTTGTGGATTCTCCTTCCTTGGAGGTTTTGAAGCCATCTGTTATGTACTGAGTTGAATAGGATCCAAAATACAGCAGTCTGATTGGTCCTAGAACAACAGGATTAAGAATGCGGCATTCTGATTGGTCCTAGAACAATAGAATCCAGAATGGAGCAGTCTGATTGGTCCACAGGAGCCACCCAATCCAGCTCCAGGTGGAAATGAATTCGCAACCTGATTGGCCTATAGGTGAATTCCAGAATTAGCCAATCACGTGGGGCCCATTGTGTAAATAATGTATATAAAGCAGACATTCTGGAGGAATTTCCATTCCTCCTCACCACTATGAGCTGAATAAAGAGCATGAAATCCACTCTCGACTCCGAGTATATTTCACCATCTGTCATGGATGCTTTAGCTCAGATTCCTGCATTGTGTGGGGTTAGACTAGATGACCCTCAGGTCCCTTCAAATCTACGGTTCTATGATTCCATGTCCATTTACCCCATTGTTTGTTGTTGTTTAGTCATTTAATCGTGTCCGACTCTTTGTGACCCCCTGGACCAGAGCACGCCAGGCACTCCTGTCTTCCACTGCCTCCCGCAGTTTGGTCAAACTCATGTTTGGAGAACACTGTCCCACCATCTCGTCCTCTGTCGTCCCCTTCTCCTTGTGCCCTCCATCTCTCCCAACATCAGGGTCTTTTCCAGGGAGTCTTCTCTTCTCATGAGATAGCTTTCCTTATTGCAAGAAGTTTGATCTCTCAGGAGAAAGCGGGCTTGCTGAGCAAGACCTCCCAATCAACTATAATTTTGCAACTTGAACGTACCAGCCGCGTGCAATTGAATCCCACCTGAAAACAGCAGCAATCTGAAAGTGCCCAAAATCTTTGAACACTGCCGCTTTCCGACTGAGCATCCCTGACCGCGCAGTTGCAAAACGTTCCTGAAAAGGGAAGGAAACGCCTGCTCTCCTCCACGCCAAGGCCATTCATTATAAAAACCACATTTTGTTTAAGAATTTGCTTCTTCGCTGAGCTGCTGCAGGTAGGGGCAAATATTTGAAGTGTTTCTGTATAGCCGCTAATGGGGGGAAAGCCTCTTCAAATCAGAAGTGATTCACCATTGTCAGAAGCACGGTTTACAGCTCAATTAAAGTGGCTTAAAAGGCCAGTTCGTTATTATTATATTTTCCGTCTCTTTGCTGCCTGCTCCCGTCGGAAATCACATACGCTGGGATTATATAGCAGCGGCGATAAACCCACACACTGATTCAAGAAGGACATGAGAAGGTTTGGTTGCTGCGATAAAGCCTAATTTACTGCCTACGGAGCCTCCAGAAGCCGCTTTGCCTGCAGAAAGGGGCAGGAGGCAGTGAAAACTAGGTAGAGGGGGGCAGGGGGGAATCCGTTCGCATTGCAATTTACTGTGACCCAGCCTCATTTAAGGCCCCAGATAGCTCAGCTGGTCAGAGCGCTTTGCTGATAACACCAAGGTCGCCGGTTCGATCTCCATATGGGATAGCTGCGTATTCCGGGGGTTGGTCTAGATGCCCCTCAGGGTCCCTTCCAGCTCCAAGATATCACACGGCATTTCCGTGAGGACCCACAGCAGGCTACAACAATATCGCCGAACAATTTACCGTATTTTTTTGCTCTATAAGACTCACTTTTTCCCTCCTAAAAAGTAAGAGGAAATGTTGTGTGCGTCTTATGGAGCGAATGCAGGCTGCGCAGCTATCCCAGAATCCAGAACAGCAAGAGGGATCGCTGCTTTCACTGTGCAGCGATCCCTCTTGCTGTTCTGGCTTCTGAGATTCAGAATATTTTTTTTCTCGTTTTCCTCCTCCAAAAACTAGGTGCGTCTTGTGGTCTGGTGCGTCTTATAGAGCAAAAAATATGGTAAAGCCGAGTGTAGGTTCAAAAGAAAAAATGGTTTTAAAGTCACAAAGGCAGACAGGTACGAAAACGAACCTCATCTGCCAAAAAAGATTGCCTGAATTCTTCGAGCGGCTCTCTCTGCCTTTCAGCCAGAGAAGAGTCCAGCCTCTTATAGGAAGCTAATACCTACACTACCAAGTGAAGTCCTGGGAAGAGGAGGAGACCCTCTCTGGTTAGGTGTAGAACTAATTCAAAGGCCGGGCGAGACGACAGCACCCTCTGCTACCAGCCCAAAGGAAACATGAGCAGGACGAGAGAAATGAGCCCCAGGCTATGTGATAAAGCGCATTACAGTGGTACCTCGGGTTACAGACGCTTCAGGTTACATACCTTCAGGTTACAGATTCTGCTAACCCAGAAATAGTACCTCGGGTTAAGAACTTTGCTTCAGGATGAGAACAGAAATTGTGTGGCGGCAGCGTGAGGCCCTATTAGCTAAAGTGGTGCTTCAGGTTCAGAACAGTTTCAGATTAAGAACGGACCTCCAGAACAAATCAAGTTCTTAACCCGAGGTACCACTGTATTGGCTGGGGCTTCTGGGAGTTGTAAGCGTCTGCAGAGGAGCACCAGCCTAGAGCCACACTGTGCCGGAAGCCAGGGTTAGAAACTCGGATATACAGTGGATGCTCAGGTTGCGAACATGATCCGTGCGGGAGGCACGTTCACAACCCGCAGCGCCGCGTCTGCACACACGCGGGTTGTGATTCGGTGCTTCTGCGCATGCGCAAGTGCTGAAACCCAGAAGTAATCCGTTCCGGTACTTCCAGGTTCAGTGCAGTGGGCAAGCCAAAAACACGTAACCTGAAGCGTCTGTAACCCGTGGTATGACTGTATAAGCTGAGCACCAAATGGCTCCTTAACCCAGGGTTACAGTCGCCAAAACGGAACACCTAGTTGCCATTTTGGGGCCAGACGTCTTAAAAATGGTATTTTCCAACACAGTGGTACTTTGGTTCTCAAACTTAATCCGTTCCGGAAGTCCGTTCCGAAATCAAAGCGTTCCAAAACCAAGGCACACTTTCCCATAGAAAGTAATGCAAAACGGATTAATCCGTGCCAGACTTTTAAAAACAATCCCTAAAACAGCATTTTAACATGAACTGTGCTATCTAGCGAGACCACTGATCCATAAAATGAAAGCAATAAACAATGTACTGCAGTCACACAATCAATCAATCAGTAGCTGAACTGTGTTCCACACAGTCACAAAAAAACAGCCACGAAAACGCAAAATAAATAGCAAAAACAGACAGATCTCAGCGTAATACTCAAACTGGAAGTGTGGCTCTCAAATCGGAAGCATAACACTCAAAACGGAGCACGTTCGGCTTCCAAGAAAAGTTTGCAAACCGGAACACTTACTTCCGGGTTTGCAGTGTTTGGGTTCCAGGTTTTTTTGTGCACCAAGGCGTTTGAGAACCAAGGTACCACTGTACGGCCTTTTGGTTCCTGAAACTCATTCTGATAAAATATAACAGATAGAATTCTGTGGGATGTGTTTTGCTTTGTTGTTTAGTCATTTAGTCGTGTCCGACTCTTTGTGACCCCCTGGACCAGAGCACGCCAGGCACTCCTGTCTTCCACTGCCTCCCGCAGTTTGGTCAAACTCATGCTGGTAGCTTTGAGAACACTATCCAACCATCTCGTCCTCTGTCGTCCTCTTCTCCTTGTGCCCTCCATCTTTCCCAACATCAGGGTCTTTTCCAGGGAGTCTTCTCTTCTCATGAGGTGGCCAAAGTCTTGGAGCCTCAGCTTCAGGATCTGTCCTTCCAGTGAGCACTCGGGGCTGATTCCCTTCAGAATGGAGACGTTTGATCTTCTTGCAGTCCATGGGACTCTCAAGAGTCTCCTCCAGCACCAGAATTCAAAAGCATCCATTCTTCAGCGATCAGCCTTCTTTATGGCCCAGCTCTCACTTCCATACATGTGTTTTGCTAGCATGTGAAAACAGCCCACGTCCAAGGATCCTCAGGCTCGCACCTCCAGATGGCAGAGACGTCAGGCAGCAACCTGGCGCCCGGGCAGCTTCGCTTGGTTACAAGTGGCCGACATAGCCAGACAAGCAGAACTAAAAATTATGCAGCAGGGAAGAGAGTCGTCAAGTAGATGCCAAGCCATTAGCATTTTCACACAGCAACAGCTTTAAAAAAAAAGAAAAGTTTCCTTCCTCTGCCAGCACAAGCACACTGCTGCTGTACACAAGAGACCCACACTGCATTAGCACACAACGGCTGCTTGCAGGCTGGCAAAAGGTGTGCCCAGACAGCTTCCCCAAGGAGCGGGACCAGTCAGGGCTAATCCTCAGGTCAGCTCAGGTGTCATGACCTGGGTTCTCAGAGACTTGTCACTATTTCTGCAGCAGGGTTTTGGCACAAAATGGGAGCTTTTCAGTGACTGCGATACGATACAATAATCTTTATTGTCATTGTCCCATGCAGAACAACGAAATTGAAAAAATCTACATCAGACATTCAAACACCAATACGCCTGCTATCCCAGCTATCCCAGCCTGGTTAACCCGCTAAAACTCTGATAAAGGTAAAGGGACCATTAGGTCCAGTCGTGGCCGACTCTGGGGTTGTGGCGCTCATCTCGCTTTACAGGCCGAGGGAGCCGGCGTACAGCTTCCGGGTCATGTGGCCAGCATGACTAAGCCGCTTCTGGAGAACCAGAGCAGTGCACGGAAACGCCGTTTACCTTCCCGCCAGAGCGGTACCTGTTTATCTACTTGCACTTTGACGTGCTTTCGAACTGCTAGGTTGGCAGGAGCAGGGACCGAGCAACGGGAGCTCACCCCGTCGCGGGGATTCGAACCGCCGACCTTCTGATCGGCAAGCCCTAGGCTCTGTGGTTTAACCCACAGCACCACCTGCATCCCAAAACTCTGATACCCCATAAACTCTGATACCCCATTAAATACAATATACTCCCATAGAGACAACTTTACACTGCGTTTAAAACCAAAATCGAAGCATTCAGGAGTGCTGGAAACTTGAGGCGTATGCATGCCTCTCTTCTAAAAGCATTGGCTATTCTACAGTTTTCCCCTTGGTGATACTGTTGGAAAAAGGGATTTTCAACTCTGATCAATACGAACGATCAGAAAACAGAAAGGCTTCTTTGTGTTAATCAGGATACGAGAATTTGTCTCACATTAAAGGTAAAGGGACCCTGACCATTAGGTCCAGTCGTGGCCGACTCTGGGGTTGCGGTGCTCATCTCACTTTATTGGCCGAGGGAGCCGGCATACAACTTCCGGGTCATGTGGCCAGCATGGCTAAGCCGCTTCTGGCGAAACCAGAGCAGCGCACGGAAACGCCGTTTACCTTCCTGCCAGAGTGGTACCTATTTATCTACTTGCACTTTGAGGTGCTTTCGAACTGCTATGTTGGCCGGAGCAGGGACCGAGGAACGGGAGCTCAGACCATCCCGGGGTTTCGAACCGCCGACCTTCTGATTGGCAAGCCCTAGGCTCTGTGGTTTAACCCACAGCGCCACCCATGTCCCTGTTTCTCAAATTAAGACCTAATATAAATGAGATCACCTGGCAAAAGCAAGCTCACACCTCTCATTGAGTTGTATTTAAGGTTCTACAGTATTTGCATTTATCATTATATTTTGGAAATGACTCCTGTTCTTACATAGCTGCCTTGTTTTATACTTTCTGAACATCCCAGGACCCTATTACAGTCATACCTCGGATTACAGACGCTTCAGGTTGCGTTTTCTCGGGTTACGGACTGCCGAAACCCGGAAGTACCGGAACGGGTTACTTCCAGGTTTCAGCAGTCGCGCATGTGCAGAAGCGCTAAATCACGCTTTGCGAATGCGCTGAAGTGCCGAATCGCAACCCGCGCGTGCGCAGATGCGCAGATGCGGGTTGCAAACGTGCATCCCGCACGGATCACATTCGCAACCTGAGCGTCCGCTGTATAGCGCAGTTGCGTTATATGTTATAAATCAAGCACTGCTAGGAGTTGTTCAATGTATTTATCAGTAAAAAAAACTCAGTGTGGCTCAAGAAAATTCCTATTCCAAAAGCGTGGCCCAGAGAAAAAAGTTTGAGAACCAGCGAGTTAACCACTGCACAGCACCGGTGCAATAGGGGCTGTAACTGGAGATGAGCATACAGATGTTCTGAGGACTTTGCAGAGGTCCAGACCTATTTGCCCGCTGTAGCAAATACAACAAAGGGTCTCCAAACAGTTATAAATGTTATTACGGCATAGGTTTTCATGGGCCACAGCCTACTGATGACAGATGATTTTGAGAAGTCCAAAAAGAGCAGCAAAGCCTTGAGAGGATTCAGAATTTAGGACTATTCTGGTTTTAAAGCAAGACTTGAGGATTCTAAGCGCCAGCCCTTCAAATTGACAGCATCTATTACAAGCCTCCGCTCTCATGTAACCATTCCCAGGTTCGCAGAGGAGGATTCTTGCTGAAGGAAAAGGGTTTGAAAGGATCCGTGGATCCCGTAACCAAGAATTTGACATACAGGGTGCTATTATGTAGATCTCTCTCTCTCGCTCACTCAGTTAGGCGTGCCATCAATCAACAGACTTGCGCGGCAAACGAAAAACAAAAAAACTGCTGGCTGGGCCTTTTCCTTGCTGATACCTTGAAATATTAATTGGATTTTGAAAGACACAGAAGACAAGATCGCTTGTAAACGGCTATCGGGAGAAACAGGAGACCATAATCCTCTTGCTTGACAGACGAGATGACAAGGGCTCTGTGGCTATCACGGCCCTTAAAAGCACAACAAAATCTATCCTCCTCAGAAGTTACAAGGTATATCCTTCTGTCATCCACTGCTACAAGATCCTTCCTCCTTGCAGACCAAGATTACCAGAGGACAGCAAACACGGCAAAAAATTTAGCTGGGACAATCAGAATAAGATCTACCACCTGACTGACATATTAAATGCCTAGTAAAGAAAGCCAATTCGTTCATATGTTTTATTTGGAGTGAAGGGCTGTTATTAACTCTTTCATTTGTTTAGTTGTAAATTCTTTTTTCTTTCTTTTTTTGCATAGCCAAGCACCCAGCTATAGCTGTATTTGACTGTATTTGATTCCTTTGCTGTAGCTTGTGGCTGACACAAATAAGGAGAATACAAAAACAGTCAGATTCCTTTCGTAGGTTCACCAGCAGGGCACAAAGGTGATGTCAACGTACTGTTTGTACTTTGCATCCAGCTCTCGCAGGTAGGCTGCCTCAGAACAAAAAGGTTCCATGTGGCTAAGAGATCATAGATATTCCCTCCATGCACTGGTCAATTTTTAAAATAAAAAACAGCTACAACTTCCTTCCAACTTGGAATAGCGATTCTTCTGTTTAAAGCAACCTAGAAGCATGCAAGATTTGCCTGCACACAGTATTCACAAAAACCACATAACCATATGAACCATACGAAATTATCACAGCCAAGTTCCATTGAAGAGGCCAGCAAACTTTTTCAGCAGGGGGCCGGTCCACTGTCCCTCAGACCTTGTGGGGGGCCGGACTATATTTTTTTTGGGGGGGGGGAATGAACGAATTCCTATGCCCCACAAATAACCCAGAGATGTATTTTAAATACAGTGGTACCTCGCAAGACGAATGCCTCGCAAGACGAAAAACTCGCAAGACGAAAGAGTTTTTTGTTTTTTGAGTTGCTTCGCAAGACGAATTTCCCTATGGGCTTGCTTCGCAAGACGAAAACGTCTTGCAAGTTTGTTTCCTTTTGGGTTTTCAATGCATTCCTATGGGAAACCGTGCGTCGCAAGACGAAAAATTCGCAAGACGAAAAAACTCGCAGAACGAATTAATTTCGTCTTGCGAGGCACCACTGTAAAAGCACACATTCTACTCATGTCAAAACACCAGGCAGGCTCCACAAATAATCCAGAGATGCATTTTAAATAAAAGGACACATTCTACTCATGTAAAAACACGCTGATTCCCAGACCATCAGCGGGCCAGATTTAGAAGGCGATTGGGCTGGATCCAGCCCCCGGGCCTTAGTTTGCCTACCCATGGGTTACAAGAAAAGGGGAAGAAATGAGACTGCAGGATCTCTTCATCCTGTCTGCTGGAAAACCAGCAAGTTTTGGCTCCCGCCTCCTTGAAATCTCTCCGGTCCAATCGCCATTACAAGAACTCGGTAAGTACGGAATAGCACCTGTGTTTTCTTCTTTCCTCCTCCCTCCCAACCCCAGTTCCTTTCGTGCCACGCCTTTTAGACTGCACAAGCCCAAGGAACTGTCTCGCCACTTCCATTAGTAAGCAGCTTTGGGAAGCCTATTCCTTTCTGCTGAAGAACTGGGTAGAAATGCTATAATCAGTTAAATCTGCATGTAGTTCCGCAAGCAAAAATGACAAGGAGCAAAGAGCCTGCGGAATTCGCACACAGTTCCACAAGTAGTTCGCCTCACCACCGACAGAGTGGTCGAACCTTAAAGGTCTACGTTTCTTAATCTTCACGGATGAATCACATTCTCAGATTCTCACATCCGAGGCAGCTCACACACTCACACAGACACCCCCCCCAACCTCGCAAGATTTCAAAAACGGGGGCAGCCTGCCAACAAATACAGAATAAATTCCAGCGACTCACCTTGGTGGTGTCATCATGTGACCGCTGGTATCGTTTCCAACGGCAACCGTAAATCCCCGTCAGACATGACAAACACAATTGTGGCTCGTAGTACTGTAGCGGTTGGTGTTTAACCATGCTCTTCTTCCCGGATCGTCACCAGCGGGCTACCAGAAATCCATCAGGGCCTTGGGAAATGCCCTACAAGAAAAGAGAGTGGGCAGTGAGAAGAAGAAGCAACATGGAGAATCACAGAGTTGGGAGGGGGTCCCCCAGCGGTCATCTAGACCAACCCCCCTTGCAACACACAAAACGGAAGTGTGGCACTCAAAACGGAACATGTTTGACTTCCAATAACAGTTCGCAAACCGGAACACTTACTTCTGAGTTTGCAGTGTTTGGGTTTGAGTACCAAGGCGTTTGAGAACCAAGGTACTGCTGTAATGAAAGTAAGAATTAAAAGATTGGTCAAGTCACCATCAAGCCGTCTTAAACATAAAACTTGTGTACAAAGCAGCAGCAGCTGAGTCATGAAGGATTCTCAAACACGCCTCAAAGTTCTGGATGAATAGAAAAATATTCAAAGTGCATCTGAACATCGCTGGGATGTTTCATCCGGAATGGAGTTCCACCACAGAACATCTCATCTCACATCGCCGACTATGAGACTTTCCCTACCCCAACCACAAAACCCAAGCCAGACAGTTTTAAGGAAGGCGCTTCTTCATTTCTGAAGTAAACAGGGAGTGGAAAATTTGGGATGTAATCATTATAAATAAAACAAGATACAAGCAATTATGGGAGAGAAGGGGCCATTAGAAGAGACTTTTAGAGCGGAGTTGTAACCGCTGGAATCAGTACAAACGAAATGAAGAAGTAACGATGGATGTGAAGTCAGTATGATTTAATTAACCGGATGTATAATATATGATTATTGTGTATTACGGAACTGGGAAAAATCAAATAAAAGGGCGGATTGGGCGGGGTGGGGAATGAGATAAACAAAGAATGAAGGCGGGGGGTCACTGATCAGGGCTTTTGTTGCAGCTTGCTGCCGTTAAGCAAGATGGGCAAGGGAAAGGGGGTGGGTTGGCGAGCCCATCAATGACATTGATCCACACTTACCGTATTTTTTGCTCTATAGGACGCACTTTTCCTCCTCCAAAAATTAAGGGGAAATGTGTGTGTGTCCTATGGAGCGAATGCAGGCTCCTTGGCTTCCGCGATAGCAATGCAAAGCCTCCGAAGCGCAGAGGGAGCACTCCCTCTGTGCTCCGGAGGCTTCGCGTTGCTTTCGCTGAAGCCTGGAAAGCAAGAGGGGTCGTGCGCACCGACCCCTCTCGTTCTCCAGGCTTCGGGGATAGCCGCCTGAAGCCTTCGGAGCGCAGCGCAAGTTCCTGCTGCGCTTCGGAGGCTTCAGGTTCCTTTCGCTGAAGCCAGGAGAGCAAGACACTCCTGGCTTCAGCAGAGAGGGAAGAAGAAGAAGAATAGTTTGGATTTGATATCCCGCTTTATCACTACCCGAAGGAGTCGCAAAGCGGCTAACATTCTCCTTTCCCTTCCTCCCCCACAACAAACACTCTGTGAGGTGAGTGGGGCTGAGAGACTTCAAAGAAGTGTGACTGGCCCAAGGTCACCCAGCAGCTGCATGTGGAGGAGCGGAGACGGGAACCCGGTTCCCCAGATTACGAATCTACCGCTCTTAACCACTACACCACACTGGCGCAACGCCCCTTCCGCCAAGTGGAAGGAGAAATGGAAGGGGCTCCATTTCTCCTGCCGCTTCGCTGAAGGGGCACTGAGCAGAGAGGGGGAGATTATTATTTTTTTCTTGTTCTCCCCCTCAAAAACAAGGTGCGTCCTATAGAGCGAAAAATACGGTACCAGCCGGAATGCTCACAGTCACAGAATTGTAGACTCGGTTTGGGCCCCTAAGGGCTATCTAGTCCAACCCTCTGCAATGCTGCCCCTGCCAGCCAGTGTAGGAGACAATACTGAGCTGGACAAACCAACGGCTGGACTTAGTATAAACACAGCAGTTCTCAACCTGTGGGTCCCCAGATGCTGTTGGACTACAACTCCCATCATCCCTGAGCTCTGGCCTTGCTAGTTAGGGGTGATGGGAGTTGTAGCTCAACAACATCTGGGGACCCACAGGTTGAGAAAGGCTGCTATAACGCCAATCCTGGCCCGACCGCACTGGCTGCCAATTAGTTTCCGGGCCCAATTCAAAGTGCTGCTATGACCTATAAAGCCTTAAACGGCTCAGGACCGCAATACCTCAAGGACCGCCTCTTTCCATATGAACCTACCCAGACCCTGAGATCATCTTCTGGGAACCTTCTTTGTGTGTCTCCTCCACGAGAGGTCTGGAAGGCGGCAACTCAAGAACGGGGCCTTTTTTGCGGTGGCTCCCCGTTTCTTAGGGTTGTGGGTTCAAGCCCAACATTGGGCAAAAGATTCCTGCATTGCACTAGATTTCCCTTGTGGTCCTTCCAACTCTATGATTCTAGCAATAGATAGTAATAATAATAATAATAATAATAATAATAATAATAATAATGTAGCTCCCTCTGCTTCTAATTAAGAGAGAGAGAGAGAGACGAGATGAATGGTTTGATGAAGATGATGGACTACGCCGAAATTGACTGGGAAAATCAAAAACCAGGAAGAGAAGAACTTTAAGAAGGAATGGGAAAATTTACACTGTACTCAAGACAACATTGTAAACAACTAAAAACCAGCAGCAATCGAGCAATGTTTGTAATGTACTAAAAATTAAGGTAAAACTGGATTGTGTAAGAAAAATAGAGAAAATAAGTGAAACAGTGGAGAAAGATTGAAAATGTTAACCATGGAAGGGTTGGGGAGGGGAGTCAAAGGATTCAAGGAATCCTAAATGATGATGGTGGTGGTGTTTGTTTGAATTTAAATTCAATAAACCAAATAAGAGAGAGAGAGAGAGAGAGAGAGAGAGATTAACCTCTTCGTCTGCCCGGTTGCCCTTTCAAACTCCATCACCCACCTGCCTCGTGCCGACAGGTAACAGACTTCGACAATGCAAAGCGGCCGAATCCTGGCCCTTCCACCATCCAGCCAACATCCTAAGCAAACAGGAACTGGGCCGAGAATAACATTTCCACTCTCTGGGCTTCCCCCACGGGAACTGCGGGGTTTTGTTGTTTTATCTTCCCTCGAGTGCCTGTCCCAGCGGATTCCCCGTCCTCTCTTTGACAAACCCAGCCCCCAGGCTCTGGCCTGCGAGGGACCGATTCCCCTCTGGCCCCCACGTCTCTGCCACAGGGGAGATGCAGCCTATGAATGATTCAAGCCTCTGCCGGCTAGTGTTACGCGTACAGAAATAAAACAGGAAGCAGGACAAGGGGGAATCAATTATTCACATTTTCGCAAGGTGCACCAGTAAAAAAGAAAAGAAAAGGGAAACGGGAGGTGGGGGAGAGGAAAGATCCCGCTGTGCCACCCATCAGCGATTGCTTTCCGACGACATGCAGAATCATCTCGCGGGAAAGATCATGGAATCGGTTTGCTGAATGCCAATACAAACGCTTGCTCAGAATAATTGTGAATTGTTTTGTTCTCAAGGAGAATTTATAAAGCTAGGTAAGTATCTTCCCTGAGCTATCAAATTGAAAGGATACATTCGGGCATAATACGCGGGTGGCGCTGTGGGTTAAACCACAGAGCCTAGGGCTTGCCAATCAGAAGGTCGGCGGTTTGAATCCCCGTGACGGGGTGAGCTCCCGTTGTTTGGTCCCTGCTCCTGCCAACCTAGCAGTTTGAAAGTACACCAATGCAAGTAGATAAATAGGTACCACTCCGGCAGGAAGGTAAACGGCGTTTCCGTGCGCTGCTCTGGTTCGCCAGAAGTGGCTTAGTCCTGCTGGCCACATGACCCAGAAGCTGTACGCCGGCTCCCTCGGCTAATAAATCGAGATGAGCAATGCAACCCCAGAGTCATCCGTGACTGGACCTAAGCGTCAGGGGTCCCTTTACCTTTACCTTTAACAACTTTAAAGATGCCCTCCCCATGTCATTTCCGTAACACAACTAACACTAAACAGGCAAGATGCTAATATCACCAAACATGTGAACGCCAGTTCCCAAAAACCAATTTTTTGGCTTTTCAGTGGTTCCTTTACTAGCCGGCTACAAATATGCACCTCGCTATTAGAAAGCAAAGGAAATTCTTTTACATCCACTGCCCTTAGCAGGCAGACCAAGTTCTGCTGATGAGCATCTTGGTCGAGAGCCAAGTTTCTACCATTACAATCTCTGGCGAAGCGCCGTTTGGGTGAAAATAAATCAACACAGCCAGAGAGAAGCGGAGCAGCTTTTCCACGGTGCAAATGAATAGACGAAAACAGTTGCCACCTGCTGCCACCCCATTTCCCCATCAGCCAACCCGCAAAAAAAAAATTCACCTCCAGATTATGTGCAGGAAGTCTGCAAGTCTCACTCTTTTGATACAAGGCTCCACCTTGGTTAACGATTCATCCACAGGTAATGAACGATAAGGATAATAAAAATTGTCATCAAGACAATGGGGTCGTTCCTCTTAAATGTCTCTTATTCCAGCAAGGAAGGTGCACAGCAGGGTGTGCTCTGACCCTCCTAAGGCCTAATGCTGGAAACGCCAATAATAATAAGAAGAAGAAGAAGAAGAAGAAGTGCAATGCTGGTGAAACATCTGTAACCCGAGGTACCACTGTACTCTATTCTGAACTAAAAGAAATGGAAAGTGTAATGCTGGTGGTCAACAAAAGAGGCTTAAAGACTCTCGCAAGGCAAATCTAAAAAAAATGAAGTATAAACACCGACAACTGGGAAACACTGGCCTGCAAATGTTCCAATTGGAGAACAGCCTTTACCAAAAGTGTCAGGGGTTTGAAGACGCTCAAACTCAGGACGCAAGGGAGAAATGTGCGAAGAGGAAGGAACACTTGGCAAATCCACACTGTGATCAACTCTCGCCCAGAAACCTATGTCCCCACTGTGGAAGGAGGTGTGGATCCAGAATTGGCCTCCACAGTCACTTACGGACTCACTGTTAAGACTATGTTCATGGAAGACAATCTTACTCAGCTACAAGTGATCGCCGAAGATGGAGGGGGGGAATGATGATGATGATCTTAATCTGGGCAGCGTCCAACATATATAACAACATAATAAAACATTAAACCTTAAAAGGTTTATACAGGGCTGACTTCAGATGTCTTCTAAATTTTATAGAGTTACTCATCTCCTTGACATATGACGGGAGGGCATTCCACAGGGCAGGCGCCACCACCGAGAAGGCCCTCTGCCTGGTTCCCAGTAACCTCACTTCTCGCAGGGAGGGAACCACCAGAAGGCCCTCAGAGCTGGACCCCAGTGTCCAGGCTGAACGATGGGGGTGGAGACGCTCCTTCAGGTATACTGGTCCAAGGCCATTTAGGGCTTTCAAGGTCAGCACCAACACTTTGAATTGTGCTTGGAAACGTACTGGGAGCCAATGTAGGTTTTTCAGGACGACACAGCAATTCTTCAAACAGCTCTTGTTTATTCACAGGCCAGAAGGGAACTGAACTGAAGGGTTCAGCCAGCCTGCTTATATAGACCTCTACTACAACGCAACAGCAACCACTTTCTGTAACTATCCAATCACTGAATGTCACTTCCAATCCCTTATTTGCATATGTGGACCTGAGTGAAAACTATCTACAGTATCCCCCTGCTTTAGGGACACAGTCACGCCATTCAGGACCAGGAAGCCCCACACACCTTCCCGCCCCCTGTCCATCAGAAACAACACAATCTTTCCCCCAAGATTCAGGAACGGAGAAATCAGCTCAGTGGTAGAGAACTTGAAAACATGTGGAGAAGCCAATGGCCCATTAAAACAGAATTTAAAGAATCCAGCTTGACTACCCAGGTGAGGTTATGCCCCCGCCACATGTTTCAAGCTAACCGTTTTTTCAAAACGCAACTCCAGTCAATTAATATTTGAGAGGAGAGGCATACGCAGCTCGGGCCCAATTAGCCAGATGTGTTTCGCATGGGTATCCGTGACATTTTTAGCAGGGTGGGGTGAACCGCGGTAACAAAGCGATAAGCGATTGCGAAGCCTATTAAAGAGCTGGGTAATTGTGTGCCAAACACATTTGCAATCTCTCCAGGCTCGTTAGAAGATTACTTCCCGTCTCGCACACTGGGGGGAATACCAAAAATAAACTTTTCTTTATTTTTTTCCCCCTGCTGAAGTGTTTGCAAGCTCTCAAGGAGTCAATTAAGTCCTCCTGAATAAGCTGAAGGCCAACTCGGAATCTGTGGGAGGCCAGACAATTTTTTATTTTTTAAAAAAAAAACAAATAACCTGATTGAAACTAGACGGGATCCAATTGCATCACCACTTTGTTTGTCCTAAAAGAAGAGTAGAGAGGGAAACCCAGTCAGAGGGGCGACATATAAATTATTATTATTATTATTATTATTATTATTATTATTATCATTATTACCATTACCACAAACACCACACTTCCCTTCCAAAGACCACATGCCAAGGTGAAAGACTTCTGGGAAAAGATTTATAATGAATTGAAAAAAATGTGAAATATAAATTTATAAAGAAACCAGAGGCCTTTCTTCTTGGAATAACAGGTTTGGAATTGCCCAAGAAATATGTTAAATTATTTTTGTATGCCACAACTGCTGCTCATATTTTGTTAGCTACAAAGTGGAAAGCCCAAGAATTACCAACAATAGAAGAATGGCAGATGAAGATGATGGATTTTTCGGAGCAAGACGACGTAACCGGAAGAGTCCGCGACCAGGAGGAGGAGTATCAGGAAGAGTGGAATAAATTTAATGATTATTTAGTTAAATTTGCTAAGTTAAACTAACTGAAAACAGCTTGCAGATACTTAATGGGCTTAGGATTTTATTTATGTTAAGTGATGAATTAATATGTTTAATTCCATAAGGTGAAGATCTAAGGATGTTAATGTTTAAGTTAAATTTCATAAAAATTGGGATTTGGAAAACCGTTAAAAGGACATGCAATGAAATTCAACCAAGAGGAAGCGAGGAAGTCACTTAACAAAGTTAATAACTGTAATTTTCAATAAGGCTATGATTTTTGTGTGTTTGTTTGTTTATAATATTGTGGAAACTAATAAAATTTTTGAGAAAAAAACAAAAAACAAAGACCACATGCCAGAGCAATGAATATGATGATATGGATTTGGGGAGGGACCCCCCTAAACCATGGGTCGGCAAACTAAGGCCCACCGGCCGGATCAGGCCCAACTGGATTTATTTTATTTTATTTTATTTTGTAAGCTTATGGGCTCAAGGAAGCCCTTGAGGATGATGAGAATCGATCACAATTCACTCCGAGAACATCTGACTGGCAGGTCATATTAGGGGGTTTTGAAGGCGAAGGAAGAAGCTATTTGCAAATCCATTTCATCAGTAGCCCCTTCATCAGCCTTTCACAAAGAGAAACCACGAGGGAATCATCAACTCTCTTAGTGGATGACTCCAATATCTATTTAGTCAAAGTGCTTTCAAGCCGGGGGGGGGGGGGCAAGAGAATTCATTTTTTATTACCCTGAACTCTTAATGCAGTCCAGCGCTTGCTATCTCCTTCCATCTGATATATTTTTCTCATTTTCCTGCTTCTGCGCCAAAGCCACAAAACACATTTTGCCAGCTCGCAGCAAGTAGCTGCGCAAACCAATACAACAATATTCAGCCCAGCTGTCCCCAACATATATCAGGAAGGATCGCTGCTTTCTGCTACCGACTCTCAACCCCCAAGAAATCAGTGCCTTTTGGGAAGGGTTTTTTTTTAATTAAAAAATTGTGCTCCTGTGTCTAACTGCCTAACCATCAGTAAAATCTGAATCCGGCTTGCAGCTATTTCACAATAAAGTTCAGAAACATCCATTATGGCGTTAAACATCTTTGCAAATTAAGACACCTTTCAACACACACGCACAAGCAAAATCATTGCGGTCAGTTTATTAACATGCCTGAAGCACTAGTCTTGATGGTATTTAATCAGTACTTAACTGGGCTCTTTGTCATTTAATCTTCCTCCGTTTTATAATTTTGTATTCATTTTGCATTTGGACATTACTGCAAGACCCCTAGAAGCTAAATAGCTCAGTCAGTAGAACATGAGACTCTTAATCTCAGGGTCACGGGCAGCGCCGGATTTACGTACAGTGGTACCTCGGGTTACATACGCTTCAGGTTACAGACTCCACTAACCCAGAAATATTACCTCGGGTTAAGAACTTTGCTTCAGGATGAGAACAGAAATCATGCTCCGGCGGAGTGGCAGCAGCAGGAGGCCCCATTAGCTAAAGTGGTGCTTCAGGTTAAGAACAGTTTCAGGTTAAGTACGGACCTCCGGAACGAATTAAGTACTTAACCCGAGGTACCACTGTATAAGCTAAACAAGCTATAGCTTAGGGCCCCACTCTCTTGGGGGGGCCCCAAAAATGTAAAGAAAAAAAACACCCGGGTGTACATTTCCAAAATATAAGATAAAAAACAAATAAAATAAAACCTACATACAGCAAGTGTTTTGTGTTGTGTAGGCTGCTAGGATGTAAGTCATGGGTAGGCAAACTAAGGCCCAGGGGCCGGATCCGGCCCAATTGTCTTCTAAATCCGGCCCGTGGATGGTCCGGGAATGAGAGTGTTTTTACATGAGTAGAATGTGTCCTTTTATTTAAAATGCATCTCTGGGTTATTTGTGGGGCATAGGAATTCGCTCATTATTATTTTACAAAATATAGTCCAGCCCCCACAAGGTCTGAGGGACAGTGGACCGGCCCCCTGCTGAAAAAGTTTGCTGACCCCTGATGTAAGTAATGGGCCCCACCTGCTAGCCAGCTCCCTAAAATATCACTGGTTTGCATTATTAAGTTTGTTATGAACAAAAAATCATTTTAAGTTAGAGCTTAATAATTATTTCACTATTAATATACTTCTTCTTAATTGCATTTCGGTTTAACAATTGCATTGATAAAATACATATTTTGTTATGTGCAAATGGCTTCAGATACCTATTAGGTCCATAAATTGCCATCTAGCATATATTCAACACAAAAAAACAGCGACATTTTGTTGTGGGCAAAGGACAGCTGGACATATAAAGGGCCCCATTACCTTCAGTAGCTTAGGGCCTCATCAAACCTAAATCGGACCCTGGTCATGGGTTCAATCCCCACACTGGGCAAAAGATTCCTGTATTGAAGGGGGTTGGACTAGATGACCCTGGTACAATGCAGGAATCTTAACTAGAGCATCTATGGCAAATGGCCGTTCAACCTCTGCTTAAAAACCTCCAAGGAAGGAGAGCCCACAAACTTCTGAGTGAGTCCGTTCCACTGTGGAGCAGCTCTTACCGTCAGAAAGTTCTTCCTGATGTTGAGTCAGAATCTCCTTTCTTCTAAGTCATGGGTTCGAGTCCTACCCTCCAGAGCAGGAGAAAACAAGCTTGCTCCATTTCCCATGTGACAGCCCTTCAGATATTTGAAGATGATGATGATGATGATGATGATTTGAACCCTGCCCCCATCTGTCCGAGTTTCCCCAGCCACTCTGGGCGGCTCCCAACAGAATATTAAAAATAGAATCAAACATTAAAAACTTCCCTAAACAGGGCTGCCTTCAGATGTCTTCTAAAAGTTGTGTAGTTCTTTATCTCCTTGATATCTGATGGGAGTGTGTTCCACAGGGCAGGTGCCACCACCAAGAAGGCCCTCTGCCTGCTTCCCTGTAACCTCACTTCTCGCAGAGAGGGAACCGCCAGAAGGCCCTCGGAGCTGGACCTCTCGGCCAATAAAGCGAGATGAGCGCCGCAACCCTCGAGTCGGCCACGACTGGACCTAATGGTCAGGGGTCCCTTTACCTTTATGACTTCCCTTGAGCTGGACACTAGACTTCTGTTGATGCAGCCTAGAACTGCATTAGCTGTTTCTGCAGCCAAAGAACCCCTGAAAGCTATTCCCGGATAGCAACATGATGTGCCTTTGCTTAGGGCTGTACACAAATTACAGACGTTTCTGCACACAGCTCGCGCCACGGACTTTCAGCTGCTTGAGCAAAGCATTGCAATTTAGGCCTCTTCATTTAGCACCTTCATGCTTAGCTAGATAATTCTAAATGCTCAGTCGCCCGGGATGCTTGCAAGAGTGCGAAAGGGGAAGCAAATGACGTCCCTCTCCACACACCTCAGCTGCAGGGATCAGATTTGGTTAAGAATAAGGTTGGCAATATTGGATAGTGGGCTGTGATGCAATTTTATTATCTTCTGATGGCTGCAAAGCCTTTGAGGGTAATAAGGATTGACTGACAGATACTTAGCTTGCATGTTCAGACTACAGCACCCCCCGGAAACCGACAGAACTGCTCCTTAAAAATATATATACAGTGGTACCTCGGGTTAAGTACTTAATTTCTTCCGGAGGTCCGTACTTAACCTGAAACTGTTCTTAACCTGAAGCACCACTTTAGCTAATGGGGCCTCCTGCTGCTGCTGCGCCGCCGGAGCACGATTTCTGTTCTCATCCTGAAGCAAAGAACTGTTCCTTAAAAATATATATACAGTGGTACCTCGGGTTAAGTACTTAATTCATCCTGGAGGTCTGTTCTTAACCTGAAACTGTTCTTAACCTAAAGCACCACTTTAGCTAATGGGGCCTCCCGCTGCTGCCGCGCAATTGCTGTTCTCATCCTGAAGCAAAGTTCTTAACCCAAGGTACTATTTCTGGGTTAGCGGAGTCTGTAACCTGAAGCGAATGTAACCTGAAGCGTATGTAACCCAAGGTACCACTGTATTCTTGTTTGCTCCCTTCTTGTGGTATTGTTTTTGTCTGTTTGTGTTGTATGTTTTGCAATTAAGATAATAAATAATTATAATTATAATTATAATTAAAGATATACAGTACTATTTCTGGGTTAGCGGAGTCTGTAACCTGAAGCGTCTGTAACTGAGGTACCACAGTATAACGAAGTCATCAGATGAACCTCCCTAAGGAGAACATTCCACAAACATGGAGCCACTGCAGAAAAGGCCCTGCTCCCATGTTGCAGGTCATCGAACCTCTGAAGCTAGAGGAATGACCACAAAGGCCACCTCTGCCCATCTCGGTGCCAGAGATACCACCCAATATTAAGCAGTTTCAAAGTTTTTGTGGAACTGAAGAGTTGGAAGGGCGCCCAAAGGTCATCCAGTCCAGCCCGCTGAAATGCAGGAATCTCAACTAAACCATCACTGAAAGATGGCCTTCCAGGCTCTACTTAAATGCCTCAAAGGAAAGAGAGTCCTATGTTTACTTGATACAAAGGACTCAAGCAGGGAAAACTTCGCCGCTCTCTAGAAGCCACCTTTTCCTAAGTCAGGTCACCTGGCTGCAAGGTCTGAGATAGGGGACATCCAACCATACCTGGGAGGTGCCAGAGAGCGTACCTGGGACCATCTGCAATCCAAGGAGAGATGGATCGCCAGCAAAGGGAGAGCATCTCTTCTCCTACAGACAGAATGGAGATACAGGTGATATCCCTCTTCACATACTAGCAAAAAAATACCCCTAAATAAATTGCAGGCTAGTAAGTTTCTTAGGGATGAAGGTGGCACTGTGGGTTAAACCACAGAGCCTGGGGCTTGCCGATCAGAAGGTCGGTGGTTCGAATCCCCACAACAGGGTGAGCTCCCATTGCTCTGTCCCAGCTCCTGCCAACATAGCAATTCAAAAGCATGTCAAAGTAGATAAATAGGTACCACTCCAGCGGGAAGGTAAAAGGTGTTTCCGTGCGCTGCTCTGGTTCGCCAGAAGTGGCTTGGTCAGGCTGGCCACATGACCCAGAAGCTGTACGCCGGCTCCTTTGGCCAGTAAAGTGAGATGAGCGCCGCAACCCCAGAGTCGTCCGTGACTGGACCTAATGGTCAGGGGTCCCTTTACCTTTACCTAGTAAGTTTCTTATTTCCAAACGTGGGTCAAATGGGCCGAGGGGGGATTAGACCCACAGTGTCCTCTCTGCCAATGAGACTACAATGGTACCGTGGTTCTCAAACTTAATCCGTTCTGGAAGTCCGTTCCAAAACCAAAGCATTCCAAAACCAAGGCGTGCCTTCCCATAGATAGTAGTGCAAAACGGATTAAAGTGTTCCAGACTTTTAAAAACAACCCCTAAAACAGCAATTTAACATGAATTTTACTATCTAACGGAGCCATTGATCCATAAAATGAAATCAATAAACAATGCACTGCGGTCACACAATCAACTAATCAGGAGCTGAACTGGGTTCCACACAGTCACAAAAACAAAATGAAAAAGAGCCACAAAAACAAAAACGCAAAACAAATAGCAAAAACAGACAGACCTCAGCGTAACACTCAAAACAGAAGTGTGGCTCTCAAAACAGAGCACGTTTGGCTTCCAAAAAAAGTTCGCAGAGTGCAATACTTACTTCCGGATTTGCAGTGTTTGGGTTCCAAGTTGTTTGAGTACCAAAGCATTTGAGAACCAAGGTACCACTGTACTGCAATTCCAAAAGGAAGTGCTGATATTAAAACCTGATTTGGGAAAAGCATGGAAGAGTTATTAGTTTGGTGTGCAAATCCTGATTTGGCAGGGGCCATAATTCACCCTCCCTGTGTGCAGGAGGGGAGACATTTCCCCCGACTTTGCACTTCTTCACTGCCTCTACGAAAGATGCTTTTTTGACCTTTCATTCAGTCTAAGACTTAAGCTGAGGTTAAGGGCGCGTTTGTTAATTAAAGGATCTTTAGCCGCACACGCGTATAATAATTTGCCCACGCATTAGCTTTTGGCCTGACAGCTTAGCAAGGGGAGGAAGGGGGAAAAAACAAAACCAGAGAAGAGATGAGAAAGTAATTATGAAAGGAATTTCTCATTAAAGGAGCTTGCGGGGAAGACCTATGAACCAACCGCCTGGTCTAAGCAACCTGGAAGTGGTGGGGAAATGGCTTGGTTCCTTTTGAAGGGTGGCAAAGAACAAGAGTTATTTCAAGGAACTTTTATTACCGTATTTTTCGCTCTATAGGACGCACATTTTCCCCTTCAAAAATGAAGGGGAAATGTGTGTGCGTCCTATGGAGCGAAGACGCCATAGCCCCGCGACCCTCTCCCGGCTCTCCGCTGCACCTTTCCGCTGCTCCCTGACCTGCTCATTGGGGCTGGTGGTGGGCTTCCCCCCGCCAGCCCCAAAGAGCAGGTCGAAAGGAACCTGAAGCCTGGAGAGCAAGAGGGGTCAGTGCACACCGACCCCTCTCGCTCTCCAGGCTTCCAAGGTAGCCGCCTGAACGCACCTTAAATGGCACCTTGTTTTAGAGCGGGAAAACAAGAGGGAGAAAGTTCTCCCCCTCTCTGCGCAGCGCCTCCTGCCGCTTCGCTGAAGGGGCCCTCGGCAGAGAGGGGGAGATTTTTTTTTCTTGTTCTCCCCCCTCTAAAACAAAGTGCGTCCTATTGTCCGGTGCGTCCTATGGTGCGAAAAATACGGTATGTTTTTATATAAGCGTGAAGCAGCCCAGAGTGGCTAGGAAAACTCATGTCAGATGGGTGGGGTACAAACTAAAACAGTGGTCAGTAGATCATCATCTTTATTGTTGCACAACAGGTCCCCACAGAAGTAAGAACTTTTTTTAAAACTTCCCTCGTCCCCCCAGAATACACTTTAAGCAGCATCATTGATACAGCATCACTGCATCACTAGCATGTCACAAATGGGGAGGGGTATACAAGGGTTACACAAGTTCAACATTAGGCCACTTGATCAGACACCTTTCCCAACAGCTCTTAAGTAAAGGTAAAGGGACCTCTGACCCCTGTTAAGTCCAGTCTCTGGAGTTGCGGCGCTCATCTTGCTTTACTGGCCAAGGGAGCCAGCGTACAGCTTCCGGGTCATGTGGCCAGCATGACGAAGCCACTTCTGGCGAACCAGAGCAGTGCACGGAAACGCCGTTTACCTTCCCGCCGGAGCGGTACCTATTTATCTACTTGCACTTTGACGTGCTTTCGAACTGCTAGGTTGGCAGGAGCAGGGACCGAGCAACGGGAGCTCACCCCGTCGCGGGGATTCGAACCGCCAACCTTCTGATCGGCAAGTCCTAGGCTCTGTGGTTTAACCCACAGCGCCACCCGCGTCCCAACGTCTTAAGTCCCCATCACGAAAGAACAATAAAACTCTTGACATATCCTTGCCCTCAAATCTTGCCTGGAGATGGGCTTTCATAACACCTGACTTGCTCAACTGCCTCTGTGGATGTCGATTGTTCCCCCCGGTCGCTCCCTGGGTGGGGGGCCGTGTCTGTTCTCTCACGCTTGGGGAATTATGGCAGGATGCCCTGTTCCTGCTGGCTATGTGACTTCCGACTTCTTGGTTCATGGAGGGAGGTGGAACCAAAATTCACCTTTCTTTAATGGTCGGTTAAAGTATGGATTTTCTCCAATTTTTTAAAGCTTGGTATCTTCCCTTTAGCTATCAAGTCGAAAGGATACATTCAGGCACAATATTTGTAACAACTTTTAAGATCCCCCCCCCCCATGTCATTTCTGTAACAATAGAGCTGCCTCATAGCACACATACTTTACGGAACCAGGGTAAAAAGGTAAAGGTAAAGGGACCCCTGACCATTAGGTCCAGTCGTGACCGACTCTGGGGTTGCGGCGCTCATCTCGCTTTATTGGCTGAGGGAGCCGGCATACAGCTTCCGCGTAATGTGGCCAGCAGCACTAAGCCGCTTCTGGCAAACCAGAGCAGCGCACGGAAACGCTGTTTACCTTCCCGCCGGAGTGGTACCTATTTATCTACTTGCACTTTGACGTGCTTTCAAACTGCTAGGTTGGCAGGAGCAGGGACTGAGCAATGGGAGCTCACCCCGTTGTGGGGATTCGAACCGCCAACCTTCTGATCGGCAAGCCCTAGGCTCTGTGGTTTAGACCACAGCGCCACCAGCGTCAGCCTCTTAAGTACCCATCATGAAAGAACAATAAAACTCTTTGCATACCCTTGCCCTCAAAACGACGGAGGTGAAGATGCTCCTTCAGGTCTACTGAGCCGAGGCCATTTAGGGCTTTCAAGCTCAGCACCAACACTTTGAATTGTTCTTGTAAACGTATTGGGTATTAGCTTACACAGTGGTACCTCGGGTTAAGTACTTAATTCATTCCGGAGGTCCGTTCTTAACCTGAAACTGTTCTTAACCTGAAGCACCACTTTAGCTAATGGGGCCTCCCACTGCCGCCGTGCCACTGGAGCACAATTTCTGTTCTCATCCTGAAGCAAAGTTCTTAACCCGAGGTAATATTTCTGGGTTAGTGGAGCCTGTAACCTGAATTGTATGTAACCTGAAGCGTATGTAACCCCAGGTACCACTGTATATCTGAGTTCCTAACACTACCTCTGTGCCCACCAAGCTTCTTACAAAAACCTTCCACCCACAAAATAAATAAAATTAGACAAGCCACAATGCATAATACAATTAAAATGCAAAGGGGTGACAGCACCAGCCACTGTCATTGAGGTGGTCCCAGGTGGATGTGCTCAGATCTTGCTTGCATCCTTCCCTTTTGGCCACCTTGGGAACAGGATGCTGGTCTCTATGGGCCTGATCCCAGCAGCTGGGCTCTTCTTATGCTTTGAGGGGTTTTTAAGACAGCGTTTCGGGGCAGCAAAGGAGAGAGGGTAGAAGGCGATGGCCTGAAAGCTGGAATCCAAAGAGAAGCTCAGCACATAGCAAGCTAAAAGGACTTTTGTTTTTTGTTTTTTTATAATTTTTTATTAAAGTTTTAAACAACAAAACAAGAAAAACAACACACACAAAAAACAATACAAAACTTAACAATAAAAACACAAAACACAACAATTAAAAACAAACTCTCTTTTCCATTTCCAATTTTAAATTACTTATTTTCTAGACTTCCTCATACCTCCCTCTTTTGTATTCCAGTCCACATTATTTGTCCAGCAGTTTCTTTTCCACTTTTTTAATCCCAATCTTTAATTTAATAAAATGTTAAAATATATAACTTCAACTTTTTTAAACCTAATCCTTGATCTTAATATCATATAACTTTAAAAATTTCCCTTTTAATATCAAATTTCCATTTCTTTAAACATCTTTAATCTTGATCTTTAATCTTAATCTATCCTTAACTTTAACCTGTGCAGCTGGAAACCACTTGTTTTCAGTCCAACATCACTCTAACATTCCTTAATTTTGCAGTGTTTCTGAAGATAGTCTTTGAATTTCTTCCAGTCTTCCTCCATCGACTCTTCTGCAAGCTAAAAGGACTTTTGAGCCGCAGCAAGATTATTGTTAGTCCAGAAATGGAAGCAAGAAAAAATTCTGACGAAAGAATAATGACAGATGAAAATAATGGACTATGCAGAATTGGACAAAATGACAGGAAGGATTCAAAACCTGTGGGACCAGAGATTTACAGAAGATTGGAAGAAGTATATGAACTATTTGAAGAGCAACTGTAACCAACAAATTACACTAGCAGGACTACAAGAAGTTTTGTAAGGAGAAATATACGAAGTGCTACAAAGTAGATAAAGAATAGAGATACTGGTTATGAGTTTTAAATGTAACAGGGAAAATAAGAAATGTATACTAAGAGATTAGATTGGAAAATTTTCAGACAGGACTGATGGAAGTAAAAAAAAATGAATAAGATGTAAAAATATGTTTAATTACCGTTGAAAATGGTATGTTAAAAAAGAACTAATAAAAATTTTTATATATAAAAGGACTTTCGAGCCGGCCTCTCCTCCATGCAAGAGATATAACAGCAGCGCAGTTAAGTATTAGTTTTAGTTGCTTCCCAATCTGCTTTGTTCTCACAACAACAATACAGAAATGTCCAGATAAGGATAAAACACTTGAAGGCTCCGGAACAATAGTCCATACTCCGGGAACATTTGTTCCCAAACAATTATTGCAAGAGCAGGGATGATTCACTGAAAAGCAGTTGCTGCCTCGCACATCAGCCTCAGAGACAGCTTGCGATGCTCAGGGCATATCTAGGATGTTAAATCTGCACTAAGCAAGTGACTCAAGGCAAGGGAGTACATGTGCTGGGGGTGGGAAGAGAGAATGACTGAGTTCTTCAAAAAGGGAGTTTGCCCATCTTCCACTGCCTGCAGAATGAGAAACATGCCATAGGCTCAGATCCGTGTAACTGGGGGCAGCTACCGAGACCACCGGTCTTGAAGGACCTACATTGGCTCCCAGTACATTTCCGAGCACAATTCAAAGTGTTGGTGCTGACCTTTCAAGCCCTAAACAGCCTCGGTCCTGTATACCTGAAGGAGCGTCTCCACCCCCATCATTCTGCCCGGACACTGAGGTCCAACGCCGAGGGCCTTCTGGCAATTCCCTCGCTGAGAGAAGCCAAGTTAAAGGGAACCAGGCAGAGGGCCTTCTCGGTGGTGGCGCCTGCCCTGTGGAACACCCTCCCACCAGATGTCAAAGAGAAGAACAACTACCAGACTTTTAGAAGACATCTGAAGGCAGCCCTGCTTAGGGAAGCTTTTAATGTTTAACAGACTACTGTATTTTAATACTTTGTTGGAAGCCGCCCAGAGTGGCTGGGGAAACCCAGCCAGAGGGGCAGGGTATAAATAATACATTATTATTATTATTATTATTATTCCACTTCCTTCATAAGCTTGTTCCCTCCCAAACTTACTGGTTCACAATTTGGCTATTTATACTTATTTATACAGTCGTACCTTGGGATGCAAATGGGATCCGTTCCGGAGCCCTGTTCACATCCTGAATGGAACGTAAGATGCGACAGCGCATCTGCGCGTGTGTGGGTCGCATTTTGTCGCTTCCGTGCATGCGCGTGATGTCATTTTGAACGTCTGCGCATGCGCCAAAACCCGGAAGTAACACGCTCCATTACTTCCGGGTTGCTGCGGAACGCAACCCGAAAGCACTCAACCTGAAGCACATTCAACTCGAGGTATGACTGTATTTCCTGTGGCATTCAAAGCCCACAATGTCAGTGGTACAGCTTGGGGTGGCAGGAGGGGCAGCGGTCCCAGGCACAAAATTCTGAGAGGGGCGCCACCAGGTGCCCCCATGACAGGTTCCCTGGCATAGCTGAGGTCCTGCAGCTTTCTGGAGCCCCAGGGAGGCCAGCTGCGCCTGGGCAAGGCCTTTGGGGCTAGCGGGAAGACGACTCCTCATTGTGGCCGGTGAAGGGACACCCATGCCCCCTGTCCCCTAGGCTCACCGAGCCAGGAAGTGGCACAGCATCCAAGCTGAGAAGGCGCGTGGCATCTGACAGCAGCAGCAGCGGCAACGCCAGAGTCATGTGCCTGGCAGCTTCCACGCGCCTCCAGCCCAGCTGCCCAATCTACCAGGGGACGGACACTTGCCCCAGCTCAAGCAACCCACGATATGCCACTGTGCACCGTGGTTTTCACAAACCATAGTTTACCCCTCCTTTGGATACAAAAGCAAAGTAGCTACAGCTGACGAAGCAGAAAGCTAGGCGGGAAATAGGGCTGAGCAATATCTGGTTTTCAACATCACAATATATCACCAGATAAATATCGCGATATATCGTGATATATATCTGCAGCAGCAGAGAGCCTTGCTGGGCCTCCCCACAGCGGCAGAGGGTCCCACCTACCTCCACATGGCGGTGGGGGGTGTGCCGTGCTTCCCTGCAGTAGCAAAGGGCCTTGCCACACTTCCCCGCAGTGGCAGGTGGTCCTGCCGTACCTCCTCGCAACGGCAGAGGGTGTGCCGCACTTCCCCACAGCAGCCGAGGGCCTTGGCAAGGCTCCCTGCGGCGGTGGAGGGCCTTAAAATGGAAGAAAGTTGCAGCTTTAATAAAAATATTAAATAAACGTCCCTATATTTAAGATAAGGGGTGCGGGTGGCGCTGTGGTCTAAACCACTGAGCCTCTTAAGCTTGCCGATCGGAAGGTTGGCAGTTCGAATCCCCGCGACGGGGTGAGCTCCCATTGCTTAGTCCCAGCTCCTGCCAACCTAGCAGTTTGAAAGCATGTCAAAAGTGCAAGCACAGTGGTACCTCTGGTTACGAACTTAATTCATTCCAGAGGTCCGTTCTTAACCTGAAACCGTTCTTAACCTGAGGTACCACTTTAGCTAATGGGGCCTCCCGCTGCTGCTGCCGCACCGCCGCTGCACGATTTCTATTCTCATCCTGAGGTAAAGTTCTTAACCTGAGGTACTACTTCCAAGTTAGTGGAGTCTGTAACCCGAAGTGTTTGTAACCACTGTAGGTACCACTGTAGATAAATAGGTACCGCTCTGGCAGGAAGGTAAATGGCGTTTCCGTGCGCTGCTCTGGTTTCGCCAGAAGCGGCTTAGTCATGCTGGCCACATGACCTAGAAAAACGGTCTGCGGACAAACGTCGGCTCCCTCGGCCTGAAAGAGAGATGAGCGCCCCAACCCCAGAGTCATCTGTGACTGGCCTTAACTGTCAGGGATCCTTTACCTTTTATATTAAAGATATTTTCAACTAATTTATGAGTATTTTAAGTGATTTACTAGTCAAGTTGCATATGCTTCTCCGCTCAGAGGTCTAAGTGGAATCTGTGCATGCATAAGCCCCACTGAATTCAACTAAACTTACTTCTACTTTCCTGGGAGTAAGCCCCATTGAATTCAGTAGGGCTTGCTTGTGAGTAGACACTCATTTGCTTTCAATGCTTATTGAAAAACATTTTCCTCACCATTCTCACACCGGACCCAACCTCCCATTTCCGCATAAGGCAGCCAGCTAAATCTTCTCCCCTCCATTCCCGTCCCCCCCAAAAGCCCCCCCCAAAGCCCTCATCCCACCAATTTCTCCCTCTTTATCAAAGGGAGGCAGGGAGGCCATGCAAGCAAAAAGATAAGTCTCCTTTACATTTAAAAAAACACACACCCGTCCATTTTAATATGGAGGAAAGCTATTTAGGGGGAACCAACAGCATAAACACCACCAGAAAATGAAAATGAAAACTCTTCCCCCTCTATTTTTCACAGGCGAGGGAAGAAAGAATTGCTTTCTTTCTTTATTTTGCCTCTTTCATTTTTAGCAGGCTCCAAATAATTCGCTGAGCTCTATGTGGAAATAAACCTGAAAAGTTTGCTGCTTTGTGCGACGTGCCTGCAACTTTTCTGCAAAATTTCGGTTCAGCTGAGCTACCCCCTGGGAAACTGTCCAGTCCCCACCAGTATAACGCCTCCTTGAAACACTTGGTGTTATTTCAATACCGGTGTGATTTATTGCACAGCCCTAGTAGTAATAATAATAATAAAATTATATTTATATCCCGCCCTCCCCAGCCAAAGCCGGGCTCAGAGCGGCTAACAACAGTAAAAGATACAACATTAGTAGGGAACTAGAGCAAACTGCTGTTTACTTTGGTAGCCAAACGGGGCAAACTATGGTTTGCACAAACTGCAGTGTGGACTTTGGATGTACCAGGAAACCATGGTTTGTTTGAATCGGGAAGCCAGGAAGGATATCTGAGCACACGAGGGAGGTGAGAATCTTGCAAGCCCAAGGATCAGGCATCAATGGCCAAATGACAGTGTCTTAGTCACCAAGAGAGCTCACAGTCCACCTTGGATAATTGAAAAGAAAATGCAGCTTACAGGCAGTAAAAACAATGTCATTTGACAGTGCCTGAAAAGAAGCCAAAGAATACCCTTCATCAGATTCTATTTGGCAGGTAGAACACTAGAGTCCTTCCTTGGCTAATCTAAACAAACAACTTGATAGCAGAGAAAGTTTCGAAAGTGACAGCTCTGGAGAACTGACCTTCTACAACAGCATGAAATATACAGAGAGTTTAAAACACGAGCCAGAGCTCAAGCAAAGACCAATACAGTGGTGCCTCGCAAGACGAAATTAATCCGTTCCGCGAGTATCTTCGTCTAGCGGTTTTTTCATCTTGCGAAGCAACCCTATTAGCGGCTTAGCGGATTAGCGCTATTAGCAGTTTAGTGGCTATTAAAGGCTTAGCGGCTTAGCGGATTAGCAGCTAAAAGGCTATTAGCGGCTTAGCGGCTTAAAAAAAGGGGGGGGAGCGAAAAAAAATCTCAAGACTCGCAAGACATTTTCGTCTTGCGAAGCAAGCCCATAGGGAAATTCGTCCTGCGAAGCGCATTGAAAAACGGAAAACCCTTTCGTCTAGCGGGTTTTCCGTCTTGCGAGGCATTCGTCTTGCGGGGCACCACTGTAATGCATAAGAGGCTCTCCCTCTTCTCCTGAGCATGCGCAGAGTACATTCTCCATCACCATGAGGTAACCACAACTCGCCACCACAAGCCCAGAAGCAGATGGCAGAGCTTTCAGGTCAGGAGATTCTGAACTCTCAGGGTGAGTAAGAGAAAAATGATACAGTGGTACCTTGGTTCTCAAACTTAATCTGTTCCAGAAGCCCGTTCCAAAACCAAAGCGTTCCAAAACAAAGGCGCGCTTTCCCACAGGGTTGCAACGGAACACCCTCCTCTGCAGATGGGTGCTTCATTGTTATTTTTCGGAGCATTTTAGCAGTTATTCCTGTAATAAACAAAATCTGCCCTTATTCCCTTATGGGGGACACAAGAGCCCTTATAGAGTCCTTTGTAGGTTCTCCATCAGTCAGAGAAAATAACAGAGGCCAACCAGAGAATATTGAGAAGCAAAGCAGCCAGTAAGCCTGATCTTTATTGAACTGTTGCAACAGGGTGCTCCCCTCACACGCAGGAAAGGAGGAGGACCCAGAACCAAGGTGTGTCTGCCCTTATATATACATTTTAAATTCCCTGCCCTGGAGCTCAAGACCACTCCTCCATACATCATACATACATCGCAGAAAAGGCGGTCTACAGCAGAAATTCGAATGTTGTTGTTTTTCCTGTCTGCCAGGTTATCTGATAATGCCTTATCTGATTGCCTTTCCTGGTAGTCTGGCCATTCCTTTGAGATGGTGATTTCCCAATTCCTGAGACAATGGGAAGGTTCCCTCCTTGCAGAGAAAACATTTGGTCAGTTTGGGAGTCAAAATGGTTTCAGGACAATGGTCTTCCTGTGCTGCTTCAGACATGTGGTCCACATATCTATGTATGTGCTTGTTTGGTACATTTATGAACGTTTATTATATATATAAGACCTTAATTTTTTTCATTTCATTCCCAAGCACACTATCTCGTCGCAGTCCAGAGTCTGGGAACAACCGATGCAAGATAATGTCTCTTAAGCTCAATTTGCCAAACCATTTTTAATGAATTATTGCAGCCGTTGGAACATGCAAAGAAAGCTCATTTGTCATAGCGAGGGACTGCTGCAAATTGCTCTCCCAATGTACAAAGAGTATCGATGTACTGAATATTTGTTTCCCTAGCCTTTTCGACTCCTAAGATTTCCCTACGTGAGGCCTCAAATGCTGAAACAGAAGTTTCCCCTTTGACCCAACAGGGTAGCATTAGGGATACTGGATAAGGTGAGTCTGTCCCTCTTAAGCCCGCTTAAAGCTTCCTATTATTAGAAAAACCAACAGAAACTCTCTCTCCAGCCGCACAGAATTAGCCTGGGATCAGCCAGCTATTTGCAGTGGGGCAAAACTTTGCGCCTGCCAAGCTAGCACCCTGTGGCTTGTTACTTTTGCAGATCTGCGTCAACAGAAAAGCAGGCAGAGAACAAACCAAAGTAATATGGCCTGTGTACTGTAATGAACGAAAATCTGCCCTTATTCTCTTATGGGGGACACAAGACCCCTTATAAAGTCCTTTGTAGGTTCTCCATCGGTCGGAGAAAAGAACAGAGGCCAACCAGAGAATATTGAGAAGCAAAGCAGCTAGTAAGCCTGATCTTTATTGAACTGTTGCAACAGGGTGTCCCCTTCACACGCAGGAGAAGGAGGAGGACCCAGAACAAAGGTGCGTCCGCCCTTATATAGACATTTTAAATTGCCAGCCCTGGAGTCCAAGACCACCCCCCAGATACATCATACCTACATCACAGAAAGGGCGGTCTACAACAGAAATCTGAGTGCATTGTTTACCTCCTGTCGTTGTTTATCTCCTGTCTGGCAGGTTACCTGTTAATGCTTACTTGACTGGATATCCTGGGGAGCCTGGCCAGTCTATTGTAATGATAAACACTTAATTCCTGAGCCAGGTCACAGGCTCACCCTATTCATACACAGACATATCCTTAAGACAGGATTTGTGAAGGAAAAGGCAATGGGGAGGCATTTCCATTTTCCTTTGACTTTGCAGAGAAAACATTTGGTCAGTTTGGGAATCAAAATGGCTTCATGGCTGTTTTCCTATGCTGCTTCAGACATGTGGTTTATATATTTATGTACGTGTTTGCTTGTTACATTTGTGAACATTTATTATATATATAAGACCTTATTTTTTTTTTTATTTCAGTACACATGATACATTTAAAGCACACAATTTCACCCAAGGAATCTGGGAGATGTAGTTTGCTTGGCACACTGGGGATTGCAGCTCTATGAGGTGGTAAACTACAGTTCTCAGGATTTTGGAGGGAAGACAAACAATGGACTTTTAATGGTGCAAACAGGAGATTCGAGAGGCACTGCGGTCACAACCTAATGGAGGAGAAAGGGATCTGCGGCTACCAGCCGCAGTGACTACGCTCTGTCACCACAGTGTTGCTCGGCCACTGTACTATGCATGTTGTTTAGTCGTGTCTGACTCTTCGTGACCCCCTGGACCAGAGCACGCCAGGCCCTCCTGTCTTCCACTGCCTCCCGCAGTTTGGTCAAACTCATGCTGGTAGCTTCGAGAACACTGTCCCACCATCTCGTCCTCTGTCGTCCCCTCCTCCTTGTGCCCTCCATCTTTCCCAACATCAGGGTCTGTTCCAGAGAGTCTTCTCTTCTCGTGAGGTGGCCAAAGTCTTGGAGCCTCAGCTTCAGGATCTGTCCTTCCAGTGAGCACTCAGGGCTGATTTCCTTCAGAATGGAGAGGTTTGATCTTCTTGCAGTCCATGGGACTATCAAGAGCAGCACCAGAATTCAAAAGCACCCATTCTTCGGCGAACAGCCTTCTTTAGGGTCCAGCTCTCACTTCCATACATCACTACTGGGAAAACCATAGCTTTAACTATACGGGCCTTTGTCGGCAAGGTGATGTCTCTGCTTTTTAAGATGCTGTCTAGGTTTGTCATTGCTTTTCTCCCAAGAAGCAGGCATCGTTTAATTTCATGGCTGCTGTCACCATCTGAGGTGATCATGGAGCCCAAGAAAGTAAAATCTCTCACTGCCTCCATTTCTTCCCCTTCTATTTGCCAGGAGGTGATGGGACCAGTGGCCATGATCTTCGTTTTTTTGATGTTGAGCTTCAAACCATACTTTGTGCTCTCCTCTTTCACCCTCATTAAAAGGTTCTTTAATTCCTCCTCACTTTCTGCCATACTAACCTAGAAAGCAGACTTATGCCAAGTCAGAGCCTTGGGTTCATATAGCTCAGTACTGCCAGCACAGACTGGCAGCTCCTTCCAGGGTTTCAATCCTGGAACGTGCCGGAAACGGAACTCGGTCGAACACACGCACAAAGCAAAACACAGCAACACTTCTGGAACTCGCAGAAGTTAGCTTGCGAAATGCTGGCACGTCCGACAGCTTTTCCTCGGATAAATTTAATGTTTAGGTAAGTGGGGAAATAATTGATTGGGGGCCGAGCAGATTCCTGCTGGACTGCAGGAACTTCGCTGTCTGTTTTGAACGACTCCCAGAAAACAGATGCAGATTTCCATCCAGAGGCGAGGGACGAAAGCAAACAACTCTGAGAGTCCCCAGAGAGCAGAGAGCCATAAACAGCTGCTATTTTTGGCCTCATTATTTGCTTTCCTCCCCCCCCCCCACAAAACGCACAGGATGCAAATTAAACTCCACTGAAAACGTAGAGGGAAACTATTTTCCAATCAATAAATGTCTTTAAGCAGGGGGGGAAACCCCACCAGCTGGAGCTTACTGGCCACTTGGAAGGTTTCCCTCTGAAATGGATGGATAATTTTCGGAGAGGCAAGTTTCCCCTCTTTGTTATGAGAGAAGGAAGAGATCCCCCGTGTTCTCGAGGAAGCTGTTTGTTTTTCGGGCTCCCTGTCTCGAAAGACTTTGTTGCATTTCTTGCGGTGCCCAGAAATTGCTCCTCTGTTGAAAGCTAAAAGCAGAATCGCAACTGCCTTCCTACACATCAGTGAGAACATTCTCCTCCTTTTGATGAATATAGATCACGCCATGTTTCATAACTCTGCCGATGTAACAATGCCCCCGGGCGCGATTTGCAGTGGATGAGCAAGCATTTGTCTCCCAGTTGTTTCAACAATGGAGACAAAGCCACTATTCCCACCTTAATCCAGCTGCTGAAACCAAGAAGGGCCACAGCTCAGTGGAACAGCACCCGCCTTGCAAGAAGGAGGTCCTGCGTTCAATTCCCCCCATCTCCAGATAGTCGGTTCTCAACCTGTGGGTCCCCAGATGTTGTTAGACTACAACTCCCATCATCCCTGAGCTCTGGCCTTTATAGCTAGGGGTGATGGGAGTTGTAGTCCAACAACATCTGGGGACCCACAGGTTGAGAAAGGCTGGTAGAGCAAGGACACTACTTCCTGAAATCCGGGAGAGTCACTGCCAGTGCAGGCAATAGTGAAATGGACCAGTGATCTGAGCCCGTGTTCAAAAGCAGCTAGGTGTATTTTGCAGCAGCCTATTGGCCACTTCATGGATCACTGCCCTTCCTTGCCAACAAAGGTTTGTAGTGGTTTTCCCAGTAGCGATGTATGGAAGTGAGAGCTGGACCCTAAAGAAGGCTGATCGCCGAAGAATTGATGCTTTTGAATTCTGGTGCTGGAGGAGACTCTTGAGAGTCCCATGGACTGCAAGAAGATCAAACCTCTCCATTCTGAAGGAAATCAGCCCTGAGTGCTCACTGGAAGGACAGATCCTGAAGCTGAGGCTCCAATACTTTGGCCACCTCATGAGAAGAGAAGACTCCCTGGAAAAGACCCTGATGTTGGGAAAGATGGAGGGCACAAGGAGAAGGGGACGGCGGAGGACGAGATGGTGGCACAGTGTTCTAGAAGCTACCAGCATGAGTTTGACCAAACTGCGGGAGGCAGTGGAAGACAGGAGTGCCTGGCGTGCTCTGGTCCATGGGGTCACGAAGAGTTGTACACAGCTAAACGACTAAACAACAACAACAACATCGGCCACTTGCAACCAAGTGAAGATGCCAGGATGGTGCTGGATGTCTCCACCCTCTGGAGGTGCATGTCTGGGCATCACTGGATCTCGACTAACACCACATTCTGCAGAGCCTCCATCAGTTATATTTTATCTGCATAATCGGAATGAATTTCTGGAACCAAAATAAATACAGTGGATGCTCAGGTTGTGAACGTGATCTGTGCGGGATGCACATCCGCAACCGCAGCGTTCGCAACCCGCAGCTGCGCATGCGCAGGTTGTGATTCGCATGCGTGACCGCCGAAACCCGGAAGTAACCCATTCCGGTACTTCCGGGTTTCGGCTGTCCGTAACCCAAAAAATCTGAAGCATCTGTAACCCAAGGTATGACTGTAATTATTATTATTATTATTATTATTATTATTATTACAGTGGTACCTCGGGTTAAGTACTTAATTCGTTCCGGAGGTCTGTACTTAACCTGAAACTGTTCCTAACCTGAAGCACCACTTTAGCTAATGGGGCCTCCCGCTGCTGCTGCTGCACCGCCGGAGCACGATTTCTGTTCTTATCCTGAAGCACTATTTCTGGGTTAGCGGAGTGTGTAACCTGAAGCATATGTAACCTGAGGTACCACTGCATTATTTATTTATTTATTTATTTATACCCCGCCCAACTGGCCAGGTTTCTCCAGCCACTCTGGGCGGCTCCCAACAGAACATGCAAAACACGCTAAAACATCAAACATTAAAAAACTTCCCTAATGCTTTTTCTGTGCAGCTTGAGAAGGAGCAATGAACAACGTTTTACAGTGGTACTGTACCTTGGTTCTCGAACTTAAAACCGTTCCGGAAGTCTGTTCGATTCCCAAAACAGTTCGACAACCATGGGGCAGCTTCCGATTGGCTGTAGGAGCTTCCTGCAGTCAATCGGAAGCCGCGTCGGATGTTCAGCTTCTGAAAAATGTTTGCAAACCAGAACGATTACTTCCGGGCTTGCGGCATTCGGGAACCGATTTGTTCAGGTGTCCAAGCTGTTCGAGTACCAATGTTCCCACTGTGGAAGGACGTGTGGATCCAGAATTGGCCTCCACAATCACTTACGGACTCATTGTTAAATCCGTGTTTATGGAAGACAATCTTACTCGGCTATGAGGGATCACCAAAGAAGAAGAAGAAGCTGTTCTGGCACACACTGTTCCCAACGAAGGCATCATCCGCTTCACCCCTCTGACACTGTTCCTTGCTGCAAAAGGCTCTGAGATGCTTGAAGCCAGAGTTTTCCTGCAGCGAAGACTTGCTTCTTTAAAAGACACACAGGGAGAAAGGATTTGCTTGCTGAGATGGATTTCTGAAGGACAGGGAAAACGAGCGGGCAAGGGCAAAGGAGGACAGGCCGAACTTTGACGGAAGAGTTCGGGCTTATTAGAGAGACGGCTTGTTTGTTCTGTTTGACGCTTGGAGGCAGGCGCATCGCTGAAGCAGAACCAGGAAGGTAGCGGGGCGCATGTCAACCGAGGAGCAGGAGACACAGCGCAAGATGAATGCCCTCCTGCGCCACTAGAGGATGGAGACGGCGCCGAGGGAATTCAAATCACAGGTGCAGGAGGGAGGATCTGCGAGAATACCAAAAGGGAAGCTGGACTAGCCTGGCTTTCCCCCTTGATTCCTGCTTTAAGGAGGTCTTATTTCAATGGGATGCGGGTGGCGCTGTGGGTTAAACCACTGAGCCTAGGACTTGCCAATCAGAAGGTTGGGGGTTCAAATCCCCGCGACAGGGTGAGCTCCCCTTGTTCGGTCCCTGCTCCTGCCAACCTAGCAGTTCAAAAGCACGTCAACATCCCCTTCAGGACTCTGCATAGGAAAGGAAGATGGAGAGCAGGCTTGGCACTCTTCCTCCCAGGGATATAATCCTGCCGTTTGCTGGGTCCTCCGTGGTACCCAAAGGATGCTCCAAGCAGAGTTTGAGAGCCACTGGGCAGAGAGAGCCCTTTTTACAGCAACTTATGCAAACAGGGAAATTTCCAATGCAAATAAATGCTTTGAAGTTCTTTTGTGGGTTATTCACGCAGATCCCCTAAGGAGGGAGCTGTGTGCGTTGCAGGCCACGTGAAGCAGCTCTTCAAAGTCCCGGACCCACAAACGCACGTCCGTCCATCCCCCACGCTTTCCCAGGAGCATTCAGCTCCATACATTTGCGAAAGCTCTCGTCCCTGGGAATCTCCGTGTGTGAGGAATCTTGCAAGAGCCATGACACTGTTCGCATCGCATATTGTTGCAGAGGTGCGGGTCTGCCGCTTTCAACAGCCGCCAGCCATCAACTGCAACATCCAGCCCCAGCATATTAAAAAACAACAACTCGTTTTCTTTATTCTGCGACTTTGCTGCCAGCTTTCCTCTGGGTAACCTCTAGAGACCTGGAGTCTAAGCCCTGCCAACTCTGGCCAAATATCTCACCATATTAAACTGGGAGACGCAGGGAGATTTTCCATTGCTATCACTTATAGTTTTAGTTATTGAATTGTTGTATTTTAATATTTTGTTGGAACTGCCCAGAGTGGCTAGGGAAATCCTTATTTCCCGATGAATAGCCTATAATGTAGGCTATAATGTAAATAGACTATAATGTAACTTAAATAGAAAACTATCTTTAGAAAGATTTTCCCTCCAATAGCATTTTATTTTAAAAATCCGACTTAAGAACTTTGCTTCAGGATGACAACAGAAATCGTGCTCCGACGGTGCAGCGGCAGCAGGAGGCCCCATTAGCTAAAGTGGTACCTCAGGTTAAGAACAGTTTCAGGTTAAGAACGGACCTCCAGGGTTTTGGACAGAAGAATTGAAATTTACAAAGATATTCCAAGACAACTGTTGGATCTTAGAGCCGCCTACTCTGAACTTGCCAAACTACTAAGGAGCAACGCAATTCCATTTAGGTGGGAATTTCCCCAAGGAATATCTTTTACCTTTAGAGGGAGAAAGGTCAAAATTAGAACATTGGAAGAGAGAGACAAATTTCTGTCTACACACGGAGAGGACCTTCAAAAAGGAATTGAACTACCTTCTGGGCCTGGGGCAACGCCAGCACCAACACCAGCACCTGGGGAACCTGAAGATCCAGAGAAGATACCACCCCTGGAGAAATAACCAGATCAATTCAGGATGTCTCTGCAATTGTTGAGTTGGAATATTAATGGTTGTAACTGTGATGGGACGATGAGCTGCTTGTGTGTAAAATCCTAGTCCCTCAGAGTTTGGTCAAGTTTGCAAACCTCTGTCTGTAACGGAGCCCCTTAAACATGGCTCCGTCAGTCGCTGGCAGATTCCGACAGTGGTTGCTTTCGGAATCGCTTCCAACATAAAAGCTCCTTAACGGAAACACGTCTTCTGGACTCTCTGCGTGACAGTTTCCGGCGAGGAGTGGGTGTCCCTACAGGAGGTCCTGAAACCTCCCCACTGTTTTCGCTGGAAGTGTCTCTGAGCCATCCCTCCAGCTCCCTTTCCCTCAGCCCAGCTCCTCTCCCCCTACTGGTTCCCTCTTCAGCTGCTGAGTCTCTCCCAACCTGTGTGAGCCCTTTCACTTCCCTTCCTTCCGATGGCAGTTCCCTGACATCCACCTCCCCTCCAGGGCCCCCTTCATCCCCTCTCGCCCCCTCCTCTACGGGCGGTGAGGAGGCAAAACCCCGGAATGAACTTCCTTCATCTTCCGATGTCCCGAACACTTCTCTCCACCTGTTGCGGTTCCTGGTCTCGAAGTACTCCTCCTCCTCAGAGTCCATCTCCCCTTCCCCTTCCGATTCCGAGAATCCTTCCAACTCCTCCTCCTCATCGGTGGTCCCAAAGTATTCCCTCCGGAACCTCTCCACAGGCTGAGGTTTCCTTGGGAACCTTTGATGGAACGTTTCTATCAATACCTCGTCATTGATATCTTCTGCCATTACCCAAGTGTTTTCTGACTCCGGTTCTCCTTCCCACGCTACCAAATACTCCACCTGATCCCCCTTCCATCTGGCGTCGAGGATTTCTGCCACATGGCTGCTGCATTCCCTTTCTTCTATGACCGGTCCCCGAGTGGCCATCCCTTCTCGTCCCCCCTCATACAGTGACAGTAACGACCTGTGAAATACTGGGTGCAGTTTCATGTGGTTGGGTAACCGGAGCCTGAAAGCCACTGGGTTGACCTGTTGAATGACCTCAAAGGGACCCAATCTCCTGGGTCTTAATTTCTTACAACCTCCTTTGAACGGCAACCCTTGGGTTGACAGCCACACCCTATCTCCCACCCTTATGGTTTCACCTTCCCTTCGGTTCTTGTCTGCCTGCCTCTTGTATTCTTCCTTCGCCCTTTCTAAGTTGAGTTGGAGCTGACGATGGATTGCTTCCATTTCTTCTACAAAATGCTCGGCTGCCGGGACACCCCATCTCTCCCCTTCTCCCCCTGGGAAAGCCCTGGGATGACACCCATAATTAGCCAAGAAGGGGCTCATCCCTGTGGACACATTCTCGGCATTGTTGTAGGCAAATTCCGCCAGCGCCAACTTTTCTACCCAGTCATTCTCTCTGTCATTGACATAACACCTCAGGTATTGCTGGAGGACCCCGTTTGCTCTTTCCGCCTGCCCGTTGGTTTCAGGGTGCCGGGCAGTCGAAAAGTTGACCTCCACCTGCAGTAAGCTCATGAGCTTCCTCCAGAACCTGGAAGTAAATTGTTTTCCTCGGTCTGAGACCACCCTCAATGGCACCCCGTGCAACCTAAAAATGTGTTCTACAAATAACTTCGCTGTCTCTTCCGCCGTGACTGCATGCGAGCAGGCTACAAAGTGGCACATCTTTGTTAGTAGGTCTACCACCACCATGATGGCTGTTTTCCCCTTGGACTTCGGCAGATCAGTCATAAAATCTATCGACACTGCCTCCCAAGGTCGTTCTGGGGTTGGTAAGGGTTCTAATAGCCCCGCCGGTGCCCGCCTCTCCCCTTTGGCTCGCTGGCATTGCTCACACCCTCTTACATACTCCCGTACATCTTCCCTCACCTTAGGCCACCAAAATTCCCTGGTGACCAACCACATGGTTTTGTGTTGTCCAAAATGCCCCGCCGTGGGGCTGTCGTGCAACTGCTTGAGTACCCTCCCCCTTAAGTCTCCTTCAGGGATATACAGTGCCCCTTTGTAATACAAAGCTCCATTTCTTTCCTCGAAACCCCCTGGTTCCTCTCCCTCACCCCTAAGACCTCTGAGCTTATTCTGGGCGTATTCATCATTCTCTGTTTCCTCTACCAGTTCTCTTTGTCCCACCAATGCCGCCCCACACACCCAGCGGTCCTCTGGAATGACATGTCTCTCTTCGGGTGCTCCCTCCTCCTCCAAATATTCAGGTTTGCGTGAGAGAGCGTCCGCCCTAATGTTCTCTGGGCCTGGCACGTAACAAATCTCAAAGTTAAATTTGGAGAACTCCTGGGCCCATCTCACTTGCCGTTGGTTGAGCACTCGTGCCGTCCTCCAATACTCTAGGTTCTTGTGGTCAGTGCACACTTGCACCTTATGTTGTGCGCCAATTAGCAGGTGCCTCCATCTCCGGAACGCCTCATGAATGGCTAGTAGTTCTCGGTCATACACCGTGTAGTTCCTCTCGGATTTGTTCAGCTTTCGCGAAAAAAAGGCACACGGTCTCCACTCTGACTCCTCCTTCCCTGGCTGCAGAAGCACCGCCCCAATCGCTCTGTCTGATGCGTCAGTTTCCACTCTCATCGGTTTTTGTAAATCCACATGCAGGAGTTGTTGTTCCGAGGCGAAGGCCCTTTTTAGTTCCTCAAATGCTCGCTCCGCCTCCTCAGTCCAAACGAACTTCTTCTTACTGCTGAGACAGTCCGTAATGGGCGCCGTCAGGTGGGCAAAGTTTCGGATGAACTTACGATAGAAGTTCCCAAATCCTAGGAACCTCTGCACATCCTTCCTTGTTTTGGGTGTTTTCCATTCCAGCACCGCCTGGACCTTGCCGGGATCCATGGCCAATCCCTTGTCTGACAGGCGATACCCCAGGAATTCCACCTCCTTGGTATGAAACTGACACTTCTCCAGTTTCACCCACAGCTGGTTGGCTTGCAGCCTGCTCAACACTTCTCTGACGTCTCTCACATGCTGCTCCTCATTCTCAGAATACACCAACACGTCGTCTAAGAAGGCCACACAATTCTTGTAAAGCAAAGGCCCCAGGACGTGGTTCATAAACGATTGAAAGCACGCGGAGCCTCCTTGTAGGCCGAAGGGCATAACTAAATATTCAAATGCCCCCAAAGGGGTGAACATGGTGGTTTTCCATTCATCCCCCTTCCTTATTCGTATCAGGTTGTACGCCCCCCTTAGGTCCAGTTTAGTAAAAATCTTTCCCTTCCTGACCCTTGTCAAAATGTCGTCAATCCTGGGCATAGGGAAAGCCACTGGTTCTGACACTGCATTTAAGGCCCTGAAGTCACACACAAGCCTCGGCTTGTTCGTGTTTTTTTTATCCACAAAAAACACTGGGCTGCCCCCCACCGCCCTGGACTCTCTGATGAACCCTCTCTTCAGGTTCTTGTCAATGAACTCTCTTAGCTCCTGCATCTCTCTGTCTGACATGGCGTACAGCTTGCCTACAGGGAGCTGTGCCCCAGGGAGTAAATTGATTTGACAGTCAAAGGGTCTATGCGGGGGTAATTGGTCAGCTTCCCTTTCGCTGAAGACGTCGCGGAGATCTGCGTATTGTCGTGGTACCTTCACGTTCTCCGTTACTTCAGTCCCTGCTAGGGTGGCTTGGGCCCCTGCCAAACCCTTTCCCTCTTTGCAGTGTTCTAAGCAATGTGCTGAACCAAAAGAAACCACTCTCTGATGCCAGCCCACCAGCGGATCATGTAACGCTAGCCAGCTCATCCCCAATATAATGGGAGCTCCTCCCAAGGTGGCCACATTAAACGCTATCAGTTCGGTGTGCCTTGCCACCTTCATTATCATTGGGACGGTCTGCAAGCTGACTTCTCCTCCCAACAGCTCCCTGCCATCGATCGTGGTCACCTGCAGGGGGTTGCTTAAAGGGATCGTCTGTATCTGGTGTTCAGCTGCAAACTCTTTGCTCATGAAATTGCAGGAGCTGCCTGAGTCCAACAGCGCCTTTATCTTTAGAGGGTGTCCGTTTGGCAGCTCTAGCGCCACTTCTATCACTAGGGCGGGTTTAGGAGGTTCTGGCGTGGGCACTTTCACTGCTCTTTGGCCTGACTGCTGTGCCCCGACGGTGGCAGCCAGGCGTTGGCTTTTACTTGCTTCGGTATTTCTTCCTCTCTTCCCTCCACAGCTCCTACCATCCCTTGCCATTCCTTCCTCTGGGGGCAGACTCTGGCAAAGTGACCTGGCTGTTGGCAGAGATAGCATTTCCGGGCGCCTTTTCCCTCCTTCTTTCCCCCCTCACTGGGCTTTGAAACTGCGCGCGCGCGCGCTGTTCCGATTTCCATCGGCTCTGCCGGCGGGAAAGTTGGCTCTGGAATGTCTGGAATGCGGAACTCCTTCCAACGTTCCCCCTTCCCTTCCCGCCTCTCCAATGCTCTCGCCTCCTGGCGCGCTCCTATGGTCAGCGCTGATTTGGTCAGCTGGTCCATAGACTCCGCCCTGGGCGCCCGGGAAAGTTCGTCTTTCACAGCCGAAGAAAGCCCTTCTTCAAAAAGCATTTGAATGGGTTCCGCCGATAGATCCCACCCCAATTTATGGATCAACATGGTGAATTCAGTCCAGTACTCACGGACAGATCGGCTACCCTGTTTGCAAGCCATTAACTGTCTGCGGACCACTCCCTGTTCAATATCGCTGGAAAACATCAGATCCATGGCGCGAAAGAACTTCATCGTGTCCTTTAGGACGTCACTATTCGCTGCCATCAGGGGTCTAACCCAGTCTCTCGCCCCCTTTTCAAGATGCCCAATCACGAAAGCCACTCTTGATTCCTCGTCAGGGAATTCATCAAACTGCAGATTGAGGGCATATTGCATCTCTGTCCGAAAGCCATGATAGTCTTTGGGCTCCCCCCCAAACTTCTGCACCAATCCTGGTACCTTTCTGACGAGCTGGGTGTCTTTCCCCTTTTTGTCTGCATCCTGAGCCCTCCTCTCCTCAAGCCTCGCCGTCTGCAGCGCTAGCTGGACCTCCAACACCCGGTACCTTTCTTCCAGGCTTGGACCCGCTCCAGCTCCTGCTTCTCCGGTTCCGGCTGGGTTGCTCATGATGCCTTCTCCTGCACAAGCTGCTCACGAAGACTGTCGGAATGCTGTGATGGGACGATGAGCTGCTTGTGTGTAAAATCCTAGTCCCTCAGAGTTTGGTCAAGTTTGCAAACCTCTGTCTGTAACGGAGCCCCTTAAACATGGCTCCGTCAGTCGCTGGCAGATTCCGACAGTGGTTGCTTTCGGAATCGCTTCCAACATAAAAGCTCCTTAACGGAAACACGTCTTCTGGACTCTCTGCGTGACAGTTTCCGGCGAGGAGTGGGTGTCCCTACAGGAGGTCCTGAAACCTCCCCACTGTTTTCGCTGGAAGTGTCTCTGAGCCATCCCTCCAGCTCCCTTTCCCTCAGCCCAGCTCCTCTCCCCCTACTGGTTCCCTCTTCAGCTGCTGAGTCTCTCCCAACCTGTGTGAGCCCTTTCACTTCCCTTCCTTCCGATGGCAGTTCCCTGACAGTAACATTCCGGAAAAAAGGAAGAAAATATTCCATATATTAAAGAAAGAACAATTGGACATTATTTGTTTACAAGAAACACATGTGACGAGGCTCCACAGAAAAGTGTTAATAAATAAAAGATTGGGCCAGGAATTTGTATCGTCGGATAAAGTTAAGAAGAGGGGCGTGGTGATATATGCAAAAGAGAGCCTGTCACCCAAATTCTTATTTAAAGATGAACATGGAAGAATTTTGGCTATTGAGATACAACACCAAGGAGAGAAACTGTTGATATTAGGAATCTATGCACCTAATGAAGGGAAATCGGAATTTTACAAGAAGCTGCAGGAGACAATGCTGGATTATCTGGACTACAACAACATCATAATGATGGGAGATATGAATGGGGTCGTATCAACTAACATGGACAAGTCACAAAGTCAAAATGTTACAAAAGACGGCAGACTACCTAAAACCTTTTTTGAAATGACAGACAATATGGATTTGATTGATATTTGGAGGACAAAGAACCCACTAGGAAGAGAGGGAACATTCTTTTCTGAAGCCCAACTGACCTGGACAAGAATCGACCAAATATGGATTTCTAGAGGCCTGGCACCTAAGGTCAGAAAAGTGGAAATCTGCCCAAAGACCTGTTCCGACCATAATGCAGTAAAGATGGATATGACACTACTACCAACTGGATCCTTTAGATGGAAGATGAATGACAATTTGTTTAGAGATCAGGAAATTTCTAAGAAGGCCCAAAAAGTTTTGAAGGATTATTTTGAGATAAATATGAATACTACGGTGGAAAAAAGAATCGTCTGGGACGCAAGTAAAGCTGTAATGAGGGGATTCTTGATACAACAGAATGCAGTAAAGAAAAGAACACAAAATAAGAAAAAAGATAAGATCTTGGATAAAATAAAAGAATTAGAGAAGAAGTTAAGAGTGAACCCGAAGTCACAGCCAACTCTGAGAGAAATTAAACTTTATCAAACACAATATTCTAAACTGATAAATCAGGAAATCGAATGGAAGGTTAAACTAATGAAACAAAAAACGTTTGAGTCGGCGAATAAATGTGGAAAACTGCTAGCTTGGCAGTTGAAGAGAAGACAAAGATTAAATACGGTTACAAACTTAGAGATTGAAGGAAAAAACATTCAGAATCCAGTGGACATCAGAAAGTGTTTCCAGAGATACTTCAAAAAACTATACACCCAAGGGCCGCAAGATGAAGTTGAGATTAAACAATTTTTGGCAAAAAATGGACTATCCAAATTGTCACAAGAAAATAGGACAATCCTGAATTCTAAAATAACACGACAGGAGATTGAACAAGCCATTCAGAACATGCAACTTGGCAAATCTCCAGGGCCAGATGGGCTGACCTCCAAGTACTATAAGACATTAAAAGACTATTTGATACAACCTTTGATGGAGGTCAGCAATGAAATTATGGAGGGGAAGAGGGCACCGGAGTCGTGGAAGGAAGCGTTTATCACATTAATACCAAAGACGGAAGCTGAAAAGACACAACTTAAGAACTACCGTCCCATCTCCCTTTTAAATGTGGATTACAAAATATTTGCAGACATTTTGGCAAGTAGATTTAAAAAAGTTTTAAATAAAGTAATCCATAAGGACCAGGCAGGCTTTCTCCCAGGTAGACATTTGTTTGCTAATACAAGGAACATTATTGACATCTTGGAACTTTTGCAAACAGATATAAACACAAAAGCAGTTTTAATCTTTATAGATGCGGAGAAGGCCTTTGACAACATCTCCTGGAAATTTATGATGGGAAATCTAAAAGAGATGGGAGTGGGACGGGGTTTTGAGAATGGGATTGAGGCGATATATTCAGAGCAGAAAGCTAAACTGATAGTTAATAATGTGGTTACAGAAGAGTTTAAAATTGAAAAAGGAACTCGACAAGGTTGCCCTATCTCCCCTTTGTTATTCATTTCGGTTCTGGAAGTGCTATTGAATATGATTAGAGGGGATCGGTTGGTGGAAGGAATTCAGGTCGGACAGAAACAATACAAATTAAAAGCTTTTGCAGATGACCTGGTTTTGACCTTGCAGAAGCCAGAGCCTAGTACGAAAAGAGTATTATAACTGATTAATGACTTTGGTCGGGTGGCTGGATTTAAATTAAATAAACAGAAAACTAAGGTTTTGGGGAAAAATTTGACTGATACAGAGTCAGAACGGTTTCAGAATGAGACGGAACTTAATGTGGTTAAAAAAGTAAAATACCTAGGGGTAAACATAACAGCAAAAAACCTAAATCTATTTAAGGATAATTATGAAAAATGTTGGGTAGAAATTAAGAGAGACTTAGATAGTTGGTCAAAATTGAAACTTTCTTTGTTAGGCCGAATTGCTGCTATTAAGATGAATGTATTGCCAAGGATGCTGTTTTTATTTCAAACACTTCAGGTTTTGGACAAGACGGAGTGCTTTCAGAAGTGGCAGAGAGATATTTCTAAGTTTGTCTGGCAGGGCAAAAAGCCCAGAATTAAGTTTAAGATATTAACTGATGCAAAACAAAGAGGGGGCTTTGCCCTGCCAGACTTAAAGTTGTACTATGAAGCCGCAGCGTTTTGCTGGCTAAGAGACTGGCTACTTCTTGAAGACACTGATGTGTTGGATTTGGAAGGGTTTAACAATGCTTTCGGATGGCATGCATATTTGTGGTATGACAAGGTTAAAGCAAATAAGGCCTTTAAGAACCATATTGTCAGAAAATCACTGTTTAATGTCTGGACAAAATATAAAGACTTGCTGGAAAATAAGACCCCAAGGTGGCTTTCACCTTTGGAAGCTAAGGCCCGAAAAAGACCCAATATGGAGGCCAAATGGCCAAAATATTGGGAAATTCTAGAAAAAGATGGAGACAATTGGAAATTGCAGAGTTTGGAGAAAATGAAGGATAAAGTGCGAGATTGGTTACATTACGCTCAGATGAAAGAAGTTTTTAAAAATGACAAGAAATTAGGGTTCCAGGTAGAGAAATCGAAAATAGAAACAGAATTGTTAGAACCTAAGAGTAAGGTACTTTCAAGGATGTATAACTTGCTGTTAAAATGGAACACACAAGACGAAATGGTTAAATCGGCTATGATAAGGTGGGCGCAGGACATTGGGCATAACATTATGTTTGAGGACTGGGAAAGGTTGTGGAGTACTGGATTGAAATTTACTGCATGTAACGCTTTGAAAGAAAATGTAATGAAAATGATATATAGATGGTATATGACCCCAGTCAAACTTGCAAAAATTTACCACCTGACTGACAATAAGTGTTGGAAATGTAAAGAGTGTGAAGGAACATTTTTCCACCTATGGTGGACATGCCCTAAAGTGAAGGCGTTCTGGGAAATGATTTATAATGAACTGAAAAAGGTATTTAAATATACCTTCACTAAGAAACCAGAGGCCTTTCTTTTGGGTATTGTCGGCCAAGGGGTGGTAAAGAAGGACCAGACTTTTTTTATGTATGCAACAACAGCAGCAAGGATACTACTTGCAAAGCATTGGAAAACTCAAGATCTACCCACACTGGAAGAATGGCAGATGCAACTGATAGACTACATGGAACTGGCCGAGATGACCGGCAGAATTCGAGACCTGGGAGAAGAGAGGATTGAGGAGGATTGGAAGAAATTTAAGAACTATTTACAAAAACATTGCAATTTGAGTGAATGCTAAACAGGACGCTAGATCAATATAACTGAGCACCACTAAACTTAGATGACTTTAAGAAAATAAGTGAGATTGAGAAAATATAACTCTTTTTGAGGAGTAGAAGATTATGAAACATAGAAGGGATATAAGATTGCAAATAAGATAATAAATTGCTGACAAAATGCTATAACGATGAAAGTGGGAGCGGGAGATGTGAGGAAGTCCAAAGAAAATGTGAAATTATGTCAAGATATATGTTACATTGTTTATTATGTGTATTGCTATTTGTAAAACCCAATAAATTTCTATTAAAAAAAAAAAAAAGAACGGACCTCCAGAACGAATTAAGTATGTAACCAGAGGTACCACTCCCTGCTGCCAACCAGAGGACTCCCTGTTGCTAGGTAAAGGTAAAGGGACCCATGACCATTAGGTCCTGTCGTGGCCGACTCTGGGGTTGCGGTGCTCATCTCGCTTTATTGGCCGAGGGAGCCGGCGTACAGCTTCCGGGTCATGTGGCCAGCATGACTAAGCCGCTTCTGGTGAACCAGAGCAGCGCACGGAAACGCCCTTTACCTTCCCGCCGGAGCGGTACCTATTTATCTACTTGCACTTTGACGTGCTTTCGAACTGCTAGGTTGGCAGGAGCTGGGACCGAGCAACGGGAGCTCACCCTGTCGCGGGGATTCGAACCACCGACCTTCTGATCGGCAAGTCCTAGGCTCTGTGGTTTAACCCGCAGCGCCACCTGCGTCCCTATCCTGTTACTACTCAGCTTCAAAATAATAATAATACAGTGGTACCTCGGGTTAAGTACTTAATTCGTTCCGGAGGTCCGTACTTAACCTGAAACTGTTCCTAACCTGAAGAACCACTTTAGCTAATGGGGCCTCCTGCTGCTGCCACGCTGCCGGAGCACGATTTCTGTTCTCAACTTGAAGCAAAGTTCTTAACCTGAAGCACTATTTCTGGGTTAGCGGAGTATGTAACCTGAAGTGTATGTAACCTGAAGCGTATGTAACCTGAGGTACCACTGTAATATTAATAATAATAATAATAATAATAATAATAATAATAATAAAAGTGTCCATGGGTTCATTGGAAAAAATCTGGTAATCATACCACCCCCGGGAGGGAGTTCCACCCAGTTTGGGAACCACTGTACTAAACCCTGACCGCCTTCATCTGCCCCAGCTGGCCACGCGCCGCATCTCAGCAGAAGCCACTCTTTCCTTCCGTCCACCTGCAGGAGGTGGTGGTTTTAGCCATTAGCAGCGGAGACGAATCTCGGACAATTCATGAATAATTGCTGGCTGCTGTCTCCATTACGAGCCGGAGATCTTCCCCGTGGATTCCAAATACCTTAGCACTGGCTGCCTACTACAAACCGCTTCCATTAGATGCTATTACTAAGGAAGGCGGTTGATCGCCCTCCCGAGATGAAGGGCAACAATTTCAGCCCAGAGCTCAGGACCGGTCGATGCTAACTGCCCCTCCACAAAGGACGATGAGAGCAGAGAGGTTCGGTTGCAGGTCGCTCTTGGGTTGCCCCCGGGGCAAGATAAAGCAACTAACAAATTTAATAAATAGAAGGTAAAATGTTGAAGGGTAGTCCGATAAAGGATTCCGGGGGGCGTGGCCCTTTCCGAAGCCTAGGGAGGTGAGGGCCTAAGGCACACCCCCTATCGGTGACCTCGGGGGAGTTCCTAGTTGATGTGCATCAGCAGGACTCCCCCTACTGGTGGTTAACCCTTCCCGGACTTCTAGCGGACGGGCTGACGTTGGATATAGTCGGTTAGGACCAATGCCTAAGCCAATACCGCTCTTCACCTGTAACCAATAAAGTTGTAGCCTTATTTAGCCCATTAACCTTAATAATTGTGTCATGTGTCATTATTTCCACTGGGGGGGGCGGGGACTCACCCCACAAATACCACCTCCTGCAGAGTTCTAATCAGCTATCTTTTATTTACCACAAAGGGAGGTCCAGACAGGAGCTATTTGGGTTTCTTTTAAATGCACTTTTTTATCCACTTCTCTGAGGTCCAAGACAGAGGACGCTGGGAGGAGGGCGCTGACAAACTGGTGCGAAGCAGCACAGACGTTCTCGAGCGCAGAAGGAATATCCGTGGAACAACATCCTCTGCGAGATATGCAGGGAGGGGGAAATGAAATCCTCCTCACCGTACAGGAAGTCCTAGACAATGCATCGATCGGGACACGCATTAGGAAGCCAATTCTGCAGGGGACCTCGAGCGCTGCTCCAAACAGGACCTTCCCCCACCCCATTCATAATTCACAGCATCCCTATAAATAAATAAAAAGAAGCGTTTCTATACATCCCCCCCAGTACATAAGGCCACTGCAGTCAATGCATTCAAACTCTAGAGACCTTTGAACGCAGGTCCAGCCACAATGTGATCCTGCAAATAACCTCCTCCAAGCTCATTTAAATTGAGTGTTTGTTGGAAAAGAGGCTTCTTTTCTCCATTTTTGGCATTCACCTCCTTTGTTTACAAGGTCCTTGGCAGCCGGTCCACCTCTGGCTCTCGTCTACTCCAGCAATGTGGTTTAAACATCATGTTTCTAACAGATCTTGGTTGTTTTACTACAGACGCAGCCTAGAATTAGGAACAGACAAACCTTCCCGTTTTAATTTCTCTCCATTTCTCCTTTTCCCCCAATCTCAAATCTATTCTCCGCACCTCTGCATCTATTTGCAAAGATTGTTTTTTATTAAATTCCTGTGAAGATACGTCAGCATTTTAGTGTGAATTTCTCATAATAAACAGACTTTTTGCCTGCTGTTTTCACTAATATACACATTTGTGAAAGCCATTTTTTTCATTATTATTATTATTATTATTATTATTTCTTAACCCACCCTTCTTCATGAGGCCGCAAGACAGGTAACTTCACCAATTCAAAAACAGAACATTTAAAACAGATTACCATCAAGAGATGATTGACTTTTGGCAGATCGGTTTTCGTGCAAATTGCATCGCAAAATTCAGGGAATTGCAAATTTCAAAGAGCGGCTCTGCTTCAGTTTGCTTATTGCTTCAAGATGTGTGGACTGGGTGTTTTCTCTTTAAAATGCAAACAAAATCGGATTTCTCCACCATTTCTATACCTGTAACCCTCAAACATTCCCACATGACGAAGAGGAAGACTTTGAAAATGATGTACCGGTGGTATTTGACTCCTAGTAAGCTGGCGAAAATGTATAAGACAAGTTACAAATATTTGCTGGAAATGTAAAGAAAAAGAAGGTACATTTTATCATACGTGGTGGTCATGTAAGGTAATAAAGGCTTTCTGCGAAATGATATATAATGAACTGGGGTGGAAATGTTTAAAATAACCTTTATTTTTAAAAAAACAACCCAGAAGCTTTTTAATTAGGAATTGTAGGTACCAACATTCCAAAGGAGCAGGAAAAGACTTTTTATGTATGCGGCAACAGCCGCACGGATGCTACTAGACCAGAGATGGAAAGTGTCCCCACCAGAGAGAAATAGCAAAGCAAGCTGTTGGAGTGCGCCGAAATGGCAAAATTAACCTGGAAAGCTAAGGAATCAAGAAGACAAAAACTTCAATAAAGAATGGGGGGGGGGGATTTAATTTATTTAGGAGACCACTGTAAGCAGATGAAAATATTAGCAGGATTCGAATAACAGTTGTAATGTAGCAAATATCGTGGACAATATGGAGAGATATAAAATATGGATTACGAAATAATAGACAATAGTCGAAAAAGCTGACAATAGAGGGGAGGGGAGGAAGTCTGGAGCTTCAGAGAAATCTCTAAATATGGATATGTATTTTGAATTGTTATAATTATACAGTGGTACCTCAGGATGTGAACGGGATCCGTTCCGGAGCCCCGTTCGCATCCTGAACAGAACGTAAGATGCGACAGCGTGTCTGAGCGTGCCGCAATTCGCTGCCTCTGCGCATGACATCATTTTGAGCATCTGTGCATGTGCAAGTGGCGAAACCCGCAAGTAACCCTTTCTGGTACTTCCGAGTCGCCGCGGGACACAACCTGAAAACACTCAACCTGAAGCAAACGCAACACGAGGTATGACTGTACAGTGGTGCCCCGCAAGACGAATGCCTTGCAAGACGAAAAACCCGCTATACGAAAGGGTTTTCCATTTTCGATGCGCTTCGCAAGACGAATTTCCCTATGGGCTTGCTTTGCAAGACGAAAACGTCTTGCGAGTCTTGCGATTTTTTTCACTCCCCCCCCCCTTTTTCTAAGCCGCTAAGCCGCTAATAGCCTTTTAGCCGCTAAGCCGCTAAGCCTTTAATAGCCACTAAACCGCTAAACCGCTAATAGCGCTAAGCCGCTAATCCGCTAATAGGGTTGCTTCGCAAGACGGAAAAACCGCTAGACGAAGAGACTCGCGGAACGGATTATTTTCATCTTGCGAGGCACCACTGTATTAGCAGGATTCTAATAACACTTGTTATGTAGCAAATATCATGGGCAATACGGATAGATATAAAATATGGATTACAAAATAAAAGACAATAGTCAAAAAAGTTGACAATAGAGGGGATAGTTGGAAGAAGAAGAAGAAGACAACTTAAAGAGTGTAGCAGGATTCTCTACCCAATTCCCTTCCTCTCCTCGCTTCAGCCTTCGACAGCCACAACCAGGACCCAAGCACAGAGAAGCCATTGTCCAAAGGCCTCCCACCCATTTTATGATTAACTGCTTCCTTTTCCTGTATGCCCCCCGGGTCACATCAAACCCAAAGTCGCCCTTGACCAGCTTGCACCCGCTGCAACGCTTTCAGCCAATGGACTTTTGTTCCACCGCCCATAAATTCACACAGCGGGTGGCAAAGGGGGTCCATGCGCCCCTCGTCTTTCAGGAAACACACACACAAAAATAAAATAAAATAAACCATTGTATGCATCACTTACAATATTTGCTAGGTATCCCTAACCAGAAATGTGCAAGATGTGCAAATAAAGCATAATTAGAACACGCTGCACTTAAAAGAACGGTACAAGCTGTGGCTTTATTAACAATCTATTAAACCAATCTTTGTTGCATCCTTTCAATTAACTTCTGTGTTGCTTGCTGGAAAACGCTTTAATATTTATGGATAATAGGCTGTATTATATTAAATAATCCAAACACAACCTTATAAACCGCCGTGGTGTTTTTTCTGAAGGCGTTGGCAGTGTGGAAAGAAATTTCACAAACGTAATTTTGAACCAGCAAATAGACCGAATAAAATGCGAGACAGCATGACTAGACCCCTAAACAACTAAAGAACAAACTTCAACAAAGAAAAGTCATTCGGAATTTAAAATTCCAGGGCAAATAGGAAGGCCTCTGCCTTCTCAAACCATCCTACTGTCTCATACAAGCATGGATGTTATGGACTCCCGACTCCCATCAACTCCAGCCAGCACAGCCAAAGCTCAGAGATCATGGGATTTGTAGTCCAGAACATTTTAAAGCTCCTTGTTTTAGGGGGACTTCTGACACCACTTCTACACCACCAGAAATTACCGTATTTTTCGCTCTACAAGACGCACCAGACCACAAGACAGACCTAGTTTTTGGAGGAGGAAAACAAGGGAAAAAAACATTCTGAATCCCAGAAGCCAGAACAGCAAGAGGGATCACTGTGCAGCGAAAGCCTGCATTCGCTCCATAAGACACACACACATTTCCCCTTACTTTTTAGGAGGGAAAAAGTTAGTCTTATAGAGCAAAAAATACGGTAATTCTTCCTTTCCTTTTCAACTACATGCAGCCCTTGGAAAGGGGAAAAAAAAAAAAAACAGCAAGAAGAGGAATACCTCAAGGATAGCTTCCATAACCAAGGTAACTAAGGATGCAATTCTGTACTTGCTTTCCAGAGGGCAAACCCCCTTGAACTCACTGGGGTAGACATCCATAGGTACAGCCCCACAGCTGATCTTCGGGGCAAGGGAAATGCTATTATGTGGAGGATATCTCAGGGAGGATGGAGAATGGAGCAAGCTTGTTTCTTCATTCTCTGGAGGGCAAGATTCGAACCCATAGCTTCAAGACACAAGAAAGGGGGTTCCGACTAAATATCAGGGAGCACTATCCAAGGGCAAGAGCTGTTTGACAGTGGAACAGACCTCCACAAGAGATGGCCTCTCCTTCCTTGGATGAAAAATGAGCTCACGCAGTAGCCACATAATGTTGACAGTCCATTGGGGAAGACAGGAAAATGCCGAATTTTCTGTGTATAAGACAATGCTTTTTGCTAAAAAAAAAATTAGGAAAAATTGGGTGTCGTCTTATGCATGGATAAAGGTAAAGGGACCCCTGACCATTAGGTCCAGTCGTGACCGACTCTGGGGTTGCGGCGCTCATCTCGCTTTATTGGCCGAGGGAGCCGGCGTACAGCTTTCGGGTCATGTGGCCAGCATGACTAAGCCGCTTCTGGTGAACCGGAGCAGCGCACGGAAATGCCGTTTACCTTCCCGCCAGAGTGGTACCTATTTATCTACTTGCACTTCATGCTTTCGAACTGCTAGGTTGGCAGGATCTGGGACTGAGCAACGGGAGCTCACCCTGTCGCGGGGATTCGAACCGCCAACCTTCTGATCGGCAAGTCCTAGGCTCTGTGGTTTAACCCACAGCGCCACCCGCGTCCCTATGCATGGATAGTGAATGCAATTAATGGCGGCAGCAAGCAGGAGATTGGCAGCGGCAATTGGTGGCTGCGGCAAGGCCTACTGGCGATTGGCTGCAACTGCAGCAACAGGGCAGGTGATTGGCAGCTGTGGTGAGTCAGGCAGGTGATTGGTGGCTGCGGCGAGTGGCGGGAGGGCTTTTGGTGGCGGTGAGCGGGCAGACAATTGGCAGCTGCAGTGAGGTGAGCGATTGGCAGAAGTGACCTCCGACACCCCCCCCAAAAAAGCTAAACAACTTAATTTCTTAATTTGGGGTTTTTAAAAAATGTTGTTTTGTTGTTTAGTCGTTTAGTCGTGTCCAACTCTTCGTGACCCCCTGGACCAGAGCACGCCAGGCACTCTTGTCTTCCACTGCCTCCCGCAGTTTGGTCAAACTCATGCTGGAATAGGGGTCATCTTATACATGGGGCGTCTTATACATGGAAAAATACGGTAAGTGGAGAGGGTAATGGAATAGAGTTCTGGAGGAGGGCATGTCTGGCTGGCTGGCAAGTACCCTCCTCACTTACTTGAACTAATTTATATCCCACCCTTCCTAAAAGTTCAAGGTGACAGTCTTTAAATGCAGGAACACCTACTAGGAGGCGAGGATCCATTTCTGCATTTTGTTGCGGATCCCAATTAAATATTTCCATAAGTACATCCTGTACATCTTTAGGAGACTTCTTGCACTCAATTCCCCTTCCTAAGCCGGTGGCAAGTGTGTGTCTGGAGAGCTAGAGGCTTACATGGGAATGATGTAATCCCTTCTTTAGCAATTTTGCAGCATCAACATCCGGATGTTATGTTTCCTTGGTTGGAGATTTCAATACTTAAAAGGGATTACGTTACTCCTTGAAATGCCCAAAAACTTACTTGGGTGGGATTGATTTTTGGACATCTTGCAGGGCCCAATGAAAGCACGTGCATCTCTTCTTAATCTTTATTTAAATACCTCTCTGAATGTGTGGAAATCACATTGCTGGCAGCATGTTTTAAGAGCACCCTGGCTCAAGGGCAGCCCCACGTAGAGCGAGTTACAATAATCAAGTCTGGAGGTGACCGTTGTGTGGATCACAGTGGCTAGGTCAGGGCAAGAGAGGTAAGGAGCCAACTCCTTTCCTCCCCCCCCCCCCGCCCCTCTCGGGCAAAAATGTGCCTGGATTTTGTTTTATTTTCTGTTTAAATGCCTCGAAGGAGCTTTGACGCTCATTTAGAACAACATGACTTGCTCCTCTTCCCGCGAAGTGAACATGGAACAAGGTCTGCAAAATGTGTGGAGTTTTCCCATTGTGTGTCTCTCTCCCAGATGCTGCTTTAATTATGGGGTGGCTGGGCTGCTCTCCATTGTGCCGAGTTTAGGAGCCGGCATAATTACAGCTCGAGCGGTTTCTCTCTCCTGACAAGCCGCCTTTGCATGTGGCAGAGGGATTTGCAACAAAAGCTTTCCGGGAAGTTCCAGAGCTGGAATCTACGGGCACGTTATGTGTGTGTGTGTGGTCTCTCTAGACAAATACTTCCGTTTACTCCGTCTCACCCAAGAGATGGCTCAATTTGCTTTGGCGTGTGTGAAGGCTCCGTTCTCTCTGGGTTTATTAGGCTTTGGGGAGATTAACTGAACTAATTCTGAAGAGGACAATTGCCGCAAGGTGTGGCTGATCCTTTCGTACTAACCATGGGATAAAATGGCCCTGAGACCTTTGTTTGGGAAAAAATATTGCTGTAAAAATTTTCAGGATGTGGCAAGGAATGCTTTGCTCAGGTGACCCGCGCAAATATTTGTGTGAAAATAGGGAAAGAGTTGGTATCTGCATTGGATTTGAATAGATACCATATGCACACTCTTGTTTTTTAATCTCTCTCTATGTGAGTGTGTGGGTGTGTTTCAATTTTTTTTTATGCATGCATTTTTTAAACTATTAATATCATAGATGACCATCCACCCTCTGCTTTAAAACCTCCAAGGAAATAGAGCTCTATAATAGGCAGTGGTACCTTGGTTCTCAAACTTAATCCGTTCCGGAAGTCCGTTCCAAAACCAAAGCATTCCAAAACCTAGGCGCGCTTTCCCATAGAAAGTAATGCAAAACGGATTAATCCGTTCCAGACTTTTAAAAACAAACCCTAAAACAGCAATTGAACATGAGTTTTACTATATAACGAGACTACTGATCCATTAAAAAAGCAATAAACAATGTACAGTGGTACCTCGGGTTAAATACTTAATTTGTTCCAGAGGTCTGTTCTTAACCTGAAAGTGTTCTTAACCTGAAGCACCACTTTAGCTAATAGGGAATCCCACTGTCACCTTGCCGCCGCTGCGCAATTTCTGTTCTCATCCTGAAGCAAAGTTCTTAACCCGAGGTACTCTTTTGGCAGAGCTGGTTTTAAGATAAGGCAGGCAGTGGCCAGTGCCGGATTTTCATATAAGCTAAACAAGCTATACAGTGGTACCTCAGGTTAAGTACTTAATTCGTTCCGGAGGTCTGTACTTAACCTGAAACTGTTCTTAACCTGAAGCACCACTTTAGCTAATGGGGCCTCCCGCTGCCGCCGCACCACGGGAGCACGGTTTCTGTTCTCATCCTGAAGCAAAGTTCTTAATCCGAGGTACTGTTTCTGGGTTAGCGGGAGTCTGTAACCTGAAGCGTATGTAACCTGAGGTACCACTGTACAAACTCCATTTTCTCTGGTTTATTGTGCTTCTCCAGGGGAGCGGACCCCAGCACCCCTCGCCCTGCAATATTTGCAGTAACTCGCTGGGTAAAAATAATCATCTCCAATCCAGTTGCCAAGGATTTTAAAAAAGCAAACAAGACAAGCGGCTGACAAATTACTGGAAAGCATCTACATCTCCTGTGGCTTCCAGGCATCGCCAGGCACTGTTCCCGTTCCAGTTGGCTTGAGAGATTGCAGACATCATTTGGCTGGACCTGCCGATATGGTTGATGCCAAGGTGGAGAGGAAGAGCTCATACGCAGACCGGAAAAATTGCATTTCTTGCTTATACAAACATAGTAAAGGTAAAGGTAAAGGGACCCCTGACCGTTAGGTCCAGTCGTGGCCAACTCTGGGGTTGCGGCGCTCATCTCGCTTTATTGGCTGAGGGAGCTGGCGTACAGCTTCCGGGTCATGTGGCCAGCATGACTAAGCCGCTTCTGGCAAACCAGAGCAATGCACGGAAACGCCGTTTACCTTCCCGCCAGAGCGGTACCTATTTATCTACTTGCACTTTGACGTGCTTTTGAACTGCTAGGTTGGCAGGAGCAGGGACTGAGCAACGGGAGCTCACCCCGTTGCGGGGATTCGAACCACCGACCTTCTGATCGGCAAGCCCTAGGCTCTGTGATTTAACCCACAGCGCCACCCGCGTCCCTATAGGAACATAGGGAGTTGCCTTATACTGAGCCAGGCCACCTAGCTCAGTATTGTCTAAACTGATTGGCAGCAGCCCTCCAGGGTTTGGGACAGGGTTCCCTCGCAGGCCGGGACTGGGACCTTTTGCACGCAGGGCAAATGTTCTGCCACTGATCTATGAAGCTTCCCTGAATGGCCCTGAAGGCTATTTACGCAGAAGCTGCACACCTAGGCTCAAAATCCTGTGGTTGGAAAGCAATTCTATCGGTGCACAAGCACTATGCATACCAGTTTAGGCAACCCTAAACAGTTTTGTTGTTGTTGTTTAGTTGTTTAGTCATGTTCGATTCTTCGTGTCTGTTATGTAGTGTAGTTTCACCCTGGGCCAACAGGGGGATACTGTATATAGTTTTCACTCAGGTCTGTAGATAGTTTTCACTCAGGTCCGCGTCTGTTATTTTAGGCGGGAACTCTGGGCTGTTGTGGTTACAATGTTGACAGCCGGCTGCCTATAAATACAGGCCGGCTGAGCTGTTCGCAGTCAGTTCTATTCCAGCTTACCATAATAAAGAGCTACTTGAAGAAATCGCTGTGCCGGCTGCTATGTCAACCCACGACCTAACACTGGCGACGAGGGTGGGATGGATGGACATCAGAGCACAGCCAGATGCGGCCAGCCTCTGAACTGAGCTGAATCACTGAGCTGAATCACAGAGCGAAATCACTGAGCGAAATCACTGGGCAGAACCAATTCAGAGCTGACTGTTCTGGCTAGAGCACTGTGTTCCATCCATCGCCCTTCACGCCGGCATCGGGATCATGGCTTCACTTGTGCCTCTACCGCTTTTTGCGCCAGCCTCTGAATCATGGGACTCCTACCTCGCTCGGTTCGACTGCTACCTCCAAGCCAACGAGCTGACAGAAGTATCACAGGAGCGGAAGCGGGGCCTATTCCTCAGCCTCTGTGGGCCTGAGGTGTTTGAGACGGCCCGAGCGTTGGTTGCGCCTGAAGCAGTCCAGGCAACACCATGGGACACGATCCAAGAGAAGCTCCGCAACCACTACGCACCAAAGCCGTCCAAGATTGCTGCCCGCCATGTGTTCTACCACCGGAACCAGGCAGAGGGGGAGTCAATCAACAACTACACCACCGCCCTGCGACAGGCTGCCATGCACTGTGAGTTCCGAGACTTAGACGATGCCCTGATGGATCGAATCGTCTGCGGGGTCCGGGACATCCATCTGCAACGGCGCCTCCTAGCCAAGCCAGACCTCACGCTACAGAAAGCCATTGAGGAGGCTGTGGCCTCAGAAGCTGCTGAACGCTCCGCCCAGGAGATCCGCAAGTCCAGCAGCCCGCGTCTTGCTAGGGAGCCAGTTCCGGTGCATCATGAAGAGGCCAGCAGTGAGGAGGCATCCTCCAGTGAAGACGATGACGTGCACCAGACAAAGCGGGAGCGCAGGAAGTTCCAACAGAAGTCCAAGGGCCAACCGGAATGTGCTGGCTGCGGAGGCAACCATTCCCGTGCCAAGTGTCGATTCAGAGACGCCATCTGTAGGAAGTGTTCCAGAAGGGGCCACATCGCTAAGGTCTGCCGATCGGCTCCGTCTGACACCCCCCCTTCATCGACTCGCAAGTCCAAGTCTTCACTCCAGTCTGCCAAGGAAAGTTGTTTCGCTCTCACCAACTGCCGCTGCCCGTCTGGAACCACGATTGGCCAAACCGACTCGCCTACGCGACGCAAGCTGAACGTCATGGTGCTCATTGAAGGAGCTCCATGTGACATGGAGATCGACACCGGGTCTGCCCTGTCCATCGTGTCATGGAGCACCATCAAAAGACTGGTACCCAGAGTGTCCAAAAGGCAACTCGACTCTCACCGCGTACACCTGAGAGACTACCAGGGAAACGACATTCCCGTGGTAGGCGTTGGCCGGTTCCGGATCGCCTTCAAGGATTTTTCGGGCCTGCTCCGGTTGGTGGTGGTCGAAGGTCAGCGGCCAAGCCTCCTAGGGCTAGACTGGTTTGATGCCCTCGGCCTGGAAGTCACCGGCATCAACTGCATCTCTAACGCAGAGACTGAGGGTCTGGTCAAAGACTTTGCCGAGGTTTTTGACGGCACCTTGGGCCAATATACAGGTACGCCCATCTCCTTTAGCCTTGATCCACAAGTCGCCCCCATCAAGCTAAAGCCACGCCGGGTTCCCTTTGCTCTCAAGGCTAAGGTGGACGAACAACTGGACAAACTGATCGCCCAAGGAGTTTTGGAGCCGGTTGACCACGCAAAGTGGGAAACCCCCATCGTCACGCCTGTCAAGCCAGATGGGTCGGTGAGAATCTGCGCTGACTACAAGTGCACGATCAACAAGGCACTTCAGCAGCACGCTTACCCGGTTCCTGTTGTCCAACACCTGCTGCATTCCCTGGGTGAGGGTAAGGTCTTCGCTAAGCTGGACCTTGCCCAAGCCTATCAACAACTGCCAGTCGATGATGCCACTGCTGAAGCCCAGACGATCGTCACCCACCGGGGGGCTTTCCGTTGCCGCCGGTTGCAGTTCGGGGTGAGTGTGGCTCCTGGCATCTTCCAAAGCCTTATGGAGCGTCTCCTGCAAGGGCTTCCGGGCGTGGTACCATATTTTGATGACGTCTTGGTGTCTGCAGACTCACACCAGCAGCTGTTCGAGCGCCTCCGTGCCGTGCTGACCAGGTTCCAGGAGGCCGGGCTCAAGGTAAAGAGGGACAAGTGCCAGATCGCCGTTCCACAGGTAGAGTTCCTGGGCTATCTTATCGATGCCTCCGGTCTTCATCCAACCACATCCAAGATCCGCGCTATCCAGCAGGCCCCCACCCCAAAGAACAAAACGGAGTTGCAGGCATTCCTGGGGCTGCTGAACTTTTATAACATGTTCCTGCCCCACAAAGCCACAGTGGCTGAGCCTCTTCACCGACTCCTTAGCAGTAAGACGCCTTGGGCCTGGGGTCATCGGGAGACGGCGGCCTTCAACGCGGTCAAGGCTCTCCTTTCTTCAGACAGTGTGCTGGTACAGTACAGTGAATCCAGGCCGCTGGTCCTTGCCTGCGACGCCTCACCTTTTGGCATCGGTGCTGTCCTTAGTCACCGTTTTCCAGATGGAAGAGAAGCACCGCTCGCCTACTTTTCCAGGACACTATCTCCGACGGAACGGAATTACAGCCAGCTCGACAAGGAGGCATTAGCACTTGTGGCTGGAGTGAAGAGGTTCCATGAATACCTCTATGGCAGGACTTTTGACCTCATCACTGACCACAAGCCACTCCTGGGCCTCCTCGCCGGTGATCGTCCAACTCCACCGGTCCTCTCACCACGCATGCTGCGATGGACTGTTTTCCTGGCTGCCTACCACTACCGGCTCATCCATCGCCCGGGGAAATCGATGGGCCATGCCGACGCCCTCAGCCGTTGCCCTCTTCCAGCATTTGTGGAAGACCCGGCTCCAGCTTCATCGCTCCTTCTGATTGAGGATCTTCCGGCAGCGCCTGTATCGGCTGCCACTGTGGCCTCCGCATCTGCCCAGGATCGCACCATCAGCCGGGTGCTCAACTGGGTGTGGAGGGGGTGGCCACAAGGGCCTGTTGCATCGGAGTTCCAGCCCTTCGCAACCAGACAACATGAACTCTCAGCTCATCGCGGCTGCCTGCTGTGGGGAGACCGCGTCGTGATTCCCCAGGGACTCCGTCAGCGCGTCCTGGAGGCTCTGCACGTTGGCCACCCGGGAATTGTCAAAATGAAGGCGTTGGCTCGGTGTTACGTCTGGTGGCCTAATATGGACGATGCCATCACTGCCTGGGTGTCCGCCTGTCAAGCGTGCCAGGAGTCGAGGCCTGCACCACCGGCAGCTAAGGGACACACCTGGGAGACGCCAAAGACACCCTGGTCGAGGGTGCACATCGATCTGGCTGGCCCCTTTCACGGCCGGACCTTTATGGTAGTGGTGGATGCCTATTCCAAATGGCTGGAGGTCGCCCTGATGCCCTCCACCACTACCGAAGCTGTCATCCGGGTGCTGCGAGGCCTGTTTGCAACGCATGGGTGTCCTGATGTCCTTGTCTCTGACAACGGACCGCAGTTCACGTCAGGCACGTTTGAGCGGTATCTTTTGGGACTGGGCATCCGCCATGCCCTAACGGCACCCTTTCATCCATCCAGCAACGGGCAAGCGGAAAGAATGGTGCGCTCGACAAAAGAGGCACTGGCGCGCCTGGACCGGGGAGACTGGCATGAGCGGGTCGCCGAATACTTGTTCGTGCAACACATCCCCCCTCATGCGGCCACAGGGAGGAGTCCTGCTGAACTGCTTATGGGCCGCCGCCTCAGGTCACCGCTCGACCGGCTACACCCAGACTTTGCCGTGGCTGAACCCCCAGGCTGTGCCAACGCACCACGGTCATTTGTCCCAGGAAACCAGGTCTTTGCCCGGAACTATGTGGGGGACATCCCTTGGGTGCCAGCCACAGTAGTGGGAGTCACTGGACCTCGCTCGTACCAGGTGGCACTCGAAGACGGACGCTTGTGGCGACGGCACATAGACCAGCTTAGGCGCAGGGTTGGGGACTTGGACACTACCGAGGTGCCCCCAACTGCGCTTGCGGCTCCAGAAGAGACACGTACAGATGGCGAGGCCCCACCTACACCTCCCTCACAAACTGCCAGCGTGGAGCCGAACCAAGCCGTTTCAGAACAGACTCAGACCACTCCACTTGTGGAGGCTCCACCCACAGCAGCGGATCCAGGGGAGTTGGTTCCAACGCCACCTAGGGTCGCACCACAGCCTCAGCGAGAACTGTGTGGCCCTCCGGACTTGGCTACCAGTCCCCGGCGGTCTGGCAGAGTTTCCAAGCGCCCAACTTATTTAAAGGACTATGTTGTTGGACAGGTATCACTGTTGGTCTAAGTATGGGAAATGTAACCGATATGCTTTTGTGCTTAATTGAACCATTACGCGTAGTGCTGTATATAAGGAAACCATTACGATTGTAACTAACGCCTTATCTCGGTGGGGAGGGGTGTTATGTAGTGTAGTTTCACCCTGGGCCAACAGGGGGATACTGTATATAGTTTTCACTCAGGTCTGTAGATAGTTTTCACTCAGGTCCGCGTCTGTTATTTTAGGCGGGAACTCTGGGCTGTTGTGGTTACAATGTTGACAGCCGGCTGCCTATAAATACAGGCCGGCTGAGCTGTTCGCAGTCAGTTCTATTCCAGCTTACCATAATAAAGAGCTACTTGAAGAAATCGCTGTGCCGGCTGCTATGTCAACCCACGACCTAACAGTGTCCCCCTGGACCAGAGCACGCCAGGCACTCCTGTCCTCCCCCGCCTCCCGCAGTTTGGTCAAACTCACGCTGGTAGCTTCGAGGACACTGTCCAACCATTTCGTCCTCTGTCGTCCCCTTCTCCTTGTGCCCTCCATCTTTCCCAACATCAGGGTCTTTTCCAGGGAGTCTTCTCTTCTTATGACGTGGCCAAAGTACTGGAGCCTCAGCTTCAGGATCTGTCCTTCCAGTGAGCACTCAGGGCTGATTACCTTCAGAATTGAGAGGTTTGATCTTCTTGCAGTCCATGGGACTCTCAAGAGTCTCCTCCAGCACCATAAAAATGGAAAAATGAGGGAAAATGACGGGCGACCACGGCAGTGAGCAGCTTCTGAAGCCAGCCAGAGCCAACTGCGCTAACAGGCTGGCTCCGGGCTGCTGAGGCTAACGTTGCCATGTTTCCCGGGGACAGATTTGCAAATCCGGGGACTGTCCCCGGGAACCAGGGACGTCTGGTAACCCTATGTTGGAAGGTTCAGGACGAAAGGAAATACAGTAACTTTCAAAATTCCCGTCTATAAATACTGCAAACTTAAGCCGTCTTTGTTTTGGGAGCAAGAGAGGCCTACACGCGCAGCGGAACACCACTTACGATAATCACAGCTCGCTCCCAGACTCTTCTGTCATCTTTATCTCCAGCTTTGAGCAGGCACCATAATTGGACCGGTAATGGTGTGATAATGGCATGCTGCACTCGCTGGCTGTTTACAGTTGAGATTCTGAAATATTTCACCTGGCGCTGGCAATTCCCTGCCTCTCACATCCTCGAGAAATCCGACTTCTGCAGCTTGAATCAGCACCATCGCCACACCCCGCCATTCTCCTTTAAGACCAAACTCTCTAGAGTGATACCTCGGGTTACATACGCTTCAGGTTACATACGCTTCAGGTTAGAGACTCCGCTAACCCAGAAATAATACCTCAGTTTAAGAACTTTGCTTCAGGATGAGAACAGAAATTGTGTGGCAGCAACGGGAGGCCCCATTAGCTAAAGTGGTGCTTCAGGTTAAGAACAGTTTCAGGTTAAGAACGGACCTTCAGAACGAATTAAGTACTTAACCCGAGGTACCTCTGTATTTAAATATACAGTCATACCTCGGGTTAAAGTCGCTTCAGGTTGAGCGTTTTCAGGTTACACTCTGCGGCGACCCGGAAGTAACAGAACACATTACTTCCAGGTTTCACCGCTCGCACAGACGCTCAAAATGAAGTCACGTGCATGCGCAGAAGCGGCGAATCGCGACCCACAGACGCGGGTTGCGTTCTGCTCTGGATGCAAACGGGGCTCTGGAACGGATCCCGTTCGCATCCAGAGGTACCACTGTATATCTTTATTGTTTTAAAATAGATACATTTATGCCAGGAAAGCAAACAAACCAACCAACAAACATACAATCAAATAAGGAAGCTCCTGCAGCCAATCAGAAGCTGCAGAAGCCCCGTCGGACAAAAATGGTTCACAAACTGGAACACTCACTTCCGGGTTTGCGGTGTACAGGAGCCAAAACGTTTGAGAACTAAGCTGTTAATGCGGCAGTTTTCACATGTTCGTTTTGGATTGTAAACACCTCGGGGCAGAGACCCATTCTCTTGCACTCTGCGTGGTGCCGTGTACTCTGGCATTATGCAGGGTTGCCATGTTTCAAAAAGCGAAAAAGCTGTTGAGGGTTTTTGGTTTGGTTTGTTTTTGCCCAAAGTTGTTGAAAAACGTTTTTTGCTGTTTTTAAGGGAGATCACCCAAAACGACACTGCCAACATGAATTGCCACACGGCCGGACAAAGTGGAGGTGCGTTCATATTTCCAACTCTGACAAGGCAAGTTGAAGAGGTCAGGGAAGGAGAAATACCAGACTTCCAACTCATGACTTAGCCCTGCTCTGAAATCACATTGCAACAGGTTCATCGTCAGAAAGCCATCGCACGTCCTCCATCCTTGTAAATTAATTGGGCAGGGAGAGGACCAGCAGAACAGCTTGCTCCACTCGGCTCTTAACATTTTCTTTTCGAAAAAGGAACAGAAACCAGATACCTTTTAATTACGAAACAATTCTGAACATTTTCCAGGCAGGGGGGAAACAGAAGCCACTGCAACGTTTTCTACAGATGTGAGGCAGTTGCCAACATTTCCCTCCCTCCGGGGGGGAAAAAACCACACAGCTGGGGAGGGGAGTTTGCTTAAAAGGAGGGGAACTTTCAACATCCCTGACCCCTCAGTACACAGAACTGCATTTACTAAAAAGCCGGGCGGTGTTTATCCTTCCTCTGCTTCCTCTTAGATATCACGGCCTGGCAAGCATTTTCTTATTACAACTTCTAAAAGGTTTTTTTCCAAAGCAGGCATGTGTTTATTTGTCGTTTGGGTTATTTGCCCGTTAAGCTGAGATCCATGCAACCACCTTTCGAGGGTACTGGGTCACGATTCAGTCTCCCCCCCTCTCCCTGTTGTTGTTTTTGTTTATCCATTAAACTAAAATCCATGCAATAGTTTTGCAGTACAGCGGTACCTTGGTTCTCAAACTTAATCCGTTCCGGAAGTCCGTTCCAAAACCAAAGTGTTCCAAAACCAAGGCGCGCTTTCCCATAGAAAGCAATGCAAAACAGATTACAGTGGTACCTCAGGTTAAGTACTTAATTCATTCCAGAGGTCCGTTCTTAACCTGAAACTGTTCTTAACCTGAAGCACCACTTTAGCTAATGGGGCCTCCCACTGCTGCCGCGCCGCCACCATGCAATTTCTATTCTCATCCTGAAGCAAAGTTCTTAAGCCGAGGTACTATTTCTGGGTTAGCGGAAGCGTCTGTAACCTGAAGTGTCTGTAACCTGAAGTGTCTGTAACCTGAAGCGTCTGTAACCCGAGGTACCACTGTAATCCGTTCCAGACTTTTAAAAACAACCCCTAAAACAGCAATTGAACATGACTTTTACTATCTAACAAGACCATTGATCCCTAAAATGAAAGCAATAATGTACTGTACTGTACTATACAATAAATAAGCCAGTATTGTAGATGATAAAAATTACTTTTTTTTCTTACCAGCACGGCTATTAGTCATTGTTTGGATGGTGGGGTGTTATCCATTTCCGCAGTCACACAATCAATCAATCAGTAGCTGAACTGGGTTCCACATAGTCAAACAAAAATAAATTAACCCAAAAAGCCTCAAAAACAAAAACGCAAAATAAATACCAAAAACAAAAGCGCCAAACTTAATGTGTTCTGGAAGTCCGTTTGACAACCAAAATGTTCGAAAACCAAGGCACAGCTTCTGATTGGTGCAGGCGCCCCGGAAACAATAACCGACAGCTGCATCGGAAATTCAGCTTCCAAAAAAAGCGCAACACTTACTTCCGGGTTTTCGGCGTTTGAGAACCAAGGTGTTTGAGTACCAAGGTACCACTGTATTGGGGTGGGGTGTCATGATTTGTGTGACCATCTATGCAAAACGATACTGGTTTAGTGCATGAATCATAAAGGTAAAGAGACCCCTGACCATTAGGTCCAGTCGTGGATGACTCTGGGGTTGCGGCGCTCATCTCGCTTTCCTGGCCGAGGGAGCCGGCGTACAGCTTCCGGGTCATGTGGCCAGCATGACTAAGCCGCTTCTGGCGAACCAGAGCAGCGCACGGAAATGCCGTTTACCTTCCCGCTGGAGCGGTACCTATTTATCTACTTGCACTGGCGTGCTTTCGAGCTGCTAGGTTGGCAGGAGCCGGGACCGAGCAACGGGAGCTCACCCCGTCGTGGGGATTCGAACCGCCGACCTTCTGATTGGCAAGTGCTAGGCTCTGTGGTTTAACCCACAGCAGTGCTAAAAGAGCCCTCTTTAGCTACTGTCTTTCGGGAAAGAACCCAGGGATCATCTAGTCCAACCCTTTGCGATTTAGGAATCACAGCCAAAAAATCCCTTAAAACCCTGAGCCTCAGCATCAAGCAAAAGCAGAGTGGGGGGTGACCTTCAAAAGAGGCAAAATTGTTCATATTAAACCATGATTCTTAGCAATCCAGAAAAACAATTAAAGAAGAAAGTTAAGTATAATTGGGGGGAAAGAGGGATAGTCAATGTCTAAGAACTAAATTAACAGGCAATAGGAAGAAACTGTATGAAAACAAGGGAGAAGAAGAAATGTTTCATCACTTTTGCTTCAGACGGGGATGGAATTACATTTGCCCTTGTTCTCTTTCGGGGGAGAATCTCAACAGCTAAAACGATAATATTACCCTAGGCGAACCTTCTGTCTCGGTCATTGCCTATTACGATAGCAAAGCAAAAAATGAATAAATGGCAATAATTGGTATTAAAATTCATGGGGGGGGGGGACACAGCAAGAATTAAGACGAGACGAGTACATGATGGAAAGACAGAAGTGATTATCTCTCCCAAATATAAAAGTGATTTGGCCAAGTGCGTCAACTGGATTTCAGAATGTGGAAACTCTGATTTACCTAAATTTGGGGAGAATTTGACAGAGGTCCAATTACATAAAACGCCATGAGGAAAGAGCAATTTTAGAACGAATTATATAAAACAAAATTCCTTGATTTTGATCCGGCTGAGAATTTGGGATACATACAAAAGGCTGTTGTTGTGCCCAACTAACGCACCATTAAAACCAGAATTAGATGTTTGCAGAGCAGTGGGTTGGAGAGCATTTCCAAGATTGGGGCCGCCACATCCCCTTCAAAGGAACTTTATGGGGGCCACATTCAGGGGCAGGAGGGGGCGGCACCAAAAGCAGACGGAGCCACAAAGTTCATTCGCTCACAAATCCTTCTCCGCCTCCATCCAGACAAACGAAAAGCATTATCAGAGTTCAAGGCCCGACAGAAAGGCCCGTGGCTAAGAAAAAAGAGCAGACTCAGATCTCAGGTGTGTGGATAAACCAGGCATAGGCAAACTCGGCCCTCCAGATGTTTTTTTGGGACTACAACTCCCAGCATCCCTGACCACTGGTCCTGTTAGCTAGGGATGATGGGAGTTGTAGTCCCAAAAAAAATCTGGAGGACCGAGTTTGCCTATGCCTGGGATAAACTATGGAAGGATGTTGTTGTTTAGACGTTTAGTCATGTCTGACTCTTCATGACCCCCTGCACCAGAGCACGCCAGGCACTCCTGTCTTCCACTGCCTCCCGCAGTTTGGTCAAACTCATGCTGATAGCTTCAAGAACACTGTCCCACCATCTCGTCCTCTGTCGGCCCCTTCTCCTTGTGCCCTCCATCTTTCCCAGCATCAGGGTCTTTTCCAGGGAGTCTTCTCTTCTCATGAGGTGGCCAAAGTCTTGGAGCCTCAGCTTCAGGATCTGTCCTTCCAGTGAGCACTCAGGGCTGATTTCCTTCAGAATGGAGAGGTTTGATCTTCTTGCAGTCCATGGGACTCTCAAGAGTCTCCTCCAGCACCAGAATTCAAAAGCATCCATTCTTCGGCGATCAGCCTTCTTTACGATCCAGCTCTCACTTCCTGGAGCAGGAACCAGCAAGCCACTCCAGTATCCCTGCCAAGAAAACTCCATGGACAAAGACAACAGGCATGGAAGGATAGTGGGGCGTATACAAAACTTAAAGGAAGTTTAAGCCAGGAAAATCCCACATGGTATGAATAAAATTGATCCTGCGGAAATAATTATCTGAGAAATAAGCCAGCAGCAGAGATGCAGGCAGAAGAAAAAGGCTGGAATGAAGCTGCAGCCAAATGCATAGAGGTGAATTTGTGTAAATAAGATGAGCCTATGATGTGACTCGCTGGGACACGGGTGGCGCTGTGGGTAAAACCTCAGCGCCTAGGACTTGCCGATTGCATGGTCGGTGGTTCGAATCCCCGCGGCGGGGTGAGCTCCCGTCTTTCGGTCCCAGCTCCTGCCCACCTAGCAGTTTGAAAGCACCCCTAAGTGCGAGTAGATAAATAGGGACCGCTTTATAGCGGGAAGGTAAACGGCGTTTCCGTGTGCTGCGCTGGTGCTGGCTCGCCAGAGCAGCTTCATCACGCTGGCCACGTGACCCGGAAGTGTCTCCGGACAGCGCTGGCCCTCGGCCTCTTAAGTGAGATGGGCGCGCAACCCTAGAGTCGGACACGACTGGCCCGTACGGGCAGGGGTACCTTTACCTTTATGATGTGACTCAGCTGTAGTTTTGGTATTGCTCTACTTCAATATGCTACATTTTGCAAAGTGTACTTGGAGTTGATTTAAGAATAAGCAACTAAGAAAGAAAGAAGGAGATATTATATATCCTTGGTGAAATGTTCTGGTCTCGGGGGATGTGGGAGAATAATAATATTATAATAATATAATAATAATTTATTATTTCTACCCCGCCCATCCGGCTGGGCTTCCCCAGCCACTCTGGGCAGCTTCCAACAAAAGATTAAAAATACATTAAAACATCAGTCATTAAAAACTTCCCTAAATAGGGCTGCCTTCAGATGTCTTCTAAAAGTCAGATGGTTGTTTATTTCCTTGACATCTGGTGGGAGGGTGTTCCACAGGGGGCGTGCCACTACCGAGAAGGCCCTCTGCCTCGTTCCCTGTAACCTCGCTTCTCGCGGGGAGAGAACCACCAGAAGGCCCTCGGCGCTGGACCTCAGTGTCTGGGCTGAACAATGGGGGTGGAGATGCTCCTTCAGGTCTACTGGGCCTTTGAGGCCGTTTAGGGCTTTCAAGGTCAGCACCAACACTTTGAATTGTGCTCGGAAACGTACTGGGAGCCAATGTAGGTCTTTCAAGACCGGTGTTATGTGGTCTCGGCAGCCGCTCCCAGTCACCAATCTAGCTGGTTGTAGTTCAGTGGTAGATTATTATTACAGTGGTACCTTGGGTTAAGAACTTAATTTGTTCTGGAGTTCCGTTCTTAACCTGAAACTGTTCTTAACCTGAAGCACCACTTTAGCTAATGGGGCCTCCCGCTGCTGCCGCACCACTGCCGCAGGATTTCAGATCTCATCCTGAAGCAAAGTTCTTAACCCAAGGTACTATTTCTGGGTTAGCGTAGTCTGTAACCTGAAGCGTATGTAACCTGAAGCGTATGTAACCTGAAGCGTATGTAACCCGAGGTACCACTGTACTCATTTAATTTCAATACAGTTTTATATTTTAAAGAGGGGGGGGATTCAAAGCGGTCTACTACAACACATTAAAATATCCAATAAAGCAATCTAGAATCCAACAAATTCCTTGGCATCTGCTAACAGGAGTGGGACTGTCCCCTGCCTCTAACCCTGGGGAGCTGCTGCCAGCCAGTGTGGGCAACATTGCGCTAGATAGCCGACTCATAAAAAGGCAGTTTCCTAAATCTCGACACACTAGCAAACCACGCAAGGAAAGAGCAAAGAGTTGGCGCGGTCTGAACGTGCACAAAAGGTTCAGAGCTCTGCTGCGCAGGATCTGCCCGGCCAACGTCTTGAAAACGTCTTTGCCAACATTGCAAAATCTGCTCCTACCCTTTTCTTGGTAACACCTCCCTCTTAGGCAGTGATGGATGGGATATAGCACAGGGAGGATCGCTGACATTTCTAGTTAGGATCTGGCAGCAAGGGAAGGGGGGAAGCTCAGGTCTTGGAAAGCGGTTGCCAGTCAGAGTAGACAATATAGGCTTTGACGGACAAGCAAGCACTCTGACCTGAGCAACGCAGCTTCCTATGTTCCCAAAGACTCTCCTTTAATGTTTTAATGTTGTATTTTAATTTTATTTTTTAAGCTGTATTCTAATCAATTGTTTTGATTAGACTGAGTGTCTGGAGGCGGTTGGAGGATGGATGGCGGCTAACAGATTGAGATTGAATCCTGACAAGACAGAAGTACAGTTTTGGGGGGACAGGAGGCGGGCAGGTGTGGAGGATTCCCTGGTCCTGTGCCCCTGAAGGACCAGGTGCGCAGCCTGGGAGTCATTTTGGACTCACAGCTGTCCATGGAGGCGCAGGTCAATTCTGTGTCCAGGGCAGCTGTGTACCAGCTCCATCTGGTACGCAGGCTGAGACCCTATCTGCCTGCGGACTGTCTTGCCAGAGTGGTGCATGCTCTGGTTATCTCCCGCTTGGACTACTGCAATGCGCTCTATGTGGGGCTACCTTTGAAGGTGACCTGGAAACTACAACTAATCCAGAACGCGGCAGCCAGACTGGTGACTGGGAGCGGCTGCCGAGACCACTGAGGTCCAGCTCCAAGGGCCTTCTGGCGGTTCCCTCCCTGTGAGAAGCCAAGTTACAGGGAACCAGGCAGAGGGCCTTCTTGGTAGTGGCACCCGCCCTGTGGAACGCTCTCCCAGCAGATGTCAAAGAGAACAACAACTACCAGACTTTTAGAAGACATCTGAAGGCAGTCCTGTTTAGGGAAGCTTTTAATGTTTAATAGACTATTGAGAGCCAGTGTGGTGTAGTGGTTAAGAGCGGTAGTCTCGTAATCTGGGGAACCGGGTTCGCGTCTCCGCTCCTCCACCTGCAGCTGCTGGGTGACCTTGGGCCAGTCACACTTCTCTGAAGTCTCTCAGCCTCACTCACCTCACAGAGTGTTTGTTGTGGGGGAGGAAGGGAAAGGAGAATGTTAGCCGCTTTGAGACTCCTTAAAAGGGAGTGAAAGGCGGGATATCAAATCCAAACTCTTCTATTTTAATATTCTGTTGAAAGCCACCCAGAGTGGCTGGGGAAGCCCAGCCAGATGGGCGGGGTATAAATAATAAAATTATTATTATTATTATTACTATTATTATATTTGGTGTTAGCCACCATGAGCCCGGTCTTGGCTGGGGAGGGCGGGGTATAAATAAATATTATTATTATTATTAAAGCCAGAGCAGCTTTCTCCAACCTCGTGCCCTCCAGATGTTTAGGACAGCAACTCCCAGAAGGGCCGTTCAGGTTGGGCATCACTGCTCTGACAGGAAGCCTCAATACGAAGGCCAGGCGGTTCCTGCAGATCAGCCTAGGTGACTAACAAATTGAGACGACTGAGTAATGCATTTGCAAAAAAAAAAGTCCGCTACGCCTCTCCCTACGAAGCACATCATTTTCTCACTGGTTTGACAAGGTCCTCAGGTTCTCCAGCTGGCAAGGCCTCTGGGTGGCCTGATGTTTTGCCCGCAAGCACTTGGCATGCCCGTGGCGATGCAGTCACCCGTAATGGCCTCCTCGACCGAAATCTGGCTTCGGATACGCTCACTGGGGCATTGTACACCTGCTGCGGCTGCTGCTGTTCACCTCTGCCAGACGGGCTGCCTGATCTCTTCTCCCCAGAGATTTGTGGGGGGAGGGAGACCAGATCCAGGGCTTTCCTCACATGCAAAATGTATGCCCAGCTACAGAGATGCAGCACAGATCAGATGGTAATAAAAAGGCAGAGGGTTAATTTCTTTAAAACCCACCTACGTTCTGTCTCCTGTTCTTGACCTCTACATTCCCACTTCGAAACTAGGAATTGGAAGCCACCCTCATGCGGTGTTCAAAATTCAATCACCAGGTGAAATATACTCGGAGTTGAGAGTGGATTTCATGCTCTTTATTCAGCTCATAGTGGTGAGGAGGAATGGAAGCTCCCCCAGAATGTCTGCCTTATATACATTATTTACACAATGGGCCCCATGTGATTGGCTCATTCCGGGATACTCCTGTAGGCCAATCAGGTTGCGGATTCACTTCCACCTGGAGCTGGATTGGGTGGCTCCTTTGGGCCAATCAGACTGCTGCATTCTGAATCCTATTGTTCTAGGACCAATCAGACTGCTGCCTTTTGGATCCTATTCAACTCAGTACATAACACCAGGCATGTTTTGCTTCCAGAGCGGGTCCAATTGTGACCATGTGGAGATTTCTGGGTGCCGGGTCAGCGAATACAATTGAAAAACCTCTGCCTTAGTCCATAGTTAAAGACCATTTCCATTTCCACTGCGTGCGATTCTCCTTCTTGCATATTAGAACAAGTGCACTGTCGCAAGAGCTAGCTAGAGTTGAGATCATAGAATCGTAGATCTGTAGCCCGTTTAAATAGGGTGTGTCCGGGTGGAAATTGCTGATAGCTCTATTCAAAAAAAAAACTCAACAACTTTTGTGTCCAGATTTTCACCTTTTGAAATATGGCAAGCGTAAACTGTTTTGGGGAGAGGAGGATTACTGAGTTGTTCTTGCTTTTGTCTTTATGATGGATTTTGTTTTTTCATATTGTGATTTTATGCTGCGAACAGCCCTGAGACCTGTGGGTATCCGGCGGTATGCAAAATTAATCATCATCATAATTAATAATAATAACAAAAACAAGCCTAAACCCATAGCTTCACGCATTTCTCCCCCCCCCCCCGGCTCCACCCAACACTGCCCTGTGGCCCCCGGGAGTTAATGAATGCGGCCCTCGGAATGAAAAAGGTTCCTTATCACTCTTTGCACAAAGAGAACTCTGATCAAAGCTGTGTTTGCAGAGAAAAAGACATTTTTGAAACCCAGAGGCATTCTTGCCAGGTGTGGTTGGAGATGATATAACAAAGAGTGACCAGAAACTGTTCCTTTATGCTAATACCGTGGCGAGAATACTACTCTCACAGAAATGGAAGCAACATGAAATATCCACAGTTGAAGAATGACAGCGGAAACTCATGGAGTATGCAGAAACAGCAAAATTGACTGGAAAAATCAGAGAACAGGGCGACGAAGCATTCCAAAGAGATTGGATGAAGTTTACAACATACATAAAAAAGAACTACAGTCATACCTCAGGTTACAGACGCTTCGGGTTACGCGTTTTCAGGTTATGGACGCGCCAAAACCCGGAAGTACCGGAATGGATTGCTTCCAGGTTTCAGCGCTCGCGCATGTGCAGGACCACTAAATCGCGCTTTGCGCATGCGCAGAAGTGCCAAATCGCGACCCACGTGTGCGCAGACGCGGCACTGCGGGTTGCAAACAGTGCGGGTTGCGAATGTGCCTCCCGCACGGATCACGTTCGCAACCCAAGCATCCACTGTATACACAAATAAAGACACTCACGGGACTGAAATAGACCTCACAATGTTTATCAAAAATCATTCATTTTGGATTTAAGAATATTGGACAAACATATTACAACAATTGAAGGATGTACATGAATTAATTTTTGAATAGTATTAGTCCATAGGATTAAGTACACATAGAACGTAAACATGACAAATGCGTAAATATAAAGAAAATACAGAAAATACTCCTTGTGCCCTCCATCTTTCCCAACATCAGGGTCTTTTCCAAGGAGTCTTCTCTTCTCATGAGGTGGCCAAAGTATTTGAGCCTCGGCTTCAGGATCTGTCCTTCCAGTGAGCACTCAGGGCTGATTCCCTTCAGAATGGAGAGGTTTGATCTTCTTGCAGTCCATGGGACTCTCAAGAGTCTCCTCCAGCACCATAATTCAAAAGCATCATAAAGAAGGCTGATCGCTGAAGAATTGATGCTTTTGAATTATGGTGCTGGAGGAGACTCTTGCCATTGTTCTTTAGTTGGTATTTCTCCAGTCTTCCAGTTATGTGCAACCAACATTCTTGCTGCTGTAGTGGCATACATAAATAAGGTCCTCATTTCTTTTGGTATGTCTTGACCTAAAATACCTAATAAAAAGGCTTCTGGGGTTTTTTTTACAAAGCTAAACCTTTCTGTCCCCTGCTCTACAATATCCTTTTTGAGATGAGGAAACCACCTGGTGAGAGAAATTTCCCCCACCCTATACAAGAAGCTTGCTTTCAAACTGACACATTCTCAAACCGGATGTGAAAGTTCCTGGGAATCTGAAGCCAATCTATACATTCCGTGACTTCCCTTTCCCTTCCTTCTACAAAAACTCAGCGCACAGACAAACAGGTTCGTCTGACCGCAACTCACTTGGAGCTTAATCTGAAAGGACAGGATTTTCATTAAGAGGTTTTTATTTTAATTCATAAACCCCCACTTATTTTTTTTTTTTAATGATTGCTTTTAAAATTCCAAAAGCATCCTCCCTTCTGCATGGCGTAAAGGAATAGGATCTTACAGAAAAACAAGTCAGCCTGCTTAAGACGGCAGATGTAACGTGCAGAAACAGAACATCTCTGACTCTTGCTTGCTGCAAAAGACAAAAGCCCTCCTTCTTTGCCATGCTGGTTCCTTTCCCTCCTGTCCAAAAGCAGGCAAACAAGACAGGATTTGTGGAAGCCGCTGCAGACAGATTAAGCCCTGCTGCCTCTAAAAATAGGAAGTGCTTCAAATCTGGAGAGGGCAAAGATTTCAGGCGTGGAAAGATCCCAGTTTGCCATCTGGTCAGAGACCAGAATTCCTGCTGTAGCAAAGAACAGACAAGATGAATGGAGTTTGGTACAGCTGGGAAACGTACAAATTTGAAGAGCTGACTTTCATTTATCTATTGTGTTCAGATCTCACCTCTCCTCCAAGCAGTGTTCAAAATTAGCCAGGCGCCAGGCGCATATTGCACCTGGCTATCGGCCACCTGTGACCAAGTGATTGATGCCCAGGGGCCAGGATCACGTCTGATCTCTCCATCCGGGAATCACTGGATCCGGACTGTTTTCACACACGAACACCCCATCCTGTACCATTCTATCGGTTGTATTTTATCTGCACAATCGGAATGAATTTCTGGAACTTTTTCTGTGCAGCCTGATTAGGAACAGTCGCCATTTGGCAAAAGAGGTCAGGAAAGGCGAAACAAAAAGTGGACTGTTTGGATCAAGTGATTTTTCTTCTTTAGGTTCTCAAAGCTCTTAAGCTAGCTCCAGGTTGCCATCCGAACTAGCCAGATGTTCAACTGAGAATCAGTCACAGTCAGTCCGTCATTTGAAAAACAAAGACTCTAGAGCGTCTTGCCTCCCAAAAAATGGCAACAAGACATTCCATTTTGGCGACTGTAACCTTGGTTTTAAGGAGCTATTTGGGGCCTAGGTTAAATATCTGAGTTTCTAACACTGCCTCCAAGGTGCTCAAGGTGGCCGTACATTTATTCTTGTCCCCACAACAACCTTATATAATAATAATAATTTATTATTTATACCAAGCCCATCTGGCTGGGTTTCCCCAGCCACTCTGGGCGGCTTCCAACTGAATATTAAAAACAATACATCACCAGACATTAAAAACTTCCCTAAACAGGGCCACCTTCAGTTGTCTTTTAAGAGTAAGATAGTTGTTTATTGCTTTGACATCTGCTGGGAGGGCGTTCCACAGAGCAGGCGCCACTACCGAGAAGGCCCTCTGCCTGGTTCCCTGTAACCTCACTTCTCACAGCGAGGGAACTGCCAGAAGGCCCTCGGAGCTGGACCTCAGTGTCCGGGCCAAATGATGGGGGTGGAGACACTCCTTCGGGTCTACTGGACTGAGGCCATTTAGGGCTTTCAAGGTCAGCACCAACACTTTGAATTGGGCTCGGAAACATACTGGGAGCCAATGTAGGTCTTTCAGGACCAGTGTTATGTGGTCTCGGCGGCTGCTCCCAGTCACCAGTCTAGCTGCCGCATTCTGGATTAATTGCAGTTTCCGGGTCACTTTCAAAGGTAGCCCCACGTAGAGCACATTGAAGTCCAGGCAGGAGATAACTAGAGCATGCACCACTCTGGCGAGACAGTCCGCAGGCAGGTGGGGTCTCATCCTGTGTACCAGGAGCTGGTAGACAGCTGCCCTGGACACAGAATTGACCTGCGCCTCCATGGATAGCTGTGAGTCCAGAATGACTCCCAGGCTGTGCACCTGGTCCTTCAGGGGCACAGTTACCCCATTCAGGAGCAGGGAGTCCCCCACACCCACCCGCCTCCTGTCCCCCCAAAACTGTACATCTGTCTTGTCAGGATTCAACCTCAATCCGTTAGCTGCCATCCATCCTCCAACCGCCTCCAGACAGGACCTTCACTGATTCTGATTTAAAAGAGATGGAAGATTAGGATGAGAGAGACTGCCTCGGACACGGTCACCCAGTGAGCTTCATGGCCGAGTGGTGATTCGAACCCGTGTCTCCCAGATCCCAGACCGATATTCTTCTAACCACTACACCACACTGGTTACGTGAAGTTGCTCTGCGGCAGGTTGCACCAGACTGCATTAAAAAGTCCCAAACACTGCAACAACATATTTCTGCTTAACAATGCATTTTAAAAATATGCTCCTAGATCCATTACATTAGACTGTTAACAGTTTCATGCAAAACACCTGGTATGGGTGTATAAATATGCTAAAAAGCCTATTTAAGTAGAGAGGGGGAATTAATTGCTGTTCAGGTGCTCAGTTGTGGGTTGGTGGGGTAAGAATACGCCCTCCCCTCTTGCATCGTATATTTGGTACCTGTCCCTGAACCCATTTCCCTCTAGATTTGCCTGCTAGGTCCCATCAATCAGGGTTTATTGGGATGCAAGACACATATCCCACTTATGCTCATACACGAACAGCTGTGGGCTTAGGAAATTTACACCCAGGGAAATGGAGCATCTGTTCCATTGTGCTAAAAAAAAAAAAAAGGAAAAGTCAGATTTTCCCAAAAAAAGGGGGGGGAGGTGCAAAAGCTCAATGGGGAAAACATGGAGGAATGTTGCTTTGAGCAGAATGCCAAATCGGGTCCTCCCTTAAAGAGGGCACGTGTTGCGGTGAGACCTGGACAACCGACTCCCTGTGTTGTGGGTGGGTATAATTGGTCAGCCACAACACCCAATTGGTAGGTCCCTCAAACCTGGGTTCAATCTGGCCAATGGGACCCAGTCCAAAAGGTTTGAGGGACCTATTTATGCCCATGCACGGGACCCAGCCGCCCACCTCTCCCTACTTTTAGGGCTTTGCGCTTGACCTTGCTATGCCGTCGTGTGTCGTTGGGACAGGGGCACGGCAGGAATCTTCCTCACTTGGCTGATGGGCTGTGGCCATTTGGGTTTCGCCTGCCGCGTAGCAAATCGTCACAATTTGTAAGGTTACGGATAGGCTCTGGTTCGGGTGATAGGGATGGGAGAACGCTCTCGCCATCCCTATGTGAAGGGGATTCCATGAAAGGAATCCAGGGACTCAATGGTTTGGTCAAGCCCTGAGAGGGGGTTGTGCCCATGCCTGAGTCCAGGGGACATTTGTGTGGCAGAGAAAGCCTGTTCCCAGCTTCCCGCTTACCCAGGTGTTCACCCTTGGCTGACCTATGCTGGTGCCCTGGGTCAGCACTACCTGCATGGCAGGGAGCTAGTTGAACCAGAGCCTATGCAACCAGTCACTTTCTGTAATCAATAAAGTTGTGGCCTAAATTCTGCCAAAAACCAAACCAAAAATTTGAGTCAAGTGTGAATTTATTTAGTGGGGAGGTTTCTGGGTCTGAACACAAAAGGAGAAGGATACTGTAGGGTTGGGGAAAGTTCAGAGAAAGGCAACTGAAATAATCAAAGGGATGAAGTGACTGCCCTGTCTGTTGCAGCCACTGGGACTTTTTAGTTGAGAGAAATGCAGAGTTGAGAGGAGACCGGGGAAAGGTGTACAGTATAAAAATTATGTACGGTGTGTTGTGAAGAAAACTTTTTTATGCCCCTTGGGGACATGCAACAAAGCTGAACACTGGAAGGTTCAGGACCCGCACATCGGAGTAAGTCTGCACACAGCGTGTAGTGAACCTGCGGAACTCACCGCCACAAGGTGTACTGATGACCAACTCAGATGGCTTTAGAAGCAGATTGGAGAAATTCGTGGAGGATAAGGGTGCGTCCTACATCCGAGTGCCATAGCGCTAGGCCTCAAACGCCAGCCAATGAGTACTGCAGGTTGGGAAAGTGCCGCTGCACCTCAGGTCCTTGCCTGGGCGTTTCCCACAAGGCATCTTGTGGCCCCTGTGAGAGAACAGGATGCTGGACTAGACAGGCCTTTCGCCTGATCCGGCAGGCTTTTCTTATGTTCAAACACAGAGCTGTTCCACAGTGAACACTCTGCGTCAAAGCTGCCAAAATCTTCGCTTGGTCACGAGCTGAGCCTTCGCCAGCAGTCAAAGATGACAGCAATTGCAGTCCAGGGTCATCATATAAGCAGTCAGCTGCATTTGCCACAATGGAATGTCTAGGCACTTTTTTGTAGTCAGGTTGTTTTGTATATTATTATTATTATTATTACAGTGGATGCTCAGGTTGCAAACGTGACCTGTGCGGGACGCACGTTCGCAACCTGAGGTGTTCACAACCCGCAGTGGCGCGTCTGCGCACGAGCGGGTTGCGATTTGGCGCTTCTGCGCATGCACGACCGCCGAAACCTGGAAGTAACCCGTTCCGGTACTTCCAGGTTTCGGCGGTCCGTAACCCGAAAAAACACAACCTGAAGCATCTGTAACCCGAGGTATGACTGTATTATTATTTCTATACTGCTTTCTATTTCTTTACTGCTTTCTAAGAAAGAAAGAAAAATCTCAAAGTGGTTTACAACCCATTAAAACATCAAATAAAACAAATTCAAGCTTCAAGGAAAAGATTTCAGGTCCTTCCCTAAGTGACATGTTGCTTTCCTCTGTCACCAACCCAAAGATCTTGACGTGGTCACAACTGAACCCACGCCAGTAGCAAAACACACCTGATACCTGGCTAAATTCTAACACTGATCATGGGTTCTCCAACAGTGTTAGAAATTAGCCAGGCGCTAGGCGCATTTTGCGACTGGCGTGGGTCCAATTGCGACCACGTCGAGACCTCTGGGTTGCCAGGTTGGCAACTGACAGCTCCACCTGGCTGGCTCCTCCAGCTTTCTTAAGCAGGTCAGAAGAAGAGATTATTGATTGCATTTATATCAAAGCTTTTTCTCCAAGGGGTACATCCCCCCTCCTCAGTTAATCCCTGTGAGGTAGGTGCAGTGACTGATTCCAAGGTCGCCCAGTGAACTTCATGGCAGTGTTGGGATTTGAACCCAGATCTCCAAGGTCCTAGTCCGACACTCTAACCACTACACCACACAGGCTTCCCAGAGTCCTGCTATGGTGCAGCCCTATAAATTAAGTAGGTAAACATGGGGAAAGCAAAAGGCCACTCAGAGAAGGATCTGAAATATTTTCCTGGAAGCTTGAACTTGTTTTATTCAGGATTGCTTGATTTGATCTGTTTTTATGTGTCACAATTGTTTTCGGTATTCTTTAAAATGCAAAGCAGTATAGAAATGAAACTAATAATAATAATAACAATAATAAATTTCATTGTAGGAAACAACAAATCAGTCTAACTAGCATCATTTATACTCCCGATACTGAAATCAATTATAAAACTTATAAAGAAAGAAATTAAAATTATATTGTGGTTGTTTGTTTGACTTCTCCATTATTTGTTTGTTTGTCTGTTTTCCCATAAATGTATTAATTTTAAATCAATAAAGATATACTTTTAAAAGGAGGGAGATAAATTTCATTGTAAAAATATATATATAGCGCCTAGACATTCTGTTGTGGCTTCCGTAACCTAGGATTAAGGTGCCATTTGACAATAAGCTTATATATATCCGAGTTTCTAGCACTGTATCCCAAACCCTCCCCTGCAGGGAAGCCCATTTGTAGGCAGCTCAAAGCCATTTCCCAAGTCCTCCGCCACCTTTTAAATGCCTGTATCAGGTAGTCCAGTTTCACACCCATCTGATGGATGAACAGGGGTCAAAAGGCTGAAAGAGAGCAGTTACCGAAGGCCACCCAGCGGGCGGAAATCTCTGCTTAGCCGAAGTGAGGATTTAAAAGCTCACAGTTCAATGTTCTTCCTCGCTGCGCGACGCCACCTTGCAGTTATTTAAGGACAGGCTTAGAGCAGATGAGAAAAGGGATCCTGAGAAGAAGGCAAGGCATTGCCACAATTTTTTTTCTGCAGCTCCATACAGACCCCTCCTAATTTTCCACCTCTGCTCATTAATCCGATTTCTTTTATTTCCTTTGGACAGCTCGGGAGCGCTTCATTCCCTACCCTTCGTATCCACCGTGTCAATAGGATTCTTCCCGTCCAGGGCGAGTTGAGCGCTTCGCTTCACCTCGCTCGCTCCACGGCTCCCAGGCGAGCTCGGAAACCCCCAGTGGAAATACGCAAGGGGTTGAGGGCACACCAGTGACAGTCGTCCGCAATTGGAGCCCAGCTGCCCAATTTCTCTGCAAAGGGGTCCTGTTGCTGAAGAGGCAAGCCGATTCTTTAAAGCAAGCAAAAAGACGACCTCTTTGCCAGTGGGAAAGGTGAGCTCAAAACATAGATAAAATCGACAGTTCAAAAGAAGAAACTGGTGTACACAACACAACGGCATGCAACAACAGGCTTGCCCAAACGATGAGGTTTTTGGCAGGCATTGAAACCAGGGCAATAAAAGCACAGGCGTAATATCAAGTGGCAGGGAGTTCCAGAGGGACCGGGGCTGCCACATTAAAAGAGAGATTCCTTGCAACATTATTTGGCCTGGAGCCTGGAGTAGCTGCCTTCCTCTGCTCCGGAGGGGGCTTTGGCATAAATCGCATCCCTTCACCGCCCGCAGAACCAGGTCCCACCTTTGCCACCATCTCCCTCCCTACTGCCCCGAGAGAGAAGTGCTCAGATCTGAAGGCGCTTTCAGCTGTAACACCTCCATGGTGCCATCAGCTTGTCCAAGCCATCGGGCTTATTTAGACATTAAGGAAGGCTCTGAAATTGCTCGCGTTGACCCAGCCCATTCCTCCTGGCTAAGCTGATGAGGTGCCATTAATCTTGCTCAGGTGGTCCAAGATATCCGTACAGATAACACCCCCAACATCTGTCTCCTGAGAAATCTCTATGTGGGACAAGAAGCTACAGTTAGAACTGGATATGGAACAACTGATTGGTTCAAAATTGGGAAAGGAGTACGGCAAGGCTGTATATTGTCTCCCTGCTTATTTAACTTATATGCAGAATTCATCATGCAAAAGGCTGGGCTGGATGAAGCCCAAGCCGGAATTAAGATTGCCGGAAGAAATATCAACAACCTCAGATATGCAGAAGACACAACCTTGATGGCAGAAAGGGAGGAGGAATTAAAGAACCTCTTAATAAGGGTGAAAGAGGAGAGCGCAAAATATGGTCTGAAGCTCAACATCAAAAAAAATGAAGATCATGGCCACTGGGCCCATCACCTCCTGGCAAATAGAAGGGGAAGAAATGGAGGCAGTGAGACATTTTGCTTTCTTGGGCTCCATGATCACTGCAGATGGTGAGAGCAGCCACGAAATTAAAAGACGCCTGCTTCTTGGGAGAAAAGCAATGAAAAACCTAGACAGCATCTTAAAAAGCAGAGACATCACCTTGCCAACAAAGGTCCGTATAGTTAAAGCCATGGTTTTCCCAGTAGTGATGTATGGAAGTGAGAGCTGGACCATAAAGAAGGCTGTTCGCCGAAGAATGGATGCTTTTGAATTCTGGTGCTGGAGGAGACTCTTGAGAGTCCCATGGACTGCAAGAAGATGAAACCGATCCATTCTGAAGGAAATCAGCACTGAGTGCTCACTGGAAGGACAGATCCTGAAGCTGAGGCTCCAAGACTTTGGCCACCTCATGAGAAGAGAAGACTCCATGGAAAAGACCCTGATGCTGGGAAAGATGGAGGGCACAAGGAGAAGGGGGCGACAGAGGATGAGATGGTGGACAGTGTTCTCGAAGCTACCAGCATGAGTTGGACCAAACTGCGGGAGGCAGTGGAAGACAGGAGTGCCTGGCGTGCTCTGGTCCAGGGGGTCACGAAGAGTCAGACACGACTAAACGACTAAACAACAACAACAACAACAACTTCAAACAGTGCTGGCACCACACAGCCATGCTGGTTCAGGGTGACAGTGGGAGTCGTAGTTCCAAACAACAACAGCACCAGTGTAGGGCAGTGTCCGACTCAGACCTGGGAGACCAGGGTTCAAATCCTCACTCAGCCATAGAAAGCTCTTTGAGCGTGTCCTTGGGCCAGAATCTGCCTCTAAGCCTAACCTACCTCGCAGGATTGTCGTGAGGGGGTGGAAAGGGGAGAGGGAGAACCACGTGCCTGAGGTCTTTGGGGGAAAGTTGGGATATCGACGTGATAGATAATAGAACATCTGGAGGGCACCAAGTTGGGGAAGGCTGACAGGGTAGCTAACAGGAAAATAAATTGCACTAACAAATGTCAAGGGAGATCTCTTTTGAGCTTGGGATATTCCCGCTGGCATGGAAACATCAGCTCCCCGCAAGGATGATCGCACATTTGCCTCAAGACTTCTGTGCAAATTCCCACGAGGGATTTGCACAGGTCACTGCGGAAATGCTATAGGCAGATGTGGCCTTTTGGGTAGAGGGTGAGACCATTGCGGCCACCTCTCCTGGCCGGATTCAGCCAGGGAGTGCCGGGGGAGAAGAGATACGAATAGTTCCGTCCTAAATTAAGTGAAGCAGAGATTTATGGCATGAACGGAACGAAGTCAGCCGAGCGAGCCAAGAGACGCTCGTCCAAGACGTCGGGGAAACATTAACTTCAAAAATACACATTCCGCTACAACCCTGGACACGCTGAGCATCAGTTTTAATGGCAAGCCAGTTCCAAAACGCTTTGGCAGAAGGGAGCAGGAAGAAGAGGGAGGCATATGAACTAATCGCAGAACGGACTTCCCAGTATAATACAGGGGTGGGAAACCTTTCACAGCCCAGGGGCCGCCTTCCTTCCTAGGCAAGCTTTCAGGGGCCACATGCAGGTGGGCAGGGCTAGAAGCAAAAGGGGGAGGAGCAGCAAATTTTCTCATGCATCCATCTCTATTCTCCATGCAGGCAAACAAAAAGCATCACGCTCAGAGCGCAAGGACAGGAGAAAACACTCAAGAAATTCTGTGGAGAGAAGAGGCAGTTCTGAGGAGGGAGCGTGGCCTTCAGAGCGGTTTGAGGGCCACAAGGCCTGAGCTTCCCTATCCCTGACACATGGTCCTTTACCAAAAGAATGAGTGGATCTCACACTCGTCAGATCTGCTTCGCAATTTTTGCTAGAACCCCAACGTTTCCATTTTCCCATTTGTTGATTATTATTTCGTGATTGCGTTTCAGTTTATGTAACCCACCTGGGCAGGTGATTGTGGGATGAAGCACAAAAGAGAGGCCAGAAATAGAAAAATAAATCAACAAACAAATACCACCCAAGCACAGCCAAGTGCAAAAGGTGTTAGGGGGCTTCCAGACTGTTGTTATTTTCAAGGCAGGGGGAGGCGGGCAAGGAACCAATCACAGAGTGGGACAGTCGGGTTGAGCAGTTATAGTCGACTGGGAGGCCTCGCACACAAACCTGCTTCCCTCCACAAAAAGATCGTACTTTCTTTCTCTTTTTTTGCAATTACGGAAGTGAAGGGGAAATGCAGCAAAAAAGGTGGAACAACACTTGTTTGACGCAACTTGGTCTAACCTCCCTGCGAACGTATCAGGATAAACACACAATGCACAGATCACCTGGAAGCAGCCATACATTTAGAAGGAAAGAACAGGGTGTGGCCAAAGCACCTCCTGAACCCTAGGAATTTGCTTTCAGAGCGGAGATGAGCTCACAGGCCTTTCACACACATGCAAAATCCACTCCTAGTCACATCTCTTCATTTCAGCCACCAAATTGGGTGGGAGAACGTAGTTCTGTTCCTGCTGTAAACCAACAGAGTCCAGTCTCCATTCATCCCTACTTCACGGTAGCATAAACAGAGGCCACAGCCGCTCCATAATATTTAAAGCCCTCTTACCACTTTAACAGCCATGGCTTCCCCCAAAGCACTCTGGGAAGTGTAGTTTGTCAAGAGTGGTACGCATTGGTGGAAGACCCCTATTCCCCAAAGAGCTACAATTCCCAGAGTTCCCTGGGAGCAGGGACTGACGGTTAAACCCCTCTGCAAATTATATAGCTCTGTGAGGGAAATAGGGGGTCTCTTTACACCTCTCCGTAGCCTCAGCAAACTACATTTCCCAGGATTCTTTGGGGGATGCCATGACTGCTTAAAGCAGTAGCATAGTGCTTTAAAGGTACAGAACAGATGTGGTCAGAGACAACAAGTCCTAGCCCCAAAGCACTTACATTGTAGATTTGGGCAATGAGGAGCCAGAGATCTTTGAGCCACGGTTCCTTCATTTAAATGGTGCGGCTGCTATGCCTTTACCCAGCAGAAATTCAACTAGGAAAGGTTTTCCCCGTCAGGGTATTGGGATGCTGCGGGGGTAAGGAAGATGGTGAGCTGCACCTGATGAACATCTACCTCCCGTGCAACTAACACAGCACAAGAGACTTAGAGGAATGAAAAGAAGTCGATCGCTTTACTCGAGGGAGGTGGCACCATCTTCAGTACAGCCTCCCTCAGAGAGGATAATTCACACATAAACACAAACAAACAATGCATATAGCCCACCACAGCCCAAAGACAAGGAATAACAAGATACAGGAATCTAAGTTGGGTGATCTCTCTCCTGTTTTCTTTAACAGAAAATGCACCTGAGAATGCATTCCTTTGCATGCCCTACTTACTTCGGAGTAAGCCCCACTGAAGGCAGCTGTACCTCCCAGCAAACTTGCATAGACGGAACGGAGTTGAAATGGGATCCGCAGCCACTCCCAGGGTTGCCAACTTTTAACCTTGCCTCCGTGGCTACGCCGACACAATTCCGCCTCCAGCGCTTAGCAGGCTACCCCGGCCGAGCTCCTCTCAAAGCCACAGGAGCAGAACCACCCCGGCAAGTTGGCAACCCGAAGAACCTCACACTTGCGCGTATCCAAGCCGCGCGTTAAGGAGCGCTCCTATGCGCTCCAGGGCAAGCCACTAACACCGGGGTTGAAAACCAATATTGCGAGGCTCGATTCCACAGACCCCATAAAGCGACCCCCTCCCCAACCTAGCCCACCTCCCCGAGCGCGCAAAGAACCTGAGCGCGAGGAGTCCCCGGCGCGCCGGATTTTTGGGGAAGGGGCGCGCCAACCGCGCCTGGGCGTCCCGGAGAGGCGCCGCGCTTACCTTGGCTCGCCTCGGTCGAGAAACGCTCCGGCTCCGGCGGGCACTTGTGGGGCTGCCTCGGCGCCTTCCTGCTCCCTCGGCGCGCTTGTGTAACCTCGGCGGCGGCGGCGGCGCCTCGGTGCCTTTGGAGAGGCGAGGCGCGCCGGGCGCAAGCGACCCTTGGCCGGACTCTGCCGTGTTCCTCCCTCGCGCAGCGGCGGCCCTGCGGGACCCAGAGCCGGGGAAGGACGGGGAGCGGCCGGGCCCGTCTCTTGCTTCTCTCTCTTTCCCCCCCGAGGCTCTGCGCTCCGGGCAGGCGGCGGCGGCGGCGGAGTTGCCGCAGCGCCAAGGAGCGGAACAAAAGCGAGCTCTCCAAGGCGCCCCAGCCGTGCGCCCTCCTCCTCCTTCTCCCTCTTTCTCCCTTCTCCCGCTTCTCCTAATCCCGGCCGGCTTGGCGGCGCTTCGGCTACCCCGCTCGAGTAGCCCCGGGCTGGGTCATCACGGCTCCGAGCCACCGGGCTTCCAGGACGGCCGAGAGAACCGCGTCTGCTCCGACCCGGGCGCCCGAAGACGAGCGAGGCGAAGGAGGAAGCAGAGGCGGAGCTCTCCGCGCCCGGACCCGCCCAGCCACGCAGCCAGCCAGGAAAGCGGGGACTATAACGCAGTTCAGCCCCGGGACCTTTCTTTCTCCTCGGCGAGAAGGTGATTTTGGCCCGTTTTCAGCCAGGAAAGGGTCACGGCAGGCAGAGAGTCCGGGGAGACCCAGCCTTCAGCCCCGGCACCTTTTGGTTTGGGAGCCGTTCGCTTTCCGGTCTCAGCCAGGTAGGGAAGCGTTTGGTTTCCAGCAACATTCAGCCCCGGGACCTTCTATTATTAAATCGGGGGGGGGGGGCAACTTGAATAAAATATTGGGGGGCAGGTAAGCCTAAGCCCCGCCCCACATAATCGATCACAAGACACGGCGCACGCACACTATTTGAATGGCAATGCCTATTAACTGGGGGGGGGGGAGCTGCCCCCTCCAAATATTTTATTGGGGGAGCCGAAGGGACCTCCACCCCAGGAGTTGGCTTCTATGTATTAAACTTGTTATGTACTGAAGTTCTCACCCTGGGCCAGCAGGGGGATACTGTAGATAGTTTTCACTCAGGTCCACATATGCAAATAAGGGATTGAAAGTGACGTTCAGTGATTGGATAGTTACAGAAAGTTGTTACTGTTGCTTTGTAAAAAGGTAAAGGGACCCCTGACCATTAGGTCCAGTCGTGGCCGACTCTGGGGTTGCGGTGCTCATCTCGCTTTACTGGCCGACGGAGCCGGCGTACAGCTTCCGGGTCATGAGGCCAGCATGACTAAGCTGCTTCTGGAGAACCAGAGCAGCACACGGAAACGCCGTTTACCTTCCCGCCGGAGCAGTACCTATTTATCTACTTGCACTTTGACGTGCTTTCGAACTGCTAGGTTGGCAGGAGCAGGGACCGAGCAAGGGGAGCTCACCCCGTCACAAGGATTCGAACCGCCAACCTTCTGATCGGCAAGTCCTAGGCTCTGTGGTTTAACCCACAGCGCCATCCACATCCCACCGTTTCTTTGTAGTGGAGCTCTATATAAGCAGGCTGGCTGAAGCCTTCAGTTCTATTCTGTTCTGGCCTGTGAATAAGCAAGAGCTGTTTGAAGAATTGCTGTGTCGTCTGATATGTTCACCCACAACTTAACAAAACCTGCATGCATCCAGAGAGGAAAGGGTTACTACCGTAAGCAAGCTTTTGCTGCTTCCCAGGCATCAGCCCCAGCACCTATTTTTCAAACATCTCCCAGCATTCATCTCTGTAGCACGGAAAGATGATGAGTTCAGCTGGGGAACGCAGGAAGCTTTGTGTAGCCGCTTAGCTCAGCATTGCCAGCACTGGCCAGCAGCAGCAGCAGCTCCAGGATTCCCAGCCCTACGGAGAGATTGAATCTGGCACCTTCTGCATGCAAAGCAGATGCTCTAACCACCGAGTTACAGCCCTTCCCTGAAGACACAGGAAGCTGCCGCCTAATAATAATAATAATAATAATAATAATAATAATAATTTATTATTTATACCCTGCCCATCTGGCTGGGTTTCCCCAGCTACTGTGGGCGGCTTCCAATAAAACACTAAAATACAATAACCTATTAAACATTAAAAGCTTCCCTGAACAGGGCTGCCTTCAGATGTCTTCTAAAAGTTTGGTAGTTATTTTTCTCTTCAACATCTGATGGGAGGGCGTTCCACAGGGCGGGCCACCACCAAGAAGGCCCTCTGCCTGGTTCCCTGTAACTTGGCTTCTCACAGGGAGGGAACTGCCAGAAGGCCTTCGGAGCTGGACCTCAGTGTCCGGGCAGAACAATGGAGGTGGAGACGCTCCTTCAGGTATACTGGACCGAGGCCATTTAGGCCTTTAAAGGTCAGCACCAACACTTTGAATTGTGCTTGGAAACGTACTGGGAGCCAGTGTAGGTCTTTCAAGACCGGTGTTATATGATCCCAGCGGCTGCTCCCAGTCACCTGTCTAGCTGCTGCATTCTGGATTAGTTGTAGTTTCCGGGTCACCTTCAAAGGTAGCCCCACGTAGAGCACGTTGAGGTAGTCCAAGCGAGAGATAACCAGAGCATGCACCACTCTGGCAAGACAGTCTGCGGGCAGGGAGGGTCTCAGCCTGCGTACCAGATGGAGTTTATGGTGCCTCTATAGACACAGAGTTGACCTGCGCCTCCATGGACAGCTGTGAGTCCAAAATGACTCCCAGGCTGCGCACCTGGTCCTTCAGGGGCACAGTTCCCCATTCAGGACCAGGAAGTCCCCCACACCCGCCAGCCTCCTGTCCCCCAAAAACAGTACTTCTGTCTTGTCAGGATTCAATCTCAATCCGTTAGCCGCCATCCATCCTCCAACTGCCTCCAGGCATTCACACAGGACCTTCACTGCCTTCACTGGTTCTGATTTGAAAGAGAGGTGGAGCTGGGTATCATCTGCATATTGATGGACACCCAGCCCAAACCCCCTGATGATCTCTCCCAGCGGCTGCATGTAGATGTTGAAAAGCATGGGGGAGAGGACAGAACCCTGAGGCACCCCACAAGTGAGGGCCCAGGGGTCTGAACACTCATCCCCCCCCCCACTTTCTGAACAGAGTCAGACTACCATGGACCTCAGTATTGCCCGTTCTGACTGGCATCAGCTCTCCAAGGGCACTTTCTCATCCTTACCTGGGGATGCTGAGGACTGAACCTGGAAACTTCTACATGCAAGGCAGGTGTTCTGTTGCTGACCTCCTCCAGCCCTTCCCCAGGAGCCATAAGAGCCAACTCTTTGTCCCCCAATAAAATAATTTGAGGGGAAATCAGAAGAAGTACCAACATTGAAAGACTGGCAAAATAATTTTTTTGAAATGATTGAATTAGCAAAAATGACGGCAACAGTTAGAATGCTATCTAATCAAAATCTCAAACAGGAATGGAAATGTGTAGAAGAATACATGACCAAAAGATGCTCCAACGAGAATTTATTGATATGTATAGACTGATTTCACAAAGTTAAATTAAGCTAAGCAGATATATAAGATTGAATGTTTAATTATTAAGATACAAAATTACAATCTCAATAATAAAGTTACATAATAACAAGGAAGTCACGCACGGGTAGAGGGAAGACACAGGGCAAGGAATAAGAAATGGATCAATGTTGGTACATAATGAAATGTGAAAAAGTGTATTTACGAATATAATGTATATGTATCAATATGTAAAGATTGCATATATATATTGCAACATTAATAATAAATAAATTGATTGGCATTGCCATTCAAATGGAGGATGTGCACTGCACCATGTGATCGGTTATGAAGCGCGGGGCTTACTTGCTCCCTCTCCCCATATTTTAGTCAAGTCGGGGAAGTCCAGGGCAGCACTTTGGATCTCATTGAAGTCCAGAGAGGGCTTCCCCTTACAGACCCTCCAACATTTCTCCGATAAAAATAAGGATATCCTATTCCATAATTAGAGGGACACGGGTGGCACTGTGGGTTAAACCACAGAGCCTAGGACTTGCCAATCAGAAGGTCGGTGGTTCGAATCCCTGTGACGGGGTGAGCTCCCGTTGCTCGGTCTCTGCTCCTGCCAACCTAGCAGTTTGAAAGCACCTCAAAGTGCAAGTAGATAAATAGGTACCACTCCGACGGGAAGGTAAATGGCGTTTCCGTGCTCTGCTCTGGTTTGCCAGAAGCAGCTTAGTCATGCTGGCCACATGACCCGGAAGCTGTACACCGGCTCCCTCGGACAGTAAAGCGAGATGAGCGCCACAACCCCAGACTCGGCCACGACTGGACCTAATGGTCAGGGGTCCCTTTACCTTTACCTATTCCATAATTATAATTTTACTGAGGTGGACCTCAGTGTCCGGGCAGAACAACAACAACAACGCAGGCTTAAGGCAGCTCAATATACAGACTAATAACCTTAATTCTGTCTTCCTCCTTCATATTTTCTTTGCACGGTTTTCTTTACAGGTTTCAAGGCGAAGAGATAACTCAAAAGGTTCGGAATCTGCCGCTTATCAGGAACAGGGACCGGATCCTGTCCTTTACAGCAATATTAGGCTGAAGAGGAGCGACTGGCGCAAGGTCACCCAAGGTCAGCCTAGGTCCTAGGCTGACACTCTAACCACTACACCACACCACCGACCTAGGATAAGCCTAATTGCTTTAGGAATCCAGGGATATACCAAGTCAGATCATCATTGGTCCACCTTGCCCCATATAACCTGCACTGACTGGCAGAGGCTCTCCGGGGTTTTCAGATATTGACATTCCCTACCAGTAGATGCCAGGAGCTGAACCTGAAATCCGTGGCATGCGAGACAGATGCTCTACCGTTGGACTGCAACCCTTCCCCCTACAGGCCTTTTATTTCCAGCGAGGCGGAATAAGCTCTGTCAGATGTCACATCAAGTCTGCCAGCTGGGCTGGGTTGCCAAAACAGACTTTTGAGGAAGGAAATAATATTTCTGAAGCACCTGGTAGCAGCCAAGGAAATCCAACATATGGTGCTGACCTTGAAAGCCCTAAACGGCCTCGGCCCAGTAGACCTGAAGGAGCGTCTCCACCCCCATCATCCAGCCCGGACACTGAGGTCCAGCTCCAAGGGTCGTCTGGCGGTTGCCTCACTGTGAACCAGACAGAGGGAACCAGGCAGAGGGCCTTCTCGGTGGTGGCACCTGCCCTGTGGAATGCCCTCCCATGAGACGTCAAGTAAATACAGTGGTACCTCGGGTTACAGACGCTTCAGGTTACAGACGCTTCAGGTTACAGAGTCCGCTAACCCAGAAATAGTAGCTCAGGTTAAGAACTTTGCTTCAGGATAAGAACAGAACAGTGGGAGGCCCCATTAGCTAAAGTGGTGCTTCAGGTTAAGAACAGTTTCAGGTTAAGAACGGACCTCCAGAACGAATTAAGTTCTTAACCCAAGGTACCACTGTAAACAACTATCTGACTTTTAGAAGACATCTGAAGGCAGCCCTGTTTAGGGAAGTTTTTAATGTTTGATGTTTTATTATGCTTTTAATTCTGTTGGGAGCCAGCCAGAGTGGCTGGGGAGACCCAGCCAGATGGGTATGGTTTAAATAAATTATTATTATTATTATTATTATTATTATTATTATTACAACTACTACAAACTCACTCACATGTGCACTGTATGTACAATTTAAAGCACATATGTACCACTTTTAACAGCCAAGGCTTCCCCCAAAGAATCTTGGGAACTGTAGTTCACCCCTCACAGAGCTACCCTTAACAAACTACAGTTCCCAGGATCCTTTGCGGGGACCTTTAAATGGATGGTGTAACCATCTTGCCACGATGCACCAGGAGCTGGGAGGGCCAAAAGCGTCTTGGGCCAGGCCTGAGCAGCCTGCTTACATGCACAGCACCACACCACAGCCCATGAGCGAACAGTGCTCAGCTGGCGCCCTAGCATTTTCAGCCGGTTCCTCTCACCCTGCGGCTTGGGCACCCTGTGGCTGTTCAGACCGCCTGCTCCCTTTGAAGCTGCACCGACTGCAGGCAAAGCAATTACCGCAAACACAATGGGAGAATTTCCGTCGCTCTCTCCAGCGACAGCAGGCGGATAATAGGATCAGCGCTTCGGCCGCCTTCCCTCGCTCAGCAGCCGTCACAGCCTCCAGAGCGCACCATGTGCAGCGGCAGATCACCTTGCGCGAGGTGTCAGGGGGAGCCCAGGAGACGCTCTGTGAAACGCACACACTCTGCTCTGCAAAGTCTCCAGGCCAACGTACGTGTTGTCGATATCTATGTGTGTTTTCTTCCATTTTTTAATCATCGCGTTGTAGATTTGGACGGGGTCATTTAGTACAAGCCCCTGCAAGGCAGGAATCTTTTGCGCAACATGGGCCTCGAACCCACAGCCCTGAGGTTAAGAGTTTCATGCAGAAGGCCTTCTCGGTAGTGGCGCCTCCCTGTGGAATATCCCTCCCTTCAGATGCCAAAGAGATAAAGAACTACAGTGGTACTTCGGGTTAAGAATTTAATTTGTTCTGGAGGTCCGTTCTTAACCTGAAACCGTTCTTAACCTGAGACACCACTTTAGCTAATGGGGCCTCCCGCTGCCGCCGTGCAATTTCTGTTCTCATCCTGAAGCAAAGTTCTTAACCCGAAGTACTATTTCTGGGTTAACGGAGTCTGTAACCTGAAGCGTCTGTAACCCGAGGTACCACTGTACAGTCATACCTTGGGTTGAAGTAGCTTTGGGATGAATATTTTCGGGTTGCGCTCCACGGCGACCCAGAAGTAACGGAGTGCGCTACTTCCGGGTTTCGCCGCTCGCACATGCGCAGACACTCAAAATGACGTCACGCACATGTGCAGAAGTGGCAAAACGCGACCCGCAGACGCGCAGTCACGTCTTACGTTTACTTCAGGATGCGAAGGGGCTCCGGAACGGATCCCGTTCGTATTCAGAGGTACCACTGTACACAACTTTTAGAAGTCATCCAAAGGTAGCCGTGTATCAGAAAGTTTTTAATGTTTGATTATTTTACTATGTTTTATATATGCTGTAAGCCGTCCAGAGTGGTTGGGGAAACCCAGCCAGATGGGCAGGGTATAAATATTATTATTATTATTATTATTATTATTATTATTACACTTTACTGACTGAGGTATCCCAGCTATATTTATCACTGATGTTGTGGGTCTGGCAGGGTCAGTCTGGATGATGCCCTGAATCCCTTCCAATTATTTGGGGCTTTTTTTGGTAAAGTTTTTTAAAATTAATATTTCATTTTGCAATGGTATATAAAACAGAGAGAAGCGTTATAACACCAGACGGAAATTAAAAGATGAGAAACAAAACTATAAAATAGGCAAGTAGAATGAGCACAGTTGCATGTGGCTTGAAATAACAAAGCCCAAGTAAAGTGTTATCTACAGAACAGTAATTTTAATCTTATTATTTATACCCCGCCCATCTCTGAGTTGCCCCCGATTATCAGATTATCAAGTCTAGTCCCAGATTTGCGAGGTTTGTGATGAGAAATGATGGTTCTGCTCCACGTGTCCTAAAAGAATGCCAAATCTTATGAAAAGTCTCTGGGGATTCTGATCCTTGTCGAAATCTCAAATTATGGATGATTTTATCCATTATATTCCAGAGTGAGTGGTACCAAGCGCCCGGTGTAAGATTTGGGGCTGTTTTCCCTATCTCTTCCAGTTCTTCTGGCCCAATGAGGGTTCGAATCTGAGACAGAAGTCTGCCGAACTAGTCAGACAAATTTATTTATATGACAGGGGCCTTGTCACTTAAGTATACTCATCAACATCCCAAAAGAATGAGCAAGGTTAGAAGAGATACAGTGAAGTGGCAACACCCTCCAGACTTTTGGATGGACTTTCCCTCCTACCTACTATTAGGGCTAGGCAATATATCGTCCAAAACTGGTTTGAAGACCATATCATGATTATTGGTTTCACAATTTTTGACCTGGCAATATATCGCAAATCAAGATGTGTGTGTGTGCTGTGCAAAAATCACAAAAAAACCATGAAGCCAGCCAATACCTCTCCATAACTCCATCTTTATTTCAGGCATTGTGATATAGGTAAAAAAGGTAAAGGACCCCTGAACGGTTAAGTCCTGTCAAAGGTGACTATGGGGTTGTGGCGCTCATCTCGCATTCAGGCCGAGGGAGCCGGCGTTTGTCCACTGACAGCTTTCCGGGTCATGTGGACAGCAGAACTAAACCACTTCTGGCACAATGGGACACCGTGACAGAAACCAGAGCACACGGAAACGCCATTTGCCTTCCTGCCGCAGCAGTCCCTATTTATCTACTTGCACTGGTATGTTTTCGAACTGCTAGGTTGGCAGGAGCTGGGACAGAGCGACGGGAGCTCACCCCGTCACGGGGATTCGAACCGCCAACCTTCCGATCAGCAAGCCCAAGAGGCTCACTGGTTTAGACCAAAGCACCACCCACTCCCTTCCATTGTGATATATCAGTACATCAGTATATTGTGATGTTTAGCTGGTGATATACAGTGGATGCTCGGGTTGCAAACGTGGTCCGTGCGGGAGGCACGCTCGCAACCCACAGCGCCATGTCTGTGCATGCGCGGGTTGCGATTTGGTGCTTCTGCACATGTTCTGGTACTTCCGGGTTTCGGCGGGTCCGTAACCCGAAAAAACGCAACCTGAAGCGTCTGTAACCCAAGGTATGACAGTATTACAAAGTTGAAAACCAGATATCACCTCTGTATAGGAGAACAATAGCTAGAGCTTTGTGTGAGAGCTGAGTCGGAAGCAGACGGGAAGCGGGAGACACAGAGACATGCGTGCTCTGTGCTGGATCCAAAGTTGTGACTAATGGAGAATTAAGATCTGTTGAGGTGTTAATGCTCTGAGCTCCTCCATCTCATGCTCAGGTTGTAAAAGGTAAAGGTAAAGGGACCCCTGACTATTAGGGCCAGTCGTGGCCGACTCTGGGGTTGCAGTGCTCATCTCGCTTTACAGGCCGAGGGAGCCGACGTTTGTCCGCAGACAGCTTCCGGGTCATGTGGCCAGCAGGACTAAGCCGCTTCTGGCGAACCAGAGCAGCTCACAAACACCGTTTACCTTCCCGCCAGAGCGGTACCTATTTATCTACTTGCACTTGGACGTGCTTTCGAACTGCTAGGTTGTATACATGTGTAATAAAAGCATTTATCCTAAAGACACGATTGACCCTGCTTGGCAAGCGCCTGGGACCCCTCTCACTGCTCAGAGACACGGGTCATGTGAACTTTATATTCTTATAAGCAGCATCTAGGTTTCAGCTTTTCAGCTTTCAATGAAGACAATCTGATTTTCCAGAACTTTTCATGGATAATTTATCTCACTCCCGCTGTTTTCTTTATTGCTGCTTTTTATTATTATTGCTGCTGCTCTTGCTGCTCCCTGTGGTTTGTCTGAATCTTAAAAAAAAACAAATTACAAGCTGCAATTAATAAATAAATCAAAATAGCGATCCAGCTTGCTGAACAGTAGGATAGAGATTTTAAAATGTGCAGATGACAGCAACCCGAATTGCACCAGTCAAGAAATTTTATCCACCGGACTTCCAACGGGCCTGAGTTTGTGCGGTGGACACACCTGAAGCATCGTGGCATCGCCAGGCGAGCACAGCTCCAGAACTTTTGGCCGAGGAGAGCATGGCACCGAGATAAGCAGGAATGTGATCCGGCGGTGGAATAAGAGGCCTTTTGTTCAGCAAACAAGGTCCGAGTCAGTAGCATGTTGTTGGGAGAGTCACTCCATCCGAACGGCCTGTGAATAAGATACGGGAATAGAGAATGCATAGGCTCCGTGACTCCCTTGGGAACAAAAAAACATATTAACCCAAGAGATCACTTATCAAGAATGCGACTGTAAAGAGAGGCCTATGAAAGGGATTGATTGATGTCCGGGAGCATGGCGTCCAGGTTTTAATGAATAACAAGCTCTTAGCCATTATTGATTAATACTGGGAAAGTATCTACCGTGTCTGTTGGTTGTGGCACTCGCTGGCTGCTTCCAGGGTCAGTAAAACATCCTGCAATCTGGTATTCCGTCACATCGAATACGCCGGGGTTTTAGTCCTCATGGCTAAGGAGAGCAGCTAAGCCTATTGCTTTCTTTAAAGCAGAGGAGCTGTTCTCCTTTTCCATGATTTTTTCTGTCTTGTCTTTTTTGCCCAAGTTAAATATTTACAGGAGTTACAGTGCAGCTGTAAACAGAGAGATGTTTCAAAGCCATTAGAGAACCAGAGTGGAATCAGCAATGACTGGGAACTGAACCCAAAATGCAGTTAATGGGACAAGCTACATAGATATCTCCCATGTTATCAAGCACATCCCAGTGGGACTATTGGCTTATGAGTTCCAGCCTTGCTCATAAAAAAACACTCCTTCCTTCTTACACCTTCCAAATGGGATGTGTCTGACGGCCAACGGTTTTTCCTGGGTCTTTTATCCAGCTGTGTGATGCAGAAATTAAGCTATTGGCAGTTTTCTCAGCGGGGATAGAAGTAAAAGCTTCACTCACAAGAGTCATAGGAACGTGCAAGCCCACCCACCATGACAAGGTGATTGCCTGTGAGTGCTCCAGTTGGAGAACAGCCTTTCCCAAAGGTGTCATGGGCTTTGAAGACACTCGAACTCAGGACGCAAGGGAGAAATGTGCAAAGAGGAAGGCACGCTTGGCAAATCCACACCGTGATCAACTCCCGCCCGGAAACCTGTGTCCCCACTGTGGAAGGACGTGTGGATCCAGAATTGGCCTCCACAGTCACTTACGGACTCATTGTTAATACCGTGTTTATGAAGACAATCTAACTTGGCTATGAAGAAGGAAAGAAGGAAGGAAGGGCAAAGGTTTGCTTGCTTAACTTCTGCACTGCTGTCAAAGGCACAGGAGCAGAGTCAATAAAGAAATTTGACAACTCTAAGCTGGAGGTACGATTGGCCTTCATTTCTGTACATCTTTCTGGGGAGAAGCCCACAAAAGCAACTCAATAATAAGCTGCAGAAACAGTTTTGCAGACTGAAAACCAGCAGAGGTGATGGGAGTTTCCAGGGTATTGCGCTAAATATCACATGTACCACATTCTGCCTGTCTGGAGAGAAGTCACATGCTCTCCAAACATTCCTCAGATGAAAATAAGGACATTTCTCATTCCCCACCAACTGGCCCTTCTTAACACACACACCCATTTTTGTCCCATCCCCCCTGCCACCATTTCAGCACCATTTCAGCAACAGGACACAGGGCCCATAGCCTTCAAAAATGTACAGTGGTACTTCGGGTTAAGAACGCCATTCGTTCTGGAGATCCATTCTTAACCTGAAACTGTTCTTAACCTGAAGCACCACTTTAGCTAATGGAGTCTCTCGCTGCTGCCGCGCCGCCGGAGCACGATTTCTGTTCTCATCCTGAAGCAAAGTTCTAAACCCGAGGTACTATTTCTGGGTTAGCGGAGTCTGTAACCTGAAGCGTCTGTAACCCGAGGTACCACTGTACTGAGAAAACCCCTTTATCCTGGTTTTATTTTATTTCATCCTTTGGTAGATTTACAAAAAGGAAAAACACACACACACACCAATAAATAAATTTTAGAAAGGGGCAAAAATAGACACAGATGCACAAAGCTGGTGTTGGTGGAGGGGGGGGTCTGTGGTCTAAACCACTGAGCCTCTTGGGCTTGCCGATCAGAAGGTTGGCGGTTCGAATCCCCGCGACGGGGTGAGCTCCCGTTGCTCGGTCCCTGCTCCTGCCAACCTAGCAGTTTGAAAGCACATCAAGTGCAAGTAGATAAATAGGTACCGCTCCGGCGGGAAGGTAAACGGCGTTTCCGTGCGCTGCTCTGGTTCGCTAGAAGCGACTTAGTCATGCTGGCCACATGACCCGGAAGCTATATGTGGCTCCCTCGGCCAATAAAGCGAGATGAGCGCCGCAACCCCAGAGTCGTCCGCGACTGGACCTAATGGTCAGGGGTCCCTTTACCTTTACCTAGGATGAAATCAGGAGCCAGGATGGTTTTTGTAATTCCGGGACTGTCCTTGGAAAAAGGTAAAGGACCCCTGGATGGTTAACTCCAGTCAAAGGCGACGATGGGGTTGTGACTCTCATCCTCACCTGATAGACCGGGTGTGTTTTAGAAATTCCTTCTCCACACACAGAGAGAGCTGCAAAAATTCAGGATGACCAGCCCTGGCTCAGCAATTTCCAATTACGGATTTCCTCGGTCACAAAAACAGCGAGGCTTCCTGTAAACATTTCTCACTTGAAAAAATATATAATTTCGCTTTGGAACTAAAGAGGGGCTTAAGCTGTTTCCTAAGGAGTAAACATCCACTTTTACTCGGCCCCGCCAATTAAATCCTTCAAGCCCTCTGCAATTTCAAAGGAAATTCAGACCAATTAAATATAAACTGCACAGGCTCTGTCTTCCAACTGATCTCAACCCTGTATGGGAGAAAAAGGCCGGTTGGCAGGGCAGGGCGAAATTGTACCATCTCCTTTCTAAATGTTTAATGGCATTTGCTTTGCCATTGAATCGGGTTTCATCCCAACCACCTTAATCGGCAATACTGGGTCTTTGCAAACAAAGCAAAGTTGGTCTCTTGGTTGGGACATAAACAGGGAAACCTGAGCATACGTGCAAGGAGCGAACGAGAGCAGGTTTGTGGGGACACTGTCCTGTCCTTGTGCCTTCAGCAAGAGCTTCATCTTCAGAAATCAGCAGAAGATAAGGTTGCCAGACGTCCGGAATACTGCAGCCGCAAGCGAAATGTCCGGGGAAATCCGTACTGTTATGTACTGAGTTGAATAGGATTCAGAATGCAGCAGTCTAATTGGTCCTAGAACAATAAGATTCAGAATGCAGCAGTCTGATTGGTCCTAGAACAATAAGATTCAGAATGCAGCAGTCTGATTGGTCCTAGAACAATAAGATTCAGAATGCAGCAGTCTGATTGGTCCCAGAACAATAGGGTCCAGAATGCAGCAGTCTGATTGGTCCACAGGAGCCACCCAATCCAGCTCCAGGTGGAAGTGAATCCGCGACCTGATTGGCTTACAGGAGAATCCTGGAATTAGCCAATCACGTGGGGCCCATTGGGTAAATAATGTATATAAAGCAGACATTCTGGGGGAACTTCCATTCCTCCTCACCACTATGAGCTGAATAAAGAGCATGAAATCCACTCTCGGCTCCGAGTATATTTCACGTACGTATGGCAACCCATGTCTCCTGTGTCGTTTATGCCGATTACCCTCAGAAATAGCTCAACAACTTTGGCCAAAACTAAAAAAAAAAAAAAAAAAAAAAAACTCAACAAATTTTCTATCAGGTAATATGCCTGGTAATAGGTATTGTCACCTGTAGGCATCTGCCTGGCAAACCAATGTTTACCAAAGGCACAAGCACCGTGGCTACAAAAAACAACAACCACAACCTTTCGTACACCGCTTTGAGGCTTTTTGCAAACAAGAAGTGTATAAATTTTATGAAATAAATCATGATAAATAAATAAAAGACAACGGCTCTTTCTTCCACTACATGTGCACAGACAATATCTTGGGCCAGGATTAGGACCCATCCAAACATCCATGTGTGGTTATGATTTGCACACTTTTTCAAAAAATAGATTTTATTGGAATTTAGAAATAGGTATGCAGAAATTATTATGAAATATCTTTTTTATCAAAAGTAAGATGTTAATCTAGATAAAAGCACAAACTAGAAAAAGAGAGAGAGAGAGAAAGGAGAAGAGAAAGATTGACAGGAAAGAGAAGAAAGAAAGCGAAGAAATAGAAAAAATAAAAGAAGGAAAATAAAGACCTAATTCATTGTCTATCAGCTATTTATAAACGTTATTCAAGACATCTACTCCAATATTGCACCTATCAAAACCACTTTCCTATAAACCAACATCATCTTCAAGCCCAAATGTCCTTAATTCATTTTCTTTTTCATGCAAAAAGTCGATAAGAGGTTTCCAATCTTTGGCAAGTGTTAACAATGATTTTTCTCTGCTTAAACATTTCTCCATCTCAGCTAAGTCCAATCATTTTAACAGTCATTCCTCCATTGTTGGTAAAGATGAGTCCTTTACATCTTTGTGCATATAAAAGTATTTTTTTATTATCCAGTTATGATTTGCACTCTTGAGGGCATTGGAGCAGTTATACACGATCCCACTTCAAATACTGTTTGTGCCTGCAAAAGTTTAGGGGAAGACACACCGCTTCGTTCTCAATCCATACATACCTAGCGGCTTCCTGCTGAAATCCTGCCACTTTTCCTATGACAAATATTCTGTGTTTGTTCCCTTGCTGCTGTTATTGTTGTGCTATAGTGCAAGAGTTTCCCCTCCACTGGGGAAGCAGCGCAGAACAACTAAGAAAGCAGAATGGCGTGCAGATGATCCAGTATACAGTGGTACCTCTGGTTACGTACTTACTTCTTTCCGGAGGTCCGTTCTTAACCTGAAACTGTTCTTAACCTGAAGACCACTTTAGCTAATGGGGCCTGCTGCTGCCGCCGCGCCGCCAGAGCACGATTTCTGTTCTCATCCTGAAGCAAAGTTCTTAACCCGATGTAATATTTCTGGGTTAGCGGCGTCTGTAACCTGAAGCGTATGTAACCTGAAGCGTATGTAACCCGAGGTACCACTGTACATCCAGCACTAATGTACTATGACCAGGACATTCGCAGGGAAACCAAAATGCTTGTTTACAAAGCTATGGTACCACCAACCTTGTTGTATGCTTGTGAAACATGAACCACTTATAAACGCCATCTCCTCAAAAGATTCCATCAACGGTGTCTCCAAAGAAATTTACACATCCCTTGGGAAGACAGGCGAACTAATGCCAGTGTACTGGAAGAAGCAAAGATCACCAGTGTTGAAGCAATGATTCTTCGACATCAACTTCGTTGGACTGGTCATGTAGTGCGGATGTCTGATGATCGTCTTCCAAAGCAACTACTCTATTCTGAACTTAAAAATGGAAAGCGTAATGCCGGTGGTCAACAAAAGATGTTTAAAGACTGTCTCAAGGCAAATCTAAAAAAATGTAGTATAAACACCAACAATTGGGAAACACAGGCCTGCGAGCGCTCCAGTTGGAGAACAGCCTTTTCCAAAGGTGTCTTGGACTTTGAAGATGCTCGAACTCAGGACACAAGGGAGAAACACGCTAAGAGGAAGACACGCTTGGCAAACCCTCACCGTGATCAACTCCTGCCCGGAAACCAATGTCCCCACTGTGGAAGGATGTGTGGATCCAGAATTGGCCTCCACAGTCACTTATGGACTCATTGTTAAAACCGTGTTTATGGAAGACAATCTTACTCGGCTACAAGGGATTGCCAAAGGAGAAGAAGACTTTGACTGCATCAATGGCATGTTGCAGAAGATACCCACAAAACACCCATCTGGGGGGACCCTACATTCCATCTCATTTGGAAAACAGAATGCAATATCCTGATGTGAGAAATAGATTCCTCCTGGGATCACTGGCTGCCATTATGTATCTAGCAGGCTTCCTGTCCTTCTAATAAATGTATGACAGACTGAAATTCAACCGACGAAGCTTTCTCCAGCGCTGAGATTTGGTGCAGAGGGAGTCACGTCTGTCAAAATTCTGCTGTCCTACCACCATTGAAAGGGACCTGGGTGGCGCTGTGGGTTAAACCACTGAGCCTCTAGGACTTGCCGATCAGAAGGTCGGCGGTTCGAATCCCCGCGACGGGGTGAGCTCCCGTTGCTCTGTCCCAGCTCCTGCCAACCTAGCAGTTCGAAAGCATGTCAAAGTGCAAGTAGATAAATAGGTACCGCTCTGGCAGGAAGGTTAACGGCGTTTCCGTGCGCTGCTCTGGTTCGCCAGAAGCGGCTTAGTCCTGCTGGCCACATGACCCGGAAGCTGTACGCCGGCTCCCTCGGCCAATAAAGCGAGATGAGCGCCGCAACCCCAGAGTCAGCCACGACTGGACCTAATGGTCAGGGGTCCCTTTACCTTTACCACCATCGAAAGCCACATAAGAAATGCAAAGTGGAGGAAAAGTTTCATCTACTTGCACTAAAGACCTGAGAGAACTGTCAGTGAGGAAGAGTTGACTGTTCTTAGTATTTTTTCAGTCGAAGAGTGTTTCGCATGCAATATCCTCACAACGGCACTGTAAGGTTGGTCCTCAATTGCTGCTTTCTCCATATTGCATGTTGAGCGGGAAGCAACTTAAGGAAAGTAATCCATTCAGTGGATTCTAGTGCCTCGTGGCAGAGACAAGATGTGAAGGAAGGACTTTCTGATTCATCTGCCAGTCTCTTGGCTGCTCTGCTCCTCTCTTTCCTGTGCATCCAATCTAAGCACTCCTCCATGCTTCCTCTATTTATTCTCTCGTCGTTGTCATGCTTTTGCCCAGTGCAGTTAGCCAGCAGTTACTGGCTTTTGCACAAACAGCAGAAAGCGTGTTGCAACTCCTTGGTTTCTGCTAGACATTAGCTCATGTTCAAAAATGTCGCTTTTGAAATCCGTACCTTGTGACCAAATACCAGGGAACACCCTGACATCGGTGACATAAATCTGGCCTCAACAGGTGGCATGAACTTTCCTGGACCTGCTGGTTTTTAAGGGCTGCAAGTTGTTCCCGCAAAGAATCCACTAGCTCATTAATTGCAGGTGTTTTTTTTTAAAAAAAGGCACATCCCCAGTCAGCAATCCATCAGTTGGGTATTTTGCCCTCTCCAAGAAAATAAAATAGGATAATAATTACAGGAGCAAAACTAAATGGTGCATGGATAAAAGAAGTGTTGCAAGTCCACCCTTCCAACATGTCAAATATTAAAATAGTTCTGACTTGCAGTGTGCTTGCGGTGTCTCAGGAAAGCCCACCACTCAGTTGCAGAACACTTGCTTGGAATGCAGAAGTCTCCACGTTCGAATCCTGGCATCTCCAGGGATGCAGGAAGCTGCCTTAGACCAAGTCAGTCCACTGGTCCATCTAACTCAGTTCTGCCTACACCAGAGATGTGGTACCCATGGGTCTCCAGATGTTGGACTACAACTCCCATCATCCCTTAGCATGGACCTTGCTGACTGGGGATGATGGGAGTTGTAGTCCAACGACATCAGCATGGGGAAGGCTGTATTACACCAAGACGGCCCATCTTCCTGAAAACTTAATTGGCCTGTAAGGTGGCAGATTACAAAAGCTGCCGTGGAAGGAAGCCTAAACGGCATGTTTTGTCTTGGCTGCTTCACAGACACGTTGTGTTTTTTTGCAAGATGCCTCTGATGGTCCGGCGGGCAGACAAAAGATGTTATTTGCAAGCAGGCTTGGAGACGTATCATGTGATATGTGTTCTGAGTGTTCTGTTGCATGAATGAGATTTCCCTGTCCTTTTTTCTAGCTGGGAACCTTTAATAATAGGGTGGCAGGGAATTCTCCCATTGTTACCTCCGTATGCCGGGAACGAGTAGACCCTTTGAAGTTGTCCTGATTGCACAGGTATTAAAAAGGAGCATGAGAAAGAAAAGAAAAGAAAAGACAATAATACTAGTAATATGAATAAAACAGCACTTGTGAAGAACGAAGCATCACACACAATCTTTGAAAAAGACATTTGCGTTTGTATGTCATCTAAATTTTTGTACGTTTTTGTATTATTAATAATAATGGATATATTTTAATAATAATAATAATAATAATAATAATTTCTACCTGTTTATTAATGGAATTGAACCCGGAAACTCATCCATGCAAAGCTTGATTGAGCTGCAGTCTCTTCACTTCTGGGCTTCAAGCTGTTTGATCTTGAACGGAGCTGAAGAGTGTTAAGCCACAAGTTCTCTCACGCATTTGCCAATTGCATTTTCATAATTTGCTGTGCCAGTTTAATTATGAAACATCAAAAATTAAGCCGAGAGGTCACAAGCCTCCGGGAACCAAAGTGAGGAATTTGCTGGTGTCGCGTGTGACTCAACCATCACCCCCGAGTCCCCACGGCTAAAGGAAGCCATCCTCAACAGAGCACACTCCAGATATTTTTGGACTACAACTCCCATCAAGCAGAGCTGGGAGTTGTGAAGAAAGATTGCAATGCAGTATTGGGGACTTCTGTAGTCTAGACTACAGAAAAGGCAAGGAAGAGATGACATGATAAAAGGAATGGGCATGTTGTTGTTGTTGTTTAGTCATTTAGTCATGTCCGACTCTTTGTGACCCCATGGACCAGAGCATGCCAGGCACTCCTGTCTTCCACTGCCTCCCGCAGTTTGGTCAAACTCATGCTGGTAGCTTCGAGAACACTGTCCCACCATCTCGTCCTCTGTCGTCCCTTTGTCAATGTTGTGACACGCATCACTTGGGAAGACAGGCGAACTAATGCCAGTGTACTGGAAGAAGCAAAGATCACACGTGTCAAAGATCACCCGTGTTCAACATCAGCTTTGTTGGACTGGTCATGTTGTGCGGATGCCTGATGATCGTCTTCCAAAGCAACTACTCTATTCCGAACTTAGAAATGGAAAGCGTAACACTGGTGGTCAACAAAAGAGGTTCAAAGACTCTCTCGAGGCAAATCTAAAAAAATGTAGTATAAACACCAACAATTGGGAAACACTGGCCTGAGAGCGCTCCAGTTGGAGAACAGCCTTTACCAAAGGTGTCATGGGCTTTGAAGACACTCGAACTCAGGACGCAAGGGAGAAACGTGCTAAGAGGAAGGCACGCTTGGCAAATCCACACCGTGATCAACTCCTGCCCGGAAACCAATGTCCCCACTGTGGAAGGACATGTGGATCCAGAACTGGCCTCCACAGTCACTTACAGACTCACTGTTAAGACTGTGTTCATGGAAGATAATCTTACTCGGCTACGAGCGATCGCCAAGGAAGAAGAAAACTGAACTACCTCCACCCTCCACAAAAACGTGGTTGCCTTGGCCATCTGTCCTGGATGCTTTAGTTGAGATTCATCTGTATTGCAGGGGGTTGGACTAGATGACCCTGGGACCCGCCTTCCAACTCTACAATTCTAGAATTCTGTAGTAGTAGTAATAATAATAATAATAATAATTTATTTATACCCCGCCCATCTGGCTGGGCTTCCCCAGCCACTATGGGCAGCTTCCAACAAAATATTAAAATATGTGAAAAATTTCAATTCCTTTTTCCTCTTCCCGGTCTGGACCCCTTTACCCAGCATTTTAAAAAGCAAGCTTGCCTCTGCTTCGATGGCACAAACCTGTCAAATTCATCGGCAATGGCCCTTGCCGGTTCTCTCCTGGCTGTCAGTAGGCGGGCAGCGGACCTGTCAAGCGATGGCCTCTGTGTCACTGGGCTGCTTGCTCAGAACTGACACCCGTTTCCAGGGCGTCGAAAGCCAGCCATGTGGAATGAAGCAGCAGTCCTGCCCAGGGCAGCTTTCCTGGGCTCAGCGCCGGATTTGGGAAAGTGCGGGCAGTTTCTGCCCAGGGCGGCGAGGCAAGGGAGCACAAAAGTGAGAAGATCAATTCGGGGGTGCTGAATTTGGGGCTCGCCAGAGCACACAAGATGCGCTGGCTCCCCCGGCCAATGAAGCGAGATGAGCGCCACAACCCCAGAGTCAGCCACGAGTGGACCAAAGGGTCAGGGGTCCCTTTACCTTTACCTTTATTTGGCTAAGGAAAATGTCACCAAAGAGTGTGGAAGCCAGTGGACTCTAGTGCATTTGGATAAATGGGGTGTTGCCCCTGAAACCTAGCTGGCCGCTGCCTCCCTGCTTCATTGCTTGCAACCAGTCCAAAGGGCCGTACTGGCGCCCAATTTCCTCCTCCTCCTCTGCCCCATTGCGGAACTCAGCTGGAACAAGCCCTGGTTTAACTTCCGAGCAAACTTGGTGCAAGGATGCTCGATAAATAGGTCGGGCGGAGCAGGCCTTCAGAAGCGTCGCTGCAGAGGCTGTGACAAAGAACATCCAGCATGCATGTCTGGCAGACAAAAACACGTGGATCAAAGACATCATCGCGTAATTGCGGTTCGGAGTCAACTAAAAAAGGGGGGGACAAAAACCATCCAGGAATTTAAACTCTGCTTCATCGGGGATCAGATCACCAGGTAAACAGGAAACATGCGGGGAATGTCTATCCTTTCTGCGCTCTCTGAAAAACCATTTTTAATTCCTGCTTACATAAAACCAATCCTGCTGTTTCCACTGCCTCTCTCCCACCTCTCTGAATTCCCCATTCTCTCTCTCTCTCTCCAGCCACCGACTGAATGTCAGCAGAAAATAATTCCTTTAATGAGTGTGCAGAGATACATCAGCTGACTGGGGTTTACCTCGGCAAAGTCTGGCAGGTCACAGGGGGTCAAATTCTGCAGCAGGCGGGTGTTTAATCCCAGCCTTTTATAGGACACGAGACTCGGCAGCCCAAGGAGAAAGGCCTCTTCTTTCCAGGAAAGGACTTCTGCAATGAATAAGGGGCAAAGATGGTCTGGGGTCTCCAGATGAGTTTGGCAGTGGGGATTAAAGGGCGTATGGGGAATTCGGGTTTACACATTTTGAGTAGTAGTAGTAATAATAATAATAATAATAATAATAATAATAGTAATAATTTATTATTTATACCCTGCCCATCTAGGGACGCGGGTGGTGCTGTGGGTTAAACCGCAGAGCCTAGGACTTGCCGATCAGAAGGTCGGCAGTTCGAATCCCCGCGATGGGATGAGCTCCCGTTGCTCGGTCCCTGCTCCTGCCAACCTAGCAGTTCGAAAGCACGTCAAAGTGCAAGTAGATAAATAGGTACCGCTCTGGCGGGAAGCTAAATGGCGTTTCTGTGTGCTGCTCTGGTTCGCCAGAAGCGGTTTACTTGTGCTGGCCACATGACCTGGAAGCTGTACTCTGGCTCCCTCAGCCAATAAAGCGAGATGAGCGCCACAACCCCAGAGTCGTCCGCAACTGGACCTAATGGTCAGGGGTCCCTTTACCTTTACTACCCTGCCCATCTGGTTGAGTTTCCCCAGCCATTCTGGGCGGCTCCCAATCAAGTGTGAAAAACAATACAGCATTAAATATTAAAAACTTCTCTAAACAGGGCTGCCTTCAGATGTCTTTTAAAGATAGGATAGCTGCTTATTTCCTTCACATCTGAAGGGAGGGCGTTCCACAAGGTGGGCGCCACCACCGAGAAGGCCCTCTGCCTGATTCCCTGTAACCTCACTTCTTGCAATGAGGGAACCGCCAGAAGGCCCTCGGCGCTGGACCTCAGTGGGTTAAAGAGCTCTGTGCCTCTAGCACAGGGGTCAGCAAACTTTTTCAGCAGGGGGCCAGTCCACTGTCCCTCAGAACTTGTGGGTGGCCAGACTATATTTTGAAAAAAAAATATCGTATTTTTCGCTCTATAAGATGCACCAGACCACAAGACGCACCTAGTTTCTGGAGGAGGAAAACAAGAAAAAAATAATTCTGAATCTCAGAAGCCAGAACAGCAAGAGGGATCGCTGCGCAGTGAAAGCCTGCATTCGCTCCATAAGACACACACACATTTCCCCTTACTTTTTAGAAGGGAAAAAGTGAGTCTTATAGAGTAAAAAATACGGTATATATGAATGAATTCCTATGCCCCACAAATAACCCAGAGATGCATTTTAAATAAAAGCACACATTCTACTCATGTAAAAACACGCTGATTCCCGGACCGTCCGTGGGACGGATTTAGAAGGCGATTGGACCGAATCCGGCCCCCGGGCCTTAGTTTGCCTACCCATGCTCTAGCAAAACCAGTCCACAGGGTGAGGGGACACAAAGCAGGCTTTTTGCTTGTTTGGGAAGTTATAGGGACGCAGGTGGCACTGTGGGTTAAACCACAGAGCCTAGGACTTGCCGATCAGAAGGTTGGCGGTTCGAATCCCCGCGACAGGGTGAGCTCCCGTTGCTCAGTCCCAGCTCCTGCCAACCTAGCAGTTCGAAAGCACGTCAAAGTGCAAGTAGATAAATAGGTACTGCTCTAGTGGGAAGGTAAACGGCGTTTCTGTGCGCTGCTCTGGTTCGCCAGAAGCGGTTTAGTCATGCTGGCCACGTGACCCGGCAGCTGTACGCCGGATCCCTCGGCCAGTAAAGCGAGATGAGCGCCGCAACCCAAGAGTCGGCCACAACAGGACCTAATGGTCAGGGGTTCCTTTACATTTACCTTTAGGGAAAGGCACTGAAGTGTGGGGTTCGAATGAATGGCCAAGAGGAAGATGTGCAGATGTCCCAAAAGCAAATCAGGATGGATGCAGAATAATAAGAGTCTGTTGTCCTTTAACATGTACCCCTGAACTGATTAGAAGGAACGATCAGTATATAGACGAACGCAGAGCTTCCCAAACTTTTTGGGGGGCCCTCCATAAACCCATCACCCCCTAGCCTATAAAAAGAATCGTTCAGACTAGCAGTTTGCACAACCCACTAGCTCTGGACACTGTGTGTGTGTGTGTGTGTGTGTGTGTGTGTGTGTGTGTGTGGCTCCAGGCCCACAAGGCAGACGGCTAATTTGACTCATCTGCTTATCTGTGTGTAATTGCCCGCCTTGTTCAGCGTGTACTTAATTAGAAAGCTGGTTTGCTGTTCTAGGGTGGAAGCTGGAGCACCCGCAACTGTAAAAAAATCGAACGCCCTGAACAGTTATGTAAGCTCAGAGAGAGAGAGAGAAAGAGAGAGAGAGAGAGAGAGAGAGAGAGAGAGAGAGAGAGAGAGAGCCTGGATTAGACTCTATTTGCAAAATTCAGCTCTTCCCAGCAGGTAAAAACACTGCAAAACAAAATAACCACCCCTGACTGGCGAGGGGCAGGAAAATCTTAAAGAGTTTCAGCAAGGAGGTAGATTAGCTGCCTTTGTTCCTCTCCGTATCTTTTGAAGTCTGAAGCGTTAGCAGCTCTCCCGGTTTTTGCTCCGGTTCCACAAAGCTCTGATTTTGAGGATCACACAAAGGCTCTGTTTCAGGACCTGGGAAAAACTAAAAAAAAGAGGATAAAAATAGATGCGTAATTGTCAGTGCAAAAAAAGCAAAGCAGATGCGTCCCAAAATTGCCTGATTATGTCCTAAATAGAAGAGTATATCACCGCCTTAATTCAGGTTCCTTTGTGGCCAGCTTTTTCCTCTGGCTTCGTTGTTGCCAATGTCCTCTTGTTCCAGGGCATAATAAGGCAATTTTAATGGGTAGGTAAAATATAAAATAATAAGGCTCTTTTTAATGGGTAGGTAAAATGAGAGTCGTCATAGCGATCCATAGTTAAAAGCAGAAGTCGGCAAATGTGTCCTCTTTTTTGCTCAAAATATGGCATTGCCAGGGCTGGATTTAGGTTTGATGAGGCCCTAAAATACTGAAGGTAATGGGGCCCTTTATACGTCCAGCTGTCCTTTGACAACAACAAATTGTTGCTGTTTTTTGTGTTGAATATATGCTCTATGGTAATTTATGGACCTAATAGGTATCTCAAGCCATTTGCACATAACAGTCCATGCAGAATGTAGGCACCCTATATATAGAAAGGAGCAAACCGGTGATATTTTAGGGAGCAGGCTAGCAGGTGGGGCCCATGACTTACATCATAGGAGCCTACACAACACAAAACTTGTTGCTGTATGTAGGTTTTATTTTATGTGTTTTTTTATCTTATATTTGGGAAATGTACAGGCAGTTTTTTTTCCTTTAAATTTTTGTGGGGGCCCCCAAGAGAGTGGAGCCCTAAACTATAGCTTGTTTAGCTTATACGAAAATCCAGCACTGGCCACTGCCTGCCTTACCTTAAAACCAGCTCTGTCAAGGGTGGGCAGCCTCCTGATGTTTTGGACCACAGTTGTGCTGGGTCTCCAAGTAGAGTAACTTTCATTGAAGAGAATAAAGGGAAAGGTAAAGGGACCCCTCTGACTGACTCTGGGGTTGTGGCGCTCATCTCGCTTTATTGGCCGAGGGAGCCAGCATACAGCTTCTAGGTCATGTGGCCAGCATGACTAAGCCGCTTCTGGAGAACCAGAGCAGTGCACAGAAACGCCGTTTACCTTCCCGCCGGAGTGGTACCTATTTATCTACTTGCACTTTGACGTGCTTTTGAACTGCTAGGTTGGCAGGAGCAGGGACCGAGCAACGGGAGCTCACCCCGTCGCGGGGATTCGAACCGCCAACCTTCTGATCGGCAAGTCCTAGGCTCAGTGGTTTAACCCACAGCGCCACCCGTGTCCCTATATTGAAGAGAATATGTATGCACAAATGCACTGTGCCATAGGGACGGAGAGGGGAAAGATAGAATCCCTTAATGTTCCATGCAACACATCAGGGAAAACAAAATACCCATCTTGCTTCCCAACAGCAGCGATGAAAAGCATTCGCAATATGCAGGCAATAACAGAGGAATTCTGCCGCCCACAATCTAGGTCCCTGGTGCTTGAAGACTCTCCTGCTTCCTCAGAAATGAGGCCCTGGCATTTGCCCTGAAGTCCTTAGCAAGCAGAACTGCTGACTTAAGTTTCCTCATTTGCGGCCTCCCAAGATTAGCACATAACTGGCTCCTGGAAATCACCAAGGCTCTAGAATGCAACAGGAGATTTATATTTCTGGCTCGCTGAGGCAGATACAGCCCTGGTCCAAATTTTTGCCCTCTCTCTTTCTCTTTCTCTTTCTCTTGCTCTCTCTGCTCACCTCCCTCTTCCGTCTCAGAACGGGAACTCCTGCTGACACGGTTCTTTTATTCTTTTTCTATGCTTTTCAGTTTTATACATTTCACTCATTCATTTTACAATCATTTCAACATCTCAAAACTCGACTTCCTTCCCCTCCCCCCTTTGTGCAGTTCCTAAAGTTTATTTTTAATATCTTAGGTAAAGGTAAAGTCTGACCATTAGGTAAAGTCATGGCCAACTCTGGGGTTGTGGCGCTCATCTCGCTTTATTGGCCGAGGGAGCCGGCGTACAGCTTCCGGGTCATGTGGCCAGCATGACTAAGCCGCTTCTGGCGAACCAGAGCAGCGCACGGAAACGCCGTTTACCTTCCCGCCGGAGAGGTACCTATTTATCTACTTGCACTTTGACGTGCTTTCAACTGCTAGGTTGGCAGGAGCAGGGACCGAGCAACGGGAGCTCACCCTGTCATGGGGATTCAAACCGCTGACCTTCTGATCGGCAAGTCCTAGGCTCTGTGGTTTAAACCACAGCGCCACCCGCGTCCCTTTAATATCTTATGCATATCCAAATTAACTAAATTTGCTCATTTATTCATCTACAGTCATATCTCTTGTTACGTTCGGTTCAGGTTATGTCTTTTCAGGTTGCGTCCCACGGTGACCCGGAAGCACCGGAAACGGTTACTTCCAGGTTTTGCCGCTCGCGCATGCGCAGACGCTCAAAATGATGTCACGCGCATGCGCAGAAGCGGCGAATCGTGACCCACACGCGCGCAGACACGAGTTGTGTTCTGCTCATGTTGTGAACGGCGCTCCAGAACGGATCCTGTTCGCAACCAGAGTTACCACTGTACTTCACATATACAGTGGTACCTCGGGTTAAGTACTTAATTCGTTCTGGAGATCCGTTCTTAACCTGAAAGTGTTCTTAACCTGAAGCACCACTTTAGCTAATGGGGCCTCCTGCTGCTGCCGCGCCGCCAGAGCACGATTTCTGTTCTCATCCTGAAGCAAAGTTCTTAACCCGAGGTACTATTTCTGGGTTAGCGGAGTCTGTAACCTGAAGCGTCTGTAACCTGAAGCATCTGTAACCCGAGGTACCACTGTATACGCTTATGAAACTGCAGGTTATTACAATAATCCTGCCGATGTTTTTGTCTGTTTACATCTGCAAATATTTCTGCTGACACGATTTTAAGACTGTATAGCCTGTGATTGGGAGGCTATATTTTGGGTAAAATAAATAAACGAATCACAATTTCAGTGGGGTCAAAGCGGAGATCCAAATGTTGATAACAGCCTCATTGTAAAAATAGACTATTTCCCAACCAACCTCTGATGGCCCATTGGGTAGAGAGGACTGCCCTCTGTAAAGATGGACACCTGACCCTTTCTCTGCATTGCTATGAACATCTCTTTATGTTCCTGTTGTTGCTCCCCAGGTAGCTGGGCCCAGGAGAGGATGCCTGAATAAATTTTGGTTCCTGCAACCTATTTTGGGGGCATGTGTGCATTCAGGGCCAGATTTAGGTTTGATGAGGCCCTTAGCTACTGAAGGTAATGTCCAGCTTCATGTGTCCAGCTGTCCTTTGTCAACAACAAATCGTTGCTATTTTTTGTGTTGAATATATGCTAGATGGTAATTTATGGACCTAACAGGTAAGAAATGCAGGTAAGAATTTTTTTTTAATTTTAATTTTTTATCATCTACGATACTGTTGTATTAATTTTATAGTACAGTACATTGATTATTGCTTTCATTTTATGGATCAGTGGTCTGGTTAGATAGTAAAATTCAGGTTAAATTGCTGTTTTAGGGGTTGTTTTTAAAAGTCTGGAATGGATTAATCTGTTTTGCATTACTTTCTGTGGGAAAGCGCACCTTGGTTTTGGAACGCTTTGGTTTTGGAATGGACACCCGGAACGGATTAAGTTTGAGAACTTAATTCGTTCCAGAGGTCCGTTCTTAACCTGAAACTGTTCTTAACCTGAAGCATCACTTTAGCTAATGGGGCCACCCGCTGCCGCCGCACGATTTCAGTTCTCATCCTGAAGCAAAGTTCCTAACCCGAGGTAATATTTCTGGGTTAGCGGAGTCTGTAACCTGAAGCGTATGTAACCTGAGGTACCACTGTATATAGAAATGAGCAAACCAGTGATATTTTAGGGAGCAGGCTAGCAGGCGGGGCCCATGACTTACATCATAGGAACCTACGCAACACAAAAAAAGGTTCCTGCATGTAGGTTTTATTTTATTTGTTTTTTATCTTATATTTTGGAAATGTACATCCAGTTTTTTTACCTTTAAATTTTTGTGGGGGCCCCCAAGAGAGTGGGGCCTTAAGCTATAACTTGTTTAGCTTCTACGTAAATCCAGCACTGGTTCCTGCAACCGATTTTGGGGGCATGCGTGCATTGCATTTCTGACTGCTACCCTTGCAAGGAAATGTGTTTGGAGCATCCTTCGCTTGCAGGAAAGTGTTTTAGAAACGGTGACGTTTCGCCACCTGCTGGCAGGCACACATCTCTGCCTTGGAAGCAATTTAACACTCGTTTTTTGTTTTTGTTTTTTTTTTTAAAAAGGGAGTCTCCTATTAGGTCAGCTTTATTAATAGAATGACTGGATGCAGGATTATTTTGCACTCTGAGCACTTTTCCCCCTCCAGAAATACTCTCCGTGATGACATGGTACTATTCTGCACGGGCAGAAGGAATGGAAGGGTAATGGCTCAGTGGAAAAAGCATATGTTTGCAGTTCAAAGGCAGTGCTGGATTTACATATAAGCTAAACAAGCTATAGCATAGGGCCCCACTCTTTTGGGGGGCCCCCAAAAATTAAAAGGGAAAAAACCCTGGATGCACATTTCCAAAATATAAATAAATTATTATTATTATTATTATTATTATTATTATTATTATTATTATTTTGCAGGAGCAAAAAGGACTGAAAGTGGGATACTGTATAAATGCCTTGATACCATCATGAACACAAATCATCATGGATGCACAATAAGAAGGACGTTTGCAGAATTCCATAGGCAATATTTAGTTTTTTAAGTGGATTTGGACCAGGCAGCCATTCAGACAGAGGGTGCCATAAAACTGTCTTCTGCAGCGTAGGTCACCTAGCCACCCTCTCTTACTCGTCTTTTGTTAATAATAATAATAATAATAATAATAATAATAATAATAATAATTTTATACAGTTCTATGATTCTGTGATTCTATGACTTCCAATTGCTAATCCCTGAAAAAGTGCTGGCATTTCCCCCCTGTACTGAGCCTGCTTGGTGTGGCGAACCTGGAAGAATGGTCTTGCTAACTGAAGACTGAGGGACAAATTAGAGCAGCCGTTTGTCAGACTCACTGTCTAGGTGTACATCCCAAATCAGCACTAATGTCTCCTTATCTTGCCTTCCTGCCTCTTCTGCTTCCACAAAGCAAGATGTATTTATCTGGGCTAAATCTTGTCTCGACTTGCATGTTCCACATTGCCTTGCAGACCATTGGGTAAGTGGGCTACTGTAAAGCGGTCTTCCCCAGCCAGATGTTTTGGACTACAAAGCCCATCAGCCACAGCCAGCGCTGCGCTACGGTGGTCTGGCTATTCGTGTCCAGGGATAGCTGGGGGACCCATCCACTGAAATAGCAAAGTGCCTCACCTCAGGCCCTGAGGAGAAAGCGTAACCGAACCAAACTTGAGACTCGACCAAACTGTTAGAACGTTTCCAATGGCAATTTAAAGCCGCAACGCTTTTCGTTTTGCTGACCCAGGGAGGGCTGGGAAACTCTACCTCCGTTTGACAGCAGAGTGTGAAATGCTTCGCGGAGCTGAGTCACACAGAGCCGAGTGTCTCCAGGCAAGATGTTTCCTTCTAAAGGCAGCTTGATCCTTCATGTTCAGGCATGGTGAGGAGGAGGAGACCCCGTTAGAAGCATTTCAGGCAGATGACGAAAGGCTGCCCTCAAGGAACGCTTTTTGGAAAAAGCATTTGATGGCTTGGAAACCACAAGTGGGGCTGAATCACAGAAGGAAGCCCCACCCCGTCTAAAAATGGTGCAGCCTGCAAACTGTGGTTCAGAAAGTGCGCATGAGGTTGAATCCTGACAAGACAGAAGTGCTGTTCTTGTGTGACAGGGGGCAGGCTGGTGTGGAGGACTCCCTGGTCCTGAATGGGGTAACTGTGCCCCCCAAAGGACCAGGTGCGCAGCCTGGGAGTCATTTTGGACTCACAGCTGTCCATGGAGGTGCAGGTTAATTCTGTGTCCAGGGCAGCTGTCTACCAGCTCCATCTGGTACGCAGGATGAGACCCTTCTTGCCCACAAACTGTCTCGCCAAAGTGGTGCATGCTCTAGTTATCTCCCGCTTGGACTACTGCAATGCGCTCTACATGGGGCTACCTTTGAAGGCGACCCGGAAACTACAACTGATCCAGAATGCGGCAGCTAGACTGGTGACTGGGAGCGGCTGCCGAGACCACATAACACTGGTCTTGAGAGACCTGCATTGGCTCCCAGTACATTTCTGGGCACAATTCAAAGTGTTGGTGCTGACCTTTAAAGCCCTAAACAACCTCGGTCCTTTATACCTGAAGGAGCATCTCCACCTCCATTGTTCAGCCCGGACACTGAGGTCCAGCTCCGAGGGCCTTCTGGCGGTTCCCTCACTGGGAGAAGTGAGGTTACAGGGAACTAGGAAGAGGGCCTTCTCGGCAATGGAGTCCTTCCTGTTGAACGTCCTCCCTTCAGATGTGAAGGAAATAAGCAGCTATCTTCTCTTTAAAAGACATCTGAAGGCAGCCCTGTTCAGGGAAGTTTTTTATGTGTGACATTTTAATGTATCTTTAATCTTTGTTGGAAGCTGCCCAGAGTGGCGGGGTACAAATAATAAATTATTATTATTATTATTATTATTATTATTATTATTACATGACAGCAGCCGGTTGGATCGGGCCAGTGGCCCATCTAGGCGCAAAACTGTGTTTGGAGTCAATCGGACAAGGCTGGGTTTTTTGGCATTAACTTGTGACCAGGGACGGAGGAAGCGGGATGCAGTGGGGACAAATCGCCCCGGGTGTCTTTGCTGAGAGGGCTGAATTTGTCGAATCCTCTTTAAAACCACCTAGGTTGGCAGCCGTCATGGCCTCCAACATTGGGACTGAGCTCCACAGATAAACTGTGCACAGTCTTGAAGCAGCCCTTTCTTTTCTCTGCCCCGAATCTTCCAGTAATAATAATAATAATTTATTATTTATACCCCGCCCATCTGGCTGGGCCTCCCCACTCAGCTTCAACTGTTGTGACAGAGGGAGGAAAACGTTCCTCTATACAATTTCTCCAGGTCATGAGTAATTTTCATAAACTTCTGTTATATCAACTCTTATTTGCCATTTCTTTAAATTTAAAAGTTCCAAATGCTGCAAACGTTCTTCATAGAGGAGCCTTGATAATTCTGGCTGCTCTTTTCTGAACCTTTTCCGGGGGGGGGGGAGTGTAGCTGAATCTTAACCCCAGAATGAACACAGTGTTCTGCCTGACTCTTAAATGCAGCTTTGAGAAGAGCCATCCCCCAAACTCACAGCATTCCCAGCTTGGAAGCAGGAATCCTAAGAAGGGAGGGAAGAGGGAGGGGAGTTGTGGAGGAGATCCTCTCACAGCTGCTGGCCAGGACTCCCGACATCTGCGTTTCTCTTAGCAGACATCGCTTGGCAATATTTTTCCAGAGTTGCATCATGCCGACTCCCAGAATTTTCTAGACAATCATCTCTCTGCCTCTGTGGGGGCTTGAAGTCTAAATTGTATATCTATACAAAGCTGGAGCGTTGCATAAATGTGCAAAGGAAACAGGCAATTTTCTCAACAGGGAGAATTTGTGCTGGGCTAAATTAAACACTGTGTGCAGTTCCTGCTAGCCATCCCTGTGATTTCTTTTTCACCCAGAAAAAGATCAATGCCATCCAAAGAATGCTGGCAAAATGCTCAGGACTGGCCTCTGGAAGATAGCTCTGGATTTACATAATTTTGGCCGACCAGTTCCTCAATTCTGGCCCAGCTGTCATCACTTAGTCTGACTTTTTTCTCCTGGAAGTTCTGCCTGAAAGAGGCTTCGTGCTCCTCAGCACTGGATTAAAACTCGCACCAACATTCTTAACAACTAGGTAAAGGTAAAGGGACCCCTGACCATTAGGTCCAGTCGTGGCCGACTCTGGGGTTGCGGCGCTCATCTCGCTTTATTGGCCGAGGGAGCCAGCGTACAGCTTCCGGGTCATGTGGCCAGCATGACTAAGCCGCTTCTGGCGAACCAGAGCAGCGCACGGAAACGCCGTTTACCTTCCCGCTGGAGCGGTACCTATTTATCTACTTGCACTGGTGTGCTTTCAAACTGCTAGGTTGGCAGGAGCAGGGACCGAGCAACAGGAGCTCACCCCGTCATGGTGATTCAAACTACCCACCTTCTGATTTGCAAGCCCTAGGCTCTGTGGTTTAACCCACAGCGCCACCCACGTCCTAACAACTAGGTAGATTTGTCTAAACAATAATGCTTTTAGCAGGTGCCGAAAAGAGTACGATAAAGGCCTGGCATCAATAGGCAGGGAGTTCCGAAGTTGCCGCACTAAAAGATTGAGTTGTTACAAATGCAGAACAGGTGCTGTGCGAACCTGTAAAAGTGCCAGTTCCTCCGACCCAAGGGATTCTGGGAATTGTAGTTCAACATCTGGAGGGTCAGCTAAAGCAGGCATCCGCTTTCTGCAGCATGTGGGTGGTGAGAATTGGGAACCCTTCCTGTTCTCACGGGCCGGGTGCCAAGATGAAGATCTCAATGAGCATGTGGGAAGAAACTGAGCTCAGCTGGTTGACAGGCGGAGGAGGCCACAGCTGGATGTTCGAGCCCACAATTTGGACGCACATGTGTCACTTGGTTCAGTCCCTCGATCAGCCTTGCCCAGCCCAGTTTTGAAAGGCAGCACCCTTCAGCCTCAGACAGCTGTTGGTCAGGGATGAGGACAGGTGTAAAGGTGAGGTAAAGGACCCCTGGACGGTTAAGTCCAGCCAAAGGCGACTATGGGGTTGCGGCGCTCTTCTCGCTTTCAGGCCAAGGGAGCTGGCATTTGTCCACAGACAGCTTTCCGGGTCCTGCAGCCAGCAGGACTAAACCACTTCTGGCACAACAGGACACTGTGATGGAAACCAGAATGCACAGAAACGCTGTTTACCTTCCCACCGCAGTGGTATCTATTTATCTACTTGCACTGGCGTGCTTTCAAACTGCTAGGTTGGCAGGAGCTGGGACAGCAACGGGAGCTCACCCCGTCGTGTGGATTCGAACCGCTGACCTTCTGATCGGCAAGCCCAAGAGGCTCAGTGGTTTAGACCACAGCGCCACCTGCGTCCCCAGAACAGGAGTAGACCTGTATTTCTGAAGTCACTTCAGCAGCAGATGAATATATATATATATATATATCGTCCCCTATCCACCTCACCCTGCTCCGCCCTGTATTTTGCCAGAACAAAGATTCCTCTTTTTAAGGTGACATTGTCAACTCCCACTTTCAATGGAACTAGACGTAAATCGAGCGTTTTATGCGAAAGGTGTGTTCCAAGGAGGGATCTGAAGGAAGTCAAGAATATAATCCTCGTTGAGGGAGTTCTGGGTACCTAGTGAGAATGGGTGGCACTCTGAAAACCATCAATAATAATAATAATAATAATAATAATAATAATAATAATAATATTTTTATACCCCGCCCATCTGGCTAAGTTTCCCCAGCCCACTCTGGGCAGCTCCTAATCGAGTGTTAAAAACAATACAGCATTAAATATTTAAAACTTCCCTAAACATGTCTTCTAAAAGTCAGATGGTTGTTTATTTCCTTGGCATCTGGTGGGAGGGTGTTCCACAGGGCGCGTGCCACTACCGAGAAGGCCCTCTGCCTGGTTCCCTGTAACCTCACTTCTTGCAGGGAGGGAACCGCCAGAAGGCCCTCGGAGCTGGACCTCAGTGTCCGGGCTGAACGATGGAGGTGGAGACGGTCCTTCAGGTATACTGGACCGAGGCCATTTAGGGCTTTAAAGTTTCTGTCGTTTGGAGGAAGCAATAGTAAGGACCAAACAGCAACCAAGGATAATGGAGCCCACCGAGAAGATCTTGATGTCCAAGGAAGGCACATCTGGACCCAAGGAAGCCCTTTTATACCCCTTCTGGCCAGGGACATCCAATGGTAGCCTTGGTGGGTGGAGTCAGTTCAGGACCGGAAGCTTCTTCCCTGAGAAAGTCCCGCCCCTGCAGTCCCGCATTTCACCACATGGGGCAGCTGCACACTGAACCCTGAACCTTTTACACCCTTGGAGTTAAATTATGCCTCACCCTTTGCAATTGGATTGCGGGAATTTGCCTAGCCGGCATTACCAAAGCTGGAGTCTTCTGCATAGAATAATAGCATTCTGTTTTCATTTGGGAGCGCAGGAGGAATTTCCCTTGGGGCGCATTGGCAAGAGACAAGAATTGCCTTCTGCGCCACCGGACAGTGTGAAGCAAGCAGGCACTAGTCAGTTACAGAGGCTCTATTGCATGGGTAGGCAAACTAAAACCCGGGGGCCAGATCCGGCCCAATCGCCTTCTAAACCCGGCCCAAACCTGATCTGGGAATCAGTGTGTTTTCACATGAGTAGAATGTGTCCTTTTCTTTAAAATGCATCTCTGGGTTATTTGTGGGGCATAGGGATTCGTTCATTATGTGAGGGACAGTGGACCGGCCTCCTGCTGAAAATGTTTTCTGATCCCTGCCTATTGAGTCAAAAGACAGAGAGCTTTGCAGTACACTAGGTAAAGGTAAAGGGACCCCTGACCATTAGGTCCAGTCGTGGCCGACTCTGGGGTTGCGGCGCTCATCTCGCTTTATTGGCCGAGGGAGCCGGCGTACAGCTTCCGGGTCATGTGGCCAGCATGACTAAGCCGCTTCTGGCGAACCAGAGCAGTGCACGGAAACGCCATTTACCTTCCCGCTGGAGTGGTACCTATTTATCTACTTGCACTTTGACGTGCTTTCGAACTGCTAGGTTGGCAGGAGCAGGGACCGAGCAACAGGAGCTCACTCCGTCGCAGGGATTCGAACTGCCGACCTTCTGATCAGCAAGTCCTAGGCTCAGTGGTTTAGACCACAGCACCACCCACGTCCCTAAAGACGATCAAATTCATGGTGGCATAAGCTTTTTGTAGACTGTGGTCCCTTTCATCAGATGCATGAAGTATCTTTCATCGCAGGCAGCGGTGCCATCAAAGGAAAGACAAATTCAAAAAGGATGTATAACTTGCTGTTAAAATGGAATACACAAGATGAAATGGTCAAATCGGCTATGATAAGGTGGGCACAGGACATTGGGTATAATATTATGTTTGAGGACTGGGAAAGGTTGTGGAATACTGGATTGAAATTTACTGCATGCAATGCTTTGAAAGAAAATGTAATGAAAATGATATATAGATGGTATATGACCCCAGTCAAACTTGCAAAAATTTACCACCTGTCTGATAATAAGTGTTGGAAATGTAAAGAGTGTGAAGGAACATTTTTCCACCTCTGGTGGACTTGCCCTAAAGTGAAGGCGTTCTGGGAAATGATTTATAATGAACTGAAAAAGGTATTTAAATATACCTTCACTAAGAAACCAGAGGCCTTTCTTTTGGGTATTGTCGGCCAAGGGGTGGTAAAGAAGGACCGGACATTTTTTATGTATGCAACAACAGCAGCAAGGATACTACTTGCAAAGCACTGGAAAGCTCAAGATCTACCCACACTGGAAGAATGGCAGATGCAACTGATAGACTATATGGAACTGGCTGAGATGACCGGCAGAATTCGTGACCTGGGAGAAGAGAAGATGGAGGAGGATTGGAAGAAATTTAAGAATTATTTACAAAAGCATTGTAATTTGAGTGAATGTTAAGCAGGATGCTAGATCATAAACAATGGAGCACCACTAACCTAGATGAGTTAAGATAATAAGTGAGATTGAGAAAATAAAAATTTTATTGAGAATTATAAGATTATAAAGATATAAATGAGATATAAGAATGCAAATAAGATAATAAATTGCTGGTAAAAAGTTATAATGATGAAAGTGGGAGCGGGAGATGTGAGGAAGTCCAAAGAAAATGTGAAATTATGTTAAGATTTGCTATATTGTTCATTATGTTCATTTTTATTGTAAACCCCAATAAATATTTTTCAAAAAAAAAAAAAAGACAAATTCAAAAAGTACAGATAGCAGCAATTAAAGTTTGACTGTATGCAAGGTAAACACAGCACAGCGGCAGGCACAGGGGATAAAATAATCAGGCTGGCCACCCCAGAACTAGCACAACCACATCCTAGAATTCCTGGAGCTTTTGTTGCTGATCCAGAAGCATAACAGGGCAATGGCAAAGAGGGCAGTGGCAAAAATTAAGAATAAGCGCTGCAGATGATCCAGGGAGCTGTTTCGTTGCAAGATGGAGCTGTGGTTGCAGCAGGGATTTGCTTATTTATGTCTCTTGGCATGTGCTATATGAGATGGGTCCTTTGGCAGCTGAGGCCTGTCATTAGAGAAAGAGACTTCTCCTTCCATGCTTACACAAATGTACGTCGCCCCCCCCTTCCCTCAGCTCCAGTTCCCCCTTGGCTTGCGGCAAACTGTCCAGCGTGGCAGTGGGTGGGGGTGGAGGCTGGAAGATGCAGAGTTGCAAAGCCACACCCCGTCAGATTTCTCAGATTTCAGGCGATTGCACCAGAAATTTGCAGAGCAAGGGTTTTTTTTAAAAGAGAGAGAGAGAGAGAGAGAGAGAGAGAAGAAGAAGAAGAAGAAGAAGAAGAAGAAGAAGAAGAAGAAGAAGAAGAAGAAGAAGAAGAAGAAGAAGCAGCAGCAGCAGCAGCAGCAGCAGCAACACTGGGGGTTGGGGGGGTAGCTGTAGTGGGTTGCGTCTAAATTCCTATTCTAGATTTATTAATTTGTTGTTGTTGTTGTTGTTGTTTAGTCATTTAGTTGTGTCCGACTCTTCGTGACCCCATGGACCAGAGCACGCCAGGCACCCCTGTCTTCCACTGCTGCCCGCAGTTTGGTCAAACTCATGCTGGTAGCTTCAAGAACACTGTCCCACCATCTCATCCTCTGTCGTTCCCTTCTCCTTGTGCCCTCCATCTTTCCCAACATCAGGGTCTTTTCCAGGGAGTCTTCTCTTCTCATGAGGTGGCCAAAAGTATTGGAGCCTCAGCTTCAGGATCTGTCCTTCCAGTGAGCACTCAGGGCTGATTTCCTTCAGAATGGATAAGTTTGATTTTCTTGCAGTCCATGGGACTCTCAGGAGTCTCCTCCAGCACCAGAATTCAAAAGCATCAATTCTTTGGCGATCAGCCTTCTTTATGGTCCAGCTTTCACTTCCATACATCACTACTGGGAAAACCATAGCTTTTACTATACGGACCTTTGTTGGCAAAGTGATGTCTCTACTTTTTAAGATGCTGTCTAGGTTTGTCATTGCTTTTTTCCCAAGAAGCAGGCATCTTTTAATTTCGTGGCTGCTGTCACCGCCCGGAAATGTACTAGGAGCCAATTTAGGTCTTTCAGGACCTGTGTTATATGGTCTCGGTGGCTGCTCCCAGTCACCAGTCTAGCTGCCGCATTCTGGGTTAGTTGTAGTTTCCGAGCCACCTTCAAAGGTAGCCCCACATAGAGCGCATTGCAGTAGTCCAAGTGGGAGTTAACCAGAGCATGTACCAGTCAGATGTTCCCCAGGGGAGAATGTGTTCCAGTTAAAGCAGGGCTTCTCAAAGGGTGTGGAGCATCACACTGGTGTGGCAGGAAGATTCAAGCACACTCAAAGAAACATTTAAGCATTAAAAGACTTAACCTCACAGTTTCCAGTGAATTTCTCTATCACTTTCTTTACTGCAAATCTATTGTTTTGGGACATGGGTTTGTTGTGCAAGACCTCCCAATCACCTATAATTGTGGCAGCCTGAATTTGCCGAAGACACTGGCAGTCTGGGAAGGGACCTGCGTTATAAACTATTGTTTCATAGGGTTCGATTTCTTTTGTAAACTGCATTGCATTCACTCTTCTTTCTGGTGGGAACCAGTGCATGGATTCTTGAAGCCAATGAATTAAATTAATCTGCCCTCAGATGAACTGAGAGCAAAATCTCCATATATCTCCCTCATCTAGTCTCCAACCAGCCTTTGCTAATGGGTATTATGGCAGATGAGAGAGACAGGAATGTCTCCTCGCCCCCCTCCTATTGCCCATCTTTTGTGTCCAGCTGTGAGCGAAATAGCTTGTTTCATCTGTTCCCCATAATAACCATTTATTACATCGGAGGCGGCACATGGAGCGCACAAAAATGCAGTCATCTGGAAGGAGAACGACAGAACTCCAGAAGGTAGACAGGATAGTAAGGTCATGCAGAGGAAGAGGACTGTGTTCCTGATTCCAAAAAACCCCCACAACCCACCCCAAGCTGTTCATGCAGCAAAACAACAATAGCAACACTGGGATTTGTTGGGGTTTCCCTTTTCCACAGGGGAGAGAACCTCATGGGGAAAAGTTCCTGCCTGGCGCATGAGTTCTTTATCCCTGGTTTGGCTTCTCCCGGGCGTGCAGGTTTCCCAACGTAATGGAGTTTTCGGCACGGGGGAGCATTTGATCACATGACACCCGCTCCCAACCGGTCCCAGGAAGACTGTGCCACGTGGGAAGCTCGGAAGACAGACCAGCCAGGAAGTTGGACGAGAGCTTTATTCTCTCCCCAACAAGAACAGGAACAGGATTTAGCTGCAATGAGATCACGCTTTAGGTCCTTGCTCAGCTCTGCAAGAATTGAATCTAGGAAGTTTCTGGCCCTATACGAATGCAGTTAGGTTCATTAAGGTTACCATATTCTTTTCAATGAATCCGGGGACACTTTAAATACATACATACATACTACACGTTCGATGGCAGTGGCAGTGGGGCGGCTGCGGCCTTGACCTTAACTGCCATGTTTCCCCTTTGAGGAGGGCCGAGAGCGGCGGCGGTGAGGCTCGGGCAGCGCGATGCCTCCCTTCCCATCGGAGCAGCCCCAATCCCATTTCTACTTGCATGCAAGCAGGAGGGGGTGGGGATCCCTCAGCTGGGAAGGGAGGCTTCCCCTTGCCTAACTGAGAGATCCCTGCCCCCTCCTGCTTGCACACAAGCTCTGATAGGCAGTGTGAAGCTTCCCTTCACAGCTGAGAGATCCCCACCCCTCTCCTGCTTGCACGGAAGTAGGAGTTAGGAGGCTGCTCCGATAGGCAGCATGAAGCCTCCCTTCACAGCTTAGTTGCTGGGGTCAGGGAAGGTGGAGGCAGCCCGGAAGCTGCGTCTTAGAGCCCCTGCACCACCATCACATGGGGATTTCCAAGCAGCTCCTGAAGCCAGCCAGAGCCAACTGCTCCGGGCTGCTGAGACTGCCGCTGCTGCGTTTCCCAGGGACATTAGATGAAATCCGGGGACATTCCGGGTATGGAACTTGTCCGGGGACTTATTCGCAAATATGGGGACTGTCCTCGGGAAATTGGGACGTCTGGTAACCCTGCCATTGCCACCTTGGGACGCTTCCAGACACTTGCTCTCTTCATGTTGGATTCAATCCTGCACCATTAAATTTGGGTGGCGCGACTGGAGGACTTGTGCAACAAACCCACTTTCCCCGAAAGATCAGACTCTTTGTGATAGGAAAAATGATGGGGGAGGGGTGCATGGGAGAAGGGGGGGCAACCATTGTTTTGAACCTCCTTGCGAACAAGTCAGGATGAATGTTCATTAAATAGCTGGCAGCATCTACGATACAATAATCTTTATTGTCATTGTCCCATACAGAACAACAAAACTGAAAAAATCTACATCAGACATTCAAAAATCAACAAGCCTGCTGTCCCAGCTATCCCAGCCTGGTTAGCCCCCTAAAAACTCTGATACCCCATAACTGAATACAATATACTCCTATACAGACTACCTTACACTGCGTTTAAAACCAAAATCGCATTTGGATAGAAATTGTTTCTCAGGCGGCTAGTCCTAGTCTTTATGACCCTGTACCTTCTTCCAGAAGGCAGAAGCTGAAAGAGATCATTTCCTGGGTGTTCACTATCCTGCACTATCTCTGCAGCTTTCTTTCTCTAATCTTCTTGCGCACAAATCAAAATGGATTCACAGGGTCTTCTGGAAGGACCCTAAGTGACTCTTTCCTACTCAATGTGATTGGGGAGTGAAGTATAGGTGGGTTCCCATGAGGCAAGACACAGTGATAACAGCAAGAACATTCATTGAACGACATAACTGGAAAACGGGGGGCAAAGCAACTGCTTATATACTTTCCTGAAAGCCTGGGCCACTCCCACTCCCAACGTGATTGGCTGTCTAAACTTCCAAGCTGCGAATCACGACTCAAGAGTTCAAGGGCCAATGGCAGAGGCCCAAATCCTGAAATGTTCTGTGATTGGACATCGTGCATCGAATCAGAACACAGGAGCTCAGAATCCTTAGTCCTTAGACTCAAGCTCAATTCTTAGACTCAACTCAATCCTTAGACTCAAGCTCAGGCAAACACCGATCACTGAATACATAACAGGGAGCCCCTTGTCAAGATAACCACCTGGGGGGCCATCATTCCATCTGAACAGGGTGTTTGTGTCTCCACACTCACAAGTCCACCTTGATAGATCAAAGGTCTGCAGCTCAGTTGCGGAGAACATGTTTTGTGGGTGCAACAACAACAACAACAGCTTCTGCAGCTGCCATTCAGTGCAGACAATACCAGCCTAGATGAGCCACAATCTGACATGGCCTTCAGGTTGCTTCCTGTGGCTTCTTCAGGAATGCCATTTTCCCCCTAGCAAAAATCCTTTTTTCTTTCTTTTTCTTATGCCACCTGATGTTTCCTTCTGCCTAGGAACACTGAAGGCATGTAAGGACATCTCTTTCTCTTTTTGAGCTATTTTTTGATAAGAGTAACTCCAAGCTCTGCTTGCAGAACCAGACATGGATGCTGTTAGTTCCTCCAGTGCTTCCCCTCACTTTGAAACCAGGGAAGAGAAATAGCGATCTGAGCTTGAATCCACCTTTTCTCTGCAAAACACTCGCAGGCAATGGAGTCGAATTTTCTGAGACTGGTGCTTTTGTCTATGAGGCAGCCCCTGGATAGAGGAAGCCAGGCATTGTATGCTATTCTGTAAACTGTGTGAAAGAGCTAGGCATTCCTATTGAGAATCCTTTTTCGTGGTGCTTGCTACACTCAGTGATGTGGCTGAGATGCAATATCTGTTGTCTTGGTTTCAACAGGGCTAAATCGGAACAAACCACAGTCCACGGGAAACCCAATTGCCTTTTCTTTCCAATTCAGCACTAAAGACCGGGTTTCCCCAGGGGAGAGCAGCAATAACCAACACATATATATTTAAAGCAGTACACAGTTAAGTAGGTAGATAGAATGAACTCACCAATAGAAGGGCAAAACGGAAGTGTGGTGGCGCAGCAATAAAACTGCTAGCGCCTTTTGCAAAGCTAAGCAGGGCCTGGTACGGTTTGAAAATTGGGTGAGCTCCCTGCATTGCTGGGGGTTGAACTAGATGACTCTCTGGGTCTCTTCCAACTCTACAATTCTGTCGTGTGCATCCCCCTCCCCAAGATTTAATATTCTGTTTTTAAACTACAGTTTGCCACAGAGCCTAGGGCTTGCCGATCAGAAGGTGGCGGTTTGAATCCCCGTGAGCTCCCATTGCTTGGTCCCTGCTCCTGCCAACCTAGCAGTTCGAAAGCATGTCAAAGTGCAAGTAGATAAATAGGTACTGCTCCGGCGGGAAGGTAAATGGCGTTTCCATGCACTGCTCTGGTTCGCCAGAAGCGGCTTAGCTATGCTGGCCACATGACTCGGAAGCTGTATGCCGGCTCCCTCGGCCAATAAAGCGAGATGAGCGCCGCAACCCCAGAGTTGTCCACGACTGGACCTGACGGTCAGGGGTCCCTTTACCTTTTGCTTATTGTACAGGTCATGTGTTTTACGTTTATGTGTAATTCTTAGAAATAATTTAAGCTGATATGTTTCCATTTGGGTACCATCTATATTTGGTTGTCTTATGAATAAATCTAGACAAACCTAGACAGCATCTTAAAAAGCAGAGACATCACTTTGTCAACAAAGGTCCTTATAGTTAAAGCTATGATTTTCCCAGTAGCGATGTATGGAAGTGAGAGCTGGACCCTAAAGAAGGCTGATCGCCAAAGAATTGATGCTTTTGAATTATGGTGCTGGAGGAGACTCTTGAGAGTCCCATGGACTGCAAGAAGATCAAACTGGTCCATTCTGAAGGAAATCAGCCCTGAGTGCTCACTGGAAGGACAGATCCTGAAGCTGAGGCTCCATAGGGTCCATGGGGTCACGAAGAGTCGGACACGACTAAATGACTAAACAACAACAATATTTCCGGGCACAATTCAAAGGGCTGGTGCTGACCTTTAAAGCCCTAAACAGTCTCAGCTCAGTATACCTGAAGGAGCATCTCCACCCCCATCGTTCGGCCCAGACACTGAGCTCCAGATCCAAGGGCCTTCTGGTGGTTCCCTCCCTGCGAGAATCAAAGTTACAGGGAACCAGGCAGAGGGCCTTCTCAGTGGTGGCACCCGCCCTGTGGAACGCCCTCCCATCAGATGTCAAAGAGATGAGTACAGTGGTACATCGGGTTAAGAACTTAATTTGTTCCGGAGGTCCGTTCTTAACCTGAAGCACCACTTTATCTAATGTGGCCTCCTGCTGCCGCTGTGCCACCACTGCATGATTTATGTTCTCATCCTGAAGCAAAGTTCTTAACCTGAAGCATTATTTCTGGGTTAGCGGAGTCTGTAACCTGAAGTATATGTAACCCGAGGTACCACTGTAACCATGTAAGCTTTAGAAGATATCTGAAGGCAGCCCTGTATCGGGAAGTTTTTAATGGTTGATGTTGTATTGTGTTTTTAATATTTTTGGGGGAGCCTCCCAGAGTGGCTGAGGCAACCCAGTCAGGTGGGTGCAATTCCTTCCTTCCTTCCTTCCTTCCTTCCTTCCTTCCTTCCTTCCTTCTTTCCTTTCTTCTTCTTCTTCTTCTTCTTCTTCTTCTTCTTCTTCTTCTTCTTCCTCTTCCACGTTGGGCAAAAAGATTCCTGCATTTCAGGAAGTTGGACTTGGTGACCCAACTCTACAATCCTATGTTTCCATAACTATAAAGACAGTTCAAAGCAGCGCCAGCACATGCATTTTATGCCTTGCCTTTCCACTTAGGACCGGGGTTGAGGTGGTGGGTGGAAGGGAGAACAGCTCACGTTTGCAACGTTTCAAGAAACCCTTCGCTTCTCGTGCCGATCTGCAGCGAGAGCTTGAAGGACGTGGGAGGGAAAAGGAGACAGAGCGACGTCTGTGCGCCTGGGAACTGGACTCTCTATAGGACCCTGCAGGGCCGGGAGGGAGCAGCAGGAGGTGGGGAGAGAGGAGCGCTGCTCGGGACGGGGGCCCCATCCTTTGCTGCAAAGACGCAGCTGGAGAGCGCTTTTTCCTCCCCCCCCCCCTTACAACTTTCCAGAAGTTTCTCTCGCGGGGTTATATAGCCCCCTCCTCCGGGCCGCCGCGTCGCAGAAAGCGCAAAGAGAAGCCCGGCTTTCCTTCCGCCGCCCGAGCGCCATCTCCGAGGTGAGCGGGGCCCCTTTTGGAGACTTTTTGCGCAACTCTCGGGGAACCCGGCGCGGCTTGCGCGCGCGGCGCCGCTGACGGCTCCGAGTGGCCGCTTACTCGGGAGTAAGCCCCTTGACCGTCAGCGGGACTTCTTCCCAAGGAAGCGCGAAGCTACCTTAAGGCCGGTTTGGGGAGCTTTCCTTTTTGGAAAGCCTGCCTTGCTTGGGAAAACGACTCTCCCTTTCCGGACGGCGAGGCGTCCGTTCCCTGCGGGTGGTTCTCCTGCGCAAGCCCCGCTGGGAGAAGCCGTGCCGTCGTGGTCCCGAGGCTTTGGCAGGAGAACGGCCCGCGCCGGGGTGGCCTCCTTAACCCCCGCTTGCCCCAGGCGTGAATTCGGATTATGGCTCAGGGTGGATCTGATCTTGGATTTGAACTTCGCAGGGGCGTAGGGGGATCAGTTTCCTCTCCTTTTTGCAAAGCTGCATTCCTTTTGTAGCTGATTTATTTGCTGGCTTTTTGGGGGTGCGCTCAAAAGAAACCCCCTCCGTCGCCACCAGACGGGACCTTTGAGACACGTCGGTGAGCCGTCGAGCTCTCCTTATTTGGGGAAGGTGGCTTTTTCATGCAACGCCTCCGGTCTCCCCATCCATGATCACAGAATTGTAGAGTTGGAGGGAACCTTGGGGATCATCTAGTCCAACCCCCTGAAAATACGAATATGCAGCTGTCCCAATCAAGGATCGAACCTGCAACCTTGGCACTATCAGGCTCTAACCAAATTGAGTTATCCAGGCTATACAATGAAATGCGTTAGGCGGGGGCTCCTGGCAGTGATGTAGCCAGAGGCCAAGGTTGGTCTAGTCCAGCGGTTCTCAACCTGTGGGTCCCCAGATGTTGTTGGACTACAACTCAAGTGGGGCGCATCTTGCGCTCTAGGATGCGCCTCGCCGTGCGCTCTGCAGGGCGCGCGTAATGCCCGTGCGCCCGCTCGCTTTAGGACCCGTCTTTGGAGAGCGGATGCCGAGAGGGACCCCCGGGATCTCCTGGAGAGCAGGCGGAGCAGGGAGGATCGCGAGATCGCCCTTTTCCTTGTGGGGAGCTGCAGCAGCCGCCTCCGCCCCGTCTCTCTCCCTCCTCCAAGCGCTATTCCTGGGCCTTGCGAGCTAGTTGGCTGCAACTTTTGCCGGCAGGATTAAGCCTGCTCCGGTTTCCTCCCGGCTGCTGACTGCATGGAAAGATTGCTGGAGGAAATGTACCCCCGCCCCTCCCGCGGGGGGGGGGGAAGTTGCAAGGATGGGGGAAGGATACTCCCGATTATACAAGCCTGGTCCCATAGAAGGCATGTTTGTTTTTTTGGTGGTAGCGATGTGGTACTATACTTTGCGTTCAGTGCCTAGATTGGGGGAGGGTGTTGCAGGTTAAATGTCGCGTTATTCCTCCCCACCCCCAATGACCAAAGGTCTCAAGTGTGGGGAGGAGTGGCAGGCACCCACTAAATATTTGGGGATGGCAGAAGCAGTGGAAAGAGTCAGAGAGGGCACAATCTCGCCAGTGCTAAACACATCCCATGAGAGAAGTTTAAGTGCCTTAAAAGGTAGGAATGGACCTGTTTTTGGATCAGACTCAAAAGTCTTTTGGAGTCCAATATCTTGCTTCCCGCAGAAATCAACCAGATTCACCCAGAAAACAGGACAAGGAGGCAGCAGCTCCTTTCACTTAATGTGCCCTTAATAGCTATATATTTTAAAACCTGTTGTCATCATCAGTGCCTTGCATGGGAACAAAACAGCAAGCCCCACTAACTGGGGGGGGGGGGTAAGTCCCCCCCCCCCCGCAAAGAGAGCAGAATTAGCATCTTGGTCAGTGTGAAGTGTTTGTGGTTTGGAATCTCCAAAAATAATTCCATGCAGTTCATCCCTTGTCTCTCTGGATGAATAAATACAAAAGGTAGGTGTTCCAGAATCATAGCGGACAGACTTATTTCAGGTCCAATGTGGTGGAGCGCGCCTAGGATATGAAACGAGAAGTGTAAACCCATCCTCCCTTTTTGCCGTGGGAACCCAGAGTTCGCCCTGATAAGCCAAGCTTAGAAAGGTAAAAGAAAGCCCAGTTCAAAAAGGCGCATTGTGCTCTCATGTACAACTAACAAAATGTTACCTCTTTGCTAAAATGCAGTCGCTGTGACATAACTGTTTCTTTGTCTGCAAACCCAAAATCTGTTTTTTTTTTTTTTTTTGAGGGTCGGATCTTTTGGTAACCTGAGAAATACTGTCACGTTTCGCGTTCAAACTCTGAAATCCAACGCAGAATGCAAAAATGGTTCTCATTAAAAATAAGTGTCCGGCCCTCGTGGGAAAGTCTCAACAGCGTAGCAAAGACATTGGGGACAATGGCTTACATTTTGATGGGTGTGTTTTGTACAGCTCACCATCTCTGTCTCCCCATCCCCGGTCACTCCATTTAAAATGTTTTGCCAAAATAAACCAAATTCCACGAAAGCCCAAATTTTGTGATGCGTATGGATAAACAGTGGGCGATACTTGTCTGAGATGCTTTTTTGCCGAGTGGTAATTTGTGCAGATTGCGCTCGGCTTTGGTTTAGGTACGGCATACCATTGCTAACTCTCTCGGTCTCTGGTCTTGCCTGGGCTTGCTTACGTGGCGTGTGGGGGCAGCCAGAGACGTAGGAGGGGCTTCATTATGTGTAGTGCTAAGGGAACACTGCAAAGGATGCAGTGTTGATTTTATGCCAGAGGTCGATTTGTGCATTTTCCAGCTTGCCCATTCGCTTGGGGAAAGTTTTAGCACACTTCTGGAACATGTTACATATTTCTTTCATTTCTGCCACACCTTTTTAAATGCTCCAAGGAACCTTTTTATGACTGAGTGGAGATTTGAACCCTAGTCTCCCAGGTAACGGCTGCACCAGCTCAGTAGAGGAAAAGCACCAGCATTTTAAGATTCAAGTGCATAGCAAACACAAGCTCTACCCATATTTTGCATTCCACAGCTGGTAGCTAACCGGTTTCCTAAAATGCTTATAATTGCATATTTAACATTCCAACGCTGGTAGCTAACTAATTTCCTAAAGGGTGGATTGAAAAAAGTTGAAATCCCAGGACTGCCCACCCCAAATCTCACAAATTGCTCTCGAAGCACCATCAGTTTGGTTGAGAAAAGGAGGAGAGTTACTCAGGGCACCCAAATTATTTCCCCCCCACATATCTATGATCCCAGGGAGTTCCACAGCTGCTGGCCCCGCCCACCTGGCCCTGAGGCCCCGCCCTCTTTCTTGGAAGCCCTATCCACATGCCATGTGGAAGTGGGAGGGGCTATGCAAAACAGCGAGGAGGAGGCCCGCCCAGGCATTGGCTTGCAGGCAGGAATTTCAGAGGGGCAGCCGCGTCGCTCTGTGATTGGTCCCCTTCCGATTTCAAAGTCCGCTTGGAACGGTGAGGTCTAGAAAGTTGTTTCCTGCAATTAAAGGAACCGCTCCAAACCTCCTAGCTAGCAGCGTCCTCCGATTCCTTCCTCCTTCCTGGCCCGTCAACATGTAAACTGTAATCTCTAAAGAATCCTGTTGATCTGTTCTGTGCAAATGTTCTCGGATCCTTGAGGGAACTGTCTGATTTGTCTTGTTTTTTTTCAGAATGAAAAAGCCAAACGTTGACCACACTAAGAGAAAGTTCCAAGGTATCTTTAGAAGAACAACAAAAACAAAACAAAAACCCTCCACACTTGTCACAGCACACATCCAAAATGAAATAACACCTAAAAGCTAGCACTCTGTCTTGCCCTGAGACAGGGTAACCTGGTCCAGGAAAAGCATCCAAAATAGCTAGCTTGGCCCAGCTGTTCATATAACATTGCCATATTTCAAAAAGTAAAAACCAGAATACCCCGAAAATTGTAAAGCTTTTTTTGGGGGGGGAGGGGGGACCACCAAAATCATTTTTCCAATGAAAAAAAACACGCAAAAAATTGCTTTTTCGATTGAAAGAGTGCTGCCTTTTGCAAAAAAAAAATAAAAATAAAGTTTCAACAACCTCCTTGATCAGATCACTGCACCTAATGCTTATTTCCCTGTTGAAGCTAAAATCATCTTCTTGAGAGTTAAAACGCTTTTCTTTGCTGGGAACCTAATATAGAGCCTCGATGACGCCTCCTTTCTGAAAACCTTGTGGGTGATGGAGCGGCAGGTCTGTAAATAATTGGGTAGTCAGTTCACAACCCGGAGAACATCTTAACAGCTCTGCAGACACAGGAGGGAGATTCAGGTGAAGAACAGGCGTAGAAACCTTCCTGTATCTTCCTCCTTTTTGGCTGCAGAGCTAATAATAATAATAATAATAATAATAATAATAATAATAATTTATTTATACCCCAGCCAGAGCCGGGCTCAGGGCAGCTAACACCAGTAAAATTACAATAAAAACATTATGGCGGGGGGGAACCAATTTAAAATACAAGTTAAAAATACAATTTAAAATGCAGCCTCATTTTAATAGTAGCCCATAGATCAAAACCATAAGGTGAGGGAAACATAAGGGTCAGACTGAGTCCAAGCCAAAGGCCAGGCGGAACAGCTCTGTCTTGCAGGCCCTGTGGAAAGATGTCAAGTCCCGCAGGGCCCTGGTCTCTTGTGACAGAGCGTTCCACCAAGTTGGGGCCAGTGCTGAAAAGGCCCTGGCCCTAGTTGAGACCAGTCTAACCACTTTGCGACCTGGGACCTCCAAAGTGTTGTCATTTGTGGACCTTAAGGTCCTCCGCAGGGCATACCGGGAGATTATGTTGGAGACTGAGAGCTCTGCAGTCTGGCAAGTCCAGGCGAGCTCACTCTTAACGTTCTCAGAGACAAGCAGTTTAACCCCAGCAGTCAATTTACTTTGCTTCTGTAGCAAAACTTTTTGCCCTCCAATGTTTTTGGACGACATATCCCATCTTCCTTGACTGCTGGCTGCTGGGAGATGGAGTCTACCAGCATCTGGAAGATGTCACCATCCCTGCTCCAGATGTTTCAAATTACAACTCATCATCGTCATATTTGGTGCAATCATATAGAGGGCCAGAGATTCCCCTATAGGCCCTGTCTGTCGTGTCCAAGCTGCTAACACTGTTTGCTTAACCGCTGAAGACCAGCTTTTGCTGCAGTTTGAGAGTGTTAGCCCTGCGGACCACAGACGAGTAAATCTTTGCTGGCCAAAGCTACAGCCGTCATAGGGGATTTGTTACTGCTGAATGTGCCCCTGGAGCATAGCTGCAAAGACACCAGCTGCTCAGACACACTGGGAAAGACGATGAAATTCTTAAGCTCGGGGTCATGGGTTTGATCCCCATGTTGGGCAAAAAAGAAAAATAATAATCCCAGCTATACAGTACTATGAGATCCAAAGTGACCCTCCAGGCCAGCCTTTCTCAACCTGTGGGTCCCCAGGTGTTGTTGGACTACAACTCCCATCACCCCTAGCTAGCAAGGCCAGAGCTCAAGGACGATGGGAGTTGTAGTCCAACAACATCTGGGGACCCACAGGTTGAGAACCGCTTCTCCAGGCTGTGCCTTTCGCGAAGTGGACACTGCAGATCCTGTTCCGCCAGATCTAACCAGGGACTGGTTCTAACCAGATCTGAATATATATAGCAAGAAAGAAGACGTCTGGTTTTAAAAGCCTTTGTGTTTTTTCATCTCCATCCCTGCTCCCTCCCAACCACCGCCACCAAAAAGACCTTTTTAAACTTTATCTGCATTGCTCGGAACTATAATTTGACCCCACGGTGGAAAGCTATGCTATTTCCAGGAGTTAATTGCAGAGGGCCTTTTGCCTGCCTGCGTGGCTCTTCTCCCCCCCCCCCCCCCGCTTTCTGCATGGAATGTCCCGGGGGGAGGCGGGGGGAAATGGCTTCTCCCACTTCCTTCGCTTTGGTTTATTCTGCTGCATGAAGAGTACATAGCTCAGACCCCACCCTTGGCATAGTGCCACAGAGCGCAGCTGGATGAGGTCTTGGCTACCTCCCAGATGGGATCAGGGAAGAAAAATGCAGAAATGGGAGCAGAGTGGAAGCTCAAAAAGAGTTTTGTCTGAACTGGCCCTTGCTAATCTGGTGCCTTCCAGGTGTTTTGGAACATCTGGATGTTTTGGACTCTCCTTCCTTTTAAAGCAGAGGTTGGATGCTCATCTGTCATGGATGCTTGACCTGAGATTCCTGCAGTGCGGGGGGTTGGACTAGATGACCCCTGGGTCCCTTCTAGCGCTAAGCTTCCATGGAGAGCACCAGATTGCTGAAAGGCGGAATAATAATAATAATAATAATAATAATAATAATAAGTAAAGGTAAAGGACTCCTGACAGTTAAGTCCAGTTGCAGACGACTCTTGGGTTGCAGCGCTCATCTCGCTATACAGGCCGAGGGAGCCAGCGTTTATCCGCAGACAGATTTTCTAGGTCATGTGGCCAGCAGGACTAAACGGCTTCTGGCACAACAGAACACCGAAATCAGAGCAGCGCACGGAAATTCTGTTTATCTTCCCGCTGGAGCGGTACCTATTTATCTACTTGCACTTTGACGTGCTTTCGAACTGCTAGGTGGGCAGGAGCAGGGACCCAGCAATGGGAGCTCATTCTGTCATGGCGATTCAAACCGCCGACCTTCTGATCGGCAAGCCCAAGAGGCTCAGTGGTTTCGACCACAGCGCCACCCGCGTCCCTGTAATAATAATAATATTAATAATAATGATGATGATGATGATGGATAAATAATACCATTTAGGCACTTTTTGAAATCCAAAAGTTCAGTTATAGAATTTGCTCCAGCCAGATGTCATAATGGCCACTGACTCAGAGGGCTTTAAAAGAGGTTTGGACAGAGATGGAAAGAAGATAAAGTCCTGACCAGAGAAGAATGGCAGATCGAGTTGATGGATTTATAATTTTATCTTAAAAACCATTGTAAACCGTTAAAATTGTTAGTAGGATTGGAATAACACTTGTAGTTTAATGGTGAATTTTGGACACAATGGAGAGGTAAAAGATTTGGATTATCATAAAAGATGCAGGAGGAAATTATTAACAACAGGACCCACAAAGGGGAGGAGAAAAGTCCAAGAGATTCTTTGGAATCTCGTTTTTATATTGGATGTTGTGATCGTAAAACTAATTTGAAAAGCCAAATAAATAAATTAAAATAAAATAAAATAGGGTCAGACAAATTCACAGAGGGTCTCAGTGGCTACTGGCCATGAAGGCTGTGCCTTGCCTTCACAGTTTGAGGCAGCAATGTGAGAAAACCATAGGAGAATCGAGAGCTTTTGTGCTCAAATCCTGTTCGCTGGCTTCCCACAGATGAGTCCCTGGCCTGATCCAGCCAGCTCTTTTTATGCTCTTTTGGCTTTGTGTTCCCGTTCAGAAACTACTTTTTAACCTCTCTTGAATCGAGAAAAAGGACAACGTCCCAGTAGTGGCAGCAGCTCTGTGCATTGATTCGACCCTCCGGTTTGGCAAAAGGACATTTTCCTCCCCAGTGGGAATATCTGGGATTAAGGCTTCTTCAACAAGCAGTTCAGTTGCTGCTATTAATACTGCACCATCGAGGCACTTAGCCAATTCGGACAAATCCAAAGCATTTAACAACCTGTCCCCAGCCTTCCTTAAAGCTGGTGTCCTCATGCCGCTGGACTCCAAGTCCCATCGGCCTCACCTGGCCTCACGAGTGGTCGTAGATTATGGGATGTAGCCGGAGATTGGATTTGGGACAGATGTGGTGCAGATGTTTTAGTGGGAACATTCAGTTAGCCCTGATGTGGAGTCACAAGAGAATCTCTCCTACCTCTGGAAGAGGCTGCCCGTTGCCTTGCTGCCTGAGTCTGTGCTCTGGGATTAAAGTAAATAATTAACACCATTCAGCCAGAAGTACCGTATTTTTCGCTCTATAGACGCACCAGACCACAAGACGCACCAAGTTTTTGGAGGAGGAAAACAAGAAAAAAAATATTCTGAATTTCAGAAGCCAGAACAGCAAGAGGGATCGCTGCGCAGCGAAAGCAGCAATCCCTCTTGCTGTTCTGGCTTCTGGGATAGCTGTGCAGCCTGCATTCGCTCCATAAGACGCACACACATTTCCCCTTACTTTTTAGGAGGGAAAAAGTGAGTCTTATAGAGCAAAAAATATGGTATTTCCCAGAATAACGGCTGGTGCAGAATTATTTTTAATTTTTTTGCATGCTGAAACGAAGCTTTTTCAGGCGCAGGGAGAGTAGTGGATACATCACATTTTTAATTAAAGGGAGGAATAAGATCGTGATAACGATTTTTTTGGGTGGGGGACGACCGTTAAATACTCAAACTTTCTCAGAATCCGAAAGCTCCCTCTGGTGGGTCCTACGACCGTTAAATACTCAAACTTTCTCAGAATCCGAAAGCTCCCTCTGGTGGGTCCTACAAGGAAGTGCAAATAGCTGCATGTTGACATTTGGAGATTGCAACCAATGTCTGTCCTTTTCCTCCACAGCATGTAGGACTCTGCAAACCTCCTTCATATTCCTCCTTTTATCTAACCTGATGGCCCTAAATACTTGCAGGGATGGTGAACCAGTGGCCCTTTAGATATGGTTGGACTACAGCTCCCATCATCCCTGGCCATTCGACATGCCTGATGGGAACTGGAGTTCAACTCGATTCCTTGGCAGGGACGTGTCCTCGTTTTGCACCTCTTACTATTTACTGGCCAAAGGTGATTTGCAGCAGCTTGCAACCAACCAAACAGAAACCCACATTGGAACAAAAAAGGCCCCCTTGAAACAATACATTAAAAACACCCCAGCCACTTTTCCATCACCGTTTTGAGATGGGGAGACCAGAACCACATGCAGCATTCCAGATACGGCTTTACACTGAGCCGCGCTGCTGATTCATGGACCTCTATATTGTCAATTCAAGACTGGCAGCAGCAGCAGCTCTCCAGGATTTCAGACGGGACATTCCCATCCCTAGCGGGAGATGCCGGGGATGGAACCGTGGACCTTCTGCATGCAGGGCAGGTGTCCTGCTGTCTTGCCAAATGCAAGGTGGTTCTTTTTAATGAGATTCAGAAGCAATACAAGCACAAGTGAGTGAGAAGATTAAAGATTCTGTTCTAAACAGCAAGCATTATATACATTACCAAGCAAGCACTTTGATCTGCCACTGGGAAGCCCTTGAGAAGTGGTGAATCAATCTGCCAGGTGGCCTTTGTTTGCACGGCCCTGCGGCCATCAGTCCATGCAGAAGCTTCTCAGAACTATGTCCCAAAACCATCTGATTTATAGATTATTGATAGGTAGCCTGTATGGCTTGTCCAACTGCCTAGATGCAATTTATTTTTATTTTATTTTTTTAATTAAATTTTATTTGCTCAACACATAACAACAACAAAAAGACATATTACACCATAATAAGAATACCATCAGCCGCACATAACATAAAGAATTCATATAAATTCCATAATCCATGAACGGTAATGATCTCTTCCTTTTAAATCCGACTTCCCATCTACTCCATAAATCTAATTACCATTCTTTGCTGCCGATACACGTTATTGCTATAGTCTCAAATCAGTTCAAAATGTATTATATCATATACCTAATGAACGATATTGCTGGTATTCAAATGCCGCAATGGATTTTAAGTCAGTATTATTAATTTTCAAATATATTTTAAATGCTTCCTATTTTGAAATAAATTCTTTCCTTAATAAAATTAAATAAAATTTTATTTAATTTTCCGGATAGGCTGTCTAACTCAGCATAGTCAATCATTTTCTGGACCCACTCTTGTCTTGAGGGAGCTTTTTTACTTTTCCACATTGTGGCTATAAGAACCCTCGCTGCCACCGTTGCATAGAGAAAGATATCCTGAAATTGATTAGAAAAGTCCGCATCAGTCATACCCAGTCAATATCCCTCTGGTTTGAAGTTTATTCATTAGTCACTACGTGCAGGTTGTTCATTAGTCACCCTCTTCCAAATGCTTGTACATCAAAGAAGGTCAAAAGGTAGCCAACATTATCGCTTCTTCCTTCCACCAGATGACACATTAAAGGCTACTCTCAGCCATCAAAGAGCAGAACAAGCGATGTCGTTGTTTAGTCATTTAGTCATGTCCGACTCTTCGTGACCCCCTGGACCAGAGCACGCCAGGCACTCCTGTCTTCCACTGCCTCCCGCAGTTTGGTCAGACTCATATTTGTAGCTTCGAGAACACTGTCCAACCATCTAGTCCTCTGTCGTCCCCTTCTCCTTGTGCCCTCCATCTTTCCCAACATCAGGGTCTTTTCCAGGGAGTCTTCTCATGAGGTGGCCAAAGTATTGGAGCCTCAGCTTCAGGATCTGTCCTTCCAGTGAGCACTCAGGGCTGATTTCCTTCAGAATGGATAGGTTTGATCTTCTTGCAGTCCATGGGACTCTCAAGAGTCTCCTCCAGCACCATAATCCAAAAGCATCAATTCTTCGGCGATCAGCCATCTTTATGGTCCAGCTCTCACTTCCATACATCACTACTGGGAAAACCATAGCTTTAACAAGAGATAGAGGGGAAGTAAACACAGGCAGGAAGAAAAGACCATGTCAGATCACTAAACTCCTTGATTGCCCCTACACTTGCCACTAAGCAACATCCCTTCCCTACATAGGCCCTTCCAGCGCTGGTGGTTTTCTTTACCCATAGAATACATCTCCTGGTTGGAGAAGGAACAGGGAAACGGGACTGCTCTGCCTCGCTGATCCTTGCCTTCTGTTTCCTTGCAGGCTCAGCTGGTTCCCAGCGTCCATGGCAGCCACCATGTGGATGATCCGGCTCCTTGCGCTCTGCGCCTTGGTCCTTGCCGTTCCCCCGGAGGACAAGAAGAAGAGCGAGAAGAAGGCTTCTTCCGGAGACAAGAAGCTGAGCGACAAGGCAGCCGCCCTGGCCGACCGCAGCGCCACCCTGGCCTTCAACCTCTACCACGCCATGGCCAAGGAGAAGAACATGGAGAACATCTTGGTGTCTCCGGTGGTGGTGGCGTCTTCTCTCGGGCTGGTGTCCCTGGGCGGCAAGGCCACCACGGCGTCGCAGGCCAAGGCGCTGCTCAGCGCCGACAAGCTGAACGACGACTACGTCCACAGCGGCCTCTCGGAGCTCCTGAGCGAGGTCAGCAACTCCACGGCCCGCAACGTCACCTGGAAGATGGGCAGCCGCCTATACGGCCCCAGCTCCATCAGCTTTGCTGACGACTTCGTCAAGAGCAGCAAGAAGCACTACAACTACGAGCACTCCAAGATCAACTTCCGGGACAAGCGCAGCGCCCTCAAGTCCATCAACGAGTGGGCCTCCCAGACCACCGACGGCAAGCTGCCCGAGGTCACCAAGGATGTGGAGAAGACGGACGGAGCCCTCATCGTCAACGCCATGTTCTTCAAACGTAAGTGGAAGCCGGCGGGGAGGGTGGGTTGGGGTGCAAGCCTTGAGCTCTTGCTGAGCATCTGGGGTCCAGATAGGAGTGGTGGAATTGTTCAGCCAGCAGGAAGAGCCCTACTGGATGAGAACAAGGGTTTCTGAAATGGAAAACGAGCGAGGTCCCAACCAAAGAAGAATGGCCACTTGAGTTGACAGAATATGCGCAGCTTGCAGACTTAACGTGTAGAATAAGAGAACAAGAACAACATACGTTTAGAGAAGGTTGGAAAACATTTATTGAATATATGGGAAATAATGGTGTACTGCTGAAAACGCTGGCAGCGTTAAGATAACCGAAATAATATAAATAAAATGGAAGATATAGTGAAAGTATCAGCAACAGAGGAATATCAGTCAATTGGTAAAGGGCTGTAATGAGAGATTGGCAATACAGTGGTACCTCGGGTTACATACGCTTCAGGTTACAGACTCCACTAGCCCAGAAATATTACCTCAGGTTAAGAACTTTGCTTCAGGATGAGAACCGAAATCGTGCTCCAGCAGCGGGAGGCCCCATTAGCTAAAGTGGTGCTTCAGGTTAAGAACGGTTTCAGGCTAAGAACGGACCTCCGGAACGAATTAAGTACTTAACCTGAGGTACCACTGTACTCTCAGTGTGGGCTTTGGGCACAAGCAAGAACGAGACGTCAACAGTGTGGTGGCAATTGGTTCCTTTTAGGGGAAAGGAGTTGCATAACTGTGGGTGCCACTACAGAGAAGGCCCTGTTCTGAGTCACCATTCAGTGAGCAACACCTATTGTTGAAAAGGCATCCATTCAGGGTGCAAGCTGGCTGGCCCGGGGAGAGGCGCTCAGATAAATACCTCAATCCCAAGCTTCTAAGGGCTTTGTATATTAATATCAGCACCCTGGATTTGGCCTGCTAATGTAAAGACAGCACAGAATAAATAGTGTTAAATAGCAGTGCCTGCAAGTGCCAGTCAAAATGCCGGCAGCTGTGTTTTGTGCAAGTTCCTTGCTTCTGGGTTTGGCTTCTTGAAAGGCCTGAAACCGCAGCTACAAAGCAAGAAACAGCTGTGTGTTCTTTGAATTGTGGCCGGGGGGACACGCGCGATTGAATCAGATGCGTGAGATACAGCAAACTGGTCCGTCCTGCTGTTAACCAGCCTTGCTTCATCTCTTTGCGTCCACAGCTCACTGGGATGAAAGGTTCCATCACAAGATGGTGGACAATCGTGGCTTTATGGTGACGCGTTCCTACACGGTTGGCATTCCCATGATGCACCGCACCGGTAAGAGTGCCTGGAAAAGGAGCCCGGCCTCATTCTTGGCTGGAAAAGCTTCAGTTTTAGACTGCTAACACTTTCCAGGACATGGCCCCGTTCGCCTCTGCGTGGCTCCATCCTTATTTCAGACTTTGTGGTATATCAGTATTTTTGGTGATCCTTCATAGCCAAGTAAGATGGAATGTAGGGTCCCTCCAGATGGGTGTTTTGTGGGTATCTTCTGCAACATGCCATCAACGCAGTCATAGTCTTCGTCTTCTTTGGCGATCCCTCGTAGCCGAGTAAGATTGTCTTCCATAAACACGATCTTAACAGTGAGTCCGTAAGTGATTGTGGAGACCAATTCTGGATCCACACGTCCTTCCACAGTGGGGACATAGGTTTCCGGGTGGGAGTTGATCACGGTGTGGATTTGCCAAGCGTGCCTTCCTCTTAGCGCGTTTCTCCCTTTTGTCCTGTGTTAAAGTGTCTTCAAAGTCCATGACACCTTTGGTAAAGACTGTTCTCCAACTGGAGCGCTCGCAGGCCAGTGTTTCCCAGTTGTCAGTGTTTATACTGCATTTTTTGAGAGAGTCTTTAAACCTCTTTTGTTGACCACCAGCATTAAGCTTTCCATTTTTAAGTTCAAAATAGAGTAGCTGCTTTGGAAGACGATCATCAGGCATCCGCACAACATGACCAGTCCAACGAAGTTGATGTTGAAGAATCATTGCTTCAACACTGGTCATGTTTGCTTCTTCCGGTACCCTGGCATTAGTTCGCCTGTCTTCCCAGGTGATGTGTAATTTTTTAAGGAGACACCGTTGATGGAATCTTTCGAGGAGTTGGAGATGGCATTTATAAGTGGTTTACATTGTGATGTTTAGCTGGTGATCTATCACGATGTTGAAAAACAGACATTGGCCAGCCCTAATCCTGATCCTAAGTGGCATGACTGCTCTTTAGTTGCTTAATTTTTTCCCTTGTTCTCGGTACTGTTTTGCCTCGCCTCCATAAAGGTAAAGGTAAAGGGACCCCTGACCATTAGGTCCAGTCGCAGACGACTCTGGGGTTGCGGCGCTCATCTCGCTTTATTGGCCGAGGGAGCCGGCGTACAGCTTCCGGGTCATGTGGCCAGCATGACTAAGCCGCTTCTGGCGAACCAGAGCAGCGCATGGAAACGCTGTTTACCTTCCCGCTGGAGTGGTATCTATTTATCTACTTGCACTTTGATGTGCTTTTGAACTGCTAGGTTGGCAGGAGCAGGGACCGAAAAACAGGAGCTCACCCCGTCGTGGGGATTCAAACCGCCAACCTTCTGGTCGGCAAGTCCCAGGCTCTGTGGTTTAACCCACAGCGCCACCCGCCTCCCTTGCCTTGCCTCCATAGAAACCCAATAAATATTAGTGCCAGAAAAGAATAGTGCAGTCTGCATCAATGTGCTGCTGTGCACTTGCTTGCTTCGCCCCTCGCCTGTCTCCCTGCAGCCACTGACTCATTCCCCCTTGTTTCCGCAGGGCTGTACAACTATTTCAATGACGAGGCAGAGAACTTGCAGATGGTGGAGATGCCTCTGGCGCACAAGCTGTCCAGCATGATCTTCATCATGCCCAACCATGTGGAGCCGCTGGAGAGGCTGGAGAAGCTGCTGACCCGGGAACAGCTGAAGGTCTGGCTGGGGAAGATGAAGCAGCGAGCCGTCGCCATCTCCCTGCCCAAGGTCAGCCTGGAAGTCAGCCACGATCTGCATGTGAGTACCACCATCGCGTTGCATTTTGCTTTTTGTTTGTGCACTACTAGAATCAAAGGAATTTCTCTCTGTATGCAACTACTGCCATGAGGAGGGTACTTGATGCCCCCAAGTGGCATATGAAAGAAGAGCGGAAGTTGAAATGGATGGGAGTACAGTGGTACCTCGGGTTACATACGCTTCAGGTTATATACGCTTCCAGGTTACAGACTCCGCTAACCCAGAAATAGTACCTCGGGTTAGGAACTTTGCTTCAAGATGAGAACAGAAATCGTGCAACGGCGGCAGCAGTGGGAGGCCCCATTAGCTAAAGTGGTGCTTCAGGTTAAGAACAGTTTCAGGTTAAGAATGGACCTCCGGAACGAATTAAGTATGTAACCAGAGGTACCACTGTATGGCGAATTTGCAAGTTAAACTCATAAAACTGGAGGACAAGACAAGACAGCCTTCAAGGAGGATTGGAAAACATTTGTAGATTATATAACAGCCGTACCTTGGTTTTCGGTGTGGCTTTCGAGGAAGCTTCTGCAGCCAATCAGAAGCCGTGCTTTGGTTTCGGAAGTCGAATGGACTTCTGGAACAGATTCCGTTCGACTTCCAAGGTACGACTCTGACTCTCTCTCTCTCTCTCTGTGTGTGTATGTGTGTGTGTGTGTGTGTGTGTGTGTGTGTGTTAAAATGCTAGCAGATTTGGAGTAAGCTCATCAGTAAAAGTTACTCTGAGAATATGGTGGAGGAAAGAAGGTCTTAAATAATTATAATATGCAGCAGTAATAGATAATTTGAGGAAACCATGGAAGGGTGGAAGGGAAGTCGGTTACCAAGGGAATGTGTATTGCAAAATGTTTGACTAATTGCATTGTTTTCAAATATATATATATTATAATTTGTATACCACCTTTGTATGTTACTATGCACAAGGTGGTTTGTAAGCTGAAGAAACGATGAATCAGACAGGAAAGATCACAAATAAGAGTCCGATCCAATACAAAAAAAGGGCACAGTAACAACAGGTCAAATACAGTGGTACCTTGCTTTGAGAACAGCTTAGTTTATGAACAACTTGGACTAAGAACGCTGCAAACCCAGAAGTAGGTGTTTTGGTTTGTGAACTTTGCCTTGGAAGCAGAACATGTTCCGCTCCTGTTAAGTGTGTTCCATTTGTAAATTGAGCCCCCCGTTGCTATAGGAAAGCACACCTTGGTTTAAGAATGCTTTGGTTTAAGAACGGACTTCTGGAATGGATTAAGTTCATAAACCGAGGTACCACTGTAAGGCAATATTCAGCAATCCATTAGAATATAATATATATGTGCCGTCGTTTTCCAGAAACACTTGGCTGATCTTGGCCTAACAGAAGCCGTCGACAAAAACAAGGCTGACCTCTCTAAGATTTCGGGCAAGAAGGATCTCTACCTCTCCAATGTCTTCCACGCTGCGGCCCTGGAGTGGGACACGGAGGGGAACCCCTTTGAAGGCGACATCTACGCCCGGGAAGAGATGAAAAACCCAAAGCTCTTCTACGCAGATCACCCGTTCTTCTTCCTGATCAAAGACAATAAGACCAACTCCATCCTTTTCATTGGCCGACTAGTGAGGCCCAAAGGAGACAAGATGCGTGATGAATTGTAGCGTGTGAGCCCAAATATGCCATTCGCGTTGGGTTGCGTTTTATTTTTTTAAAATGGGGGGAATATGGTTTATCTTCTACAAACTGGTGCACCCATGCCATTAACTCACTAAAAAATATTGGAGGTCGTAAAGCAGCGGGGAGTTTGGGTCAGGGAGAAGCCAGCCCAGGGAGCCATCCCCACAATAAACCACTTTTTGACGCTTTACACCTTATCCTCTTAAGACCTGCCCTGGCACCAAAAGGGGGAAACAGCTCCCAAATTTCGTTGTTCATGAGCATATCCATATCAGGGTGGCATCCATTGCCCGGCGAGAGATCCTTTTAATTTGTAGGCGTTTTTGCTGCTGTTGAATGTGAAACAGGGGTACAACCAGCTACACACAATATTTGATCACTAATAGGTGAAATTCTGAGTTCGTACCCGTTACTTATAAGACCAAGTAGTCATTGGGAGGGGTGAATTAAAAGGATTTCTCATTAGTGCATCCTTTTGTCAGCTGAAAAGCCCACTTTGTTTTTAGTTGGGACATTTTCTGAAGGGGAAACATGATTCCGGTTCTTTGTGATGGGTTACATAACAAACCACTCTGGTCCCCAGTTGTGTTTCCAGACAACCACGTCCCTCCCAACTCCTGTAATGTCCCCTTAGGAGGAAAAGCACCAGTCAGTTACTAAGAGGCTACATCCATCATTGAAGGAACGAGCAGCTGAAGCTTGCATTGGCGATGGGTGCCTTATCTTTTTACCTTAACCTTGCCATTAACCTTCCCATTTCTTTTCTCCCTTTGTGCTGAGGCTCCCCACTGTTAACATTCCCTTTCACCGGAGTTAACGTTGGCAACTCTTGGCCCTTCTTAACAGCATTCGCGTAGTAAGGCAAGGAAGCATTTAGGGTGCCAAAAAAGATAGAATGCCAAGAATAAGCCCAGAGGAGGGTGGGCGCAGGGCAATGGACACAAAACATGGGCCTTACAGTGAACAATTCACACACTGAATCCTGGTGCTATTATACACTTTGGGAAGAGGGTCTGGGTGGGGAAGAGAACAGGGCAAAGCGCAATTGTGAGATGATTGATTTCTGTTATGTGAATGCAAGTATCAGATGCCTTTATTTTCTACGGTCGCACAAAACCTTTGTCGTACGATTTTTTTGCAATAAAATATTTTTCGGTGACTCGTCCTAAAGCTCTTGAATTTAGCAGGAGGGTGGCTCTTGCCATATGCACAAGTCATCAAACTCTCGAGGCTTGCAGGTCCTACGAGATTTCCAACGCAGGCCACATATTTCCCATATTTCTTACAGATCTATGAATACTGTGTGTTGATGGAGTTTATTCTTCTTTGGCGATCACTTGTAGCCGAGTGAGATTGTCTTCCATAAACACGGTCTTAACAGGGAGCCCGTAAGTGACTGTGGAGGCCAATTCTGGATCCACACATCCTTCCACAGTGGGGACATTGGTTTCTGGGTGGGAGTTGATCACGGTGTGGATTTGCCAAGCGTGCCTTCCTCCTAGCACGTTTCTCCCTTGCGTCCTGAGTTTGAGTGTCTTCAAAGCCCATGACAACAGGGGGATGGACATAGGAAGATGCTTCCTACTTAGGCCAGTGGTCCAGCTAGCTCAGTACTGCCCACACGGGTTGGCAGCAGCTCCCCAGCATTCTCCGGTGGCCTTAACTGAAGCCATCTATGTGCAAAGCCGATGCTTTGTCGCTCCATAAACTGATGCAGTAAGCACCCATCGTTCTTCACCATGTGTCATGGTGGCTGGGGCTGATGAGTTGAGTCCAGCGCCAAGATAGCAGGCCCCTCAACCCCCGTTTCATAGGACCTGCCAAGGGCAGCTGCCACCAACACCTTGTTCCTCATCACCCACCACTCCCAAGATGACCCAGTACAGTTGTACCTTGGCTCTCGGATGCCTTGGTACATGTTTTGGCTTCCAAATGCCAAAATCCCAGAAGTGTTCCGGTTTACGAACATTCTTTGAAAGCCGAAAGTCCAACACAGCTTCAGATTTGAGTGCAGGATGGTCCAGCAGCCAATCGGAAACCGCACCTTGTCCTCTCAGTGGCCAACCAGGTGCCCATTATGGAAAACTCAGGATTCGAGAGCAAGAGTGCAACTGGTTTCTAGCTAGGGGTGTCCAGAAGCATTGATCCTTCCCGGCATCTTCATCCAGACACAGGGGTCAGCAAACTTTTTCAGCAGGGGGCCAGTCCACTGTCCCTCAGACCTTGTGGGGGGCCAGACTATATGGGGCTGTGTGAAAATGAACAAATTCCTATGCCCCACAAATAACCCAGATGCATTTTAAATAAAAGCACACATTCTACTCATGTAAAAACACAGACTCCTGGACCATCCGTGGGTCGGATTTAGAAGGCGATTGGGCCGGATCCAGCCCCCGGGCTTTAGTTTGCCTACCCATGATCCAGAGGGACACCTGATCTCAGGGGAAACTTTGTGGGCCACATGCTAGTTTGAGTGAAGCAGATCTGGCTTTCACAGGAAAACCAAAAAGCATTTCTGTATATAGCAACACACACACACACACACACACACACACACACACACACAGGACCCAATCCACCCAAAGGTCTTGTCACAATTCAAGAACACATTTTAGCCAAGTGGAAAAAAAGAACACAAGGAGCTGGTATTGAGGCTTCTCTGGTTTTGTTTGACAGGAGACAAGAACCTTATACACCATGAATTTTTCTTAATCCCCGTTGGCAGCAAACTTATTTCCCGTGGGACTGAATTGCATACAATACATGGTTCATGTGCTGAACGCTGCCCCCACTTGTGCACAAAGCATTGGGCTACTGCCCTATCGAGGGAAGCGACACAAGGCAGCAGCCCCAATCAAGGGAAGACTTGGGACAGGCTGGGCAGCACCTTTTGAGACTTCCAGGCAGCAGTTCCAACTTGTTTCTTAAAGTATTTGTTGTGCTGGGGGTCCTAGATACTGCAGCACACACAAAAGCTTTCTGCGGAGTGTGCTTGGCTTCGATCTTGCCTCACCTGCTAGCCTTAAGCAAGTCAAGGGGTTCTCAGCCAGTCTCAAGATCTGCCTAGCAATGGCAACCTCTGCCTGGGTGGGGTGTGAAAATAGGACACACCTCCTCCTCTGCCCATGCAAATCCTTCTGCAGCCAAATAGTACTATCCCCCCACAATAAGGGAGGTGTCAGGAGGCTTGGGGGATCCTCAAAATTTACAGAAATACAAAAAGGAATAAATTAGAAGTGGAAAACACCCCAATGAGAACAGAGCACGCTCAGTGGTCACACAATGCAGACTGAAAATCAGAAAATTTGGCAGGATGTTCAGCCAGACCTGCATGAACTAAGGCATGACTGGCTAGTTGGCACCTTGAACAAGCGCATTCCACACAAAGACACTTTGCTGCAAGAGAATGAGTGTCAAGTCAAAATGGCAGCAGTTGTTTTGCTGAGGAGTCAGGCTAATTCAAGTTTCCCACCCCTTCTCTGCTGCTATCGGTTTTACAGGGATCGCCGCAAAAGGATTAAGAAATTGCTTTGATTCATACATTGATCTCAATGAGCTAGGATTGCTCGTGTTGCTAACACCTAGGAAGTATTCCTCCAATGGACTTTGCTTGTGCTAGTGACATCAGCATATAAACAGTGCTGGGACACAGCTAGAATGCAATTTCTGGTTGGTTGGAATCTCAAACAGCTACAGAAAAAGGGGCAGCAAATAAACAGCAGCTGTAATCAACGGGGGAGAGCAAAATCACTATCCCTTCAGCTTGAAGAAGATCGAGGTCGGTGCTAATGAGAATGTTCATAGAACCTTTTGAACACATGGGTGACTCAATGGTTAAATCTGAGCTGGGGTATCAACAGGGAACAAAACTAGAAAGTTTCAGATATTGGTTGGCCAGGATTTAGGTCCCAGAGCGGGCAAAAAAAAGTAAGGTGAGCAGGTAACAGAAACAACCTCCTGCATGTTGTCTTTTTCTGATTTTATTAAAGAGATATTTGTACAAGACGCCAAACTCTTTGTTCCAGATGTTTTTAAACCTGCAACAGAAACCGAAGAATTAGTGAGTGGGGAGCTAATACCCATACCATGAACACAATCCCTGGGGCAACAGCCTGCGTTGTTTTATCCCTGTAAAGCAGGTACAGGGAACCTGTAGCTCTCCAGAGGTTGACAGACTCCTGCTCCCATGAGCCAACAAAGCCAGTGGTGAGGGATGATAGGAGTTGTAGTCCCGCAACATCTGGTGGGCTGCAGTTATAAAGCATTAAATACACTGATTGCCCTCTACGAAACACTAGCAGCAACATGCAGCCAAGAAGTGCAGTACGTTCCCGAGCACAATTCAAAGTGTTGGTGCTGACCTTGAAAGCCCTAAACGGCCTCGGCCCAGTACACCTGAAGGAGCGTCTCCACCCCCATCGTTCTAAACGGACCCTGAGGTCCAGTGCCGAGGGCCTTCTTGGTAGTGGCACCCGCCCTGTGGAACGCCCTCCCACCAGATGTCAAAGAACAGCTGCAACCAGACTTTTGGAAGACATCTAAAGGCAGCCCTGTTTAGGGAAGCTTTTAATGTTTGATGCATTATTGTATTTTAATATTTTGTTGGAAGCCGCCCAGAGTGGCTGGGGAAGCCCAGCCATATGGGCAAGGTATAAATAATAAATTGTTAATTATTCTTATTTACACTGCGGCTCACCCCCAACGTTTTCTCCCCAAAACCCGTGAGGAATAAAGCAAAGCGACTCACCCCTTATGCCGTGGGGACGGGCTGCGGCATGGGGGGCTGCTCTGGCTTTGTGCCTTTCTGCTCCGAGATGGGGGTGGTGGGCAAGATCTCCTCCTTGGGCTCCACGATGCTGACGTGGTCTGGCAAGGGCTTCTTGGGGCCAATCTTCCCGCTTGGGTCCCAGGGAAGCATGATTTTCACTTTAATGCCCAGCACACCTGGAGTAACAAGGAGACACTGTCAAGAAAAGCAGCCTGGGCAGAGTGTTTCCTCTGCCACCCACAGCCTAGGCCTTCATTCTGTCTTGGGCATAGGCAAACCCGGGACTCCAGATGTTTTGGGACTACAACTCCCACCGTCCCTGACCACTGGTCCTGTTAGCTAGGGATCATGGGAGTTGTAGTCCCAAAACATCTGGAGGGCCAAGTTTGCCCATGCCTGGTCTTAGTCTTTGCTGTACTTGTAGAGAGAGAGACCAACAGACAATTCCCCTCTCGCAGTATTGGGGGGTTTGGTGTTTCAGAACATTGTCCTTGGGCACCTCTCACACCTCTGCATGAAAAATAGAGAAACAAGCCAGAAAAGATTCTCGAGACACTTCTGCAAGCTGGTTCACAGGCCGTGAAACTGAGCTTTCAAGGAGTTACAGGTTCAGTGCTCCCTCCTCAACACATGGCGGTTCCTTCCCTTGGCTTGAGGCAAATCAGTGTGCAATTTTGTCCCAACCAGCAACTATTGTATAATAACAACTTTATTATTTATACCAAGCTAAGATAAGAAATGAGTTTTTTAAGCACTGTTAGCAAGACAGGTGCAAGCTATGACAAGACAGCAAACTATGGCTTGCCTCAAACCAAGGAAGAAGGGGTACCAATAAGACCAAAGGTCCTTGAAGGCTCAATCATCTAGTGCAGGGGTCTGAAACCTTAGGTCCAAACGCAGGCTTCTATCTGGCCCCTGGGATTTCTCTCCCCAGACCACACCCTTCACCGGCCCTGGCTGTGAACTCTTGATAATGCTCCTTGTTCTCCTGGATTCAGGGTAGAAAGTGATATAATAATAATAATAAATTTTATTTATACCCCGCCCTCCCCAGCCAAGACCGGGCTCAGGGCAGCTAACAACCGATATAAAAACGAATTGATTGAAATACAACTTAAAAACAAGCTTAAAAGACAACATTCAAACATTAAAATGCAGCCTCATTTCAATAGAAACTCAAATCAAATCAAAACTTTTTTGGGGATGAAAACGTCAAATCTTCACCAAGGCTAACTATCCAGATTGGTCCTACTTGGGCCGGAAAAAAGCCAGGGAAGTCCCCAAATAGGAATTCCATCACAGGAGGAGAAAGGAAAAAAGAAAGAGGGAATCAAATAGATTCCAAGCCAAAGGCCAGAAATGCGGAAATAAATCAGATCCTGCAGGGCCCTGAGTCCCAGCCGGGGCCAGTGTTGAAAAGGCCCTGGCTCTGGTTGAGGCTAATCTAAATTCCTTAGGGCCCTATGTTAAAAGTACACAGAAGTTCCCACACTGTGCAGAGGTAACATCAGCTATTCTCCCTGCTTTTTGCCTCTGGCCCCCTACACTACTGGCATGTGGCCCTCCAGAACGGAACATTCAAGGAGGCTGGGAAGAGCCAAAGAAGGTTCCCCGCTTCCGACCTACTGCCAAACCATGGCTTGATGCAACGTGAGAACCAGCCTAGCTAGACTACGAAGCAGCCGGGGGTTACAGAAGGCCCAGAATCTTTTTAGGAACAAGGAAGCCAACTGGGGGCTGCCTGAGAGATTGCCTGCCCCTCCCCCACTCACCCTGCCTGAGGAGGACGTGGCGGACAGCCGTGTCGACGTAGTAGTTGACGGGGTCTCCGCTGTGGATCATCAGGCCATCCACGAATTTCATGGACTTGGCTCGCTGGCCACGGAGCTTCCCCGACACCACCACTTCACAGCCCTTGGCTCCACTCTCCATGATGAAGCGGAGGACACCGTAACACGCCCTAGAAGAGAAGGAAAACTCTCCGTTGAACTGCGCTGGGCCTTCTCCTCTGATCTACTGCTTTATTATCAAGTTAAGCAGGACAACCCACCCCCCACATCACCATAGACTTCCAACATTGGACTTCATCCCTTCTCAGACAAATGCCTCAAGATCATTCAATGAACAGGACGCCTCTGTTGGGAGTACCCAAGCACAGCGCCACAGAACGTAGCACTGAGCGGTTTACTCCAAGCAGATGGCGGCCGTTTCTGACTCGTCATCGTATCATCACTGAAGGGTTTTTTCTTTCCTTTCTTACAAGGGTTGCCATTCAACAACGCTCAAGGAAGAGGCCATACTTTGGGGGAATCTGGCAAGGCAAGTTAGCTCGAGTAGAAACAAGAATCTCGCAAATTCGTTGTGGCATAAACTTGCCTGGGTCAGGGTCTCCCCACTCTGCTCTCCCTTTCCCTATATTGAACATCAGATTGCAAGCTCTGCAGGGCAATGACTTGTCCTCTCCACCTCTGAAACATCATGCTACATTAATAATTTTGCCCATTACGCAGAAGAGAAAGGAGCAACTGCACCAGTGCAGAGATGAGGGGAACTTTAAGGCGGGATTTATTCAGCCCAATGTGTTGATTATAAACTTCCGCAGAGGCACAATTAAAACCCCCGTTTTCTAAACGCTATTGCAAAATGATTAGACGGAGTGTTGCTTGCTTACCTACGGACGGCAAGGCCCCCCAGAAGCTTGTAACGCAGCGACTCTGCTTGAGCAATGGCGCACAGCCCTCTCGTGGCCACCTTCTCAGCGTACAGCTGGAAAAGAAAGCAGGAACATTTTGTCCATTTTTTATTTTTGCAAAGTTCAGGCTTGCAGGCACCTCTGTTGCTTTACAGGCTCATCTTCACTTTGCACTCACGAACTCTCTGAAAATACTTACATGACCTTAAGGGTTTGTAGGTGTTCTCCTCCGCTCCACAGGCTGAGCCAAGGCATCCCATAAACACACCAGTTTTCAGTGCAGGGCCCACTTACACTGTGCCTTGTTGCAGTATCATGATAATGCGTTTTAAAAGCCAGTTTGGTTCCAGAACCGTTGGCCAACTTGGAGATGCCACCGTTGAGACGCTTCCAAGGGTGGAAAGTGTCTACGGAAAGCTCAACCAGGTGACTCAACCTGTTTGGCCAATACTGGGCAAAAACATCATTCCAGACATGCCAAGCACAGAAGGGGCAAAGGGGCTAAAAACTTAAAAAGAAATTAATAGTAAGAGGGCCATATACGGAAGAGATGGAAACACAGCACTAGCTGGGAAGCTAACAGCTGAGAACTTCTCTTAACACAGCCCAGCACCTTCCAAATGTTTTGAACTACAATTCCCAGCACCCCCAGCTAGCATGGTTGTGGCATAAAAGTAGATTCTTACAGCTTTGTAAAGCTCGCTAATGGTTAACATAGGTGTTTGGCGAGTCCAGCAGCTATATGAAACTTGAAAGGGTAATTAAGTTTGCAAATTTGTTTTAGATTCGCAATTCTGATGGTTAGGGGCTTTGCTAATTTTAACCCTCATCCACCCAGATTTGAAGCCTCTGACCTTTGCAGCCAATGCTCCAACCTAGTCTCCTGCAACCCTCCAGATGTTTTGGGATCCAGCTTCCACCAAACACAACCTCTGGCCATACTGGACTGATAGAAGTTGTGGACCACTGACAGCTGGAAGGAGGGTGGCTGGCTAGACAAGGCTGCTCTTGTCTCTGAAAAACAAACCCCATTCTCGTAGCGTTACAATCACATCGGCCTAGATCAATAAATCGACACCAGTTTGAGGAAATACTCCAAAACCGTGACTCGCCCTTCTCAGACAAATGCCTCAAGATCATCCAATGAACAGGACACCTTTACCCAAGCACCCACACACAGCACCACAGAACGTGGCGCTGTGCTGTTTACTCTGAGCAGGCAGGTGGCCATTTCTGACTCGTCATCAGATCATCACTGAAGGGGGAACTTGGCACACAATAAGCAGAAAGTGAAAACTGGGGAAGCCATTACCTCAACGCTTCCCTCGGGAAAACCAAACCGCTTCTGGACAACAGCAGTCAGCTCACGAATACGGCGCCCTTTCTCGCCCAGAACATTCTGAGTTCTGAAAGAAGGAGCAAAGGCAAGGCATTAAGTCCTCACTTAAGATGTTCAGATATTTTAGTCTCCATTTTGAAATCGCTGAAATAACATGGGGTATTCTAGAAGTTATCAGCACTGAGAATATAAGAGGCAGGTTGCTTGATCCAGCAGGTTTTTCCCCTTTTAGAAACAGTGTGTAAAAGCAATCATTTGTCCCGTCCGAACTCTGACACTGCCAGAGTTCAACACATTAAGAGATGTTAAACTGAAGGAGCTGACCATGTGAGTGTAGGCTGATATGGAGGAAGGTGAATTATTCCCAGTTACATTAGGCTGTGCATTTAGGACTAGACATGACTCTTTCTTAGCAAAAAGCAGCCCTTGGGTCAACACACAGGTGGAAGGGTCTGCCATTGTTTTTCCACACCAAATCATTTGCAGCAGGTGTAATTAAGAGGCCCAGCTCTTAATTAAATCAATTTTATTATACAGTCCCTGACCCATTAACAGGAAGTATAATAGTATTTCCAACATAAAATGAATTAAAACTACAAAAACACACATTTTAAAAAGGAACTAAGCTACACTTAAAACTGATGAATCCCACATTAATTTTTGCTGCAAAAAATCCTGAAAATGCTAGAAACATGTTGTTTGACCCAACATGGGTTAGATTTCCAGGTACAGCAGCCCTTAGGCCACCCCTACCCTCACGGATCACAACTCCGATCAGCCTCAGCCAGTATGACCGAATGTCAGGGACCAGGATAACAGTCGTCTACAACAGTCAGAGGGCATCAACACGCAGAAGGCCAATCTAGATCAGTATTTCACCCTGCAGTTCATGGGAAAGTACTGTCTGAATCTGGATCTATGACCAAGTGAGTCCAAGTGGCTCCTGCACCCGTGGTTTTTGAAAAGGGTGAGGAATACAAAGCAAGCTGTTTGCTTCTACAGAGCAATATATATAGGGAAACCATGCAAACCACAGCAACTCTTCTGATCCAACTCCAACATTCAGGAAGAAACCATTCCTATCCAACAGGAATGCAGTAGATGGTAAAAATGCAGAAGAGGGGCTGCAGTGGCAGATCATGTGTTATGCATGCAGAAGGTCTCAGGTTCAAGCCCTAGCCTCTCCACCTAGGGCCAGGGATATTCTCCGTCTTAAACCCTGGAAAACCTCTGCCAGTCAGTGTCGACAATACAGGGTTAGCTGATCCAATGGTTGGCTTGGTAAAAGGCATCTTCCTATATTCCACCCCAAACTTCGCATGTGTGGGAGACTGGAGATATGGTAGTTTTCAAATACATGAGCCCTACATTTACAAACCCACTCAATCTTCCTGCAGTGTATACACGTCTGTAGTAGGTACAGGCTTCAATATTTCAATTGCCTCCTGGATTCAGTCAAACCACGCTATATGAACACACCGCCAGACTTTTGAGTTATCGCAGTGGCAGAGTTGTTCACCCACCACCAGACACACAGAGGCAAATCACCTGGTTGCAAGGATGATGATTTCTGTCCTGGTTGGGGTAACTCTGACCTCCACGCCAGAGTAGCCATCTTCAGCCAGCTCCCGAGTCAGGAATTCATTCAGTTCAGCTTTGAAGATACCATCAGCCACAAACTATAAAGAGCAAAACAGATTATGAGAAGCCAGCAGCAGTTTAACCCTGCAAACCCCAGGGGAAAAGTCTGGTTTAAAAAATAATAATAATCGACAAGCAGTTACTATCTGCTGGGCCTGATGTGCACCAATCCTGCCCAGTGCATGTGCAGAATAACCAAAAGGCTCAGAATTTCACTCAGAATGGAAATGGACTGGATTAAGAACCACCCAAGTTTCTGCCGTGACTCTTGGAAGAACCTTAGCTAAGTGATATAGTTACACTTCCCAGAGTGGTTTAACAATCAATCCCTCTTCACAGGAAACTGGGAACTGTAGTTTTCTACGGGAGAATAGGGGTGTCTAATAACTATCAGAACCCTTAATAAATTAGTTCCAGGATGCTTTGGGGGAAGCTCTGACTGTTTTAAGTGGTATGATCCTGCTTTCATGTACAATTTAGATATGAGCGCACGCTCTCACACACACAAATTTCTTGAACCTGCTGTCCACAGAACCGGGTTGCCACTTTTTAAAAGAAAACTTTTAGCCGAAACCTTGTACTTTTGTCTACCCTGAACGATGGCAATGTACTACCCTGTCAGAGCAGCAGCATACAACAGGAAAATAATGCATTAGTGACACCAAAACAGGATGCACCCCTGCAAGAAGTCCCCTTTTCCTGCAAAAACTCCTGGTCCTCCAGCACTTCATTTAGCTTCCGGGGACAAACCTAGCAATTGCTCTTAGCTGTGACAGCCCCCCAGAACCTCCACGTGGAAAAGCAGCATCCCTGCCAAATACATATACCAGTCACCGAGATACTGGTGCTTTAATGGTCTCCAAAGGGCATCCAGCTGAGACTACATAGAGTCATAGACCCTTCTTATTTATTTGGGAATAGGAGTTTGGTACTAGAATGCAGCCTCTTATCCTTTTTCCATTAAAGAAAGCCACTCAGCAGCGAGAGCACCTGCGTTGCGTGCAGAAGGCCCCAGGCTCAACCCCCAGTGGCCCTTCCAGGCGCTTTTGAGGGTCCCCTTCCCCAAAACCTGGAGAGCTGCTGCCAGCCAGTGCAGGCAATATAGGCCCAGGCAGACCAAAGGCCTAAGTGGGGCATGGCGCAGGTTCCTGTGTTCTCCTGGGCAAACCTTTGAGGGCCTCGAGCGACCTTCTCTTGTCTCCCAGCCCGGCCTGTCCAGGGCCAACCCGGCCTCTGCCTTGCCGCCATGTTCTTCAAGCCAGGCCCAGCCGGGAGAGGGGGGAGACCGGCCTCAATCCACCTCCATCCGCCGGTCTCGCCCCGCCGCCGGCCCCTCCGGAGACCTCAAACCCCACAGCTCGGCCCTCTGCTCCTCATCCCAGCCTCATTTCCCGGCTCCAGTCCCCGCGGCTCCGCACCGGCCGGCCGCCTCCCTCACCTTTCGCTTCTTGGAGATCTGCACCGCCATCTTGAGCCGAACAGCCCGGGCTGAAAAGAGGCTGCTTCCGCCGCCGCGGAGGATTATAGGGCAGGCAGGCCGCTTTCCGTTGGCTCACGGGTGTCATGTGGGGGGAGCCGCTCTGCATGCTGGGAAACGTAGTCGACGTACCTTCGCAGCGCGAATCGTGGCGCATGCGGGATTTCCTCGAAGCAATTCGCTGCTTCCCATTGGTCCGCGGTGGTCCCCGGAAGAGTGCATCATGGGAAATGTAGTCTTTCTGTGTTTTTCACCCAATTAAAAGGAGTTTGGCCAGACTTGGCGGGGTCGAGGAATGAAATATTGTTAAATGAGCGCAAAGATAATTCACAGCAGCGCACATGGTTGTGCGCATTAGTCGCTTGATAATAATAATAATAATAATAATAATAATTTATTTGTACCCCGCCCATCTGGCTGGGTTTCCCCAGCCACTCTGGGTTGCTTCCACAAAGACCAAAAATACACTAATATCTCATACATTAAAAACTTCCCTGAACAGGGGTGCTTGAGGAAAGTATGGCCATATAATAAAATATGATAAAATATAATAAAATTGCTAATAGGCAAATGAAACCTCCAGGAAGAGAGGCAGTCTACCTTTAAGTGCCAGGCGGCAGCGACAGCCAGCAATGGAGAAGCTGTTCATGTACTTGCATTGGCATCTGGCTGGCCGCCTCCGGAGTATTTTGGAACAGGTGGCCTGATGCAATAAGAGGAAAAGCTGTCGCTCCACTAGTACAGTGGTGCCTCGCAAGACAAAATTAATCCGTTCCGCGAGTCTCTTCGTCTTGCGGTTTTTTCGTCTTGCAAAGCATGGCTATTAACGGCTTAGCGGCTTTAAGAAAAAGGAAACAAACTCGCAAGAACTTGCAAGACGTTTTGTCTTGCGAAGCAAGCCCATAGGGAAATTCGTCTTGCGGAACGACTCAAAAAACAGAAAACTCTTTCGTCTAGCGAGTTTTTCATCTTGCGAGGCATTCGTCTTGCGGGGCATCACTGTACAGCATCTGTTTTTCCTGTTGTTTTATTTGATGTTGTGATGTGTTGTAAACCACTTTGAGATTTTTTTTTTCCTTTAAAATATAAGGCAGTATAGAAATGAAATGACTAATAATAATAAATTTCATTGTAAAAAAATAAAAATGGTGCCTAGCCATTTCATTGTGCTGACCATAACCTAGGTTTAAGGTGCATTTGGCGATTAGCTTCTATATCTGAGTTTCCAAAACTGCTCTGGAACTCTTCCAGCTCTGCAATTCTATGATTCCATGTATCTTTTTTTAAAAAAGGAAAATTTCTAGATATGACCACAGTGAGGCAGTCCCTTCCTGCAGAATAAGATGCATGCTTTGCTTAGCCTAAGATAGACACATTTTCCAAGGCGGCGGGTGGATTCTGTGCTTCCTTAGAAGCTGATCAGGGGCTTCCTCAATGAGAGGACAATCAAGAGAGATGATTTCCTAGAAGACAAGAGGCCCACAAACCTCTAGTGACGTACAGCCAATTGTTGGTCTCGAGTATCAGACATATGCTGAGCCACCAAGGTCACACATAGGAGAGAACTTGAGCCACTGACAGCTCACCATCGTCCACAATTGTCACTGGTTCCGTGGTCCAATTGCTTCCTCCTCCTTTTCAGCTGAAATCAACACTCCCGTTGTTGTAAGCCAGAAAATTGCTTATCTCCTGAGTTTACGCCAATAAAACTCAGAAACTTGAGGAGTTAGGAGTCCAGCGTTGATTATTGCAAAGCAATAGGTCACAGTCAGATCGTTCCGCAAAACTGTGAAATAAAAAATTTAAGGTCTTATATATATAATAAATGTTCGTAAATGTACCAAGCAAACACGTACATAAATATATAAACCACATGTCTGAAGCAGCACAGGGAAACATCCCTGAAACCATTTTGACTCCCAAACTGACCAAATGATTTCTCTGCAAGGTCAAGGAAAATGGAAAAGCCTCCCCATTATCTTTTCATTCACAAACCCTGTCTTAAGGGTATGTCTGTGTATGAATAGGGTGAGCCTGTGACCTGGCTCAGGAACTAAGTATTTATCATGACAAAAGACTGGCCAGGCTTCCCAGGGTATCCAATCAAGTAAGCATTAACAGGTAACTTGCCAGACAGGAGATAAACAACACACTCGGATTTCTGTTGTAGACTGCCCTTTCTGTGATTTGTGTATGATGTGTCTGGGGGTGGTTTTGAACTCCAGGACGAGCAATTTAAAATGTCTATATAAGGGCAGGCACACCTTGGTTCAGGGTCCTCTTCCTTCTCCTGCGTGTGAGGGGAGCACCCTGTTGCAACAGTTCAATAAAGATCAGGCTTCCTAGCTGCTTTGCTTCTCAATATTCTCTGGTTGGCCTCTGTTATTTTCTCTAACCGATGGAGAACCTGCAAAGGACTCTATAAGGGCTCTTGTGTCCCCCGTAAAGGAATAAGGGCAGATTTTCGTTTATTACAACTGCAACCCCGCCCGGTGGTCCAGGCAGTGATATTTCAAACAAAGCATTTCAATTTTCACCAATCATATACATCATTACCTCATTTTATGTTTAATACACATGCGCAGTAAAAAGGTAAAGATAAAGGTACCCCTGCCCGTACGGGCCAGTCGTGTCCGACTCTAGGGTTGTGCGCTCATCTCACTTAAGAGGCCGGGAGCCGGCGCCGTCTGCAGACACTTCCGGGTCACGTGGCCAGCGTGACGAAGCTGCTCTGGCGAGCCAGCACCAGCGCAGCACACGGAAACGCCGTTTACCTTCCCGCTATAAAGCGGCACCTATTTATCTACTTGCACTTGAGGGTGCTTTCGAACTGCTAGGTTGGCAGGAGCAGGGACCGAGCAACGGGAGCTCACCCCGCCGCGGGGATTCGAACCGCCGACCATACGATCGGCAAGTCCTAGGCACTGAGGTTTTACCCACAGCGCCACCCGCGTCCCTACATGCGCAGTAAGCACTGGTAATTTCTGCTGATTAAGTTCTGATTCCCACCGTGTTCTGTTACATTGTTTTAGTGCGCATGTTGGGAACTTGTGTTACGTGGAACCATTTGCACCATGTAGCAACTTATGCTCTAGCTTTGAGCTGTATCTTTGTGGTTCACATATTAGCTGTATTTCTGCCCCAATTTGGGGGGGGGGGGGTTGGCAGCTTGCAAAATGATGTTTCATAAAGTAACAGGCTCCCATAACTTCTCTATTAGAAGCACACTCAAGGATTTACAGGGGTACACATTATCACATTTATTGTGGCCCTTTGGGCCACTGCCACACCGTGACTAAAGCCCAATAGACGAAGCCGTGAGAAGATGCAACTTCAGGCCTCTTCTGCAAAAAAAAAAAAGCATCATAATGGCACCTGAAACAGCCATGGCTTCCCTCAAAGAATGCCGGGAACTGTAGTTTGAGAGACAGTGTGGTGTAGTGGTTAGAGTGTCGGACTAGGACCACGGTTCAAATCCTCCACTGAGCCAAGTTGAAACTCACTGGGTGGCCTGCAGGGGGCACTCACTGGTTCTCAGCCCAACCGACCTCACAGGGTTGCTGTGAGGATTAAATGAGGAGAGAGCTTCGTGGACCACCTTGAGGTCCTGGGCGGTAAAGGTGGGATTTTTTTTTAATTATCGTTTTTATTTGATTTTACACATACAGTGGTAACTCGGGTTACAGACGCTTCAGGTTACAGGCACTTCAGGTTACAGAATCTGCTAACCCAGAAATAGTACCTCAGGTTAAGAACTTTGCTTCAGGATGAGAACAGAAATTGTGGCGTGGCGGCAGCAGGAGGCCCCATTAGCTAAAGTGGTGCTTCAGGTTAAGAACAGTTTCAGGTTAAGAACAGACTTCCAGGACGAATTAAGTTCTTAACCCGAGGTACCACTGTATAAATTTATAACAAAACCAAATACATATCCATACAAAGAGATTTCTCTGAATCTCGAGACTTCGCCCCATCCCCTCCGTTGGTCCTATTGGCAACGTTTTCAACTGCACATGATTTCATAATCTATATTTTAAATCTATCCATATTGTCCATAATATTTGTTACATTACAAGTGAGATTAAAATCCTGCTAATGTTTTCATCCTTGAGGCCCGTGGAGTGCAAGAAGATCAAACCTCTCCATTCTGAAGGAAATCAGCCCTGAGTGCTCACTGGAAGGACAGATCGTGAAGCTGAGGCTCCAATACTTTGGCCACTTCATGAGAAGAGAAGACTCCCAACAGATTAAAAGACACAATAAAACATCAAACATTAAAAACTTCCCTAAACAGGGCTGCCTTCAGATGTCTTCTAAAAGTCAGGTAGTTGTTTATTTCCTTGACATCTGATGGGAGGGCGTTCCACAGGGCGGGAGCCACCACCGAGAAGGCCCTCTGCCTGGTTCCCTGTAGCCTCGCTTCTTGCAGAGAAGGAACCGCCAGAAGGCCCTCTCTGGACCTCCATGTCTGATGGTGGTAGAGACGCTCTTTCAGGTATACTGGACATTGCAGAGAGAGAGAGAGAGAGAGAGAGAGAGAGAGAGAGAGAGAGAGAGAGAGAGATGAGTAGTGCCTTCCTAAAAGGGAAGATTTCCATTCATAACCCCTGTTTGAAGGGTAGAGAGTTAATAATCATAGCAAGAGTCCACCGGGCTCTTCTCGTGTTCTTATAAACAACGAATACAGTATATAGTAAATAAACAGCTGCTTTCCTTGGTTGTCAGCCGCAGCCGAAGCAAGAGGAGAAGGTCAAGGAGGCAAAAACACAAAGCGCAGATAATTACAAGCTCGTATCCTGTCCCCAGCAAGGGCAAACAAGCAGAGCACAGTCCCCCTTCAGACCTTCTTATCTAGACCATGCAAATATTCATGGGAGGCTGCCTTGATTTCTCCGCTGCCAAAGCAAAGACGGCTGCAACACAGAACCATCTTTGTTTGCTGAGAAAGAGGTCTCTGCAGAAAGCCGCGACGTGCAGTGGATTTTAGCAGTTTGAGCACATCCGGGAAGGCAGGGTTCTTGCTTTCAGAGGAAGCGCCCCAAGCTCAGTTGGCAGGACACCTGCTTTGCATGCAGAAGGTCCCGGGGTTTCAATCCCCGACGGCACCTTCTTCAACACAATTCCTCAACATCAACTTCGTTGGACTGGTCGTGTGGTTCGGATGCCTGATTATCGTCTTCCAAAGCAACTACTCTACTTAAAGACACTCTCAAGGCAAATCTTTAAAAATGCAGTACAGTGGTACCTCGGGTTACAGACGCGTCAGGTTAAAGACGCTTCAAGTTACAGACTCCGCTAACCCAGAAATAGCACCTCGGGTTAAGAACTTTGCTTCAGGATGAGAACAGAAATCGCGCAGTGGTGGCGCAACGGCAGCAACAGGAGGCCCCATTAGCTAAAGTGGTGCTTCAGGTTAAGAACAGTTTCAGGTTAAGAACGGATCTCCAGAATGAATTAAGTACTTAACCTGAGGTACCACTGTATAAGCACATGGGGAAACTGTATAAGCAAAATGGGGAAACATGCCATTCACATTTTTCCAGATTTGAACCTAGAAGAAGAAGAAGAGGAGGAGTTTGGATTTAATATCCCGCTTTATCACTACCCGAAGGAGTCTCAAAGCGGCTCACATTCTCCTTTCCCTTCCTCCCCCACAACAAACACTCTGTGAGGTGAGTGGGGCTGAGAGACTTCAGAGAAGTGTGACTGGCCCAAGGTCACCCAGCAGTTGCATGTGGAGGAGCGGGGAAGCGAACCCGGTTCACCAGATTATGAGTCTACCGCTCTTAACCACTACACCACACCTAATCAGGAACTCATCATACGCTTTAGCTCTAAATAATTTAATTAGACAGCACCTATATGATATTGAGCGGCAGAATAATTTGGCCACCATAAGGAAATTTTGTCCATGGTACCATTATTTTCTACCTAGTCATTTTGATACATTGCCACCCTATTTGCAAAATTTAACAATTCCAAAATACTGATGCACTTTCACTTCTGCAAGATTAAAGATGCTGCATAAATATATTTCGCTTTCAAAAAATTCTGCTGGAAAAACAGTTATGTTCCATGTGGAGATGGCAGTATTGAGTCAGTGGCTTGTGCTTCTAGCTTGCACTCTTTATAAAGATTTGAGGAGTGAGGTTATTACCCCTCTATTACTATCCATGCTGGATTGCTCAACTGTTGCTGCTGATAAAAAAAAAATTAGCAGGGGAAATTAGAATAAAGTTATTGATTATTGATGTAAACCTCCAGAATGTATTTTGTATAGTTAAGTTTTTACCTCTAACTTCAGTACATTGTATTTTATTGGTATGGCTAGTGGCTGATTGGTTCAAAATTGGGAAAGGAATAGGACAAGGCTGTATATTGCCTCTCTGCTTATTTAACTTATATGCAGAATTCATCACACAGAAGGCTGGACTGGATGAATCCCAAACCGGAATTAAGATTGCCGGAAGAAACATCAACAACCTCAGATATGCAGATGACACAACTTTGATGGCAGAAAGCGAGGAGGAATTAAAGAACCTCTTAATGAGGGTGAAAGAGGAGAGCGCAAAATATGGTCTGAAGCTCAACATCAAAAAAACGAAGATCATGGCCACTGGTCCCATCACCTCCTGGCAAATGGAAGGGGAAGAAATGGGAGCAGTGAGAGATTTTACTTTCTTGGGCTCCATGATCACGGCAGATGGTGAAAGCAGTCATGAAATTAAAAGACGCCTGCTTCTCGGGAGGAAAGCAATGACAAACCTAGACAGCATCTTAAAAAGCAGAGACATCACCTTGCCAACAAAGGTCCGTATAGTTAAAGCTATGGTTTTCCCAGTAGTGATGTATGGAAGTGAGAGCTGGACCATCAAGAAGGCTGATCGCTGAAGAATGGATGCTTTTGAATTATGATGCTGGAGGAGACTCTTGAGAGTCCCATGGACTGCAAGAAGATTAAACCGATCCATTCTGAAGGAAATCAGCCCTGAGTGCTCACTGGAAGGACAGATCCTGAAGCTGAGGCTCTAATACTTTGGCCACCTCATGAGAAGAGAAGACTCCCTGGAAAAGAACCTGATGTTGGGAAAGATGGAGGGCACAAGGAGAAGGGGACGACAGAGGACGAGATGGTTGGACAGTGTTCTCGAAGCTACCAGCATGAGTTTGACCAAACTGCGGGAGGCAGTGGAAGACAGGAGTGCCTGGCGTGCTCTGGTCCAGGGGGTCACGAAGAGTCGGACACCACTAAACGACTGAACAACAACAGTGGCTGATGCAAATAAAGATTCTTCTGATTCTGATTCACTTTAGCTCTAATGATCACGGACTGTAACTTTTGCATCTTATTGCCATTCAGCTCCCACCATGTGATTCTCCCCCCCCCCCCTTGGAAAATTTAACTTCCTCTTGCATCTGACCAAAGTGGGCTCGAGTGCATGAAAGCTTATTATCCTGCCACCAATGTGTTCACCTTTGAGATGGCACAAGACGCTTAGCTCTTTTCTCCACAAGGAGATCACACAGCTGCCCTTTCTGGAAATTCCTAGAGCAACATCTGTCTTCCAGGCCGGACGTCCCATCATCGCCTTTTTTGTTTCTGCCCACGTTTCAGTTTATAACTTGTTCTGCTTTTTAAGCAACCCGCTTTTCCGCTTCCTCTTAAATCATGTGAACATCCATCGGATGCTGACTCTTGACTATATATATGTGGCATGTCTTTTATTATTATTATTCCTTCTTGGAAACAACCTCATCTGGCAAAGTGCCCCTGTGTCTCAACAGCCAGGCTGCCTATCTGCCCAGACCATCTGCAGCAGAAAAGTTCCCTTCCGCAGAAATGACAAGGGGTCATAATTCTTGTTGTTGCATCACACATGCCAACCTGCCTCTTGGGTCCAGAGGCAGCAGGTTCACTGGAAAAAAACTTGTACAGTGGTACCTCAGGTTACAGACGCTTCAGGTTACAGACTCCGCTAACCCAGAAATATTACCTCGGGTTAAGAACTTTGCTTCAGGATGAGAACAGAAATCGTGCTCTGGCGGCGCGGCGGCAACAGGAGGCCCCATTAGCTAAAGTGGTGCTTCAGGTTAAGAACAGTTTCAGGTTAAGAACGGACCTCCAGAACGAATTAAGTACTTAACCTGAGGTACCACTGTACTAGTGCATACTCAATTAGACTCGGATTTTAGGAGGAATAAGGGATAGACGCGTGGGCCTTGTCACCCCTCTAACCTCCAGTTTCTTCCTTGAATCTCCCAGTACATAGGAACACAGGAAGCCGCGCTTAGGGTCAGGAGTGAGCCAGCAATAAATCACACTGAGCAATGGGAGTTAACTCTTCATTAGCCAAAATGGTCTGAGCAGAAATGCCAGACCTAATGAGCACAGCAAGTCATCTCCAGCAAGTCTTGCCCCCATGAAGCATGAAGGTTTACACTGCCCCACAGCTGCCCAAGTCCCCCCTACTTTCCAGGGCTTTCCCCAAGCAATCAGAGACTGCGTCTGCATGAAGCTCAGTTCTGAATTTACGTACAGTGTTACCTCGGGTTACAGACGCTTCAGGTTACAGACTCCGCTAACCCAGAAATAGTACCTCGGGTTAAGAACTTTGCTTCAGGATGAGAACAGAAATCGTGCAGCAGCAGCGAGAGGCCCCATTAGCTAAAGTGGTACCTCAGGTTAAGAAGAGTTTCAGGTTAAGAACGGACCTTCAGAATGAATTAAGTTCCTCTCCAGCATTTTGGTGAGGTTCCTGGGTGTATTAGCGTTAGACATGGAGACAAATAGAAGAAACCTGTTTGCCGTGCTTCTGAACTCCCACTCAGCTGTCCTCGAAGGGAGCAGCGCTCCCTGCTTTCCAGTCCTTGGGTTAACCCAGGCGAAGGCTAAATGCAGCCGCTTCATTAAAGTGTAAAGAGCGGAACAAATGCAGACTAAATCGCTCCTTGTTCTTTCTGTCTTCTTCCTTTCCTATGTTTACACACCCGTCACGTCAATAATTTAGTGGTGCATTAAAATTAAAAAAGAGAAAAAGAAAACAACCTCTTTGGAGTGAAGTGCTGCTGGGAAAGCAAATCTCTTGTTTGCAAAAAGACAACAACATTCCCCCTGTTCGTACCTGGATCCTTCCCCCAGCTTCCTGGAGATAAACAACACCGTCATTTTATTTGCAAGCCGCCTTTCCATTCTTAAAACTATTGGTGGTAAGGGGGGAAAATAGGCCTAAAAGGAGAATTCCTGGATGCCAGGATCCAAGCTTTTGGTGAGAGAACCCCAGATGTAGAATCGCAAAATATGCAACAAAATAAAACATGGAAATACAGGCTGTTAGACTTTTAAAATATGACCAAGTACCTTCCAAAGTTCCCCTCCCACAGAAAAAGACCACACATTTGCTAAGTTAAAAACTGATTTACTTACAAACACTTCAAAGGTCAGGTTCATGTGCTTTTCCACGCATCAGTCAGAAAACACAGGCTGTAAAACGTGGCTTAGTTTCCTAAGTTATTGGTATAGGAACTCAAGAGTGGCTTGTGAAAGTCATGCAGTCTGAGCTGCAGCAACCAGCTCAAAGCCTCTTCACCTTCTGAAATTCTCTGGCAGACTGAAAGTATAACCATAGACTTTTTATCTTCCTCCCAAGGTGAGGGGGGGTGACCTAGCCAAGCCTGGCAGGACAGCTTACTCTGTGGCATTAACCCCTTCATGCATTAATTAGACTTAAGCATGTTGGTTAGATGAGGCTGGTTATACCACAAAAACCATGTCAAAGCAGCTTATGCAAATAAATTACACCATTACAAAAGTAGTTGTAAAAAATTGGTAAAATACATCAAAAAGGACAAAAAAAGAACAATTTTCGCATAAATCATAATTAGATTTAAAAATAAATATTCCAAAAAAATGATTTTTGTATACTACTTAGATATTTTTAGTAGTAAGTCGCTCAGAAATACAGACACAGAGTTATCTGCTGCCCAATTAATTGGAGATGCCTTTCAAAACACATATATTTTGAAATTGATCAGTTTTAATTTTAAAATCAACCAGTTAATTGATTACACATTGCAGCACTGGTGGTTTTTTGTTTTTTTTTTAAGAAAAACCCGTGATTTAATTGGGGATCCAGCCTCAAATTTATAAAGTGCTTTCTATTGATCCTGCAAGTGCTCACTAATTTTTGGTCTCCTGTAATGGACGGCATTTGAGTAAAACAAATCCTTTTAAATAAACAGCCAACTTTGCATTTGGTAATGCAAAAGTAATTCTTGGGAGGCAGCAATTTAGCATTTCGGACCACAGGCATTAATCACCCGGTGTTTTAGCACGCCTGTTTTCTTTTGGTTTATAACCCTCTTCGTTGTTCCAGCCCTTCTGGGGTTTGTAAAAGCTCCAGAAATAGCTCTGAGGACGGACTCTGAAGCCTTCCGCAGCTTGCGGGAACAAGGTGAGTTCTTGCCCTTCCGAGGTCTTTTGTCCTCCAGACTTTGAGCATTAAAAAAAGTTATTCTCTAGCAAAATAGCAGCAGTCAAATAATTTGGGTTTTGCTGGCTGTTCTTAGGGTGGATTTTTCCATTTTTCATAGAGGTGTTTGGAAATAGCTTTGTGTATGCAGCACTAGACAAACCTAGACAGCATCTTAAAAAGCAGAGACATCACCTTGCCAACAAAGGTCCGTATAGTAAAAGCTCTGGTTTTCCCAGTAGTGATGTATGGAAGTGAGAGCTGGACCATAAAGAAGGCTGATCGCCGAAGAATTGATGCTTTTGAATTATGGTGCTGGAGGAGACTCTTGAGAGTCCCATGGACTGCAAGAAGATCAAACCAATCCATTCTTAAGGGAATCAGCCCTGAGTGCTCCCTGGAAGGACAGACCCTGAAGCTGAGGCTCCAATACTTTGGCCACCTCATGAGAAGAGAAGACTCCCTGGAAAAGACCCTGATGTTGGGAAAGATGGAGGGCACAAGGAGAAGGGGATGACAGAGGATGAGATGGTTGGACAGTATTCTTGAAGCTGCCAGCATGAGTTTGACCAAACTGCGGGAGGCAGTGGAAGACAGGAGTGCCTGGCGTGCTCTGGTCCAGGGGGTAACGAAGAGTCAGACATGACTAAACGACTAAACAACAACAATGCAGGACTAGCGTGACGCCACAAACAGATTATTCAGCATTGCAGCACCTAAGCACTTCTGTGGGGAGGCGTGCCATTTAGGGGCTGCCACAGACAAGGCCCTCTCCTGCTGCCCCAAAGTAGACTGCAGCTTCTGAGTGTAATGGAGCTACTAAAAGGGCTCTCTCGGCTGATTTTTAAGGCGTTTTTTAAAAATAAAATAAATTTTATTTGATTTTACAAGCGTAGAGTTATAACAATACCAAGTAAATATTCACATTAAGATAGATTTCTCTGAATTTCTCCATACTTCCCACGGAAGACTGGAGTAAATTTACGGACTATTTGAAAAGTATTTGTGAAGATCAGACGACGTTTGTAGGTTTGCAAGAAGTTTTGTGAGGAGTATTATTGGAAGTATTGCAAAAATGGAGAAGGGGAAGGATGGTTTGTTAAGAGATGTAAAGGCAATATAAAGTTAAGAAATGCAGAAGAAGCGGTTAAAATGGTGGATCATCAGAGGTGCTGATGGAAGTCTAAAAAACTGTATAAGTGATAAGTTGTGTGGAACATTTTATAATTTATATGTTAAAATCAATAAAAATTATTTTTTTAAAAAAGAATTTCTCCATACTTCCCACCATCCCCTCCATGGGACTTATTGTCAACATTTTCAACTGCATATTATTTCATAATCCATTTTTTTATATCTCTCCATAATGTCCATGATATTTGCTACGTTACAAGTGTCATTAAAATCCTGCTAAGGTGTTCACCTGCTGACAGTGGTCTCCTAAATAAATTATAAATTTCTTCCATTTTTTCTTAAAGTCTTTGTCTTCTTGGCTCCTGAGCTTTCTGGTCAGTTTTGCCATTTCGGCGTAGTCCAGGAGCTTAGTTTGCCATTCCTCTCTGGTAGGGACTCTTCTTTCCAAACAACAAGAAGACACAAAACAAAAAAAAGTACAAATAAAACATGATTACATACGAAAACTTATACAAAACAAATTATCAATTACACACACACACACACACACACACATTTCAGTTCTTTTCTTCCAATTGACTTCCTTCATCCTCAACACGGTTCTTTTATCGTTTTTGGTAAACTGTCTCCTTTTTAGTTCATCATTACCTTTTTCTTTCTGTTTTTAACTTAAGTGCCATAAATTATTTTGCAGAAGTTAATGGAAACAAGTCCAAGTATTAATTTGAGGGCACTACTTTTTAAGATAGTCTCTGTATTTTACCCATTCTTTTTGGAATGGTTTTGCTTGGTTTGACCCTTGATTGCCTCTGTCAATCTGGCCAATTCAATATAATCAAATAATTTGTCCTGCCATTCTTTTTTTGTCGGGATTATTTCTTTTTCCCAATTCTTGGCAATTAGTGTTCTCGCCGCCCCTATGGCGTAAAGGAATATTTTCTTATTTTCTCCGGCAATATCTCATCTGACAGATCGATTCCGTACTTTGATTAGGGAGCACTGGTGTTTCTCGAAAGGTGACCAGTTTTGCTTTCAAGAGTGGCAAATTAAAATGGAAAGCTTTGCAGGGATGGTGAGTTGAATTTTTAATTGGACAGAATTTTTAAATGGACAGAATGTCTAGTTCGTACAAGAGAACAGGCCTTTTCTGTGGTGGCTCCCCGCGCCAGGTGAAAACATTCCTCTTTGCCCAGGCCTATGACTGTTAAATAATCTATGGCCTTTAAAGGGGGGGGGATGGGCTGCCATTATGATGACTATTTTATTGTTAGGCTGTCAGTCTGTATACTTTTTACTATGTTTTTATTATATTTTTATCACTGATGTTTTGTACTGTGTTTCTAATGTTGTACACTGCCCTGGGATCTTTTGCTTAAAGGGCGGCATATAAATTGAATGAATGTAAATGTAAAGAAAAAGAGGGAACATTTTATCACATGTGGTGGGAATGTAAAAAGGTGAAATGCTTCTGGGAGATGATATGCAATGAGTCGAATTTTTTTTTTAAATATACATTTATAAAGAAACCAGAAGCATTTCTATTGGGCATTGTGGGGAGTGACATAAATAGAAAGGAATGTAAGCTCTTTTTATATGCAATAACAGCAGCAAGAATATTATTGGCCCAAAAATGGAAGCAAGAAGAGTTACCGACGATTGAAGAATGGAGGATGAAGTTAATGGACTATGCAGAATTAGATAAACTAACAGGAAGGATTCGAAACCGGCAAGACCAGAAATTCACAGAAGACTGGAGTAAATTTATGGACTATTTGAAAAGTAATTGTGAAGAACAGACAACGTTTGTAGGGTTGCAAGAAGTTTTGTGAGGAGTATTATTGGAGGTATTGCAAAAATGGACAAGGGGGAGGATGATTTCTTAAGAGATGTAAAGGCAATATAAAGTTAAGAAATGCATAAAAAGTGGTTAAAACGGTGGATCATCAGAGGTGCTGATGGAAGTCTAAAAAGATTGTATAAGTGATAAGTTTTGTGGTACATTTTATAATTTATATGTTAAAATTAATAAAAAATATTATAAAAAATATAAATTGAATGAATGAATGAATTATAGTTTTAATAATTACTTTAACTGTGCAACGTGTTTTGTTTTATGTCTCTTGCTTTGCAATGGCTGCACAATCAAACATATGAACAGAATTTTAGGGGATTATAGCAAGCGTCTGTAAGGAAAGAACCCCACTTTTATTATTAAAGCAGACCCTTGTGAGAGTAAACTTCAGCCAGGGGAAAGAACACCGCCTCAAATGGCAACTTTGCTTCTGTTCACGAAATAAAACATTTTCCCGCTTTTGCGAAAATTCAATACACTTGATGCCTGAGAATGAAATTAATCCTCGGGCTCAGAACAATTTTTTAATTGGATCCTTGCCATTGATTTTTACCTGGCTAGTTCAGAAGATTTTAGAAGAAGCAATTAATACTTGTTAAGGCTTGCAGTTAGTCCTAGATGCCTCCTCCTCCGTTCCTTCCCCCTTGATTAATTAGCGCAAATTCTCCCTAATCGGCCAAAAATGTGTGTCTGCACATCGCTGCTCTGTTCCTACTGAAGTTTAACAAAGTTCAAACTGCTGATGGGTGGTGCAGGAATAAAACCGCTAGCACATTTGCAGAGCAAAGCAGCGTCCGGTATGGTTTCAGTTTGGATGGGGGGCTGAATGTTGAGATCCCTGCCTTGCAAGGGGTTGTACTAACTAGATCGAGGTCAGCAAACTTTTTCAGCAGGGGGCCGGCCCACTGTCCCTCAGAGCTTGTGGGGGGCCGGACTATATTTTGAAAAAAATAAAATAAAAAATGAACGAATTCCTATGCCCCACAAATAACCCAGAGATGCATTTTAAATAAAAGGACACATTCTACTCATGTAAAAACATGCTGATTCCTGGACCGTCGCGGGCCGGATTTAGAAGGCGATTGGGTCGGATCCGGCCACTGGGCCTTAGTTTGCCTACTCATTAATCAGATGACTCTTGGGGTCCGTTCCAGGTCTACAGTTCTATGAACAATCTGCTTATGTATGGATGGGAGGAATATAATGGGGGTAATTGTGCTGGCCCCCAAACATAGAGGGGCCACACCAACGAGAAGAAATTGGTGTTCCCGCTGGTTCTCAACATCTTTGTCCTTTGGCCTACCCCTCATAGATATGCCTCATTTCCACCTGCTAAAGGTAAAGGTAAAGGTAAAGGGACCCCTGACCATTAGGTCCAGTCGTGGACGACTCTGGGGTTGTGGTGCTCATCTCGCTTTATTGGCCGAGGGAGCCGTCATACAGCTTCCGGGTCATGTGGCCAGCATGACTAAGCCGCTTCTGGCGAAGCAGAGCAGCGCACGGAAACACTGTTTACCTTCCCGCCGGCGCGGTACCTATTTATCAACTTGCACTTTGACGTGCTTTCGAACTGCTAGGTTGGCAGGAGCAGGGACCGAGCAACGGAAGCTCACCCCATTGCGGGGATTCAAACCGCCAACTTTCTGTTTGGCAAGTCCTAGGCTCTGTGGTTTAACCCACAGCATCACCCACGTCCCTGCTAGGGCTGGATTAAACCTTTAGAGGCGCACAGCACTTAAAATATTTTGGTGCCCCTATACATACAGGGGTAACCAACATAGCGCCCTCCAGATCAGGCATCTCCAAACTCAGCCCTCAAGCTGTTTTGGGACTACAGCTCCCATCATCCCTAGCTAACAGGACCAGTGGTCAATGATGTCAGAAGTGAGGTTACAGGGAACCAGGCAGAGGGCCTTCTTGGTGGTGGTGCCTGCCCTGTGGAACGCCCTCCCAGCAGATGTCAAAGAGATAAACAACTACCTGACATTTAGAAGACATCTGAAGGCAGACCTGTTCAGGGAAGTTATAAATGTGTGACATTTTGATGTATTTTTAATCCTTGTTGGAAGCCGCCCAGAGTGGCTGGGGAAGCCCAGCCAGATGGGCAGGGTACAAATAATAAATTATTATAATATTATTATTGCAGCGAGTGCAAAACATGGGGAGGGGGAGGGGAATCCACACCATTGGTGGCTTTCTACCTGCAAGGTTGTTCTTTTGTCTTAGTTTTCTCATTGAAGGGTTGAAAGGCATTCCAAAGGGCCTTCTCAGAGGTGACTTGCAGAATCGGTCCCCCCCCATCCGCCTCCCCCACCGGCGTGTGAAATGGGTCAGTCTTCCTCATCGTTGACTTTCAGGGGGAAATATTGTGCAGCTTACAAGTTATCCTCTGGGATGGACTCACATTAACCAAAGTGGATCTGCTGGGGTTCAGAAACTCAGTTGCGATTCCTGCGTCGCAGGGGGTTGGTCCAGATGACCTCTGGAGGGCCCCTTCCAACTCGGATGATAATCTGCAGGCAGCTTTCCCCCCCCCCTTCATTTGCACATAGCAACCCCTGACTCAAGGACTCCTAGTTTCCTCGGCGTGCATTTCCCTTTCCATCCGTCCGTAAAAATGGTTTCTCTTCTCCCTCCCTCCTCTCCTGCAATGCAGAGGCTTGTTCTCATTCCGGTCAGAGCCTTCAATCAGTTTTATAATCCCAGTTCCTCTGGGTTTAATGCTGGGGACAGGTAGGAGCAGCTCACCCGGTTCCTGCTGTGTAGATAACAGGCAGAGATCTCTCTCTTTCGCTCACACAGTCAGCTTGCAGAGGCCTGGAAGATTTATACCCAATTTTGCCACACTGCACAATTCTTACCATGCAGGAAAAGCAGCTCATCTGCCACATCTTCCAGTGCCCGGACCTGGCCACAGTGATCCACGCGACGGTCACCTCCAGGCTTGATTATTGTAACTCACTCTACGCGGGGCTGCCCTTGAAGCTGACCCAGAAACTCCAGCGGGTGCAGAATGCCGCGGCGAGGCTCCTTACGGGGTCCTCGCCGTGGGATCACATTCATCCAGTGCTTTACCAACTGCACTGGCTCCCGGTGGAGTATAGGGTCAGGTTTAAGGTGCTGGTTTTGACCTTTTAAGCCCTACGTGGCCTAGGACCCTCGTACCTACGGGACTGCCTCTCCTGGTTTGTCCCACGGAGGACCTTAAGGTCCACAAATGACAACACTTTGGAGGTCCCAAATCGCAGGGTGGTTAAATTGGTCTCAACTAGGGCCAGGGCCTTTTCAGCACTGGCCCTGACTTGGTCCAACGCTCTGTCACAAGAGATTAGGGCCCTGCGGGACTTGACATCTTTCCGCAGTGCCTGCAAGACAGAGCTGTTCCGCCTGGCCTTTGATTTGGACTCAGTCTGACCCTTATGTTTCCCTCCCCTTATGGTTTTGATGGGCTACTATTAAAATGAGGCTGCATTTTAAATTGTATTTTAACCCGTATTTTAAATTGGTTTCTTTTCTTATCTTTTCTTTTTCCCCCGTTAGGTTTTTATTGTAATTTTACTGGTGTTAGCCGCCCTGAGCCCAGCTCTGGTGGGGGAGGGCGGGGTATATATATATATATATATATATATATATATATAAAATTATTATTATTATTATTATTATTATTATTATTATTATTATTATGTGCTGCACCCCAGCCATTTTGGTCTCTTTACTTAGCTCATCGGTCCAGCTTTTCCACATGTAACGACACCTGGATTGTACCTGTGCTATTTCAATGATGATAATGTTTATTAAATTTTCTGTTTTACAATTTCAAATGAACGTTTTACGAACCTTAAAATATCCAATGACTTCCCCCTTCTTCTCTTTCCACGGTTCATTTTACATATCACACATCCCTGCATATTTTACTATGACCATTCAAATCAATTTCCCACTTTTACATCTATCAAAAATTTCTTACCTTAGCGCTGCCAGCGTTTTCAGCCGCCTATTTTCGATGTTTTCCAACCTTCTTTGAATGTATGCTCTTGCTCTCTTGAGAATTCTAGATCAGGCATAGGCAAACTTGGCCTTCCAGATGCTTTGGGACTACAACTCCCATCACCCCTAGCTAACAGGACCAGTGGTCAGGGATGATGGGAATTGTAGTCCCAAAACATCCGGAGAGCCGAGTTTCCCTATGCCTGTTCTAGATGTTAAATCTGCAAGTTGTGCACATTCTGTCAACTTAAGTTGCTAGTTCTCTTTGGTTGGGACCTTGCTCACTTAAATGTGCTGCCTCCGGGTCATGTGGCCAGCATGACTAAGCCGCTTCTGGTGAACCAGAGCAGCGCACGGAAACGCCGTTTACCTTCCCGCCGGAGCAGTACCTATTTATCTACTTGCACTTTGACATGCTTTCGAACTGCTAGGTTGGCAGGAGCTGGGACTGAGCAACGGGAGCTCACCCCGTCGCGGGGATTCGAACTGCTGACCTTCTGATCAGCAAGTCCTAGGCTCTGTGGCGCCACGCGCGTCCTTTCTAAAATTCTATGAGCATATTTAGGATATATATCAAACAAGCGTGTGTGTGTGTCTGTGTTTTGAGATTTTTGAAATGTATGGATGATGAAATGGAAGAACTGGACATTGCTTTGGTTGAGGTTCTTTTTTTTACTAGATGACCCTCAAGATGCTTCCCACCTCTACGATTCTTGATCATATTGATCTGTACGTCACCCCGAGAGCCTCTGCCCGAGACCCTGGAGAGCTAATGCCAATCAGTCAAGGCAATACTGAACTGAGATGGGCCAAAGGTCCGATTCAGGGTAAGACACCTGCAGACATTCAGGTTTATAGGTAAAGGTAAAGGGACCCCTGACCATTAGGTCCAGTAGTGGCCGACTCTGGGGTTGCGGCGCTCATCTCGCTTTATTGGCTGGGGGAGCCGGCGTACAGCTTCTGGGTCATGTGGCCAGCATGACTAAGCCACTTCTGGCGAACCAGAGCAGCGCACAGAAACGCCGTTTACCTTCCCGGCAGAGCGGTACCTATTTATCTACTTGCACTTTGATGTGCTTTCGAACTGCTAGGTGGGCAGGAGCAGGGACCGAACAACGGGAGCTCACCCCGTCGCGGGGATTCGAACCGCCGACCTTCTCATTAGCAAGTCCTAGGCTCTGTGGTTTAACCCACAGCGCCACCCTAAATCCCTTTATAAAAATGCCCCACTTGTTCAAGCTTGATGAAAGGCAATGCCTCAGCATTCAATATGCACTAAGCCACACCCCATGATTTAAAGCCACTTTTTATTATTCAACATTTTATACATAATAAATACAAAGTTTTACAGCCAATATAAAGAAAGCATTCAAAGTTCTGCTTTCAAGTGTACTGTCGGTGTACACAGTGATATGTTCTATTGCATGCCCTGTATGAAGTTTAAAAAGGATGTGTCTTTTTACAACTTTTATTTTTTAAATAAAAATTAGCAGCTCTTACAGAAAATATTTTTAAAATATAACTAAGAAGATTTTTTTTATTTTTTAAATAACACTTTCTGAATTTTGAGAGTCTGGGTAACACACACACACAAATATGCGGGAGACTGGCCAACCAAATGGAACATGTTGATATTATTGGCAACGTTTTTCATGAAGCATTTTAAAATGTATGCAGTACAGCTCTTTAAAAAAATGGATTTGTGTTGTTGTTTTTTAAAAAAACTTAAGAATAAGTTTGATAAACATTTTTTTAAAAAGACCTCAAACAGATCAACAGGACAGAATTAGCACCCCCTGCAACCCTCCCCCCCACTCTCCCAAAAAATTCTTCACAGGAAATCTGCCAGATATTTGGCAATTGCTGCCGAAGGCGCTATTAGGCTTCAAACAGCTCTTCCCTTGCTCAGGCCAACCAAACGAAAGGGAAATAAAAAATTGGCAAAAACAGTCATATGTCCAGAGACCCAGCCAAGATTATTTGTGCAAAGTTTTAAGATGAAAATCTTGTCAAACGGTTTCACGAAACGCAGCCACGGAATTAAAAAAGAAGAAAAAAAGGAAGATGTACTCCATTAGGCAACAAAGTGCGGAAACGGATTCTAGGTTTTACTCACTTTGCAGGGGGCCGGGAGGGTTGGCTGGAGAACGAACATACAAGAGCTCTTTCGACAGGACTGACGTTTCAGCTCCAAGAACATTTCTGTAGGTGGTTTTTAAATATATATATATTCCAGCCCTTTGGTTGGAAACAACTTGGGACGGAATTTGATTCAAATGGTTGCCCCTTCTTCCTTTTCCCTCTTGAGTATTGCCCCTCAGAGACTAATTCCACCCGAAATACTTTTCCTCCCCCTTATTTTACTGTTATTCAACTACAAAACGACCGCCTCTCTTGTAAGTCGCAAGCGGCTTTCGCTCAGAGAAACCGGGGTTTGGAAGGGGCCTCTCCGCCGCGCCCCCCCCCGAACATCTACTTTCCGCTCTCTGCCCTCAAAAGTGGGGCGACAGAGATGGCAAGACCCCAGGGATGGCTTTTTGAGCTTGATTTGGGGAGGGCATGGTTGCAATTCCCCTGCCCCTAGTCCCAAGTGCGAGGGGAGAGAGAGAGAGGCAAGACGGAGGCCTTGTTTTCGATTTCTTTTGACCCGGTGCCATTTCCTCTGCCAAGCAGGTTTTTCAGATTTTTTGCAGAGCTGGCTGGGGGTGGGGAGATTATTCGAAAGCCTTTTGGAACAGAGGCGATAGCTGGACAAGCAAAACGAGTGCTGCAGGCGGGAGGCGGCAACGGCGCCGCTGGGCCTCTTTCAACGCCGTTGGGGGTGAGGAGGAGAAATCAAAGGACTGTCCGTCTCCAGCCGACATCGCCGCTGCCCCCTGGGTCTTGAGGCTGGCCGTTGGGCTTGGCGCGGCGTTCTGAGCTAGCACTACCCAAAGCTAAAAAAGCTAGACACCACACGTCAATATTCTAAACATTTAAAACTTCTTCACTCTAGCCGGATGTTCCAGTGTCCAAAGGATACTGCTAATGTCAGGAGAGCAAACTACACAGCAAGGACTGGGGCCAGGAGAGACACAAGTACAAAAGGCGGGGAGGGTGGTGGGTTTGGGTGGGTGGGGGAAACCCTCTCAAAGAGGAAATGAACAGCTAGTTCCAGCTCTAAGATGAGAATCCTGCTTATTCAGTTTTACCCTAAGAAAAACATGTCGTTGCTACTAAGTCAGCATTTCTGTAGTAGTAGATACTCTATTACTAAATGCACCGCATAAATATCAATACAAAAGGAACGTTCAGCGCTCAGGTTTCGCGGTTAATTACGAAAAGAGGTGCGCGCAGAAGTAATTAACCCCTATAAGATCTGCAGTGCTTTTCTTTAGTTGTAGGATTGGGGTTTTTTGTTTGTTTCATCTTTTGTTCGGGGCAGGGGAGAGAAAGAGAGAGGAGCCAGCCTCTCTTTTAACTTACACTTGTGTGCATCCCTCCTCTATCCCATACATTCTGATTAATAAATCTAATCAGATAAGTAACGCTACTTGAATAGGAAAAAGAATTTTTTTTGACACATTCCTATGGCAACAGTAATATACTGTACTAATGCACATGGTTTATGTATGCAAGACTATGGGCTGGCCTACATGCCCTGCTACCGCCTTGCAGAAACATATTCCTGCGGTGACTTTCCGTTCCTGCCGCAGCCTGCAAGCACCGCTAAAAATCGCCCCCCATTTCCCTCGTCAAGAGGTCTTAAGGTGTCTGATGCGACGAGGAAGGGGACCTTAATTCTTGGTGCTACACGCTGCAACAGTTACGGGGAAGAGTCAACCTGCAGAACTGTTCCCGCAAGGGAAGCTGCGATCTGTAGACCGGCTGTAAGCGACACGGAAAGGGGAGGTCCCAGAAGCCTCCGCCGGAAACTGAGACGGCCAGCTTTTCAGCTGCAAAGGCGTTCCTCTGCTTGCTTTTTGTGCTAAAGGAGTAAGGATGGCAGATATATAAAGTGGAACCAAACAGCAACAAATTAAAAGGCACAAAATATTAATGACCGTGGGAAGAAGGGGCCACCGCCACGTCAATAGCCCCGGAGAATCCTCCCGCTTCTCCTCAAGTCTTTAAAGAAAAGTCTCTTCCATCATCGTCGTCATCATCATGCAAAGGTGCCCAAGAATGAGAGCTGACCAAACATTGCCAACATTTGGCCTTGATTGTAGCACTACTGCGCAATTCGTCCCGGCTGGTCACACCAAGGTGATTTCAACATCCTCAATCTTCTCTGTCGGCCTGCGATGCTGAGTGGGAGGGGGAGGGGCAGCTCGCACCTGAAACAGCCAAAACCGAGCATGAGAAACCAACCTGAGCACAGAGCCAACCATGGTCCTCAGGCATGCAGTTTAAGAACAGAAGAGACTGCCAAATAATAATAATAATAATAATAATAATAATAATAATAATAATTTATTATTTGTACCCTGTCCATCTGGCTGGGTTTCCCCAGCCACTCTGGGCAGCTTCCAACAAAGATTAAAAATACATTAAAATGTCACACATTAAAAACTTCCCTAAACAGGGCTGCCTTCAAATGTTTTCTAAATGTCAGGTAGTTGTTTATTTCTTTGACATCTGGTGGGAGGGCGTTCCACAGGGCAGGTGCTGCCACCACCGAGAAGGCCCTCTGCCTGGTTCCCTGTAACTTGGCTTCTTGCAGGGAAGGAACCGCCAGAAGGCCCTCGGAGCTGGACCTCAGTGTCTGGGCAGAACGATGGGGGTGGAGACGCTCCTTCAGGTATACTGGGCCGAGGCCGTTTAGGGCTTTCAAGGTCAGCACCAACACTTTGAATTGTGCTCGGAAACGTACTGGGAGCCAATGCAGGTCTTTCAGGACTGGTGTTATGGCCCACCTAGACCAGCATCCTGCTCTCCCAGTGGCCGACCAGGTGTCTGTGGAAAACCTGCAAGAAGGCCAGCGCAAGAGCTCTCTTCTCCCCTCCTGCGGTTTCCAGCAACTTGTATTCAGAAGCATCACTGCCTCCAACCGTGGAGGCAAAGCCCAGCCATCACGGCTAGTAGCCATCAATAGCTCCCTCCACCACAAGCTGCTACTGGTTTGGGTGCTCAGCAAAGATCTTGGTGGCTATTTTGCTGGAGGTGCACTTCCTTATTTACAGCAGCGGTGGCAAAGGGTGCCACAAATCAAGGGTAAAGTTACGAGATGCTTTGCCTATCGTGCCAGGAGAGCTAAACGGAGCCTCCATCTATTCAGTCTGCTTCTGAACATGAGATGCTGTGGCCACAGCAACAGGACTACTGCTGCTACGTCTTAAGGTAAAGTGGCCCCTGACCATTAGGTCCAGTCATGACCGACTCTGAGGTTGCGGCGCTCATCTCGCTTTATTGGCCGAGGGAGCCGGCGTACAGCTTCCGGGTCATGTGGCCAGCATGACTAAGCCGCTGTGGCGAACCAGAGCAGCGCACGGAAACGCTGTTTACCTTCCCGCCGGAGCAGTACCTATTTATCTACTTGCACTTTGTGCTTTTGGAATGCTAGGTTGGCAGGAGCTGGGACCGAGCAATGGGAGCTCACCCCGTCGCGGGGATTCAAACCGCTGACCTTCTGATTGGCAAGTCCTAGGCTCTGTGGTTTAACCCACAGCGCCACCCGTGTCCCTGCTGGGTTTTTATGCAAGCAGGCAGCCAACCCCTGTTGGAAAGAGCGTGCTGGGCTAGCTAGATCTGTGGTCTGACTTAGCGTGGCTCTTCTTAGGTTCTTCATGCATCTACATTCCACATTTGGGGTGTGAAAGATGGACGCCTTCAGCATCGCATCGTGGAAAGAGGGTGATCCGCTACCAAACTCCTCTTCTACCCTCGCCCCTGGGATCTGCTTGACTGCTCCAGCACAGCCTTGATGGGGGAGGGGGGTCAGGAAGAACATGGTCCTGTCATTATATACCACTTCCTGCACATGTTCCCTGCCAGCACTCAAAAATCTTGCAAGGTTCCTGAGCCCCACGGAGTCACAGGACTGCACCACTGGCACCACAACAATTAGCCTGGCATCTTCTGTCTCTGGGACCGCATCCTCGTTGCCAGGACTGTGTGCCAATGCTGGCCACTGCTTTTGCTGCCACCACCATGGCTGCTGGCATTGCTCAGGGCAACCTTTTTCTTTGGTCTACTGTACTGGGGAGCAGGAAGTAGAGGAACAGAGGAGAACAGGTGCTACAACCAAGTTTACAAGCCTCTTATCCAAGAAGACTCGGCTACCCATAACAACCATATCTCAGGCTGGCCACCAATGAAATGTAATGACAAAGTTCTACCCAAAGGTGCAGCATGCAGCAGACTGTTTCTAATCCAGTTTGTGTTTGAACCCAGTGCAGTTAAGCTGTTGACTTTACCCCATGAGAGTCAAAGCAACAACACTCAATTTCTATAGCTCTGTGGTGCGTTTGGAAAACTTACTGGTCTCAGTTTGCCATACGAAGTGCTTTCGGGAAGAGGTCGTGGTGGCTGAGAGAATCCAGGAGAGTTTGCAGTGTAGCTGTTTTCTGAAATTGGTGGGGGGTAGGGAGAGAAACAAAACAAAAACAAACGTATGTCAGGACTGGTGCAGCTGCAGGTCAGCACAGAGACGAGCAGTAAAGCCGATCCTTTATTCAAGGAAACAGAATATGAACAGATAAAGCTACGGGCAAGACTGGCCCCTGTAAAGCAGTTGCCAGAACTGACAATCTGTGCCTCCCACTTCCCCCTTAGTCACCTCCCCGTCCAGCTGTTTTCCCAGCAGTCTTAAACTCTGCTGGGAAGGGACTCGGTTGTCTTTGCTCTGCTTCACACAAAGCACTCTGTGCCCTTGTAGACAAGGGAGGAGGGGAGCCAAATACAGTAGGACTGGCCGGCTCTTGTGAATCTGTTGCAGCCTCAGCCCCCACCTCCTCCTCAGCTGCCTGTCCTGCGTCTGCAGTGCTTTCTGCCTCTTCTTCCTCTCTCTCACTCCAGCCTGTTGCTTGTTCAGCATCCAACCATTCTGCCCCCCTCCCTTCAAACTCTGACCTGTCTTCAGCGTCCCCACCACCACCACTCCCTGGGCTCTGAGCCTTCCTCTTCTTCCACCATTCCTCCTCGTCCAGCCAGTCCCTGACAATATTTGCTTCTAGACAAAATCGGTCACATAGGCTGCACCACTGACATATGCTGAGTGGAGAACTTTAGGATTTCAAGCCTTGTGTAAGAACATTAATTTCAGGGAGACTTTTTTCTTTTGCAATGGAGATTCATGAACTTCAGGGATGGGTGTTTTCTGTGTGGACGCATAAGAGAACAACACCTCATTCAAAATTTAACATTCTGAGAGTCTTTATTTTCTGGTTATCCACGGCCGCTGCCGCCCCAGCTCCTGGTGCATGGCATTATACTGTGTAAGCGACTGATTGCAGGACTTTGAAAAGTCAGAAGGGCAAACCCCAGTGGTTTGCATTGCTCCCTGCTACAACCTTATATTAAACCTGCTCCATCACCTTACAAAATTTGGCTATTCTCTCGTGCAGGGTACACAGAGACACCCAGGCTCTCATCTTAATGCTAGAGCTTTCATCTCTCTTACCATTTGTTGTTGGAGACCTTGGGAAATACTGGGAGCTTCTCTTATCAGGGCTGTGGAAAGGACTGGTTGGAGGCTGGTCATAGAGCGGCAGTGGCGCCAGAGAATTCTGGGGTGCTGGAGATAGAGATACCTGCAAGACAAGGAATAAATAGTAGGAAGAGCTGCGACAAAGTAAACCGGGTAGTTTCTGCCTACAAAGAATCGCGCCTGCATAGTAGGCTCTTTTCAGGGTTATATTAGCAAACCATTTCAAACGATAGGAATAGAAGCATTCATTCATTCACCGTAATTCTGCGACCGGCAAAAATGTTTTGTTATTTATGAATACTATCCAAGACCGATTTGTCACAGTGATCCAAGGTGATCAAACAAGAAGTTAAAAGGATTACTTTGTAAGCTGCTTTTGGCTTCACAGGAAAAAAAGGAAGAAAGTCAGACACGCATTATGTAAACAAAAGCATAACAATTTTTTTTTTAAAAAACCCCAGTGCACTGAAAACAAATTTAAAAGCAAGACACTGAAATTGAGATTACTGTATTTTTCGCTCCATAAGACACACTTTTTACCTCCTAAAAAATAAGGGGAAATGTGTGTGCGTCTTATGGAGCGAATGCAGGCAGGAGGCTCTGATCAGCACTCCCTTTAAAGAGCCGCGTGGAGCGTGTGTGTGGTTCTTGGGGGCTTTTCCGCGAGGTGGGAGAAGGCAAGCCCATCAGTCCCTTCTCCCACCTCCCTCCCCGAGGAGGGAGAAGGGCAGACCGTCAGTCCCTTCTCCCACCTTGGGGGAAAGCCCCCAAGAGCTGCACTCCCTTTAAAGAGCCACGCGGGGCTTTTCCGCGAGGTGGGAGAAGGGACTGACGGGCTGCCCTCTGTCCCTTCCCACACCTCCCGGAAAAGCCAGCAAGAGCCGCTGCCAGGCTCTGCTCAGCGCTCCCTTGTAAGGGCTCCCTTTCGTCCCTAGTCCGCTTTGCTGGGAAGCCAGCAGAAGAGGCACTGCACAGCTATCGCTCTTGCTCTGCTGGCTTCAGCGAGAGCTGCGCAGCTTGCTCTGCTGGCTTCTCAGTGAAGCAGGAGGAGGGACGGAAGGGTTTAAAGCAAGAAAGCGAGAGCCGCTTACATGCTCTGCGCAGAATATTTTTTTCTTGCTTTCCCCCTCTAAACTAGGTGCGTCTATGGTCAGGTGCGTCTTATGGAGCGAAAAATATGGCACTTAAAAACAGCAGAGATATAAAATATCAAGCTAGAAAAATCTATACTAAAAAGCAGAATAAAACAATTTTAGGGAGGCCAGGAGGGTTCATGTAGACCTCCTGAGGGAGATAACTCCACAGCTGGAGATAGTTTCATGGGCACATCTGCAGGGCATTTGCAGAGCTTCCCCCAAAGCTCCTTGCTCATTGAAATCTCCCTGTGTACCAGAGAACCCACAGAGCTCTGGGCTACAGGCCTCTCCGCCAATTAAGCAGTATCAAAGGAGTGTGTGCCCTCGTGTGTGTAAATGCAGCATGGAGTTGCAGCCAAGTCCAGTCCCGTGGCGTGTAACTGAAAGATGCAAGTGGCCAAAAGCACACATTTGCCACGTGCGTGGTTTACAGAATCAGTGTGCTACAGCGGAGACTTGAGTTCGAATCTCCGCTTGACTATTCTTTTTTTAAAAAAAAACAAATGCATGGGTTGCTTCATAGTGCAAAGCGGTCGAAGTGGTGCAAAAGATAAAGGCCACGAAGTTCACTGGGTGTGTTTTCAGCCCATGCCGCCACACAGGAACAGCCCCACATGCATCACCCTTCACTCCTTGGAGAAAGAGGAGGCAACAAACAAACAAACAAAGGAAAGACGTTTTTAATGTAAAAGAAAGCAAGGAAGCAAGTTCAACAATAAAAAGTTGACTCACTACCCCAAAATGAAGGCACATTTTTCAGAAATGAACACACTAGGCTAGAACTGGCAATTCTCCTGCTGCCAAGCTCTGTTTGATCTCTCAATGTACCACACAGAGATTAATTACAGGAAGGAGACGGGGAACTTCCTTCTTCTGCCTCTTATTTCCTTTTTGCCCCTCACCACTCCTTTCATTCTTTGTGCACATCTGCTGTTAACCTTTGCCAATGTTCGAAGCACGATTAATATTAAATGGACTCGGGCAAAGAAAGCTGAGGGCTGGGGCCTTCGTTTGCAATTCTCCAAAAACCTCCCATTTACGCTGGCATTTAAAGATCTCACAAGCAGCTACTGCCCCGAATCATAGGGGGAAAGTTAGGATCAGGTGGCTGTTACAACTTCCACAAAGGGATCCCAGGGTTTTGATGAGCACTTACTAGGACTACGGAGCACAGAGGTACTGAAATAAGTGATCCTTACTAGTTCTGTCAGCCCATAATGTGGTCTCGTCCTTGTAGAGCAGGCATGGGAAACCTTCAGGTCCAGTATACCTGAAGGAGTGTCTCCACCTCCATCGTTCTGCCCAGACATTGAGGTCCAGCGCCGAGGGCCTTCTGGCAGTTCCCTCATTGCGAGAAGCAAAGCTACAGGGAACCAGGCAGAGGGCCTTCTCGGTAGTGGCACCCGCCCTGTGGAACACCCTCCCACCAGATGTCAAAGAGAAAAATAAATACCAAACTTTTAGAAGATATCTGAAGGCAGCCCTGTTTAGGGAAGCTTTTAATGTTTAATAGGTTATTGCATTTTAGCATTTTGTTGGAAGCCACCTAGAGTGGCTGGGGAAACCCAGTCGGATGGGCGGGGTATAAATAATAAATTATTATTAAATTATTACTATTTTTGGCTCCACAGGCCAGATTCTCATCGGGGCTGGCTCCACAGGTCAAATTTGATTGGTGGAGGGAGCTGCCCATCTGTCCATCACTTGATGTCACAATGACATTCAGGATTTCAAAACACCTTGCAACTCACTGCTAAAACAAAGCCCCTCCCCCATTTTTAGCAGGCAATTCTGATGCAAACCCCTTCCTGGATCAGGAAGGTGTTGCTGTTGCTGTTATTAACAACAACAACAACAACAACAACAACAATTTTATTATGTATACCCCATCCATCTGGCTGGGTTTCCACAGCCACTCCGGGTGGCTTACAGAACATTTGCATGGCATCACCTGTTAAAATGAAGATCTCCCCCTTTCTACTTTTAGCAGGGGTTCAGAAATGGGATCCCCTGCTAAAATGAGTGGGGGCGGGGAGGAACTTTTGTTTTAGGAGAGGGACTTCCATGCAGGATCTTTCTGGAATCAGGAAGGGCTTTGCAACTTGCCAAGATGAACGGGATGGAACCCTGCTGCTTTGGCTGTGCGCCTCTGGTGACGCACACATGTAGGTGGAGCTTCTTTCAAACATTACACCTCTGCTGGATGTGTCATTGTGCAGAATGCTGCAAGCAGACCTTTTCGACAAATCCAGCAATCAAAGCTTGCCAGTGTTAAAGCGGTATGCCACCTGGCTCCTGAGCTAGGAGAGGAAGAGATTAGCTCCCAGATACTTGCCTGCCTTTGTTGCAGCGTTAAGGGCACTCTCTGAAAAGCACAACTGTCTAGTGAAACAGGGGAAATGTGGCAATTGCTGATTACATTGTGGCCGAACAAGCCTTTGTCCAGTCCCATGCATGTCCATTCAGGACACGGGCAAAATTCTTCCCATACCTGAGCATCCACAACGCACTGAATCTCTCCATTTTCCGAGGCGGTTAGCTCTTCTACTAGTACAGATGGGAAGACCCCGACACATCCGTTGAACTCCCCTTCCCAGAAGCCATCATCGTCCTGGTTTTCTTTGTTCAAGATCCGGATTATCGCTCCCTCCGGGAAGGAAAGTTCGTCGTCTGTCTGCCCCTCGTAATCATAAAGTGCTTTTACAAAACATACTGGGAAAGAAATGGCAAATGTCATGATACAAGAATCTGACAAGGTTCGAAACGTGTTTTAGCTGAATGTGCTTCCTAGATCAGTTTCTGCTGGAATCCTAAGGGTGGCTCCTGGAGCTTTTCCCAGCACAGCTATACAGTGGTACCTCGGGTTACATATGCTTCAGGTTACATACACTTCAGGTTACAGACTCCGCTAACCCAGAAATAGTACCTCGGGTTAAGAACTTTGCTTCAGGATGAGAACAGAAATCGTGCTCCGGCGGCGCGGCAGCAGCAGGAGACCCCCATTAGGTAAAATGGTGCTTCAGGTTAAGAACAGTTTCAGGTTAAGAACAGACCTCCAGAACGAATTAAGTACTTAACCCGAGGTACCACTGTACGACTTGGGGGGGGGGGGGGTCATATGTAAAAAGCAGCGTTGTAAGTGGCTGAATGTGCCCGTTTTGTTATTTACTTACTACAGTGGTACCCCGGGTTACATATGCTTCGGGTTACATATACTTCAGGTTACAGACTCCGCTAACCCAGAAATAGTACCTCGGGTTAAGAACTTTGCTGCAGGATGAGAACAGAAATCGTGCTCCGGCAGCGCGGCGGCAGCGGGAGGCCCCATTAGCTAAAGTGGTGCTTCAGGTTAAGAACGGACCTCTGGAAAGAATTAAGCACGTAACCAGAGGTACCACTGTACTTCAGTTTCTATCCTGCCCTTCATTAGTTTATGATCCCAGAACTGGTTACAGAATACAACAAAAATATTCAAGCAGCAAGCTAAAACAATCAGTTTGGAGTCGTATATTAAACAGGCAAGTTTTCCGCCGGTGACAAAAGCTGGACAATAGTGGTGCTTGTGGGAGAGGTTTACGGATCATCTGGGCTACCATTTATCTTTCAATAACACCCACAATGTAACTGGCTGGGCCTTTGCAAAGTATAGTTGTTGTATGCAGTTGCTGTATGCAGGTATCAGGCAAAAGATACGAAAGATCTTCACATATGCCTTTGCAAAATATAGTTGCTGTATGCAGGTATCAGACGAAAGAACTTAAGACAAGGATTCCTGGAATAATACCTTATTTCACCCTGCTGGGCTTCGTCAGCATAGTATGCTTGGGTGTATGCAACTATACTCTGCAAAGGCCTATGTGGAACATTACAAAGAAAAAGTTCATTTTCTGCAAGTACTGCTCCTTAAAGTTGTCGCGTCTGACACTTGTATTTGTAAAGACATACGTGGAACACAAAAAAGCTTCTATTTGGACATTACGTATATAAGAACTGATCTATTTGTATTTCCTGTTTAACTGTTGGTCTTTAATTGCTTCTACTTAATTTGATAATGTGAAAAGAGGTATGTTTATATGATGTATGAAGAATTCAGATAGTTAAACACAGCCAGTTACATTGTGGGTGTCATTGTCAGTTGGATTTACGTAACTATAGGTTTGATAGTGTTGTGTACCACTTATCTTTCAGCAAACGAAATTGTTCTTAAACATTGCTTCCATTTATCTATGGCGTGTTTTAATCAATCTGCAAGCTGTCTTTGAGTAGTAAAAGAGTGCGACTCAAAACTTATGGAATAAACGTTCGCCACCTGAAGGACTGGAGCTCATCGCAAAACACCAGAAGTTGCTGGCACTCACCGCTGGAGTCTCCGTTGAGGCTCCCTGAGACCAGCTCGGCTTCCGTTGAATTACTAGAAGTGTGAGACCGACTGTCCAACGCCGCCAGTGATTGCAACATGCTCAGGAGACTGTTGGAAGTTGGGAACTGCAGGTACTTCTCTGGGACGTAGCCCACGTGGCCAGACTTATTCCGTGCCTGCGGGAGTTGAGAAAATGAAAGGCTTAAGAGAAGGGGGCAAATGGATGGAGGAGCATATATATATACACCTTTCTGTCTTCCTTTTCCGTTAAAAAAGGGGCAACCTACCACCCGCCACGGCCCTTTCAACATGCCACAACAACAGGAAAAGCAAAATGATACCTTTACCCAATCTTCCATATCTCCATCTTCAATAACTTCCAAAACTTCATGTTCCTCAATGGTTAACTCGTCTGGCTGGGAAGCCTGTGGTGAAGAAGAGCGATAAATATCTTGGCATATAGATACTAAGGCTCAGGCAAACGCAACTTGTAATGGGTCAATCTTAGCAGGGGAAGGATCAAGGATGCCACTCCCTAGTTGAAGCAGCCGTCAAGCGATTTCTTGAAATCTATTCACAACTGAAAGAGTACCTTCTCCCATATTAACCAGGTGCAGTTAATTATCACGCTTCCTAGAAACCTATTTCCTCAGGATGTGCATGCCCCCCAAATTCGCCTTGTATTTGTAACCTGGTCATTAAAAAAAAATAAAAATCTGCCAGAGATGGAAGGTCCTACCAGAGAGGAATGGCAAGCTAAGCTGATGGACTCTGCTGAAATGGCAAAGCTGACTGGAAAACTCAGGAACCAAGAGGACAAAAACTTTTTAAAAGGATGGGGAAAATTTATAACGTATCTAGGAGACCACTGCAAGCAGATGGAAGCATTAGCAGGATTTTAATTTCACTTGTAATGTAGCAGATACCATGGATAATTTGGATTGACATAAAATATAGAGTATGGAATAATATGCAGTTGTAAATGTTGATAATAGGACGCATGGAAGGGGTTGGGGGGGGGAGTCGCGAGATTCAGAGTAATCTCTATATATGGATACGCATTTGGATCGTTATAATTTTATATTCGTAAAATCAAATAAAAATGATTTAAAAGAATCTGATCTGTTTATATACAGCTCTCTGTTCCCTCTGCCTCGATATGTGCTCTGGATTTGAAGCCGCGCTATAAAATGAATCTCTGTGTCCCTCATTCTCTATAGCGGAGAACCAAAAAACGACTATGGCTTTTCCCACTTTTGGAAATCTCTTTGGGAAATTCAGGAGCTGCTCCTCTGAAAGGGGCCAGAGCCGATGCAAAACAGTCCCTTCCTCCAAACGCAGTGCATTCATTCTAACCGAAACCTAGTGCTTCACGCTGAGGTCTGCTAAGGATGCTTTGATTTTGAACACAGCTGAGGCTTCATTGATGTCAAAGTCGGTATGATCATTTGTTTACCAAGGCCTCTCCCTCTTCCCGGAAGGGAGGGGTTGTGAGTGGGAGCAGCTTCCCGCAGCAGCCGGGAGGCGTATTCGGCTCCTTGCTTCTGATTTGCCCTGCTGCCGCGACCATGCCCTTCAGCCGGCCAATAGGGCTGGCTGGTGGGCGGGGTTAGCTGCATTTAAGCAGCCACTGCAGCACTCTGTCCCCAGTCTGTTCCTGCTTGCATCAGATCTCCCGCCCTCCCTCCCTTTAGGTCAGTTTCCTCTGCAGATTGACCTTGCTATGGACTTCGGTTGGTTGCCTTAGTTGCCCAAGGGACCTGGTAGGACTTTTTTTTATCCGTTTGGCAAATTGGCACCAGCCTCTTGGTTTTTTCGCCTACCTCGTAGCAACTCATCACAACTTTGGCGGTTAGGCATTGGAATATGTGTACTGTGTTGGAGGATTGGGTATGCCCATCATCTACCCCTCCTCTTTTGGGTATTCCGTTAAAGGAATCCGGCGGTCGTGGATCCTGTCCGATGCCCTGCTGGTGGCTAGGGCCATGGCACGACCCCTTGTGATGTCATGGGGAAGCTTCCAGTTGTATTTGCATCAACAAGCTCCTCCCACTGGTTGTTAACCCTGAAATGACTCCTTGCTGAGCGGGGTGGAGTCATGTATTGCTGTTTTATCCAGTGCCTAAGCCAATACTACTCACATGCTGTAACCAATAAAGTTGTGGCCTTATTTTGCCCATTAACCAAAAATAATGTGTCTTTGTGTCTTATTATAATCCTATGCGGTCCAGTATACCTGAAGGAGCATCTCCACCTCCATCGTTCTGCCCGGACACTGAGGTCCAGCACCGAGGGCCTTCTGGTGGTTCCCTCCCTGCGAGAAGCCAAGTTACAGGGAACCAGGCAGAGGGCCTTCTCGGTAGTGGCGCCCACCCTGTGTAACACCCTCCCATCAGATGTCAAAGAGAAAAATAACTACCAAACTTTTAGAAGCCATCTGAAGGCAGCCCTGTTTAGGGAAGCTTTTAATGTTTAATAGGTTATTGTATTTTAATGTTTTGTTGGAAGCCGCCCAGAGCGGCTGGGGAAACCCAGCCAGATGGGCAGGGTATAAATAAATTATTATTATTATTATTATTATTATTATTATTATTATTATTATGCAGGTGGCGGGTGCTCGACTCACAACAAGATCGCGCCCTTTTACATACCTTGTACGAGTAAACAACTTTGCAGGTCAACGGGTAGTTTCTGAGCGTACCAGAAGGACTGGAGCTGCTGTCATCAAAAGCATCCATGCCATCTTCCAGCTCTTCCCCGTCTTCCTTTTCCATGTCAACATTTAGCTAATACGAGAGAGATTGGAAGAGGAAAAACCTGTCACAATTATAAGGTAAAGGGACCCCTGACCATTAGGTCCAGTCGTGGCCGACTCTGGGGTTGCGGTGCTCATCTCGCTTTATTGGCCAAGGGAGCTGGCGTATAGCTTCCGGGTCATGTGGCCAGCAGGACTAAGCCGCTTCTGGCGAACCAGAGCAGTGCACGGAAATGCCGTTTACCTTCCCGCCGGAGCGGTACCTATTTATCTACTTGCACTTTGACGTGCTTTCGAACTGCTAGGTTGGCAGGAGCAGGGACCGAGCAACGGGAGCTCACCCCGTCGTGGGGATTCGAACCGCCGACCTTCTGATCGGCAAGTCCTAGGCTCTGTGGTTTAACCTACAGCGCCACCCGCATCCCACAATTATACCTACAACCTAAAGGGAACACCAGAAGGACACTTGCCAAGTGAGGATCCAAAAGCAAAGGCAGCAAGGGGACCGAGCTGTTGAGATAACAACATTATTTGCCAAGAAGCTGTTTAGGCACCACTGCTGCCCAAACCATTTCATTTTACCTTGGATATTATTCCAGCTGTGAAGTCAGTTATGAAAAAAGGCACCAATTCAAAAAGGTGTGAATTGCCTTGTACGTCATGAATGAGTTAGAAAGCGAACGACAAGTTGGCCTGTGTGTTCCTTCCCTCCTATGGAAATTCACTCTGTGTGTCTCTCTCCTTCCCTCTTCTACGTACAGAAGCAGCTGCGCTACTTTGTGGATGGCAAACCTCTCAGACTGCCATGCACGTGAATCTTCCGCCTCCTGTTCGGAAGCCCCGAGTCGCTTGCAGTACCTGCCATGTCTCAGTTTGACCATCCATGGAGAAAAGCATTACCGTATTTTTTGCTCTATAGGACGCACCTTTCCCCCTCCAAAAATTAAGGGGAAATGTCTGTGCGTCCTATGGAGCGAATGCAGGCTCCTTGGCGCTCCAGAGGCTACGCGTCCCTTTCACTGAAGCCTGGAGAGCGAGAGGGGTCAGTGCGCACCGACCCCTCTCGCTCTCCAGGCTTCAGGGATAGCCACCTGAAGCCTTTGGAGCGCAGCGGGAACTCGCGCTGTGCTCTGAATGCTTCGGGTTCCTTTTGCTGAAGCCGGGAGAGCAAGACTCTCCCGGCTTCAGCAGAGAGGGAAAGCTGCGCAGCGCCCCTTCAGCCAAGTGGGAGGAGAAATGGAAGGGTCTCCGTTTCTCCTGCCGCTTCGCTGAAGGGGCGCTGAGCAGAGAGGGGGAGATTTTTTTTTTCTTGTTCTCCCCTCTAAAACAAGGTGTGTCCTATATTCGGGTGCGTCCTATAGAGCGAAAAATACGGTAGTTTTTTTGTACGCAGGGAGAGGCTGTAGCACAAAGAGAGTCAGGAATCTCCTCTTTTTCTCCCACCAGTCGAAAAATCCTGGAAACAACTCTCTCCAGACAATCCTGGCTCGGCATCCTCAAAAGAACGGAATGTGACTGCTGACAACTTCAGCGTGCACCACAGACAGTGCAGAGTGCTGCCAGCAAACAGAAGTGGCTCTATTTTGCATTTCCTATCTTTTGGTGTTCCAGCGGTCTGGTCCTTACGCCAGCGTTTCTCAAACCTCTGGTATCTGGGAGGACTTACAACATTACTAGAATTGAAAACTGGAGGCATGCTCCATTCTTTCACATTCTAAGCCCTTAGGGTCAAAACTTCTAGCACTTTCAAGTTTTGTAACCCATGTGGCCTGAAGACAACTGTATGTTAATTACCCCTCAGTTTCCACATGAAGAGGCAATTGACAATCAGATTATCCAATGGATTTATGGACCCTAAATGCCTGAGAAGCTTCAGGGCAGGAAGTCCTGGAACTGGATATCTCCTTTTTAAACCAAGAGACTCTTTCCGGTTTACATGAATTTGTGGGAAAACAAATAAGAGCCTGGATTCTGCAGCCACTTAGGGCCCTTTTACACAATCACCTATGCTGAGCAGCTTGCAATGCAGTCGTCCAAAAAGATTTAACCGGCCTCCAAGGTGTTGCATGTACAATTGTTAATTCAGAAACTAGGGGTGACAACATTTGCTGCCTCTTGAATCCTTTGTATTTCACGCAAGGGAAAAGTAAATGTGCAAACCAAGCAGGAGGGTTAGCTCTGGTGGGCATTTCTCCCAATTCCATAGAGAAACAGTCACCAGGGAAGTCAAGAAAGAGGTGTGGCAAGAGGCAGGATTTTGATCTCACTTGTAGTGTAACAATTATCATGGAAAATATGAATTGATATAATAGTGCGGAAGAAGAAGCAGTTTTAATTGTTTAAAACGGGACTCCAGGGAGGGGGTAAGTCCTGAGATTCGGAGGAATCTCTGTATATGGTTATGTATTTGAAATTTTAAATAATTTTGTATTGTAAAACCTAGTAAAAATGATGATGATTATTTTTGAAGAGTCACATCTGGAAATTATGAAGTGGTTCTCTGTGCACATGAGTACAGTCGTGCCTTGGAAGTCAAACGGAATCCATTCCGGAAGTCCGTTCGACTTCCAAAACGTTCGGAAACCAAAGCACAGCTTCTGATCGGAAAAAATAGTTTGCAAACCAGAACAGTCTCTTCCGGGTTTGCGGCATTTGGGAGCCAAAATGTTCGGGAACTAAGCTGTTCCAAAACCCAAGGTACAACTGTATTTGATCAAGTGAGGCTAAGCAATGGGATGTCAGCAAAGCATATGCACAGCTCCAAAACAGCCTGGAAGCCACTGCTCCTGCACAGGGAAGCTGGAATCCCAAGAAGAATGCCAAAGAAATGCCAACCTGCAGAATGTAAACAAGTACCCAGTGCCCCCTCACGCTTCGAAAACATCACTTTGAAGCAGAATAAACATTTTAAGAAATAAATCAATAAATCAAAGAATGCTAGCAGGATGTAATTGAATAGGAAGTGTACTGGACATTCTACTGAAAGTTTAAGATTCTAAACCAAAAATGTTTTTTTTAAAACAACAACCAATTGGAAGCCTGCATTTATTTATTTTTTAATGTGCAATACAACTGCTGGCAGCCTGTAAATGTCACAAGCTAGAAGCTGGCTCCACTCTGCTGCAATTGCTATTGCCAGTTCAGCAGCTTGTAGTCCTATAAAACGTGGAACACAACCAGACTGTGCCTACAGACACCTTTGTTGTAATTTAAAACACAGGGTGATAGCTACCTGAAGTCATGAACAGCCTAGAGAACCACCAAAATGAATAGACTTAAGTTCATTTATTTCAATTGTCTTTTCAGAGTATGAGTAATTTTGGATATCATTCATTTACAAATATGCTCATTTGTGAACGGCAAACATTTTGAGGAGGGTGGAGGAGAGGTGCTTAAATGTGCAATGTGCAAAGCAGAACAAGCAGTATTCAGGATATAGGAAAACTAGAACTGGAATAAATTGTAATTTTTGAGGGCGGGAGGAGGAAGTTATTATTGTGGAAGAATTCCGAAACCAGACTCAAAATTGTAAATAACAAATCCATGTATGCTTGATACTCTAACTGGATCTCTTGATCTTTCTAAAATGAATCTGCAAGAACCTATGTGTTCATAAAGGGCAATCCTCGCCTGTCCTACATTTCTGTGCAAGTATATGGGAAAGCTGGCTGTCCGTAGCAATCTGCCACACACAGTAAGTAGGCATCAGGGGAAAACAATGCTGTCCAGGGTTGTAAAGACTGCGGAGAGAATAATTGGGTGCACTCTTCCCACCTTGGATCAAATCTGTGCTTCCAGGTGCCATAAGAAAGCTGCAGAGATAGCGCAGGATAGTGCGCACCCCGGAAATGATCTCTTTCAGCTTCTGCCTTCTGGAAGAAGGTCCAGGGTTATAAAGACCAGGACTAGCCGCCTGAGAAACAATTTCTATTCAAATGTAGTTTTGGTTTTAAACGCAGTGTAAGGAGTCTCTATGGGAGTATATTGTATTTAAGAATGGGGTATCAGAGTTTTTAGGGGGTTAACCAGGCTGGGATAGCAGGCTTGTTGGTTTTTGAATGTCTTATGTAGATGTTTCCAATTTCGTTGTTCTGTATGGGACAATGACAATAAAAGATTATCGTATCGTATCAGCAACTGGGACAATTCCATGCCTCTCCTGCTACATCCTCTAGGTGCCATTCCGCTAAAGTAGTGAGGTGCGAACAAGCCCTGGCTGTGGCCACAGAACTTTGCAGCTTGGAAAGTGGTGGCAGGGCCTAACCCACCAGCCTTCACTGCTTCCTCAAAGTGAGCCTACAGTAAAATGACTTACTGACGAAAGCTCTGCACAACCTGCAGATGAAGAACGAAGGGGCCTCGGTGGTATTAGCAAAGGTAACATGCCAAAAGCTGCTGTCTGAACAACTTGGATCAATGACGCATGAGGCTTTCCTGCCCTGAGACAACTGTTCCAACGTGATCCATTGGAGAGCTCCAGAGCTTTCTGTAAGGGATCTTCAAATCCATCAGGTCTCATGTTGCTTCAGTGGCACACTGAAACGTTTTTGCTGCCACAAGTGACTACATGGGCTGTTTCTTGCAGTCAGATTATCCCCCTCTACGCATTAAATAACAAAGGCAGGCCAAAGGAGTATCTTACTGGGAAATGGATTCTGTAATAGCATACAATCTTGGACTATAGTCCATGAACGCTTATGCCATAAGTTTGCTGGCTTGTAAAACGCCATCTTTTAGTTGCTGTTGCAACAGCCTAACACTGCTACCCCTCTTGAAACTGATTCTTTAGTAAGCATTTTGACAGGCTAAATATTGAACTTTCAAGCTGCTTGAGGGACGCTATTCTCTTATTTAGAATTTGTTCGGCACACAGCTGTCAAGAACCTCTTGAAAAAAATGGGTCTGCAAATGCAAAGAACACAAATGTACCTTTGCTAAGCTACGTTTGGTAAGGAATGGCAGAAATAGCTTTGCTGTTGTCATTTTTTTAATCGCACGTGCCCCTAGGGAATGTACAACAGAGAACAAGAATGAGACAGTCAGGTATTTTTGTTTCGGAAACTCGCACCTTTAACTGCTGTAAAAAAAGCCAGCTTCTAGCTAACTCCAGCATGCCCGCCAAGGGCAAGCCAGGAAGCTGGCTAGAGGGAGTGTGTGTCAAAGGGGGGAAATGGAAATTAGATTTTATCCTCCCACACTTCAGCATCTGCCAGTTTGTCAGAGACTGGCAACGGCTATAGATGCCGTTCCAACTGCTGGCATGCTGCACTGGGCAGACGAAGAGAGTTGGGGAGAATCCAGGATTTGCAACAGGAAGGGAAGCGGGGAGCCAAATGAAAGGAGGGAGGGAGAAAGCAGCTTGGAGGAATGAGATGTTTCTTTTTCTGCGTGGTGGTGAAAAGAGATCTAAGGCTTAATCCCCCCAGGCCTCTTCCCAGCAGAAACAAAGCCCAAATTCACTTAAATCCATTTGTGTGCATTCACATTCCTCTTGAGCCTAGCTTCTGCATCCTTTCCAACCCCCAACCCACCCACCATCAAAATGTATACTGTAAGCTCCTTGGAAGAAAGTGGCTTTCTCCCCCCCCCCATATTGCCCTGTCAAGCCAATGTGGTGTAAGGGGGCTGTGTATCTGACACAGGAGCTGAGAGACCAGGGTTCACAACCCCCATTCAGCCATGTGAGTCACCTTGAGACAGTCCCAACCTGCCCTCGTAGGGTTGCTGTGAGGAAAGGCATGAGAGTGACATGCGTCACCTTGAGCTCTTTTGAGGAACGGTGTGATATAAATGTAAGGGGGGGGGGAGAAATGTGCACCTTGATACCAGTTGCAACGGCAGCTTGAATGTAGACCTCGGTTTGCAATTCTGATTATAACCATCTGCAGAAATAAAGCTCTCAGGGACGGTGCTGAGAGAACCCATTGGAAACCTTGCAGGGTTTCCAGAGTGATCCACAGCAGATATAATAGGAATGTGGCAGGAAGGGAGGTGAGGAAAGAAGGAGAGTGGGAGGACTTGGTCAGTGGGCAGGAGTGCTTATTCTCTCCTGCACCCATCTCTCCCACAAAAATGCCCCTCATGGGGATTACTTAGCAATGTGCCTGTGGTTTGCAGTTTCTTGTGAAACCTTTGTCTGGACTACGAAATGCTCGGCTGCGTTGGAGCAGATGCGCTAAGCCAGGGGTGGCCAACTCCCAAGAGACTGCGATCTACTCACAGAATTAAAAACTGGCAGCGATCTTTTGAGCTTTTTTTAGGGAGGAGGAAAGCCCCGTTTTTGGGGAGATCAAGGCTAAGCTCTTGGGAGGGCCACTCACAGATTGCTGAGGAAACAAACAGCCTCACTGAGTAAACTCCGTCTTCCGTTCTGCAGATTGTGCAACATATGATATATTAAAAGGAGATGCAGTTGGCCACCTAGCTACTGGCCGTATAAATCCTCCTGGTATAGAGACAGCCAAAACACATCAATACTCATGAAATCATAACCATACCTTTTGGCTCAGCCCTCTTCCATCTTTCCTGTTATTGGTGTGGCCCTCTATTCCACTTTGATTTGGAATATGCACTCACAGATCTGCTAGGCTGAAGTTAGAAACAGCCACCTCTGATGGTTTCTAACACCCACTGACAACCCGCAATTATCTGTTCCACTTAAGCAGTACCAGAGGAGACGCAGACGCAGACTGTAACTAAGGGTTCAAAAGTAAAGAGGAGGGGAAAGGCAAACGTCATGAAGAGGAATGTACCAAGTGCGAAGAGCCGTTATTGGCCACCGTGGGGAGGCTGGCCCATCTCTCATTCTCCAGTTCCTCCATGACTTGATTCATTGCACTTTTTAGCCAGGTGTCCACTGAAACCCCAATCTGCTTCAGAAGGTCGAGTCGAGCTTCTGCTTTCAGCTTTATTATCTGTTGGTGGAAGGGAAAAAGGAAAGCAATTAGGCTCCTTGCACTTCCTGAGGCACTTGCTTGAGGAAGATTGACGTCAGCAAGAAGATGATGATGATGATAATTATTATTATTATTATTATTATTATTTATACCCCGCTCATCTGGCTGGGCTTCCCCAGCCACTCTGGGCAGCTTCCAACAAAATATTAAAATACCGTAATACATCAAACATTAAAAGCTTCCCTAAACAGGTTTTGAATGAAGTACCTAAAAAGTTTTGAATGAAGTACTGTACATTCCGGTGTATAAGACAACTTTTTAACCCCAGAAAAGAGGTTAAAAAGTCAGAGGTTGTCTTATACGTCGGGCATGGGTGACGTGGAGCGCGCCCCCCGCTGCTGCTGCGGCGGCTCTGAAGCAGCAGTGGCGGCGGCGGCCTCTGCTCCACTCCAGGCGGTTTTCTCCCAGTGCGGAGCCCGCCCCCCTGCTGCTGCTTTGGAAGCAGCGGGCAGCTGACTCGGCTCCGTGCTGGGAGAAAGCCACGTGGAGCGGAGCCCGCCGCCCTTGGTGCTTCCGTGGAGCTGCCCAGCATATTAGGCGACTGGGCTTATAAGACGAACCCCCAAATTGCAGCTGCCGATTTGGGGGGGGGGTGTCTAATATGCCCAGTCGCCTAATACGTGGAATCTACAGTACCTAAAAGAGTTGTTCTCCCTCCCACCCACCATTTTGGGCCCTTCGAGCAGCAGCAAAGGTCCTGCCCGTGGTGCCAGTGCTGAGTGGCGCCGACCTGAAACAGAGCCTTAATGGTGGCATTTCCACCTTTTGTGGAATACTGCACCTGCCTCCCTCATTATTAGCATTCAGGAAGAATTTAAAAACACTCCTGTTCATTCAGGCATTTGATGGCTGAAAGAGACTGTCCCTGGTAATCTTGAAATGATTAGCTGCGAGGGTGTGTGACTGCTTTTAAAGGGCTGATTTAAATAAGTCTTTTATTTATTGTTTTGCTCTCCTGCTTGGTTGCTTGCCACCCCGGGCTCCTTTGGGAATCACAGAGTCGCAGAGTTACAAGGGGCCCAGAGGGTCATCCAGTCCAACCCCCGGCAATGCAGGAATCTCAACTAAAGGGAGATGGGGAGCGATAGAAATCTAATTAATAAATTTCATTCTGCAGCATCTGTAGTACAGAGTTATGGAAGCATTTGCCAAAATACTGTATTTATTCAGAAAATGATTTCTAGATTGCCCTTCATCATATGATTCAAAAGTACGTTACAATACAAATAAAACTGTGTGTGCCGGGGGAGATGTACAGATCACAGCTCTGCACATTCATGATCACAGCCGACTGACACATTTACTATTAGTTGCTATTTGGTTTGAAGGTAGCTCTTAAAAAATAGCTCTTAAAAAAAACGCCCCCTGCATATAGAAAAATAAAAGCTGAATAATACAAGCTCAGAATTCTGAGATCTGCTGGTGGTTTGAGGGCTTCAATTCAGTGGTTAAGAATATGATTTGCATACAGAGGGTCTGTGTTGAATCTCTGGTACGTCCCAGCTAAAAGGAACGCTATAGCAGGGCTGGGGAAGACTTCTCTCTCTGTGCCTAAGACCGTGGAGAGCAGCTGCCATTACTTGGCTAGATGGACAAATAGCCTGATCTCAATGTAAGGCAGTTTCAAATGCTGTCAAAACCTTAAAGCAAAGTGTTAAAAGCTTTGGAAACTAGAAGGAAAGAAGAAGAGAGCAAACATCCCTTGCTTTTCAAACGCAAAGACTAAGGAACAATTTCCACACATTACTGTACCCATCTCATTGCTCACTGCCAGTACTACAACCATCTCTTTGGAAACTTTAAATACAGCAAAGCAGTCTGGAAGGACCTGAAGTTTCTCGTCTCCCAAATATGCCCAAAGTTCAAAGAGATGGCCCAGAAAAGGATTGTGAAACTAGGACATTTACTGCAATGTTATCTTTGGGTGGGCGGTGTTTGGGCCACCTTGCCCACGATAGTGCAACCTCTTGAGAAAAAATTATTGCCACAATTCATTCATTCTAAACACCATTTCAAGGTGATTTACACACAGGAGTTAAAAACACAAAAGCAACAAATACATTTAAAAACAAGGCTAAAACCCTAGCAAGTGGACACGTGGTAAAGACCCATTCATCTGACAGCGAAAGCCTGTAGGAACAAAAATGTCTTCAACTCCTTCCAGAAAGTGAGGCACCCATTGTATCTCAACAGAAATGCTATTTCAGAAAACCTCAGTGTTCTTTCCTTGATGAGTGTTGCACAAGTGTTGTTGACACTCCCTATGTACCACCTTTATTTATCTACGAAATAAAAACAAAGGGTTTCCACAGAGAGCAAACTGTGAACCCTACAACACACCACTACCTTTAACAAAAGCCCAAGCCCCACGCAGATATCTCCCTACTCCATATAAAGGTAAAGGGACCCCTGACCATTAGGTCCAGTCGTGGCCGACTCTGGGGTTGCGGCGCTCATGTCGCTTTACTGGCTGAGAGAGACGGCGTACAACTTCTGGGTCATGTGGCCAGTGTGACTAAGCCGCTTCTGGGGAACCAGAGCAGCGCACAGAAACGCTGTTTACCTTCCCGCCGGAGCAGTACCTCTTTATCTACTTGCACTTTGACGTGCTTTCGAACTGCTAGGTTGGCAGGAGCAGGGACCAAGCAACGGGAGCTCATCCCGTCGTGGGGATTCGAACCGCCGACCTTCTGATCGGCAAGCCCTAGAGGCTCAGTGGTTTAACCCACAGCGCCACCTGCATCCCTTCGCCACTCCATATACAATGCACCTAAAGTTGCCTTGGTCCTCTACCCTGTATACCCACATGTTGGACTTCACATGGGACAAGAAGTCTAGAGGTTATCAAAAGAGGACCCTACTTGTGTGATCTTCACTACAGGATGGAGGAGCACCGTTCACGGATGTCAGGTGAGGCGGGGCACGATCCCCATCAAATCTGAAATGTGGCGGCAGGATGTCTGCATAAGGGTTAAAGGTATACAGCTGGTTTGGGAGCAGCTTGCCAGTGTGCACCATTCCTTCCAGAAATAGTAGGAAACAACAACAACAACTCTTTCCATGTGATGATTTAGACAAGGAAGTGACTCATGAGACCAATCCAGCATCGCTTGAACGTTCCATGGGAAGCAGACTTCATAGTAGCGTGCCCTTGAATTGGAGGGGGTGGGGGAGAAAGGTTCCCACTTCGTTGACCCCAATTTGCAAGGCCTGACAGTGACAAGCATGTATTTTTCAACAAGAACAGCAACCTAAAAGGCATTGGAATACACCATGTAAAAAAACCAGGTTGTACTCCTATTAAGGATTGGAAGGAGGGAATAGGGGAGTGGATGATGGGAGCAAGAGTTCAGGGCAGCGTTTCTGTGGGAAAGAGCACAGCTACTGAACCAGGAAAAGGTTTCTGCATCACAGCCGCTCAGGCAATGTTGCTTATCGCCAAACCGTCGGATTAATGATTTAATGCCACAGATGCAGATTCTCACGGGCAAATTTCTCAAATGAGAAATCAAAATTCTCTCATGCGACAGCGAATGCGTGCCCACACACCGTTTGCCTCCAACTTGCATTAAAATGCCTACTGTCAGATGGCAATGGTGGTTGCTCATGAGTAACCAGTCAGGACTCTGACCTGTCTTTTACAGGTTTTATTTTGGGGCAAAACTATTTACAGTGCAGAACCACAAGTTCATGTCTGCTTCAATCGCTAGCAGAATCCAGGAGTGGTTGTTTCAGGGTCCTCCCCCAACATAAGAGCTTAGTCACCCCCAGCCTTTTCCTTCCTTCTTTGCGTTTTACACCTCTGTGCAAAGTGGGCGATGGAAGAGGCGTGCTTCCCTCCTGGCCGGCTTGGCCAGGAGTGGTGCTGAGGCTCCCAGCAGCATCCTCTAACCCTTTCCCCTCCTTTACCTGGGAGGTGTGGCTTTCCCCACCCTCAGACTGACTAGGTGCGGCACTGGGGTTCCCAGCAGCATCCTCTGGTCCCCTCCCTTCTTCCCCACTGGAGGTGTGGCTTTCCCCACCGCAGGAAGAGGAAGAAGAAGAAGAAGAAGAAGAAGAAGAAGAAGAAGAAGAAGAGGAGGAGGAGGAGGAGGAGGAGTTTGGATTTGATATCCCGCCTTTCACTCCCTTTAAGGAGTCTCAAAGCAGCTAACATTCTCCTTTCCCTTCCTCCCCCACAACAAACACTCTGTGAGGTGAGTGGGGCTGAGAGACTTCAGAGAAGTGTAACTGGCCCAAGGTCACCCAGCAGCTGCAGGTGGAGGAGCGGAGACGCGAACCCGGTTCCCCAGATTACGAGACTACCACTCTTAACCACTACACCACACTGGCTTTGCAAGATTTTTCGGAGGTTCCCTGTATCCCAACTGCCCCTCTGCCTCCCTCCCCTTCCCAGGCAGTCCCCTGACACCGAGGATCCAATCAAAGGCAGGAAGAGGAAACAAGGATCCGGTAAGATAGCACAGCATGGACCATGTTAAGGGGAGCTGCCGCAGGCTGAGAATGTCTTCTGTGCATGCGCAAGACTGATAATCTACTAGGGGAAGTGGTACCTCAGGTGAGGAAGAACCAATGCACTTCCACCACAGAAACACAGTTTTAAACACCCCTTACAAAGTGGCACAATCAGTATAAAACCCCAGTGTAAAATTGCAAGCTCCACCAGCGGAAGCCGTCATGTTGGCAGCAGAATTGTTTAAAAAAAGAAACAGTCTCCACTTAAAGCTAAAAAACTGTGAGGTCACCCACATCTCTCACTGAAGATGGCAACCCAGAGCGTGGGAACAACCACAGAGAAAGCGCTGCCTGCCACATGCTCCAGCCGAGCAAGCCTCAACACAGATGCATCCTCAGATCTCAAATAGTGGGAAGGATCATACTGGTGAAGGCACGCCCTTCAAATATATCGGAACATGGCCAATTAAAGCTTTAAAGCAAGGAGGGGGGTATCTGTGCCCATCTAAATGTTGCTAAGACTCCAACTCCCATCGGCCCCTGCTAAGCTTGGCCAACGATCAGTGAGATGGGAACTGCGACCCAATGACTCTGGTGGGTCACAGTTTCCCCAAATTTGCTTTAAAGGAGAGTATCAGCCAGGGCCGTCTTACCCATAGGCACTAGGGGTGTGGGGCACCCGGGTGCTGGGCTCTCAGGGGCACCAGGCCGACAGTCCGGGGCCCAAGAGTTGAGTCTGGGGAAGAGCCCGCCCATCGGTTGGAGCGCTGCAGAGGACTCTTCTGTTGCGGGCAGCTTGGTGTCGTGAGTTTGGGGCGATCGAGCCAGTGAGATGCTGAGGCGGCCGGCTGGCTCCGCCCTCCTGCATGCCTGGGTCTTGGCAACCGGGGGCGGGGGGATCGCACCAGGCGGATCTTTGCGCCCCGGCGCCGCATATGCTTAAGACAGCCCCGGTATCAGCATCTTGATTTTGGACCAGAAGATTAGAGGTTGCGCAGCCAGTTCAAGGTGAGCCTACACTGGTCTAATATGGGGCCTGTCCCTCTTTCCTGTTATTAAGCAAGCCTCAGGGTAACGAGTTAAAACAATGAAGCACGTTACAAGGAAACCGTCTAAACTGTCCTTTCCTGTCAGCATAATTCTCAGAATCATGAGTTTGCAACAGAAGCAGAAAAATATGTTCCAGAAGGAAAGGAAAACAGTAACAATAGTTACATTGCATCCTAACCTGTTAAGATGAAACATTTTTGGACAGAACTTGTAACATTAATAATTACTTTGAACCTCTCATGAAGTAAGAGGAGAATGAGCTCGCAAAGGGGTGGGGAGATTCTCCTTCAGCATTTCTAGTCTACCCTCTTCCACTTACAATCAAAATCAAAAACTGAATTTCATTGTCTACAAGAAATTAGACCTCCCCAGTCTGATTTGCTAAAGTCTTAGTTTAACACACTATTTGTCACAACTTTCTATCCTCAGGTAATCTTTTCTACACCAACCTATGTGCCAAGGAATATTGTTGTTGTAAAAATTATATTGCCCTTTATCTGAGGATCACAGGACTGTTTACATTTTTAAAAGCTGAAAAATACATACCATAGTTACAATCAAAACCAATACCTTCCTCCCCACTTTAAAAGCCCATAGATCATTTAATTAGCCAAAGGCCTGGGAGAAGAGTAATGCTTTTGCCTGGCACCTAAAGATATGCAATGAAGGCACCAGGTGAGCTTCCCTAGGGAAAGCATTCCACAAACAGGGAGCCACCACAGAAAAGGTCACCCTCCAGACCTCTCCTGGAGGAGGCACATGAAGAATGGATGATCTCAGGGTCCAGGTAGGTTCATATGGGTCCTTGACATAGTGTGGTCCTGTGCCATTTAAGCCTTTATAGGTCAAAACCACGACTTTTAATTGGGCTTTGAAAACTAATTGGCAGCCAGTGTAGTCGGGCCAGGATTGGCGTTATATACTCAAACCGTCTTAACCCGGTGAGCAACCTGGCTGCTGAATTCTGCACCAGCTGAAGTTTCTGAACTGTCTTCAGAGGATGTTAGCCTATCCCTGTCCAGAGAGGGGCGCAGCTGGGCTACCAGCTGAAGCAAGGGCATGCAGTCATCCTGACCGATGAAAGCACCTTGTCCATGCCTTTGAGCCTTACTAATGTAATGTAATACGACTAGACAGTGCTCTGGACTGAGGTTCATCTGCTGAAACAATGGAGCCAAGGTCCCAGTGGATGCAAGCAACTTTATCCTCAAAATGCTTTGCAAACAAGTCATAGTGAGCTACCGTCAGTTCTGTCACCTCCTTAGGGCCAGACTGTAGAAGACTTCAGTTCTCTCACCATCTACATTTGTTGTTGTTTAGTCGTGTCCGACTTTTCGTGACCCCCTGGACCAGAGCACGCCAGGCACTCCTGTCTTCCACTGCCTCCTGCAGTTTGGTCAAACTCATGCTGGTAGCTTTGAGAACACTGTCCCACCATCTCGTCCTCTCTCGTCCCCTTCTCCTTGTGCCCTCCATCTTTCCCAACATCAGGGTCTTTTCCAGGGAGTCTTCTCTTCTCATGAAGTGGCCAAAGTATTGGAGCCTCAGCTTCACGATCTGTCCTTCCAGTGAGCACTCAGGGCTGATTTCCTTCGGAATGGAGAGGTTTGATCTTCTTGCAGTCCATGGGACTCTCAAGAGTCTCCTCCAGCACCATAATTCAAAAGCATCTATTCTTTGGCGATCAGCCTTCTTTATGGTCCAGCTCTCACTTCCATACATCACTACTGGGAGAACCATAGCTTTAACTAGACGGACCTTTGTCAGCAAGGTGATGTCTCTGCTTTTTACACCATCTACATAGGAAGCCACAAGTCAGACCTTTGGGTTCATCTAGTTCAGTACTGTCAACTGAATTAGTTGACAGCAGTTCTCCAGAGTTTCAGGAACCAGAATTCCCCAGAACTACCTGGGTGGCGCTGTGGGTTAAACCACTGAGCCTAGGGCTTGCCGATCGGAAGGTCGGCAGTTCGAATCCCCGCGACGGGGTCAGCTCCCATTGCTCGGTCCCTGCTCCTGCCAACCTAGCAGTTCGAAAGCACGTCAAAGTGCAAGTAGATAAATAGGTACCGCTCTGGCGGGAAGGTAAATGGCGTTTCCGTGCGCTGCTCTGGTTCGCCAGAAGCAGCTTAATCATGCTGGCCACATGACCCAGAAGCTGTATGCCAGCTCCCTCAGCCAGTGAAGCGAGATGAGCGCCGCAACCCCAGAGTTGGCCATGACTGGACCTAATGGTCAGGGATCCCTTTACCTTTACATGGAAACTGAACCTGAGGACTTTTTCACGTAAAGCATGTCCTCTACCAGTGAGCTACAGTCCTTTCCAATAACCCCAATGCACCTTCCATGAGCTCCCCTGCACTTTGCAGAAGATTCCACTACTTCTTCTTGGGCTTGCACTCCATCCACCTGGAGCACTGGCAGTGCTTGTCTTTGCTCTGCACATATGCCAGAATTTGTCCCAAATAATCCACAGCGGTTGCGCCTTGTGGGAAAAGATCGGTCATGGTGGGGAGGCTGCAGCTCAGCGGCCGACCACCTGCTCTGCCGGTCCCAGGTTTAATCCCAGGCATCCTCCCCTGAAACCCCTGGGAATCACTGCCTATCAGTGCAGACAGAACTGGGCTAGATGGACCGACCTGACTTGCAATAAGGTGGCCTCTTTCCCCCCCTACACAAATGGGCTTTCATAAAATCTATTATTCACCTTGCTACTGCATAACCCGATACAGCAAAGCTCCTTGCAGTTTTGGGTCTCCTCAGAGGTTTCAGTGGAAAAGACTAAGGATAATAGAACAACAGCAGCAACCTTTCTTCTGTAGAGGGTCTTTCCTGGAGGGTAACCTGCCATAGATCACAGTGGCCAGTGTGTCCCCACACCCTTGTCTTTCCGCATCTCTACCTTCCTGCCCAGGGGACGCGGGTGGCGCTATAGGTTAAACCACAGAGCCTAGGACTTGCCGATCAGAAGGTCGGCGGTTCGAATCCCTGCGACGGGGTGCGCTCCCGTTGCTCGGTCCCTGCTCCTGCCAACCTAGCACTTCAAAAGCAAGTCAAAGTGCAAGTAGATAAATAGGTACCGCTCCGGCGGGAAGGTAAACGGCATTTCTGTGCGCTGCTCTGGTTCGCCAGAAGCGGCTTAGTCATGCTGGCCACATGACCCGGAAGCTGTACGCCGGCTCCCTCGGCCAATAAAGCGAGATGAGCACCGCAACCCCAGAGTCGGTCACAACTGGACCTAATGGTCAGGGGTCCCTTTACCTTCCTGCCCAGCAAGCTGTGGGGTCGAGGGACAAGCTGCTGCTGCTGCCACAAGCCTGAACCAATCATTTGCAGGCTGCGTTTGGAATTAGGCTGAGGACTGCAGGTTGACCCAACCCTGCATTGCAAGTGAAGGGTAAAAACTACTGCACCAGCTGATTCAAGTCCTTAGGACACAATATTCCATTGTCTATTCCAGCACATCAGCACAAAACAGCAAAATAGGTGCTGAAGGCCAGTGCTGTGGGGCAGATATGCAATGGCAAATGTTCAGGAGAGGGGAAATTGTTTCCCAGAGCTGGAAAGAGATGCTGATGTCTGCAAAAGCTACACGGATAACTTCCAGAAGCCGGAGCAGGGATAGAACAGCACAGCAGAGCTCTTCAGTTTTCTGAAGTGATTATCTGGGAAAAAAACATGAACTGGCTTCCTGCACTTAGTGATTTATTAAAATATACGGATACACACAAGATTGCTAAGTGAATGTTGCACAATATATACTTATGCGTAAGCAGAAACAGGGGATGTTTGTTTTTTAAAAAGCAGTCTCCAGGCAAGATTTTGCCAGGCCTTCTATAATCTGGTGGGTGATGTTAGTTTAGTTACTTTTGCATCAATGCTATAATTTGTATCCAAGTTTGGTGAAGGTCACCATTCACAGGAAATGTTAACTGTCATTATATTCTGGAATTTAGTGAAAAATCAACATAGCCAAGTCAATTAACCCCATGCTACTGCTTAGCTTCTGATCAAAGAAGCTTTGCAAACCAACACTCCCCCATCAATGTACAGGTGAGCACATCATTTTTAGCTACTTAATGCAGCAAGGCTCTTCGGAATGTTTTAAAAGCAGATTTCATAAAAGCAGTATTATGGCTTTGGTGAGACTGGACATCTAATTTTAGGCATGTGCGTCTCTGAACATAATTGACCAGTAACATGACTCAGTTGAACATTCCTAGGAGATGATTTACTAGCGGAAAAATAACACCTGAAATTCTGTTAAGCCTGGATTTGCCTAAATATTAAACTATGGGAAGCAAAGTACTTCACAAAAAGCAGGACAGTTCATTATTTTGTCTGAGCAGATCCATGCAGAAAAACAGCACTATGCAGAAACGAAATAAAGTACAACTATAAACAGCTACTAGCAGCTGTTTTGCAAGTGCTGTAGTGGATTTTTCCAGCCATTTCCCCTTACAAATATTTACTTGTTCCACAAGTTAGCAGGTAACTCATGACAGCTTTGGTGGAAACCCATTTATTATAACACAAATAAGGTTTACTCAGCACACAGCATTTTTATCATTGTACATGGGAGGCAAACACTCCCAAAACTCATGCAACAAAAGGGGCTGCCACAGAAACCATGATCTACACTGGAAGATAAAAAGCAGTAATGTATTGAAGAGAGGTTCGACTGACCAGCTAAACCAGGTGAGGGTCTCAAACCCTCAGTGAGTTAGGGACTTTCCCTGCATGTGAAGACAGGCAGATTGAGTGGATGAGACCAAGAGTGGATCCTGCAGTCAAGAAGGTGGTTTCTGCACGAGCTGTAGAGGGAAATGTGGGGCAGATGGGGTCCATCAACCTCGGATGGGAGCCCACCTAGGAGAAGGAAAACTTTGAAGCTAAACCTCTGCTGCCTTGCAGCTATACCCATTCCCGAGAAAGGCTATGGGAGTAAACCCAGAGGAAAAATCCATACCGACTGCCTTATGGGACATCTTTGGGAGAAGAAAAGGCTAAGGAGTCAACTACACAAATCCAGAGTGGAGTCCCTAAGATGGTTGGATGGTGCCTTGTAGGCCTCCTTCCAGCAACTCCTGCAGCCAAGCTGGTGCCAAATGTCCTGCTCTCCTTTGGACCTCATCAGTGCGGCTGAGAGGTGGGTCGTTGTGTGGGAAGCCCAGGACCTCCAGACACACTGCCCAGGCTTGAATTCCAGAGAGGTCGCTTTCGTGCTGTTAAAGCAGCAAAAACAACGCAGGAGGCAGCAGTTAGGAGCTACCAGTCTCTGCAGCCACAGCAGTCGCTGTGATTCTCCAGTAGTTTGACTTCGGTGCACTGCATTGTGTCTCGAGACAGACAGATGCCAACAAAAAAAGAGAAAAGAAAGAGGCATGGTGGATGTTCACAATTTGCAAAAAGAGTAAAAAGAAATCCTTGTTTTCTGACCTGCTTATGGGCTTCTTGGCAGCATGTGGAACCAGATTCTTTGGTCTGTTCCAAGCAGGGCCCTTACGTTCTTTTTTGAGGGGAAAAGTCGACATTCAATACTTTCGCACTCTCCTCCTCCCTCACAAAGGTTTTCTGCACTAAGGCACATGTCAGCAGCAGCTGCTTTGCCTTACTGAAGGTGTGAAATCATTTTCTCATTGATTTCCTCATTTTCTCCCCGAAACAGACTAGGTTAATTTTTGACTCTATTAATATGTGCTGAAAACCACGCAAACGTCAGCACTGAGGTGAAAAGTTAGCAGCAAAAAATATGCCAACACCAGGAGGCTGAAAGATAGGCCCAGGCACTGAGATGCAACACACACACACAGACAAAGGCTGCAGGATTTCAGAGAGGACGACACATGCGAAGCATGACTGAGGATCAGTTAAAAGAGAACTGTTACTGGCAAGACACAGACTCGACTCAGATAAATGTTAGGTGATAAAGCATGGGGAAGTTGTGTTGTTTTTTTTTAAAGTTTCCTTTCCAGTAGCAATTTGTACCCAATCTTCTTCTTTGGCGATCACTCATAGCCGAGTAAGATTGTCTTCCATGGACACAGTTTTAACAATCAGTCCGTAAGTGACTGTGGAGGCCAATTCCGGATCCACACATCCTTCCACAGTGGGGACATTGGTTTCCGGGCGGGAGTTGATCACAGTGTGGATTTACCAAGCGTGCCTTCCTCTTAGCACCTTGCGTCCTGAGTTCGAGTGTCTTCAAAGCCCATGACACCTTTGGTAAAGGCTGTTCTCCAATTGGAGCACTCGCAGGCCAGTGTTTCCCAGTTGTTGGTGTTTATACTACATTTTTAAAGATTTGCCTAGAGAGAGTCTTTGAACCTCTTTTGTTGACCACCAGCATTACTCTTTCCATTTTTAAGTTCGGAATAGAGTAGTTGCTTTGGAAGACGATCATCAGGCATCCACACAACATGACCAGTCCAACGACGTTGATGTTGAAGAATCATTGCTTCAACATTGGTGATCTTTGCTTCTTCCAGTACACTGGCATTAGTTCGCCTGTCTTCCCAAGGCATGTGTAAAAAATTTCGGAGACACCGTTGATGGAATCTTTCAAGGAGTTGGAGATGGAGGAGTTGTCAAAACTACCTGGGAGTTAACATCACTGACGTAATTGGAGTCCTCCCCTCGGCTGCTTTAATTACTGCAGCCCATTCAGCCAAGAAACCTGGCAGCATCAGTTCTTGTTTTTGCCAACAGGTGTCTTGAATCAGTGACCATACCCTTAACACAACACTGCCCGGTTTGGGGGGTGGGAAGAGAGCTATTTCCTCTCCTCACAGCCTCATGTTTATTCTGCATTTTATCAATCTAAAACAGATTTTAGGAACCCTTTTGCATGTTTTAAGCTGCTGCACACACAACGAGAAAACTGCTAAAAAAAATAATGTACCGCTGGTGCAAGACGACCCACTAGCTGCTGCAATCTGAGCCACTGCCCTAAACCATCAGAGATAAGGCTGGAGCTAACATTCCTCTCACCTCGGCTTTGCGGATGTTCTCTCTCGCTTCATCTATCTTCTGTTCCAGTTCTGCTCGGCTCTGCTCAGACACCACAGACCCGTGGCATTCTAATTCTTCCAGAGTCTGCCAAAAACAGGAAGGGGAGGGGGGGAAACATTTGGTGTGTTTTTAATTGAACTGTTGTTTCTGGATGGGATATGAAGCGTCACTTCAAACCTCGCGCAAAAGCTCTTCCTTTGCAAGGCTTTAACAGGCGGACAGCCATCCTGATTTACAAATGGGAAGAAGAGAATTCTTTGCTGCTCTCCCTTATGCAGTTTGATTTACTTCCCTTTGTATAAAACGAGCCCGAAGGAGGCCCCCCAACCCGCTCACAGGTCCTTGTATGATCAGTGGAAACAGGTGGCCCTGGCAAGTATCAACCACTCTCAGTTCCAACCTGATAATTGCCACCTGCCCAGATTTTAACTTGTCTGAATTAATTTTAAGAGGTATTTTAATCAATTGATGTCTGTTTTTATGCATATTGTGTTGTTATGATGTTAGCCGCTGTGAGCCTGGCCTTGGCCGGGGAGGGTGGGATACAAATAAATAATAATAATAATAATAATAATAATAATAAACCAGACACGTATCCCTTAATGCTGCTCACTTTACACATTCGCATTTGTTTTTTTTTATAAGATATTTATTAAGATTTTCAATGTTTTACAAAACACACAAAAAAAAAACAAAAAAAAAGAAAATACATAGTAAAAATATTTAAAAACAATTCTTTCCTTCCATTACTTGACCTTCATTTGCTTATTTCCAGGACCTCCTCACACCTTCCTTTTTTGTATTCCAGTTCAATTATTTTGTTCGGCAAATCCCTCCCCTCTTTTAATATCCTAATCATTAATCATAAAAATGTTGTAATTTTAGATTTTTACATATTACATAATAAACCCTTTTTTATCTTCCCTTATAACCTTTCAGCTAAAGACCACTTAGTTTCTATCCAACATCATTCTAACATTCATTTATTTTACAATATTTCTGTAAATAATCTTTAAACTTATTCCAATCTTTCCACTTTACACATTCGCATTTGAACCCAGATCTAGGTCCACACATCTCATGGTTGCTTAAGACAGCGGTGCCTTTGCCCGTGTTGAACTGAACAGAGCTTGTATTTTACGCAAACCACAACTCACAGCACAAACTGATTTCTAATGCTGTAAGGGTGGACGTTCCAAGCCACGCACTTCTCCTACTCTGACTGGTGTCTTTCCAAGAGATCAGGAGGAAAGGAAAGGAAGAAACTTGGAAACTGTCTCACTCAGCTGGCTTTGTTTATAAATTTAAACAGCAATGTCACAGCCATGCTACAGAGCACCAAGATTTTCCCTGCCCTCCCCCTTGGGGAGAAGAGGGAGGAAAGGAGAATTAAGGATATAACCCTTTGATCTGGACATTTCCACTCAAATAAAATTGCTTAGATATGTGCAGTGTCTCAGCTTGCTTCTCAAACAAAATGAAAACAAAAATTAACAAGAGTGCAGCCTGAAATGTTATGCAGGGAAAGAGGTGTGGTTCCAGTACCATGAAGATATAAAAATAGATGTCTGCAAATGTAAACGATTTATGGAAAGAGTGCATGAGAGTACCTGAGTCAATTATTTGCGATGTGAATTGCTCTTATTATTTTAAATGACAGACTTGTAAGGTAAGGACAACTGAAGGAAGACATAGAAGATGATGATACATTGAGGGAAGTATTTATTTGTTTCCAATTCTATGTCCTCTCAGGTACAAGTTTTTACCCATGTTGTCTGGCTTACATAAAAACCAAACCTTGTAGGTTTGTTTTTAAAACAAATGTGTGTGTAACAACACATACAAGTATAATTGAGTCCGAATAGAATTGAGATTTATACCAGTATAAAGCTACTGCTTTGCAAATTTAGAGAACTACCCTTTTTCCTCAGCGGTGCATACAGGCAGTGCCACGTAATGTTTCCTGAAGCTACTTGGAAGCTACACAAATTAGGGGGTTGAAAAATCAAAAGGAGAACCAACTCTCTCACAATCCTAAATGTCATATAGGGCTTCCTGGTGCGAACTGACAAGGACATAGATTTGTAAATGAACCAGAGACCTCTAATTTGGACTGCCCTTAAAAACGAAACATCTTGGCAAGGTAACGTTGCAGTGTAGTGTGGCAGCACACAACTAATAAACAAATGAGACAACTCTGGCAAAGGCAAGCCCCTTTAAAACATGGCCAACATGACCGAGAGTAATAATCACGTGTTAATTATCACACATCCCAGTTAAAGCACTTTGAAGAACAAGGTGATCTATTGGGACAATGTGGAACAAAGAACTCTCTCAGTGCAAACAAGGCCAAAACCAGAGTTATGTGGGATGCCATAGGATGGAATATATACCGTATTTTTTGCTCTATAAGACGCACTTTTCCCCCTCCAAAAGTTAAGGGGAAATGTGTGTGCGTCCTATGGAGCGAATGCAGGCTCCTTGGTTTCAGCGATAGCAATGCGAAGCCTCCGAAGCGCATAGGGAGCGCTCCCTCCACGCTCCAGAGGCTTCGCGTTGCTTTCGCTGAAGCCTGGAGAGCGAGAAGCATCAGTGCGCACTGACCCCTCTTGCTCTCCAGGCTTCAGGGATAGCCACCTGAAGCCTTTGGAGCGCAGCGTGAGTTCCAGCTGCGTTCTGGAGGCTTCAGGTTCTTTTCGCTGAAGCCAGGAGAGTCTTGCTCTCCTGGTTTCAGCAAAAGGAACCCGAAGCCTCCAGAGCGCAGCGGGAACTTGCGCTGCGCTACGAAGGCTTCAGGGATAGCTGCAAGCAGCCCCTCCGGCAGGGAGAGGCTGCATGCGGGCTATGGCTTCTTTAGCCCCACGCAGTCTCTCCTGGCTGGAGAGGTTGCGTGCAGCTAAAGAGGAAGCAAAGACAGTGAGCGGGATCCATCCCGCTCGCTGTCTTGGCTTGTGCCATAGCTGCGCGCAACCCCTCTGGCAGTGAGAGGTTGCGCGCGGCTAAAGAGGAGCTCTGGGAGAAGCGGACAGGCTGTGCACAGCCCGTACGCTGCTCTTTGGGGCTGGGGGGGAAATAAGATTTTTTTTCTTGATTTCCCCCTCTAAAAACTAGGGGCGCCCTATGGTCCGGTGCGCCTTATGGAGCGAAAAATACGGTATACCAAGGAAGCTGTTTCCTTTCCTCATGGAATGACAGATGCTGTGAAATGGAATATGAGAGGTGTAATCCTTCACCAAGGTGGCTGGATGAACAGGACAGGTAAGAAGCCGCCAATAATCTTATTTGTTTTCAACCCACCCGTTGACTGTGAATAATGTTTTTGTGCTCTCTCGCCACACGCGTGGCCCATTTTCGGGCTTCCTTGTTCAGACTGTGCTCTTCTGTCGTTCCGGTCTCAGATTCCAGTTGTCTACTCTGAAACACACACATACAAGAAAGGAAAGTGAGTGAGGGGATTTCCTGGGTCTAGCATTCCCACCTGTGACATCCTCGTTTATGTAGCCATCCGAAAAATGTTATTTAACTCACTTACAAGACTTCGCAAAAGGGCTTTTCCCAGATTCTTGTTATATGAAGCCGAACATAACAAGCAAATTTCAAACACAGAAAAAGCCCTGCTGTCTGTCCATGAGGTTTGTCATGGGGGAAATGAAAAAACTGAAACCAGTGTAATTTGCTCTTTAATGCTTTTCAAAAGCAAGATCGGGTTGTTTCCTTCCTTTTTTTTAAAAAAAGAGGCTGCTGTAAAGTGAAAATGAATTATCTTTAATACGATAAATTTCTGAAGCAGAGGAACCAAACAAAGAGCAGATAAAATGCCTCAGGCAAAGAGGGAATTTGGGGGCTGAGATCTAACTGAGATCTAAACTTTATTCTGCATTGCGTTTCCCAATGTTTCATAAGCTTTCACGAGATTGGTGAACACATGAACAAAAGATGATTTCACAAAGACCCTGAACACTTACCAAACTAGCCCATGCATTTAATCGAGGCAAAAGCAAGGTATTGATCCGCACTCCCATCCCAGAAATTACCAGCAGCTGACAAGCGCATGCAATGCTTTACTTGCACCATTACAGGACGGTTCTCGCATCACAGGCAACGGTCCTATGATGGGACAACCACGTTTTGCAAAAGCCGACAGCAGGGGTGTTCGGGGTGGGCTGGATGATAAAGGGATATACATTCAACCCTGAGCTCCTGCACGTCCCAAAATGGAAAAGGTCTCAATCATCCAAAGAACCATATAAAGTACAAGTGGTCCAGAAGTTGAGAAGAGGCAATCCTCTCCACTGTAACAGTTGCTGGTTTCCTCCCTTCTCTTTCATCAGAGCATCTTGCAGAGATGCAAAAAAGGCACGTTCTTCTAAAGCAGGAAGATTGTGCCCATTACCTCCTTCCCCGTGAATAGGGACTTTTACGTCTATTGGGAAAAAATCCAAGAGCTACCCACTTCAATCCTTCAAACTACACTTACGAATGGCTCCAGTCTCCTCTTTAAAGGTTCTATAAGAAATCCCCTAACTCTTCCCTAAGCAACGGATGTTGTCGGATGATGCCCTCCCGCAAGGTGCCCCAGTAGCAGGAAGCAAGGAGGATAGCAGCTGGGGAGCAGACATTTCCCACACTTATCCACCCCACCAGTGGATCTCCCCCCCCCCCACTCCTGGCCAGGGAGGCTTGCTTGGGATACCTTTTTATATTTTCAGTACCAGGCAGATATTTTTATTCCTTTTTTTTTAAAAAAAAAGGTCTCAGAACTAAATTGATAGAATCATAGGATTGCAGAGTTGGAGGGGGGGTCATCTAGTACAATCCCCTGCAATGAAGTAATCCAGCCCACAGCCATCCCTGGGTGGGCTTGAACTACCACCCTTCTGGTTAACAACCAGACACATGGACCCATTGCATCACTAGGGTAGTTTGGGTATTTCTGGTGACTTTCAACTAGTGTCCCTGTTGTTCCACTAATTAATTTTTCTTAATGTTTTATACCTGTTGTCTTTGTCCATGGATCACCGAAGAATGGATACTTTTGAATTCTGGTGCCGGAGGAGACTCTTGAGAGTCCCATGGACTGCAAGAAGATCAAACATCTCCATTCTTAGGGAAATCAGCCCTGAGTGCTCACTGGAAGGACAGATCGTGAAGCTGAGGCTCCAATACTTTGGCCACCTCATGAGAAGAGAAGACTCCCTAGAAAAGACCCTGATGCTGGGAAAGATGGAGGGCACAAGGAGAAGGGGCCAGACTGTAGAAGACTTCAGTTCTCTCACCACCTACATAGGAAGCCACAAGTCAGACCATTGGGTTCATCTAGTTCAGTGCTGTCACTTAAGAGGCACACTCTTAAGACAGACGGATGCCGACAAAGGATGTGCGCCACTTTTGAGTGTCAGCTGCCAAAGAAAATATGGCTTGTCTCTGAAATAAAATAGAAACCATGCCAATACATTTCCTGAAGGGTAGCTGTGCTGGTAGTTTCTGCTGGAATGGACGGTATTCGGTTGCCATAATGCCAACACATTGGTTCAGCGCCGTAAGATTCTTGGGTGATTTGAAGTGTCCCACCAAGAAAATTGCATGATTTGCTCATCAATCCTATTATTTTGTAAGATTATAGATTTTGCTGGACCATTTACTTCAACCAACCAATCACACGTCTTGTGCACCATGAGGAAAATTTCTCCAGCTCCAGGGAAAACTTTGGTGGGTATGGCCTAATCTGGTATGTTGTGCTAGCTCACTTGCTAGGAACAACGTGTTTCTGCCTTGAAACACAGGACACATAATGGTCTATTCCACTGTTATTCAGCTGTGGCCTGCTTGACGTAAGAATTCCAACAGTTCTTAAAATGTCCCTCTTTTTTTGCGTGGGCTACAAGCTCATATAGGCTTCAGCCACACTAACTGAATTCCAGCAGGGATGTGTATTTGCTGAGATGGTGCCAATGTTTATTACGGGATCTTAGTTCCAACTCCATCCAGGGGGAAGAAAACAAACCCTCCCCCATTTTGGCCTGAAAGGACAAACAACAGTCCGAAAAGCGGAGCTAATTATAGATTCACTTTCTGCCTTGAGACTTGCAGCGAAAGCGCTCTGAAAAACCCTTCAGCCTTTGAAAGCAAAAGAGAGCACTCAAGTACACAAAATGGCACAATATCAGCCGTCCCGTGGCACAACCATCTAGCCAGATGAACCCTACCTGAAAAGAGTGTTACTCCTTAAGAAGTGGTAGAATAACTGTCTATCAAAAAAGGAGGCAGGGGAATGGACAGGCGTCATGAGATAGGAAGTGATGCCAAAAAACGGCATGGTTTGCTCAAACAGCAACAAGGGAAGCCAGAAATTGTGCCTGGAGCACTAAAGTAGAATCTAAACTGGGGACCACGACATTATAACGTAATGTGAGATGCTGTTTAGGGATCCCAGATATGAACATTAACAGCATCTTCAGCCAAAGACCAGCTTGGCTGCTTGACAAAACTGTTGGAAAATTCCATTCCACCTTAAGGAGCAAACATGGGATTATTACATGTCACATGTCTGTTTACATTCCAGCACAGTTTGCTGCGAACTTCCGTTATGTGTATAGCTTTTGCTTTTGATTCTTTTGCCGAGAAGACAAATAGAGAGACGACATGTTTCTTTGTCCTGCTTTATGATTAATAATTCGTAGTTGTAGTATACTTCCACAAGCCTCACGGCTATTCTGTGTGTGCAGTTTGCTCTGCTAATATCGTGTGCCCTGGCTTTGAAGCCTGGGTTGCTGATTTACGTCGGAGCAGAGGTTGATGGGTCTTCGCAGTGGGATGGCTGGAAGGAGACGACCCAGCTAGGGCTAGCCAGCTGGCCTCTGGACCCACTGCAAGCCGACAACTACCAGCCAGGTTAGTAACTAACATCTAACATACTGATTCTCAAACAGATTAGATCAAAGAACTACAGGCAATTGTGTAGAACTTACAAATAGTAACTGGGCCTTTGTCAGGGTTGCATAATGAAACGCTCCTCAATAATAATAAAACTGCCAATATCACAATTTATAATCTATGGTGCGACTGCATTTGGGTATAGTTCTGGTCGTCTCATCTCAAAAAGGATATTGTGGAGTTGTAAAAAGCTCAGAAAAGGGCCACCAAAATGATGGTGGTCTTTGTTGGGAATCTCAATACGTGCAGCTACTCACACAGAGTCAATTAGGGTTTGGCAGACAGCCAAGGCAATGTGGAGGAGTGAGTCTGACTGGTGATACAGAGGCATGGAGACAGCTCCGTGATTGGTCAAGCTCTCTCAAGGGAGTGATGATTAACGGCCTACTAACTGGAATGTGTTAGTTCAGTAGTACGAGTTTGAGTGTAGGAGTTGGAGGTTGAGAGTTGTGAGTCGTGTATGAGAGAGTTAGCTAAAGATCCGTGTTCTGTTCTGTTCCTGTAAATAGTCCACTGTATATAATAAACACCTAACTACAAGTTCCTGATTCCTGCTTTGTCTATCCTGTCTGCAGCCAAGTTGCCAATTGCTTCTGTGGATTCTGCTTCTGTGGATTCTGCTAGGTCTGGCTAAGGTCCTGCAACTAGTCGGAAAGTTGCGAAACACCAATAGGTTTTGCCAATAGTCTTCTCCCTTGTTTACCACAGGCATCTAGTTGGCCAATGTGAGAACAGGATGCTGGACTACACTGGGCCATTGGCCTGATACGGAAGGCTCTCCCTATGTTCTTATGTTAGCCAAGCCATTCCCCTATCAAGCTACTTTCCTATTTGCATAGATTTTATTTATTTATTTATTTGTGTGTGTGTGTGTGTGTGTGTGCGCGCGCAGAAGAGCATTCCACCAGTCCTTAGTTGCTCAGCCCAACCTCAACTTCTGTCTTTGAGAACCAGGCCACAGCCTGTATTTCAGAATCTCTAAGACTCTGTTCCCCATCAGAATCACCGCACCTGCCTTACAGAAAGGCAGAAAGACTGGGTCAAATATGTATTGATGGACTGGGTTGCAAGCTTGACTGCTTATTCAGGAGAAAACCTGATTTCTCACCTATTTTCTCATAAATGGTGAGGAGTCTGAGAGAGGAACGGCTCAAAGTCTAAAAAAACCAGCAACATGCTAGGCTCTCATTACAGCTGCAAAGGGAATGCCTAGCTGATCATTGTAAAAATCAGAAAACTCCCAACAGAAATGAGCATTTATTGCATGCCAGCTACCATACACAAAGTGCAACAAAACAACTCAGTCATTGCTTTGGACAGACATGGGGCGAGGTTTCTACAGCTCAGCACTGTAGGGCCCAACCACTGAGAGCAGGAGAATATGCACGATTTAGGGTTCACAGACTTCTGCCTTTTAAAAAGGCACAGTTGAATTTACCACCCTGATGCCCCTCTTTCTCGTTTTCAGTCTGGATTTATTGTGGCTTATTTTATTTTTACTTTAGTTGTAGGACTACTCACTGTACCGTTTTCACTTTAGAGGAGTCTCTAAAAGCACTGCGGGATAATGTATTCTTCTGTTAATAGCGCTCACATGCAGTGTGAAAACTTGCACAAAGACTCCCAACAATTCCTCGTTCTGTGCAGACAAGCCAACTACCACAGCAGCTGTGTTAGAATCTAGCACTTCTCACATGCAACGCGCAGATGTTTAAATAGAAGCAGAAGAAAGGTTCCTGTTAAAGCATCCCCAGTTCCGAGGCGGGGTGCGGGAACGGGGAGAGAAGCATCTTTGAAAGGCTCTTGGCACATAACTACAGACTCCTTGATTGTCTAAGGAAGACTGCAAAGAGGAGGAGAAGAAAAAAAGTTCACTTTCTAAATGCGGGTGTTCACAAGCCTGTTGGGTCCCACAGAATGAAGTGACTCATGCCCCTGCACAAATACCCAACTTTGTTAATAATACTATTTTTGTTCTGCCTTATCTATTCACCGCCTTCCCAGGAGTTTCGGAAAACCCTAAAGGAAGTTCGGAGAGAAGAATGGCTCTCACTTTACAGTCCTGTTTTTCATTTGTGGCAGGTTTTCTCAAAGGGTGAGAGTGATAGTTTTCAACCGTTTCAGACCTGGGGTCCCACAGTATCTGCAAGAAGAAATTAACCTACACATTCACCGTTTGTTTCTTTGTACTCGCCTTTCTTTCTGCATGTTTTATTTCCTTACCCCTTTTACCCCCTTGCTTAAAAAAAAAAAACAACCCAAAAATTTTGGGGTGCCATTGGTGTGACCCACTTTTAGGTCAGAATGTGAAATAACATGTGGATTCTGATCCGCCACTCCAAGGAGACTTGCAGCCTACTGAACACCTTCCTCTTTCAGCAAGCCTTTAAGGCAGATTTCCTCAAACTCAGCCCTCCAGATATTTTTGGCCTACAACTCCCATGATCTCTAGCTAGCAGGATCAGTCAGGGACGCTGGGAATTGTAGTCTCAAAACATCTGAAGGGCCGAGGTTGCTTTAAGCTAATATCTTTTCCAATCTGTATCGGGATTGCTTTTAAGGTGCTTTAAATATGTGCTTATTGCTTTATCACTTGGTGTTCACTGTTCTGGGTTCCTTTCAGAAGAAGGGTGAGATATAAATTTAATAAATAAATAAAACCTGTAGTATTTAGTATCAGCTAGAATTCTACACTTCAGCACTGACCATCACTCTGCATATTGGCTGGAATGAATCAGGCATGAGTGAATTTTGCAATACCCCAAGGTTAACGCAGTCAACCTCCAATGTACAGAATATAATGTCACAGGCAGCAACTTGGCAAAAACAGGAAAGAACTGCTTTTAAAAAAATTGTTTCAGCTCTTTGGGGCCATTATCTTGGCAGTAGATTTAGTTGTTTATTGCATTTTCTCACAGGATCACATGCTGTTTGAGGAAGGGGCCTCCATTTCCAATCAGGAAATATAAAGAGCTAGCAAATTTCCTCCTATATTTTGCCATGCTGTTGCAAATATGCTTATCTATGCATTAGTGAGCTTGATAGTAAGTTCTCTGTGCACTGCAGTTTGGGGGAACTTCTGATTAAGAAGTTTACCTTGCCTGCTGACAGCTTTGTGGTTCGGATTTGATTTTAGTCCATTTGCTTTTAACAAAATTTGATAAAACCCCACTCACCCCATTGCTAAGTTAAAACCACCTCTGATCTCACCCATTTTTCTTCCCCTCCATTGCTCTTCCCACTGTCTTCTGTTATTTGCTATGCCTCCACCCTCCAATTCCCCAACCTCGGCCTCAAGACAAAGTCTTTCTAATCACAACACTCAGATTTTCCTTCAGCCTGGATTGTGTAAGCCACCAGCTTTGTACCACAACATTCAAACGTGATCTACCGTCCTCCTGCAAAGGGTAGCACGATGGTTGGGTGGGAACCCAATGTTCCATAGCCAGTAATTTACGTGACCAGGGCAGGTTCTCAATTCTTTACCGAGTCCCAGCACTATACAAATGTTGGCGGATAATCTTGTAGGAGTGTAAACTGGGGAGACACCTGCCCTGTACAAAGTGATTGGGATAATCCGGCAAGTTGAGAATGGCTGTGTGTTGAAATTTCACCTTCTGCTTGCTGTTGTACAGTGGGCTAGATCAGAAGCTGTACAGTAAAACAAGCAACAACCCTCTGTTAGCAGCAGGAGAGTCACCTGCCTCTATTACTGACCCCCTTTTACATGTATTTGGTGGCTGAAGGTGTTATATTGGGTTGTCGACTTTACTAACCCTCCCAAGAGATAGCCGGCTTCTCACTTGCACCCTGAAAACATGCTGAATTATTCCAAGCTGAAAAATATAGTTTAACAGCTATAAATGTTAGACTGCATATGCCCCTATCTCTCCCCGCTCTGTAGTTAAGCAACTGAAACCTCTCTCGGAAGAGGCACCCAAGTTCTGTTGAACTATTTATTTGATTGAAAATTAGTCGTTGATCGGGGGGGGGGGGAGTCTTGATTTTAGTTCAGGTCAGCAGATTACTCCGTAATGTTCACTGCACAGTTTGCCCGTTGAAAATAATCATGCATATCCCATGAAAAAGCTACTTGCGCCGAACAGCTCCAACACAAAATGGAAATGAAGTGACTAAAATGCATAACAGTTGCATGTTTTTACCCCTACTTCAAGGATTGTTAACGAATAGAAAAATATAGATTTCCTGGTTTTGAGTATTATCCAAAGACTGACTTGCTGGATGAAATTTAGTAGGAAAGTAAAATGACCAAAAATGAAACATTGGCTACATGGACTGATAGAAATAAGGACCCCACTATCAGTTTCCTGGATCCAATTTTATGACACGTGTTTTTGGAAAAGCAAAACAAGGCTTGTCTTGCTTTTATGTCAACTTCAGTATAATGAAAACCAAAGAAAAAATTCAAGTACTGTATCTGAATACATTTGTACTGGTTCAATAATGGAGCCTACACTACAGTTTGAAGCTCCTGCATCTTTGGGGGAGGGGGCTAACTGAGCGCTGTACCCAATCCTTTACCTGGCCCCTTAAGATTAAAGTTAAAGAGACCCCTGACCATTAGGTCCAGTCGTGGCCGACTCTGGGGTTGCGGCGCTCATCTCGCTTTACTGGCCGAGGGAGCCGGCGTACAGCTTCTGGGTCATGTGGCCAGCATGACTAAGTCGCTTCTGGTGAACCAGAGCAGTGCATGGAAACACCGTTTAGCTTCCCGCTGGAGCGGTACCTATTTATCTACTTGCACTCTGACGTGCTTTCGAACTGCTAGGTTGGCAGGAGCAGGGATCGAGCAACGGGAGCTCACCCCGTCACGGGGATTTGAACCGCTGACCTTCTGATCGGCAAGTCCTAGGCTCTGTGGTTTAACCCACAGCGCCACCCACGTCCCTTGAAGATTAGGACAAGTTAATTACGGGGCCTTCTGTATCTCACTGTACCTTCAAAGATGAAGTTAAATGGGGTGCTTAAGAGGGCATTTTCTGTGCAATACCTTGCACCAGGGACCACTCGATGACCATTGTTCAAGATGGCTTTTGGCCACAGCTTAAAGTATTTTAATCCCTTGGGCAGCCTTCCTCAATCTGGTGCCCTCCAGATGTTTTGCACTACAACTCGCACTGATCCCAGGCAGCATGGGCAATGGTCAGGGATGACAGAAATTGTAGTTCATCTGGAGGGCAGCAGGTTGGGGAAGGATGTCCTAGCAGATGAATTATTTTTGTCTGCTGTCCTCTGCTATCTTAATAATATTTGTTCGCTGCTGCTGCTGCTGCTGCTGAAGTATGCTGCCTCGGGCACTTTAGCAATCAAGGCAGAAAAATGACATATAAATATCTTAATTAGTTTAACTGAAATCAAGAGTATGGTAGTTTTATTCCGCTTTCCCAGAGGGGTACATGGTGCTGAAGGGGGCACTTCTGGTCACAGGATTATGTAAAGCTACTCTAGATATCAGATGGTACATTGACATCTCACTTCAAAATTCCAAATTATTACAAGTTGTGCGCTGTTTGGTCCAGCAAAGTTAAGCAGGCCTCCGAGAATTTAGTTCAGTTCTGAGATCTTGACAGTAGGAATCTGGTTTTTAACACGTTATGCATTCATTTGTCACTTTATGCATGGAAGCAGATTGCACCATAACCGTCCTTGTCATCATGCATATCAGCAATACCACGAGACAGTAAATGGTGAGAGCAGATGCTGCGATATACCTCTACTAAGGTCATTCTCAGAGCACTGACAGGTGAAGGCTCAATATCCACCAGCTGAACGGCATTAAAACTCTGAATGTCAAAGGTTGCACAAGGACAAAACACACACACACACACAAACAAACACATACACACACACACCAGTTAGAACTGCAAGGCAAACACAATTAGGCAAATATGGTTAGTCAGGGAAAACTCAGCCCACTGCCTTTTATATACCCTTGGACTTGATGTAAACAATGTGTTGGAGAAGTCAGAGATATAAAATTAACTTATCTTTGGTTGAGGATGAAGTTAGAAAACATCTGAATTTCAAGGGCAAGTTTGTTGTTTTTAACAAGGTTTACCCAGTTTTTATCTGCCTTTCCCCTAATGCAGCGCAGACCCAGATCCCTTCCCCCTTGCTAACTATGGTTTATCAAAAATCTGCAAAAAGAAAGGACTTTTTTTTAATAAAAAAAAACAACTTACACTTTGCTTAAATTGGAACTTTCTATTACCGTGGTGTAAGAAGCACAGAAAATTGCTCTTTAGCCACCTGGTGAGCTATTTGCTTAATGTGAACCTCTGCAAATATTTGGGGAGACAGTACGATTTGGAAAAAAAATATTTCCCATTATCAACCATTTCTTAAAACACGATAAATTTTTACAAAACCTCTCCCAGCCTCCCCTGTATTTACGAATTATTCTCAACATAAAATAATTTTTTTTTGAGGACCTAAAACCTTAAAAAAGGGCACTAAGCAAGGGCTGACCACACACAAGGAAAACACACAAGGCAAGGAAAACACTGGGATCGGTTACAGAGCTTTGTTGTACGGTTGCAAATATGAATTAGACCTTCCGCTTGGTAAGGGTAAAGGGACCCCTGACCATTAGGTCCAGTCGTGGCCACCTCTGGGGTTGCGGCGCTCATCTTGCTTTATTGGCCGAGGGAGCCAGCGTACAGCTTCCGGGTCATGTGGCCAGCATGACTAAGCCACTTCTGGCGAACCAGAGCAGCGCATGGAAATGCCGTTTACCTTCCCGCCGGAGTGGTACCTATTTATCTACTTGCACTATGACGTGCTTTCGAACTGCTAGGTTGGCAGGAGCAGGGACCGGGCAACGGGAGCTTACCCCATCATGGGGATTCGAAACACCAACCTTCTGATTGGCAAGTCCTAGGCTCTGTGGTTTAACCCACAGCGCCACCCACGTCCCAGACCTTCCGCTACCATACTCTAAAAATGTGTCTAAATGAACAGATGTCGTAATAAGCTTCATATTCCAACCCAACAGTGCAACTGCTCAAATCCTACATGCGGCAGGGGCTGGGACTGCGCTATCCGGCCTCACCTTTCATCATGCATTCACCCCATACAACATTTGCATGTTGGACTTCATATTTACATAGGGAATGGCATGAATAGAATGCAATCTATTGTACAGCTCAGTTTTGTGTGGGGCCAACAGGAAGAACTTGTGCTGGGCTCTAGACACCAAGGTCCCTACGGATATATTAAGCTGAATGTGCAGTATCGGATGAGGAAGATACACCCTGAGTGGGGTAGGCTGGTATAATCCCAATCTCCCACCACTCATGGGATCTGAATGTTTGAAAAGGGGTAGAAAGTTAAAGGACCCCTGACAGTTAAGTCCAGTCGCGAACGACTCGGGGCTGCGGCACTCATCTCGCTTTACTGGCTGAGGGAGCCGACGTTTGTCCGCAGACAGTTTTTCCAGGTCATGTGGCCAGCATGACGAAGCCGCTTCTGGCGAAACCAGAGTAGCGCACGGAAGCGCTGTTTACCTTCCCGCTGGAGTGGTACCTATTTATCTACTTGCACTTTGACGTGCTTTTGAACTGCTAGGTTGGCAGGAGCAGGGACCGAGCAACGGGAGCTCACCCTGTCGCGGGGATTTGAACCACCAAACTTCCGATCGGCAAGTCCTAGGCTCAGTGGTTTACACCACAGTGCCACCTGTATCCCTTGAAAAGGGGTAGCACTCAATAAATTTTGCTGTTGTCCAAAGCAACTACGTGCACTTGAGCCCACTCCTTTTAACAGGCTTAGCACACCTGACTCAGCGCACCTTAGCATACCTGGGTCACAATCCAGTGTTCCCTGTCTGATGAAGAAAGGCTTAAAAAGGCAATGCGAGGTTGCAAAACTCTTGGATAGCACATCAGTGTGTTTCTCCCTGCAGAAGTATGGATTTTAGAATTTCTTGGGTCATGCCCACGCAGACAACTGCACACGGCAATTTATTTGCACGTAGACCTTGTTCCCCTTACAAAAGCTGGATTGTGGCTCATTCAAAGCATTGAACAAAGGAGTGGAATTAATGTATTTTTAAAAATGCCCTTACGGTGTCACTGTCACAAGGCTGGAACTGGAAGGACTGCGGTTTATGAAATACGGAGTTCTCTTGCAAGAACAGCTGAAAATTGTAATCTCGCACTACCTGAAAGAGACAATGAATACATTTGCAGGCATTTAATCCCTGATATTAAAGAGAGAATGTGTGAGACAGAAAAACTGAAGAAACTGTAACACTGCCATAGTTAAGCCAACACCGGAAGTTCTGCAAGGTGCAGTACAACATTTAAAAAGAAATCAACAAAGATGCTGTAAGAGCATCATTTAAAATACCAATAAAACATCAATGAATACTTACAGGATTTAAAAAAAACAAAAACATTTTGTAAAGGCCTGTCTAAACAAAAAAAGTTTTCACAGGACATATGCAGAAAGGGAGACACGGTTCCTGCCCAACCTCTAGTGGTAGGGGGTTCAAAAGAGCTGAGCCTGCCACACTGAAAGTTTGGCCCTGAGTGAAGACTAGTTGAACCTTGGGGGGCCACAAGGGAAAACACAAGACGTGCCTGATCACAGGATCTCAGCCTTTCAAGTTGGAGCTTTGGGAACCAGGCCATCCTTAAGGTACTCTGGGTCCAAGTTGTTTAGGGCTTTTTGAATTAATGTAAATGCCTCAAACCTGGCCCAGCAGCAAACTGGCAATTTGCAATTGAAGAAGAAGAAGAAGAGTTTGGATTTGATCTCCCGCTTTATCACTACCCGAAGGAGTCTCAAAGCGGCTAACATTCTCCTTTCCCTTCCTCCCCCACAACAAACACTCTGTGGGGTGAGTGGGGCTGAGAGACTTCAGAGAAGTGTGACTGGCCCAAGGTCACCCAGCAGCTGCAGGTGGAGGAGCAGGGAAGCGAACCCGGTTCACCAGATTACGAGTCCACCGCTCTTAACCACCACACCACACAGGCTCTCAATTTGTATACAATTGCAATGTATACAGGATCTGTAGGTGCCTGATGGCTGGAATGTATATTGATCTTAAACGGGAACGTTATTCAGAAAACTTAAGAACGCATATATGATCCCAGAATCCAATGCAGCCACCTGCTCAATAGTGTACGCCATCTTTATCAGAGTGTATTTTAATTCTTAAAACTCTACAAATTGGGTTGGAGTTGTAAGTGTCTGTTATTTATATCTATATTTTTAGAAACCGCAGAACATTAAGAGTGAAATGTAGTATCAGAAAGTCAAAAGGCTTATGAAGAGACTAGAGAAGCCGGATTAAACCATCACGAGCTTGGGATATCCAAACAGACAGCAAGGGTGGATTAACCACATCAGTATCAAATGCAAGGCAGATAAAGTTTTATGTGGGTTCCTCCAGTTGGTCTGGGTGGCCTGTACAACTACAGTCCTGTGCAGAGGTGATTGGACAGAGCAGAGGTGATGCGTAATGGATAAATCCATTTGATGGATTGAAACTGCCAGCTAAGGGAGACTATATACCCTAGGAAAAACCAATGCTGCAAAATATTCCTCAAGCAGCATTGTAACTGCATTGTAAACAGTTACAGAACTTGTAACTGCTTTTAAACTATACTTGGAGGATTTCAGGCCAACTTTGATAACAGTGCAGAGCTCCAAATTAAAGGGATAATGCTATTGTTGTAAGACAGAAACGGCCAACTCCTAAGAGACTGCGATCTACTCACAGAATAAAAAACTGGCAGTGATCTACCCCATTTTGGGGGGGTTCAGGTCAAAGCTCTTGAGTTGTTTTTTTAGGGAGGAAAGTCCCTTTTTTAAAGGGTTCAGGGCAAACTTGTTGACTTTTTTAAGGGAGGAAAGTCCCTTTTTTAAGGGGTTCAGGTCAAAGTTGGGCCGGATTTTACCACCGCTAACGAAAGGGAGCCAGCAATCGACTGCAATCCACCAAAACCTCGCAGGGAGCTACCAGTAGATCACGATCGACCTGTTGGACATCCCTGTTGTAAGAATGGAGTAGGGGGTGGCGGTGTCAGGTTTTTGCTCCAAATTATTCCCAGGTATATGAAACTGCCTTATATAGATTCAAGCCACTGCGCCAGACAGCCAGCGCTTCATCTGGTTGGCAGCAGTTATCCTGTGTTGCAGGAAGACATGTCTCTCAGCCCTGCCACCACAGACAGAACCTCAGACTTCCTGCATTTAAAGCTCACTATCAAGCGTTACATCACTACCTTACGAAGCACTGGCCATCTCCATAATGCTGGCCTCTCCGTCCTCATCATCCTTTTCATCAGCGGCGTAGCGTGGGTTGTCAGCACCCGGGGCAAGGCAAGTAATTTGCACCCCCTAACCCCTAACCTGCCGTCGCTGCCAGCTTCTTCTTGCTGCTGCCTGGTCTGGTCTGGTGTGGTTCTCTCCCGCGCTCAGCGCTGCGCTGGGCGGCCGCTGCACTGTCCCTCCCCCAGATAGTCCCTCGCTCTCTCTCCGCACCGCACGGCTGGCACCCACCCCCTCCACAGTGGGCGGCGACCCAGCGGCTCGGATCGGATTCGCACAGCCAGCACTGCAGTGAAAGAGAGTGAGTGAGCCAGGTAGGGGCAGAGAGCTGCGAGTGCGAGCACGCCCCCCCCCGATGTTGCACCCGGTGCGGCCGGCCCCCCCTGCACCCCCCACGCTACGCCACTGGTGGCTAGTATTAACACTGTGGTGGTGCACTATTCTACTTCCCTGCTTGTGACCTCTTCAGGCTCCTCCTATTTTTGAAAAAAAGGTCACAGGGCTCACCCTGTCACAACTATTTTGGAACACAGACAAAAAAACTAGTTTGCTGAAAAACTTACCCGACTGGAAGTTTCCAAAAGAAACTGGAATGTGCTTTGTACAGCTTGGCATACTTCTAATTCAGTCCTGCTGAATGCCATTAAATAATCCTTAAGGTGATCACATACATTCCCATCAAGAGCCTGTGTTAAAACAGAAGCAAAAAAGAAAAATCCTATTCATGCTCATCTGGTGGAGTGAATATCCGCTATCTAAATAAAATGCATTTATTCACCTTCATGCTTGGTCATCTTGGGCTCATAAGCATCCCGCAACAGAACTGAAATTGCTACCTACTCCCACTAGCTGGCACTAAAGAGTATTCCAAAAGCCAATAGGGGCTAATAAAAACACTTTTTTTGCATTTTCACAAAGGAGATGTACCTATAACATATATTGGAGATATCAGGCCTGAATAATATATTCAGCTTAGAAAGGTTGCATTTCATCCGCAGAAGTTGATTGTCCCTGCAAGAAACACACAATTCCTATTCGATCAACCATGTTGCTTTCTTAACAAATGCTTTTACTTGAAAGAGTAAAAATATTTAAGGATACTCTAATTGCTAATAAATTGTAGTTGGCTAGTCACAGAAAGTAATAGGTAAAGGACCCCTGGACAGTTAAGTCCAGTCAAAGGCGACTATGGGGTTGTGGAGCTCATCTCGTTTTCAGGCCAAGGGAGCCGGCGTTCATCCACAGACAGCTTTCCAGGTCATGTGGCCAGCAGGACTAAACCGCTTATGGTGCAACGGGACACCGTGATGGAAACCAGAGCGCACGGAAACGCCATTTACCTTCCCCCCACAACGGTACCTATTTATTTGCACTGGTGTGCTTTTCAGCTGCTAAGTTGGCAGGAGCTGGGACAGAGCAATGGGAGCTCACCCCGTCATGGGGATTCGAACCACCAACCTTCAGAAAAAGAAAACCCCTTAATCATGTGGCCTTAGAAATTGGATTTTTGACCAGGATGCCAACCAAGACAGCAACCATCATTGCCACCTGTTCCTCTAACTCTGTATCCCCAAATTAAGGCCAAGCACTCAAGGACCCATTACCTTCAGACTCTGACCTTCCCATAACTATGCAGGGCCTTTGTAGAACTAAGATTCCTTGGCATATTTAGAGGGGAGATACAGTGGTACCTCTAGATACAAATGGGATCCATTCCGGAGCCCCGTTCACATCTAGAGGTAAACGTATCTAGCGACGGCATGTCTGCGCACATGCGCATCGCTTTTCGCCGCTTCTGCGCATGGCATAATTTTGACCGTCTGCGCATGCGTAAGCGGCGAAACCCGGAAGTAATGTGCTCCGTTACTTTCGGGTTGCCGCGGAGCGCAACTCAAACGCGCTCAACTTGAAGCAAATTTAACCTGAGGTATGACTGTATAGGGAAATTCCCCGTATGGATCGCAAATGTATATATGGATACAATCAGGTAGAGGTCATCACACGCTGCTGATTTGCCCCCTGTATACAACACCCAGAGGAAGATTTGTATCACCAGTTGTTAACCGGCTTCCAGGTCAATCCACACAGGAAGTGACAGTTGAACTCCTAGCAGAGAAACATCTATATATTACACACCAGGTAGCCAAATTTGTGCTGGCAGCCGAGAAGCTCCGTTCCAGCTATGTCAATGCACTCCAGTTTTAAAATCTAATGTTGTAAATTTCCTTTTTATGTTGTAAACTGCTACAGGTTACATTGTATGATTTTAGAGGAAAGTTTTCCCTTTTTTCCTCTGTCGTCCATTGTAAAGGCCTTTTTTATAGCCATATACAATAAAACTATCTCTCTCACTTAGTCCTATGCCCATTGCTATAGCTTCTGCCACTTTGCAGAGAATTACCGGAGGTTGTCAAAGTGAAAATGTATGCAGTGCTATTTCTAGATATGCAAGAGAATGATCTGTAGCTAGCATGTTTGCAGCTTTCTCATGTCACCTACTGCATTTAAAGATGTTGGTATCTCTCAAGTTCAGTGTAAAGTGGTTGTCAACAAATCCCTGGATCATGCGAGAAGTTAATTAAACAGGAAAACATTCACGCTGACATTCAGCATATAGGAACTGAACTACTGCTTTAATTGTAACCAGCTGAGATAAAGCAGGGTTTATCTCAGGGTTGTAATGGCTAATTTTGACTGGCCACAAAAGCATTCATATTATATAACAAAAGATTTTTTTAATTCATGGCAAGCAAGAGATATGAAGCAAGTATACAGCCATGGTAGGGACTGCCTTAGGAGCAAAATAAACTAACTTGCTAAGTGCAGATCCTAGAACTGATCAGAAAGGAAAAAGCTAACAATGTGTGAATAGGCATAATGTAATATATCACACTTCCATCAGGGCTGTAATGGCTAATTTTGACTGGCCACAAAACCATTCATATTATATACCAAAAGGCAGAGGGCTGAAGGAAGTACAGTGGTACCTCGGGTTACATACGCTTCAGGTTACATACGCTTCAGGTTACAGACTCTGCTAACCCAGAAATATTACCTCGGGTTAAGAACTTTGCTTCAGGATAAGAACAGAAATTGTGCTCCGGTGGCGCGGCGGCAGCAGGAGGCCCCATTAGCTAAAGTGGTGCTTCAGGTTAAGGACAGTTTCAAGTTAAGAACGGACCTCTGGAACGAATTAAGTACTTAACCCGAGGTACCACTGTATGCTGCTTTGAATTCCTTAGAGGAAAAGTGGGTTTAAATACAACAGTAAATACTGTGATAATGTCTCTTGCTTGCGTGAGTGAAGGGAGGATAAAATGGGGAAGAGGAGAGCCACGTACAGTGGTACCTCGGGTTACATACGCTTCAGGTTACATACGCTTCAGGTTACAGACTCTGCTAACCCAGAAATATTACCTCGGGTTAAGAACTTTGCTTCAGGATGAGAACAGAAATCATGCTTCAGCGGCGCAGCGGCAGCTGGAGGTCCCTTTAGCTAAAGTGGTGCTTCAGGTTAAGAACAGTTTCAGGTTAAGAACGGACCTCCGGAACAAATTAAGTACTTAACCCGAGGTACCACTGCACTTGATGGTTATTATGAGGGCTGCAACAGAGAGTGGGTTGGAGGCGCATTCTATGTGCACTGCATGAAGCTCTGGGGACGCAGAACCTCTGTGCATCTAAGTAACAGGGCACCCCCACAAAGAGGATTCTCTGCATACATGCCAGGATGAGTTGAGGCTACGTGGAATAATAATAATATTATAATAATTTATTATTTATACCCTGCCCATCTGGCTGGGTTTCCCCAGCCACTCTGGGCGGCTTCCAACAAAGTATTAAAATACAGTAGTCTGTTAAACATTAAAAGCTTCCCTAAAGAGGGCTGCCTTCAGATGTCTTCTAAAAGTCTGGTAGTTGTTCTTCTCTTTGACATCTGGTGGGAGGGTGTTCCACAGGGCGGGTGCCACTACCGAGAAGGCCCTCTGCCTGGTTCCCTGTAACTTAGCTTCTCGCAGCGAGGGAACTGCCAGAAGGCCTTCGGCGCTGGACCTAAGTGTCCGGGCAGAACGATGGGGGTGGAGACGCTCCTTCAGGTATACTGAACCGAGGCCGTTTAGGGCTTTAAAGGTCAGCATCAACACTTTGAATTGTGCTGGGAGTTCACATCACCATGATGGCATCTCAAACACACATTCCCCTTAGGAATGAGGGGCAGACAGTGGCAGCAGAGGTTGGGTGGCTGTCTGTCACGGAAGCTTCAGTTGAATTTCCTGCATTGCAAAGGGTTGGACTAGATGACTCTCAGGGTCCCTTCCAACTCTACGATTCTACGATTCTATTATTTATATAGGGGGAAAAGATGCATGCTTAGAGACGTCATAGAATCAGAGACCTGCAATAGACAGAAGCTTCTATTTTTTTTTTTTAAATACTTATTGGGGTTTACAATAAAAAATAAATATAATAAACAGTATAACATATATCTTAACATAATTTCACATTTTCTTTGGACTTCCTCACATCTCCCGCTCCCACTTTCATCGTTGTAACTTTTTGCCAGCAATTTATTATCTTATTTGCATTCTTGTGTCCCATCTGTATATTTATAATCTTATAATTCTCAAAAGGGTTTATATTTTCTCAATCTCACTTATTATCTTAAATCATCTAATTTGGTGGTGCTCAATTATTTATGATCTAGCATCCTGCTTAACATTCACTCAAATTACAATGTTTTTGTAAATAATTCTTAAATTTCTTCCAATCCTCCTCCATCTTCTCTTCTCCCAGGTCGCGAATTCTGCCGGTCATCTCGGCCAGTTCCATGTAGTCTATCAGTTGCATCTGCCATTCTTCCAGTGTCGGTAGATCTTGAGCTTTCCAGTGCTTTGCAAGTAGTATCCTTGCTGCTGTTGTTGCATACATAAAAAATGTCCAGTCCTTCTTTACCACCCCTTGGCCGACAATACCCAAAAGAAAGGCCTCTGGTTTCTTTGTGAAGGTATACTTAAATACCTTTTTCAGTTCAATATAGACAGAAGCTTCTAGGGCAGTGGAAGAGATTATTGCAAGGCATAGCCCATTGACTAAGTCATTTAAAAGTATCTAGTTTAGCTTATATGCCTGTTGTCTTTGTCCATAGAGTTTTCTTGGCAGGGATATTGGAGTGGCTTGCTGGTTCCTGCTCCAGATGGATCACGTTTGGTCAAAACTCTCCATTATGACCTGTCCATCTTGGGTGGCCCTGCACGGCATAGCTCATAGCTTCTCTGAGTTATTCAAGCCCCTTCGCCATGGCAAGGCAGTGATCCACGAAGGAGAGTCCCATGGACTTGAGAGTCCCATGGACTGCAAGAAGATCCAACCTATCCATTCTTAAGGAAATCAGCCCTGAGTGCTCACTGGAAGGACAGATCCTGAAGCTGTGGCTCCAATACTTTGGCCACCTCATGAGAAGAAAAGACTCCCTGGAAAAGACCCTGATGTTGGGAAAGATGGAGGGCACAAGGAGAAGGGGACTACAGAGGACGAGATGGTTGGACAGTGTTCTCGAAGCTACCAGCATGAGTTTGACCAAACTGCGGGAGGCAGTGGAAGACAGGAGTGCCTGGCATGCTCCGGTCCATGGGGTCACGAAGAGTCGGACACGACTAAACGACTAAACAACAACAAGTTTAGCTTATGTCAGGAACAATTTCTTGTACAAATGACTGAAGAAGTAAACATTAGCAAAGCAAATGTATTTGCTAACTTACTTGGTTTCCCCACCTCCCACCGCAATACGTGAACACTACTTGCTTTTAAAACAACTGCTACTCTACAGACTCATTTAGAGGAAGACTAAAAGTTTAAGGAAGATAAGAGCTTCATCAAGTGGTATAATATTAACCGCATCAACTACCTGCTTCCTAAATCTGAGACAGAACCAATCAGCAGTGGTTTGGGGTTTCAAAAATCCATAGGACTTTCAGGAAGTGAAACCAACAGCTTCAAGAGAAATGGCAGGTGTTTCTTTTTTTAACGGCAGGCTGAAATTCCAGTGGGACTTGTACTGTTTTATCATGACTTCAAATGCTGTTTTAATGTGCTTTCTAGCTTTTCCTCCTTGACACAGGCAAAGTTCCTGCTCAAATCTTCAACAGCTGCATAAGAACAACTATGCACAGGATAGCAGTTCTGTTATAAAGTCTTAGAATCACAGGGACGATCCTAGAATTCATACTGCCCTGTGCATGATTCTGCTTCCAACTCCAATGGAAGAACTACCTTTTTCTCGCAATGGACAAAGTGGCATCACATGGTCAAATGTTCTATCTATATATTTAATCAAACCTATTCGAGAAGACTCCCTGGAAAAGACCCTGATGTTGGGAAAGATGGAGGGCACAAGGAGAAGGGGACGACAGAGGATGAGATGGTTGGACAGTGTTCTCGAAGCTACCAGCATGAGTTTGACCAAACTGCGGGAGGCAGTGGAAGACAGGAGTGCCTGGCGTGCTCTGGTCCAGGGGGTCACGAAGAGTCAGACACAACTAAATGACTAAACAACAACATTCCTTTTAAGAGCATGCAAGCTTTCGAGTTACAGAAACACCCTGGATTAAGAGAAAAATAATGTTCTCTAATTGTTAACTGGCAAACTCACACCAGAACAACACTCACTGAAAAGGAATCTGTCTTGTATCTTTTACTCTCTAGGACCTATTGCTTCATATATGTATTTTCATACCTGCACTGGTGTAAAATGATTCAACGTCCTACAAGAAATGGTACCACACAAGCCTTTATTGTGCTGACTCTCCTTGGCGATGAGCCTCAGCACTCAGTATGCACAATTTTGTGCTAGTGTTTTAGAAGCCCCTGGTTCTGCCTGCTTCTCTCATTCTGTCCCTATAACCCGCTTTTTGTACAAATTATACTTGGGCAGAGGGCACACGGGTGGCGCTGTGGATTGAACCACAGAGCCCAGGACTTGCCGATCAGAAGGTCAGCAGTTCGAAACCCCATGACGGGGTGAGCTCCCGCTGTTCGGTCCCTGCTCCTGCCAACCTATCAGTTCGAAAGCATGTCAAAGTGCAAGTAGATAAATAGGTACCGCTCCAGTGGGAAGGTAAATGGCATTTCCGTGTGCTGCTCTGGTTCGCCAGAAGCGGCTTAGTCATGCTAGCCACATGACCCAGAAGCTGTACGCCGGCTCCCTCTGCCAATAAAGCGAGATGAGCGCGGCAACCCCAGAGTCAGCCACGACTGGACCTAATGGTCAGTGGTCCCTTTACCTTTATACTTGGGAAGGGACACAACATGGGATGGCTACAGCACCATGTGTTGCTGTAGTGGTGCGACACCAACCTAAGACTGGCCTGGTGAACTACACAGTGAGCAAACCGCTCAAATCACAAGAAGGAAAAGATTTATAATCCTGAAAAACACAGTCTTGATCTTATTACCATGTCAACGGAACTGTTACTGCTTAGGACAATTTTTGTATTTAATGGAATTTCCAGTTTAACAGTTTCTGGACATTAATAATGAACTTAACATACCTTAACTCTGCTGAGATCAGCAGCAACACTCTGACTAGCAGAAAATATGAGGGGTGGCCAACATTTTCTTTTTTTAGGAAGGATGAACAGGAAAAGCTCATTGCTAGTAGCTGCATTCCACAGCAATTTGGTCTCTTAGCAAAAGTGTATTTGTTACATATTTTAGACGCTTCTCCCTGCAGCAAACCAAAAGCCTCACACATCACTTACTAGGGATCTACTCTTCTCCCCACCTCCCCCAAGTTGTTTTTTGGCAGAAAACACAAGCAGTTCAGCCTAATGGTACATATTTGTTATGGAAAGTTTGAGCCTGGACAGTCAATTTCTGGGCAACTGAAAAGAGTGCCTTATAATGGAAAGAGTAGAGTACTTTGAACTGGCATGTTTGTGGCCCAAACTAAAACTAATACTTGCTTCACCTTTTAGAGATATTTCAACCTCAAGTGTCTTCAAACAATCAAGACTTTTAAAAAGTGTGCATCTAGTCACAGACTGCACCATAGGTGGGATTCTTTTGGAGACCATACTATTTCCCCTCAAGCATTTTAAGGTATTATATCAAAAGTTTAGAGTTTTAGGGAAACACAGTTGCAAGGGACTCCAGCAATCATTTAGTTCGTAAGACGGGCTATCCCATACCTAAAGCACTCTAAAGGTAAAGGGACCCCTGACCATTAGGTCCAGTCGCAGACGACTCTGGGGTTGCGGCACACATCTCACTTTAGTGGCCGAGGGAGCCGGCGTACAGCTTCCGGGTCATGTGACCAGCAGGACTAAGCCGCTTCTGGCGAACCAGAGCAGCGCAAGGAAACGCCGTTTACCTTCCCGCCGGAGTGGTACCTATTTATCTACTTGCACTATGACGTGCTTTCGAACTGCTAGGTTGGCAGGAGCAGGGACCGAGCAACGGAAGCTCACCCCGTCGTGGGGATTCGAACCGCCGACCTTCTGATCGGCAAGCCCTAGCCTCTGTGGTTTAACCCACAGCACCACCTGCGTCCCTAAGGCACTCTAGCAAGTTCCTATCCAGCTTTATCATTTCAGAATAAGAGACCTTTGTGTGGGTGACATGCACACCATCAGAGGAATTGCTGCAATCATACGTACCTCTGAATACAGTGGTGCCTCGCAAGACGAAATTAATTCGTTCCGCAAGTTTTTTCTTCTTGCGAGTTTTTCGTCTTGCGATGCACGGTTTCCCATAGGAATGCATTGAAAATCAATTAATGCGTTCCTAGGGAAACCGCCTTCAGACCAGGTCCGGGGACAGTCTGTCCCCCGACCTCTTCTGAAGGCTGGGGGGGGGGGACAAGGGCTTTTCTTCCCACCCCCAGCATTTTAAAAAACCCCGGGACAGCGGAGGACTTCTCCGCTGTCCGGGGCGATCTTAAAATGCTGGCGGGCGGCATTTTAAAATCGCCCGGGACAGCGGAGGACTTCTCCGCTGTCCGGGGCGATGTAAAAGCCCCTGGGAAGGCAGGCAGGGGGGACAAAGACTTTTGCCCCCCGCCCGCCTTCAGAAGAGGTCCTGGACCTCTTCTGAAGGCGGGCGGGGGGCGAAAGTCTTTGCCCACCCCCGCCTGCCTTCAAAAGCCGTCCGGAACAGCGGAGAAAGGCGCTGCCTTTCTCCGCTCTCCCGGGAAGGCAGGCAGGGGGGAGCAAAGACTTTCGCCCCCCGCCCGCCTTCAGAAGAGGTCCTGGACCTCTTCTGAAGGCGGGCGGGGGGCGAAAGTCTTTGCCCCCCCCGCCTGCCTTCAAAAGCCGTCCGCGATAGCGGGAAGCTCTTCCCTGCTATCCCGGACTGCTTTTAAAATGCTGGCGGTGGGGAGCAAAGCCTTTCGGCCCCCGCCGGCCTTCCTGGACCTCTTCTGAAGGCCGGAGGGGGGGAAAGGCTTTGCTCCCCACCGCCAGCATTTAAAAGAGGTCCCCGGAGATTTCCCTATGGGCTTTCGTCTTGCGAAGCAAGCCCATAGGGAAATTCGTCTTGCGAAGCGCCTCCAAAACAGAAAACCCTTTCGTCTTGCAGGTTTTCCGTCTTGCGAGGCATTCGTCTTGCGGGGTACCACTGTAGTGTCATAAAATGATCTTAAGACAAAGATTTATAAAACAATTAAAAAACAAAACAAAAATTACAGTGGGCCACGAGATAGCATGAAAACCTTTTCCTTAACTGTCGCCTGGTGGCAAAGCTAGCATTTGAGGGTTAACACAGAAGGCGCTTGGTGAATCTCTACTGGAAGAGCATTCCACAAGACCAGGCCAGCCACACGGAAGGCTCAGTTTCATGCTGATGTCAAATGAGCCTCACCCACTGGGGACAAACAGTGATGCTCCTACAGGTGATTTCAGTGATAGAGTGGTTCTGGGTTCTGGGGTGCCTAAGGCAAGTTGCTCAGGGCTTTGTAAGTGAACACAAGGACACTGAAGCTGGCTTGACAGTAAATTTGACAGCCAGTGCAGATGTTTGAACAACTGAAAATCTAGGGACATTAAAAAGCAATAGGTGTTGTTCTTTTCTGAAATTTTCTCTGCTTGGTAAAATGTTAAGCCACAAAAAAGCACCCAATATGGTCTTTTTTAACCGATTTATGTTGTTGTTGTTCTTTAGTCGTTTAGTCGTGTCTGACTCTTTGTGACCCCATGGACCAGAGCACGCCAGGCACTTCTGTCTTCCACTGCCTCCCGCAGTTTAGTCAAACTCATGCTGGTAGCTTCGAGAACACTATCCAACCACCTTGTCCTCTGTCGTCCCCTTCTCCTTGTGCCCTCCATCTTTCCCAACATCAGGGTCTTTTCCAGGGAGTCTTCTCTTCTCATGAGGTGGCCAAAGTATTGGAGTCTCAGCTTTACGATCTGTCCTTCCAGTGAGCACTCAGGGCTGATTTCCTTCAGAATGGAGATGTTTGATCTTCTTGCAGTCCATGGGACTCTCAAGAGTCTCCTCCAGCACCATAATTCAAAAGCATCAATTCTTCGGCGATCAGCCTTCTTTATGGTCCAGCTTTCACTTCCATACATCACTACTGGGAAAACCATAGCTTTTACTATACGGACCTTTGTTGGCAAGGTGATGTCTCTGCTTTATCGGTTTTTATAACCAATTTATAGGTATAGATAAATAGCAATACAATTTTCAGTCTCTTTTGCTCCATCCATCCACCCACCCCCCATGCACTTCCTTCAGCCTTGAAGAGCTATCCTGTCTCTTGACCAAGCCATTTCCCTTCTCTCTAAATCCACTAGGGAGAATCTGTTTCATTCAGATGTTTTACACTGTGTCCAGTACTGATCAGAGTCTGCAATGCTAGCAAAGCTGTATTACTGGATATTTCTCACGTTTCAAAACATGTTTCTAGCCCTATCTTTAATCCTGATAGCTGCTCTGTCTTTCACTGGAGAACAGTTCCGAAATATCATTCTGATTTGGAATCTTTTAACTTACAAACTAACATTAGGGGCAGATCAATGAGGAGGCAAATGGGGTGTTTGCTCCAGGCTTCTAGGCAAGCAAGCAGCCAAGCCAAGGTCAGCTGCTCCCCTAATTGTTTCAGACAGATCCTGGAGACCAAATACAATATTTTGCCTCTTAGGAGAAAAGAGATATATAAAAGATGGGTAGGGATGTGGTAGCAATAGTGGTGAGGACACATTATAAAAGGCTAAGATTTCCTTTGGATCCCCAAAGTCTAGAAATGACCTGTTTGACAAATCACATGGGTCTTTTTGAAAGGCATGCCACAAGATTGATGCAATCACCCGGTTATCAGCAATCTGCTCTCATATCCAGGGCAGGGTGTTTCACAGGGGCTTCCTTCAACATTCAGTAACGCAAAGAACAACAAAACTGCCTCTGTGAAATCAATGCCAAAACTGTTGCGAGAAATAACCATGAACTCCTACCGGCTGGGCTGAATTTTAAACAAATAAGATAGACAGATAGATAGATAGATGCAGGGCACTGTAGAAGTAGTTAATAAATTCTGAAATCTGCACATCGGGGAGAAATGAAAGAATATGTTATGCCACCAAGCTGTGACTGAGTAAGGGAACAGGGGCTGTCACAGCAGAGGCTAAAGAGAAGAAATGAAATGGAGAAGATGACACATGTGTGTGTGTGTGTTTTAAAAACCCCTTTGGGAAAGAGGAAATATATCATCCATTGAAGATTTATAGTGAATCTATTTTATTTATTTTTAAAATAATTTGTTTTATGTACCACCAAATCCCAGGGGCTTGTGAAAAGGACTGCAGTATGTATTACACAGTTTAAAAACCTGAGCTGACAGACAAATGAGTTCAGGGCACGCTCCTCTGCCCCTCCTTTCCTTGATTTAACCCTCCCTCTAAATAAAGCAATTAAAATTAGAAAATTAATTACTGTATGTTAGTGAAATGCAAGCAAGGCATGTGGGGGATTTCCAGGTTATTATCTTTCTTTCTTGTTACTGTATGTCACATATACAGCTATCTCCCTGTTGCACAAAAATCCAATGAGCAATGAGCGGCTGGCTCTCCAGGAACAAGTTCATTCCCTTCAGGACAAGCTCGCTAACCCAGAAAAGATGAGAAGCAGAGAGATTGCTGGATGCGGCCTTTAACAGGAGGGGAGTGAGGAACTGGGGCATGTCTCACACACAGCCAGCACTAAAATCACACAGAGACTAAGCCCACAACAAAATTAAAACTGTTTGGTTAATGCTTTCTTTTGGACTGCATGGATGTCCCGAGGGAATGAAGTACTATGAACTTGCTCATCGTCTTTTGATTTAGAGACAGTGGAAGATTCGAACAGTTCAGAGAGGAAAGAGGAAGCATCTGACTGGAGAAACACCGCCACAACTTGAAGAGTTCACAGTATGTAAAAATGCAAAGAATTCCTTGAGACAGCTTGCCTCTTACTCTTTAGCCACCAGAAGCCAACATACCACCATTTTTCTTTTTCGATGTTATGAAGGTTTAACGCTACAGTGCTTTAACTTTGCAGCCTCCTTCCACCTTGGCACATCTCAAAGGAACTAGTTCCAACATTCTGCAGTCAGCTCTTGTTCACCTTTCATCTAGTACCAAACAGAACCCAGCTCTCCAAAGGACTGCTTGTATTACTAAAGGTTAAAGCATGATTCTGGAAGCACACACAGATGGGACTAGCTGGTGTCAGTTCTCATTTTCTTGTGTGCAGGGCTTTGGAAAAGGCAAAAAGGTCTATTGTGACATTGTATTTTAAGGGATGGAGGGAGACAGGGTTCTAGAACAAGGAGGAAGACACTGAACTTTCAGCACATGGTGGGCTGCACCAAAAAGTACACATGAAGATGCCCTTTCTTTTTCCCCTGTTTTGCAAATGCATCCACACCTAAACTCACCTCCCTTCTTACTCACCCTCAAGGCTGGCTCCCTAAACATATGAATTCAATTCCACCCTTGTCAAAGAAACGAAACACCCAAAGCACACAAAAAGTAAGCACTACAACTAGGAAACATTTAAGCCTGCATTTTTCCATCACTCGATGAAGCCGCTCAAAGTCATTCCAGATTAAAAGGCCCATGTGCCCCAAAAGCAGCTCTAATAAGCCTCTGTGGGGAAAGAACCTGCCAGCTGGGCTACCAAGATGGCCTCTTCCTACACTTGTTGCAACATCTGGGCACAAACAGTATATTCAAGGAGCCCTGAATTCCAGTATCTAGAAACTACAGTCATACCTCAGGTTACAGACGCTTCGGGTTGCACGATTTCGGGTTGCGCACTGCGCCGAACCCGGAAGTACCAGAACGGGTTACTTCTGGGTTCGGCGCTTGCACAGAAGCGCTAAATCGTGACCCACGTGTGCGCAGATGCAACGCTGCGGGTTGCGAACGTGCTTCCCACACAGATCATGTTCGCAACCGGAGCATCCACTGTATTGTGGAGCAAACACCCCAAAGGAACCTCCCTGACCAAGCTGAGAGTACCTCACAGTCTGTCTGTAAGCTGCCCTCTGTCTAGAATGCACAGAGAACCTGCAGCTTAAGGTTCCCACTCCCCCTGGGGAGCCAACATTGCGCATCACCCCTAAAATGCCACAAACAAAAGCAGAGAGATAAATCAATAGGGAGCGGAAGGAAGACAGGGGATTTTGCAAGCTGCCAAACAGAAAGGGAGAGGAATAAATCGGGCAACCTCTCTAAGATACAGTGGTACTTCTGGATGCGAACGGGATCCATTCCAGAGCCCCGTTCGCATCCTGAAGCGAACGTAACCCGCGTCTGCAGGTCACGATTCGCCGCTTCTGCGAGTGACATCATTTTGACCGTCTGCGCATGCGTGAGTGACGAAACCCAGAAGTAACGCGCTCTGTTACTTCCCGGTCGCCGCGGAGCGCAACCCAAAAATACTCATCCCAAAGCTACTTCAACCTGAGGTATGACTGTATCTCAAAAGGTCTGGGCTATCCTTCTCGTTTTTTAAAAAAAGCAAAACAAGATTAATAGCACATACTTTGGGGAGGGGGGCTATAAGACTATGTAGAAAATCTGACCAGTTAAGTTCACAACAATGGTTCCCCACCCCCCAGATTTGATGGTAATTTCATCAATCAAAGTCTCTAAACAGCTCCATGTTATGCAGACCACCGCAGTTTCTTTTTGTCACTTTCTTCAATACAAGTGTTGGGTTGTAACCAGTTCTGCGTGAGCCAAGCCCTGCTAAGATAACAGGACTTTCCTCTCCTCTCCTCTCCTCTGCTGCCTCCCACACGTCACCCCAAATCTGCTCCAGAGGGTCCCCCCATCTGGAGAGGGTAAGCCCCGCTGCGCAAGCAGAAGTCGGTTCCACTGGCGCCACAGCAACATTGGATACAACCCATTGTCTGAAATGTGATTTATGAGGCCAACAGTATAATTCACCAAAACAACTGTAAATCCGGGATTTTATGCACAGCTAAGTATAAAGACTCACATTTAGTGCACATATAATTATGTATTTTTCTAACTTTCAATCAAAAAAAAATTTCAAAAAAGACTCACGTGAGATACTATTTCTAGCATGTTTCAAAACCTTGTGGAGACAGTTCTTCTGTACAGGGCCTGCTTTAACATATTCTTGGGTGGGTGTGGGGAGAAATACTTAAGCAAACATTTTCCAGGAAAATATAATTAATAAGCTTATTTGCTTTGGACACCTGCCATATGCAAAGCCTTTTCTATGATATCTCTCAAGTCGATATACTGCAACACACATACAGAGTTTCTGCTGGGAGTTCAGAAGTAGTGCTGGTATTTTATGCCTGCGCTAAACAAAATTTACTGTTTTTATTTTTTCCAAGGTTTAGATAGAAGGCAGTTCTCTCCCTGCTGCAACCCGAATTGGGTTATCCAAGTAAAACAGAGCTAAAAATACTAGCTGAGCCCCATTCCACACCGATTATGACAGTGCTTTCTTTACCAGTGAAAACTGCAGGAGTGTTAGGGCAGCTGTTATAGCAGCACTTGACTTTTATTGTTTATTTAAAATAAAATAAAATAAGGTATCTGAAGAAGTGTGCATGCACATGAAAGCTCATACCAATAACTAACTTAGTTGGTCTCTAAGGTGCTACTGGAAGGAATTTTATTTTATTTTATTTTGAATATGGCAGACCAATGCGGCTACCTACCTGTAACTATTGTTTGTTTATTTATTGGGACCTTGCTCTTCTTTCAAGGATTCCAGGGCAATGCACACAGTCCTCCGATTGACAACAACCCTGTGCAGCAGGTTAGGCTGAGATATATAGGGAGTTTTATGGATAAGCCAAGACCTGAAGCCTGGTCTCCCTGGCTGAAGTCCAACATTCTCTAGTCACATCACACCATCACTTTTAATGTATTTATTAATCAGAGCTATGTGCAGCCCCATAACCAGAGCTCTCTAGGCAGTTCTCTGGCCACTATTGGAGCTGGGAAGTCCTCTGCCTGGAACAGTTGCAGAAACAAAAGACTACCCTGGGTTCATGAGAGACATACATCTGAAGAATACTGTGATTGTGTATTCTAGGGTCTCATTTGTAGCTCACTGTAATGAGAAAGGGGGCATTACACACACACACACACACACACACACACACACACACACACGTGTCACAGGATCCATTTTCCTTCCAAGAGGTGAGCAGCAGATTTTGCACACGCACAATCTTCACCTTCCCAGAATACGGAAGCACAAGACACAAGGTCCTTATAGTCTGGACCAATAAGTAAGATACAGGTAAAGGTAAAGGTAAAGGTAAAGGGACGCCTGACAGTTAAGTCCAGTCGCGAACGACTCTGGGGTTGCGGTGCTCATCTCGCTTTACTGGCCGAGGGAGCCAGCATTTGTCCACAGACAGCTTCCGGGTCATGTGGCCAGCATGCCTAAGCCGCTTCTGGCGAAACCAGAGCAGCGCACGGAAACGCCGTTTACCTTCCTGCTGGAGCGGTACCTATTTATCTACTTGCACTGTTCGGCGTGCTTTCAAACTGGTAAGTTGGCAGGAGTTGGGATCAAGCAACAGGCGCTCACCCCATTGCGGGGATTTGAACCGCCAACCTTCTGATCGGCAAGCCCTAGGCTCAGTGGTTTAGACCATAGCGCCACCCGTGTCCCTGGACCAGTAAGCACTGTACATCAAATGGAGAAATAGCGCCCAGTTGACATCCAAGGGAGAATAATTCTGTAGGGGTTAGGAGGCTGGGTCCAACAAGAGGCAGCCATCATTGTCTTGACACAGCTGCAATGCCCCCTCAGTTTCTGTTTTAACCTTTAGCAGCAATCAAGGACACATTTCCAAGATTTCCAGTGCAACCGTGAAAACTGAGATGTTCAGGACATTGCACAAGACAACAGATCCCGCAGCCTAGGCCTGAGTGCAACAATGCAGATTCTTATTCCACCCCCCCCCCCACCCCAGGAATGAAGCCTGTACTGCGTTTAACCTCCCCCAACAGTTTCGGAAAATGATAAAGAATGGAATAGCAAGCTTTCAAGGAAAATCACAACCCATCTGTACAATGGCAAGGTCACAGCAATGGCAGATGCCTCAACAGAAGCATCTCCTCAGAAAACCTCAAGTCAGCAGCAATTAACGTGTACAATCTCTGAACTGGATCCGTTCCAGCAAAATAAGTCAGGCATCAAACAAGCACACTGTCAAACAGATCAGTGGGCAGCTGCCCCTCCGATAGGAAAGAACCACAGCACAAATTCCTGTACTTGGAAAAAATAATCTGACAAAGAGATAGAACGTGCAAAATCACAGTTTGCGGTACAAGGGAAACACAGAGGTTAGAATCAAATAATTGTAATTAAATGGTGCAAAATGCAAAACCATCTTGAAATAACATCAGGGATTTTCATTTAGCAAAAACACCGTTGACAGCACTTTGGGGCTGCGCATGAAGGAATTAAGTGGCAGGAGTCGCAGAGGGCTAAACATTCTGCTTCTTCTCCCTTCTCCTCCCCCAGTGCTGGTCCTTCAGTCAAAATTAGCAGCCCTCCCATGGATCCTTTTGTAACAAAGGAAAAACATGCTGTGCCACATCTGTTTTGTTCCCAAGTTTCCAAAGTTTGGGACAGTACAAGGTGTTCTTGATTGTGCACTGGAGATTGCACAAATCTGAAATGGACGCAACGTCCTGAAAGAGGGGAGAGTCCAGACCCCGTTGTCTTCAAGGTCTGAGTGGACGCAAGAGCAAGCCTGGGAGCATATGGCAAAGAATTTAACTCCCAAGAAGGTAAAGCAACATACAAGGTTAAGTGCTCCTAGAGATCTTTCTGATCACTAAGAATTTCTGCAGCCGCCCCCGCCTGCTAACACAGACACCACGTTGTTTTGATGTAACGTGGGTCTCAACATTTCCCTCCCCTTCTCTGATGGCTAGTTTTGTACATCTTCATCAAACAGTTTCCATGCCCGTTGCTTCCTTCTTTGCTCTCCTGGCTCCTATGAACAAATGATGCTGCCGTAGACCAGCGCAGACCACCTACTCTTGCTGGCTATAGTTCCGTCAGGTGGAGACTTCGCCCCTATTCTTTTAATCAAGAGATGCTACAAACTGCACGTGGGTTCTTCTACATACAAAGCATTCATTTTGTCATTGATCTCCCAGCCTCATTTAGATATACAGTGCTACCTCTGGCTACATACGCTTCAGGTTACAGACTCCGCTAACCCAGAAATAGTGCTTCAGGTTAAGAACTTTGCTTCAGGATGAGAACAGAAATCGTGCTCTGGTGGCGCGGCGGCAGCAGGAGGCCCCATTAGCTAAAGTGGTGCTTCAGGTTAAGAACAGTTTCAGGTTAAGAATGGACCTCCGGAACGAATTAAGTACTTAACCCGAGGTACCACTGTACAGGTGGTTTGAGAATAGCTTAGTTTATGAACAACTTGGATTAAGAACGCTGCCAACCTGGAAGTCGGTGTTTTGGTTTGTGAACTTTGCCTTGGAAGCCTGCTTCCTGTTGAGTGTGTTCCATTTGTAAATTGAGTCCCCCGCTGCTATGGGAAAGCATGCCTTGGTTTAAGAACGCTTTGGTTTCAGAACGGACTTCCAGAACGGATTAAGTTCGTAAACCAAGGTACCACTGTATTGGGAAAAGTTGCATTTTGGAAATTTAGCTGAATTTCTGCATTCTAGGTGTAAGGGTGGGGCATTTCTGCATAAAGTACAAGCAACATTACTGTCAAGGTGCAGGACCACACCACCTCAAAGACCACCTCTCCCCATATGAACCGACCTAGATCTGGCAATCATCACCTGAGGCCTTTCTTCATGCGCCCCCTACACGAGAGGTCTGGAGAGTGGCAACACAAGAACAGACCTTTTTTGCAGTGGCTCCTTGTTTGTGGAATGCTTTCCCCATGAAAGATCGCCTGGCACCTTCATTATAGACCATTAGGCACTAGACCAGGGGTAGGCAACCTAAGCCAGTGGGCCGGATTCGGCCCAATCGCCTTCTTAATCCGGCCCGCGGACGGTCGGGGAATCAGCGTCTTTTTACATGAGCAGAATGTGTCCATTTATTTAAAATGCATCTCTGGGTTATTTGTGGGGCCTGCCTGGTGTTTTTACATGAGTAGAATGTGTCCTTTTATTTAAAATGGGTTATTTGTGGGGCATAGGAATTTGTTCATTTTTTTCTTCAAAATATAGTCCAGCACACCACATGGTCTGAGGGACGGTGGACTGGCCCACAGCTGAAAAAGGTTGCTGACCTAAATGAAAACATTCCTTTTCCCTCAGGCCTTTGGCTAATTAAACAATCTATAGCCTTTTAAACAGTGTGTGTGGGAGGGTTATTTGTTTGTTTGTTGTTGTGTATTTTTGTGTTTTTATATTGTAAACCGCCCTGTGATCCTTGAAGGAACGGTAGCATAGAAATTTAATAAATAAATAAATGTCTACGCCCAAAGAAATTCTCTGAAGACACAAATATTGCCACTGGTCATATGATGCTAGACAAATTGCTCCTTGGAAATCAGATATGCTCAAGTATTTGGTGCTGAGGTTATAAAATTATTTGTGTGAAACTTAAGAAGACAAGCACAGGCTAGAATAAAAAAAAACAACACGTCAGCTTAGCTATGATTTAAGGATATTGCAAATCAAAGAGCCTTGAAAGCTCATCCTGGGCTTCAAATTACTAATCCGACCAGATCACTGGATTTTCTTCTTCTTTTTTGGTCCAGCACATTTGTATTCCAAATATGTATGACAGAACTAAAATTACATCATGCTCTGCTGTGCCAAAGTGGTGTGTGTGTGTGTGTGTGTGTGTGTGTGTGAGAGAGAGAGAGAGAGAGAGAGAGAGAGAGAGAAAACGTAAATAATTTAAGAAATTAAGAGGCATGGAGGGTCTCCAGGAAAAGTGACATTAAATTGATTTTTGGATCATCCTCCCAGACTGTATTAATAATTAAAATGGCATTTTGAAAAGCACACTGCACAGTTGTCTGTCTGGGGATTTAAGAGTGCCCATCTCGGTTCTCATATTTCACCCTCAAGACACAAAGTCCAAGCAACGGCTCCTGCACAGGCACCACCAAAATGCACACAGGGGCTCACAATAAGGTCTGTGCACAGAAGGGGAGTAATTGGTGACGCCGCTGAGATTTGAGCTTCTGGGGTAGCGGGGAAGGCAGGAAGCAGGCTTTGTCCTAAACCCAGTATAACGCCTGGTTCACAAGCTCAATAGTGATGAGGGGGCAAAAGTCTCTGAAATCTTCTAAGGCTATACTGGCCCAGCTGGTAAAAATCATAGAATTGTAGAGTTGGAAGTGACCATAATAATAATAATAATAATAATAATATATTTATACCCCCGCCTATCTGGCTGGGTTTCCCCAGCCACTCTGGGCAGCTTCCAACAAAATATTAAAATACAATAATCTATTAAACGTTAAAAGCTTCCCTAAACAGGGCTGCCTTCAGATGTCTTCTAAAAGTCTGGTACAGTGGTACCTTGGGTTAAGTACTTAATTCGTTCCGGAGGTCCGTTCTTAACCTGAAACCGTTCTTAACCTGAAGCACCACTTTAGCTAAAGGGGCCTCCTGCTGCCGCCGCGCCGCCGGAGCACGATTTCTGTTCTCATCCTGAAGCACAGTTCTTAACCTGAAGCACTATTTTTGGGTTAGCGGAGCCTGTAACCTGAAGCGTATGTAACCCGAGGTACCACTGTAGTTGTTTTTCTCTTTGATATCTGGTGGGAGGGCGTTCCACAGGGCGGGTGCCACTCCAAAAAGGCCCTCTGCCTGGTTCCCTGTAACTTGGCTTCTCGCGAGGGAACTGCCAGAAGGCCCTCGGCGCTGGATCTCAGTGTCTGGGCAGAACGATGGGGGTGGAGCCGCTCCTTCAGGTATACTGGACCGAGGCCGTTTAGGGCTTTTAAGGTCAGCACCCACCACCCACTGGCAATGCAGGAAGCTTTCTGCCCAACATGGGGCTCGAACCCATGTCCCTGAGATTAAGAGTCTCATTCTCTACCAACTGTGCTATCCCAGTTTACGTGCTGCCGGGGAAAAACTGCAGAATAATAGGAATAATAAAAATAATAAAATTTTATTTATATCCCGCCCTCCCCAGCCAAAGCCGGGCTCAGAACGGCCAACAACAATAAAAGTAACACAGAAGGATTGTGTATGCAGGGAAGGCCGTGTGCCACTTTAAATCGACCCCTCCCGGCTCCGTTCAAATGTCGTCTGGACCTAAGTGACCAAGGCCAGCTATTCATTGAACCTTTTCAGTGTCAGGTTTTGCAGTCCGATGATCCATCTAGCCTCCAGCTCCAGAAGGCGGCTATCGTTCTCTACTAGTGGTAGAGAAGCCAAAAGCAGAATACATTCATTTAGCCCTGCATGCCTTGGTTCTGCGGATTTTTCTTGCAATGTAGTTGCTTCTCTATCACCAGATGAACTGCTATTTAGTTAATAGCTGACTGGTCAGGGACAAACTTTGTTCTCCAAACTAAACCCCTGCCAGCCATATACATTACGAAGATCCTGCAAAACTTTTCTCATTGTGATCTATCATTGTTCCAAAAATAAGCCATAGGTAAAGGCAAAGGGACCCCTGACCATTAGGTCCAGTCATGGCCGACTCTGGGGTTGCGGCGCTCATCTTGCTTTATTGGCCGAGGGAGCCAGCATACAGCTTCCAGGTCATGTGGCCAGCATGAATAAGCTGCTTCTGGCGAACCAGAGCAGCGCATGGAAACGCCGTTTACCTTCCCGCCGGAGCGGTACCTATTTATCTACTTGCACTCTGACGTGCTTTTGAACTGCTAGGTTGGCAGGAGCAGGGACCGAGCAACGGGAGCTCACCCCGTCACGGGGATTCGAACCACTGACCTTCTGATCGGCAAGTCCTAGGCTCTGTGGTTTAACCCACAGCACCACCCTCTAATATGCCATACATTGCTTCAAAGCCTGCTATTACTACTGCACAGGGTTTTTTTGGCCAGGGGTGGGGATGGTAATAGATGCTACAGACTGTGGAGAATCTCCAGACTGTTTACAAAAGATCAGTTCAAATCTACCACCAGACAGCTGATGACTGGGGACAGGGTAGAAAAAGCTCAGTCATTTAACACCATTTTACGGACATACATTAAAAACCAGGCTGAGATTTTTAAAAATGCTGTTTGTGTGTGCTCAAAAGGTTTGTGCATGCCCAGTGCAGTGCCCTCTCTTGGTGGGGCGTTCATGCCATTCAGACCACAGCGCCTTTGGGACACGACTCAAAATTCGAAAGCACGGTAAAGGGGTAACCACAAGTCCAAAGGCTCTCTGAGCAAGCAGAACTAATTCCCTAGTTTTTTAGATCCAGGCTGCAGATTACTCAATGTCACCAATTCAACATTCAGCAATGCATCACGTTCCACACTGGTTCAATTCAGACATTAACACCAAACACTAACCATAGGTTTAGGACCCAAATCATGGTTTGAGCTTTCAAATGCACACTATCCAAAAGTGACTGCTTTCACTGACTATCTTCTCAGCACCAACAATGGCCTGTAAAATCCAACTATGATTTCCAGTGCTGGTTTACGGCTGACCATAAACCAAACTATCAAGTCAAACATCATACTCTGACTTCAGTAACACATACAGGCACGGTCTGATATATGAACTGACCCATTTTCTCTACTCATAATCTAGGGGGTTTGTAACTTGACAGTGTTTAGCCATAGTTACAGCTTTATTTGGCTGGTATTACACAGTAAGGAAGCATAGAATTATTTTTGAATCTTCCAAAATCTTAAGACACAGCATGAACTTAAGCGCAAAGCAATAACGCTCTCATATTACTCCAACACTGTATCATATAACAGAATCTATAATACAGAGAGGGGAAATATAAATTATTTGACTTAATTTTATCTGCCATTACCTTCATAATATTTACTAAGTCTGTCTGATAGTAGCGATCTTGGTGTGCATTCGCGGCTGCTAAAGTGAGAAGGTAGTCATTCCTCGCGTGAGTAGCTTTGGAATTACACTCAGACCGTCGTGCTTTTAACTATATCAATAAAACAAAATTAGTTGGTAAGCAAATGATGAGCAATGATTAAGACATGAAAGTTTAACATTGTGAAGCAATAAGAGGATGAAATTTAACAGGCCAGTATTTCTTTCCAACGATACCTGCTGGATTCTTTATGGACTAGAATAGGTATCTAATTAGATACACAATTTTGAAATAAAATAAGCAGGGTACAAATATATAATACTTGTCATTTATGCGCTAAGTATTGAGGGCTCGAAACACTTCGTGTATGTTCTTTTCCTAATAACCCCACAGAGCAGATTGTTATCCCAACAATATAAATGAAAGGCTACGCTTGTGACATAGTGGGTTATTTAATGTCACCAGTGGAGATTTTAACTTCATTGGGGACAACATAGCATCACACTACCCCTAAATGGCTCTAGTAAGGAACATAAATAATATATTTTATGAAGGTTGCATAAGTGCTGCATAACAACCAGAAGAATTGCCTGCCACTCCTATAATCTGAGATGGAATCTGAGTCTTTGCCCTTTTGCCTTCTGCAAATTGTGTATTACAGAATGTTCTCGGTGCGAAAAAAAAACATTGTCCTGCCATAAGCAGACTAACTGGGCTGGCAAAGTAGCTACAGGAGACACTTTGCTGTACACAATGAGGTAAGCAAAACAAGACCATATTAAATATAATCAGGTAAACAGGCTAACTGGCCAAAGCCAAGAGCTCTGCTAAAACCCTGCTTGCTAAACCCAGCAGGTGGGAAGGGTTTGGCACTGGGCAGTATTTCCTCCTTTGGGAAGAGGTCAGAGTTGCACTTGTGGCAGAGATGGAAAAAGTTCTCGCAGATTATAGACAGCTATAGCTTGATGCTGAGGAGAAATGCTTAAGAACTTCAAACTCCTGGGTTGTTCTGAATGGATTCTAATGTTACACCTGCGACTGGAAAACAAACCTGCCCTGGTCACAGTTTGGCCAGTTTAATGAGGCTCTGCTTTATGGATTTATGCTTTATATCCCTAGAATTATACTGTGCAACACTCACCTTTACACTTGCTTTCTGTAAGCTTATCCTTGACTGAAAAAGACTAAGTTTAGACCTGTGAACAAAAGTAAGACAATTGATCAGCAGATGTCTAGAAGAGGCATTACATTTAGAAAGCAGCTCATTTGAAGATGCTTATCTCCCCCAATATGGATGTAACATAGACACAGCACTGGAGAAAATGGAGACAACTCTTTCCTAGCGACTGGATTCGATTCTAAAGGTGACCAGCAGAGTGCCTGTTTACAAGCTTGAATTACATCACTAATATTCAAGCAGGGTGCATTACATAAAGCTATTTTAAACACATTTAGACGCAGGGACTGTAGACACATCGTTACATACTTGGCCTCAATATCGGCCTTTTCACGGACAGCATGAGCCATCTGCTCTGTTTCGAAGTACTTCTTCTTGCCCTTAGCTAAATCTTTGACCGTCTCTTGCAATTCGGCCTGGATTCTGGTCAGCTGGTCCACACACTGAACAAAAACACACACAAAAGAGGAAAAACTATTATTGCTATCATCATCAAAGTAGAACAGTAGCTACTACTGTATCCCTAATTCAAAAAAACCAACAACCTTCCATTCTAAACATATTGACACAGGGTATTCGTATTTTGTACATGCTGCTGCAAGCTGACATTGTCTACGATGGGAACATTGCGGACTGTAACCGCAGCCAGTGCAAACTGTTATACTTGGGAAGATGATGCAGGCAAAACGGTTTAACAGATGCTCAGCACAGAGCAAGTGATTGTGCTGCCAAAGTATTACTTCATGTGACCGTGGCCATAGGATGCTGTAAGGGCCACTGGGATAAATGGTTTTTTAAAGAGCACTGAAGAGAAGGTGGTCTACTGATCACCGCCAGCTATAATAGCCAGAAATACAACTCCATTTTCAGGGACCGCACACACTGGGGGATGAGTTTCTCCATCAGGCATTATTTGAGATCATCCCTGAAGCATCAGGTAGGGCATCATCTGTGGAGACGGACTATTGGTTTACCTTGGATTCCTGAGTATGTGTGACTAGGTTGCCTTGCCTCTCAGTAAGGTAAAGGCAAAGGGACCCCTGACCATTAGGTCCAGTCATGGCTGACTCTGGGGTTGCGGCGCTCTATTGGCCGAGGGAGCCGGCGTACAGCTTCCAGGTCATGTGGCCAGCATGACTAAGACACTTCTGGCGAACCAGAGCAGCGCACAGAAACGCCATTTACCTCCCCGCCAGAGCGGTACCTATTTATCTACTTGCACTTGGACGTGCTTTCGAAATGGGAGGTTCACTTAAAAAAATGGCTCTTACTCCAGAACATAAATCTTCCCAAGGCAAGTTCTCATATAAGAGTTATTTTTGTGACGTGCTGATTTTTGAGTGTTACAGATGCTACATGGCATGCAATGTGTGTGTTACAGAGAGCAGCTCTCCCTGCATAACACACACACACACACACACACACACACACACAAGAAATGTGCGCTTAAGTCACGTTTGGAACTCCAAGAGAGGCATTCAGCTACCATTTGCAGTCTCTCCTGATCTATGACAATGGTCTCCAAATTTTCATTGATCTTTCTTGGAAAAATTACAACATCAATTTGCAGAATGCAAGCGAAGCAACAAATAGATGCCATTTCTTGTGGCCTCACCGTTGTGGATACAGGGAACAAGTACAATAATTAATTTCGGATCTGCTATTTATATGAGAATGTCTTTTGATAAATCGGAAGAGGAGGAGGGCCTAGGAGAGCTATCTACCAGCTTCGGCTGATGTGCCAGTTACAGTCTTTGCCGGACAAGGATGGCAATATTAACCTTGAGATTGACTAGAAGAAGAAGAGTTTGGATTTGATATCCCGCTTTATCACTACCCGAAGGAGTCTCAAAGCGGCTAACATTCTCCTTTCCCTTCCTCCCCCACAACAAACACTCTGTGAGGTGAGTGGGGCTGAGAGACTTCAGAGAAGTGTGACTGGCCCAAGGTCACCCAGCAGCTGCATGTGGAGGAGCGGGGAATCAAACCCGGTTCACCAGATTACGAGTCCACTGCTCTTAACCACTACACCACACTGACTACTGCAATGTGCTCTCTGGGGAGTTTTGCTTCAGGGTAGTCCAGAAACTGCAGGGAATGCAGAACTCAGCGGATAGGTTACTACATGGTACAGCCTACCAGAATCCTGTCCTCATACAACCACACTGGCTGCCAGTATATTACCAGGCCAGGTTGAAGCACAAGGTGCTAATTAGCTAGAGGCCTGCTTATCTGAGGGAGCACCTTGTCCTGTACCCTTGAAATCTACACATCAAACCCTCCTGGTTGTTCTGGCACCTGCATGTAAACATCCTGCAACCTCCTTGCTGTGACACTCAGCCTTTGGCATTCCTTCCCCCCTGAAGCATGACAAGCGCCCATCTCAACTGTGTTCTGACATCTGTTACAGACCTATCTTTCTGTTTTTAGATTTCTCTACTGCGGTCGTTTGCTACTGTTGTTATATTTCTCTACTGCACTCGTTTCTCTACTGTGATGTTCTGTTGTTGTTTTAATATACACTGTTTTAATACATTCCGTAAACCATCCTGGAGTTTGATAATTAAGGGCAGCATGGAAATATTTTAAACCAACCAACATAAAGAAAGGAGTGGGTAAGGTGAGCCTGGATACAAAAACCTTTGGTTAAGGCAACTCATACTTCTATACTGATGCGCACAGGGCTTAAAACGGACCTGTCCAACACATGTAAATTAAGTGCTGCATTCTTTAAGAAGCTGCTGCACTGGTGCACAAGTACACCCAAGATTTAGGACTAAAAAGTCCCGACAATAACTGATTGGCATAACAGGCTGCAAGAATTTGCTGAAATGGTGCAGTTGACAAATAGCCTGAGAGGCAATTCAAAACAAAAATTTATGGAAAAGTGGGATAGATATAAGATATATGTTCAAAAATACAGTAAAGGTTCACTATCTATGCTAGCATTCGACTGATGCTGGAGAGAGACTGAGTTGAGAAATAAGACCAAGGGTACATATTGATATAGGAATGTATTAGATAAAAGGTAAAGAAATGTACAATAATAAGAGTACAGTCATTTGTAAAAAAGGAATATACAGGAAGTCCAAAGTGTTGGTGCAGATATGATTTTGGAATAGTTTTTTGTCCTTGTTTTTTTTCTTTAGGTATATAAACTTTGTATATAAACTTTGTTTACATGCTGAAAATTATATTATAATAAGCCTTGTAATGTAATATGATAATGTTTACTGATGTAACATAAGAATGTTAATAAATAAATAAAACTAAAAAAAGAAAGAAAAAAATAGGACTAAAACACACAATACACACAAATGCTTTTGAACAAAACCCAGGCAGCTGCTTATTTGGGAGGATGTGACTTGAACTGAAACAAAGAGGGATGATAAGCTTCTCCCAGTTGCTGCTTTTCAACTGCATTTACACACACGTGCACAAGTTCAGGACAAGATTATTCTTCCACACATGCATCTAGAACTGAGCGGAGGCAAGAAGCAGCTTCAGGTGCGATTTGGAGGAGAAAAGCAGGGATTGGGGGAAGAATTAAATAGTTTTCTCCTGCCACCTCTCCACTGCCCTTTCCCCAAAGCTGTTTTACCCTGTGAGATGCAGTTAAATTAGCGACACACGGTTTAGAACTACCGTATTTTCCGGAATATAAGACGACTGGGTGTATAAGACGACCTCCAACTTTTCCAGTTAAAATATAGAGTTTGGGATATACTCGCCGTATAAGACTACCCCTCTTCCAATGCACACCAAATAAAAATATTAAAAAAAACAGTCTCCAGTCCGGCTCAGAAATCCACTCCACTTCCCAGTGGCCGGGGGTGTGCTTAATGCTGTTGTTGGTTCCCTGCCTTTGTTGTGAGCCTTTCCTTTTCTTTTACTGCGGGGGCTGCTTGGGCTGAGGCAGCGGCCACATGTCTAGCTGCTGGGGCAACGCGAGGCTGCCATTTTGGACCACGTGGTCTACTACCGGGAGCGGTTAGGGTCATTCTGTTGCTGGTGATTGGGGGGGCTTCTGGGGCCAATTTTCAAGCGTATTTCTGCTTCATCTAGAGAGCTTGGTGTCCTCTGATTTAATTTGCTCTCGTTTTGTCCTTTGGTGGGGAGTTGCTGCAGGAGCTGCTGCTGTAGCCAGCGTATAAGACGATCCCCGACTTTTGAGAAGATTTTCCTGGGTTAAAAAGTAGTCTTATACGACAGAAAATACAGTAAGTTCTATCCTAACACTGACCTGCAACCCATTTACTCAATGCAAAATTAATTGCCACGATGTCACTTTAAAACCAGCCGCAGATTAGCATCTAAACTGATGAATTGGTACCTTTCACACTGGACATGTTTCAGGTACCCATACATGAAATATATTGCTACAAAGCTAGGAAATTGTACCCTTCAGCTATTGCATCATTTCTCAAAAAAAGAGGAAAAGGGAAAAAAAAGGAAAAGTAACATTTGCCTCCTTTAATCAGAATAGCCCTCTTTGTGTATTAAGGCACAGGGTTGCCTCTGTACTGATTTTTCTGGCCGGCTGCCTGGGATGCCTTTACAGGATGTGGCTGAATCATCTCGATTTCCGCTACACCCTTAGATCCTTCAATAATTCCTCAAAGATTTTAAAAAGGTACCACACCTTAAATTCAAAGCCTACCCCAGACTAACTGGGAAAAGTTCAAAGCTACCTCCAAAGATGCTTATTTTTCATAGATTTTTTGCAGCGGCACGGGATGTATTTGATTTCACTGAGAAAGCAAGCTGTGATGCCTGTTCTCCCCCAGCTATTTCAGCTAAAATACAAGGCACATGATGGTACTTTGTTGCTTCAGAAAAAAGAAACTCAGTTTTAACTTCAACAGAAAGCATCTGTGTACATCATCTCAAGAGCAGTAGAGTTGAGACAAGCCTCAAGGTCATCTGGCTCAATCGCTAAGCCCCTTTGCCTCAGATGAAACACACTTAACAAAATAATCTTAGTGGGGGGTATATCTCCCCCTCACTCCTCTCTCTTCAAATCTGCACCCTGGAACACAAACGTTTGAAACATCGGATGAACTGTTAGGACAATACCTTCTTCAGCTGCTGTTCTTTAAAACACTTGACTGCCCTGGCAGGTTCAGAAATTAGGTTCTTGTAATTTTCACAGATATTGAGTCTGGATTGAGCCACTTGCACTGTGCCTTCAAGAAATGATTTCCACACTGGATACATGCTCCTAAAATACAAAAAAAAAAAGGAGAGAGAGAGAGAGAAGGTTGGTATCACTTGCGCCAGTTAATGGGCTGTTGGAACCATCAAAGGCCTGCTGTGATAAGCTTGCTAGGCAATTTGAGGGCAAATCGCTCATCTTCATGCTGCTGCAATCCTGTCTTTGGTGAGGTGTCTTTTTCGAGTCTGTGGAATCAGGCCTGACTGTGGAACTGACTTTCGAGTCTGTGAAATCTGACTGACTTTCGAGTCTGTGGAATCAGGCCTGATAAAGCGATTCTGGCTGTCCATCCCACTACTTGCCCTCTTGACCCTTGCCCTTCCTGGTTTATCCGTGAAAGGGTGGGGGAGGAATGAGCAGGTGGATCCAGGGGGTAGTTGGCATATTCTTGCATGAGGGTGCGGTGTGCTGCACTTTGAAGGAGACAGTGCCCTTGGAACCACCTCTGCCCATGAGGTCCAGGACCCTTCATGGTAAAGAGTGCCCATCACCAGCTTCAGTTGCAGCATCAACTGTGCCTTTTCCTGGACAAATATGAGAGAGACAAATATGTCTATTTTTACATGCCCTCTACTGGTTGGCAATTCGAATCCCTGCCACGGGGTGAGCTCCCGTTGCTTGGTCCCTGCTCCTGCCAACCTAGCAGTTCGAAAGCACGTCAAAGTGCAAGTAGATAAAGAGGTACTGCTCCGGCGGGAAAGTAAATGGCGTTTCTGTGCGCTGCTCTGGTTCGCCAGAAGCGGCTTAGTCATACTGGGCACATGACCCGGAAGCTGTACGCTGGCTCCCTCGGCCAATAAAGCGAGATGAGCGCTGCAACCCCAGAGTCGGTCACGACTGGACCTAATGGTCAGGGGTCCCTTTACCTTTACTTACTGTATCGACATCTTATTTGCCTTTTTTCCTCTACTAAATAGCTGCAACCTTTCCTTACAGGGAAGTTGTTTCAACCCCACGATAATTCTGATATTTTACAGGAAAAAGTGTTCTCTCCACTCTCAAGGTTGCAAAGCACAGCACTTGCTCTCCTCTCTATTTAAATCTCCCTTTGTGTAGAGATTTTCAAAAGGGTTACATGGCAAATCTGAAGAATCATGAACTGTGCAGGCTGTTTACGCTAGCCAGATTTAATATGTTTCCCTTAATGATAGTAAGAGGAAGATATTTAGCTTTCCCAGAAGCAGAGTGTCTCTGCAAATGTGGTAGGCAGGAACCTGATATGTTGAAGCATATTTTCTTTCCTTGTGATTTTGGCATTTATGCCAGAAGACAATTGTTAGAGGCCTTGCAACTTAAAAGGCTCGGCTCTATGCAGCCAACGGTTCAGGACCTGCTCTCGGACAGGAATGATCAAATGACTTTAATAGTGGCTAAATTTTTGAGTGCTGTCCATGTGGAAAGACTGGGCCATCATAGAGAAATTTGGTGGTTCTTGATTGGTCGGTGATGTGGTAGTGTTATACTGTATTATTTATGCAAATTGTTATGCTGAACCCGTATTTTCCACAATTTGTATACGGTGTTTGTTTTATAATGTGTGGTTTGCTATGCCTAATAAAGAGCAGCTTGAATGAAACGCTCCATTATTCTTTTTCACCTTTCTATCCTTATCAATCCATCTCTCATGAACTTCCTCCATGGAAGCAACTTATAACATTTAGCACAACAGCATATGCAAATTTGCTCATACTTATTTTTTATACTGCCATTCATCTGAGGATCACAGGACAGTTTACAATATAAAAACACAAAAATACAGTGGTACCTCAGGTTAAGAACGTAATTCGTTCCGGAGGTCCGTTCTTAACCTGAAACTGTTCTTAACCTGAAGCACCACTTTAGCTAATGGGGCCTCCTGTTGCCACCGTGCCGCCGGAGCACGATTTCTGTTCTCATCCTGAAGCAAAGTTCTTAACCCGAGGTAATATTTCTGGGTTAGCGGAGTGTGTAACCTGAAGCGTCTGTAACCTGAAGCGTCTGTAACACGAGGTACCACTGTACATCACATAGTAACCAACAAAACAATACCCTCTTAATTTAAAAGGCCACGGACTGTTAAATTAGCCAAAAGCCTAGGAGAATGTTTTTGCCTGGCACCTAGAGATATATAACAAAGGTGCCGGGGGGGGGGGGGAGCATTCCACAAGCAGGGAACCAACACAGAAAAGGCCCATTCTCATTTTGCTGCCCTCTGGACTTCTCTGAGAGCCCTCAAAAAAGAGCCTCAGATGATGATCGCAGAGTCCAGGTCGGTTCATATGAGGAGAGGCAGCCTTTGAGGTATTGCAGCCCTGAGCCATTTAAGGCTTTCTGGGCCAAAACCAGCACTTTGAATTAGGCCCAGAACTTTATGAGCCACGGAACTTCATAATTTCAATAGCTTCAATTCAAATTTAGCCTCTGACAAAGGGTTCATTCAATGCACAAAAGGTTTTGATGCAGCAGAGACTTTGCCGACAGAGTTGGGATGGGGTGGGAGAGAAGTTCTTCAATTCCTGCCCCACGCCACAGCTCCTCCCACTATTCTGGAGGGTCACCAAAATCTGGAGCAGGTTTTCAGAGGATGCAAGTGTTGCAGGGGGAATTAGTGAAAGTTGCCCCTGCTTTCACCAGAAGGCATCCTTTGCTCCAGAATTCTGCTCTGGGGATGGCTCCTACCCACAGAAACCAAGTTGGGATCCAAGTCCATATAGAATATCTGTAAGAAAATAAAGAGCATTTGATCTTCGGCACGGAATGCCGTCAGCAACGCAAGTGAACTTGCTGAAATTACCTGAAGTCATGTCGATCATCAGTTTTTATTCCAGGCCACTCTTTCTTTAAGTACTGACTAGCCAATTTCTGAATGCCCTGTTTAAAAGAGAGAGAGAGAGAGAGAGAGAGAGAGAGAGAGAGAGAGAGAGAGAATTATTTACAAATGAATTTGGACTCTTGGCATTTCTCCAAAATATTAAATGTGGTTTTTCAGGAGGTGTTGAATTCCCTCTATAGCGGTACCTCAGGTTAAGTCCTTAATTCGTTCCGGAGGTCCGTACTTAACCTGAAACTGTTCTTAACCTGAAGCACCGCTTTAGCTAATGGGGCCTCCTGCTGCTGCCGTGCTGCCGGAGCACGATTTCTGTTCTCATCCTGAAGCAAAGTTCTTAACCTGAAGCACTATTTCTGGGTTAGCGGAGTCTGTAACCTGAAGCGTATGTAACCTGAGGTACCACTGTATTTGAATTCCCAACAGGGCCAGCAACCCAAGACCCATCTATACTCTCAAAGAATGGCATAGCATCCCCTCATGGATCACAGCGCTGACGGCTACTAAGATGCTTCACGGTGCACATTCACGACAGGAGTTAAATACTGGTAGCATGAAAGCTGGTGTTGCTACATTTGTTTCACAGAAAGTCTATGCCCAAAGTGGCATGTGTTTATGCCTGCCACTCCCAAGACTACTTTTTGCTGCCAATTTCAATGAAGCTGGTAACCTTGCAGAGAGATTTTCCTGAAGAGCATCCGTGGTAATTTCAGCTGTGTATTTAACGCTATTTTATTACCACTAGTGATCTGTGTAAAAGAAATCCAACTATTCCTATAAAAGAATTATATGTGAAATCCTTTATGCCTTCTAAGGTAGTGTAGGGGACACGGGTGGCGCTGTGGGTTAAACCACAGAGCCTAGGACTTGCCGATCAGAAGGTTGGCGGTTTGAATCACCACGACGGGGTGAGCTCCCGCTGTTCGGTCCCTGCTCCTGCCAACCTAGCAGTTCGAAAGCACGTCAAAGTGCAAGTAGATAAATAGGTACCGCTCCAGCGGGAAGGTAAATGGCGTTTCCGTGCACTGCTCTAGTTTGCCAGAAGCGGCCTAGTCATGCTGGCCACATGACCCGGAAGCTGTACACCGGCTCCCTCGGCCAATGAAGCGAGATGAGCGCCGCAACCCCAGAGTCGGCCACGACTGGACCTAATGGTCAGGGGTCCCTTTACCTTTATGGCTATTAGGTAACACAGCCTTTATATAAAGTATTTATGGCTGAAGCAGGAAAAGGTTTCACGTATACACACCAAAGGCTTGAATGAAGTTAAATTTGGTTGTAGGTTATAATAACTGGCCTTAAAAAGATTGTATCCATAAATAACACTTCAATAAGTTTTGTGGAGATTCATTTTTGTGGCTTTGGATTTGTGAATGCAGATTTTAAAATTAATTTAATGAGTGATTGTTGACATTTTTCAGTTTATCCAGGAAGGGTGCTTATAATGGAAATTTGAAGTAAATGCTTTACTCCTCCCTTCTTTGACTCTTCAGCGGTGAATATTGCTATCCTGTTTTTTTATGCATGGTTGCTTATTCTGACTTTAAGTTCCTTTAAAACCAGTTTTGTTTAGTTTTTCTGGTGTTATATTAGGCGACTGTTGAAGACCTTCTGTTGAAACGTATTTGACTTACATTAAAATATACTGTATAGGACTGGCCTATTAAGGATTTATTACTGGGTTGTTTGTAAATATAGTGTTTATTTTACTGTAATAAAGAATTCTGGGCCTTTTACATACATTTCCCTCCACAACTCTGTGCCATGGTTGTCTGACCAATTTTTTTAGTGGTTTGTGGGAATGTTGCCAAGGAATTGGGGAGATGACATGAAGCCAATATGGTACAGTAGAAAGACCAAGGGGCTTAGATGTGGGAGACCCCAGAAAATTACTATCACAACTACTGTGGACACGAACACAACTGAAGTATTGCGATACCAATCATGATCTCTTGCAATAGAACATATTGTGATTTTACCAATACCCAGCTAATCCTCTGCACTACTGAACCTAGATAAAAATTCTGTCATTCACCCAAATTGTCAAAAGGCCTGCACATTTTTTGGGTTGGTGGGTGGGATCTCACATACGTAGCCATAAATGGCAGCAAAAGCATCTCTTTTCCAGTGAAGACTAGCACAGTGGGTTTGTATTTGCAGTAAGCGTATAATATAAGGTCCTCCTTGTTCTGTTCTCAAGGACACTTGCTGCTTCTCCTCTCAAAAGGTCCCCAAGACAAAGACCATCACTGTTTGGCTCCAACTGGGAAATCTACCAATAGTTTAACCTTTGGCACAGTTACATAGAGCATGAGGCTTAGGAGTGCGCTCAGTGCTTGCTTGTGGGTCACTTGGCAACCTTTTAATTCAAACAGTCATGGTTGCAATATTTAAATGAAGGCAAAATCCCATTATTGTACATATGACAATTAGTCCAACTGTAAAGATTCGGGCTAAAAAATCTGGGGTGGGTTTTTTTAAAATTCCTACGTAGAAATTAAAAGGTACTGTTGCCTAACCTCTGGATTCCCTAATATTTCAATCTGAGAGTTTGATCACATAATACATAATGGAAGGTAATTCTCATAGACATATGACATCCATGATATATGCCTGAGTATGTTAATTGGTCGTTTTTAGAATCTTAAATACTTTGTGCCGGACACTGCCCTGCACTTTGAATGCAACATGTAGATTTAACCCTTTCCTCCTCATCACGGTCCTGACAAGAATACCCTACATCCCCACAAATGCTATGAACAGCATGGAGAATATGTACTGTATCATATTCTTCAGCCACAGCAGCCTAAGTTATGACCAGCATTTCACACAGGCGTGGTTCACACGTAAAACTAAGCCACCGGTTTATTTAGCCCAAATGTGGCGTGGTTTGTTTGAATGTCCAAATCAAGCCCTACAAACTAATCCTGGTTTCTCTTCTGGAAATAAACCATGATGTGAAGCCACTGTTTACCGTTGGCTTTTGAACCATGGCATGTTCCAACTATGGTTTGGCATTAATGTATAACAAAGGCGGCATTTTTTCACCTTCGCCAAGCTAAGCAGTTGGCTCCTTACCTCTCTCGCCCTGACCTAGCCACTGTGATCCACACGACGGTCACCTCCAGACTGGATTATTGTAACTCGCTCTACGTGGGGCTGCCCTTGAGACTAACCCAGAAACTCCAGCGGGTGCAGAATGATGCGGCGAGACTCCTTACGGGGTCTTCGCTGCGAGATCACATTCACCCGGTGCTATACCAGCTGCACTGGCTCCCGGTGGAGTACAGGATCAGGTTTAAGGTGCTGGTTTTAACCTTCAAAGCCCTATACGGCCTAGGACCCTCGTACCTATGGGACCGCCTCTCCTGGTATGTCCCGCAGAGGAACTTACGGTCTTGAAATAAAAACACCTTGGAGGTCCCGGGCCACAGAGAGGTTAGGCTGGCCTCAACCAGAGCCAGGACTTTTTCGGCTGTGGCTCCAATCTGGTGGAACGCTCTGTCACAAGAGACTAGGGCGCTGAGGGACTTGACATCTTTCCGCAGGGCCTGCAAGACAGAGCTGTTCCACCAGGCCTTTGGCCAAGGCACAGCCTGACTCCCTCCTTTGGCAATCCTCACAGAACTCTAGCCCAATGGTTGCCATTAATTTGATTTGAATTAATTTTATAATGAAATGATTTTAGAATGTTTTATCATTTTACTGTTGTTAGCTGCTCTGAGCCCGGCTTTGGCTGGCGAGGGAGGGATATAAATAAAATTTATTATTATTATTATTATTATTATTATTATTATTATTATTAATGTGAACCTAGAAGCCTCGCTTAACCATGGTGTGCTTGGCTACCTAACTGCAGATGTTGGCAAAACTAAACAAGCTTTGGAGAAACAAGTCGATGGCTTGCTTTCTTGCTTGCCTGCAAGGCAATTCCTAGATTGCTGAACAAAGCAAATGGAGAAATTGTATTGGCAGAGTAGCAAGCAGCCACATTGTTTGCACTTAGATACTCACATGAATATATAATTAACAAGATGAGTGAAAAGCCTTTGAAAAATGGAAAGAAGACAGGAAGGATAAAGAGGATTTTTTTTCATGCTTTAACGCTTTGGTTCCCTCCACCATACTTCCTCTTTAGACCTGACTCCAGGGATAGTTTCTGCAGTTGCAGCCTCTCTGCTTGGGCTAGGGCTCTTCCCCAGCTCTTTGGAAGCCATCGTGGGCAAGGAAACCAACTCCTAGGGGCCTAGGGCCCCCCCCAATAAAATATATTAGGGTGCCAGCCGCGCCTCCCCCAGTTGATGGGCATTACCATTGCCCCTTCACTGCACTCACATGCTCCCCAGCTCCCTTCCTTCTCCACTCTGTTGCCGGGCTTGGGAGCAGGGAGTGATGCCCACATAGGCAAATGGACTGTGTGCGCACAAATCATGTGCGTGTGTTTTAACTCAGCTTTTTATTTCTTATGTTGCCCCACCATTTTATTCTTTTCAATGAGCAGGTAAAGGTTTTATAAACTCACAGCAGAAGAAATCATGGTCTCTTCTATACCAGCCATAAGAAAATATATTTGTTCCTCTCCATGCATAGTCCTCTGATATTATTCTTAAACTTTCACATAATATACCATTAGAAAGGGAAGAGGGAGAGGAAGCTGAAGATCAATGCATCTGTCAAGCAGAAAGTTACGAGTAGCAAAGGCCAGCTCCTCTGAAAACATCCTCCTATGCAATTAGTGAGCTCTCCCCTTTCTAGCCTGTGCTTTTATATTCCACCTTTACAGCCTAATAAGGCTAATCTGAGAGAAGATGAGAAAGTAGTGATGAACTTTCCCCACTGTTAAGGAAAAATTATCTGGTCCAGATAATGCATTTTGTTCGATGCAACCAAGCCATCCTCTGACTGGAATTTAAATTGCAGAATGCTCTGCCCCAGCCTAGTTGAGCTGCTGCAGTGCACTTAGCAATTTTATCACAGGCAGAAGTAACTGCTGCATCAGTTAAGGACTCCATACCCAGGATATTAAAAGGTCATCTTTAAAGTATATTCAGGGATCACTTAACCCCACTGCAGAATACAAAAGAGCACGGCCATATAGGTTTTTACTGTTATTCTCCTGTAGCACCAACACCCATATTTTTCTGGTTTTCCTCCTTGCACTTGCATGCTCTGGCAAAAATGGGAAACAGTTCCAAACTATTTAATGTTTCAAATAGTTAAACCTTATCCACGAAAATTTCCCATTCCCCAGAATTAAAGAAAACCTGATGCAATTCGAGAGGGAGAATATGTAAAAGCAAGGTTTGCCAACTTTTGGACAAGCATCTGCTCTTGTGCCTTTAGCTGAAGCTATTAGTTGATCATAATGCCATTAAAAGATTCACCTGATTCACAGAAAAAGCTGCTGTTAAAAGGCACAGAAATAGACCAGGCTGCCTGCTCCAGTCAACTGACAACCTTGAATTATATGGTGGTCAAATTGTGCAAAGAAGTGAGCATCAGGTCAGAGCTATAGTGAACACTCTCAAGGGCAAATGCAAGGCACTGGCAATATTCTGCCCTAAGCTTTCCCCAAAACTCTCTAGGCAAGTTTTAAAAATAAAAAGTAGATCTTTAATTTATTGTCTTTTCCTTTCTGGGACTAAATCCTTCCAAGGCAACTCACAACCGATTAAAAACATACAATTCATTTATTCTACAGATTACAAACCATAAAACAACTTTTAAATGTCAACATTACATAGAAAGCTCCAATATGTGCTCTGGGTGCACATCACCCCAAAATATGAGAACTGCAAACAGATCATGAAGAGAAAGAGATGCTTACTGAATATTATCCAATTTACAGCTAGCAATTCTGATATACCGTATTTTTCGCTCTATAACACGCACCTGACCATAACACGCACATCGTTTTTAGAGGAGGAAAACAAGGGAAAAAATATTCTGAATGAAACAGTGGACGTATCATTTTTGTGCTTCATGCTGTGGCCACAGACATGTGATCTGATGGTGAATTTGGGGTGACCCAATGCAAAAGTCCTGAGAATCCCTGTGGATCCATGCTTTGTAACCACGTTTTTGCACCATTGCAGCCCCAGGCAACAGTGGGTGCGTGATTTTGGGGGGGCAGGCTGTAGCCATGGACATGCTGTGTGCTCTGATGGTGAATTTGGGGTGACCCAATGCAAAGATCCTGAGGATCCATGTGGATCCATGCTTTGTAACCACATTTTAAGTGGGGAGGGAAGGAAAAACACAGAAGGCTAAGAATGCAGGAGAGGGCTATAACGTGAGGAAAGGAAGGCAAAAGTTCCCCCCCACCCACCCACCCAAGCCAGCCAGCGCGCTCTCTCTCTCTCTCTCTCTCTCTCTCTCCCATCTGCATGTTTTCCGGCTGCCTGATATTTATTTTTTTTAATTGCCTTGACAGAAGAAAGCATTTTAACTGCATTAAGAACTATTTAGCAGCGAAACCTAAGCTTTGCCATCCCTTAAGAGGTACAGACACTGTAATCTTCCAGATCGCATGAATTTACAGGCAAAACACTGTTTAAGGATTTCATCCTTTTAAATTGAAGAAAGCATATTTGAATGCTGTGTGTCCCCAAAAACAAAAAGCAGGAAGTCAAATCAGAATTTTAAGCTGAACCTGTAATCTCTCTTCCCTTCACAAACATTGTTCCCTCCGAAGCACAGAGAGGAAAGCAGACACTCTGCTTTCCCCTCTGCTTGCCTGGAGGGGAGGGGCTTTCCCTGCTCTTTGTTCCGTTTCAGCAAACACAGCAACGAAACAGAGCGGGTGGGCAGTAAGACCCTGAGGCAGAATGCAGGAAAGCAACCACTTCCTCTTTTCCCCTCTGCTTGCCTGGAGGGGAGGGGCTTTCCCTGCTCTTTGTTCCGTTTCAGCAAACACAGCAACGAAACAGAGCGGGTGGGCAGTAAGACCCTGAGGCAGAATGCAGGAAAGCAGCTGCTTCCTCTTTTCCCCTCTGCTTGCCTGGAGGGGAGGGGCTTTCCCTGCTCTTTGTTCCGTTTCAGCAATCGTGAAGCCCGATTTGATTTTTGTCTGATTTTTCGGCTCCAGGGACCACACATTCGCTCCATAACACGCACAGACATTTCCCCTTCCTTTTCAGGAGAAAAAATCTGCGTGTTATAGAGCGAAAAATACGGTAATAAGCACAACCAAATTGCTGGTTAGCAGTTCCTCTTCCAAATCCAGCTTAATGCATTTTGTAAAAATGTTCTAGTTCTAGCTGAGTGAATTTACATGTATATGTATAGCCACTACATAATTTTGTAGTTATTCATCAAAGTCTTAACTAATTTTTCTTTTAAGGGGCTATTTTATAAAGCTGCCTATCACAAAATTATGGGCTGATGTCCATTAGAGAAATGTGACTTTCAAATCCACCACCACTTTGCAAATCCTATGCAAAAAGCTGTAGAGATGCTTCTTTCAATGCCTTCTTTCTACAGAAGTAACAATATTCCACATTCCAAGATAAAACTTCAAGAAATGTTTTCTCTCTCTCCAGACACTACAATACTGTTTCCTCCATTATGACGTACAGTACTAATGGATATTTTAAAAACCTCGCAAATAACTGCAGATGCTATTGCAATAGAGTAACAAATATAATATGAACTCATGCAACAGTATGAAATCCTGCACCACAAAAAAAAACAAACCAAAAAACCCCCATACAATTATCTGTACAATTGGTTAGAGGTTTCATTGTTTTAAAGGAACAGTAAAGCACTGGTGCTTCATAAGTGTTCTCTCTGATTTATATACATTATAAAATGAAATAACAACAACAAACTTTACACACACACAAAAAAAGCAAAGCACTGGTGCGTAATTGCATATTCCTTTGCATGTAGCTGCACGGCTGTGAGCATGCATCACTAACAAGGACTGAAGGCAAAGGTTATGCCAGGACTCTTAGCTTTCTGCTGAAAGTAAATTTGAACACAGGTGAACTCCATCATGCAATCCTCACTGAAGTGGGGCAGTGCAAGAACTAGAGGTGTCTTGTGTGCTGAGGCCACTGCCCCTGACACTGACACAGCTGTTTAATTAGATGGGGTTGGGGCAGTGTGCTTGAACCAGCAGGATCACCAGACTGGTGGCTTTGCTCCACTCAATGCCCTGCTACTGCCAGGAACAGGCTTACTGTACAGACAAACTCTTAAGCGAGAGAGCCTCTCAAGTCTGGACCCTGGAGTTCTCCTACAGAGGTCCCAGCCATACCTGCTGTTGCAAAGGGAAGCACTCCTGTCACAGCCTATTATGATTTCATGCTTATTTTCCCAGGCTCCCCGCCATTTCTCTGCAAGTAGGACCAAGGTAGGTAATAAAAGGAAAGGGTTACGAGATGGTGGTGGAAGCTGCATGGAAACGGCTTGGAGCTCCAATGGTCTCACTTAAGAAGTTCATGGGCTGGGCCTTTTGTTTTATGCATACACAGTGAACGGTAGAGCTGGAAGGAAGCCCAGAGGCCATTTAGTCGAACCCCTTGCAGATGCAAGAATCACAGCTAAAGGATCCCTGGGAAATGGCCACCCAAGCTCTGTTTGGAAACCTCCAGGGAAGGAGAGTCCACCACCTTCCAAGGAAGTCCATTCATAGTTGCACCTAGGTTCAAAAGGGATGGTACCACATGGAGCCACTCTTAGTTTGTGAATGCCGGGGGCAGAATCGGTGAGAGTGTTGTACTGCTGCTCTACCCAACCCAGCCATGTTGATTGTCTTAATCAGTTGATCGCATTATGGGCAGTTCTTTTAAAAATGAAAACAAGTCCAAATATGGGTTATGAAAATGGAACAGGTGAACCATGCTGTGGTTCCAAATGCAATTATTTCTTTTATTAAAGGATATGAAAGGGGGAGAGTTAGCTTTGATGGTAGTGTGAGGAAAACAAGCCCCTCTCCAGGGGGGCAGTGGGAAGGTCATTGAGCAAGACTTGGAAAATAGCCATGCTGTCAACTATTATAAATCTGATACATTTGGCCTTGCGCCTTTCCACAGGGAAACCTTTTAAAGTTTTATTATAAAGTGCTCCATCCAGATCTCTCACATAACATCTACACTGCAAAATAAAGAAGTTTTTTTTATATACTTCTTTTCTGGATATCCTTTTCTGCAACACACTGCTTCTATAATAGCCCTAAACAAATATAAAAGTGGGTGGAATATTTTTTGCTTTGTCTTCTCTTTGCATTGTATTAAATGAGGGCATTGCTGTAACTCTGTGTGCTGTTCCAAAGTCCAATGATAAATACCTATCATTAAATGCTGAACACTTTGCTGTATCACACAGTACATACAAGCTAGCCAAATTAATGGTTATTTCTTGGTTTGGTTAACAGTATCCTTGACTGGTCCAGGGGAGCTCTGATCTCTATGTTCCGCATGCATGTAGGGCCACATTCTCCCAGAACAGGTTTAGTGTAGTGACTGAGACACATGCTACTAAGTCCCTGGTTCATCTAGTACATGGGTAGGCAAACTAAGGTCCGGGGACCGGATCCAGCCCAATCGCCTTCTAAATCCAGCCCGCGGACGGTCCTGGAATCAGCGTGTTTTTACATGAGTAGAATGTGTCCTTTTATTTAGAATGCATCTCTGGGTTATTTGTGGGGCCTGCCTGGTGTATTTGCATGAGCAGAATATGTGCTTTTATTTAAAATGCATCTCTGGGTTATTTGTGGAGCATAGGAATTTGTTCTTCTTCTCCCCCCCCAAACAAAAAAATAGTCCGGCCCCCCACAAGGTCTGAGGGACAGTGGACCGGCCCCCTGCTGGAAGAGTGTGCTGACCCCTGAACTAGCACCTCAACCATGAACAAAGAGTGATTTTAGGTGAACCACTGTCTCAGACCCAGCCTCTCATCAACAATAATACTCCAGGGATTGAACTAACTTTCTCAGGAAGGAAAGTATTGCGGAACTGAGGCAAGGAGTGGTGACAAGAGATGAAGTTCTAGGCTTTGCTGGCAAATTAAAATCTGAGTCTGGGTTAGAGTTCTCAAAGTCCTAAAATGTGAAAATGGTGATCTTGAAAAAAAGAAGAAAGAAAGAAAGAAAGAAAGAAAGAAAGAAAGAAAGAAAGAAACCGGGGGGGGGGGGGTTGAGTAACTTGCCTTTAAGATCAGCCTCTGGACCAGAGGACTGGAAAGAGGGCATTGTGATACTCTTCTGGAAAAGGGACCCAGAGGGGAGCCAAGAAACTACCAGCTGGTTATCTTAATGTCTGCTCCAGGAAAATGGGTGGAAAGCACGATTAAGGATAGACACAGGAAGCAAATGGAAGAATGTGCTTTGCCAAGGCAGAAACAGCAAGGCTTCTGCAAGGGTAATTCTGGCCTCTGTAATCTTTTAGGGTTTCTTTGAGTGTGTCAGCAAGCGTACAAATGGAGGCAATCTGATCAGCATTGATCAGTGTCCTTTCATTGATAAGAGTGACATGGTGCAAAGTGAAAATAGACTATGCCGGATCACAACAGGCAAGGTAATAGATACAAAGGTAACTGTGGCAGGTGTTGGCTAGAACTCCCCAAAAAGAGCTGTGGTCTTCTGAAAGCTGGCTAGTCTGGACCTGCAGTTAATCCCACTCCAGCTAAGGGCCATTGCCCAATTTTGCAGTCACTGGCTCTTAGTGTGTAAGGGCAAGGAACATATCAGGGGGCACCATCCACATCTAAGGACTCTGGTAAAGTCACCTCTTCTGGCCTGGATGAAACCTGCAGCAGAGGACTACAGGTCCCCAGGCAATGCCAGATGGGAAACTGAGACCAGACACAGAACATGACACACATTGAGTATTAATCCCTAATCAAGTCATCAGTCCCTTTACTTTTCCACACTTTTCAACTGCCTCAGAATTCACCCTTCCTCCAGGCACCTCAGAATCCCCACCCAGATGGGAATGGAAGTCTATTCTGTCTCAAATTAAATTCTAGTTTAAATTACTTTACCACCAAAAAAGGGGGAAAGATTAAGTGCAGTTTCCCAGAAGGATGTGTCAGGATCAGGGGCCTGAGCTGTGGTGAGTGAGACTTAGTTGAGAATACTGAATCATTCCTTCTTCCATCCCATTCAGCTGAGCTCCTACCTCTTAGATGGCTCAACCACTTCTGCCTTCAGAGAAGACTTGTTGCTAGCCTGTGAAAGGAACCCTTAGCTTCTGTTTTTCATCAGCATGGTATTTTACATTTCTTTTTAACACCGACTTTCCTAGCTTTCTTTTCTGCCTGTCCTCTTGCTTGGCTGATGTTTGCTGGTCATCCTTTCATCCCTGTGTTCTTATGTTCTGAATGTACTTCTGTTCTTGCTTCTAGTACCAGACATGATCTTTGGATGAAGGATGATATGTAAATTTAATGAAGAATGGTATTCTTGCTTCAGAATATCCAAATTCTAACAGAATCCACACTAACCTAAGTCCTGCTCACAGTGGCCAAACTAAGCCACAGCAATAAAATACCCAGTCTATTGTAGACAGAGGCAGATCAGATCTAGAAGGTGGGACAACTCCTTCCCTTAGGATGCAGAAGTCTCTGAAGACCATACCTGTCAGATCCAGAGGGAGGCATCATCCTGTCAATGTCCTCCAGTTCATTCTTGCAAATCATGGAAAGTCTCTCAAATCCTCCAAAAACAACCCCTTTAGATGAATCATTTGCTGTGACATACATTGCTCCCTCCTTTTTTAAGGAGCAAGCAAAAAAAGGGAAGTAGGGACGCGGGTGGCGCTGTGGATTAAACCACAGAGCCTAGGACTTGCCGATCAGAAGGTTGGCGGTTCAAATCCCCACAACAGAGTGAGCTCCCATTGCTTGGTCCCTGCTCCTGCCAAACTAGCAGTTCAAAAGCATGTCAAAGTGCAAGTGGATAAATAGGTACCGCTCTGGCGGGAAGGTAAACAGCGTTTCCGTGCGCTGCTCTGGTTCGCCAGAAGCGGCTTAGTCATGCTGGCCACATGACCCGGAAGCTGTATGCCGGCTCCCTCGGCCAATAAAGCGAGATGAGCGGCGCAGCCCCAGAGTCGGTCACGAATGGACCTAATGGTCAGGGGTCCCTTTACCTAAAAAAGGGAAGTATATTGATTTGAAGTCCAACTGCAGATACAGGTATTGTTGAGCAACTTCATAGGAGACTGAAGAATGTCAGCCTAATGCTACAAAAAGCAGCTTTCTCATTTTGGTACTCCATGCCCTATAGGTTGATAGCTGCTCAGTGTGGGGATTCAGGACACTAGAAAGCATCATAACCATCTTTTATGTGGATACCCATCAGATCATCCTAGAACCATTGCCAGGGAAAGGATAGTTCCTCCTCATACTGGGGGAGAACTGCTAATCCTAACACCCAGCCTCTCATGCCATACCTTAAAGTGGTCATATCACAAATCAATACTATGTGGAAAGCTGCTCATTTCGTGTGTGTGTGTGTGTGTGTGTGTGTGTGTGTGTGTGTGTGTGTGTTTCAACCAAGCTAACATATTACCAAAAAGATGGTGGTATCCAGGTAATAAAGGCTGACACCTTGTCATTTGCCAGATGTTTATATGCTTGTTTTTGGGTATGCCCAATTGGAGCTTTACACTGGATTAGATGAAGTCTGTGCTTAACCATTTGTGTAAGATTTTCACTTATTTCTTGACTCTGATATTTAACATACTCCTTTTTATCTGTGCTTTTTCTAATCTGTGTTCTTTCTAGACAAATATGTCTAAGCAACGGTGTGAAGGCATCTCAATACACCCCCTGAAACCCAAGTGTTTTTCCCCCAATTCCACTGAAACAATTTTAAAATATATTTAAAGGCTCCCTTAAAAGCTCCCTTCATCTCATACATGATTAGAGGACGTGCTTATAAAAATACGCTGTAACAGCTCAAGTATTTGAGCTATGTTAGTCCAAAGCGAGAGTTGAGCAACTTTAAAAAGATTCCTTTTAAAAGAGCTGTGGCCAATGCAACCCTGAGGTTCTCTTAAAATAGAAAATGCCTCCTTTGTTTTCCCCACATTACTGAATACCTGATAGACTTGTAATCACTGCAGATGTGTTTGCATTCAAGTTCCAAAGGTAACGAGCTTTAACACCCCAGGATACAGAATTGTTAGGTGTCAAAATACTGGCAAAGTGTGTCTGAAAATATTTATCATTTCAAGTTGCAAAGTCAGCTGCGCTCTGTGCTAACTGCAAAGACAAATCAAAATAACTTACATTTTATTCACATACCGAACTGACCATAAGGTGCTTTTTAAGAAAGCTGACCTTACAATTAAATGGCATAAAAAGCAACAGCTGAAAGGGTGATACCACCATGCTTTCCACAGCTGGTGGCTGAGGAAAGTGCAACACCCTGCTCTGACTGTGGATTTCCTGCCTTTATTTTTTCCATATGGGTGTCAAATTTAGCCCATCAGTGTTGGGCTATATGTTTCATCACCTAACAAAGTTTGCATTATTTTTGAAAGTACTAAGGTGTTTTTTGCTTAAGCTGTCTAGAAAACAATGCTTCCAAACTCTAGTTTAAAAAAATAAATGAATTAAAAAAAGGTTTCGAATATACATTTCCACCATTAAATATCCACATTAATCGACTTCCCTTCTTCCCTTTCCATGGTTCTTTTAATTTCCCCATAGTTTCTGCATATTCGGAAAAAACCCAACCCATCTAATTTTCCCCAATCCTATTTCTTTATTATACATTATACTGTCAAATTTACCTTAATCCTGCTAGCATTTTCACTTCTTTACAATTATTTTCCAAATATTCCACAAAGATATTCCACTCCTCTTCAGATACGTGACCTTCTTGCTCTCTTAATCTGCTGGTTAGACCTGCTAACTCTGCATATCATATCATTTTAAGTTACCATTCTTCCTCCTTAGGGACCTCTCTCACCCTCCATTTTCTGGCTAACAAAATCCGAGCTGCTGTAGTTGCATACATAAATAGGTTTTTCTGACTCCTGGGTACCTCTGTCTGCACCATGCCTCTGGTTTTGGGTGGAATGTTCTTTAAAACATTGTTTTCATCTCATTGCATATCAATTCCCAATATTCTTTGACTATTCTGCATGCCCACCACATATGACAAAATGTTCCTTCTACTTCTTTGCATTTCCAGCACACATCAGATTCAGATTTATACTTCTTTGCTAATCTGCTCAGAGTTAAATACCACCTATATATCATTTTCATTCTCTTCAGATCGTATAAATCTTTCGCCTTTTATGAAATCTAGTTTTACAGCAGAACACACTTGCACAGCTTAAGCTTGCATTCATGGCTGCTATTGGAAATATTGGCTTGCTCTTGCTTGGCGTTTGGTTTAATAACAGAGGCAAGCCTAAAAGACAATTAAACCAGGGATTATGAATTGTTGTTGTTGTTGTTTAGTCATGTCCGACTCTTCGTTACCCCATGGACCAGAGCACGCCAGGCACTCCTGTCTTCCACTGCCTCCCGCAGTTTGGTCAAACTCATGCTGGTAGCTTTGAGAACACTGTCCCACCATCTCGTCCTCTGTCGCCCCCTTCTCCTTGTGCCCTCCATCTTTCCCAACATCAGGGTCTTTTCCAGGGAGTCTTCTCTTCTCATGAGGTGGCCAAAGTACTGGAGCCTCAGCTTCAGGATCTGTCCTTCCAGTGAGCACTCAGGGCTGATTTCCTTCAGAATGGATCGGTTTGATCTTCTTGCTGTCCATGGGACTCTCAAGAGTCTCCTCCAGCACCGTAATTCAACAGCATCAATTCTTCGGCAATCAGCCTTCTTTATGGTCCAGCTCTCACCTCCATACATCACCACTGGGAGAACCATAGCTTTAACTATAAGGACCTTTGTTGGCAAGGTGATGTCTCTGGGATTATGAATATGTTATATTTTGTACCCATCCTTCACCCTAAGGTCCCAAGGTGGGTAACCTTCAGGCCCAGGGGCCACATTATGCATTTTTCTGGGTTACCTTGGCCCCTGCCATCCCTCTGTAGCTCAGACTAGGAGATCAAGCTGCACCGCTTCTTACCTGACACGGCTCCCTCCCATCAGGAACCAAGAGGGCTAAAGTCTAATCTGGGGTGGCAGAGTCAAAGAAGAGGTATGTGCTCACTTGCCTTAAAGGGCACTTCTCCCATTCAAAAATGAGAGATTATCCCAAGGCCTCTGGGGTAAATTTCATTTTGCAAAGAAAAGAGCGCCTACTGGATTGAAACCAGCATGCACACATGTACACGGCTTCTAATTTTAGAATCCTGGCATAGTTTTTAATCTGGGTTCAAGCCCCACGTTAGGCAAAAGATTCCTGCATTGCTGGGGGTTGGACTAGATGACCCTTGGAGTCCCTTCCAACTCTACAGTTTTATGATTATATGAACTGTAAGTGTACTGAGTCTGGGAGAACAGGATCTTCCTGGAAAAGCTGCTGGGGAGAGATAAAATAAAGGGAATTTGGATATTTAATTTGGCACATTTTACTAGAGAATCTTCTGCTATTCTATTTTATGCAACAAAGAATCTTAGTAGTTGTGACCGTGGTTTATATTGTATGTGTGGTGCCTGATGATTTTTATGGTTATTGCTGTTTTTCCTTTTGTTATTCTTCTGAATGATGCCATGGCCTATGGCTAGTGGAACAAAAGTCTATGATGATGATGATGATGAATTCTTGGGAGAGAGGGTAATATCATCATGATAGAGGTGGGAGAAATTCAGCCATCGAGGCTAATAAAATTAGTCATTCCTCGTGCAAAACATTAGGAAATGTCAGATTTTTAGATATCATGAAAAACTCTTATGCCTTCAGGGTACTCAAGGGAGACATACTCAGATGACAGCTTTCAGATTTTTCTAGTCCCTGAATGTGCGCACACCAGGTAGACAGGTTTTTAGCTTTTGGGAAAGTAATCTAACAATTTGTAACCGTTTCCAGAATAGAATATCGAGGTTATTCCACTGTGGCAAATAAACCAGGAGTCCTGTGCCACCTAAAAGACAAACATAGATATTATGGACTCACTTATGCGTCAGCCAGTCCCCAGTTGTCACTTGTTTACTTAACTATATCTATTTTTAAAACTTGCATCTTACTTCCCATCCCCCCCCAAAAAAACTCAAAAGCGCCTTGCAACAACACAAGATACAAAATAAATTCACAAAAATGATTAAACCACACCAGAAAATACCGCTTCATAAAAGCAGAAGCATTCCTAAAGCAACACAGAGCAACTCTCAAATCTCAAAAAATGGAAACAACCAAAACATATGCACCATGAGAAGATACGTTCTTCTGCTGAAGACCTTCCTAAATAACATGCTTGTATTCACAAATGGACTGGGTGGGTGAGAAACAAAAAGCAGAAGCTAAATCTCAACAAGGCAGAAATACAGTACTATAGCTAGAAGTTCCTATGCCCAGGAGTTAGTTTCTGCAGCCTGTGGTGTGAAAAAAATACAGTGGTACCTTGGTTCTCAAACGTCTTGGTTCCCAAACACCAAAAACCTGGAAGTAAGTGTTCCGGTTTTCGAACGTTTTTCGGAAGCTGCACATCCGATGCGGCTGTTGGCTATTGTTTCCGGGGTGCCTGCTCCAATCAGAAGCCGCGCCTTATCAGAAGCCGTGAATTAGGTTTGTTATTATTGTATATTTGTTTATTGTTCCCCCCTTTTTCCTCCCCCTTTCTCCCCCCCCCTTTTTGTGTGTATCATTTTGCTTTGTGGTTTGTGTTATTATGATGGAAAACTTAATAAAAATTTATTTTTTTTAAAAAAAGAAGCCGTGCCTTAGTTTGCGAACATTTCGGAAGTCAAACGGACTTCTGGAATGGATTAAGTTTGAGAACCAAGGTACTACTGTATTTGGCGCTTTTGCTATTTATTTTGCGTTTTTGAGGCTTTTTCAGTTAATATGTTTTTGTGACTGCGCGGAACCCAGTTCAGCTACTGATTGATTGTGTGACTGCGGAAACTGATAAAAGCTCCCCATCCAAACAATGACTATCATCAGTGCAGGTAAGAAAAAAAAAAATTTTTTATTTTTATCACCTACAATACTGCTTATTTATTCTGTAATACAGTGGACCCTCGGGTTACTTTACCTTCGGGTAACATAATTTTTGGGTTGCGACCGCAGCAAACCCGGAAGTGGATGTGCCGTTCGCACGTGCGCAGAAGCGCTCTGCGGCAGCGCATGCGTGCGCAGAAGTGGTCCTCCGGCTACGAAATCTTCGGGATATGGCCGGGGCCTCCGGAACGGATCCCGTTCGTAGCCGGGGGTACCACTGTACAGTACATTGATTATTCATTTCATTTTATGGATCAATGGACTCATTAAGATAGTAAAATCCATGTTAAATTGCTGGTTTAGGGGGTTTTAAAAGTCTGGAACGGATTAATCCGTTTTGCATTACTTTCTATGGGAAAGCGTGCGTTGGTTTTGGAATGCTTTGGTTTTGGAACAGACTTCCGGAACGGATTAAGTTTGAGAAACAAGGTACCTCTGTATGTAGGAACAGATATGCAGACTGGGGTTATTCCTGGATCCAAGCATGGTCACTAGAAGCTCGGGAAGTCTCTGTTGCACTGGATACCTTTTCCCGGCTTCAGTTGGTTCATTAGCTACAGCCATTCCTAGGGAAGTATCGTTATAGCCAGGGCTGCTGCAACAAACACTGTGCAAGCCTTTGCGTGGCGAGTTCCCGCCCCCCCCCCCAGTGGAAATAATGACACAATTATTAAGGTTAATGGGCTAAATAATTAGCATGCCAGAGTGGTGCATGCTCTAGTTATCTCTTGCTTGGACTACTGCAATACGCTCTATGTGGGGCTACCTTCGAAGGTGACCCAGAAACAACAACTAATCCAGAATGTGGCAGCTAGACTGGTGACTGGGACTGGCCACTGGGACCACATAACACGGGTCCTGAGCGATCTGCATTGGCTCCCAGTACGTTTCCGAGCACAATTCCAAGTGTTGGTGCTGACCTTGAAAGCCCTAAACGGCCTCGGTCCTGTATACCTGAAGGAGCGTCTCCACCCCCATCATTCTGCACGGACACCGAAATCCAGCACCGAGGGCCTTCTGGCGGTTCCCTCATTGTGAGAAGTGAGGTTACAGGGAACCAGACAGAGTGCCTTTTGGGTAGTGGCGCCCGCCCTCTGGAACGCCCTCCCTTCAGATGTCAAGGAAATAAGCAGCTATCCCATCTTTAAAAGACATCTGAAGGCAGCCCTGTTTAGGGAAGTTTTTAATATTTAATGCTGTATTGTTTTTAACACTTGATTGGAAGCTGCCCAGAGTGGCTGGGGAAACTCAGCCAGATGGGCGGGGTGTAAATAATAAACTTCTTCTTCTTCTTCTTCTTCTTCTTCTTCTTCTTCTTCTTCTTCTTCTTCTTCTTCTTATTTGGAGCTCTTGGAGAAGACTCAGAAGCTTCAAACTAGCTGCCAGAATTTTAACCACTGAAGCTGGATGGAATCACTTGATTCTAAAACAGGGGTAGTCAACATGGTGCCCTCCAAGTTTGTCCCAGCAGCACCAGCCACCACAGCCAGAGGTCAAGGTTAATGGGAGCTGTAGTCTAACATCTGGAAGGCATTAAGTAAGTTATTCCTGCTCTAGAGCAATGGTTTGTCACCAACCAGGGTCCACAGAGCTTCTCTCTCTATAATATTTTCCCCTGCTTGACAAGAGTGTGCCATCCTGATCGTTGTCAGGTCCAGTATACAACTCTTTGGCCTGAATCCTGGTATATTACAAAGACCCCTATATTTTTATCTCCTGCATCTCTAACGATCTCAGTTTGGATGCTCTGTTATTCCAGGCCAGAAAAAGGACAAAAATCTATATCCCAGAAAGAGATGTTATATTTAAACATTCATGAAGCAACCTTATCGGAAAAAGTGGCATTAAGTGGGAGACACTGTACCATTTGTAGGAACCACGTCAAACAATTGCTTATGCCACTGCAAACCCTTCATTATCCAAGTACAAAAGGCAGCTCTTAAAAAGCTGCCTTATCATAAAAGTGTATTAACCTGAGACACATCAATCCATAACCATTCCACAATTACATCAGGAAGTGGTGACAAAAAACAGCATGCATTAGACAGAACTTTTGTGTCCTTTCAAGAACTTCTCAAACATACTTTCTAATGACGTCAGTTCATAGGAAGTCAGCTATCGTGTGTAATCTAGTGACATGAATTAACATTTACATACTGGGTGTTATGTGTGCATGTACACACAGATGTGAGTATATTGATGTGAGAGAAAGGGCTGGCTAGATATATTATAGTATACCTCTTTAAATATAAACAGTCCTTCTATTTGGATTTCAACTTGATGTCTTAATATAGTTTGGCAAGAAGTAATGCTTTGAAGATCAGCAGCATTTTATCATTCTTAAAAGGGTTAATGACTAAACCAAACAGGGGCTGCATAGAGAGGTCAGAATGATGTGGTGAAAATCCATGCAGCCAAATGGCATGTGCCCCCTACAGTAAACAACAACAACAAAACAACTAACAACAAATATTACTTTATCAAAATACATTACATTTTATAAAGAGGTACAAATGGATCTAGCTTCGTAAGCCCACTTTCCTGGCCAAAAAAACACCTGGGGAACATTACACATGCCTCTTACAAGGAGGTTAAAAAAATAAATAAATGGATGCATTTAGTAGGTATTTTCATTTTTATTTTATTTCTATTTGCTAAATAGAAATTATATTCATATCCAGCATTTTCTGAGGTTCATGTAACTTCCTGCAATGAAGTATCAGTGAAGTTTATCATCTTCCATAATTGGTTACCAGCAACTTTCTCTTTTCCCATTTTCTATTATTATTATTATTATTATTCTCAATCATCATCATGATTATTTACTTGCTCCGCATAGGTGAACTGGACCATTAGCCAATGCTGGACATTTAATTTATAGAAAACATTTTGAAGTTTGGAGGGGTTTCTCCCCCCCCCCCACAATTCCCACACCCCTAATTAATATTCATGAGGATAATTTCACAAAGGCAGTTATAAAACTATGTCAGAGAGGACCTTCAAAATATCATTGTGTTAGCATAGAAGTAGGAAATTCCTTCGCTCCCTTGAAAGGGGGGATTAAAAACCCAACACAAGCATTTACTGAGTGATTAGTTTTATAATATTTTAATCAAGTTATTCATTACGCAGAAATAACACTGTGGAAACAGAGATAAACGTTGCACAAAGGCTAAGTTCATTTGTTCTGGACAGGTGGCCAGTCTGCTCCTCCACACTGGCACCCAGAGCCCGCCCACAATAGTACTAAAGACGATTATGCAAATAGCCACTATTCCCTGCTATTTTCCCAGGAAAAGGGGTCCATGTGGAAAGAGCGATTGTTTCCCAGTCATGTGGAAAAACAAACCAGGATTTCCCTCTCTGCCTGTTCCCCAAAGGGGAGGAAAGGAGAGAGAGGGGGAAAGAGAGCGTGCAGGCGGACGTGTGTGCTGAAGTGTAAGAGAGCAAAATTAACTTACTCGCAACTCACTCCCCAAGTCCCCCTTTCTCCTCCTGTTCCACAGCAGCGTGGCACAATCGGAAAGAGAGGTGGGCAAGAGAGGGAGAGGGAGGGAGATCAAAACAGAAGATGTGCTACCTCTAGAAGACATGTTAATACAGGTCAAAAGCTGAAGCTGCAGGAAACAAATTCTGCTACACATCTCGAAAGCTCTGTTTCATGATGTTTCATGATTATCAACTATATTTCCAAAGATTTTATATAATTTAGGAATCCCTATAGTTAAAGCTATGCTTTTCCCAGTAGTGATGTATGGAAGTGAGAGCTGGACCATAAAGAAGGCTGATCGCCGAAGAATTGATGCTTTTGAATTCTGGTGCTGGAGGAGAGTCTTGAGAGTCCCATGGACTGCAAGAAGATCAAACCTCTCCATTCTTAAGGAAATCAGCCCTGAGTGCTCACTGGATGGACAGATCCTGAAGCTGACGCTCCAATACTTTGGCCACCTCATGAGAAGAGAAGACTCCCTGGAAAAGACCCTGATGTTGGGAAAGATGGAGGGCACAAGGAGAAGGGGACGAGAGAGGACGAGATGGTGGGACAGTGTTCTCAAAGCTACCAGCATGAGTTTGACCAAACTGCGGGAGGCAGTGGAAGACAGGAGTGCCTGGCGTGCTCTGGTCCAGGGGGTCACAAAGAGTCGGACACGACTAAACAACTAAACAACGACAACATGTAAATATTTATAGCATATGCTTAGTGATGCAAAAATATAAATTCATGCAACATTACCTGCTATCTGGTAATTACAGCGGTGTATAGGTCTATTTGTGGAGGCTGGCTGGGCAGGGGGTTGGACAATTTTCTTTGGTTCATTTCAACTCCTCCCTTACTTGCCTTCCTTTCAGAATTACAATTTTGCCAAGCCTCTATGAGTATTGTATGCCAGTCAGGCCACATGTGAGGAGCAACAAGAACTGGCAGGCTGCAGATATCACTATCATTGCTCACATTTTCAACAGGCATATATATCCTAGAACAGAGGTGGGGAACCTCAGACCTAGATGTGGCCCTCCAGGCCCCTCCATCCAGGCCCCTCCATCCACCCAATAGGAGGGAGGGCTCTCCAGGCCACAAGCCTCACAAGTCCTGCTCTGCGCTATCACTGGTACTGGGAGCAGCTGCCAGGACAAAATAACATTGGTCCTGAAAGACCTTCACTGGCTCCCAGTACATTTTCGAGCACAATTCAATGTGTTGGTGCTGACTTTTAAAGGCCTAAATAGACTCGGCCCAGTAAACCTGAAGGAGCATCTCTACCCCCATCGTCCAGCCCGGACAATGAAATCCAGAAAGGATCTCCCTCTCTGTGAGAAGTGAAGCTACAGGGAAGCAGTCAGAGGGCCTTCTTGGTAGTTGTGCCCACCCTGTGGAACACCATCCCATCAGATGTCAAGGAGATGAGTAACTATATGACCTTTAGAAGACATCTGAAGGCAGCCCTGTATAAGGGGATGTTTTATTATGTTTTTAATACGTTTTATTATTATGCTAGACTGGTGACTGGGAGCGGCCGCCAAGACCACATAACACCGGTCTTGAAAGACCTACACTGGCTCCCAGTACGTTTCTGAGCACAATTCAAAGTGTTGGTGCTGACCTTTAAAGCCCTAAATGGCCTCAAAGGCACTGTAGACATGAAGGAGCGTCTCCACCCCCATCGTTCAGCCCAGACACTGAGGTCCAGCGCCGAGGGCCTTCTGGCGGTTCCCTCACTGCGAGAAGCCAAGTTACAGGGAACCAGGCAGAGGGCCTTCTCGGTAGTGGCGCCCTCCCTGTGGAACGCCCTCCCACCAGATGTCAAAGAGAACAACAACTACCAGACTTTTAGAAGACACCTGAAGGCAGCCCTGTTTAGGGAAGCTTTTAATGTTTGATGTATCACAGTACAGATGGGCGGGGTATAAATAATAAATTATTATTATTATTATTATTATTATTATTATTATTTGAGCACACAAGCACAAAATAGTTTGGCAAAAAAATAAATAAGAGGAACCAATAAATCCATGTTCAAAATGACGAACTGAAGTGCCTAGAGAGAGAACGCAATGGTCAATAAAAGTAAAATAAGGGGGCTGAATGAAATCTTTTGTTGCTTACTGGCATGTTGATTTTTAAGATGATGAATTACTCGTCAGCAGTAACAAGCAGCAAAGTGCTCTTTAATTTCCTGAATTTCCAGTAAGTGATGACAAAACTGAAGCTATGATAATCAGTGGCTGAGAGCCAATTCTGAAGGATCTCACTCAAGGACAGTGTAAAAACTTAAGTACCTTTGGCTGATATATATGCAGCCCTCTCACTAAGAACAGACTACAATGCCAGTCATCATCAGGTGCAGAAATGTAGGACTTTGAGATTTCAATACCACAAGAGCCCCACACACCAGACCAAACATTCCACACACAGGTCCAACTGTCCCTCCTCAGTATAGAATTAGTTGCTCAATTATTTGGATTCCAGACAATATTAAACAAATTAAACAAAAAAGCCTACCCTGAATAAAGAAGAAAAAAAAAATCTTTTTCTGACACCTGTATCCGAAGTTATGAGACTTTCCTGCCTCTGCCCTGGAGAGTTCCATAACTCTTGGGAACTCTTCCCACTCAGGGAAGCCTGTTCCACGCATGGGTAGATACAAATGACTGTCACCCACAAATTCTAAATACCAAGCTTAGCAGACAAGATTTAATATAGATCATACTGGAAAATAGCAAAACTGTTCATTTTCAAACTTCCGATGCAAACAGAATTCCACAGCACTGACAATAAATGGAATTTCAATTCAAAATCTTTCTGAAGGTGGAGAGCAGGATTCGTTAAAAAACCGAGTTCTCTGAAAACCCAACTCCCCCAAGGTATTTTGATATGGCTGAGGTATGTTGGGAAGTGGAAGTGAGAGCTGGACCATAAAGAAGGCTGATCGCCGAAGAATTGATGCTTCTGAATTATGGTGCTGGAGGAGACTCTTGAGAGTCCCATGGACTGCAAGAAGATCAAACCTCTCCATTCTGAAGGAAATCAGCCCTGAGTACTCAACTGGAAGGACAGATCCTGAAGCTGAGGCTCCAGTACTTTGGCCACCTCATGAGAAGAGAAGACTCCCTGGAAAAGACCCTGATGCTGGGAAAGATGGAGGGCACAAGGAGAAGGGGACGACAGAGGACGAGATGGTGGGACAGTGTTCTCGAAGCTACCAGCATGAGTCTGACCAAGCTGCGGGAGGCAGTGGAAGACAGGAGTGCCTGGCGTGCTCTGGTCCATGGGGTCACGAAGAGTCGGACACGGCTAAACGACTAAATGACAACAACATGTTGGGAAGTGCAGCTGAACACCTGCCTTCCTGACCCATGGCAACTTCTTGTTGTTGTTGTTTAGCCGTTTAACTTCTTAGAGCTAGCCGAAGAGGACTGACTGGTTGGTCCTGGGAGTGAGTGATGCTTCACTAGAGGAGACAGAGGTACTGTGTCATCTGACTTGAAGGAGGTGGTGGCACGTCCCCTCCTTAAGATGATTTCTCTGAACCCAGAAATGCCAACTATCCTCTTTGGAGGCTGTGACAAATATCCTCTTTGGAGGGCACAGGTGGTGGCAGGCCAGCTTCAGGCATGGATGAAGGAAACAGATTATCTGAAACTGTTTCAGTCTGACTTCATGCCCAGTCATCGCACAGGAAAAGCCTTGGTCACCCAAGGGGGATATGGTGTGTGGGGGACTGTTCAGTGCCATGGAAGCTGGTCTGTTGGATCCTGCAGGCTTCGGTCTTGCCCCCTATGCTATTCTACATCTACCTGAAACCACTGGAAGCTGTCATCAGGAGATCTGGTATCAACATGCAGATGACACCAGATTTCTCTCTCTACTCCATCTGAATCAAGAGATGAGGTTGAAGCGCTAGACCAGTTCTTGGAGGTGGTGATGGGCTGGATGTGGACCAATAAACTGCAGCTGAATCCTGAAACTACAGAGGTGTTTATGAGTCTGGGAGGTGGGAAGATGGGCTGCTCTGGACGGAGCTTCACTCTCTTCGTATGGTTAAGTCTTTGGAATTGGGGCTTCCATAACTAATATGGCAAGATAACAGGGGAATGCCTAGTTCCGCAGAGAAGCCGCAAGAAGGAATTGAAAGGAAAGGTTTCCCCAGACAATTTCCTTCACGGGCAAACGGCACTTGGGAAATAGCAAATTACCAGTTTAATTTAATGGCATGCAACCTAGCTCTTATCACACAGCAACTGAAGGACAGCTCTCACTTGGGTTTTGTTTTTCCGCTCATGAGTTACTACACTAGCTCTGCATCTTAACAAAAACAGCCAGCAGCAGTTGCTAAGCCAGACAGTGTCTCGTCTCCCTGAAAGATGTGCCAAGAGGAGGAAAATCTCTTCCCTCCACAAAGGCTATTTCACGAAAACCGGACTTTTCTTTTCGGTCCGCAGTTCTAACAGCCTCATGCTCCTTTATTCAAAGTTACAAAGCAGGAGGAAACAAAGTATTTCCAGGATTACACTGAAAACACATTTCTTAGAATGGCTGGCAGGAAATAGGGGAAATAAACCCCAAGGCAGGTTTAAGTTCAGATTTGTTTTTTTCTTTTAAAAAAGCCAAGTTAATTGTCAGAGTCCTTATAGATTTCCTTGAGAGCTTTCGTCACATCTTAACATAAGAAGGGTTTGCTGGATCAGGCCAATGGCCCATCTTGTCCGGCATCCTGTTCTCACAGTGCCCGGCCAGATGGCTGTGGGAATCTGGCAGGCTAGATCTGAGAACAAGGGCCCGCTCCCCTCCTGCCGTTTCCAGAAACTGGTTTTCAGAAGCATTACTGGCTCCAGCTGTGGAGGCAGAGCCTAGCCATTGTGGCAAGTAGCCCTCACCTCAATGAATTTGTCTAATCTTCTTTGAAAGCCTGCTAGGCTATCGCTGCCTTCTGCTGTATGAGTGGAGGTGGCCAAGAGAGAGTCTGTCTGTGTGCTGACTAGCAATTTTAAAATAGAGATGGGGGTATTAAGTTTATTTTGACTCTAACTTCTATGGAGAGGGGAAGGGGTTTCTTAGTGAGAGAATAACGTAACACGTAAGTCTTTCGAACTGTTGTTTATTCATTCCAGCTCACTATTGCGTTTAGTAAGGTGAGTTTGAAGTGAAGAGGGCATGACCTTAATTTTGTGAAGACCACAAACTTCACCTTTACAGTTCCTGAATCACTTCGTTGTTGTTGTTTAGACGTTTAGTCGTGTCCGACTCTTCGTGACCCCCTGGACCAGAGCACGCCAGGCACTCCTGTCTTCCACTGCGTCCCGCAGTTTGGTCAGACTCATGTTTGTAGCTTTGAGAACACTGTCCAACCATCTCGTCCTCTGTCGTCCCCTTCTCCTTGTGCCCTCAATCTTTCCCAACACCTGAATCACTAAGTCACCTTAAAACGTTTTCATTATCTGTATGAAGTCTGGTTTCTGCTTGCAGGAGAGTGATAATTAAACCTTTCTGGAAGCTACAAGGATTAGTATGCTGATCTTTTTTTCCTTTTTCTTTTTTTTGCAACTACTGTGGAACAAGATGTCAATTGCTCTTCCCAGGTCAAGTCACAGATAGTTCATGAGCTGTATATTTTATATTAAACTCATGCCGGGTGCACGAATGTCATGATCCATAGACATAAAGCATGTAGAAAGTTCAGACTAGCACCTATCGTTACAAGCATCACGTAAGCCTCCATGATTGACAGAACTGACTCATGGAAGGTAGGTCTAAGCCACTGACTGTCACTAGGTCATGTGGACATGAAGGAAATTTTGCATTCAGCTACCCTCCTTTACTGGAACATACTGCAGCTCAATCGGCATGTCCTTGAATCACTTTTCTGGCTTCAGAGATTTCATCTGGTATCACCCAAAGATTTTCAAATAGATCACCACAACTGTAAGATTTAGAAATTTGCCTTAAAATAAATCAGAACAGAGATTCCCAAACTGCTGATGCCAATATCACACTTAGTGGTTTTCCTAAATATATGTTTACACTGATCAGCACAACACTATCCACTTCCTTCCCTGAGCCACTAGCTCAACACTCCAGTGTGATATAGAAGTCCCATCATTAACAGGAAACTGTATATGGGAAGACACTAAAGGGAGAAGAGGGCGCGAAGGATTTGTCAATAGAATGGAGAAAGTAAAGGAAGCTACGAAAGCTAATCTGAGGACAGACACACAGCTCTTCTTACATGAGCTAGAAAACTGACCCAGATCCTGTGATCATCATCGGAGGTCCTTCTTCATGTGCCTCCACCACAAGAGGCCTGGAGGGCGGCAACACGAGAGCAGGCCTTTTCTGCAATGGCCCCCCTGTTTGTGGAATGGTCTCCCTAGGGAGGCCCTCCTGGCGCCTTCATTACATATCTTTGGGTGCCGGGCTAAAACATTCCTCTTCTCCCAGGCCTTTGGCTAATTAAAGAATCTGTGGCCTTTTAAATTTTGTGTGTGCGTGTGTTTCTGTTTGTTACTATGTTATGTACCGTACTTCTGTTTTTTTATATTGCAAATGGCCCTGTGATCCTCAGATGAAGGGGCAATACAGAAATTTAATGGATGATAATGTAATAGAAAACTCAATTTTCCACTTCATAAAGAAGGATCTGCAATCCCATATGACTCCAGTGTTGCCTCACTCCGTTTTTTCAAGAAGTGAGCAGGTGGCAACGGAGGGAATTGTTACGTTTTCTCCTTACCTCTTATGCCCTTAAGGAATTGTCAGGGGGTTTCAGGAATTTTCCTGAGCAGAGTCCACACACATGCACACACAGGGATAGACAGCTTTTTGTCTACACAGCTATGCTTGTTTGGAGATTTTTGTCTCCTCCATATAAAAAATAAGTAACCTCAGGGCAAACTTCTTTTAAAAAGAAGAAGAACCGATACCAATAATTGGCAATAATACTCCTCCTGTACCTGTATACAGACTGAACATCTGCATTGCATGAGTATCTTGAAGCCAATGGCAATAAATAAAGCAAAAAAAATAAGTAGTCTGTATCTCATAAACACACCTCTTTTTATCCAAGCGCTGCTTCTGGGCTTGTGGCCAATGTGATATTTAATTAAAGTCTACTCACTCTTGATTCTCTCTCAATAACTTGGTTACCATCTTCAACAGCCATTAAAGGAATCTCATTACACAAACTGAGCTTCTGCTGAATTTCCAGATGTTGCAATGGTGTGATTTTGAAAGAAGTGGCAGCTTGAAAGCCAACAGAAGGCCACAGATAGACTTTTAAAATCAGTGAGATGTCATAGTTATCCGTCTCCTCCGCTGAGGGATGGTGTGAATTTGAAATTGTACTCCCCCGGCCTAGGACAACACACAGCCTTCGATAACAGACAGATTTTCAGGAGGGGACTTTGCCCGCACTCCCTGCTTCTCCATCCCAGATTTGTCCTGTCCTATAATATGCTGTATGTATGGAAGTGAGAGCTGGACCATAAAGAAGGCCGATTGCCAAAGATTTGATGCTTTTGAATTCTGGTGCTGGAGGAGACTCTTGAGAGTCCCATGGACTGCAAGAAAATCAAACTGATCCATTCTGAAGGAAATCAGCCCTGAGTGCTCACTGAAAGGACAGATCCTGAAGCTGAGGCTCCAGTACTTTGGCCACCTCATGAGAAGAGAAGACTCCCTGGAAAAGACCCTGATGTTGGGAAAGATGGAGGGCACAAGGAGGAGGGGACGACAGAGGACGAGATGGCTGGACAGTGTTCTCGAAGCTACCAGCATGAGTTTGACCAAACTGCAGGAGGCAGTGGAAGACAGGAGTGCCTGGCGTGCTCTGGTCCATGGGGTCACGAAGAGTCGGGCATGACTAAACAACAACAACAACAACAATAATATGCTATTAGGCAAGGGTATTCCTGTGATTGTACTAAGGGCCTTACATTTTAGAGACAGGGAAATCGAACCCTTCTTCCTGTACAAAGCTGAGTGTGACCTTACAAGATAAACCTTGGAACTGAGGCTACCTTCCATATCTCATCGCCAAGGAAGACCATTACCTAGCCATTGTGGATAAGGAAACCTGAGTAATTAAACTGGTGTCTTGTTACCGAGAGACTAAAAATATTTCAGATTCCCTACAGCTCTGTCAAAGCAATGAGCCAAAACCAAACTACTTGGAGAGAGTGGAGTTTGCTCACTATTGGAAGTTCAGATCTTGCATTAGTCCACTAATGTTTCTCCATGTGGGAAGAGGCTGGGCATTAACTGAAGGGAAAAGGAAGTCTTACATGCGCCATTCTGACTTCTGTAAAAGGTCGACATGCAACATATAAAGTGACTCTTTAAAATATGTGTTTCATTCCTCGTGAGCAAAAAGCACGCTGAAGCTAAAATCGAAGAACTGTTTTGGTCATTACATATACATTAAGCTTGCAACTTACTATGTCAGGGATGAGGAACCTTTGGCCCTCTGGACGTCGCTAGAGTCCAACTTCAGGCAGCTTTTACCTAAATAATAACCCATTGAGAGGGCTTATCATTCTGTGAAATGAATGTGTGACTTTCAGCCAGTCGTTCCTAAAGTCAGTGTACGCATGATTTCTTTCTCTATAGTTTGCAATTAACCAGCAGAGTTATAATGAAATCATCTGTTAAGGGTTTTAAATTTTGTATGAAATATTTTGTTCAATGCGGGAGACATTAAGCTATATGTTATCACTCTCACACTGAACAAAATAACATTTGCACAGGAAGTTCACCAGTCCCTGGGATCTGAACCATGATCTTTCACACACAATTTAAAACCCTTAACAGATGACTTCATAGCACAGAAATTATGAAAGGGGAAGAAAAATCTAAGCATATTTCCTTTACCCCATTGTAGTGGCTAAATAAGATCACATTGCTCACGGCAGTCAGTCTTCTGGCCATTTGAACTGGAGTTTGAACCTTATCACTAAATGCAGCACTCCTTCAAATTAGGGTATAATCTTTTTAAAAGGAAAAAAGAAGGACCTTAGGGCTACAGAGAAAGTTATGACAATTTTCGAAGTGCTCAGTGAAATCTCAGAACACCCTGGGGAAGGACACGCCAAACAGGTCCTAGTGGAAGTCTGCAATGCTCTGTGTTGTTCCTTGTGACATTAGCAGAAGACAAACTTGTGTCTAATAGGCAAGACACAATAGTTCAGGTTGCAAAAATGTACCACCCCACTGCACAGAATTTGGACTTTTAATTTTAAAATATTAAGCACCAAGCACACACACCCTTTATTATTTGGAAATTTAAGAAAGAAAAAAATGTAAGATATAAATAAAACTAATAGTAATAAAAAACCACTATGATCAGTTCACATTAAAGATACAGTAACCACCAGGGCATGCATCTTAAGTTAAATATATGAGTTTTTAAAGTTTTCTAGATATCCAAATGGGTATCCACATGAAACTGATGCCACTCTATGCAATATGTTCAAACAAAGCCAGGGCAGAGTGGTCCTCAGATCACTGGGCAATGGATGTGTGTGCCTTTCCTGTAAAAGCACTCTTAAAGGATCCATGAAAAGCTGGAGAATGCAAGTTCTACTAGACAGAGATGGCATGATGGGTTGCACTACCATTATGCCAACAAGTTCAGTAACGTGCTGTAACTGACAGATGCAGAAGGTGGGTTTTTAACTTAAATCCAATACTTTCATTCAGTAAGTATTTTTCTTGTCTGGACAGCAACCCAGATCTTAACTTGCCTCGCACTATAATCTCACGCACACTGACCAAGAGGAAATTCCCACGGAGTTCAATAAGATAAACTCCTAGGAACTGCGTAGAATTTGCAGCCTTAAGTCACACTAGTGGATTCAGATCTCAGTGATATTGCATGCTCCCTCCAGCATTAATTGCAAAAAAGGGGGGGGGTTCTAGTTTTGTTAGTGAAATAAGGCTATCCAAGTGAATGTTTACAGGTGAGGAATGGGAATTTGATCCTGAATTGCTTAAGATAATTATGACAATGGCAGATGCAGCTCTGCAGCCTTCACGATGGTCAGCCAAATATAACCCACTACCTTTGGCCCTACAGGAACTTCTCTCTGCAGGTAGCAAATATTTGTCAGATTAGGAGCCTGCCTTTTTATTACTTGGCAGCTGGCACAGGCCACTTTCCTGAGTCGACTTGGCCACCCTTACATTTCCGCTCTCCCCCCTTTTCTTTCCTTGGGAGGGTAAGGCTGGAGAGCTGGGCTGATAGAAGGCTTTTTATCTGCTCGAAGCCAAACAAGTCAGCTACTGTACACTTAGGACCTTATACACTGAATAATCATTTACAACAGATTTAACTTAAACATTCTCTCTGTTTTCTTTAGCTGTCAACACTTTCTGGAGTTCTCTGCGACTGAAAGCACTGCTTCTAGCACTGCAGTGAGGAGAAACAGGCTTTAAGGAGTTCACTATGCCCCTTATATTCCCTAGACTAAGAAAAAAAGCACTGTTCAAACCATCTTGCTCAGCTGTGCTTGTAGCCATCCAGTGCATCTGGTGGGGTCTCCTGTAAAGTCCTGCTCACTAAATCAGGGGCGTCCTTAGGATGGTCAATAAAAGTCTGGCTTAATTTGTACTAAATGTATGGTAACCACGGCCAACTTTATAGTTTAACTACTGCTACAGAAAAGGGCCCCAGCAGGACTATACACAAACACCTATGCCTGAAGGATGGACATATTCCATCCAATTCATGTTTCAATCCGCTTCAAGGTCTCCTACTGCTCAGAAATTCTGGCGCATGTTCCTTCAATCGACACATTTTTGACCATGAAAGAGTACAGCCTTTGCAATTCAGTATGTTTTATTATAGGACTTAAATGACAAAACACTGCCATTTCTTTGTTTCCAACAAGACACGGCTGGCACAGCACCAAAGAACTCACACAAAGCAGTTTATTTCATCTGTACCATTTCGTTTTCTGAAGAGCAAGAAAAAAGGTTACTATTTCTGTCCGACGGAAGGGGCAATAAGAGGGACTCGCTGAAGCCAAATGTTTCACGATGAGGTCTGTTCTTCACTGCTTGTGGTCTTCAACATGCCACTCAAAATTTATTGGCAAGCTACATTTCCCCTCAATAACTCTTCCCCTGCCTTCAAACAACTGAAGATAAATGTTTGGTAATTGACAGACCGTAAGATAGCAGAAGGGGGGACACAAAGGGGGGGGGATGTGACAAGTCTGACAGAACTGCGACCAGCAGGCATTATACATGTATTCCTTGTCAGAAATAATGAAAATGAATTTCAGATATGTTGCAGACAGACAGACAGGATAGAAAATGTTTTTATGTAGTGTCCGAATTCGCCTAATGAGCTGATGGTCAGCATGCCAGCAAAGCATAGACACTTGCAGACACATGAATAGTTCAGTTGCACCAAATTAAACCAGAATAGTTAAATGTGTGCATCCGTGCAGCATTTTCAGTAGTGCTGTTGGTATTATTTATTGTTCACGTGGGATATAATGTGCAAAGGATATCCAATTTCTCGCGAAATTCATCTTCTTAAGAGAGCCTGAGAAGAGTGCCCCTATTTCTGTTTTAATGAGGCAGCCCCTGCATTTCTCAAAGCTATTTAGGGACTTCATGGTGAAGGAAATTTATCCCCAGGTTTCAGAGGTCCAAAGCCATTCAACAGCACCACACTGGATCAAGCAATAAGTGTACTAAGAATAGAGTACAATGTGCAGAACACTGAAGGCAGGGCCACGTTATGCAACTCGTAAGTCAGAGGTCGGCAACCTTAATCGGAGGATGGGCCGGTCGACGCTCCGTCCGTCGGAGGATGGGCTGGAGCGTGTGTGCATGCGCGCTCTTCCGGGTCAGAGGAGGGCCAGTGTGCGTGCGCATACACTATTTCCAGCGCTCCTCTGACCCGGAAGAGCGCCAGAAATAGCGTGTGTGCATGCGCACAGGTGCTGGGCGCTTCTCTGTCCTGCACATGTGCACACACGCTATTTCCGGCGCACATCCGGGGCAGAGGAGCACTCGTGCACACAGGCACCATCACCCCGGAAGTTGGTCCCCGTGCTGCGCTGGGAAGAGCGGGCAGCGGGGGTTGCCACGGGCCAGTTAGACAAGCCTCGTGGGCCGCTACCGGCCCATGGACCTTGGGTTGCCGATCCCTGTCTTAAGTGCACTGGAATAAGGAACCCCAAATGTCTTGAGGCAAGGGAACAGATCATCAGCAAGAACCTGTATGCAACAAAAACATTCCTACTGCTAGGAATGTGGAGGTTAGTAAGTTTCTCTGTACCTAATTTTTGTGGCACCGCTGCTACCTTTTCTGGGTCTGCCTTGTTGGCAGTGGCCATGTCACCAGGACGGGCTTTTTTTGGTTGGATGGGAGGGGAGCAGGAGACTTGGAGCAGAGGAAAAGAGACACTTTGCCAGTCCTCAGACAATCAGCACGGAGTTATTCTGCGACTTACCTGGGCATATTCTCTCTCAATTGCAGCCTTCTTCTGACTGAATATCCTACAAGAAACATGAAGGAAATGTCATCAAAACAGAGAGTATTACAGTGCAAATGCAACTGATGCACTTTAAATATAAGTTCTGCATAAGCTCAGTTCACTTTGTAGGTTTGCCCTGGCAAGAAAACACACGGACGATGAACTGTTCAATGATTAAAACATTAACGGGCACCTGTAGCTTATGTGTTCAGAAGCACTTCCGCCTCAAGCGGAGGACAGTTCTTGGGGATGCCACAAGATATTTCAACCAGCCCAGCTGAGTCACACCTGGGCTTTTTGAAAGGAACTGTTCCAGTTCTATCCTTAGCATGTTTGGCCAGTTTTCCCAAGTGCAAGACTCTCATCCCCTCTCAAAGAAATGCCCTGCTTCAGTCACATTGGCATAGATCCCTTTACTGTCAGTGAAGTGAAATGGGAAATTTCCCAGTGCTTCATTTTTCTGAGGAATTTATTTCCATTTCCTAAGTTCATTAGCAGCAAACTACAAATAAATATTAGGCAAGCCTAGCAATTTCAAAGGTTTTTCAGTTAAAATAAATTAAATCACTCTCTAGGGCATCAGGATGGCTTTCTTTAAATGCAGACTGAAAATCTGCATGTCAATTTACAATTCTGTTACTTGTAGTGAACAAGTCCTAGCTGAGAGGTAAAAAGACATTCATTCTTTATTAGTGTCTATTTTATCAGTTTTCTACTTTTCAGCAAATTCAGTAAAGGTTTTGTCAAGTAATAACCTGAACATTCCAAGATATATTTAAAAATTCTCGGTCATAAAAGCAACACCAGAATGAAATATATATAATCTACTTAAAAGGAAACTCTCAATAACAGGAGAAATAACATAAAGACCATGTAACTGAAAACTGAGATTAACCCCCCAGTATTTTCTTATTGTTTTAGTCAGTCAATAATGGTTATAAATCATATGCTCTACATAAAATAACCCATTAATATTACATTATACCAGAAACTTAGAACCATAGAATTGCAGTTGAAAGGCACCAAAGATCATCTAGTCCAACCCTGTGCAATGGGGCTTGAACCCACAATCATGAAATTAAGAGCCTCATGCTCTACCAACAGAGCTATATTTCCATGAAAATATATTCCAATTTTAACAGATGTGTTTCAGCTCAACACAAGCTTTCTTCAAGCTGTAGGAATTTGTTATCTTTTAGGTACCAGGTCCTCATTCTAACCATATAATAGCCTTAATGGTATTAATAAATTCACACATGGCAATTCTTAATAATTTTGACAGATTTCTTTCAGAGCTGTTGAATATTTCTACATGCCCACCTGGAAAGCCATATGGTATTGGTTCAGCACATCTCCAACACAAGTGCATCCTTATTTATTTTACTTAGTCATGTTGAGATTGAGATTTTTAACTGAGACCACATAACACTGGTTCTGAAAGACCTGCATTGGCTCCCGGTACATTTCTGAGCAAAATTCAAAGTGCCTTGGCCCAGTGTATCTGAAGAAGCGTCTCCACCCCCATTGTTCAGCTCCGAGGGCCTTCTGGTGGTTCCCTCCCACAAGAAGTGAGGTTACAGGGAACCAGGTAGAGGGCCTTCTCGGTAGTGGCGCCCTTCCATCAGATGTCAAGGAAATAAACAGCTATCTGACTTTTAGAAGACACCTGAAGGCAGTCCTGTTTAGGGAAAATTTTAATGTATGAAATTTTATCGTATTTTTAATATTCTGTTGGGAGCTGCTCAGAGTGGCTGGGGAAACCCAGCCAGATGGGTGGGTAATAATAAATAATAATAATAATAATAATAATAATAATAATACTATATGATGATGATGATGAAAATGCTCTTTCTATATTTTCATTAATCACTACCTGACAATAATTTGATCATTCGGCTTTCAAATAATGCATTTTCATTCTTTTCATTCTCCATTAAACCACATAAAATTTAGATAACTCCTTCTGAGTCACCTGTAATTATACTAACAATTTTTCAAGCCAAGTTAGTTACTGACCTAACTTTTTATATACTTCAAATGAAAATATTCAAACCAATTCTTTATTTCCAATATTTTTATTATCTTTAAATAAATATTTTCCCTTTATTCATTTTTTAAAAAGATTTAGGTGTACACATTCAAGCTGCAGTCAGGGCTGTGTGTTTCCTACAATTCTGCAAGAGTACAGAATATAGTGTTTAGCATGGAGTTATTATTCATAATCTCGGCTTGCTTTTTTTTAAAAGCACGTTTCTGACTGCTAAAATCTGTGAAATTTTCCAAAGTCCTTGCCCCTCCTCTGATTAGCAAAACCATGATAAATTATGCAAGAGCAGGAGTTGCAGAAATATGCAAATTTGTGTAATTGCATTAAGCTATGGCTCACTGTTTAACTTAAAACTTTTGTGTCCGTCCCCCCCAAGCATAAACTAACAGTAGTGATAAGGCCTTGAGGATTTCCCCCTAAGAAGCTGACTTGAAACATAAGTTCAATTCATAGTTGCTTCCTCTCTTAGAAGTCTGCTTTGTGTGAGTCTCCCTTCAAGATAACTTGAAGCTCTATTGCAGGAACGAATACTGTACAGCAACTATGAGCATTGCTCATGCTACTTTGTGAAAGAGTCAAGCAGCTTTTAAGATACAGAATAGCCAACATCTGTTAGAAATGCCAATAAAGGCAGCATTTTACCTTTCGAAAATTACAGTAAAAAACAAAAACAAAACTAAGTTATAGAATCATAGAATCCTAGTTGGAAGAGACCACAAGGGCCATCGAGTCCAACCCCCTGCCAAGCAGGAAACACCATCAGAGCACTCCTGACATATGGTTGTCAAGCCTCTGCTTAAAGACCTCCAAAGAAGGAGACTCCACCACACTCCTTGGCAGCAAATTCCACTGTCGAACAGCTCTTACTGTCAGGAAGTTCTTCCTAATGTTTAGGTGGAATCTTCTTTCTTGTAGTTTGGATCCATTGCTCCGTGTCCGCTTCTCTGGAGCAGCAGAAAACAACCTTTCTCCCTCCTCTATGTGACATCCTTTTATATCTTTGAACATGGCTATCATATCACCCCTTAACCTCCTCTTCTCCAGGCTAAACATGCCCAGCTCCCTTAGCCGTTCCTCATAAGGCATCGTTTCCAGGCCTTTGACCATTTGGGTTGCCCTCCTCTGGACACGTTCCAGTTTGTCAGTGTCCTTCTTGAACTGTGGTGCCCAGAACTGGACACAGTACTCCAGGTGAGGTCTGACCGGAGCAGAATACAGTGGCACTATTACTTCCCTTGATCTAGATGCTATACTCCTATTGATGCAGCCCAGAATTGCATTGGCTTTTTTAGCTGCCGCGTCACACTGTTGGCTCATGTCAAGTTTGTGGTCAACCAAGACTCCTAGATCCTTTTCACATGTACTGCTCTCAAGCCAGGTGTCACCCATCTTGTATTTGTGCCTCTCACTTTTTTTGCCCAAGTGCAATACTTTACATTTCTCCCTGTTAAAATTCATCTTGTTTGTTTTGGCCCAGTTCTCTAATCTGTCAAGGTCGTTTTGAAGTGTGATCCTGTCCTCTGGGGTGTTAGCCACCCCTCCCAGTTTGGTGTCATCTGCAAATTTGATCAGGATGCCCTTGAGTCCATCATCCAAGTCGTTGATAAAGATGTTGAATAAGACCGGGCCCAAGACAGAACCCTGTGGCACCCCACTAGTCACTCTTCTAAGTTATGTTGTACAAATAGACTAATTTTTTCCTGCATTCCAAATTAGTCAACAGCTGAAGCAGAAACTGATTTTTTTTGTCGTCTTCATCCATTTTATAGCAATAGACTCCCTACCCCTCAAATAACCTCAAATTATCGTATTTTTTGCTCCATAACACTCACTTTTTTCCTCCTAGAAAGTAAGGGGAAATGTCTGTGCGTGTTATGGAGCGAATGCCTACGGATGGCGGGGGGATCTGCTGCAGTCGTGAGCAGAGGATCCATGGTTCCCCTTCCTTCCCTCCTCCATGACTCGCTTTGAAACAGCAAAGCGGGAGATGAGCTGCTTAGTGGGGAGAAGAAAGGGACAGAGAGCCTGGTTACAAAGCACGGATCCACATGGATCCTCAGGATTTTAGCACTGGGTCACCCCAAATTCACCATCAGATCACATAGCATGTCCATGGCTACAGCTTGCACCAAAAAAATCACGCACCCACTGTTGCCTGGGGCTGCAGTGGTGCAAAAACGTGGTTACAAAGCATGGATCCACATGGATCCTCAGGATTTTTGCATTGGGCTACCCCAAACTCACCGTCAGATCACATGTCTGTGGCCACAGCATGAACCACAAAAATCATACATCCACTGTTTCGTTTAGAATATTTTTTTTTCTTGTTTTCCTCCTCTAAAAACTATGTGCGTGTTATGACCGGGTGCGTGTTATAGAGCGAAAAATACGGTAGTTTGCTTTGCACCCAATTCAAATAAAATGTTCCTGTCTCTTGCAATAGCAGATACACTAAGTTGCACAGAATGCACTACAATGATTAAAAACTTTCTTTTTGTCCCCTGTAATCATTATCAAGCAGTATGTTAGAAATCTTGCTTTGTGGCAATGCTATTCTAACGTACAGAAAAAGCCTCTCTCGCCCCCAATATTTAATTGCAGCATGAACTAGCTATTGCATTTTATTCTCTCTTCGCAAAGAATTGACTTAGGAAGAAGCAATACTGGAGATTGACAGTACCAGCCTTTTATGTTTTCAGGATTTGTGTTCTCTCCAGCTGTGTTACTGACATCCCTAAACAGACATATACAAAGCTTTTTTCCCCCACCTCAGGACAGTTTATACAGGAACCCTCTTATGACATCTAGACGTTTATTACCAGACATCAAGAGAAACAAGATTTAAAGAGTCAGATTTCCCAAGAGTAAAGAACCTCTGCTAGCAGCAGGGGAAAAAGTCACTGATCTAAAACATTTACTGTCTTATCTTGAGTAATCTGACATTCCACATTTGTACAATGTCAAGAATTTCAGATTTAACAGTTTAATTCAAGAGAGGGGAGGGGTCTCGTTCGTTCACCAGCATTCTAGTAGTGAATGTTTGGCATTATATATTAACAAAAGCCTTCTGTAGCACTCATTAAAATCCTGGAAAGAGCCTATTTGCTTGCACAACCCCCTCCCCCATCTGTTATGCATTACGCACATGTATTCATAACTGCTGTTTTATATGCATGACTTCGACATTAATAATTGCTACAAAAGAAGGCTAAAGATGGTAAACTGCATTCCCTCTGACCTTGTCTCTGAGGCAGAAGCTGGTGTTTTCAAGAAATCTGTCAAGTAAAGAAACCTTGTCCTATCAGAGTATTTATGCAGTATGCTTCCAATGTTTACCTTCATTTTTTCTATAAGAGCACATAGAAAAAGCAAAAGGTTTTGTTTTAGATGACCAAGGTGGGGAAAATGCTTTGCTATTTTTTTTTATATGCTGATTTCAGTTCACATTTATCCTCCTAAACTACTCAGGGCCAGGAAGCACAAGCATGGAATCATGTACCTGTCTTATGCCTCCTTTAAAAAGCAACCTCCTAGGTTTCTTGGGTGCAGAGTAAAATGTGACAATATGCAGACATCAGAAGAAGCTGCTCACACCAGGAATCAGGGCTGGGCAGAAATCAGCAATGGCCTTTGGGTAGGGTGATGTGCAGCCATATATTCCCCCACAGTTACATCAGGTCCTCATGACTCCGCAATGCATCTTTTCTTGCCCCCAACAATCCACCTGCCTCTCAAGTGCTTGCCAAGATAGAAAACAAACATGTAAATGGTTTAAAGGGGTTTACTTTGGAAATGCCTGTTGCCTTTGTCCATGGAGTTTTCTTGGCAGGGATACTGGAGTGGCTTGCCGGTTCCTGCTCCAAGTGGATCACGTTTGGTCAAAACTCTCCACTATGACCTGTCCATCTTGGGTGGCCCTGCACGGCATAGCTCACAGCTTCTCTGAGTTATTCAAGCCCCTTCGCCATGGCAAGGCAGTGATCCATGAAGGGGATCACTGCAGATGGTGACAGCAGTCACGAAATTAAAAGACGCCTGCTCTTTGGGAGAAAGGTGATGACAAAGATGCTAGACAGCATCTTAAAAAGCAGAGACATCACCTTGCCAACAAAGGTCCGTATAGTTAAAGCTATGGTTTTCCCGGTAGTGATGTATGGAAGTGAGAGCTGGACCATCAAGAAGGCTGATGCTTTTGAATTATGGTGCTGGAGGAGACTCTTGAGAATCCCATGGACTGCAAGAAGATCAAACCTCTCCATTCCGAAGGAAATTAGCCCTGAGTGCTCACTGGAAGGACAGATCCTGAAGCTGAGGCTCCAATACTTTGGCCACCTCATGAGAAGAGAAGACTCCCTGGAAAAGACCCTGATGTTGGGAAAGATGGAGGGCACAAGGAGAAGGGGACGACAGAGGACGAGATGGTTGGACAGTGTTCTCAAAGCTACAAACATGAGTCTGACCAAACTGCGGGAGGCAGTGGAAGACAGGAGTGCCTGGCGTGCTCTGGTCCATGGGGTCACGAAGAGTCGGACATGACTAAACGACTAAACAACAACAACTTTGGAAATAGAATATGTGTAACAGTTAACCTATGTCAACCAGGGGATGGGGAGAGATGTCATTTTTGGTACAAAATTGGTTTCCTCTGCAAATTCTTCAGATGGGCATTTTATATACAACTCATTCATTTGAAATTAAGTGAGATTGTCATGTTCTGGCCTTCTTGTTACTGCCCCATTAAGATTTGCTAGACAAAGGATGGCTCCTGGGGCAGACCTGCCAAGCCAGCAACCCCGCGGGGCCTCAGTTGTAACATGCCGGTCTTGTACTGCAGCCTGCCAAGCGCTCGGTAAATATAATTTATGTAGCCCCAGGTAAACTTCAAAACAAGAGCTTGAGTCTCTGTCTTGTGCGCTCTGTTGGTTGCTAATAGAAAACAGGCAGCCATGAGTTTGACAGTTCTGCCCTAAAAGGGAGATTCCACCATGCTCTCTGAGAAGGGAGGGCCTCTTCTCAAAGCAGCAAAGACTTCAAAACCAGGGGAACTCCTAGAATCAATAAAAGGGAAGAAGTGGGGATAGAAACACAGTACAGTGGTACCTCGGGTTAAGTACTTAATTCGTTCCGGAGGTCCATACTTGACCTGAAACTGTTCTTAACCTGAAGCACCACTTTAGCTAATGAGGCCTCCTGCTGCTGTTCTCATCCTGAAGCAAAGTTCTTAACCTGAAGCACTATTTCTGGGTTAGCGGAGTCTGTAACCTGAAGTGTATGTAACCAGAAGCGTATGTAACCCGAGGTACCACTGTAGAGGTATTAGCCATGTCAGGAGACTGGTGCAGAATGCACATAGGGGATAGCAAAAAGGCATGAGCCAAGCTTAGAGAGCACAATAGTGAGGACATTTCTGGTGCACTTCTAACCAGTCCCTGCTATTACATTGGGAAAGGGAGATATCCATGCATACGTCCAGACAGATAATTAACAACAGACCCATTCACATTGGATGACTTCCTAATGTGCAGTTAAAAGCAGCGTTTGAAATTCGCCAGGTGCATTTTGCACCTGGCTGTCAGTCACTTGTCAGTCACTGCCAGGATGTCGCCTGAAGTCTCCACCTCCTGGAGATGCATGCCTGGGGATTCTCGGATTTTGACTATTTTCACACACTAGCAACACATCCCGTAGAATTCCATCCATCATATTTTATCTACACAATCAGAATGAATTTCAGGAACCAAAAAGTTGTATTGAAAAACGCGGTTTTCGGGCCTTCTGGCCCAAAAATGGCAACTAGGTGTTCCATTTTGGCAAGTATAACACTGGTTTTAAGGAGCTATTTGGCGCCGAGCTTATATATCTGAGTTTCTAACATTGGTTAAAAATCTGTTGCATAATAAGATGGTTGACCCAAAGTTTCTTGCTGTCCCCACTCATTCTGCTGGATCCCCCTGCCTCTTTCTACAAATAAAATACTAGGGAAGGACAAAGGAAGCATTGAGAAAAAGCATACACAAGAGTTAGGGGAAGCTTTTTCAATCCAATGGGAATGGAATGATGGAAGCCAACAATTCTCTCTCTCTCTCTCTTTTCCTTTTAAGGGCTGCTAGCTAGCTGCACTATGCTTCATATAAGTGTAGTTTATACGTGCAAATATACATTTTGGACTTTCCAGGGGAACAGAAAGGCTAGCAACAGTACCCATGGGAATCACCTAAAACTGGTGAGAGGGGGATACATTAGTTCCTCCTCTATACATAACTGTGGAGGAAACTAGTATTATGTGGTCTGGCTTTTAAAAGAGTTATTCCTCCTTATACCAAAACAAGCAAGCAGTGTGTGTGTGTGTGTGTGTGTGTGTGTGTACGTACGTACACACACACACACACACACTTGACAGAACTTGGCAGGTTCATGAACAGCTCCAGTTTCAGAAGATCTGCAACAAACGTACCACTGCCGACAGAATGTAGCCTCCTTATATATTGTTTGCTGCAACTGGCGAGCTGGTTTATAGCCCTGATTAACAAATAATAGTCTCCACACCATCTTGAAATGGATGCCTTTATAAAGCAATGCCACTGCAAGATCTTAAGTCAAGATGCAGCAAAGTGTTGCTTAAATGAACAGAAAAGACTAGCTTCAGAGAGCTAGAGCTAGATGACAGCTTTGTGGCTTTGAGTCTGTTTTAATACAGTGTTTATAAATCAGCTTTCTGCCTTGTACCAAGAACTGTCACAAGTTATAATTTATAAAATTTACGGTTATAAAGGCTCTTTCAGGAAGTTAACACTGCAGGAGGGAAAGGCAGTATGATTTTGTTTTGCTTAAAATAATTACTATTTAAATTTAATATTTACCGCATAACACAATTGGCCAACTATTTTTTGGCATGTGTGGCACAGGAAAAAAAGCCCAAGCTAAGACTGTACCACTCCAGTTCCATACACGGCTCGCTGCCACTCACTGTGAAAGTAGATTGTGATATGTAAATACTACCTTTTTTGTTTAAAAAGTATTTAAGTGCCTACCAATTGCATTCTTTTCTTTGTTTGCTTTTCCTATGTCAATGCATGGAGTTAGATTAAGCCCTCTCATTATCTTAGGAAGCTGGTGCATTTGAACTCAGAGAAACAGACTTCTTCTAATGATTCTCAGAAGATCATGAAGACTCAAACTAAATTTGGCACACCTGCCAGCACATCCTCTTTCTATCACCCTTGTAGCTTTCAAATTGAAGCGAAACTGAAATTCAATGCAGGAAGCAGGTTGGTTTAGAAAGTTACGGTGGAGCAGGGGCCAAAAGCTAATAAAGGCATTGAACGGTAATAGAAAGGAGCATGTTCGTGGAAGCAGAGTACCCAGACTTCAAAATGAACAAGATTGTGATTGTGGTGATCTTTTCAGGTATACTAACAGTGTGGACGAACCTCATTTGACAAGGAGAATCTTTCAAGTGCTCTGGTACACAATCTGATTCTAGTTTTGTATTCAACTGGTGAATGCAAGACACCCATCTGTACAGTCCAGTGTCAAATACCTGCTGGGGCTGCCAGAGTCTGCTCACAGTTTTCGCCAGTTGTCCAATGCTATCTTTTCCCCTTTAGTTATTCTCCATGGTCCCCCAAGACTTTTATACCAGGCTGAGTGCAGGCAGTCTTTTTTAAAGTTTATCTCACATGTACATAATGCTCTGAGTCAGAGTTCAGGAAAAGTAAGTACTACACCTGTCCAGCAAATATAAAAAGGAATTTATTCTTTTAAGACATGTGGACTTTTCCACCCGGCTTTACTATAACATCCAACGAAGGAAACTGAAGAAAACAACCTTTGTTTCATTTACAATTGTAAGGCAATAAAACATGGGTAAATATATGACTTGCTAGCAAAGAGAAGCTTCTCTATATCTGTGCTGCCACTTGTTTTCAAAAGGATGAAGCTTTTCCAGTGACTCAAAGTCTCCAGGTCTAATTTTTCCAACATTAGCTGCCATTCTGCCATCACTCACATCATGCACTTTAAAAGCTACTTATCCAAGTTCTCTTTTAAAACCTTATTTATGAACATTATCTCCCGCCTTTCTGAATCTAAATCCAATCAAGACAGCTTTCAAATAACATTCAATTATATACACAACAGTAGCATATTAAAGTGGGGGAGGGGGACATAGCAGGATCTGCCCCACATGATAGTAGATGGTGGATCACCCTGTGTTGCTGGGGGTGACGACGACAGTACAACTGAGGCAGGCCCTGATACGGTCTTTTTCAGTCTGCCTCCCACTCCCTGCAATCTCTCCCACAAGACAGATTTTCAAGAAACCGCATGGAAGAGATATATGCTCAATCCATAAATAAATGACCTAATAAAGAGCCACATCGTCCCTTATAGTTGACGATGCCTCCACTTTTTGAAACATTCTTGGGATCCTAAGCCATTCTCCAATACCAAACTGATGTGATGAAAATGATGCGACACACTGTGTAGAGAAGGTACAAGGGTTCAAACTGAGCTGGGGAGGAGTAAAATCTAGGTGACCGCAAATTGTGGACCCCTGAATACAACCACCAAGGGCTATTCCAGCTTTATTAGGGTTACTTTAAACGTCATTTGATGACCTGAGTTTGCTTATGAGCAGTGCTTTTTTTCTTAAAAAAAAATGTTTAGGGGCACTCTCATTTTCCTACTCATACTGAAATACTGCCCCTCAATGAGGCCAAACTTAGATTCACAAAATGTTTAGGGGTATGTGTACCCATGTGTCCCCCCATAAAAAAGCACTGCTTATGAGCCATTACAAAACACACAGCAGAGACAGAACCATCACACGCGGTATTTTGATGGAGTGAGTTTACACACTGGCTTGCAAGCCTTCAAGCTCTGACTGTAAGACATGGTATACATGCATGAACTGGTCCTTAAATCTCAAAAGTGCTGTTTCTACCAGTGTAGCTCACCTGTATCCCTCAACGAATGTATATGCAATTGACTGTGCAAGTTTCAACAGGCACCCACAAACCATTTCTGCAGGAAAGCCTTTGCACACTATTGCGCTTTGCTACACCCCCACATTAAACAGTGTTGGGGTTTTTTTGTCAGTTTCTATTATTTGATCATGAATGTTGCAGTATTTGACAAGAAACTTCTCCAATGTTAAGCCCTTGGCTCTCAGCTTGAGCAAAATGCCTGGGAACTTCAGCTTATGCTTATGAAAAGGTTAGCAGTGCAGAGAACACATGAACCTCAAGGCTCCAAAAGCAAAAGGCAGTTTTAAAACAAATAAACAAACAAACTTTGGGATTATTTGTTGTTTTGCAACGTTTTGGCAAAATATTTCCGGATGCCTGGAACCGGAACAAGTGAATCTCACTGCTGACAAGCAGCCATTCCTCTAGCCTGCTGTTTTACCACTTGGCTGCGGCTTCATTTCTGGATGTCACCCTCTGCGCTTTTGAATGCGCAGATTCTCCTTGTTTAATTCTTTTACACCATTAACATTTGAAAATGCTTCCAAGATTCTTCAGAGGTACAGGACAAGTTTTAAACGTAATGTAGAAAATTATTTTCCTTCTGGTCCTATGTTTCAAAGGTCATGTTGATTTTTCATATGTAAAGTTTTGCCAGGTTGTAAATGCAAACAAAAAGTCTACATTGAGAAATAATATTTCCTTCCTGTTGGTTCATGTTCTGTTATGCAAGGACTATTATATAACCTAGACTGCCTCAGGTTCCAAAGAATAAAACACTTTAATAGTGCACGCAGCTGCTTTCTCTGCTGCCAAGCGGAAGATATGTTGTTTTCTTTTGATTACCTATAGATATTTAATATTAGACCATTACACATAATAAAAACCATCTAGTTTCAAGAGGTCCAGCCAGTTACATCTTAAGTTGGGAAATGAAGTTCTGTCTTTGACACACTGTGTTCACTCTACTGCCCCAAATTCTAAAAAGCAACTACCCCTATAAAGGCTATTATGTAAATCTTTCTGCCACGGAGGGTTTCCCGTTTAGTTCCTTGGAAAAATAAAACTAAAAATGGTCAATTAACATGGGGACTGACAGCTCTTTCACTAACCATTGTCTTTACACTGTGGTTTAACACAAAGGTTCAACCAGTATGAAGCATCTATTCTTCCTACCTGGCTGTCATTTATTACTGACCAAAAGCCATATGCAACAATACAGGACAGGTGGCAGTCAGTTACAACACTGTGAAATTGTAAACTTGGCTTTATAGCTTTACTAGAAGCAATTAAATGACGTCTCATTTTAGCACAGAAACTGTGTCACCCAAGATTTTGCATGCAGAAGTCAGATTCTATTGTCCTGACACCATATCTATTTAGGACTTGTAAGTTCTATATAAAACCTTTTAACCCCAGCAGCATGAATATATATACGTAAACACCAAGAGGAAAAATATTCTAGTCTGTGTAACTGTTTTAAAAATGGAAAAGCCACATACTGTAAAGGATTACAATGCGTTGCTATTGGCAACAAAGCTTAAAAAAAAAATCAGATTGGGGCATCTAGAATTCCCTTAGCAATAGAAGTAGTAAATCCTAGGCAGCAATTCTGCTTTCATCAGAAAGACACTGGAGTACATCAAATGCTTAGAAGAACATTTCATCCTAGACACAATGGAGTACCAAGACTGGTGGTTTTTCCCAGGGGGGAGGGGCAGGGCGGGGTAGCTATGGAAGAAGGTAATCATAGAATTGCTTGCATTAAAATGAAAGCTGCTAGCAACACATGTGCTCAATTTTATATACGATTTTATATATACAACGACAAATATGCTAGAAATACATCATAAAAGCCCTGACTGGCTTTTGCTGTTGGTAATTACTTCATCTAGACCAGTGATGACCAAACTTGGCCCTCCAGCTGTTTTGGGACTACAACTCCCATCATCCCCAGCTAACAGAACCAGTGGTCAGGGATGATGGGAACGGTAGTCCCAAACAGCTGGAGGACCAAGTTTGGCCATCACTGGTCTAGACAGTATTAAGCTACCCTTTAATTAATTTTTTACTGAACAAAGAACAAAAGTAGTACAAGTAATGTCTACAAAATCAATCCTCTTTCATATTTCCAGGAATTAGCAGGCAATAGCTAGTGCTGTCCCTCTAACAAGAATGCTGATACAACAATCCAATGGGTTATCTCTTCACATATTGTTTATATATATATCACCAGATGAACTCAAGGGCTGGCTCAATGCCTGGACTCCAAAGTATGCTACCTGTACCCTACAGTCCTTGGAGACTCATGTACCACCAACATATTTAACAGTGGAAAACAGCCACTGGGTATCCTTTATTAACTGCCAAAACCATTGAAGAGGTATTTTCTGTTAAAGCTCCCCTCAATCCTGAGAGTTAACAAAAAGTCTGAGCATCCTTAAGAACATATAAAGTTTATTTGAGCAAGCATGTGAGTTTTGCAACTACTATCTCACCAGTTCCAGCAGAGAATTCAACAGCCGCCTGACCACTTGGTCAAACTATCAAGTGCCTCCTCTGGTGGCAAAGACCTGCAACCCTGGAATAGAGCTGCATGCAAACTGCACATGTGATCCTGTATCCCTTTCTGAGTCGAGCATTACAGCAGCTCTTTCCTCCAAGGAAGAAATGTCATCACTCATTGTGATTCAGGAACCTCCTGTGTCCGCAGCGAACCATCAGATACACCTATTAATGTACTAAGATAGCATCAGAATGAGAATGACCTTCCAATTATAAATGCCAGTGCAAATAAAAATGTATTGCAGCACTTCTGGGAAGTGCTTGAGTTTATTGGCAAATCTCCAGAAGGAGTGCCAGAACTGCAGGATATCCCATAATACAAGCTTGATGCAAAGTTGAGAGGTCAAGATCACAACGGGAACACATAGAGGAGGGCAGCTTCCAAATATAGGAAGGACCCAAATTGTTGACAGCTCATAAAGCAAAACCCAGCTTCCTGTATTCAACCTGGATGACATGGAGCAATGGTCTGATGCACAACACATCCACTGCCATCCCAGAAAGCATAGGTGGGAAGAATATTGGAAAAATAATACAGTATGCAGTCTAGCATCTTCTTCTCAGCACCCAACCAAAAACAGGACATGAGCATGATAGCCTTCTCAAGCTTTTCAAGGTGTAGCAAACAGAACTGTAAACAATATTCTAAGAGTGAACATGATATACATTTATATAAAGGCATTGCAATGTGGGTTTATTTTTGATCTTCTTGCTAATGATGCTCAGTGTGGAATCTGCCTTTCACAGCTGCTGTGTACTGGGTTGACGTTCCATTGAACAATCCCCCACTGCCCAAAGACCTCTTTCCTGCTTAGCCACCATCAACTCAGTCTATATCTGTGTACAGTTGAAAGAATAATTTTTGTCCCAGTGTGCATCGCATTAAGCTTTCACTGAATGACATTTGCCATTGTCTTGCCTGCTCACAGCGTTTCAAGTGATCATTTTGGAGCTCTATGAAATCCCTTTGTGTTCATTGCCCACACAAACAATCTGGAGTCTTCCACAACTTGGCCACCTCATTGCTCACCCCTTCTGGTCGTTATATCTCACAGATCTACAATACAGCAGAAGTATGAGCTTGCAAAGTGATAACCAAGCAATATCTGTTCAGGTCTTGGAAGGAATGGAAATTTTAAGCTGCAGTAGCTTACACTCGTGATCCAATGTTTGTGTACACTGGTGGAGTCACATGACTTTAGAAAAGAAAGAACAGTTGTATGGACACAGAACTGAATTTTGATATTTGCAAAGGTGTTACAGCTAAGACACGCAGTCGAGGTCACAGTGCTCACTGATGTTTGGATTTGCAGATGATAAAAGAAGGTACTGTTTCATGAAGTCAAAGCATTCCATGGCACATACCAAAAGCATACCGGTATGGTGCAGTTTTAACTTAACACACAATTCTATCTGAAGCAGCTGCAAGCTTCACAAACACTTCAATGAAAAAGCAGAACCTCGTTATATCTGTCCCCTCGTGTTATCATAATCTTTGAACATGTCACCTATACATCACCCATTTTATGGATATACTACACCACATGGTGCCAATTTATGTCACAGATAAACAAAAGTCTGGCTCTTTGGTATTCTGTAGTCAAAGCAAGATAACAATCTATAGGAATTATAGCAAGAAACACTGTAATATCCACTATGGAAATTTGCAACCAACATTTAAACTTGCCAGAAAGGAGGGTTGGACCCCATCATTGTTAACGATGCATATGACATATTAGTTATACACAATGAAGTAAATGTATATTTTTTCTTTAAAAGGGTGCTGTGTGCCAGGTTGGAGAGTTTATAACTGCCAAGGCCATCTATTTTATTCACTAATCCCCAGGGCAACGGTTTGGACTCAACTCAGAAAATCTAACATGCTAGTTGAAACCATGGGTTGTATTCAATATAGCGCTCAGCAGATTGTGAAGGGAAAATCTTGTGCTGGTGTGACAATGGAATTATCTCCCCCTTTCATCCCCCAATACCCCTTTAAAGTAATTTTGTGGTTCCCCCAAACCCTCCAGAGAAATTAATGGGGGAACAGGAAATCCTCTTATGTGAGCATTAACCCTTGTACTAGCAAAAATGTTGCCCCATATTTGTACAGCCAGGAGGGAAGAGGAAGGAATGCCTCATTCACAAATGGAACTCCACTCATGGTTCTTGGGATCCAACCTATAGTTCCAAATATTGGCTAAAATGTCACTGCGTTCAAAGTTAATCTACTAAATCTCCCGACTATATATATATATTTTTATAAGATATTTATTAAAGTTTAAACATTTCAAAGAAAAGAAAAAAGGAACAAAAGAAAAATACAAGCAATAAACAATTACAAAACCTCAGAAACAAAAATAAATACAGTAATACAAAACATCAACAATACAAAAAAGGAAAAGAAGAAAAAACAAAAGCATTTAAAAAACCCAAAAAAGAATAAACAAAAATAAAAAGGGCCCCGTATTTTCATATCCTTATCTTTCATTTGCTTATTTCCTCGACTTCCTCACACCTCCTTTTTTGTATTCTAGTTCAATTAATTATTCCAGCAAGTCCTTTCCCTCTTTCTCAAATTTAGTTCCATAATTTATCTTAACGCAATTTAACCTTAAATTTACACCTTTACCCAATGTCGATCTATTCATACTTAATTCTTTATAGTATTTCTACTAAAGTCATATAGCTTCTTTCCAGCATCCTTCTAACATTCATTAATTTTAGAATATTTCTGTAAATATACTTTAATTATTTTCCAATCTTCTTCCACCAACTCTTCTCCCTGGTCTTGGATTCTGCCAGTCATTTCCGCCAATTCCATGTAGTCCATCAGCTTCATCTGCCATTCTTCCCTGGTAGGTAGGTCTTGTGTCTTCCAGTGCTTAGCGATGAGTATTCTTGCTGCTGTTGTGGCATACATGAAAAAGACTCTGTCCTTCTTTGGCACCAATTGGCCCACCATGCCCAGGACAAAGGCCTCTGGTTTCTTCAAGAAGGTATATTTAAATACCTTTTTCATTTCATTATAGATCATCTCCCAGAATGCCTTAATCTTTGGGCATGTCCACCAAAGGTGAAAGAATGTACCTTCAATTTCATTACATTTCCAACATTTATTATCGGGCAAATGATAAATTTTTTCAAGCTTGACTGGTGTTATGTACCACCTGTAAATCATTTTCATTAAATTCTCTTTTAAGGCATTGCATGCCGTAAACTTCATGCCAGTGGTCCATAACTGTTCCCAGTCAGCCATCATAATATTATGTCCAACATCCTGTGCCCATTTAATCATAGCAGATTTCACCATTTCATCCTGAGTATTCCATTTCAACAGCAAGTTATACATTCTTGACAAATTCTTAACTTTAGGGTCTAACAATTCTGTTTCCAGCTTTGATTTTTCCACCTGAAAACCTAGTTTTTTATCCTGATTATATGCCTCCATTATTTGATAATATGGTTTTTAAACGCTTTGTGTGCTTTGACCTTATCATACCACAAATATGCATGCCAACCAAATACATTATTGAAACCTTCCAAATCCAAAACATCTGTGTTTTCAAGAAGCATCCATTCTCTCAGCCAACAAAAAGCGGCTGATTCATAATAAAGGTTTAAGTCTGGCAGGGCAAATCCACCTCTTTCTTTAGCATCAGTTAATATCTTAAATTTTATATGAGGCTTCTTGCCCTGCCAGACAAATCTGGAGATATCTCTCTGCCACTTCTTGTAACAGTCCATTTTGTCCAAAATTTGCAGTGTTTGAAACAAAAACAGCATTCTTGGGAATAAATCTCCCGACTATATTATGGGATACAGAATTTTCCAAAGATTAATGTAAATCTTCACCAGCATAAGTTTCTGGACTGTATTTAGAGGCAGCCCCACATATTACATATTGCCGTAATCTAACCTAGAAGTCATCAGAGCATGGATGACAGAGGCTAGGCTATCCCTGCCCAGATAGGGGCACAGCTGGGCCACCAGCCAAAGCTGATGGAAGGATCTTCAGGTCACCAAGGCCACCTGAGGCTCAAACAACAGTAATGGATCCCAAAATACCCTAAACTACATATCTGCTCCCCATCAAGAGCAGGCAACCTCCCACCCATCCGGTCTAGGGAACTACCCACTAACAGTACCTCAGTCTTTTCTGGATTGAGCTTCAGTTTGTTGGCTCTCATCCAGGCCATTACTGAGACAAGACAATGGCCCAGCACATCCACTGCCCCACCTGAGGAGGTAAATGAGAAGCAGAGCTGTGTGTCCTCAGCTTACTGCTGACAACAGGCTTGAAAACTCTGGATGACCCCACTTAGCGGTTTCATGTCGATGTTAAACAATATGGGGGATAAACCTGAACCCTGAGCAACCCCACATTGAAGGCTCCAAGGGGCCACGTCGCACTCGGCAAGCACTGCCCTCTGGAAATGGCCATCCAAGTAGGACTGGAACCACCACAACATAGTGCCATCCCACAACCCTGCAAAGTAGGACAGCTACTCCAGAAGGATAGCATGGTTGATGGTATGAAAAGCCACTGAGATGTTGAGGAGAATTAACAGGGACACATTTCCTCTGTCTCTCCCCCAACAGAAGTCATCATACAGGATGACCAAAGCAGTTTCTGTGCCAAACCCGGGCCTAAGTCCTGACTGAAACGGATCCAGTATGCATACTGTATGGGTGGAGGGGAGAGGGGTTACTGGTTTGTGCTTTTCTGTTCCTGTTTTTATTGTGTATTTTGTGCTTTAGGCTGTGAACAGCCCTGAGAATCTGCCGATGAAGGGTGATATACAAATTTAATCAATAAATAAAACAAATACATGGCAACATGTGTGATCTAAATATTGCTCCATTTCAAAACAAAACAGCTTCATGAAAAGCAAACTAGCAGCATGTCTTTCAGAGAACTTGAAATGCCAATGGTGTTGAAGTTACACAGAGGGTTTTGACTAGCATGTGTCTATAAGACCTTAGCTAGAAAGTTCTAGTAATAATAGAAAGAAATGCTGGATGATCTCACCCCTGAAACTACTACTGTTCCAAATATCCTAAGGCTAGCAGGGAAAGCGGTTGGACTCACAAACTCTGGCACAAAGAACAGTCTAGAGGCTACCAGCAAATAAGTAAAATGTTTGTTTCTTTGTTTGTTTATTACATTTCTACACTGCTCTTCATCCTAAGATCACAGAGTAGTTTAGAATATAAAATAGTCTGGTAACTATAATGAAGAATAATTGCTAGATGTAGCTGATTTTCTTTCAAGAGTGTTTTGGGGTGGTTTTTTTGGTGTGCTTTTTTAAAAAAAGACCTGGCATTAGTAAGAAAATAATTATGGTGGAGAATGAAGGAGTGGCAGAAACTGTATTAGGTTCCCCCAAGGAAAGAAACCTAGGGAATATTATCTGTTTTTCAAAAATTACCTGTCTGTTGTAATAAGAGTATGACTGAAAGGCACCAACACTTTTAATTTAATTCCTTCAAAAAGAAGCAAAATCCAGAGCTCTCTCCATGCTATGCATTAATGTCCTTTCAATATAACATTTCCCCTGCTCAATATTGTTAAAGCATTTGCTCTGAAAGAGATGCAAATCAAACAGCAAGCTACAGTCTCACAACTCAGCCACTAAGTATTGCATTTCTCAATTTCCTCCCTCTTTCCTCTAATCAGATTCCTGATCACAGATCCCTGTTTATCATATTTGCTGTACATGTTGTATTCTATGGCTCACGCAAGACATCAAGCTGTGCCTGCTAGCTGAACGTATTTGCTTTTAAGATTTCCACTACATGCTCAGGTGCGTTCCCGAACACAAGGCAGTCTCTTCTACAGTAAACAAAAATTGCTAAAGATGGAAGGCAGACTCAGAAGCTTTTCTTGTAACTGGAAAGTTTAGAAGGAAAGGAAATTTAGATTGCTGGTGTCTGGAAACAGGACAAGGTAAACATCAATAGTATTTGAAAAACCTTCAGTGCAAAGAGAGCCTAGAAATCTGATCAGTCTTAATAATTCTTTCTAGAGCCATGACTTTGATTAGTGGAAAGAATTGCTTTTTTACTAACATCTACTCAAAGAGCTCCTGCCAACCTAGCAGTTCAAAAGCACGTCAAAGTGCAAGTAGATAAATAGGTACCACTTCGGCGGGAAGGTAAACAGCATTTCCGTGCGCTGCTCTGGTTCGCCAGAAGCGGCTCAGTCATGCTGGCCACATGACCCGGAAGCTGTAGGCCGGCTCCCTCGGCCAATAAAGCGAGATGAGCACCACAACCCCAGAGTCGGCCACGACTGGACCTAATGGTCAGGGGTCCCTTTACCTTGCTCAAAGAGCAGAAGACCTTAATATGTTCACCTCTGATCCTTTTCACACGGTAAACCAAGTTGTAGCTGCTAAGATATGTGTTAAAGAAGATGTGAATTACAGTTATTCAAAGCACATTTTATTTGTAGTTTTTCTCCAAGTACCCCTTTCTCACCCTGTTCTTCAATTTCTATACATTAAGAGAAAATTGAATTCAATAACTACTTTTATTCCCATGCTGAGTCTCTACAATGCCACAGTCTATGTCGAATAGGCATCTTGATTTTGAAGTCTATTTCTTTAACATATTTCTCTAATTAGTGCTTGGAATCTGTGTCACTTGTTAACTAACACATTGTTACAACAATGTAATGAAATAATGTTTCTGCTTTGATGCTTTTATGTTTTGTTAGGTACATCATCAATGACAGGCTATACTCAGTTATTCCGTTTAAGACATATACCCAATAATCAAAACATGATTTGCTTACGATACCTGAGTTAGCAGTATGTAGCATCTTCTGATTTCACCCCATAATTTCAAACTTCTGTAGGACTAGGCTCTTCCCAAATTTAGATACACTACTTTAATCTATTCCTCCCTGCTACTGACATACTTGTTGGATAGAAACCACATAACCAAGTATTCTTTATCTACACTTTTTTCCCCCAGCGACATAAAAGATGGAAGGATAACTCACCAAGCTTTTATGTCTTTTGAGAATGATTGGCAGTGGTTTAGTCATGCTGGCCACATGAGCCAGAAAGCTGTCTGCGGACAAACACTGGCTCCCTCGACTTGAAGCAAGATGAGCGCTGCACCCCATAGTCGCCTTGGACTGGACTTAACTGTCCAGGGGTCCTTTACCTTTTACCTTAGTACACAGTAAATTATAGCTTTGACTGGCCGGCTAAACGAGGTGAGTGTAGCTAATGAGTCTTAAACCCTCAGTGAGTTAAGGACTATCCCTTCATTCAAAGACGGGCTCTGACGGATTGCGTAGACAAGACCAATAGCGAGTCCAATGGTCAAGAAGGTGGTTTCTGCATGAGCCGTAGAGGGAAGTGAGGGGCAGATGGGGCTCATCAACCTGGGAAGGAAGCCCGTCTAGGGAAAGGAAAACGGATCCTAAACCTCTGCTGCCTTGTGGGATATCTTCATGAGAAGAAAAGGCTAAGGAGTAAACCCTACACAAATCTAGAGGGAGTCCCTAAGATGGCTGGATGGTGCCTTGTACGCCTCGTTCTAGCAACTCCTGCAGCTAAGCTGGTACCAAATGTATTGTTCTGCTTTTCTTTGGACCACACAGCGAGGCTGGGAAGGAGATTTTGTTGTCTGGGTCTCTCAGGACCTCCAGACACACTGCCCAGGCTTGTGCCTCGGGGAGGTCACTTCAGTGCTACTAATGCAGTGGGATCTGACTTCACCCCCCAAAGTACACTCCATTCTCTCTGGAGACAGATGGATGCCAACAAAATTAGTGGAAAGATTGTTAGGGAGCTGAGCTTTATTCGGTTGGTGGATGGATGGCCCTGCATTTGGGCAGAGGATACGGTAGGTGGGTCTTACACAATTTGTGACCTACCAAGCTGCAAGCCAGCCATATATTGGGCTGTGTGTCAGATGCCTGGCAACCCCCCTGGCATTTTAGTTCCAGATGGGCAGCAAGAACAAAATGTTTACTGACCCACCGCATGCCCCTACCTCCCATTTGGTGTGATGGGTCACAAGTTACATAAGTTGAACTGGATGGCCAAACTGTGCCTTGGTTCCTTTCAATTTTACTATTATTCAATTCCAGCACTGGCAAAACACATACATGCAACCCAGAAAAACCCACTAGCGCAATTCACAGAGTGAAAAAGATAGACAGTAAGTCAGTGGGCAAAAAAAAGCACATTATCAGTGAGAAAGCTTCAATAATAACACCTATGTTCAGGCAATGCCTCATGAAGAATCAGTACAGAAGCGAATCTTATTTGCAGTGGGTGTGTTCTGTCTTTCATGTGGCTATTTTGTGCTTACCAACTCCCTTCCTCTGAAGACACGGTAAAGCCGGGAGAGGTTCAGGAAGTGGTGGGTGGATTTCGGTGGTTGGCATTAAGTCAGCCAGTTTGTTTTGAAAGGAAATAGAGAAATCAATGGAAGATGTGTCTTTTTATCAATAGCTCTGGCCAGGATAGCTGAAAAGAACCCTAATGTTCTGAAGGTAACATGCTTAATTTATGATTGCCAGATGCTGGAGACAGTTATCAGTTTCATACAATCTGATGAACTTACAGAAGCCTCTGGCTTGCCTCTGCTGGAAACAGAACGCTGGGCAAGTTCTTAATTGTGTGGCTGTAGCCTACACCACTAGTTTTATCTCAGTGTTCAAGGACAGAATACTGTACAGTATCTTATGCAGCTGTTTGGTCCCAAGGGTTGCACTTATATGCAAAAATGCATATAGCTATGAGTCCTGGAAGGACTAGGAGGGCAGAACCCAGACTGACTCCAGCTACAAAACATAGGCCGATAAACAGACTCTTGGGCTCAGGTATTGCTTAGGGGAGTTTGTTGCTGTTACTGATGTTTCTTTGTTTTTTTAGATATTATGATTTATGTGGAAATTGTTCAATTTGGTTGTGTATTTTTGGATAGTTTGTTTATGTTGTAATTATGTGTTTCTTCATGTTGTAAGCCGCCTTGAGCATGGTTTGAACCATGGAAAAGCAGCATACAAATAAAATTATATAATGTATATCTAAACCCTTGGAAAAAAAACTCCCCAGTGAGCATCCTGGGGCCGCTGCAGGCAGCGCGCCAAGAACGCCTTGCCCCTCCCTGTCCCTCAAAGGAAGGCAGAGAGCTAAAAAGCTCTTTCTGCAGGTTTTACCAGCACAAAAAGCTTTTAAGCTCTCTGCCTTGCTTGCATTTAACTTGTGGGATTTTCAGTCACCAGCCTCCAACCACATATGGTTGAAATCACCCAAGTTAAAAGTGCTTAAGATGAGACTGTACTGTAGTGAATTATTAAAGGCCCAAGCCCTGCAAAGAGAGCAAACGCTAGGACTAAGCTCCGGGGCCTGTGTATCCTAAAGGAATACCACCTGTTGAATGGAGTATAGCATCTAGATCAAGGGAAGTAATAGTGCCACTGTATTCTGCTCTGGTCAGACCTCACCTGGAGTACTGTGTCCAGTTCTGGGCACCACAGTTCAAGGAGGACACTGACAAACTGGAACGTGTCCAGAGGAGGGCAACCAAAATGGTCAAAGGCCTGGAAACGATGCCTTATGAGGAACGGCTAAGGGAGCTGGGCATGTTTAGCCTGGAGAAGAGGAGGTTAAGGGGTGATATGATAGCCATGTTCAAAGATATAAAAGGATGTCACATAGAGGAGGGAGAAAGGTTGTTTTCTGCTGCTCCAGAGAAGCGGACACGGAGCAATGGATCCAAACTACAAGAAAGAAGATTCCACCTAAACATTAGGAAGAACTTCCTGACAGTAAGAGCTGTTGGACAGTGGAATTTGCTCCCAAGGAGTGTGGTGGAGTCTCCTTCTTTGGAGGTCTTTAAGCAGAGGCTTGACAACCATATGTCAGGAGTGCTCTGATGGTGTTTCCTGCTTGGCAGGGGGTTGGACTCGATGGCCCTTGTGGTCTCTTCCAACTCTAGGATTCTATGAATGCACCTCCTTATTTAAACCTGGAAGGCCTCACTTTCCAGCCATTCCTTCAAGCAGGTAAGCTCAGGCCAGGTCTTCTCCCAAACAGCCCCCACTTTTTAGGATGCATTTTGAGAAAGGTCTGCCTGGCTCCTTCACTGGCAGTTGAAGACATGGCAGTTTTAGTAGACATTTTCTTCTGGTGGATGGCATGGGTAACCCATTCTAAATTATACATTTTAACTGTGATCTGAAGCTGCTGGGGACTTAATATTTTACTATGTGAGCAATGGGCTTTTTATGTTTTTAATTTGGGTGTGGTTTACAGCAAAGTGGCCGCTGAGAAATACTAAAAAGAACTGAATTCATTTTGGAGCACATTATGAAATGCAAGCTTTGGTGCATAATAGAGAGTGATGGCTCATCTTTAAACAAGCCATGACACATACTCCTGAGACAAGCAACCTTCTGTCCCTCTGTGAAGATGAGCCACCATGCCAAATCCACATCTCCATGCTTGTATCACATCAAGTTCCAGCATCAGATTACTTTCACTTTTTGTACAAGCAAGGTGGTTAAAAATAAACATCACTCTTTTACAAACACAGTTCTGAACACCAAGTCAAATCTGGGACAGCACGGTAAGAGTCAAAAGAAGTCATCTATTCCACAGCAATATGCCATGTGGCTAGTTACTAAAAATTCCTGCAAACTACAGTGCACAGTAAATTAAGATTCATGTTTAAAACAAAACATTTTCCTTGTGTATTTACATTATAGAAGGCAACTGCAAAAGAAGCTAGTTCAGAAAAAGATCTGTAACCTCTGGAGGGACCCCCATTTCACAATACAAATTACAGGAGTAAAAAAAAAAAAAAGGTGCACATTTGTAGAATGTTCTCAGTCTTACTAATCACATTTGCTAAAGCACGAATTAGTAACTTGTATAGCAGTTTTAAGAACACAGCTCATTTATCAAGTTCAGTTGCACATCATCTATGATAACAGAGATCCCAATTCTCCCAAGTGCCACTTCTTATGTAGTCAAAAATGGCACCACACACACACACAAATGGAACCTCAAAATTTGCAAAAGCCCCCACTCCAGCTCAACAGCCAAAGCCTGTTGAATAACCGGGGGGAGGGGGGGTGTTTGTCAGAAAACTGGGTGGAGGGGGGATGGAATGGCAGGAACCCTGAACAGATACTATCCACGCTGCAACATTCTGTCACCTCTATTGCTATCTCAGTTGCTGAAGAACATAAATTATCACCCTCCATTGCTCAATAGGTGCAGAAATCCATTCATTAGGAGTTATTTGAATTTTTAGGTACCGTATTTTTCCATGTATAAGATGCCCCCATGAATAATACCAACAATCCCTATTTTTTTGAACCCCAAATTAAGAAATTGGGGCAGAGCCAGAGCCTGAACTCAGGTCACCCATGCCAGAGCCTAAAACGGACCCCAGGCTGCCCACACCAGAGCCCAAACACGAACCCAGGCCGCAAAGACCAGAGCCCAAGAATGAACCCGAACCCTTACGCATTCACCATCTGTGTATAATATGACCCCTAACTATTAACCCAATAATAACAAGAGCAATAGACTTACTGTAGAAACAAAACTACCACATGCAGAAGGGAACAGTCCTTTGTATGTTAACTCAGATATGCGCTTTTGTCCATGTACCTCTGTTCAGCTAAGAGAACCCCTTAATTCTACTTGCTTTGAATAATCAGTGCTGACTCTGAATTGCTAGTTACATTTAAGTGTAGAAGTGCCAATTATTCTGCAATAATTAGCAGTGCATATTTGACACCAAAATTACAAAGTAATTTTTAAAAGCAGCCCAAAAACTTTATGATCAGGAATGGACATTATCACAGCCAGAATGGGAACACACGACAACTGAAGCACAGTTGGAAAAATCAGATCACTTATGTTTCAGGCATTTACAAATATCTTTCAACAGTAACAGCACAGAATCTTAAAATTGGCTGTCAGCAGACAACAGATTTTTCAGCTCATATTTAACAAGTTAGATGAGGGGGAAAAAGAGGAGAGCGTGCTGGCACTTAATTAACAGTACACTCTAAAGTTTAGTGAATCTTAAGAGAACTTTGAAATATAACTAAACCACCCCATCTGGATTTCAGGGGGCATCTGATTCTACCCACCAGAAAGACAAGGTTTGCTGTTGCCCACGTCTCTGTTGTTGTTGCTGCTGCTGCTGCTGCTGCTGTTGTTTTTAAAAAGGTAGCTACAGTCTAAAGCAGATGAACCATTTGGTTAGTGTCTGCCTGTCTTATTTTAATGCATGAACTGTTTTAAGATCTAGCAGTTATTAGGCAGGATACTTGTTTCCCTACAGAAGTTTCACAACTGGATTTGTATGAGATTGTGCAAGTTTGACTGACTGTGATTGTCCCTCAGTCTTGGGGAAGAGATGCGTACTAGTTATAACACATGAAGAGAGCAAGAATGGTTGACAAGTATTGGAAGAATATTAGCTGCTGCTGCATCCAGCAGGTCAGAGGTTCCCCAGCACTCATATGCTGGATGGATTTCTTCAACCAGCCTCTTGAAGCAAGCAAAACTGGAAAAGGGCCAGATCCTATGCTTGAAGCAAGCAAAACTGGAAAAGGGCCAGATCCTATGCTGTACGGTCTTGTTATTTCCGAAGAACCTTGAACCTTTGATTGCTATAGTGAAGAGATCAAACTCCAACCACAACAACGGCAGGCCAGCTGCAGATCCTTTTCATAAACTAAAACTGAAACACTTTGCAGATCAGCACTGGTAAAGAATTCTCTATTACAGATGTTCTCTATGTAGGTGCACCTGTTATCTTCCTCCTTATCTTGCACTGCAACGCTTCAGAAACTAACATAGAAAAGAACTATTCAGAACGTAAGCCGGAATTTACAAATACCCAGGTTTTAGGGGCATCTTTGAAATTTTGAATGCAAGTTACCCCAATTTATCACATGAGAAATTCTACACAGCCATTCCATGTAAAACATGGAGGACCCCCCCCCCCCAAATAAGGAATCCTGGGAATTTGTTTGCAGGTGGTGGGGTGGCTGCAGCTACATCCCTCATGAAACTATAGACTGCTCCGCACAGGTCTTTTGTTTGATAAAGACTGAAGACTGTAAACAACCACTTACCATATATTATATTACAACAGACATATTTGCTTGGGATGGCTCAGTTGGTAGAGTATGAGACTCTTAATCCCAGGTTGTGGGCTCAAGCCCCACCTTGGACAAAAGACTCCTGCACTGTAGGGTCTGGACTAGATGACCCTATGATTACATATTCTAGATATCACAACTTTACATGTGTCATGCTATAGAAAGTATTGAGAGAAGAGTTCCTGAACTTGCAACCAAGTGCCACTGTCATAAAAGTGTAATCTCTATAAACAACCTACTCAAATCAACCTGACCGTGGTTAACTAAAGTTTTATTTCACCAAGAATGCATACTCACTATTTTTACATACCATATGCTGCAATCTTTCCCATAAAAAGCAAGTTTAACTAGTTAAGATATTGATCTTCATAGACTACAGAGCTTTTTAGAAGAATTTCAGTGATACAGAAGTACTGTCAGATTATAGGACTTTATCAAGCCGACACTTTCTAATCTGTCTCTTCCACCTTTTCTATGTGCTGATATGTAAGCCTAGGTAATCCTTTTGAATTTGCAGTACTGAGAGGGAAAGGGCAGCTACAGGTTTATTGACATTTAAATATTCCTCAACATGTCCATCCTAGAAATCAATGGTCTCTAAATGGAGCCATTGATTATTTCTCCAGATGCTTCTCAGATACACATTACTCCCCATAGTTGCTTTGGCAATAAAATGCATAAACACTAAGAACAAGAAATTCCTCTTTAAGATCAGGTTATAAACGAATTTTGTACTGATCAACATAAAGGACAGTTGCATAAAGGCTGAATTAAGAAAAGTTAGTTAAATGCAATTTAGGTGAATTACCACACCCTAACATTTGTAAGGTAAAGCTAGGAAGCATCAGAGAGCTTTCTACAAGAAGAATATTGCCAGAAAGACCTGGATTGTTCATGACACATATTTATAACCACCCCTCTTTCAAACTGAGCAAGTATGCATTGTGTTAGTTCCAGTTATAATTTCCAGCTGTGTCAATGCTTTAAGAGTCTAAAAGCAGGAAATCCAAGAGGAAATTCCATCGTCAGTTCCCGGAGTTTTGTAACCCAAATGTTCTTCCAAAAAGGAGCTCTGAAAGGAATCTGGGAGTGTTTGTTGTAGCCTTACCTCATATCTTCAAGTAAGTCACATTCTGCCTGATGTTTGGCTTGAATTTTTGTCATCTGTTCAGCCTGGATAAGTTTTAGCTCTTGAGTGATTTTCACCTTAAAAAATAAAAAGACATATAGTGAAAGGTGTGATTTAAAATCTGTTTTAGTCTTGTAAAGTTGGTTCTCAACATGCTAGATTCTGGAACATGTTATTTCATATTACAAGCTCCATGAACAGCGACATGTTTTTGCTTACTTCTAAACACTGCAGTTCCAAACTCTGTAGAATAGGCAACATGCCCTCCACCAATCTGTTTATATGGTCTACACTCCTGGAAGGCACCATGTAGCAAACATACCCCTCCTCTGAATTTTCTCTGAACTGCAGTAAACTTGAGGAGCAGGTCTCATGTCATGATTTGAAGCAAGCAGACCAAATGTTAGCACGGAAAGCACCTCACCAGCACTAAGGAAGAGTAGGAGTCACTTCTCTATTGCAGTGAGCTCTGAAGAAGGCAGAAAGGCACATGTTTCTCACAATTTTACCCAAATCCGGTATTACAGAAAACTCCCCACTTTCTTTTTCCGCATCTTTTCTCCCACTCAGCCAAGCTATCCCAGGATGTACTATGGAGCTTGAAAACAAGTTAGAAGCAAAGGCAAATAATGGCCAACTAGTGAGCCAGCCTAAAATTTATGGATCCCTAATCCACAATATTCTCATTTTATAATTTGACAACTGTAGCAACTAACATCGGCGAGTTTTTAAATTCATACCATTTGCCAAAGTAAAGTCATTTGCATATCCTATTTTGAATACCTCAAGCTGGCACAATGCAAAAAACTTTGCCTTTGGATGGTATCGCAAGCAAAGTTTTCAGATTGCTAAACAGTCAAACAATCAAGAGAACTCAGAGTCTCAAGCCTTGAGCTACTGAGATGTCACCTTGCAGTCAGGTCACATATGAAGTTGGCAAAAAACAAACAAGGAGGGAGAGGGCGCTCAGAATTCCAAGCTGCAAAAAAGCTTACTGAAACGATTCTCAAAATTATTCTTAAAATGCAGATAATGTGAATTACGTGAGTCCTTATTTCTCTCTGTTCCAAACACTGTATCGAATTTAAACTTTCATACCCACAGCCTCTCACTGCTTCCTGGTACTGCGAGCAATATGTTCACTTCTCTCTAAACATCCAAGCACGGACCCACTTGCAACAAGAGATTCAGCTCTGTAGTGCTTGGAGCAAGAGTGCAAATACTGAGGGGAAAGAGGCAAAGCACTCCAAAACTCAGGATGTTTAAGAAGAACACCAGAACACAGGATGAATCTGCTGAACCTGCCCAGTGGTCCATCTACTTCAGCATCTTGTTCTCAGGATAGCTGACAAGATGCCTCTGGGAAGCTTTCAAGCTGGATATAGGTTTAACATATCTCCCAGCTGCGATTCCCAGCAACTAGTATTCAGAGACATATTATCACTATTACTATTATTATTAATTAGATTTGTAGAACAGTGATTGATGCAACTAAAGTTCACATTGGTTGACTCCACGTAACATCAACCTTTAAATGCAATTATCTCAGTCGAGAGTCCAATATCCTTAATGATGTTTTCTGAATATAACAGTCAAATATACCTTTGTGTCGTAACAATACATCATGTTGAGGTCATGTTTTTTTCAAGCTGCCGCTTAGCGGGATGACAGGGGTTGGACTGACTCGTTATAGGCATCACCACAGAAATTCACAAACATTTTTTAAAACACACAGGCTCAAACCTTTTAACCCTTTTTGCTTTTAGCATCATGTTGAGCCAGATCATTATATAGAGAAAAAACACAACTCTTCTGAAAGGAAAAAAAAGAACAAAAACAGGGAAACAGACCTTCCCTCAAGCAAAAGCAATCTTCCCCATCTTATCCACTAGGCAACAGAAATCTCACCTCCCCCTCTTCTGGCAATCCCAACCCTGAAAATATTCCCCCAGCAACAAGAATGCCCCAATCCTAGAAAAACACGAAGAGGCAAGCTTTTATGCCCAGTTAGCCAAGACTTAGTACTTTTAAACAAATGGAGAATCCAGTATTCTTTTTTTTTAAACCAAAAAGCTGAACATGTTTGAATTTTATCCAAACAGCACGAAAAATAAATTCATCAAGCATGGCTGCCTTAACCCATGGAATGGAGATAAAATCCCCTTGTGAAATTGAAACACAGTGCACAATGCATAAACTTGCATGCAATATAAACAGAGTGGAAACTAGAATGGCCTTTAACATAAACTCTGCTTCCTGGCCAAGTCCACCCTCAAAACAACAGAGGGGCAGAGAAAAGCATCCTTCTTCCCTCCCCCAAACGTAACAAGCTATCTTGATGCACTGAGGAGTTCAGGCTTTTTGTTTTACACAGTTCAAACACACACACACACACACTCTCCAATATATTCGGTCGCATCCAAGTTCCATTTTAAACACACAAACATATATATGCAGCTCTTTACAGAGTTCTAGTAAACAGGCCCCGAGATCTCAAGGGTAATGTCCTCAACTCTTACAGCACTATACCCCACTCCTAACACTACCAAAAGCATTATTTGAATTCTTTTTTTTATCCCCAATCCCGTGCATCACATTAAACATGCTGTCTGATAATACTAGAACTCAGGGCTTTGCAATTAAGCTGGTTATCAAGATTCAGGATATACAACATGAAGTACTTCACACAGTGCATAATTCTGTGAAAACAGAATGCTAGACTAGATTGGGTCTTGGTCTGATCCATCCAGGCTCCTAAGTTCTTGAGACTTACTCATTCCCCCTTTTATATCACAAATGGTTAACTCCACCCACCCTCATCCGTGTCCTGTAGACTGAATTGCTATTTATAGTCCTTCTGTAACTCACTGCCCAGGTTCTCAAAGTGATTATCCCCACCACTGGGTGTCAACACCAGAGATGCTGCTAAAGCTCCACAAAAGAAAGGAATCTACAACCCTCTCTTATTTCTTTAGAGGCTTTAGCATGGTGCTGTCCTGACCTACCAGAGCTCTTGAATCATATGACTGCAAATGCAAACAGCTGACCAACCTCCTAACATCCCAATGTAGTCAAAGTCAACTTTAGGACACCTGACACCACAATGATTCTTTATTCTCTAATGCTGTCATCCACACTCGGTTCCTCTTTTCCCCGCCACCACAAAGTCACCAAACTTTGCTAATGCATCCCATATCCCTAAGGAGCTGCCTCGGTATCCTGCTAGTCTATTTGGCACTGTACACATGCACTCAGATGAACAGCAGCTGTCCAAGGTCTTTTGCAGGCCTCCTGGCCAATTACCTGTAAGCAAACTTCTGAGGCCTTGTACATGCAATGAAGGTGCTTTACAATGGAGCTACAACCCCTGCTAGCATCCACCACACAGATTTTTGTGGCCCGGTCTGTGTGATCCAACATGACCCTACCCTAAAACGGCACCAGCCTTCCAATCTCACAGCACCCACAGCAAATCTAGCATCCATATAGCTCTTTTGATCAGGACCTTAGTCCTCTTATACCAGAATCCTACCTTCCACTCCCCCTGCTCTCTGCAGTGCAGATCGTTCCTATTTAACCCTGCCTGTTTCCAACTTCCTATGACAGCCAGCATCCACCAGAAATTGCACTTGGCCCCATATCTAACCAAGGCAGGCAATCTGCCCCCTTACAAGCAACCTGACCCCCAAACATTCACCAAACAGACCGAATCGCCATAGCTGACTACCACAGCCTTCAGACACTTTTGATACAAACTTGGCTCCCTAACAATCATATTCTGCCACGATTCCCATTCCTCTGCGGCCTACCCTCAAAATCCCTACAGCTCTCACTGCAACTATTTTCTCCACCTCTTCAGCACCTCACAACTGCTTGTTGCCTGTACTGAGTTCTCTTGCCGTTACAACCACCCCAATTACACACTGCCCTCCACCAACTCGGCTGCAAGCATATGGCACTGCTGCAAAGCCCCGTGCCCCCTTCACTGTGCCAACGGCCTTTTACTTTTAGGTAGCCTGCATGGCACTAGCCCATCCGACACTCAACACACCCCAAATCTCAGTATGTCAAAAGCACCCTTAGGCCCCACTAATTCCATGCCCCAGGGCAACCTGCTACCAACCCCCACCCACTGCAATCTGAATCCAACCTCCAAAACGCTTAGTGTGGGACAGCAGCCTACCTTCCACCAGTACCCCTTTGGTCCTCAGTAATATATCTAGCAATCCTTGCTCACATTCACAAGTTGCACTGTACCTCCCCCTAAAAACAAAAAGCCTCAATTCATGGAAAGAGACCCAGCCACATGCCTGTCTTCTGCACCTCCCTGCCCTATGCCACCTTTGCCACAAGCAGCTCTGCAGCCCAAGCAGACACACAAATAGCACCTTTGCAACCCTCCTTTCCTGTTCCCCCAAGATGCCGCCACCACCCCCGGCCAAAATAGGAAGCCTATGTGGCTTTGCCCTCCGGCCTGCAACACCAAGCATCCCTTCCACCTGCATCCCGGTTCATAGGCTCCTGCAGCTTGCCTGACAGCCAGTTGCCCCCCCCCCCATCACACCTCCCTCCCTGCTGCCCCCTCCACCCCCCCTGCCATGCCCCGCACCTTGAAATCCAGTTCCGCAAGCGACACCTCTGCAGCCCCTGCTGCGGTGGGTGCCACCCCCAAATGCAACACGTTTATAACACACACGTACACACCCTCCCAAAATCCAAATCACACTCCCCCCCCCCCCGGGGGCCTTCAACGACCCTCTTCTCCCCCTCGTTCTAACCCTCTCTAAAGCACGGACCACCCCCCTTTCCCTCCCCACACATCACTACGCACTCGCCCCCCCCCTTTTTGCAACCAAGGCTGTCTTTCTCCCTGCATCCCCCCCCCTCAATTCAGAGCCCCCTCCCTCAATTCAGCCTGCCCCCCCCGCCTGTGAGGGGGCAGCACCTTTTCTCCTCCCTCCCCCCCCCCGTTTTTAATTTTTACCTCAGTCCCGTCCCCCCCCCCCCGCACGGCCTACCCCTCCAAGTCCCCCCCCCTTCCTCACCTTCCTCGGCGGGGGCTGCATGGCGGAGGCGGCGGCGCTGCCGCTCTCGGCCTCCACATCAATCCCTTCCCCGCCCCAAACGGCGGCGGCAACGGCGGCTCTGCTGAGGGGAGCTGGAGGGGGAGGGGAGCAGGCAACGGTCGGCTCCGAGGAGGCGGCGGCGGCGGCGGCGGAGGAGGGAGGAGGCGAAGCCGGCCCAGCTCGGTCCCCGGCGCGTCTCGCTCTCTCTGCGGCAGAGGCAGAAAGCGAGAGAGGGAGCTGCGGGTGGGCGTGGCCAGGGCGGAGAGAGGGAGGGCGAGCGGTGGGCGTGGCTACGGCACCGGGGGGTGGGAGGAGGAAGAAAAGGGGGCGCGGCTTTCGGCCCTCCCTTTTCCGCGCCGCCGCCGCCTTTCAGGGCGAGAGGTGGGAGGAGCTTGGCGCGAGAGAGAAAGAGGCAGAAAGAGCTCGCGTCGGGGGCTCGCGGGCGACGCACGAGAAGGCGAGGTTATAAAAGGCGGCGGCGCCGCCGACGCCGGGGTCTTCTCACTGAGGCGCCGCCGCCGCCGGCGTTGCTGCCCAGCTAACGGAATGCGCGCGCGTGCCCGCCTCCCTCCCGTGTGGGCCTGAGGAGAGCGAGCAATGGGTTGGGGGCGTGAGGAGAAAGAAAGAGAGATTTGTTGGGGGAGAAGAGGCGAGGAGCGGGATACGGGTTCCCTCACCGACTGTGAGGGAAGCGGGAGGAGGAGGCGGTCTGACAGGCGGAAAATGAGGCGCGCGCGCGCGCGCTCCCGCCCGCCTCACTGAGGGGACAAAAAAAATAGGGTTTTTTTATTTTAGGGAGTGGCCTCTTCGCGCGTGTCGGTGTGACAGAGGCGGGACGGGCTTTTCATCGCCTCGCACGTGTGAAGGAGAACCCGCCGCGCTTCACATCCGTGACAACGTGGGGGGGGGGGAGGGATGGCGGCACGGGGAGATAGAGAGAACGCGAATGCTTTCCGTCTCCGTTTCATTCTCTCCTTCCCAAAAAGGGGGTGTCTTTCCAAGCCAGCCCCGCATCCCGCTTATTCAGACGACCAGCTAAACACGGGGAGAGAAAGGGGCGGGGAAACACGGGGAGAGTCTTGAGGGGCGGGGCGCTCGCGCTCTGGTTTGACTGACAGGCGGATTAAGTGGGCGGGGAAGGAGCGCGCGCGCCGACGCTGCCCCGCCTCCCTATTGGCTGGCGAGTGCGAGCGTGCTTAAATAGTGAGAGTCGGCTTAGCTGCTGCTGCCCCCTAGCGGAAAGACGCTGGGAGTGCAGCGAGTCGTGGAGGCGCAAGCGAGATACATTTGCAGATCCGTGTGATCGGATTGGGGTCCCGCTGCTGGAGCTTGCGTGCAATTGCCTGGGAATCCGGCCATCCGGTGCGTGGTTGCGGGGTAGTAAGCCTCGATGCATTCATGGCAAGCTGCCTTATACTGAGGCTGTAGACTCAAGGTCAATTTAAAATAAAAGTCATCATTTTTCGTAATTCAGATCAGAGCTGAGGATTTTGGGGTGTGTGTGTGTGTGTTAACGCTTTAAAAATGCAGTAGGTCATGAGAAACAATGGGGTACGGCCAACGTACATGTGTCCTGCACCCCAAAACCAGTGGTGGAGGTGTGCTGGATGCAGAGTGAACAGATTGTGCACAGTCTGCTATCCAAGGTTTCTTACTGCATTTCTAGCTTGCTCTTTCAAGGAACTCAGGGTGGTGAGTTACCTTCCTTGCTTTATCCTCACAAGCAGTGGCGTAGCGTGGGTTGTCAGCACCCAGGGCAAGGCAAGTAATTTGCGCCCCCTAACCCGTGGATTTGTGCCCCCTAACCCGTGGATTTGTGCCCCCTAACCCGTGGATTTGTGCCCCCTAACCCGTGGATTTGTGCCCCCTAACCCGTGGATTTGCGCCCCCTAACCCTAGCCCCCAGATGTTGCGCCCGGTGCAGCCGGCCCCCCCCCCTGCACACCCCCACGCTACGCCACTGCTCACAAGCACCCTGTTAAGTAGCTTAGGCTTGCCCAAGGTCACCCAGCAAACTTCATGGCAAAGTGAGAATTTGAACCCTGGTCTCCTAGTTCAACACTCTAACCCAGTGGTTCTCAAAGAATATGGCATTCCACATTGGTGTGGCAGGAGGGAATGACAAGTGTGGTGGGAAGATTCAAGGACCACCAAAGAAACATTTCAATGTCGTATAGGATAGAATAAGATTTTTTTTTGCAGAATATGAATATTATTTCAAATGAGAGTAGGAGCATTGCCTATTCTACAGTTCTCCACCGCATATTGTTGTGAACAAGGATTTTCAACTCTGACAAATATGAAAGATCAGAAAAGAGAAAGGTTTCTTTGTATTGATGAGGAGATGTGAGTGTGTTTGTCTCAAAATTAGACCTAATAAATGAGATTACCCTGCAAAAGAAAGCTCACATCTCTTGTTGAGTTTGTATACATACTTCAGGCTCATTAATAATTATATTTTGGGGATCATTCATGTTCTTATGTAGCTGCATCGTTTTATACCTCCCGGATGTCCCTTGATCTTATTATAAAGTAGTTGTGTTCTGTGATATAAATCAAGCAGTAGGTGTTTTTTAATTTGTTTCCCAATATTCTTCTTGTTTGAGAACCACTGCTCTAACTACTACACCACAGTGGCTTTCAGATTTTAAGGCAGTGGAATCCCCAGCCCTACATGAAGATGTCAAGGATTTTGCATGCATGGTCCTTCTCTTTAAATAAACAAGGCAGTGCAACCTCAACTGTATCTACTCAAAGGTACCTAAAAGTCCCATTGAATTCAGTGGTGCTTACTCTCAGGTAAAAGGGGTATAAGATTTCAGTCTTCGTCTGTCTTTTTGTAAGGAGAAGGGATAGTGCTTAGGATCTGCCAGGTTATAACAGACGTCCAAACAATGGGGCAAACTCAAAATGCAAATTACATGGAATCAGGGGTGCTAACTTGATTGGGCAGCCCAAGTAAGCCCTGCCCTGCGCAATTGATCACATGACATGGTGCACAGACACCTATTTGAATGGCAATGTCCATCAACTTTGGGGAGGTAGCCTTCTCAAATATTTTATTGGATCTCGGCCCCTAGGAGCTGGCTTCTATACGTGGGACTTGACCGTTCCAGTTCTTGTTGTTTAGTTGTGTCCGACTCTTCGTGACCCCCTGGACCAGAGCACGCCAGGCACTCCTGTCTTCCACTGCCTCCCACAGTTTGGTCAAACTCATGCTGGTAGCTTCGAGAACACTGCCCAACCATCTCGTCCTCTGTCATCCCCTTCTCCTTGTGCCCTCCATCTTTCCCAACATCAGGGTCTTCACAATCTGTCCAGGGCTGATTTCCTTAAGAATGGATAGGTAATCCAGTTCTTGCAAAGTACTAATTATGTGGCTATTCCAACCTTAATGGGATGCGGGTGGCGCTGTGGGTTAAACCACAGAGCCTAGGGCTTGCCGATCAGAAGGTCAGCAGTTTGAATCCCCGCGATGGGGTGAGCTCCCATTGCTTGGTCCCAACTCCTGCCAACCTAGCAGTTCGAAAGCACATCAAAGTGCAAGTAGATAAATAGGTACCACTGTGGTGGGAAGGTAAACGGCATTTCCATGCACTGCTCTGGTTTCACCAGAAGCGGCTTGGTCATGCTGGCCACATGACCCCGAAAAACTGCGGACAAACATCAGCTCCCTTGGCCAGTAAAGCGAGATGAGTGCTGCAAACCCAGAGTCATTCATGACTGGACTTAACTGTCAGGGGTCCTTTACCTTTTATTCCATGGATAGGCAAACTAAGGCCCGGGGGCCGGATCCGGCCCAATCGCCTTCTAAACCCGGCCCGCGGACAGTCCAGGAATCTGTGTGTTTTTACATGAGTAGAATGTGTCCTTTTATTTAAAATACATCTCTGGGTTATTTGCAGGGCATAGGAATTTGTTAATTTCCCCCAAAAAAATATAGTCTGGCCCCCCATAAGGTGGACCGGCCCCCTACTGAAAAAGTTTGCTGACCCCTGTTTTATTCCAACCTTGCCTAACAAAAGCAGATCTTTTATCATCTTGGTCTCTTTGCCACTAGGGGGCATAGGTTGCCAGGGTTATTTCTTTGGTTTCGTCGTCAAAATTGCTAGCTGTTAGAATTTCCCACCATGTCTTTTTTTCCTTCTCTTAACAGCAAAACAAAAATGATTGTATTTGTGTATTTCTGCCCGTCATTGCCCGCAGTGGCTTGTAGACTTCTGTTTGGCAGCCTTTTAAAGAATCTTTTGTAGATCACCAGCCAATAATAAAATACAATAAGAGGCATTGAATTCTCAGTTGCCTGCTGGCAAAGCTGTGAAGAGCAACTCCACAAGATAATGGACTCAACAGATCAATTGATGGTTTTATACACAAGCCCTTAAAGCAATCCCTGGCTTGAAAGGGCAAGTTGTTCCTTAGGAGTGGGAAGATGGATAAAGAATGGGCTGTTTCCTCCAAAAAGCTACAGGAGCCCAGTGGAAAGTGGTGGAGGTGGGAATGGACCTGGTTTCAGGTCCCATCTCTGCCTGAGGTCCAGTGCCTTGCTCTCTCATCTGCAAAATGGGAATGTGATGAAGTAGAATTACAACTGTGATTGATGTAGCATACATAAAACAACTTTGATTATTAATGAACAGTAATCCTTGAGCAAAAATTAGAGGCCTCCCCATAACTAGTACAGTGGTACCTCGGGTTACATACGCTTCAGGTTACAGACTCCGCTAACCCAGAAATAGTGCTTCAGGTTAAGAACTTTGCTTCAGGATGAGAACAGAAATCGTGCTCCAGCGGCGCAGCAGCAGCGGGAGGCCCCATTAGCTAAAGTGGTGCTTCAGGTTAAGAACAGTTTCAGGTTAAGAACGGACCTCCAGAACGAATTAAGTACTCAACCCGAGGTACCACTGTAGTTATTGTTGTTTGCTATGATTCTCCCTGTGCATTCCAGCTCTGCCAAGGCAGGGATTTCTACCAGGGCCACTCCGCGGCGTTTGGGCACTGTAGGCAAAACTTCCTGATGCCCCTGCCTCGTTCCTGTGCCTGCCGTTGCACCCGCCTTGCCACCAGCCCCAGCACTACAGCTGTACCCTCGCCTGCAGCTGCACCACCACACGGCTGCTATAACACAGCAACATTGGCGGTGCAGTTTTGTGTACAAAAAGGTGGTATTTTCAGTCTCTTCCCATGTGACAAGCGAACCTCTTACTTAGTGTGGCTTCCAGAAGGAGGAGTGGACTTTGCTCTCCTCAACTGGCTGGAGGCTGTGTCTTCTTAGGTGTAGGAGAAGAACAGGTCACAGGCTAGACTGGTTGGATCTTGTCTGGAGTTGAGAAGACACCAGAGATGATCCACATTAGATGAGTGGGGATTTTTTGCAGGGGGGAGAGTCTGCAACATGTCACCCATTTCATGAATGGTGGATTTCTACTGGTCAGTCCACGCACCATTCCTCTTTATTAGTTCTGCGATGCTTCTCCAGTGTTGTTTCTATTTGGAGGGATGCTCTTAAAGGTAAAGGGACCCCTGACCGTTAGGTCCAGTCGTGACCGACTCTGGGGTTGCGGCGCTCATCTCGCTTTATTGGCCGAGGGAGCCAGCATACAGCTTCCGGGTCATGTGGCCAGCATGACTAAGCCGCTTCTGGCGAACCACAGCTGCACACGGAAACGTCATTTACCTTCCCGCTTATTTATCTACTTGCACTTTGACGTGCTTTCGAAATGCTAGGTTGACAGGAGCAGGGACTGAGCAACGGGAGCTCACCCCGTCGCGGGGATTCGAACCGCCGACCTTCTGATCAGCAAGCTCTAAGCTCTGTGGTTTAACCCATAGTGCCACCTGCGTACCGAGGGATGCTCTTACACTAGTGCAAAACAGAAACGAGACAAAATGTAAACCAGGGCAGTTGCATTTTGGGAAGTTGCAGGATTCAGGAGGAAGCTATTGTGGCGATCACACAGGGTCCCCGGACATTTCACCGTCTATTGATCCCTGTGCCACCACTTTATTTCTCGCTGCCACCACCCAGGCCCTACCTGGTACAATACTGAGTCCAGTCAGGGTTAAATTGGAACATAAACTTCTGTTTATTTATTGCAGTTTAACAAGCGTGTGGTTTCATAAACAGTCTCAGTCAATTACAATCATGGGGTGCCTATCCAGATCTATAACTTCCGCTACGTGCTGTCACTCACTAAACCACCTCTCAGATATTTACTTGTCTTCCCAGTTCCTAACTGTACCTGACTCAGCTTATTTCTCTACACTAACTCAACCTACCCACAGACTCTATCCCAACTCACTCCCACTCCAACCAACCACCCAACTCCCAACGAACTCCTCCCAGAGCTGGTTTTATAGTCCCTCTGACTCCACCCCCTTGGGTTCTGATTGGGTACTCTGTTTAACTATTTCACCTCCAGCCCTCTCATATGTTAATGTCACAGCTATAGGGTGTTCAATGGTCAGGAGCCTTTCGCTCTGAGATGTTCACAGATGTGGTATTGAAAGCGGGAACATGTATAACCGGCTCCTAGACCATCAGGAGTGCAAATCCTCATGACTGCTCAATAAAAGGGGTATCCAGAGGACCCCAGAGTTTCTTTAAATCATCATTTTTGAAACATTTTAGTGTTTCAAATTGCTGACCTGATCTAAGGCAGCTTCCTGTGCTGCTAGAATAGAGGGCTCAAATAGAGGAGAGGCAAAACACTATCTCACATTGGGGGAGGTGTGCGCTCGATAGCTTCAAGAAAAATGCAGAGAGCAAAACAAAACCCCTGTATATAGCCTTTATTGACCTGACTAAGGCTTTTGACACTAAATTGTAATGCCCTGTGGACTTTTCCTTCTGAAAATTGGCTGCCCAGATAAATTTGTGAACATCCTTCGGCTCCTCCATGATAATGTGACAGCAACAATAGCAGATAACAATGACTCTCATAAAGAACCATTCACAGTGGGATCAGATGTTAAACAGGGTTGTGTTATTGCCCCAATTCTGTTCATTATTTTCATTTGGGAAACACTTATTTCATTCATTATTTTCAATTGGGAAACACTTGCCTGCGAGCGCTCCAGTTGGAGAACAGTCTTTACCAAAGGTGTCATGGGCTCTGAAGACGTTCGAACTCAGGACGCAAGGGAGAAACGCGCTAAGAGGAAGACACGCTTGGCAAATCCACGCCATGATCAACTCCTGCCCGAAAACCTATGTCCCCACTGTGGAAGGACGTGTGGATCCAGAACTGGCCTCCACAGTCACTTACAAACTCATTGTTAAAACTGTGTTTATGGAAGACAATCTTACTTGGCTACGAGGGATCGCCAAAGAAGCAGCACAAAAGTATGCCACCTTGAACCCCTTGGAGCAATGGTGGGATGATGATGATGATGATGATGATGATGATGATCTGGGAAAGCTGTTAGCTTAAGTATTCTGCCCAAACCATGGTTTGCTGTTTTGTGCAAGCTACTCCACATCCTTTCCCCCCATCTCTTTCCTTGTTGTTTTGGTTCTCGCCACACGAGGGAGAGCCTGCTCCCACAAACCAAAGGCCAGGAAAGTATATTTCCGAAGGGCAAAGTGAGATCGTATTGAAGGAGCACTGGATTGGGAAAGTGTTGAACATTACGGATTCAACTTTCTGCTGGTGCTAGTGTGGTCTCCACACCACTGCAATCTTAGGCATCTGTTCAACAGGCAGGCATCCATCAGGTGAAACCATTGCTGCCTCTTTATATCCATGGCAGGACAGTCTGCACCTTTGGGATGGCTTCTCGTCACATGACCCTTGCCCGGTGGTGTTTTTTTAAATAAAGGGGGAGACCATCATAAAAAAATGTGTTGACATGTCAGCTGGACGCAGAAAGAATGACGTGCTCGAATAGCCATTCTGCCACATTCCTCAGTGCTGTGGTTTAGGTTGTTGCTCCCATTTTACATAGAGGAAACTGAGGCTGAGAAGGGGAAAAAACCTGGCTGCAGTTCCTGGAAAAGGTATCTTTCAGGGTGTTACTCCGGTGTTCTTGGGTACAATCTGGGCTACCTTCCCAGGCTGATGAGCCCCCACAACCCTAACACCCCATAGACCATAATTGCAGGAACCAAATTTGCCGGCATGCGATGGAATCTCACCCAAAAATAGTAACAGCCTGGAAAGCCCCTCTTTGTTCTTTATTATTATTTCAAGCCTGCCGGAGTGCCAGCAATTCCGTTCATGCGTCCTGCTAGCTTGGCTGTTAACTCTTTGACTCATAATATTTATGTTCCTTGGGTGTTGGTAGCGGGATTAGTCTCCATGGGAAACATCTGCAACACAGCGCCAGCTGCCAGTCGTAGATCTCTCATGGGTTTTTAAATGTTTGGCTTGGGAGAGGTAGAACCGCAGATAGATGGGAAATGAAAACAGAATCCTAGATCAGGTGGACTATCTCTTTGGTTCACATTTGGCCCTGGAGAATATTAACCACTCTCAATTTTACCCATGGACTGCCATCTGTCCAGATTTTAATTTGTTCTGAACTAGTTTTAAGATGCATTTAATTAATTGTTTGCCTGTTTTTATGTTCTTTGTATACTGTGTTAGTTTTATGATGTTAGCCGCCCTGAGCCTGGCTCTGGCTGGGGAGAGTGGGGTATAAATTATTATTATTATTATTATTATTATTATTATTATTATTCACCTCTCTGAATGTGATGTCCTGCCTTTAAAGGCTCCCTGGCATTTGCCCGGCTACTCTTCTCTTGAGGGTTGAAGGAGAAAGTTTGCATTTAAAAGGCGAACCTGCCAAATCAACACTTTCCCAAACAAAATGTGAACGGGCAGACAGCTGTCCTGTGAAATTTGCATTTCTCAGAAATGCAGTTCCCCACACAAGTGATGTTTTAAAAAATGCATATGCTAAAGTGTGCAGTAAAGGTAAAGGACCCCTGACAGTTAAGTCCAGTCGCAGACGACTCTGGGGTTGCAGCGCTCATCTCGCTTTATTTAATAAGAGAAAACAACCTGAAAATGCACCATAGGTGGTGTTTAACACCGGAGAGATTGGCTAAAATCAGCAAATTGCTTAGTAATAAGTGTTGGAGATGCACAAAGCAGATTGGAACCTTCTACCATATGTGGTGGACATGTCCAGAGATCAGAAAGTTCTGGGACATAATCCATGAAGAAATAAAAAAGTTACTAAGAACTTCACATTGTAAAAGACCAGAAACATACCTTTTGGGAATATTGAATAGTGATATTTATAGAGAAAATACTAAATTCTTTCTGTACGCGACATCTGCAGCGAGAAACCTGGTGGCTTAGTACTGGAAGGGTAACCAGGTACCGACCAAAGAGGAATGGTTATGTAAATTATGTGAATATTTGGAACTGGCCAAATTGACGGATATAATAAGATTAAAGCCAATTAATACAGTCAAGAAGGAATGGAAGTGCTTGAATGATTATTTAGAAAGACAAGGTTCTAATGACCTCGTGAATGGAAAAGGGGAAACATATATATATATGTGTGTGTGTGTGTATGTGTGTATATATATATATATATATATATACACACACCCACACCCACCCACCCACCCTATATATTAAGATGAAAATAATACTGAAATACAGATAAAATATGAAATGTGAAAGGAAGTGTTATGAGAGTGACGGAAGTCTATTACTATTATTACAGTGGTACCTCGGGTTACATACGCTTCAGGTTACAGACTCCACTAACACAGAAATAGTGCTTCAGGTTAAGAACTTTGCTTCAGGACGAGAACAGAAATCTTGCTCTGGTGGCGCGGTGGCAGCAGGAGGCCCCGTTAGCTAAAGTGGTGCTTCAGGTTAAGAACAGTTTCAGGTCAAGTACGGACCTCCGGAATGAATTAAGTACTTAACCTGAGGTACCATTGTATTTTGTGAAATAGTGTTTATTGTATTGAAATATTATACTTTTTTTTATTCTTTTACTGTCTACTTTTCTTCGGTTTTTTTGCTTTCTTTTTTCTTTTTCTTTATATTATTCTTTATGTATGGCTTGGTATTGATGTATTTACTTTACAATAAAAATTCTAAATAATAATAATAATAATAATAATTGCTTGTATAATAAGGCACCCTGGTCAGGACGCAAAGGACTGTGAGATTTGGCCCAAAGATCGCAAGGAACTTGTTCGTCTTGCATCTACCTTTCCCCACGTGAGATGGCGTAAGCGAATGGATGAAAATATACTGGCATGCAGTGAAAATATACTGTGAGCTCGGAGACCGAGCGTCATCAGCAACTGCAGGCACGTTCTTCTTCTTTCCCATTCCTACTGTTAGCTTATCTGATCCCAGGGTCCGGATCCAGTCACCTCGTACCCTTGCCGGGAGCGTGAAGGAGTCAAGCAACACCAGGGTGTGGTTTCACAGAGAAAAAGTTTATTGCAAGTCTGCGCAGAGGCAGCCAGCGGAATAGCTTCCAAAAACTGGCAGCCCCTCTATTGTGTCTTACAAGCATTCTTATACCCAGTTGCACACTTGTTTCCTCAATTGTTTCCCCAATCAGCTGGCAGAGTTACAATTCATTACCTTATTAGGCTAGCTAAGCCCCTTCCCCCCCTTCTATATGTTGTTTACATACCTAGCATAACTGAAGCAGGAAGCATATGTTGTTTACATACCTAGCATAACTGAAGCAGGAAGCCAGGCAGGAAACCACTGCTGGCCTACATAGCTGAAGCAACTGTGCAGCCATAACTGGAGCAACTGTTAACTGGCATAGCTGGAACAGCTGTTAGCTGGGGCCCTAATACATGGTGAGGTTAACCCTTCCCTCTCCCTTCACTACAGGCCCTTTCTTGCATCTCTTTGGTGTGGAACACCCTGCCTTGATTTAAGAGCCGAGAGGGTGTTGCTACTTCTAGTTAAAAATATACTAGACGGCATAATTGCCATGCAATATGCTTGCAGCAGTTCACAATATGTCATGGGTGGCTGCGGTGCATGAAGTGGCAAGCTGTGGCGTGCATTTATCCAGCTGCGTGCTCCAGTGAGATGCTGCCATTCCGCACTCAGATATAGAACCAGTGCCGGATTTACGTAGAAGCTAAACAAGCTATAGCTTAGGGCCCCACTCTTGGGGGCCCCCAAAAAATTTAAAGGGAAAAACAACTGGATGCCCATTTCCAAAACGTAAGATAAAAAATATTTTGTTGTGTGCAAATGGCTTGAGATACCTATTAGTTCCATAAATGACCATATAGCATATATTCAAAACCAAAAACTCCTAGGCTCCTAGGATGTAAGTCATGGGCCCCGCCAGCTAGCCTGCTCCCTAAAATATCACTGGTTTGCTCATTTCTATATATAGGGTGCCTACATTCTGCATGGACGGTTGCATAGCAATATGTAGCAATTAGCTGCAGACTGCAGTGTAGCACAGCTGAATGTAGGTCAAGCTGTTGTACCTGCTGTTGTTTATTCATTTAGTCGTGTCCGACTCTTCATGACCCCATGGACCAGAGCACGCCAGGCACTCCTGTCTTCCACTGCCTCCTGCAGTTTGGTCAAACTCATGCTGGTAGCTTCGAGAACACTGTCCCACCATCTCGTCCTCTGTCGTCTGAAGGCAGCCCTGTTTAGGGAAGTTTTTAATATTTAATGCTGTATCGCTTTTAACACTTGATTGGGAGTCACCCAGTGGTGGCGCCTGCCCTGTGGAATGCCCTCCCATCAGGCGTCAAGGAAATAAACAACTATCTGATGTTTAGAAGACATCTGAAGCTTTTAATATCTGATGAATTATTGTGTTTTTAATATTTTGCTGGAAGCCGCCTCGAGTGGCTGGGGATAAATAATAAATTATTGTGGTAGTAATAATAATAATAATAATAATAATAATTAATAATAATTTATTTATACCCTGCCCATCTGGCTGGGCTTTCCCAGCCACTCTGGGCGGCTTCCAACAAAATATTAAAATACAGTAATGCATCAAACATTAAAAGCTTCCCTAAACAGGGCTGCCTTCAGAGGACTTCTAAAAGTCTGGTAGTTGTTGTTGTTGTTGTTTTGTGTGTGTGTGGCTTTATTTGGGGGGGGGGGGATATTTCTTAAGGCTGTCCAACAAAGAACAATGCGGTCCTAGAAGGAGTGATTCAAACCCCCAAGAAACACCCAGAGAAAAGGAAGGCTTTAATTCTGTCTCCAATAAATACTCCCAAAGGAAGCCGTGTTTACTTCCTCCTCCCTGCGATTTTCAATAGGATTGAATTGCATCCTTTCCCCTGCCAGGAGGCATCGTGCTTTGCAATGTACAATGCTTTGGCATGGCTTCTGCGTGGGATGAATGGGCTCCCTGAACGCCCAGCACAAAAGCCTGGGGTTTTCCCCTTGTCTGAGTCAGCCAGCACGGAAGGCTCGTTGTTTGTAGGAACAACTGTGGCTTCCTTCAGATCACACAGCACAGAGACACTCCTACTGCCATCTAACATCCCCTTGTGCTCATGCTGTGGTTATCCAGTTTAGGATAGAGTGCAAAGCATACTGAAAATGTGCAGAGCTGCATAGATTGGCATTTTGAACCTAATGCAAGTTACGATTGCTGCATGTCTCGCTTGAGAATTTCATCAGCCTTTTCTTCTTCCCTTTGATAGTTTTCTTTTACCATTAATACATCGAAGAGATCAAAAAGAAACCTTGTTTGTCAAATAAGATACCATTAGACTAGATTAAAATCACACAGGACTGAATGTTGTCATTAAACTAATCATTACAAAGAGCACCTATTTTTCTATAAACTTATTACATGATTTTTTTGGTAGTATTTTAACTTAATCAGTGTTACAATAGACCAGACCTTTTTTAATCCCTTCGTGTTTTGTATGCCTTCCCCCAAGTCTTAGCAGTCATTATTCTTGAAGCTTTCAGAAGATTAATTACTATTTCTAGATCGTTTTCCAAAATAATATCTAAGCAGGAAGGCTTTAGGTTCCAAAGGTATATGACATTCCATCATTCTGCACTGTTTTCCAAAAGATTTGGAGCTGCAGACAAGAGATACGTATAAAATCAGCTTTAGCTGAACCACGTCTCCAGCAATTGTCAACTCTAAGCGCATATTAGCTTTGATCATTTTCAAATGCAATTTATTTTGTCTTCCATTGATGGAGAACAGTAGAAAGAAACACAAGGGAGGTATTTTAGCACAGCACTATCAGGAACATGACCCCTGCCCTTCCAAATGAGTGGAGCAAACCCAGGTTTAAATGCATCATTTTGCTCCCATCAGGAGAACCCTAGAATTCTAGAATAATAGAATTGCAGAGTTGGAAGGGACCCCGAGGGTGTGACGCGGCAGCTAAAAAAGCCAATGCAATTCTGGGCTGCATCAATAGGAGTATAGCATCTAGATCAAGGGAAGTAATAGTGCCACTGTATTCTGCTCTGGTCAGACCTCACCTGGAGCACTGTGTCCAGTTCTGGGCACCACAGTTCAAGAAGGACACTGACAAACTGGAACATGTCCAGAGGAGGGCAACCAAAATGGTCAAAGGCCTGGAAATGATGCCTTATGAGAAACGGCTAAGAGAGCTGGGCATGTTTAGCCTGGAGAAGAGGAGGTTAAGGGGTGATATGATAGCCATGTTCAAAGATATAAAAGGATGTCACATAGAGGAGGGAGAAAGGTTGTTTTCTGCTGCTCCACAGAAGCAGACAAGGAGCAATGGATCCAAACTACAAGAAAGAAGATTCCACCTAAACATTAGGAAGAACTTCCTGACAGTAAGAGCTGTTCGACAGTGGAATTTGCTGCCAAGGAGTGTGGTGGAGTCTCCTTCTTTGGAGGTCTTTAAGCAGAGGCTTGACAACCATATGTCAGGAGTGCTCTGATGGTGTTTCCTGCTTGACAGGGGGTTGGACTCGATGGCCCTTGTGGTCTCTTCCAACTCTATGATTCTATGATTCTAGTCCAACCCCCTGCAATGCAGGGATCTCAACCAAAGCATCCAGGACAGATGGCCGTTCAACCTCTGCTTAAAAACCTCCAAGGAAGGAGAGTCCACAACCTTCAGAGAGAGACCATTCCACTGTTGAGCAGCTCTTACTTTCAGGAAGTTTTCCCAAATGTTTGGCCAGAATCTCCTCTCTTGTAACTTGAGGCCATGAGTTCAAGTCCTGCCTTTCAGTACAGGAGAAAAGAAGCTGCTCAATCTTCCATGGGACAGCCCTTGAGATATTTGAAGATGGCTGCAATAATAATAATAATAATAATAATAATAATAATAGTAATTATAATAATTTATTTATACCCCACCCGGGGGGCTTCCAACAAAATATTAAAATACAATAATTCATCAAACATTAAAAGCTTCCCTTTTCCAGTCTGAGGGCCACATTCTTTTCCAGACAACCACGCAGGGGCCACATGCCAGTAGTGGGCAGAGCCAGAGGCAAAAGTGGGTGGAGCAACACATGCAAATTTCACTCGCTCTACAGCAGGCTACACATCCTCACCCAGAGCCCTCTGGCACAAACTTTGGGACAGCAGGATACGATAAGGTTATCAAGATGAACAAGAGGCACGATCCATGTTCAGGAACACATCGTAGCCGGCTGAAAATATCCAGGATGGCTCAGAAATGGAAGCAGCAGGAACTTCTAGCACTGGAAGAATGGCAGGTTAAGATGGTGCAATACGTGTGTTGTTTAGTCATTTAGTCGTGTCTGACTCTTCGTGACCCCATGGACCAGAGCATGCCACGCACTCCTGTCTTCCACTGCCTCCTGCAGTTTGGTCAAACTCATGCTGGTAGCTTCGAGAACACTGTCCAGCCATCTCGTCCTCTGTCGTCCCCTTCTCCTTGTGCCCTCCATCTTTCCCAACATCAGGGTCTTTTCCAGGGAGTCTTCTCTTCTCATGAGGTGGCCAAAGTATTGGAGATCGTGAAGCTGAGGTGGAATACGTAGAGTTGGCAAAGTTGACGGGGAAGATCCGGAATCAGCGCGACGAACTGTCTCAAAAGGACCGGAGCAAATTTATATTTTATATGAAAGAAAATTGTAAACATCTGAAAACATTTGTAGGTTTGAGTTGGAATGTTTTGTAATGCGAATATAAGGAAATGATTTATATATAATGAGGTGAAATCTTAAAAGAAGGCAGAAGGTAAAAAAGTGGTTATAGAAAAGCTAAGAATTTAGTAAAGATGTTTGGAAGTCAGAATTAGGGAGGGAAGGAGGTCGATGCTCTGTCTGAGTAATGTATTAGGATATAGAATTACCGTATTTTTCGCTCTATAAGACGCACCAGACCATAAGACGCACCTAGTTTTTGGAGGAGGAAAACAAGAAAAAAAAATATTCTGAATCTCAGAAGCCAGAGCAGCAAGAGGGATCGCTAAGCAGTGAAAGCAGCAATCCCTCTTGCTGTTCTGGCTTCTGGGATAGCTGCGCAGCCTATATTCGCTCCATAAGACGCACACACATTTCCCCTTACTTTTTAGGAGGGAAAAAGTGAGTCTTATGGAGCAAAAAATACGGTATGTAACAAAATGTGAATATGATAAATATGGAAAACTCAATAAAAATCATTATAAAAAAAGAAAATATTCAGGATGCCAAGTAGGGCCAATGAGGGCTCTTGCTTATCTGCCTCTCATTCATATATCCTGTGATTCCCAACATCTTGAAACCCCATGGCTCCTCAGGCAGTTCCTCAGTCCTGCTTTCCATTCCCCTTCCTTTCCGCTATGGCCTCTCTATTGTCTGTTCTGCAGACTGCAAGGCCCTCGGGGCTGAGCCTCATCTTCTAACTCAGTGGTTCCCAAAGTGGGTAGTACCGCCTAGTGGTTGGGGTGGGATGAACAGTGCTAAGAGGCAAGCGGGCAGTAGGGGGCAAGACCATGAGATTTGGAAAATCTGGCATCGCTGGATCAAGTTTGCCAGTTTTGTTGAATTGATTAAACCAGGGGGCGGCAAGGTTTCACCTGCCTGGGCTGCTCAAGACCCACTCATGATATCCAGCATCTGAGCATGCGCAGACACGATTCGCAGCGCCGCGGAAGCGAGTCCCTGCACCACACCGCACCAGTTTAGCGCAGCGCATGGGGACTCGCCAAGCAGGCGGCTCGTGGGCTGGTTAAACTGCCTTCGTGGACCGCAGGTTGCCAACTCCTGGATTAAACAGTGGTTTTTGCCTGATTTTGAATGAACGTGCAATTGATTGTTACTGTTCCAAATTTTATTGGGTTCTTGTTTTCCTGAGAGGGTTGTGCTTTTCTGAATAATGCTTTTTATATAGGTTAGGGATGCGGGTGGCGCTGTGGGTTAAACCACAGAGCCTAGGACTCGCCGATCAGATGGTCGGCGGTTCAAATCCCCGCGACGGGGTGAGCTCCTGTTTCTCGGTCCCAGTTCCTGCCAACCTAGCAGTTCAAAAACACGTCAAAGTGCAAGTAGATAAATAGGTACTGCTCCAGTGGGAAGGTAAACGGCGTTTCCGTGCGCTGCTCTGGTTCGCCAGAAGCGGCTTAGTCATGCTCGCCACATGACCTAGAAGCTGTACGCCGGCTCCCTCGGCCAATAAAGCGAGACGAGTGCTGCAACCCCAGAGTCGGACACGTTTGGACCTAATGGTCAGGGGTCCTTTTTAAACAGGGTAGGGTGGACAGCACTGGGGACGAGTTTATGGAACCAAGAGGGCAGTGGCCTGAAAAGGTTTTGGAAACCACTGCTTTAACATTTAAGTGATGTGCCACTAACATGGATGGAGCAATATACATATTAGACAAGGCAGGAATCTTTCTGCGCTTGTTAACCACAGCCGGTCACTGGAGCCGCAATGCCATTTGCAGACCAAATATGCCACCTCTGTTTCTCAGTGGCTTAATAAGTAACAGGGAACTTGTTGGGGCAGATTTCTCTGTTGTTAAGGAAAGATTTGGATGTCCAGGTTGTTGTAGCCCGGCCAGACTCAACAGGAGTACAGTGTCCAGATCAAGGGAAGGTATAGTCCCACTCTATTCTGCCTTGGTCAGACCACACCAGGAGTCCTGTGTCCAATTCTGGACAACACACTTTAAGAAGGATATTGACAAGCTGGAACGTGCGCAGAGGAGGCAAGCCAGATGACCAAGGGTCTGGAAACCAAGCCTGATGAGGAACGGTCGAAGGAGCTGGGCATGTTTAGCCTGAAGAGACTGACAGGAGATATGATAGTGAACAGATTGAGGTTGAATCCTGACAAGACAGAAGTACTGTTTTGGGGGGACAAGGGGCAGGCAGGTGTGGAAGACTCCCTGGTCCTGAATGGGGTAACTGTGCCCCCGAAGGACCAGGTGCGCAGCCTGGGAGTCATTTTGGACTCACAGCTGTCCATGGAGGCACAGGTCAATTCTGTGTCCAGGGCAGCTGTCTACCAGCTCCATCTGGTACGCAGGATGAGACCCTCCCTGCTCGCAGACTGTCTCGCCAGAGTGGTGCATGCTCTAGTTATCTCCCATTTGGACTACTGCAATGTCCTCTATGTGGGGCTACCTTTGAAGGTGACCCAGAAACTACAACTAATCCAGAATGCGGCAGCTAGACTGGTGACTGGGAGCGGCCGCCGAGACCACATAACACCATCTTGAAAGACCTACATTGGCTCCCAGTACATTTCCAAGCACAATTCAAAGTGTTGGTGCTGACCTTGAAAGCCCTAAATGGCCTTAGCCCAGTATACCTGAAGGAGCATCTCCATCCCCCATTGTTCTGCCTGGACACTGAGGTCCAGCTCCAAGGGCCTTCTGGCGGTTCCCTCACTGCGAGAAGTGAGGTTACAGGGAAGCAGGCAGGTGGCCTTCTCGGTAGTGGCGCCTGCCCTGTGGAACGCCCTCCCACCAGATGTCAAGGAAATAAACAAGTACCTGACATTTAGAAGACATCTGAAGGCAGCCCTGTTCAGGGAAGTTTTTAATGTGTGACATTTTAATGTATTTTTAATCTTTGTTGGAAGCCAGCCAGAGTGGCTGGGGAAGCCCGGCCAGATGGGCGGGGTACAAATAATAAATTATTATTATTATTATTATTATTATTATTATTATTATTATTACATACACAATAACTGGTCTGCTGTTCAGCCAACACAAGATCAAGGTAAAAAGGTAAAGGACCCCTGGACACTTAAGTCCAGTCGAATTCATCTATGGGGTGTGACACTCATCTCCGCTTTCAGTCCAAGAGAGTCACCATTTGTCCGCGGACAGCTTTTCCGGATCATGTGCCCAGCAGGACTAAATCGCTTTGTCTGTGACTGTGACCCTGGTGCAAACTCCTATCTCAGACATGGCCTGGAAAGAATAATTAACATGATAGTTGCAGAGAAGTTCGGCACGCTCATCCTAATGTTTACCAGCAAAGCTTTCATTACCCTCCTCCAGTAACTTTCTCATCCTGGAGAATTTTGGGTTTGTGGCTCCCTAAGCTGCTGGAAGAAGCCAGAGTGTCTTGTAAGCTGCTCGGCTTATTACACAAGCTACATTTCGCCAGACCTCTGTGGGACATAAACTAGGATCAGAATTTATTGTGATAATCACCATCCCTTTATTAATCGCCTTCTACACAATTGTCTCAAAGCGATGTGCAAAAGAAAGCAAGCAATGACACGAAAAGCAGCAGGAAAACTGATATTTAGAAGGACTTTGTGGAAAGAATCTGGTAGAACGGCACCTATGTGCTGCCCATGCAGTTGAAGATCTTTAATCATTATTATTTACTATACTGTCCCTTGCATTCTGAACCACAGGCAAAGTTTATTCTGCAGTTGTTAAATAAGAAACCTGATACTGATGATCAAGCAAACATTCCGTATTTGGTGTCTGATTCTGACAAACTGGTGACAGACGACATTACAAGATTTGCAGGGGTAGTCCAAGAGCGAAGGATAAATCTTACTGAGACGAATGTGCCAAATTGCCTTGATTTAATTGGATCGTTTGATTTTAAAATTTATCTGGATGCTTTTAAATGTATTAGTTCTCCTAACCGTTTGCATTTTAATATATGGTTTGTTTTATTCTTTTTTAACCTTTGGAAAATGCTGTTTTTCAATATTGCACCAGTATATGTTGTTATTTTTCTGTGGCTTGTCAGGAGTGTGTGCAGGAGCCAGGCCCTGTGATCAATAGGGCTTCGCAGGATCGGGGCCTTCCTAAGTTTATTCTGGAGAGGCAAGGTGCAGCCGCACAGGTGAGGTCGCTTAGTAACTCACTGCACCTGGTGGCAAGAGCTGGGAAGGGATATAAGGTCAGCATTTCCCTTAGGCTCTTTGCCACAGCAACACATTCCCTGCCTTTGGCTTCTTGCTTCCTGATCCTCAGACCTCTTCTTCTTGACTCCCTGCTTCCTGACCTTCGGACCCCTGGCTTCTGGACTCTCGTTCCTGCTCACACCCCACCATCTTGCCCCCAGTCCCGACGTCCTCAGCCAGGACTTTGATCTCCCATAGACCGCACTGTGACATGGCTGATATAATAATAATAATTTATTATTTATACCCCACCCATCTGGCTGGGTCTCCCCAGCCACTCTGGGCGGCTTCCAACAGAACACTAAAATACAATAACCTATGAAGCTTTTAATGTTTAATAGGACTGCCTTCAGATGTCTTCCAAAAGTCTGGTGGTTGTTGTTCTCTTTGACATCTGGTGGGAGGGCGTTCCACAGGGCGGGTGCCACCACCGAGAAGGCCCTCTGCCTGGTTCCCTCTAACTTGGCTTCTCACAGCGAGGGAACCGCCAGAAGGCCCTCAGAGCTGGACCTCAGTGTCCAGGCCGAACGATGGGGGTGGAGACGCTCCTTCAGGTCTACTGGGCCGAGGCCGTTTAGGGCTTTCAAGGTCAGCACCAACACTTTGATATGACCATGATGGTCAAAACACCAACAATACAAAATAGACACTCATGGATAAGACTGATTCATCCTTCTCTGAGTTACTACAGAGCAGACTTCTGGGATCCTTACAACAAACAGAACAAATACATTGTGGGTGGGGGTGTAACCTATTGCGTAACTATGGCAATGCAAAACTTCCTGTGCTGATACTAAGCACATTGCCCAAGAACCGGAAATCTTCCACTTTGAAGATCCATTTTTCCGCATTCAAACAGCTGGTGCAATGAAATCTGAGCAGCACCTAGAGAATTCCCCCCGCCTCCGGAAGCATATTTCACATAGTTAATTGTGCGTGAAGCATCTGCGAAGATTTGCACACCAGAACTGCCCTAGATGCGTTGCGTTCCTGTTTGTAACCTTTTGTGCCCCGGCTATTTCTGGTGTGTCAACCCCAAATCTTCCTTACTTGATTTGGGTCCAGTCGAGGAATGATCCCCTCTCTCCTTTCTCCACCTGCTGAAAGAGGGAGTCGTTTTGCAAGGCATGTCAGGAATTTGTTACAGGATCCATGGTTAGCTGAGTTTCTTTTCCAGCATATCTCAGGGTAGTTGGAAGGCTCCCATTACTGCTCATACATATTGTTTTAAGAATTTTAAGGTCTTAGATATATAGTAAGGTAAAGGTAAAGGGGACCCCTGGCCATTAGGGCCAGTCGTGGCTGACTCTGGGGTTGCGCGCTCATCTCGCTTTACTGGCCGAGGGAGTACAGCTTCCGGGTCATGTGGCCAGCAGGACTAAGCCGCTTCTGGCGAACCAGAGCAGTGCACAGAAACGCCATTTACCTTCCCGCTGGAGTGGTACCTATTTATCTACTTGCACTTTGACGTGCTTTTGAACTGCTAGGTTGGCAGGAGCAGGGACTGAGCAATGGGAGCTCACCCCGTCGTGGGGATTCGAACCGCCGACCTTCTGACCGGCAAGTCCTAGGCTCTGTGGTTTACACCACAGTGCCACCCACGTCCCATAGTGTCAGATGATGGTGTGGTTGCTCGAGAACAAACAGGCAAGATTCCGACCTGTCTTTTCCAGGCTTTATTCTTAGTGCAAAATATTTACAGTGAAGAGCGTCGCAAGTTCATGTCTGGCTCAGTCGCTAGCAGAATCTGGGAGTGGTCGGTCCTTGTACCTCCCCCAGCATAACAGTCGCTTGACCCCCAACCTTCTCCTCCCCTCCCTGCGCCGAAACCTACTGCACAGAGTGGAAGCTGGCAAAGGGGTACTTCGCTCCTCTCCAGCTTGCTCAGGGTCGGTGTTGAGGCTCTCCCTAGCATCCCCTGGTCCCACCACCTCCTCCCCACTTGAGGTGGGGCTTCCCTCCTTGCCAGAGGAGGAACTGCTTTGCAAGACTTTCGGAGGTTCCCTATAACACAACTGCCCTTCCACCTCTTGCGTCTGAGCTGATGGCAGTTCCCTGACACATTGTGTGTGTGTGTGTGTGTGTGTGTGTAATGTTCATAAATGTACCAAGCAAACACGTACATAAATATATAAACCACATGTCTGAATCAGCACAGGAAGACAGTCCTGAAACCATTTTGACTCCCAAGCTGACCAAATGTTTCTCTGCAAGGAGGGAGGAGGTAAAGAAACCTTCCTTGTTACAGGAATTGGGTAATCACCATCTCAAAGGAATGGGCAGACTACCAGGAAAGGCAATCAGATAAGGCATTATCAGATAACCTGGCAGACAGGAAAAACAACAACGTTCCAATTTCTGTTGTAGACCTCCTTTTCTGTGATGCAGGTATGATGTTTGTGGGGGGTGGTCTTGAGCTCCAGGGCAAGCAATTTAAAATGTCTATATAAGGGCTGGCACACCTTGGTTCTGGGTCGTCCTCTTTCTCCTGCGTGTGAGGGGAGACCCTGTTGCAACAGCTTTAATAAAGATCAGGCTTACTAGTGCTGAAGGAGACTCTTGAGAGTCCCATGGACTGCAAGAAGATCAAACCGATCCATTCTGAAGGAAATCAGCCCTGAGTGCTCACTGGAAGGACAGATCCTGAAGCTGAGGCTCCAATACTTTGGCCACCTCATGAGAAGAGAAGACTCCCTGGAAAAGACCCTGATGTTGGGAAAGATGGAGGGCACAAGGAGAAGGGGATGATGAAGAAGAAGAGTTTGGATTTGATATCCCGCCTTTTACTCCCCTTCAGGAGTCTCAAAGCGGCTAACATTCTCCTTTCCCTTCCTCCCCCACAACAAACACTCTGTGAGGTGAGTGGGGCTGAGAGACTTCAAAGAAGTGTGACTGGCCCAAGGTCACCCAGCAGCTGCATGTGGAGGAGCGGAGACGCGAACCCGGTTCCCCAGATTACGAGTCCACCGCTCTTAACCACTACACCACACTGGCTCTGATGACAGAGGACAAGATGGTTGGACAGTGTTCTCGAAGCTACCAGCATGAGTCTGACCAAGCTGCGGGAGGCAGTGGAAGACAGGAGTGCCTGGCTTGCTCTGGTCCATGGGGTCACGAAGAGTCGGACACAACTAAACGACTAAACAACAACAACAACAACAGGCTTACTAGCTGGTTTGCTTCTCAATATTCTCTAGTTGGCCTCTGCTATTTTCTCTTACCAATAGGGAACCTACATAAGGACTCTATATGGGCTCTTGGATACCCCATAAGGGGAAAAGGGCAGATTTTGTTTACAACAGAACTCCCAAGAAGCTAAGTCCTATTATACAATGTAAACCTGTGTAAAAAAGAATGTTATATCAAACAGTATAATGAGAAGGATGGGAAGGATTGCGCTGATGAGTACTTTTACTATGTAAATAACTTTGTCTCTCTTTTTTTATTTGATTTCTTTGTTTCTTATCTTTGTTATAAGACAAATTTTCTATTTTATATATATTTTTATTTTTTTACCTGTTAAGAGATAGTACATGATGTTTGTATAGACATGCAAATCTTTTAATCAATAAAGAATTGATAGTTCAAAAGAAGAACTCCCAAGAAGCAGCAGCAATTTGTTTCAAGAAAGCGTCATCTACACCATCCTTCGCCAACTTGGGGCTCTCCAGATCCTTTGGACCGTAACCCCTATCAGCTCTGGCCAGCACAAATGATGCTCAATGCTTTTATTTCTTCCTTCATGTGTAGTATTCACCCAGATGCTCGCTGCAGGCCTGTGGGATTTCTGCGCAGGTGTACATGCGTTTTTGACAAGCAGTGCTCCCCCCCCCCTTTTCTTTTTCCGAAGAGGTTCTGTCCTTCAGCTGCTACATTCCAGTCCTGGGAGTTGTCCCACTAAGTCTCTCATGGACCTATCAAGTCAGGTTTACTAAAGGTGGGGACAGCGAGGCAGGGGGTGCATGGTCACAAAAGGAGGATTTGCATTCCTCCCCCCCCTCCGAATTGGAAACAAAGAGGTCTGCAATTATCAATGGCGTATGGTTATTTGTGTATTTAGCCACGAAGTTAATTGCAATACAGTGGTACCTTGCTTCTCAAACGCCTTGGTACTCAAACAACTCGGAACCCAAACACTGCAAACCCGGAAATTAAGTGTTCCAGTTTGCGAATTTTTTTGGAAGCCGAACGTGCTCCGTTTTGAGTGCTACGCTGAGGTCTGTCTGTTTTTGCTATATATTTTGCATTTTTGCTTTTGCGGCTTTTTTGTTTTGTTTTTGTGACTGTGTGGAACCCGGTTCAGCTACTGATTGATTGATTGTGTGACTGCAGTACATTGTTTATTGCTTTCGTTTTATGGATCAATGGTCTCGCTAGATAGTAAAATCCATGTTAAATTGCTGTTTTAGGGGTTGTTTTTAAAAGTCTGGAACGAATTAATCCATTTTGCATTACTTTCTATAGGAAAGCGCGCCTTGGTTTTGGAACGCTTTGGTTTTGGAACGGACTTCCGGAACGGATTAAGTTTGAGAACGAAGGCACCACTGTAATTTGAATGGAAATACATCTCCCCGCAGTAGGGAAGACACGGAGTGACCTTGGTGGCTGCTCATTCTTTTGGGGAGCTGATGAGAGGCCTAACCTAAGTGGCCAGCTCTGCCCCTGCCTGGATCACATGCAGGCACATCTGCCCCGGGCACAGGCAAACAGCGCTATGCCCCTGTCCTCTATTCACAATTTGCTAAGTACTGCAGATCCCCCTGTTTTTCAAAAGCCAAAGCCATGGACCCACTACTGTCGAAAATGCAGATATCTCCGTGGTACTTTTTGTTATGTTCACGTTGCCACCTACCCTCCAATTTGTGTCCCAGTGCAAAACTGGGACACATTCCATCGTCGTAAGTCACACGACCCATTTGAGACCACAGTGCCCCCAAAACGCATGCAAGATGCTCGTCTAGCAGCAATCTCGCCTGTTTTGGGGCACCGTGCTTTTGCATGAGAACACGAACCCCCAAAATGAAATGTCCTGGACAGTTGACGGGTATGTGCCACAGACACCCTGGGTGGGTTATGTGGACCCCCTGGGGTCTGCAGACCACCAGTCATGAACAACTGCTCTATTTGATTCTGACCCTCGCTGGCAACAGGACCCCATGTTTTGGGAGAGAGGCAGGGCATCATCCAGACTGATGCCTCCAAACCCACAATATCATAATTCATTCCCAAAGGGTGAGCCAGAGGGAGTGATGATCAGTGGACATAATATACTTAGTTTATTTGCGGGAATAGAGTATTTATGGGACCACCTCTCCTGGTATGCCCTACAGAGGACCTTAAGGTCCATGAATGATCATAGGTCCCGGACCCTAAAGTAGTCAGATTATCCTCCACCAGGGCCGGGGCCTTCTCAGTGATGGCTCCGACCTGGTGGAATGCTCTGTCCCAGGAGACCAGGGCCCTGCGGGATTTAACTTCCTGCCGCAGGGCCTGTAAGACAGAGCTATACTGCCTGGCTTTCAATTTGAACTTAGCCTGATCTTTTATTCCCCTTCTTTCCCTCCCTCTCCCCTTTTTATGAAGATTCCCTGCTCTGGGATCCCACAGCTAATTCTCCCCTGGTCTCCTCGCTGGCCTAAACAGGACTAATCTAGCCAGCTGGCCCTGGTGATCATCTAATGTTTATTGGATGGATTTTCCCCCTAAATTGATTTTTGAATTCTGAATTTATTGTTACTTACGTTTTATACTGTATTTTATGCTGTTCTTTGTTGCATCAATTAAGTGTTTTAAATTTGTTGTTAGCTGCCCTGAGCCTGGTTTTTTGAACCGGGAGGGATGGGGTATAAATAAAAAATTATTATTATTTATTATTACAATTATTAATTCATCAGAACAGAGACCTGTCCTCATACATACCAGTTATTTATTTCTTTATTACCTGCCTTCACCCTAGGGTGGGTGACATTATTTGAAAAAATATAAAAAATTATTATTAAATTATTTAAATTATTATTATTATTAAAAAAAAATAAGGTGATTCCTAAAAATGTGCACCTCAAGTATCAAAAGCCAGGCTAAAGAGGTGATCTTCAGCATCTTCCGAAAGATGTGGAATGAAGGACAAACCTCTGAACACATGCAGGGAGTTCCACAGATGTTTTGTGCTACAGCTCCCAATCAACTTAAGGCGCCAGCATCTTTAGAAGTCATGGGGCCTGAACTGGAGGTGATGGACCAGGAATGAGAACTTTGGGCCATCGTAGAATCGAATTGCAAAATATGGTCTGAAGCTCAACATCAAAAAAACTAAGATCATGGCCACTGGTCCCATCACCTCCTGGCAAATAGAAGGGGGAGAAATGGAGGCAGTGAGAGATTTTACTTTTTTGGGCTCCATGATCACTGCAGATGGTGACAGCAGTCACAAAATTAAAAGACGCCTGCTTCTTGGGAGAAAAGCGATGACAAACCTAGACAGCATCTTAAAAAGCAGACACATCACCTTGCCGACAAAGGTCCGTATAGTTAAAGCTCTGGTTTTCCCAGTAGTGATGTATGGAAGTGAGAGCTGGACCATAAAGAAGGCTGATCGCCGAAGAATTGATGCTTTTGAATTATGGTGCTGGAGGAGACTTTTGAGAGTCCCATGGACTGCAAGAAGATCAAACCTCTCCATTCCGAAGGAAATCAGCCCTGAGTGCTCACTGGAAGGACAGATCGTGAAGCTGAGGCTCCAATACTGTGGCCACCTCATGAGCAGAGAAGACTCCCTGGAAAAGACCCTGATGTTGGGAAAGGAGAAGGGGACGACAGAGGACGAGAAGGGGACGACAGAGGACGAGATGGTTGGACAGTGTTCTCGAAGCTATCAGCATGAGTTTGACCAAACTGCGTGAGGCAGTGGAAGACAGGAGTGCCTGGCGTGCTCTGGTCCAGGGGTCACAAAGAGTCGGACACGACTAAACGACTAAACAACAACAACAGAATCGAATCACAGCTTTCCCATATGGGAATCGAACCTGCAACTTTGGCATCATCAGCACTACGCTCTTAACCATGGGTCAGCAAACCTTTTCAGCCGGGGGCCAGTCCACTGTCCCTCAGAACATGTGGTGGGCCAGACTATATTTTTTGGGAGGGTGGGGAAATGAACTAATTCCTATGCCCCACAAATAACCCAGAGATGCTTTTTAAATAAAAGGACACATTCTACTGACGTAAAAACATGCTGATTCTCAGACGGTCTGCGGGCTGGATTTAGAAGGCGATTGGATCTGATTCAGCCCCTGGGCCTTAGTTTGCCTACCAATGCTCTTAACCAACTGAGCTATCCAGGCTCAGCCAAAATAAAACTCTCAATATCACATTTCTGTTATGAAAATCTGTGCCGTGACCGCATTTGCAATCCTGTGTAATGTTCTGGTCACCACACCTCAGAAAGGATATTGTAGAGTCTGAAAAGGTTTAACCTAAATGATTGAGGGGAAGCGGCAACTCTTCTCCAAAGAAAGGTTACAGCTTCTGGGACTTTTTACTTTAGAGAAAAGGCGAGTAACAGCCGATAAGATAGAAGTTTATAAAATTATACATGGTATGGAGAAAATGGGCAGAGAAAGCATTTTTTCCTCCCTCTCTCATAACTCCAGAATTCCTGGAAATGCCATGAAGCTGAAGGTTGGAAGATTCAGTACAGATAAAAGAAAGGTCACGTAATTAAACTATGGAACTCCCTCCCAGAGGTGTTGCTGAAATCATCACCATTATCACAATCCTTGCCAAGTCCCAGAAAGATTCCCAAGTTGCACATCAGGAAATTGCTTGAGTGCATCTCTGGAGGTGGCTAAATCATCCTTCCTTCTGCTAATAGCAAAACAAGATCTTCATTTGGGCCAACCGGAAAACATCACGGTCGTGCGCCAACTTTCAAGCAGCCTGGAACTTTGTGATTTCGGCCGTTTTATTTATTTTGTTGTGTGTAATTTTTATTAAATTTTCTGTTTTACAATTTAAAATACTCATTTTACATCCTTGAGATATTGGTGACTTCCCTTCTTCTCTTTCCATGGTTCATTTTGCATATCATAAATCCCTGAATAGTTTACAAAAACCACACCATTCAGTATTCCATTATTAAAACTTATTTACACTGTTGAATTTATCTTAATGCTGCCAGTGTTTTCAGCTGTACACAATTATTTCCCATATATTCAATAAACGTTTTCCAGTCTTCTCTAAATGTCTTCTTCTTGTTCTTGCCATTAATCTGATTTGAACTGATTTTAGAATGAAATGATTTTAGAATGTTGTATCATTTTACTGTTGTTAGCCGCTCTGAGCCCGGCTTCGGCTGGGGAGGGCGGGATATAAATAAAATTTTATTATTTTATTATTATTTTTATTATTCTCTTATTCTATGTTAAATCTGCAAGCTGCACATATTCTGTCAACTTAAGTTGCCATTCTTCTTTAGTTGGAACCTCGCCTGTTTTCCATTTTGGGGCTAACAAAACATGGGCCACAGTAGTAGCAAACATAAATAACCTTTTTTGACACCTGGGAATTCCAGTCTAAATTATCCCCAAAAGAAAGGACTTTGGTTTTTTTGGGAAAGTACTTTAAAACATTTTTTTCAATTCATTATGGATCATTCCCCAACACTCTTTTACCCTTTTACAAGTCTGCCACATATGAAAGAACATTCCCTCCACCTCTTTGCATCTCCAGCACCTATCTGATTCAGTCTTATACATCTTTTGGGGGGGGAATAATATTTATTAAGTTTTCCATTTTAATAATCCAATAAAAACCACATTAAAACATTCCAAATTACAACACAATCAAAAAAGCCAAATATAAATGCCAAATTATATAACTTTGGGTGACTCCCATGCTCTGAATTTCACGAAGTGCTGATCATCTAGTATCATGTTGCATTTCTTAATTAGTCAATCAACCATTCCGATGTTAATCCTACATTTAATTTTCATTTATTTTTACAACCACTGGTCTGTTCAACTTTCGCCCTCGTAGTTCTGTGTGAAATATTTCCCCCAGTCTTATACATCTTAGCAAGTCGCCTCAGAGTTAAATACCACCCGTGAATCATTTTCATGTAGTTCTCCTTCAAAGAATAACATGCTGTAAACTTCAAGTCCCTTTCCCAGAGTGTGATTTCGCCCGTTTTACAATCCTTGTATGGGTTTAAAAGTGAACCAGCTTGCACCACTCGTGCATTTGGGTTCATCATTTAGTTCAGGGGTCCCCAAACTAAGGCCGGCGGACTGGATCAGGCCTGAGGGACTCGTTTATCCGGCCCATGGCGACCCCTGGTGCCCTCTCTTACCGGCGCTGCGTTGCGCGGCCAGCCGCTTCCAGGTCGGAGGAGCAGCGGAAATAGCTTGTGCGCATGCGCAAGCATTATTTGCACATATGCAAGCGTTATTTCCGGTGCACATCCGGGTCGGAGGAGGCCCGTGCACATGCGCACAAGCTATTTCTGGTACTCCTCCGACCCGGAAGTGCGCTGGAAATAGTGTGCGCGCACACATATGGGCACGCGCTCCTCTGTCCTTCCAGCCATAACTGTCAACGTTTCCCTTTTTTAAAGGGAAATCCTATTCGGAATAAGGGAATTTCCCTTAAAAAACAGGAAACGTTGACAGCTATGCCTCTGGCCCACCACGCAGTCGGTGCTGGGGACCCCAGCCCGAGGCACGGTAAGTTTGCTGACCCCTGATTTAGTTAATTGTGGCTTTGGGGGAGACATGTCGGACGACAGCAAAACACCGGAGGGAACAAAACGAACGAGGATGTGAAAATGCGAAGCCCCTCTGCTCCAGCAAACAAACAATAGTGACCTCAATGCAGGGCATGGAACCATCAGGCCCTGCCAGTCAATGGGATGACGTAAAGCATTCTGCAGCCTCCTGGTGGATTTAATCCATGTGCAGAGGGCTCAGATTTCATCGCAGGGCCGGCGCCTGCCAGCAACAGCAGAAGCCACCAGCAGCACCCCTTGCTAAGCAGTACAGCTTTCCTGTTTCCCCTGCGTTGCTGACAAGGCAGCGGCAGCCAGCCGGCAGAAAACATGGGAATGGCTCTCGCTTGGACCGCAGGGAAGGCCAGTCGCATTTGGAGCAAAATAGGCTGAAGACAGGCCATCTCACCTGGATACTCTGCTCTCTGACATTCGCTTTCTAGGTTCTCAAGCAGGGATCCCTGCAATCAGGAATGAGCAAATCGGTCAATCTCAGACCCTCCAAGTGCCCCCAATTTCCAGGGACAGTCCTGGATTTACAGAAGCTGGCCCAGTTTCTGATTTGATCCCAGAATGTCCTGCTTTTCCTTAGGATGTCCCGACTTTTAACAAAGAAATGTTGGCAGGTATGGTAAAGGTAAAGGTAAAGGGACCCCTGACTGTTGGGTCCAGTCATGGCCAACTCTGGGGTTGCGGCGCTCATCTCGCTTTACTGGCCGAGGGAGCCGGCGTACAGCTTCCGGGTCATGTGGCCAGCATGACTAAGCCGCTTCTGGCGAACCAGAGCAGCACACGGAAACGCCATTTACCTTCCCGCCTATTTATCTACTTGCACTTTGACGTGCTTTCGAACTGCTAGGTTGGCAGGAGCAGGGACCGAGCAACAGGAGCTCACCCCGTCGTGGGGATTCGAACCGCCGACCTTCTGATCGGCAAGTCCTAGGCTCTGTGGTTTAACCCACAGCACCACCCGCATCCCTGGCAGGTATGGTAAAGGTAAAGGTAAAGGTACCCCTGCCCGTACGGGCCAGTCGTGTCCGACTCTAGGGTTGTGCGCTCATCTCACTTAAGAGGCCGGGGGCCAGCGCTGTCCGCAGACACTTCCGGGTCACGTGGCCAGCGTGACGAAGCTGCTCTGGCGAGCCAGCACCAGCGCAGCACACGGAAACGCCATTTACCTTTCCGCTATAAAGCGGTCCCTATTTATCTACTTGCACTTAGGAGTGCTTTCGAACTGCTAGGTAGGCAGGAGCTGGGACCGAAAGACGGGAGCTCACCCCGCCGTGGGGATTCGAACCGCCGACCATACGATTGGCAAGCCCTAGGCGCTGAGGTTTTACCCACAGCACCACCTGCGTCCCGCAGGTATGGTAGGACGTCCCTATTTTCATCGGAGAAATGTTTGAGGGTATGGTTATGCGACCCCCGAGTGAAGGGGATAAGTAACAATGCAACCTTTAGAAGACATCTGAAGGCAGCTCTGTGTAGGAAAGTTTTTAAATATTTAATGTTTTATTGTGTTTTTATGTATGTTGGAAGCCGTCTAGAATGGCTGAGGCAACCCAGTCAGATGGGCGGGGTATAAATAAAAAAATTATTGTTGTTGTTATTATCATGAAGATGGAATAGGATGTCCCTATTTTCATCTGAGAAATGTTGGAAGGTATGCAGCCTCTCTCTCCATTTTTCGTCCTTCCAACCTCAAATTCAGTTCTGCATTTGCGAAAATGGCATTTAAAAACGTGCTGTATTTCTTTGTGGGGGGGGAAATGTGCATCTTAGGCAAGATTGCATGTGAAAAGGTGTACAGTATGAGATTAAGAGCCTCATGTCAGGCTCAAAATGAGGGGGAACAGGAGGACAATTGATTGATTGATTGATTGATTGATTGATTGATTGCTGTAGTGGAAGCTGACACATGGCTAAGGATGTACAAATCAGTCAGTTTTGGTTTCTCCCAGGCTCTCATTTTGCCCAACGCGGGACTCAAACTCACAACCCCAAGATTAAGCTCCTGATAGATTCTATGATTTGCATGCATGCCTTACCCTGGCACATATGCATTTTTGCACACATTACTTGGCAGGAGAGCTGCCTTGCAAAAATCAGAGAAGTGAGGATACTGAAGGATTCCTGTGTTTCGGCTCACCTCTTGTTTCGGGAAGTGCTTAGGTAGATTAACCTTTAAATGTGAAACGAATCAGATTTCTCCTTCATCCCTGCCTGCAACGTGATGCTTTTAACTGGGGAGGGAGGTTAGGCATCCAGCCAGGAGCCTTCTGTGTCCAGAGCGGTTGCCTCCCCAACAGGGGAACATCTATTGTCACAGGCCAGACTATTTGTCCGTCTAGTGCAACATTGCCTACACTGGCAGGCAGCAGCTCTCCAGGGTCACAAGCAGGACTTTTAAATTACTTCTTCCCACCTAAGCCAGGGGACGTCCTACTAAGACAGGGCCAAGACAATTCAAGGGAATCGTCTCCCCACACCCATCCCTCGAATTTGAGAGCGAGTGTCTTGAGCTGGGATTTGTACATGAAATGCGGAAGGGTGAAAGGGGGCGTCAGTTTTTGTTTGGAAGCCTCATTCTGCAAGTGAAACACTGTGGGGCTGAATTTCCCCCACTCCTTTGGAAATGGGGGGGTGGTGTGGCAGGGCTGGAATTAGGTTTGATGAGGCCCTCAGCTACTGAAGGTAATGGGGCCCTTTATATGTCCAGCTGTCCTTTGTCAACAACAAATTGTCGCTGTTTTTTTGTGTTGAATATATGCTATGTGGTAATTAGACTCTTGAGAGTCCCATGGACTGCAAGAAGTTCAAACCTATCCATTCTGAGGAAATCAGCCGTGAGTGCTCACTGGAAGGACAGATCCTGAAGCTGAGGCTCCAAGACTTTGACCACCTCATGAGCAGAGAAGACTCCCTGGAAAAGACCCTGATGTTGGGAAAGATGAAGGGCACAAGGAGAAGGGGACGGCAGAGGACGAGATGGTTGGACAGTGTTCTCGAAGCTACCAGCATGAGTTTGACCAAACTGCGGGAGGCAGTGGAAGACAGGAGTGCCTGGCGTGCTCTGGTCCAGGGGTCACGAAGAGTCGAACACAACTAAACGACTAAACAACAAAAATAGGTATCTCAAGCCATTTGCACAAAGCAAAATATGTAGTTTATCAAAGTAATTGTTGAACTGAAATACTGTTAAGAAGAAGTGTATGAATAGTGAACTGTGGGTTAAACCACAGAGCCTAGAACTTGCTGATCAGAAGGTCAGCGGTTTGAATCCCCGCGACGGGGTGAGCTCCCGTTGCTCGGTCCCTGCTCCTGCCAACCTAGCAGTTCGAATGTACGTCAAAGTGCAAGTAGATAAATAGGTACCGCTTCGGTGGGAAGGCAAACAGTGTTTCCATGCACTGCTCTGGTTCGCCAGAAGTGGCTTAGTCCTGCTGGCCACGTGACCCCGAAGCTGTACGCCAGCTCCCTCTGCCAATAAAGCGAGATGAGCGCCACAACCCCAGAGTTGGCCACGACTGGACCTAATGGTCAGGGGTCCCTTTACCTTTACCTTTAAGTTCAAGTAACAAGGACCACTGCTTGTATTGCAACCCTTCCTGTCTTCTTCTTTCTTCTTCTTTGGTGATCAATCTTACTCATAGTAGAGTAAGATTGTCTTCCAGAAACATGGTTCTAACAGTGAGTCCGTAAGTGACTGTGGAGGCCAATTCTGGACCCACACGTCCTTCCACAGTGGGGACATAGGTTTCTGGGTGGGAGTTAATCACAGTGTGGATTTGCCAAGCGTGCCTTCCTCTTAGCACGTTTCTCCCTTGCGTCCTGAGTTCGAGTGTCTTCAAAGCCCATGACACCTTTGGTAAAGACTGTTCTCCAGTTTGGGGGGAGGGCCAAGAGAGTGGGGCCCTAAGCTATAGCCTGTTTAGCTTATACATAAATCCGGCACTGATGTGGGGAACGTGTTGGCATTCATTCCTGACCTGGAGAAATGTGTCATGACCATGCTCATCTGACTTCAATCCTGCACCTTGACGTTCCAGGCTTTGTTACATATTACAAGCAAACAGGCCGACAAACAAACTTATGCCTGGAATGAATGCCTGCCATGGATGAGTACAAACAAACGCATCATTTCGCAGGGGCCAATTATGGTTATTTTAAGGTTGTTGTCCAATGGCCCCTCTACTGTTTTGTAAGCACACTCACATTTTTCTCTCTCCCAGGCAGGCAGGAAAAAGCAAAAAACAAACAAACAAGGGGCTGGAATAATCCCGCTTTGGGGGGGCGGGGAAAGGTTATGACATTTGAGGTTTGAGGTTTCTTTGGTTTAGGTAAAAAAGAGAAGTAGGGTAAAGGGGGGTGACAAGAAGGATGTGGACAGCATGAAGTTTTCCTCCATCTCTCAGAAACTGAGAGGACATCCATTGAAACTGACAATTCAGGATGACAGAAAGAACTTCTTCACAAAGTACAAAGTAATCTAAGGCAATGATGGCTGCCTTCCTGTATGGTTTTAAGAGGATAAGGCAAATTCACGAAGGATAACAGGGGTCAGCAAACTTTTTCAGCAGGGGGCCAATCCACTGTCCCTCAGACCTTGGGGGAGGGAATTACAGTGGTGCCCCGCAAGACGAATGCCTCGCAAGACGGAAAACCCGCTAGACGAAAGGGTTTTCCGTTTTGGAGGTGCTTCACAAAACGAATTTCCTATGGGCTTGCTTCGCAAGACGAAAATGTCTTGCGAGTTCCTGCAGGGTTTTTTTCCTCCCCCCCCCCTTTTCCCCAAGCCACTAAGCCGCTTATCAGCTGATCCGCTAAGCCGCTAAGCCGCTTAACAGCTGATCCGTTAAGCCACTAAGCCGCTTATCAGCTGATCCGCTAAGGCCGCTAAGCCGCTAAGAGCGCTAATCCGCTAAACCGCTAATGGGCTTGCTTCGCAAGACGAAAAAACCGCAAGACGAAGAGACTCGCGGAACGGATTCTTTTCGTCTTGCGAGGCACCACTGTATATTTTGAAAAAGAAAAAATAATGAACGAATTCCTATGCCCCACAAATTACCCGGAGATACATTTTAAATAAAAGGATACTTTCTACTCGTGTAAAAACACGCTGATTCCTGGACTGTCCAGATTTAGAAGGCGATTGGGCCATATCTGGCCCCTGGGCCTTAGTATGCCTGCCCATGGATAAGACTGTCAGCAGCTACTACCATTATCCCAGGTCCTGAACAAATGGGGTGACTGTGCCCCTGAAGGATCAGGTGCGCAGCCAGGGGGTCATTTTGGACTCACAGCTGTCCATGGAGCGCAGGTCAATTCTGTATCCAGGGCAGCTGTCTACCAGCTCCATCTGGTACGCAGGATGACACCCTCCCTGCCTGCAGACTGTCTCACCAGAGTGGTGCATGCTCTGGTTATCTCCCGCTTGGACTACTGCAATGCGCTCTATGTGGGGCTACCTTTGAAGGTGACTCAGAAACTACAATTAATCCAGAATGCAGCAGCTAGACTGGTGACTGGGAGCAGCCGCCGGGATCATATAAATCCGATCCTAAAGGATCTTCACTGGTTCCCAGTATGTTTCTGAGCACAATTCAAAGTGTTGGTGCTGACCTTGAAAGCCCTAAACGACACTGAGCTAGTTGGAGAAAAGATTTAACTCTGCAGAAGGCCTCGCTTTCTGGTGGTTGGCACGAGGCTGCTAATAAAATGACTTAGGAACGTTCCTCTGAATTCCCCCTTCCAATTTCTCCTTTCCGGCGCCTCTCCTCTCCCTGGCAGCTGGTGGAAAGAGGAAGTGGGACCCCTTTCTCCGCTACCCCCTTGCCCTTCCGCTGGGAGACGCTTCCTCTAAAAACCTCACACTCTGGGTTTTTCTTCTGCATCAAACCCAAATTAGGGAAACAAAAGTTTGAAGGCAGGATGAAAGAAACCACACCCAGAGCCACGAAATTGAGCCCTTTCGCTGACATATCTCTGCAAATCTGTTTTTGGCTGTAAAATGGAGTGGGGAACCACCCAGCAATTTGTCTCCTTAAGCCAGAGGTTTTCAACCTTTTTGGGTCCACGGCTCCCTTGACCAACTACATTCCTTCTGCGGCACCCCTGTGGGGCTCAGGAACCTACTGTATTTTTTGCTCTATAAGACTCACTGTTTCCCTCCTAAAAAGTAAGGGGAAATGTGTGTGCGTCTTATGGAGCGAATGCAGGCTGCACAGCTATCCCAGAAGCCAGAACAGCAAGAGGGATTGCTGCTTTCACTGCGCAGCGATCCCTCTTGCTGTTCTGGCTTCTGAGATTCAGAATATTTTTTTTCTTGTTTTCCTCCTCCAAAAACTAGGTGCGTCTTGTGGCCTGGTGCTTCTTATAAAGTGAAAAATACGGTAGTTATGTCCCCTCCTTGCCTGCAGAGCTGGCAGCCCCTCACTCCTTTTCAAACACCCTTCCTTGTGGAGTGTTCCCTCAGCCTCCTCTCCCCTGTCCTGGGTGTCCTCTGGGCAGCCACAGTTGCCGCCCCTGTCCCAAAGAGAGAGGCCTCATCACACTGCCCCACAGGGGCCTGGAAAACACCCCCTGGCCAGCCCCACAGGCACCTTTCACCTGCAGGGCTTATATAGCCAGGGCTGCTGCAACAAACAGCTGTGCAAGACTTTGTGTGGCGAGTTCCCGCCCCCCCCCCAGTGGAAATAAAGACACATGACACAGTTAATGGGCTAAATAAGGCCACAACTTTATCGGTTACAGGTGATGAGCCGTATTGGCTTAGGCATTGGACCTAACCGACTATATCTGACTTCAGCCCATCTGCTAGATGTCCGGGAAGGGTTAACCGCCAGTAGGGGGAGTCCTGCTGATGCACATTAACTAGAAACTCCCCCGGGGTCACCGATAGGGGGCATGCCTTAGGCCCTCACCTCCCCAGGCTTTGGACAGGGCCACGCCCCCCAGAATCCTTTATCGGACTTGTTGTTTAGTCGTTTAGTCATGTCGGACGCTTCGTGACCCCCTGGACCAGAGCACGCCAGGCACTCCTGTCTTCCACTGCCTCCTGCAGTTTGGTCAGACTCATGCTGGTAGCTTCGAGAACACTGTCCAACCATCTCGTCCTCTGTCGTCCCTTTCTCCTTGTGCCCTCCATCTTTCCCAACATCAGGGTCTTTTCCAGGGAGTCTTCTCTTCTCATGAGGTGGCCACAGTATTGGAGCCTCAGCTTCAGGATCTGTCCTTCTAGCGAGCACTCAGGGCGGATTTCCTTCAGAATGGATTGGTTGAATACATTTAATATATGGATGTTTTGTGATGGCCTATGCTCTCAGTGCCTAATAAAGGCTTGGCCAAGAAGAAGTTTGCAGAAACTAGCCTGCTACACTGTTGCTGTTGTTGTTGTTTAGTCGTTTAGTTGTGTCCGACTCTTCGTGACCCCCTGGACCAGAGCACGCCAGGCACTCCTGCCTTCCACTGCCTCCCGCAGTTTGGTCAAATTTTAAATGTATTCAGATAAACAGCCATGTAAAATATGTAATAATGAGGATTTTCATTGGAATTTAGTTTTGGCACGCAACCCCTCTCTGTTCCGCAGCCGGACAAGCAAGAGGCACAAGTCCAAGGGCACATGCCAGTCAGGCGAAGGTGAATGCACAGGTGTTCATTGAATTATAGACTTGGGAGGGTCCCCAAGGGGTCATCTAGTCCAACCCCCTGCAAAGCACATGACGTGTGCTGCTCATTTTGCAACTTCGGATGAGCTGAACTTGACCTGTTTGAGGAGCACGCTCCGTTAGTGCAGCCCTTGTTTCCCAACTCACACAGTACAAATTCATTGCCGTTGTAGGACTCCTATAGATACAGAAACAGGAACTGCCACAATCTTGAAACCAGCAAAACAGGATGGCTACTTGATTTGTAGTTTCCTGAGAAAAGTCCCTAAAAGAAAAAAAGAAAAGAAAAAGCAAATTCTATCCTCCTTGGATTGCTGGTTGACCAGGAAGTATATGTGGGAGAAACACACAACTAGCCCGTTTTAGTTTCTAATTCTTATTTTTCTCCACTTTCGGACCACTTGCCAGAAACGGGAGAAGACGTTTTATCTCCCCGTAACCTTTGTGTGAAGCAGAAGTGGGCATCTATTTCTCTGTTGGGGGCTGCATTGCATCAGGGTGCCCTGTAGGGGGCAGCACTGCCAGAAGAGGCGGAGTCAAAGGTGGGTGGGGCTAAACTAAGGATGGGCGGAGCTACCCCACATTCTCTGCTTACTGCCCTGTCTGTCTGTCTGTCTTTCTTTCTCTCTCTCTCCATATCTGTCCCACAAAAGGGGCTCTCTCTGTGGTGGCCCCTCGCCAATTATGATGATGATGATGATGATGATGATAATACAGTGGTACCTCAGTTTTCGAACGTCTCTGTTGACAAATGTTTTGGAATTTGAACACCAAAAAACTGGAAGTAAATGCTTCCGTGTTTTTGTTTTTTTTTTCAATGCAAAATTACAACAAAAATTACAAACATTGAATCCAAAATAAAACAGTACAAACAAGAAAAAAAAACACAAGAGAAAAAAGAACACAAAAAACAAAAACAAAAAATCTACAAATAAAACCATATCATCATTCTAATCTAATCATTACATACATATACACATATTGACTTCCTTCCTTTCTTCTAAGCCCTCGAAATTTTTACTCTAAGTTGTTGTGTCTAATGTAGATTACCTCTATCTTTATACTTTTTACACCATTTTTCTCTTTCTTTAACCCTGCAAAGCATCATTCATTACATACCGATATTCATACTCCAGAACAATGTTTTTTTCATATACTCTTTAGCACATCCCCATTCTTTTTATAATTTTTGGTCCGATTGTCCCCTTATGAATGCCGTGAGTCTTGCCAGATTTATATATTCACAAAATTTAATTTGCCATTATTTTATTGATGGAATTTTTCTCCCTTTCCATTTTTTTGCTATGAGCATCCTGGAAGCTGTTGTCGCATAGAGGAATGCTTCTATGTATAGAGGAATGCTTCCATTTTTTAACATGCTTTGAAAGTTGAATGGCTTCTGCTGAGTGTTTCTCAATTTTCTCAGTTAAATTTCCAGGCCCTTTGCGCATTGTTTTTCGAACGTTTTGGGACTCGAATGGTTTTCCAGAACGGAATACGTTTGGAAACCGAGGTGCCGCTGTATTCATATACTGCCCATCTTACGGTGTGGCCCCTGCCACTCTGGACGGCTCCAACAAAAATATTAAAAACTCAACTTTGGATCCAGCACAGAGCAAGAAGGTCTCTGTGTCTCCAGCTTCCAGCTGCTTCCAGCTCAGCCCCTACACCCAACTCTGGCCCCAGCAGACAGGTGAGGGGACTCACTCATCATGAGCACCATCACTTATGAGCACCTATCTGCCCGCGGACTGCCTCGCCAGAGTGGTGCATGCTCTGGTTATCTCCTGCTTGGACTACTGCAATGCGCTCTACGTGGGGATACCTTTGAAGGTGACCCGGAAACTGCAATTAACCCAGAACTGCAGCTAGAATGCGGCAGCTAGACTGGTGACTGGGAGCGGGCGCCGAGACCACATAACACCGGTCTTGAAAGTCCTACATTGGCTCCCTGTACGTTTCCGAGCACAATTCAAAGTGCTGGTGCTGACCTTTAAAGCCCCAAACGGCCTCGGTCCAGTATACCTGAAGGAGCGTCTCCACCCCCATTGTTCTTCCCAGACACTGAGGTCCAGCTCTGAGGGCCTTCTGGCGGTTCCCTTCCTGCAAGAAGCCAAGTTACAGGGAACCAGGCAGAGGGCCTTCTCGGTGGTGGCACCCGCCCTGTGGAACGCCCTCCCACCAGATGTCAAAGAGAACAACATCTACCAGACTTTTAGAAGACACCTGAAGGCAGCCCTGTTCAGGGAAGCTTTTAATGTTTGATGTATTACTGTATTTTAATATTTGGTTGGAAGCTGCCCAGAGTGGCTGGGGAAGCCCAGCCAGATGGGCAGGGTATAAATTATTATTATTATTATTGTTATTATTATTATTATTATTATTATTATTATGTCTCCAAGCTCATTATTTTGGGATGCTAGAGGACACTTGAGCTGCCAGCTAAGGTCGCTGACCTGTGCACAAATTTGTCGGAGCAGTTCAGCAACCTCCTCTGTTAGATTTTAACCCTTGCTGGGGACAGGATTCCAAGGATTGGAAGGGACTCAGGACATCATCCAGACTGACCCCCCCCCAACCCACAAAAGTACATTTAGGATTCTGGGAGCGGGAAGTTCCTGCAGAGACCCCTGCCAGCGAGATGGGAGATGCTGGGAAGCTTTTTGCAGAGGCTCCTGGGAAATTAAAACTCCTGTTCCTGCGATAAACGATCCCTGGATGGTGTCCAAAGAATAGAAAGCCGGTTGCACATTAAAAGGGTTGCATTATTAATGTCGAATTAATGTCACATCCGAAACCACATGCCAATTATATGGAGTTCGACAGCTGGTCGACGTAGATGGGTTCTTTGAGCCCTTACTTCTGGCAAAAGGTTGAGATTGATTCCCTGGAAAGGCCTTTGATCAATGGATAGAAGATATGGCAACTCTTGCAATGTGTGAACGGATTGCTTTGAGATGCACCACATAGAATCATAGAATCATAGAGTTGGAAGAGACCACAAGGGCCATCGAGTCCAACCCCCTGCCAAGCAGGAAACACCATCAGAGCACTCCTGACATATGGTTGTCAAGCCTCTGCTTAAAGACCTCCAAAGAAGGAGACTCCACCACACTCCTTGGCAGCAAATTCCACTGTCAAACAGCTCTTACTGTCAGGAAGTTCTTCCTAATGTTTAGGTGGAATCTTCTTTCTTGTAGTTTGGATCCATTGCTCCGTGTCCGCTTCTCTGGAGCAGCAGAAAACAACCTTTCTCCCTCCTCTATGTGACATCCTTTTATATCTTTGAACATGGCTATCATATCACCCCTTAACCTCCTCTTCTCCAGGCTAAACATGCCCAGCTCCCTTAGCCGTTCCTCATAAGGCATCGTTTCCAGGCCTTTGACCATTTTGGTTGCCCTCCTCTGGACACGTTCCAGTTTGTCAGTGTCCTTCTTGAACTGTGGTGCCCAGAACTGGACACAGTACTCCAGGTGAGGTCTGACCAGAGCAGAATACAGTGGCACTATTACTTGATCTAGATGCTATACTCCTATTGATGCAGCCCAGAACTGCATTGGCTTTTTTAGCTGCCGCGTCACACTGTTGGCTCATGTCAAGTTTGTGGTCAACCAAGACTCCTAGATCCTTTTCACATGTACTGCTCTCAAGCCAGGTGTCACCCATCTTGTATTTGTGCCTCTCACTTTTTTTGCCCAAGTGCAATACTTTACATTTCTCCCTGTTAAAATTCATCTTGTTTATTTTTGCCCAGTTCTCTAATCTGTCAAGGTCGTTTTGAAGTGTGATCCTGTCCTCTGGGGTGTTAGCCACCCCTCCCAGTTTGGTGTCATCTGCAAATTTGATCAGGATGCCCTTGAGTCCATCATCCAAGTCATTGATAAAGATGTTGAATAAGACCGGGCCCAAGACAGAACCCTGTGGCACCCCACTAGTCACTCTTCTCCAGGATGAAGAGGAACCATTGATGAGCACCCTTTGGGTTCGGTCAGTCAGCCAGTTACCACCATTTAAGGAGGATGTTGACAAGCTGGAAGGTGTGCAGAGGAGGACAGCTGAGATGATCAAGGGTCTGGAAGCCAAGCCTGATGAGGAACGGTTGAAGGAGCCAAGCATGTTTAGCCTGCAAAAGAGGAGATTGAGAGGAGATATGAGAGCCACTGTTTCCGAGCACAATTCAAAGTGTTGGTGCTGACATTTCAAGCCCTAAACAGCGCGGCCCAGTAGACCTGAAGGAGCGTCTCCAACCCCATCATTCTGCCCGGACACTGAGGTCCAGCTCCGAGGTCCTTCTGGCAGTTCCCTCCCTGCGAGAAGTGAGGTTACAGCGAACCAGGCAGAGGGCCTTCTCGGTGGTGGCGCCCTCCCATCAGATGTCAAGGAAATAAACAACTACAGTGGTACCTCTGGTTGCGAACGGGATCCATTACAGAGGCCCGTTTGCAACATGAAAAGAGCGCAACCTGCAGCAGCGTGACTGCGCACGCGTGGGTTGCGATTCGCCGCTTCTGCGCATGTGCGTGACGTCATTTTGCGCTTCTGCGCATGCGCGATCAGTGAAACCCAGAAGTAACCCTTTCCGGTACTTCTGGGTTGCTGCGGGACGTAACCTGAAAGAACGTAACATGAAGCGGACGTAACATGAGGTATGACTGTATCTGACTTTTAGAAGACATCTGAAGGCAGCCCTATTTAGGGAAGTTTTAGTGTTTGATGTTTTCTCATGTTTTTAATATTCTGTTGGGTGCTGGCCAGAGTGGTTGGGGAAACACAGCAAGATGGGCGGGGTATAAATATTATTATTATTATTATTTACAAATATATCAAGGGCAGCCACATGGAGGATGGAGCAAACCTGTTTTCTCCTGCTCTGGAGGGTAGGATCCGAACCAATGGCTTCAAGTTACGAGAAAGGAGATTCAGACTAAACATCAGGAAAAACTTTCTGACAGTAAAGAGCTATTCCACAGTGGAACAGTCTCCCTTGTGAGGTGGTGGACTCTCCTTCATAAGCAGAGGCTGGATGCCCCTCTGTCATGGATGCTTGGGTTGAGATTCCTGCATTGCAGAGGGTTAGACTAGATGTCCCTTGGGGTGCCTTCCAACTCTACAATTCTGTGATTGAGTTTGTATACATGCTTAAGGTACATATGAAAGAGGCTCATTTATCATTATATTTTGGGACTGATTCAGACTCATGTAGCAGCCTTGCTTTAAACTTCCTGGCCATCCCATAATCATATTATAAATTAGTGGAGTTCTAGGTTATAAATCAAGCACTGCTAGGAATGGTTTCTTTCTGCTTTCCAAAGTATTCTTCCCACTAAAAAAAATACAGTGGTACCTTGGTTTACATACGCTTCAGGTTACAGACTACGCTAACCCAGAAATAGTACCTTGGGTTAAGAATTTTGTTTCAGGATGAAAATAGAAATCGTGCTCCGGCGGTGGGAGGCCCCATTACCTAAAGTGGTGCTTCAGGTTAAGAACAGTTTCAGGTTGAGAACGGACCTCCAGAACGAATTAAGTACGTAACCAGAGGTACCACTGTAAATCCAGTTTGGCACAAGCAATTTTTAATTTTTTTTTAATTTTTAATCATTTTTTATTAATGTTTATAGAGAAAAACACAAAACTTAGTATCTTCCTCCCTTTTTAAAACCAAACCAAGATTTTTATATACATACAATAAAAACAGGAAAGGGGGAGGCAGAGAAATAGAGAAGGAAAAAGAAATAAATAAAAAGAGAGAGATAAGATGTTAAATGAGAAACACAGGGGGGAAAGGTTCAGAAAGTGATGAACTTCCGATTCTTCATCTGTTTGCCAAATAAAATCAATATTTACTTCGTCCAGACCATGGGTAGGCCAACTAAGGCCCAGGGGCCGGATGTGGCCCAATCGCCTTCTAAATCTGGCCCGTGGACGGTCCGGGGAATCAGCGTGTTTTTACATGAGTAGAATGTGTCCTTTTATTTAAAATGCATCTCTGGGTTATTTGTGGGGCATAGGAATTCGTTCATATCCCCCCCCCAAAAAAAATATAGTCCGGCCCCCCACAAGGTCTGAGGGACAGTGGACCGGCCCCCTGCTGAAAAAGTTTGCTGACCCCTGGGGTCTCCAGACCAATCCAATATAATAACCCACAGAGCCAATTTATAGAAACAAACATCTCCAGTCCTCAAATCCAGATGCAAAAGTTCCATTTTCTTTTTTTACGCAAAAAGTCACAGGTTCAGGATGACTTTTTTCTGATTAAACATGCAGTTTTTTTATTCTGAAATGGTGGCCTGGAGTGGGCGAAAAAAAGTTTGAGCGCCACTGATGCAAACAGACAACGCTGCGCTAAAGTGGACCGAAGTTCTGAATCGCTGTAGAAGGAAGATTCCTGGGTTGCCGGGGGTGGGAAGTGAAATATGGGCTGGGAAATCCTCTTACGAAGGATTTTGACCCCGAGCTGTTTCCCTCTGCTCTGACAGCTGGCGGCAACTGGGTGTCGCGTTTGCAGCGCGCGCCTTTGCAATCTGACTTGAGAGCGCAGCAACTTGCATTCCTAGTCATCTTTGCCCAGAGAGAGAGAGAGAGAGAGAGAGAGAGAGAAAGGGAGAGAGAGAGAGAGAGAGAGAGAGAGAGAGAGGCAGGGCAGCCTCTTCTCTACTCTTTCCCCACCCAGGGGCCAGTCTGGGCAGGCCAGTTCGTAGTCCCAGGCACGCCTCTCTGCCTCCACTCCGCTTTGCTGCTGCGCCTCTTTTGCAAACCGAGACAGAAACAAGCGAAGTGTTGGGAAGAAAGAAGCGCAAGCGCGCGCGAGAGAGATAGAAGCCAGCCAAGGAGAGGGGGGGTGGGATGTTGTGTTTCCCGGCGATTCCTCCTCCTCCTGCTGCTGCTTTTATCAGGGAAAGGAACTGAGCATGGAAAAACAAAGAGACCCGGCATCGTGAGATTCTCCCCGGAAAAAGCAGAAACTGTAAGTTTTGGGTAGGTGCGTTTGCAGGTTGCGGAATAGCGCGCGGAAAACGTCTCTGACACACTCCAGCAGCGAGGAGTTCCAGAGATCAGACACTCCGTGGAAACTTCCACCCTCCTCACACAGCAGTGTTCCCTTTGATCTTATCTGGGTCTTTTCCTTCTCTTTTCCCCCCAGTTTTGTGATAACTGAATCCCCCTGGGATGTCGATCTCTCCCTCTTGCGCTATTTTTAGGTTCCTGTTTTGTCAACCGCCGGTTTTAAATAGGTTGTGACCTGCTAGGGAGATGGGACCCAACACCTAGATCAGTTTGCAGCCTCGAAGACTTAAAAACACACACAATTAAAGGGCCATTTTAAAAAATTCTTTTAAAAAAGAAGGTCAGGCAATCAGCCCTTCGTGGTTTAAAGTGGTATATGAACAGGTTTAGAAAAAGCCTTTTGAGTAATTGCAACATAGCTCACATTTTGCACGATAACGTGATTTATTTCATGATGATTCATGGTTTATTTATGTTGTACAAGTGTGGGTTTGGTGTGTTTTTTTAAAAAAAAGGTTTCTGGCTCCTTCCTTTTGAGTAAGCATGAATAAACTCTGGCATTAGGTTCTTGCAAGGGGGGGTTGTTACACCATTGTATTCCCCACTCACTACAACCTGCGAGGCTTCCCAGTAGCCTTCATACCTGACCAAGATTTGAACCCAGTGCTTCTGAGTCCAGTGTTGTGTTGGTTGTTAAGTGTGGGTGGGCTAGGAAGCAGAAGTGTGGGTGGACATTAGTTGGAAGGATCCGGCCATTAATAAATCTGAGCAAAAAGTTATTCAACTGTTAGTTATTTGATGAGTCAAATCAAATCCTTTACTAATCTCTGTGGAGCAACTGTGAGGACACAGGCAGACCGTGGAAAAACACATTTAGGAAGAATATATTGTGATTTCTATTATGCTACCTCTCTGTTCAGCTCAGTGTGTTTGGGTTTGCGAGGAGCTGTTGTTTATTCTTTTTACTGTATTGGGATTTTTTGTCTAGGCTGAGAGTTTAAAATATATTACTTGACCTGCCCAAGTGGCATGGACACCCATAGTTTGCAGGGGTCAGGGGATTACTGGATGAACCCCAATTCCCCAGATCCCCAACTTTCATGAAGCAAAAAACTTCCTAGTATTTGTGAGCCTGAGATTTGAAGCAAAATATACTGACACTGTTATGATCATTTGTGTGTGTGCAAAACTAGCTTATTCCTCACTTTCAGAATTTGGTTTCCCCACCCTCCCAAAATTCCTGGGAATACCCATGGCTCTAAGGATAGAGATTCAGACACGGAAATAATATTGCAGCAGCATAGCTGTCAACTTACAGATTTGAAAATAAGGGACCAGCAGCCTCGAAAATAAGGGATTAGCAGCAATTACTTTGATAAAATGCATATTTTGTTGTGTGCAAATGGCTTTAGATACCTATTAGGTCCATAAATTACCATATACATATATTCAACACAAAAAAACAGCGACAATTTGTTGTTGACAAAGGACAGCTGGACATAGAAAGGGCCCCATTACCTTCAGTAGCTTATTTAAGAGACATCATCAATAAGGGACAGCAGTGGGACATGGCACTGGAATAAGGGACTGTCCCGCCAAATAAGGGATGCTTGGCAGCTATGTGCAGCAGTCCATCAAACACACAACACACAGCCCCTCTAGGCTTTGCCAACTCAGTGCCCTCCAGAAGTTTGGGACTACAACTCCCATCAGCCTCGGCCAGCACAAAACATCTGAAGGGCACCAGGTTGGTTAAGGCTTTGAGGGTCTTTTGTTTTTGTTTTACAGTTGAGGGATGTATAAATTTTATCAATCAAACAAATAAATGAACTCCAGGATGATGCGTTCTCCCACAGGTTTGTCACAAACTGCACATAGACGTCTCCGCAAATTAGTAGTTTCTGCATCCTGCATCAGACAGAAGGAATTCGAGCTAAGCTCTTATTTACTTAGTGTAATGCAAGGTGTTCAATTGGAGCAAGCCTCCTTTAATTCCCTTGTAGCATGCGCTGGAAGCACAACTTGAACTATTAAGCGCACGTTTCCCTGCTTCCCAGAAAGCCACGAGAAATGCAGGCTGCTATGGATGCCAGACAGCAGCATCTAGCTTCTAAAATTTCCGGGTAGGGTAGGGTGAGGCCCCCTTGCCCATGAAACCCTGGATAACCTCTGCCAGTCTGGGTAGACAATGCTGAGCTAGGTGGAGCAGCAGCCTGGCTCCTTTTCAATGCAGCTTCCCGTGTATTTAAAGCACAATTGTGTTTTGGAATGTCAAAAACAATTGGCTCTCTGCTTGCAAAATGATCCGATCCAGTTTCGAGCGAGTCTTAACGCCCAGTGGGCAATCAGAATAGGCACAGGTGGCATGTTAGTGACAGGACTGGGAACAAACCTCATCCTCATTGTTATACGAACAGAAAATAGTTATGTTGCTTGCTTTAATAGAAGGATGAAAGGAAGGATCAGATGACTCCATAGAACACATCTACACAAAAACACCCCTTGCTTTGGAAACCTGGGCTTGACCCCCCTAACCTTGTCTTTTCATTTGTTTTATCATTGAAGCGAAACCCGGTTTTGTTCTTGCGAGACGTGAATTTGCTTGGAGTTGTCACGGTGCCGTCAATCTCTTAATTTGTTTGCGACGCGGGTGAGAGGAGCGTTTGCATAGAAACGAGGATACCCGCAGGAACTGAAATCACTTCTTGCCTAGGACCCACGTACCTACAGGACCGCCTCTCCTGGTATGCCCTGCAGAGGACCTTAAGGTCCATAAATGACAACACTTTGGAGGTCCCAAGTCGCAAGGTGGTTAGATTGGTCTCAACTAGGGCCAGGGCCTTTTCAGTACTGGCCCCGACTTGGTGGAATGCTCTGTCACAAGAGACCAGGGCCCTGCGTGACTTGGCATCTTTCCGCAGGGCCTGCAAGACAGAGCTGTTCCGCCTGGCCTTTGGCTTGGACTCAGTCTGACCCTTATGTTTCCCTCCCCTTATGGTTTTGATCTATGGGCTACTTTTAAAATGAGGCTGCATTTTAAATTGCATTTTAATCCTGTATTTTAAATTGGTCCCCCCCCCATTATGTTTTTACTGTAATTTTACTGGTGTTAGCCGCCCTGAGCCTGGCTCTGGCCGGGGAGGGCGGGGTATAAATAAATTATTATTATTAATAATAAATATTAATATTATTATTAACTCCAAAGTGATAAGGAGCTGGCGGCAGAGTGGTGAATGTTTCAGGAGGAAAACATACTCAGGGAAACAAAGGGCCTCCTTGGTGGCCAAACTTTAGTGTGCCCGGATTTGCAAAATATAGTCCCCAGCTGGGGCGTTGCTTCGGCAAGTGAACCCCATGCTCTTTCACTATTCGAAAATGTGCTGGCTGTTGCTCAGATACGACCGGAGCTGGCACCAACGTCTGGCATTTGGGGGCAGCTGTTGGGGCCTCCAGTGCCCCCGGCAGGGCACACAGCCATGCCTGTCCTAATCCCACCCACTCCCCTTTAAATTCTTTCCTGGCCCTGCAGTCAGTGCCGGATTAACCCCTCTGGAGTCTCCTATGCAGTTGAAATCTCAGGGTGCCCCTCGCAAATGATCCGCTAATATATATTTTTTGTTTGATCGTTCAAGATCAAATCAATATTACTTTGATCTGTTGCCACAGGACCCCTAAAGGACATGGGTCAGTGCCTACTCTACCTATTTGGTAGGGTGGCGCTGTGGTCTAAACCACTGAGCCTCTTGGGCTTGCCGATCGGAAGGTCGGCGGTTCGAATCCCCGCAACGGAGTGAGCTCCTGTTGCTCTGTCCCAGCTCCTGCCAACCTAGCAGTTCGAAAGCACACCAGTGCAAGTAGGTAAATAGGTACCGTTGTGGCGGGAAGGTAAATGGTGTTTCCGTGCGCTCTGGTTTCCATCACAGTGTCCCGTTGCGCCAGAAGCGGTTTAGTCCTGCTGGCCACATGACCCGGAAAGCTGTCTGCGGACAAACACCGGCTCCTTCGGCCTGAAAGCGACATGAGCGCCACAACCCCATAGTCGCCTTTGACTGGACTTAACCATCCAGTGGTCCTTTACCTTACCTTTACCTGCCTATTTCAGCACTGCCTGAATCTGATGGGATTCAAGCCACAGGCCTGATATTTTGGACCACAGCTCACTCCCCCCTGCGTCGGTCCTGAAATCCTTTCCCAGCCCAGTCCTGTAACCCATGAGTCGTAATAACAGTGTTGTGCAGATGTTGCAAAGCAGGGGAGACCTTTGCACCCAAGACACTGCTCTCTTGGTCCCTTTGCTCTCTAAGCAGCTCTGGGCAGCCCCAGCCTGAAAGGGACTTTGCCCCTTTGGCAACCAGCAGCGTCGTAACCTGAAGCAAGACACAATTCAGCTGCTTATTGGAGCACAGCGTCTGAGAAGGCAGACTGAGTTTAGTGGGGCAATCCCCCACTGGCCCTAATGACCCCAATCCACCAGGTAGCAGCATGCCTTTCAGTGCGCGATGCTTGCCATGCTTCCCTACAGACCCTCTCGGGTGCCAAGATCAGCCAAGGGGGCCCTCTTGGTAGTTCCCCCACCCTCAGAGGCCCAAAGTGATAGTGGCTGTCCAGGAGAGAGACTTCTCTGTGGCCCCTAAACAGTGGAACTCCCTCCCCACAAAGGGGCCCTGGGTACCTTCATTGTACAGCTTTCGGAGGATGTTGAAGACACACCTGGCTTTTGACACTTGAGGTCTACATTTTTAGGACTCGCCTGATGTTATTGATTGTAAGATGTTTTAAGTTGTTTTTTAATATTGTACAGTGGTACCTCGGGTTCCAGACGCTTCAAGTTATAGACTCCGCTAACCCAGAAATAATACCTCAGGTTAAGAACTTTGCTTCAGGATGAGAACAGAAATTGCATGGTGGTGGCGCGGTGGCAGCAGGAGGCCCCATTAGCGAAAGTGGTACCTCAGGTTAAGAACAGTTTCAGGTTAAGAACGGACCTCCAGAACGAATTAAGTTCTTAACCTGAGGTACCACTGTACTTGTTTTACCATAACCTGCCCTGGGACCTTAGGGTAAAGGGATAGATAGATACAGTCGTACCTTGGTTGTCAAACGGAATCTGTTCCGGATGTCCATCTGCCTTCCGAAAACGTTCGACAACCTAGGCGCGGCTTCCGATTGGCTGCAGGAGCTTCCTGTACATAACCGGAAACCGCGGAAGCAGCGTCGGACGTTTGGCTTCCAAAGAACGTTTGCAAACCGGAACACTCACTTCCGGGTTTGCAGCGTTCAGGAACCAAAACATTTGACTCCCAAGGTGTTTGGCTTCTGATGTACGACTGTAAATAGATACATAGATACTTACAGGGCCATCTTAAGCATATCCGCTGCCATGGTTCGAAGATCCCCCCTTTTCCCAGAGTTGTTGACCTTTCCCCAAGCCTCTGTGGGGATCACCCTACTCCTGTGGGGGCTTGGGAGGCAAGCTGCATGCCCGCCAGCCATATGGTTGGCGGGGCACAGCTGGCAGGCCTGCAGGGAAAGGGGAGGCCGCTGGCAAAGCCGCACAGCTCCCCCACTCACTGGGGTGTCCCTGAGAGGCCAGCGCCCTGGCACAACGCGCCAGTAGGCCCAATAGGAAAGACGGCTCTGGATACTTAGATAGATAAACAGGGCTTTTCCCCCAGCCGGAACTCAATTCTAGTACCTCTCAGGTGGGCGCCATGGCTATTATAAAAGAATAAGGGAGGCGTTCCGTTTCTCCCAATACTCATATTTCGCAAGCGATCCTCAATAACATAGTACATTTCTGCATGTTTTAATCACTCATATAATGTTCATTTCTCTTGTTTTTGGTTGGACAATTGGACCTGGGACCTTCTGCAAAATCCAGAAAATTACACATTGAAGAGCTGGGATAGACATAGTTGGTAGACATCGCTCGTAGCGCTGAGGCTCTGAATCTCAGGGTAGTGGGTTCGAGCCCCACGTTGGGCAAAAGGTTCCTGCATTTCAGGGGGTTGGACTAGATGATCCTCAAGGTCCCTTCCAAATCTATGGTTCATGGTGTGATCCGGCACCTCTTTTTTTATATGTATAGAAAAATAGCACACTGGATAGATAGATAGATAGATAGATAGATAGATAGATAGATGATAGATAGATAGATAGATAGATAGATAGATAGATAGATATAGATGGATAGATAGATGATAGAGATAGATAGATAGATGATAGATAGATAGATAGATAGATAGATAGATAGGTGATAGATATATAGATCGATATAGATGGATAGATAGATGATAGAGATGATAGATAGATAGATAGATAGATATAGATAGATAGATAGATAGATAGATAGATAGATAGATAGATATAGATAGATATAGATAGATAGATAGATAGATACTGTAGATAGATGATAGATAGATAGATAGATAGATAGATTAGATGATAGATAGACAGACAGAGATGCCTGTCCTAGTCTTCAGATTGGAACAGGCTAGAAATCAAAGGAAATGCAACTCCACTTCCCATTATATAACCCCACCACTAATTCCACGCTAAGCTAATTTCCGTTGATGCCGTCTTCCTCCCTAACTGTTTCCCCTTGAGGTTGTTCTGCCAGGATGAAGAAGGTTTAATAGTTCCTCTCTCAGCCTGGCCAGACTGTCGGAGAAGAGAGAGTGAGAAATCGAGAAAGAGAAGACATTCATTGCTCCTCTTCCCTGGGCGAGGCGGGTGTTAGAATTCCTGCTCCGTGATTGCAGTCATGGGATTTTTGTCTATCACATGACGGTGTATGTTTTGACTCCACAGAGTGGGAAGTGACGGAGACAGGATGTTTGTGTTACTGTGTTCTGTGAAGTGGGACTATTGTTCTTTGTCCTTTTTCTCTTTGGTGTCTGATGCTAGAGAGAGAGGGAGCCATGTTGCAGTGCTCCGTGTGTGTTTATAAGTAAATAAAGTAGATTAGCCAAAATGCTGAGTTTCTGAGGTCTGTTACGCAAGCTGCGAAGACTCTGTGGATCCCTAAGTGTGCCGGTGTCGATGGGCATCGGTCGCTGTGATGTTCGGGCAGAAGAAAGCTTTTGAAGCTCCCGAACGAAAGACCAGGAGGGAGGGAACATGCCAGTCGGGCATGTGTCTCTGCCAGGGTCCTACTCGAGTGTAGGACAAGCTCCTGACAGCGGGTGAGTTGGGGGGTGGCTGCCCATTCTCAACGGCACAGAATTAAAATCCTGCTTTCCGTTCACAAATGCATAGGCTCCAGTTAAGTCACGGGGCCCAACTCAGAATCAGAAAGGTGTCTTCGCTCTAGGCAAGAAGGTGAGATTATCGTTATCAACTGAGACCCAGCATGGATTTCTCAAAAGCAAGTCATGCCCGACAAACCTCATCTCTCTCTTTTTTTAGCAGAGTTACAAGTTTGGTGGATCAGCACAGCTGTCAACTTTTCCCTTTTCTTCCGAGGAATCCTATTCGGAATAAGGGAATTTCCCTTAAAAAAAGGGGAAAGTTGACAGCTATGTGGATCAGGGGAATGCTGTGGGTGTAGCGTATCTACTGAGATTCTATGAGCATTAATGCTAAAAAAAACAGGTTTTCTGGAGGAGACCTCAGATGCAGGGGGGGGCGAGAGAGAGAGAGAGAGAGAGAGAGAGAGAGAGGGGCTTCACACAATTTGCAGTGAATGTGCATACAGTGGTACCTTGGTTCTCAAACTTAATCCGTTCTGGAAGTCCGTTCCAAAACCAAAGTGTGCCAAAACCAAGACACGCTTTCCCATAGAATGGATTCATCCGTTCCAGACTTTTAAAAACAACCCCTAAAGCAGCAATTTAACATGGATTTTACTATCTAGCGAGACCATTGATCCATAAAACGAAAGCAGTCATCAATGTACTGCAGTCACACAATCAACCAATCAGTAGCTGAACTGGGTTCCACACAGTCACAAAAACAAAACAAAAAGAGATGCAAAAACAAAAACGCAAAATAAATAGCAAAAACAGACAGACCTCAGCGTAACACTCAAAACGGAAGAGTGGCACTCAAATCAGAAGCGTAACACTCAAAATGGAGCACGTTTGGCTTCCGAAAAAGGTTCACAAACAGGAACACTTCCTTCTGGGTTTGCAATGTTTGGGTTCCAAGTTGTTTGAGTACCAAGGCGTTTGAGAACCAAGGTACCACTGTATATATATATTTTGGGGTGAGACAGGAAGCCTTCCGTGCTGATGCCAGTTCCTGCCGCCCAAAGGCATTTCACCCTAACACCATCTGAAAAAGGCTCAAGGCCCAGCAACCAAACTGCGACAACTCAAGCGGCGGAGAGCCGTGTGTGAACTGACCCCCGAGAGAATGATCTGGCAAGCTGAGCTGGCAGAAATCCTTCCAATACCCAGAGACTGAGGGGACAACTCTTTGGGGGGGGGGGACACAACCTGAACAAAATGTTCCATTTAGCCGGACATCAGAACAAATAGTTTACCGGCGGAGCGAGTTTGTTTGCTGTGTCTGCACAGAAGCACGCCAGGGCTTTTGGCTGCAATGCCTGGCTGGGGTGTGGGGCAGTATTAAGGGTGGAGGGGCAGCACCCCACTATTCTTCCAGACCCCTCTCCCCACAAGCTGCTTCCCTGTCATTGCAAACGAGGGGTGGCCACTGTGAGAACAGGATTCTGGGATAGATGGGCCTTTGGTCTGATCCAGTTACAGAACTCTTTTTCTTCCTCGGTACAGATTTGCGTGCTTAAGTTTCTTATGCACTGGTCTCTTCCCATGTTCATATGTTCTGTAAAAGGGACGGGGTTCAGAGCTGGTGTGTGTCGTTGCGCCATCCGAGTCCTGTTGTTGAGAGAGCAGGGGCTAGGAATCTCCGACAAACACTTGCCTGAGATCAGATTTCGCATATGAAGTCCGACAGTCCAGAGGTTAGGGAATCCAGATGATCACAGAGCCAAGGGTACAGACAGAGAATAATAATAATAATTGTTGTTGTTGTTTAGTCGTTTAGTCGTGTCCGACTCTTCGTGACCCCCTGGACCAGAGCACGCCAGGCACTCCTGTCTTCCACTGCCTCCCGCAGTTTGGTCAAACTCATGCTGGTAGCTTCGAGAACACTGTCCAACCATCTCGTCCTCTCTCGTCCCCTTCTCCTTGTGCCCTCCATCTTTCCCAACATCAGGGTCTTTTCCAGGGAGTCTTCTCTTCTCATGAGGTGGCCAAAGTATTGGAGCCTCAGCTTCAGGATCTGTCCTTCCAGTGAGCACTCAGGGCTGATTTCCTTAAGAATGGATCGCTTTGATCTTCTTGCAGTCCATGGGACTCCCAAGAGTCTCCTCCAGCACCAGAATTCAAAAGCATCAATTCTTCGGCGATCAGCCTTCTTTATGGTCCAGCTCTCACTTCCATACATCACTACTGGGAAAACCATAGCTTTGACTATACAGGCCTTTGTTGGCAAGGTGATGTCTCTGCTAATAATAATAATAATAAATTTATACCCTGCACATCTGGCTGGGTTTCCCCAGCCACTCTAGGTGGCTTCCAACAAAAGATTAAAAATACATTAATATATCAGTCATTAAAAAGCTTCCCTAGGCAGGGCTGCCTTCAGATGTCTGCTAACCATCAGATAGTTGTTTATTCCCTTGACATCTGATGGGAGGGCGTTGCAAAGGGCGGGTGCCACCACCGAGAAGACCCTCTGCCTGGTTCCCTGTAACCTCACTTCTCGCAGAGAGGGAACTGCCAGAAGGCCCTCGGAGATGGACCTCCATGTCCGGGCTGAATGATGGGGGTGGAGACGCTCCTTCAGGTATACTGGGCCAAGACCGTTTAGGGCTTTCAGGTCAGCACCAACACTTTGAATTGTGCTTGGAACGTACTGGGAGCCAGTGTAGGTCTTTCAGGACCGGTGTTATATGGGCTTGGCGGCCGCTCCCAGTCACCCGTCTAGCTGCCGCATTCTAGCTGCAGTAAGGTAGGGCCAAGAACCACAGGCGTCGTTTCCAGCACCTGACTGTTGCTGAGAACTCTGTTTCAGAAGGCTGGAGCCATCTGATTCCCATTAGTGCCTTCTCACAGAGTTGGAAGGGACCCAAAGGCCATCTAGTCCAACCCCCTGCAGTGCAGAAATCTCAGCTAAAGCACCCATGACAGATGGCCATCCAACCTCTGCTTAAAAACCTCCAAGGAAGGAGAGTCCACAACCTCTGGAGGGTGAAGCCTGATCAGCTGCAGATGGAGTCGCTCTGCCATCTCCCCCTTCAGGCTGGTATTCAGCAGGTGAAGCTGACTCCTGGCCCATGACTGTGTCCTTCACCCCTTAGGGGAGTGGTTCTCAACCTGTGGGTCCCCAGACGTTGTTGGACTACAACTCCCATCATCCCTGAGCTGTGGCCTTGCTAGCTAGGGGTGATGGGAGTTGTAGTCCAACAACATCTGGGGACCCAAGGTGGAGAAAGGCTGCCTTAGGGTCTCTGTATGTGTTTCCGCTTTCTGCAGCAGCGGCCGGTGGTATCTACAGGCTTGGCCCACTTTCATTTCTCAACTCTTCTCCTCGGATCGGCAGCTATTTAAGAGTCTGTTTTGCAGATGGTTTAGCAGGAATCAGAGCAGAGGTCTCCGCATGTGTGCATTGAAGGAGGAGCTGGCGAACATCAAGGACTCAAAACATTTCTAGTTTTCAAGGAACCTTTACGACCTCGTTAAAACCTCAGGGAGGACAAAGGGTGAAAATCAGAATATATTATAGAGCTGTTAGTGGTGGGAACTCGCCCTTCCTGGCAGGCTACGTAGGGAAGCTGCCTTAAATTGGTCTATCTAGCTCCATAGTGTCCACACTGACTGGCAGCAACTCTCCAGGATTTTAGATAGGGTTGTCCCCTCCTACTTACCAGACTCAGACCTGCAAAGTGGTAGCTTTGTGTAGCTTCAGACCCATTTTTGTTGCTGTTTAGTCGTTTAGTCGTGTCCGACTCTTCGTGACCTCCTGGACCAGAGCACACCAGGCACTTCTGTCTTCCACTGCCTCCCGCAGTTTGGTCCAACTCATGCTGGTAGCTTCGAGGACACTGTCCAACCATCTCGTCCTCTGTTGTCCCCTTCTCCTTGTGCCCTCCATCTTTCCCAACATCAGGGTCTTTTCCAGGGAGTCTTCTCTTCTCATGAGGTGGCCAGAGTATTGGAGCCTCAGCTTCAGGATCTGTCCTTCCAGCGAGCACTCAGGGCTGATTTCCTTCAGAATGGATAGGTTTGATCTTCTTGCAGTCCATGGGACTCTCAAGAGTCTCCTCCAGCACCAGAATTCGAAAGCACCAATTCTCCGGCTATCATTTTTGAGACTGCATCCCAGTACAGCTTTTGCCACTCTTTTGTTAACTATGAGGGCCACTCCATTTCTTTTACCGGTTTCTTGCCCACAGTACCCTGTTCCTATAGGGACACTGAGGATTTTCTCTCAGAGCTGAAGATAAATGGTGATTTCAGTTTATATCCACCTTTCTTCCAAATACCAACCATTTAAACAAGCATTCTCAAAAGAACCTAAAAACATTCCAAACACAGTTTAAAAACATTCACCCGGTGGTTTCACAGGGTTGCCAGGAACAGTATATTTCAGCCATCAAATGTAAACAGGAATGTTTTAAAATTCCTTCTGTGAGACAGCAAGGAAGGAGGCAGACCCACCTCACAAGGGAGGGCATTTGGGAAACAAGGAGCCACCGCCGAAAAGACCCTGTCATTGCTCGATGCCAGCCAGGCAGCCCACAGTGGTGTCACCACCAGCAAGGCCTTGCCTCTAGTTGCCTTGGCAAACGACAGTTCATAAACAAGATTTGGTTTGTGTAGAAATGAACTTTGCTTGTCCCCAGCTGTTAATAAGTGGCCTGGTCCTGACTGTCTTCTGTTGGCCCAAATCCTGGTGTCCTCAGCAGCTCCTGGAGAGACTCTACTTACCGCGCATGTTCTGTGTGTGTGGTTTGGGAGCTGCACAGTCAGGGAAAAAACAATGGGTTGTAAAGACTGCGGAGAGAATAATTGGGCGCACTCTTCCCACCTTGGATCAAATCTATGCTTCCAGGTACCATAAGAAAGCTGCAGAGATAGCGCAGGATAGTGCGCACCCCGGAAATGATCTCTTTCAGCTTCTGCCTTCTGGAAGAAGGTCCAGGGTTATAAAGACTAGGACTAGCCGCCTGAGAAACAGTTTCTATCCAAATGCGATTTTGGTTTTAAACGCAGTGTAAGGTAGTCTGTATGGGAGTATATTGTATTTACTTATGGGGTATCAGAGTTTTTAGGGGGCTAACCAGGTTGGGATAGCTGGGATAGCAGGCTTGTTGGTTTTGAACGCCTTATGTAGATTTTTTTTTTCCAGTTTTGGGTGGCACTGTGGGTTACACCTCAGAGCCTAGGACTCTGAAGGTTGGCAGTTCGAATCCCCGTGACGGGGTGAGCTTCCATTGCTCTGTCCCAGCTCCTGCCAACCTAGCAGTTCAAAAGCACGTCAAAGTGCAAGTAGATAAATAGGTACCGCTCTGGCGGGAAGGTAAACGTCCCATCCCCGAATGGATATGTTGGAGACTGAAACCTGGGGCCTTTTGCATGAAAAACACAAGATCATAGAAAGCTGTCTTATATTGAGTCAATTGGTCCATCTAACGCAATATTGTCTACACTGACCCGCAGCAGTTCTCCAGGGTTTTCGGCAGAGGGTCTCTTCCAGCCCCACCTGGAGATACCAAGGAATGAACTGAGACTTTAAGTACATAAGGAGAGTGCTGCAACTGGATCAGGCCAGCAGCCCATCTCTTCCAGCATCCTGTACTCACAGCGGCCGACCACTTCACCCAGATATTCTGCTTCTCAGCCCATTTTAACAATCTTATTAGGGAAATGAAAGAAATAGAAAGCTTCCTTTCTGACATTTCCACGCAAGCCGAAACCACTTCTTTATGTGGTCAGCTGCTCTAAGCAGCCGTATCACTTAGAAAATCCACAAATGTCTGCTAAATCTAAATGTTTCCGAAAGCCTTTGTTAAAAGAAAGCATATTAGTAAACTGAAAAGCACCTCTTTTTTCCGGTTGCGCAAAGACATCCATGCGTACTGGCTGCTTTGAAGAGTTTGAAATCTATCAGCTAAATAAAAACAGTCTGAAACATCTAGCAGGTTCCAGTTAACCCCAACCCCAACTCTAACCCTAACCCTAAACCTAATCCCAACCCTAATCCCATCTCTAACCCTAACCCTAACCCTAATCCCAACTCTAACCCTAATCCCAACTCTAACCCCAACCCTAACCCCAAACCTAATCCCAACTCTAACCCCAACCCCAACCCTAACCCTAATCTCAACTCTAACCCTAATCCCAACTCTAACCCCAACCCTAACCCTAAACCTAATCCCAACTCTAACCCCAATCTCAACTCTAACCCCAACCCCAACCCTAACCCCAATCCCAACTCTAACCCCAACCCCAACCCTAACCCTAATCCCAACTCTAACCCCAACCCTAACCCTAACCCTAATCCCAACTCTAACCCCAATCCCAACTCTAACCCCAACCCTAACCCCAAACCTAATGCCAACTCTAACCCCAATCTCAACTCTAACCCCAACCCCAACCCCAACCCTAATCCCAACTCTAACCCCAACCCTAACCCTAAACATAATCCCAACTCTAACCCTAATCCCAGCTCTAACCCCAATCCCAACTCTAACCCTAATCCCAACCCCAACCCCAGCTATCAGTCATCTGAGAAGTGTTGTGACTCTGCCGGAAGAGATGTCTTCCTAGGTGCCCTCTCTCTCTCTCTCTCTGCCCTCCTGCGTCTCCTGTCGGGTGACTCATTGCTTTAATAGGTCAAAGTCATCATGCTGTGAAGCGTGGGGTGATTTTATAGGCCGCTCAGGTGTGTGGGAGGAACATCGAGAAAGACAAAGGGTTTTGCGTTTAATGATGGGAAGGAACTTTTCAAAGATAAGAGGTCAATTTAGACAAGACGTTGAAAGGAGGAAGACCAAGTGAAAACGATGCACTTAAGGATTTTGTTTGTTTGTTTTGGAGGGGGCACTTCCAGATTACCTGTTTCTTGAGGAATTCATCCTGATTCCTTTGCAGGGAGATGAGACAAAATTGGCTCTTGAATGAGAATTTGTTCTGCTTTGTTTTCAGGGAGATTAGACGAGAATTCTTTCTGCGTTGTTTTTTTGCAGGGAGTTTAGAAAAGGTTGGCTATTTAGTGAGTTATCCCAATTCATTTGTGGGGCAATTAGGCTATTTGGTTATTCAATGAGCGTTCCGATTTAGGTTAGATGCTGCTGTGTCAAAGCAAATATTGGCTCACACTTTCCGGTGTGTTTTCTGCCAACTTCCTTATTGCTAAAAGCCGGCTCTTCGGGGGCGTGGGGTGCGGGTGGGGAAGTAGGTTTGTGGCACATGACCTCCCAATCAACTCTAATTACACAACCTGAACTTGCCATTATGGGATTGAGGTCACACCCACACCATGAGTTTCAGGCATGTGGCTTCACACAGAATCCTGGGGACTGTAGTCAGTTAAGGGTGGTAGGAATTAGTTCTGTAATGGGTGAACTATAGTTCCTGAGGTTCATTGCAGGAAGCCATGGCTCTTAATATGACATAAATGTGCATTAAATGTGGAGTCAGTAAAGGTAAAGGGACCCCTGACTGTTAGGTCCAGTTGTGGACAACTCTGGGGTTGCGGTGCTCATCTCACTCTATAGGCAAAGGGAGCCAGCGTACACCCTCCGGGTCATGTGGCCAGCATGACTAAGCCGCACACGGAAACGCCGTTTACCTTCCCGCTGGAGTGGTACCTATTTATCTACTTGCACTTTGATGTGCTTTCGAACTGCTAGGTGGGCAGGAGCAGGGACTGAGCAATGGGAGCTCACCCCGTCGCGGGGTTTCGAACCGCCAACCTTCTGATCGGCAAGTCCTAGGCTCTGTGGTTTAACCCACAGCACCACCCGCGTCCCTGAAATGTGGAGTTATCCCGCTCCAAAATAGCAATAGTGCTGAAGTGCCCTGTGTTTCGTTTTTAATGAAGAAAGGGAACATGCTGAACATCCCATGTATAAAACAGGAACAAAATGTTGCAGTATGACAAGATTCTGTTCATTGTTTCTTCTTCTCCCCCGCTTTTTATAATTCTTTTTTATTCAGTTTTACTATATACATTTAAATTCAGACATTAATCATAATCATCAACATTCATGATTCCCTGAATCCTTGAACTTCCTTGCAACGTTTCCATTTCAAACTTTTTTCTACCTCATCATATATTTTCTCTATTTTCTTAAAATAATCCATTTCCTCCTTAGTTTTTAATACATCACAAGCGTCACTCAAATCCTGCCATAGTTTTAAGTTGTTTACAGTATTATCTTAAGTAAATTGTAATTTTCCCCCCATCCCTTATTAAAGTTTCTGTCTTCTTGGTTTCTGATTTTCCTGGTCATTTTTGCCATTTCGGCGTAGTCCATCATCTTCATCAGCCATTCGTCTCTGGTCGGGACTTTAAAGTCCCTGTTCACTGTTTCAGCCAGCCAGATGTGCCTTCTTCCAAGATATTCCATCATGTTCCCCTTTCCCCATTTTCCACTCCTCCCTTCAAAAAGAGAAATTCAGTATTCCGTGACCAAAGAGCATGGGTAGGCAAACTAAGGCCCGATCGGTGAATCTGGCCCAATCGCCTTCTCTATCCGGCCCACAGATGGTCCGGGAATCAGTGTGTTTTTACATGAGTAGAATGTGTGTTTTTATTTAAAATGCATCTCTGGGTTATTTGTGGGGCCTGCCTGGTGTTTTTACATGAGTGCTTTTATTTAAAATGCATCTCTGGGTTATTTGTGCGGCATAGGAATTCATTCACCCCCCACCAAAATATAGTCCGACCCCCACAAGGTCTGAGGGACAGTGGACCGGCCCTCTGCTGGAAAAGTTTGCTGACCCCTGGTCAAAAAGCATGGGCTCCTTTGGGTATCCTTTGCCCTCTTTTAGGTTTGCTTTTCCCCTAAAGATTTTGTGAACTTCTGCAAACTTTGGGGTTCCCCCTGCCCACCTGCAGATCGCTAGCTCCCTCTTGTGGGTGGTGCGTTTGGGGCGCCTAAGAACAGGCGCTCAAGAGAACCGAGAGAGTTATTAGTTTAGATGCGATGATAAGAAGATAAGAGAATGGAAAAGCGAAGGAGAAGAAGGATCGGAGCCAAAAATGCAAAACCTAACGCGTGTGGAAAGAGCAAAGGACATGAGATTAAGTGTACGGTAGATGAAAACTTAAAGGAACAAAGATAAGAAACTGATTTGCTGTGTCAACGCGATATTCGTCTCTCTGTTGTATACCACTCTCCCACAAAACTGCGTCGACAATTGTGGCTCGTGGCAGATCAAATGCGCAATAGCAATCCAGAAAAACGTATCAGAAACCATTAGGAATAAACATAATGTTAATAAGCAAATGTAAGCCATCCGGCCCCCTATAGCAAAAGAAACTAGCCTAATTTGACAGCTTAAGAGTAAAAGGAATACAGTGGACACTCGGGTTGCAAACGTGATCCGTGCAGGAGGCACGTTCGCAACCTACAGCGTTCGCAACCCACAGTGCCATGTCTGCACACGTGCAGGTTGTGATTCGGCGCTTCTGCGCATGCGTAAAGCGTGATTTAGCGCTTCTGAGCATGCGTGAGCACCAAAACCTGGAAGTAACCCCTTCTGGTACTTCTGGGTTTTGGCGCATCCGTAACCCGAAAACGTGCAACCTGAAGTGTCTGTAACCCGAGGTATGACTGTAATGCAGAAATAAAATAGTGGCATACAAACTTCACCATGTTGCAGAGGATGTATCCAAAAATTTGGATTGGAGACTCGATCGTCAAACATCCAGGCACCCCACCTGGAGAAGGGCAGACAGTCCCTTCCCGGTTTTCTTTCAGAGCCAGTGCGGGATTTATGTATAAGCTAAACAAGCTATAGCTTAGGGCCCCACTCTCTTGGGGGCCCCCAAAAAATTTCACTATTAATATATTTCTTCTCAATTGTCTTTCAGTTCAACAATTACTTTGATAAAATACATATTTTGTTATGTGCAAAAGGCTGCTAGCCTGCTCCCTAAAATATCGCTGGTTTGCTCATTTCTATATACAGTGGTACCTCAGATTACAGACGCTTCAGGTTACAGACTCCGCTAACCCAGAAATAGTACCTCGGGCTAAGAACTTTGCTTCAGGATGAGAACAGAAATCGTGCGGCGGCAGCGGGAGGCCCCATTAGCTAAAGTGCTACCTCAGGTTAAGAACAGTTTCAAGTTAAGAACAGACCTCCAGAACGAATTAAGTTCTTAACCTGAGGTACCACTATATAGGGTGCCTACATTCTGCATAGACGGGTTGCATGGCAACATGTGCAAAAATGGCTTTAGATACCTATTAGGTCCATAAATTGCCATAGAGCATATATTCAACACAGAAAACAGCGACAATTTGTTGATGACAAAGGCCATATAAAGGGCCCCATTACCTTCAGTAGCTTAGGGCCTCATCAAACCTAAATCCGGCCCTGCTCCTAGGGGCCTTGCACCCACCATTATTGGGGTCTCTTACCCCACACGGCAGCCACAACATTCTTTCCCCCCTCTTCCACTAAGCAATATGTATTCCTCCTTCTGAGAGCCATGCGCAAAGCCTCAGAGCCTCACTCCCAAAGTGCTGACTCCCCAAAGGAGCAAGTTCACCACAGGGCCTCTGATGTTTACTCTCCACATCTGGCACGCAGAGGCAGACAATCCGTGTACATGGGTGTTCCTCTTCCTTTATTATATTGATATATCACATCACACACCCCAAAGTGATTTGCAGGACAGTAAAAGACGGAGATACGCCGTGCAGTGGGAAGTTCACACACCTATAGACATACAAAAAGCGTTCGTAGAAAAATAAATAAATGAATCACTTAGAAACGCAAAGTCTCTGCTCACAACAGAAAACAAAAGTGAACCCCAACAGCTGCCAAAAGGTCAATTGTTAGTGCTGTCCAAAAAACCCAGGAGAGTCAAAGCATCTTTCCCTAATGCTGAAAGAAGATAGAGGAAGGTCTGGCAGAGAGTGTTCCATAGATGAGAGGCTAATAATCATAATAATCATAATTTTATTATTTATACCCCACCCATCTGGCTGGGCTTCCCCAGCCACTCTGGGCAGCTTCCAACAAAATATAAAAATGCAGTAATGCATCAAACATTAACAGCTTCCCTAAACAGGGCTGCCTTCAGATATCTTCTAAAAGTCTGGTAGTTGTTGTTCTCTTTGACATCTGGTGGGAGGGCGTTCCACAGGGCGGGTGTCACCACCGAGAAGGCCCTCTGCCTGGTTCCCTGTAACTTGGCTTCTCACATTGAGGAAACCGCCAGAAGGCCCTTGGCACTGGACCTCAGTGTCCGGGTAGAACAGTGTCCAGGTAATGCCCAACTCATTGCTGTCATTGGTGGTGATCATTGATGGGCCAACATGCCTGTCTCAGTTTCTTCTCAGTTTCCAGTTTTTTCAGACCCTAGATTCATCTTAAAGGAGATGATCTTAACCGAGATTCTGACTAAACATCAGGAAAAACTCTTTGGCAATAAAAGCTGTTTGACGGTGAAACAGACTCCCTCCGGAGGTGTTGGACACTCCTTCCTTGGAGGTTTCTAAGCAGAGGTTAGATGGCCATCTGTCATGGATGCTGTTATGTATTGAAGTTCTCACCCGGGCCACCAGGAGTATCGTGTAGATAGTTTTCGCTCAGGTACACGTCAGTTACCTTAGGCAGGAAACGCTGGGTTGTGGTTGCTACAATGTTGACAGCCGGCTGCCTATAAAAGCAGGCCAGCTGAGCTGTTTGCTGTTCAGTGCTGTTCCAGCTTACAAATAAAGAGCTGCTTTGGAGAAATCGCTGCGTCATCTGCTATGTCTACCCACTATTTAACAGATGCTTTAGCTGAGATTCCTTCATTGCAGGGGGTTGGACCAGATGACCCTCGGGTCCCTTCCAACTCTACAATTCTATTATTTGCTTCTCCGCATTGCTACATCAGTTTGTGGTTTCGTTTTATTTATTAAAAAGTCTCCATGAAACTTTGTCAGCATTTCTCCTACTACAGAAAATTCATGTGCAACTTTTCCCCTGATATACACATTTTTGCCAAGCAGCTTTCCTGATATAACACATTTTGGTATGTTATTTTCACCAACTATGTAGTAATATGGACACTTTAGCCTAGTGCATGTATTCCAGTACACATCACTCAGCTGAAAAACAGTCTTGCAAAATTCAGAGAAGTATACTATAATGAGTATGGGGTTGCTCGTGCGTAAGTTGCCGCCTCCCCTGGCTATGTTGCCTTGTTAAACCTTTCTGTCTGGACAGCCCTTCAATTCGTGGCTGCCTCAGTCGCTAGCAGAATCCGTCAGTGGGCGTTTCTTAAACCTCTTCCAACATAAAAGTTGTTTGACGCCCAGTCTCCTCCTACTCTCCCTGCGTGGAAGTCTTCTGCGCAGGGAGGGCGTGGGTAGCGGAGGACCCGTGCTCTCCCCGCTGGTGTCCAGTGAAGAGTCCTGGAGCCCTCTCGCCGATTCCCCCATCCCTGGTGTAACGTTGATTTGCTTCCCCCTCTGCTGAACTGCCTCTCTCCCTGCTTGGCCCTTCTCTAGCATCATTTGAGAGCCTTCCCTCCGCCTCAGGCTCCGATGTCAGTTCCCTGACATATACATTTCCGGATATGGCTGTGTTTTGGTTTGTTTATTGTTCCAGAAAGTGTGAGTTAGTTAGGATCATCTCTAAGTGTGACCTGAATTGAAGTCTTCCCTGCCTCTGTTAGGAATCCATAAGCGGCTGCAACAGGTCCTGCCAACATCTCGGAGCCTTTTCAGCTGAGTGAGGGGGCTGCATGCTGGTGCCTGGCGATCTGAATTCTCAGCCCCTATGATGTTGCAGTTCAGCCTAGGATGGTAGATGTGATTTTGTACTCCAGACTTGGCTGCAGAACTGCGTCGCAAAATTCAGAGCAGTGCGAATTTCAAAAGAGAGCTGTGTTTCAGTTCACAAATTTGGCATGTTCGCCGTTCGACACAAACTGATTTGGATCTCCCCCTCATCTCTAGTGATTGTTCAATCTACCATGAGTTTGTCTAAGAAGAAAACACACCAAGAACTCTGGCCAATATAAGTTTCAACTAATTCACAAATCAGTAGTCAATTGTAACAAAAACTAATCCATTCAAAAGCATGTGTTCTGACAAGGATTACAAACTCAAACAGAGATTACAAACTCAAACTTATAAGCATATGTTTAACACAGTAATTTGTTACAGTATTAAAAACAAGAGTTTATGAGTAGAGATAAGTTCAAGTTAGTCCATAGTCAGATTTGACGTGAAGATCTTAGTTTCAATCATTGAGCAGAAGTCGGAAGTCAATTATGGATCAGAAACCAAGACAGGGCCCTGTTCCGATGTATTCATCTTCATCAGCTAATTTTTAAGGGGTCGTGTAAGTTTGAAGAATTTGTATAAATATATCCTGTTATTTTCTACGTTTCTCAGAGATAACAACTAAGTGTGGGTAGATCAACGTGTATCTTGAGCTTTTCTTAAAGAAAATAGGAAGGAAGGAAGGAAGGAAGGAAGGAAGGAAGGAAGGAAGGAAGGAAGGCTATCTGAGCCGCATCCTGGAATTGTAAATTCACGAAGGGAGGAGAACAGTCATGGCTTTCAAAGTTAGGAAGCTAATGTTTACAAAATCAGGAAAGAGACCAGTGGGGTTGAAGGGTGACAAGGAAAGGTGTCTTCAAAGCTCTGAAGCGAAGGAACGAAACACTGAACAGGAAGCAAAGTGTTAAGCTTGGGGGAAAGGAAGGAGAGGGTTGTAATTCCTTTCAAGATGCCAGATCTGCCCTTGGTGTTATGTTGCATGTTGTACGGTGGGCCTTTCGAGCACAGAGAATCAAAGGAAGGCAGAGGCCGAAGCGATGCTTAGAACGTAACAGAAGGACGTCAGAAGAGCCTGGCAGCAGGATGAGGCCAAGCCCCCACTGGTCCAGCATCTCGTAGGGCCCTCGTATTTACGGGACCGCCTCTCCTGGTCTGTCCCACAGAGGACCTTAAGGTCCATGAATATCCCTAGTTTAGAGGTCCCGGGCCCTAAGGAAGTCAGACTATCCTCCACCGGGGCCAAGCAGCATAAAATACAGTATAAAAACATGAATAACAATAAAATTCAAGAATCAAAAATCAATTAGATAATCCCCAGGGCTAGCTGGCTGAATTGGTCCTACTTGGGCCAGCGAGGAGACCAGGGGAGAATTAGCTGTGGGGTCTCAGAGCGGGTGATCTTCATAAAAGGGGAGGGGGAGGGAAGAGAAGGGAAATAAAAGATCAGGCTGAATTCAAATTAAAGGCCAGGCGGAATAGCTCTGTCTTACAGGCCCAACAGGAGGGGGTTAAATCCTGAAGGGCCCTAATCTCATGGGACAGAGCATTCCACCAGGTCGGAGCCATCACTGAGAAGGCCCTGGCCCTGGTGGAGGATAGTCTGGCTTCCTTAGGCCCCAGGACCTCTAAACTATGGTTATTCATGGACGTTAAGGTCCTCTGTGGGGCATACCAGTAGAGGTGGTCCCATAAATACGAGGGCCCTTCATTTGATGAAGTGAAGGGCCGTGAGGGCCAACTAAAGGGCCAACCAAAGTTGTTAACCTTTTTTTAGGATTGAAGTTGTTGAGGGGTTTTTTAGGATTTTACCCCAGGAAATAAACTGCCACAGGGGCTGGGTTAAACTGTCTTTGGACATGTCTGGTCTAGCACCTAAAGGTGTATAATGAAGGCACCAGGCAAGCCTTCCCGGGGAGAGCATCACACAACTGGGGAGCCACTGCAGAAAAGGCCCTGTTCTCGTGTTGCCACCCTGAGGACCCTCGTGGAGGAGGCACACGAAGAAGGGAAGAGGGGTTGATCATTAAATCATAGTGCTTTCTAGTGCAAGATGGGGCCTTAGTTCCTTACAAGCTAAGTAAAAAACCCCCCACAAGAGACGAGTATCGGGCTTCCTGCTTGCGAACAGAGAGGCATTTGCAGCCACTGGCATCTGTGTGACCCTGTCGCTCTTTGCAAACTTGCCAGCGCAAGGCCGATTCGCTTAGTGCATCACACACGCACAACCTTCCTGCTTCCCTGGCACATTTTTGTCTGCCCACACCAGACTCCGCAAGAAGGTCACTGTGTTCCACTTTGCTCTGGGCGCCTGTGGATATTCCACCAAAGTCCCCAAGGAAACAGGATTTGCTTCCCAGGATTCGCAGGAATGCAGATCTAAAAGCTGGTCCAATACCAGCCCAAGAGACGCTATAAATTCACAGTACAGCAGCAGGGCAGTTTGTGGATTTAAGATGTCTGGCAGGGTTTGCTGCACATGCCCGAAAACAACATTTGCTGTTGCCATGCGGACGGGACTCCCTGGCTCTGACATTTAGAGAGTGTGTGGGGTTTCTTAGATTTCTCCCTCTTTGCCCTGGCTTTCCTGCCCCATATAACCTGGTGCCCTGCAGTTTGTTGTCATTAGCAGCCAATTTCTAGAAATCTGAAAATCAATTAGAAAAGATTTGGCACACTGATGGACTTTTTGGAGCTGGCTGACCTGACTGGAAGAATCCGTGACCAGAAAGAAGGGGAAACACAAAAGGACTGGATGAAATTTAAAGAATATTTAGCTAAATATTGTGGTATAAGATAATAGAAAATCCTTGAAAGTATCAAGTAGGCTTAGGGGCAGAATAGGAATAGGTGCTAGTAAGTATTAAAGATTAGAATAATAGTAAAGGAGAAGAGGTTAGTAAATGAAAGGAGTTAATATCATTAGAAATATGAATTTGGAGATCTGTTATAAAAGTGATATAATGAAATTCAGACAGAGGGGATTTGAGGAATTCACCTATTAATGTGAAAAAAGTTGGGTATTAGAAGGAATAATCTTTTTTGTATGTGTTTAGTTTATTGCTGTGTTTTCTTTGTTGAGTCTTTTTATGTTTTTATGTGATGTTTTAAATGTTGAAAATCAATAAAAAAAAATTGAAGAGAAAAAGAAGATGAAAAGATTTGGCACAAAGAAAACCTGGTGCCTTTTGGACCACAACTCCCATCATCCCTTAACTTCAGCCACACTGGCTGGAGCTTATGGGAGTTGTAGTCCCAAACAGCTGGAAGCCACCATCATGGAGGAAGGCTGCCCTGAATCCTGGGAAATCCAACCAGACTCTGTGAAAAAAACAAGTCCCCAGGTGTCCATTGTTCAGCAATGGTCAAATAGCTCATATTCAGACACAGACTTGCTTCCCACATAGCACTAAGCCCTGGTTTGTTAAACCATGGTTTGTTTGCTAACCTGAACCCTGCCCAGTGGCTTAACTATGGTTTATTTACTGCCAACAAACCACAATCTGAAACCATGGTTTGTTGTTGGCTTTCAAATCTCAGTTGTTTTAACTGCAACTTAGCGTTACATGCAAACCCAGCAGCCTTCCTCAACCATGGTTGGTTTGGCCACCCAACCCCTGGCGCTCAACAGGATACAAAGGCACAAGTTGAGAGCAGCTGGAAGACAAACCAAGATTTTGGAGGAGGCGGCCGTGGTTTGTTCAGTCATCTGTGAGACAACTTGTGCTCGACCCTGTGCGTATTAAACAAACCGTGGCTTCTTAGACAAACCATGGTTTATTGATACTAGCAAACCAGGCCCTTCATCACTCGGAAGAAATGTGATCTCCTCACATCAAGGAATGTTCTTAAAGCATTTGTGTTATGGTTTTATGGGTTACAAAATCTGATTGTAATAACAGCAAGACTTCGAACAGGGAGCCCCAAACTTTTTTCAAATAGGGCCAGATTTGATGAACATGCTTGTTGAGCCTTTTTTTAGGGTGGAAGTTGTTGACCTTTTTTTAGGATTTGACCCCAATAAATAAACTGCCACAGGGGGCCGGATTAGGCCCCCCAAACGGACTTTGGACATGCCTGACTTTGTTGTTTAGTCATTTAGTCGTGTCCAACTCTTTGTGACCCCATGGACCACAGCATGCCAGGCCCTCCTGTCTTCCACTGCCTCCCGCAGTGCCTCCTGTTTGGTTAAACTCATGCTGGTAGCTTCGAGAACATTGACCAACCATCTCGTCCTCTGTCATCCCCTTCTCTTTGTGCCCTCCATCTTTCCCAACATCAGGGTCTTTTCCAGGGAGTCTTCTCATGAGGTGGCCAAAGTATTGGAGCCTCAGCTTCAGGATCTGTCCTTCCAGTGAGCACTCAGGGCTGATTTCCTTCAGAATGGAGAGGTTTAATCTTCTTGCAGTCCATGGGACTCTCAAGAGTCTCCTCCAGCACCAGAATTCAAAAGATCCATTCTTCGGCGATCAGCCTTCTTTATGGTCCAGCTCTCACTTCCATACATCACTACTGGGAAAATAATAATAATAATAATAATAATAATAATAATAAATTTTATTTATACCCCGCCCTCCCTGGCCAGAGCCAATTTAAAATACAGGTTAAAATGCAATTTAAAATGCAGCCTTATTTTAAAGTAGCCAATAAATCAAGATCATAAGGGGAGGGAAACATAAGGGTCAGACTGAGTCCAAACCAAAGGCCAGGTGGAACAGCTCTGTCTTGCAGGCCCTGCGGAAAGATGTCAAGTCCCGCAGGGCCCTGGTCTCTTATGACAGAGCATTCCACCAAGTCGGGGCCAGTACTGAAAAGGCCCTGGCCCTAGTTGCGACCAATCTAACCACCTTGCGACTTGGGACCTCCAAAGTGTTGTCATTTGTGGACCTTAAGGTCCTCCGCAGGGCATACCAGGAGAGACGGTCCTGTAGGTACGAGGGTCCTAGGCCACATAGGGCTTTAAAGGTCAAAACCAGCACCTTAAACCCGACCCTGTACTCCACCGGGAGCCAATACAACTAACGCAAGTTAGGAAGGATATTAATAAACAATATATCCTCTCCTGCCTCCCTGAACATTCCCACAGCCCTCCCCCTGCCAGCTGGAAGGAAGCTTGGCAAACCTGGAGATTTCAGGTCAAGGCTGGATATCTGGGAACCTGAATCTTTTCTTACATGCTGGGCAGAAAACTAACACCCTCTAACCTCATACTGAGCATTCAACAGCTGCTTGATCTGCAGAAACCAGCAGGCGATTCATTTGGAACAAAACATCACCTTCTGCAACCCCAGAATCATAGAGCTGGAAGGGACCACAAGGGTCATCTAGTCCAGCCCCTCCCCTGCAGAAAGAATAATTGGGTGCACTCTTCCCACCTTGGGTCAAATCTGCGCTTCCAGGTGCCATAAGAAAGCTGCAGAGATAGCGCAGGATAGTGCGCACCCCGGAAATGATCTTTTTCAGCTTCTGCTTTCTGGAAGAAGGTCCAGGGTTATAAAGGACTAGCCGCCTGAGAAACAGTTTCTATCCAAATGCGATTTTGGTTTTAAACGCAGTGTAAGGTAGTCTCTGGGACGCGGGTGGCGCTGTGGGTTAAACTACAGAGTCTAGGACTTGCCGATCAGAAGGTCGGCGGTTTGAATCCCCGTGATGGGGTGAGCTCCCGTTGCTCGGTCCCTGCTCCTGCCAACCTAGCAGTTCAAAACACGTCAAAGTGCAAGTAGATAAATAGGTACCACTCCAGCAGGAAGGTAAACGGCATTTCCGTGCGCTGCTCTGGTTCGCCAGAAGTGGCTTAGTCATGCTGGCCACATGACCCGGAAGCTGTACGCCGGCTCCCTTGGCCAATAAAGCAAGATGAGTGCCACAACCCCAGAGTCATCCACGACTGGACCTAATGGTCAGGGGTCCCTTTACCTTTACCTAAGGTAGTTTCTATGGGAGTATATTGTATTTAATTGTGGGGTATCAGAGTTTTTAGGGTGTTAACCAAACTGGGATAGCAGGCTTGTTGGTTTTTGAATGTCTGATGTAGATTTTTTCAGTTTCGTTGTTCTGTATGGGACAATGGCAATAAAGATTATTGTATCGTATTGCCGGAACCTTTTGCCCAATGTGGGGCTCAGACCCACGGCCCTGACATTAAAAGTATCATGCTCTCGTGACTGAGCTATCTTAGGTTCTATGTGTCTGGAAAGTTTGAAGGTTGAATGTACTCAAGTGTAATGTGGTGCTAAACCAGGGCAAAAAAATAATAATTTTGCATATATGCTCATGGGGTTTGGACTGGCTGGGAGTGACTAGGAACAAAACCTTGGGGTCATAACATGAAGACGCGTGGCAGCTATGAGAAAGGTAGATTCCATGCTAGGGAAGATTAGGGAAGGAAAGGAAGATGAAGGTGCTGATATCATGATGCTGTTACGCAAATCTATGGTGCGACCACATTTGGAGCGCTCTGTTGAGTTCTGGTTGCTTCACCTCAAAAAAGAATATTGCAGAGTTGGAAGTTGAGGGAAAGGGCAAGAAATGATCAAAGGAATGGAGCAATTCCCCTATGAGGAAAGATTGCAGCATTTTAGGGCTTTCTAATTTAAAGAATCCAGTAGTGATGTATGGAAGTGAGAGCTGGACCGTAAAGAAGGCTGATCGCCAAAGAATGGATGCTTTTGAATTCTGGTGCTGGAGGAGACTCTTGAGAGTCCCATGGACTGCAAGAAGATCAAACCTCTCCATTCTGAAGGAAATCAGCCCTGAGTGCTCACTGGAAGGACAGATCCTGAAGCTGAGGCTCCAATACTTTGGTCACCTCATGAGAAGAGAAGACCCTGGAAAAGACCCTGATGTTGGGAAAGATGGAGGGCACAAGGAGAAGGGGACCACAGAGGACGAGATGGTGGGACAGTGTCCTCGAAGCTACCAGCATGAGTTTGACCAAACTGCGGGAGGCAGTGGAAGACAGGAGTGCCTGGCATGCTCTGGTCCAGGGGGTCACGAAGAGTCGGACACGACTAAACGACTAAACAACAACAACATTGGACTACAACTCCCATCATCCCACGAGCATCGGCTACGGTGGCTGGGAGTGGTGGGACTTGTAGTCGAAAACGTCTTGAGGACACCAGGTTTGGGGAAGGTTGCCTTTGTGCCCATGGCGGGATAGGGGGCAGCCTGGCTTTGCCTGACGCGGGCTTCTTTCTCTCCGCCTCGCGGGTTATTTGAGACTGGCAGGATTTCAAGAATCCCATGCCTGGGCACAAAGCGCCCGCTCGCAAAGGGCATTTGGAGAGAAGAAAGGCGAGGGAGGAGGCCGGTTCTCGGAACTGAGAGCTTCTCCCTGCCAAAGGGAGTCAACAATCGGGTGGCATTTCGAGCGGCACGGAAACAATGGTGGCTTTGTTGCTGTCGGCTAATTCTGCAGCCAGGCCTCCACCTTTCAGCTGTGATAGGAATTTTGAGGTCTTAGATATATGTTAAATGTCCATAATTGTACCAACCAAGCACGTACGTAAGATCAGCACAGGAAGACCGACCTGAAACCATTTTGATTCCCAAACTGAGCAAATGTTTTCTCTGCAAGGTCAAAGGAAAATGGAAAAGCCTCCCCATTGTCTTTTCCTTCACAAATCCTGTCTTAAGGGCACATTTAAGATATGTATAGGGTGGAAGCCTGTAACCTGGCTCAGGAACAAAGTATTTATCATTATAAAAGACTGGCCAGGCTCCCCAATCAAGTGACCATTAAACAGGTAACCTGGCAGACAGGAGGTAAACAAAGCACTCAGATTTCTGCTGTAAACAGCCCTTTCTGTGATGTAGGTATGATGTATGGAAGGGTGGTCTTGAGCTCCAGGGCAGGGAATTTAGATTTTCTATATATGGCCTTGCGCGCCATTGTTCTGGGTTCCTCCTCCCTCCTTTGCGCATGTGCGGAAGTGCTGAATCGCAACCCGTGCATGCGCAGACACGGGTTGCGAACACTGCAGGTTGTGAACATGCATACTGCACGGATCACGTTCACAACCCGAGCGTCCACTGTACCAATCATCCAGATGACAAATTATATAATTTAGGTGGCCTCCCGTGTACTAGAATTGATGGTTTGATTATTTACTTTATTGCTGCGATCCAAATCTTATTCATCTCAATTACACTCCAGCCAAAATAACAATCCCTTATACAACAACTGCAATATTGATGACTTCCATTCGTATTGACACATTAAATGATTTATAAATCTACAGGCGAAGCATGCAAACTATATCCTTGTTCTTCCTGTGTGGGGCAATTATTCGGTCCGTGATGTTTCTTCCTATCCTTGTAAAATATTATGTCTAGCTATACCGCCTCCAGTATTCAGGTTCGTGCATGAAGATTGCTACATGCTCACCTGCGCACCAGACTATTGGTGATGGATTGGGAGTGCAAGTTCAGGAGGTGGTGGGTTGAAAATGTTTGAGAAACACTGTCCTAGTGAATTTTTGAAAAGGAGACAGAGAGAGTTTCCTACACTGGGCCTCCCTCCTCGGGCCTCCTCTCCCGCTTAGAATAAATTATGCAAAGCACATGCCTGATTTGCATAATGCGGCCGGGCCACTCCAAAGCGCAATTAATAAATAAAAGGATTTGTTTATTTAATCATAACGTTTCCCCGCATGCTTTCCCCTCCAGCCTGGACGTCTAATGAGGTCAACTTCAACCAAAATAATTTCCCAACAACCTTACGCCAAAAACGCATCATAGTGGCTCGTTGAAATCTGATCCATAAAAATAACAATTCCCGCTCGTCGTAGGATGAATTCAGCCTGATTGTAATGATCCCAAACTAAAGTGTTTAAGGTCCAGAGGCCTCATCTGCCTGAGGTCCATTTGGCATGCAAGTAACCAAACAATTTAACCCCTGCGTTGCAAACAATAGTCAGTGATATCCAAGGCAACACGAAGACCAAATACAATGATACGATATCAATATACACTCTTTATATAATAGGAAATATATGAAATCACATAAACAGAAAACTTACGAATGTCTGAAAGTCACAAAATATGCACTCTTAATGGATTCTCTTGAAAACATAAAACCAAATAAACATAAGTCTTATAAGTCTCTGAAAGTGTGTATCTGAAGAAGTGTGCTTGCACACCGAAAGCTCATACCAAGAACTAACTTAGTTGGTCTTAAAGGTGCTACTGGAAGGATTTTTTTTATTAAGTCTCTGAAAGTCTTTGAAGACTATGCAAGTCTCTGAAAGAAGCAATGGATCAGATTCTTATCTGGTGAAAACAGACTGTAAGGCTTTGTTTATGGTGTCCAACACTGCCAAAGTAGTTTGCAAACAGACGTTGTGAACAGTGATTCCGGATATACCCACTGTTTCGTGGAATTCTTCAGCACAGCAGAAGGATACAGAAAGGCTTCATAAACCCATCTATATGGTGAACGGAAAAGTATAACAACAATTGCTATGGAGCAGTGGTCATAAAGTTAAGTAGTCACTGCTGACTTTCATATTATATTAAGGGTTTTCAATGCAAAGCCCGTTTCCCAACTGCTGTACGCTGCAAATGTCTGGCATAATGGGGACCTGCCAAAGCTAGAAATTTCTACAAAATTCCAGGCAAAAAATTTCTACAAAATTCCAGGCAAAATTTAAACAAAATGCTTGTTTAACCTGGAGGGAGGCTGTATGAATTGTGCATTGCTTTGTAACGATTTGTTGGGTCTCTGGACCGTAATAAAAGCTTGATTGATTGATCTAAAGAGTGTATATTGATATCGTATCATGACATTTGGCATGCAGAGGTGAGATATCCATATTTCACAGCTCCTGTTCTGAATGACAGCTGTTATGGCAAAGCAGAAGAATAAACTCAATAGGTACCTGCTTATTTTACTGAAATTTACATCCGTCTGTCTTCTCATCAACCTTCAATCAGCAATGTTTGCTTGGGAGAAGGCAAAGTAGGCAAAGCGACTCTCTTTCTCAGAACAAGGAATTGGGCTGCGTCAAAGCGGTTGATTGACACGAAATCCTTCAATGGGGAAAAGGGAGGGAGGGAGCTAAATGCGGTTACTGCTGGCGTTACAAACGACAAGGTCAAGTTGAGCGTTTTTCCTGTCCAAAGCCCAACCATCACTTGGGCTGTGTGCGCACACCATACATTTAAAGCACCTTGTTGTTTAGTCGTTTAGTCGTCTCCGACTCTTCGTGACCCCCTGGACCAGAGCACGCCAGACACTCCTGTCTTCCACTGCCTCCCGCAGTTTGGTCAAACTCATGCTGGTAGCTTTGAGAACACTGTCCAACCATCTCGTCCTCTGTGGTCCCCTTCTCCTTGTGCCCTCCATCTTTCCCAACATCAGGGTCTTTTCCAGGGAGTCTTCTCTTCTCATGAGGTGGCCAAAGTATTGGAGACTCAGCTTCACGATCTGTCCTTCCAGTGGCTGTCCTTCCAGGGCTGATTTCCTTAGGAATGGATCGGTTTGATCTTCTTGCAGTCCATGGGACTCTCAAGAGTCTCCTCCAGCACCATAATAAATCAATCAATCTGGAAATTGTAGTTTACCCTTGCGGAAGATGTAGAGAGGCGGGGGTGCTGGCACTTGCCAATGCTTTGCCACTCGGCTCGCGAGTCGTTGGTTTGGGAGTTGCGGGGGGCTGGGGGGGCAGGCCAAATGTCGCCCCCTTCAGGACCCAGGGCGGCCTGCCCCCTCCATCCCCCTTCCTCTGCCACTGGGCAGAACCAGCACCCTTAACAAACTACAGCTCCCTACATTTTTTCACCTTTGGTGGACGTGCCCAAAGATTAAGGCTTTCTGGGAGATGATATATAATGAATTAAAAAAGGTATTTAAATATACCTTCTTGAAGAAACCAGAGGCCTTTCTCCTGGGCATAGTCGGCCAATCGGTGTTAAAAAAGGATAGAACTTTCTTTATGTATGCTACAACAGCAGCAAGAATACTCATCGCAAAGTATTGGAAGACACAAGAGCTACCCACACTGGAGGAATGGCAGATGAAATTGATGGACTATATGGAATTGGCGGAAATGACTGGCAGAATCCGTGACCAGGGAGAAGAGTCGGTGGAAGAAGATTGGAAGAAATTCAAAGATTATTTACAGAAATATTGCAAAATTAATGAATGTTAGAGTGAGGTTGGATTGAAATTAAGTGGCTTCTAGCTGTACAGGCTTTAAAGTTATAAATATATTAAGATTAAGGATTAGGATTAAAAAGGTTAAAAGAATGGAAAAATTGGTTTTTAATAGGTAAAAATTTAATGTTATATTATATTAAGATTAAGGATTGGGATTAAAAAGGAGGGAAAGGAATTGCTGGACTAACAAACTGAATTGGAATACAAAAGAGGGAGGTATGAGGAGGTCCGGGAAACAAGTAAATGTAAAAGTAGTGATGAAAAGAGGGAATTATTTTTAACTGTTTTTTCTTTTTGTATTTTGCATTGTGTATTTTTCTTTTTATTCTTGAATTTTTCTTTTTTTGTTGATGTGATTCTTTCTTTGTGAAACTTTAATAAATATCATTTAAAAAACCAAAAAAACCAAACTACAGCTCCCTAAATTATTTGCAAGGATGTGTGTGCTTTAAATGCATGTTTGTGGACAGCCTTCTTCTCTAATGCGATGGTGGGAGACACGGCAGTCTGGAGATGGGGAGTGCTTAATGCAAAGGCCCCTTTTCCACTCTAAGGGCTGCGTTACCTTCTCAGCGACCTTCGGGGGGCCACATGACAGGGAGACCAGAGGCAAAAGGGAGCAGAGCAGCGGGTGTGAATTACAACTTTGTAGGATAGGCTTGTTTCTACACCTAGGAACCTCGTACCTACGGGATCGCCTCTCCTGGTATGCCCCGCGGAGGACCTTAAGGTCCACAAATGTTTAATGTTTTATTATGTTTTTATATGTTGCTGCACAGAGTGGCTGGGGCAACCTAGTCAGATGGGCGGGGTGCAAATAACAACAACAACAGCAATTCAGTCCAACACCCCTATGTTGCAGGAATATTTTGCTCATATGGGGCCAAACCCATGACCCAGAGATCAGGGGACTTATGTTTATTTGGTTCTATGTTTTCAAGAGAATCCATTAAGAGTGCACATTTTGTGACTTTCAGAGATTCATAAGTTTTCTGTTTATGTGATTTCATATATTTCCTATTATATAAAGAGTGTATATTGATATTGTATCATTGTATTTGGTCTTCAAGTTGCCTTGCATATTACTGACTACTGCTAGGGTGGTCAACTTTTTTGGGGGGGGGTTCAGCCCCCTCAAATATTTATGAGGCAGCAAAGGGACTTCTGTCCCTATGAGTTGGCTTCTATGGAGAGAGCAAGACTTGGAAACTGCCCAACAACAGACTGAGGAAGCACACAGACCACCTGTTGCATAAGCTCCAATATTTCTGCGATGAAAATAGGGATGCCCTATTTATTATTATTATTATTATTATTATTATTATTATTACCCACCCATCTGACTGGGTTGCCCCAGCCACTGTGGGAGGCTTCCAATATATATAAATACATTTTTAAAAAAATTAAACATTAAAAACTTCCCTATCCTGGGCTACCTTCAGATGCCTTCTAAAGGTTGTATAGTTCCTTATCTCCTTGGCTCGGGGGTCGCCGACGAAAATAGGGGCGTCCTACCATACCCTCCAACATTTCTCCCATGAAAATAGGGATATCCTAAGGAAAAACCGTGTCAAATCAGAAACCGGGATGTCTTCTGTAAATCCAGGACTGTCCCTGGAAAATAGGGACACTTGCAGGGTCTGCTGTTGACAGCTTTGTAGCCTCTGTGCTGAGATGAACTACATTTCTATCTAGATGATAGTCATTTCCAAATTTGCATTCCAAATTTGTATCTACGCATAAAAAGAATCTGTGTCTTTTTTTAAACCTCTCTTTTTTGGGGGGGCGGTTTGGGGACTTGATGTGTGGTCCATAAATGGCCACCTTGGTCCATTTTGGCCTAGTCAGAGGCTACTGAACTGGTTAGGCAGCTGAAATCAGAGCAAAGCTTTCCGCTTATGCAGCAAAACCAGCCTGTTTGCTTTTTCATCTTCCCCCTCTGCATGACAGCTGGCCAGCACCTTCTGGGAGTTAATAATTAAAGTGCAAACTTTCCTCCTGAACCCGGAAAGAGTCATTTAATAGGAAGGATGAGGAGCAATGAAAGAATTTTTTCTTGCACAATGAAAGAATGTTGTTTGTGCAACTCCCAGAATAGAAAGAGATTTTTTTATTATTATTTGTAGTGTCATGAGTGCTGCGGGGGCAATAAACTGCCATCAAGCATTTATTGGACTGGCAATTTGGGTTAAAAGGGTGATGACAGTGGAATTTCCCCTTGCTTTTGCCTTGGTTACTTGAACGCATCCGGACTTCATCTAAAGTGGATTGTGAACTATGTTAATCCCCCCTTCCCCATAAATCTCTGTATTTTCCCTAAATCCAGAGATTCCTTATGCTTTGCCAATCCTAATAATAATAATAATAATAATAATAATAATAATAATTTATACCCCGCCCATCTGGCTGGGCTCCCCCAGCCACTATGGGCGGCTTCCAACAAAATATTAAAATACAGTAATGCATCAAACATTAAAAGCTTCCCTAAGAGTACGAGAGCTACACTGATCGCACTGGGAATCTCCACATCCCTGCAACATTTCACAATGCAATTTGCTTTTAAAAATCCTGTTAGCGTTTTACTTCGAATTTCCTTCTAACAAAGACACATTTTGGCAAAACCATTTCGCCTAACGCAATGCATCTTTGTATGTCGTTTTCCCTAACATATGTTTTTGATGGATGCGGTTCCCTTATGCATACATTTTTGTTCACATTGTACGGCTGGAGAATTGCAGAAGAAGTTCCAGAGGTGTACGAGTTTTGAAAGAGAGCTGCGCTTCCATTCGCGTTCTGGTTCAAGGAGTATGAATGCAAAGAGAATCAAATTTCTTCCCCATCCCTTTTTTTTAAAAAAAAATAATATTTATTAAAATTTCAATAAAAGAAAAATCACATTAATGAGAAAATTAACAGTAAAAAGGAAAAATACAAAATACAAAGAAGAAAAAACAGTTAAAAACAATTCCATCTTTTCATCACTTCTTTTACATTTACTTGTTTCCCGGACCTCCTCATATCTCCCTCTTTTGTATTCCAATTCAATTTGTTAATCCAACAATTCCTTTCCCTCCTTTTTAATCCTAATCTTTAATCTTGATATATTATAACATTAAATTTTTACATATTAAAAACCAATTTTTCCATATTCTTTTATACCAGTACAGCTAGAAACCACTTAACTTCAATCCAACATCATTCTAACATTCATTAATTTTGCAATATTTCTGTAAATAGTCTTTAAATTTCTTCCACTCTTCTTCCACCGACTCTTCTCCCTGGTCTCGGATTCTGCCAGTCATTTCCGCCAACTCTATGTAGTCCATCATTTTCATCTGCCATTCCTCCAGTGTGGGTAAGTCTTGTGTCTTCCAGTACTTTGCAATAAGTATTCTTGCTGCTGTTGTTGCGCACATAAAGAAAGTTCTATCCTTTTTTAACACCGATTGGCCGACTATGCCCAGGAGGAAGGCCTCTGGTTTCTTCACCCATCCCAAAGCCTTTGATTTCTGCTTATTGCATTTGCTTCAACCACACCTGGTTCCTATTCCTCTTGCTTTGACGCTCTTGGATGCTAAATCGGCACAAACCTCTTTTTATGTTGCTGGGTCTACAACTTCATTCATTCATTTGGCGAATTTGCCTCCCAAAAAAGCTCCACAACTTTTCTGTCCGGATTTCCACAGCTTAAATTATGGCAACCAGTGCCGGATTTACGTCTAAGCTAAACAAGCTATAGCTTAGGGCCCCACTCTCTTGGGGGGCACCCCCAAAAATTAAAGGGGGAAAAACCTGGATGTACATTTCCAAAATATAAGATAAAAAACAAATAAAATAAAACCTACATGCAGTAACAGTGTTTTGTGTTGTGTAGGCTCCTATGATGTAAGTCATGGGCCCTGCCTGCCAGCCTGCTCCCTAAAATATCACTGGTTTGCTCATTTCTATATATAGGGTGCCTGCATTCTGCATGGACTGGTTGAACAGCAATATGTAGCAATTAGCTGCAGACTGCAGTGTAGCACAGTTGAATGTAGGTCAAGCTGTTGTACCTGTTGTCGCTCCACACAAAGAAAATGGTAGAGTTACGCAGCTGTGAATTCATTCATTCATTCATTCATTCATTCATTTTCTTAGCTATCTTCCCCAGGCAGGTTCCAGCAACAGCATATCCAATGATTTGTTGTTGTTTAGTCGTTTAGTCGTGTCCGACTCTTCATGACCCCATGGACCAGAGCATGCCAGGCACTCCTGTCTTCCACTGTCTCCCGCAGTTTGGTCAAACTCATGCTGGTAGCTTCAAGAACACTGTCCCACCATCTTGTCCTCTGTCGTCCCCTTCTCCTTATGCCCTCCATCTTTCCCAACATCAGGGTCTTTTCCAGGGAGTCTTCTCTTCTCATGAGGGGGCCAAAGTCTTGGAGCCTCAGCTTCAGGATCTGGTTGTACCTGTTATCTAATATTAAAGAGTTCTTGTAGACTGATGATCAGGCAGCAGAGACTAAGGGTATGAGTCTTATGCCTACTGACTGATTTCATGTAACAATTACTTTGATAAAATATGTTATGTACTGAAGTTCTCACTCTGGGCCAGCAGGGGGATACTGTAGATAGTTTTCACTCAGGTCCTCATATGCAAATAAGGGATTGAAAGTGACGTTCAGTGATTGGATACTTACAGAAAGTTGTTACTGTTGTGTTGTACTGGAGCTCTATATAAGCAGGTTGGCTGAACCCTTCAGTTCAGTTCTGTTCTGGCCTGTGAATAAGCAAGAGCTGTTTGAAGAATCGCTGTGTCGTCTGATATGTTCACCCACAACTTAACAAAATACATATTTTGTTATGTGAAAATGGCTTTAGATACCTATTAGGTCCATAAATTACCATATGGCATATATTCAACACAAAAAAGAGCGACAATTTGTGGTTAACTAAGGACAGCTGGACATATAAAGGGCCCCATTACCTCCAGTAGATTAGGGCCTCATCAAACCTAATATACGACCCTGATGGCAACCCTAGTATGTGTATTTTAATGAGCTAAATAGAGTGAAAGATTACACGCCACAGGGACATGGACAGTAAGTACATGAACCTAACAGTGCTATGGTTATCTTTTGGCGGCTATTTTGTTCATGTTGCTAATATTTTTTCGCAGGATATAAACGCTGCATTTGGTAATCATCTATTCAGACATTTCCTTTAATTGTGCTGTTTAGCTTATTTGTTCAGTTGCTTCGTGAAAAGAGTTCTATAGATTGCTATTGTTTCAAGGATGGTTTGTTGATTGTTCCATATGATTTATGCTGTGTTTGTGACGTTCTGTTAGGCCCTATCAGGCTCTTGTTATTTATTGTTTGTAAGCCGCTTCAGGATTCATCCGAATGAAAAGTGGTAATAATAATAATAATAAATTTTATTTATATCCCGCCCCCCCCAGCCGAAGCCGGGCTCAGGGCGGCTAACAACAATAAAACAGTACGAAAGTACAGCACAAACAACACTCTAAAATCATTCATTATAAAATTAATTGGTGTAGAAATATTGTCAAGCAGTCATCTTTTACGGCTTTTTTGTATTTGATTTTTATTTGTGGTATTTTTTAGGATGTTGTGTAGCGCTTATAGACTTTCTTTGAAATATGGCTGATTAAATAATCAACAATAAACTGTGGCATGGGTTCATTGCTTGGCTTGTAATTATGTATCTTTGCATTTTTATATTGTACAGTGGTACCTCGGGTTAAGAACTTAATTTGTTCCGGAGTTCCGTTCTTAACCTGAAGCTAATGGGGCCTCCTGCTGCTGCCGTGCCGCCACCGCACAATTTCTGTTCTCATCCTGAAGCAAAGTTCTTTTTTTTAAAAAAATAATATTTATTACTTTTATAGATTACAAAAAGAGAGAAAAAAAGAAAAAAACAGAAGAAAAAACAAAGTAGAAAAACAAAAAGAAAAAAACAATACAATACAATATATAAACAATACAAAACACAACCTAAACTCAAAACTAGACACATTAAACTAAACTAAACAAACCCCACTCCCTAACCTTAACCCTGAATGGAACAAAACAAAAACAATTTAAAAACATACATCATCTCTTTTCCATACTCTATCTTTCATTCCCTTGTTTCCTCGACCTCCTCACACCTCTCTTTTTGTGTTCCACTTCTATTAATTGTTTCAGCAAATCCTTTCCATCTTTCTCCATTTTCTGTGATATTGTAAATAACGTATTTTTTAACCTTATTTTCCATTAAAACTAAAATGCTTATATGTGCTTAACTCCTTATAACATTTCTGTTAAGCCCATAAAAAATAAAAAAACATTCCACCATTTTTCTATCACTCATTAGTTTTACCATAAGTCTATATATAAACTTTAAATTTTCCAATCTTCTTCCACCATCTCCTCTCCCAGGTTTCGGATTCTACCAGTCCTTTCCGTCAATTCCATAAAGTCCATCAACCTGGTGATCTTATGTCCGAGGCTCTTAACTCTTTTCCAAGTCCCTTCTGCAGGTCTTCTTCATTTTCTTTAATGCTAAAGAACAAATCTCGGGGAAACTCCAACCTGTCAATCCTTTTCTTCCTTCTGAACAGATCAACTAAATTTCCATAGTTAACTGAAGCAAAGTTCTTAACCCGAAGTACTATTTCTGGGTTAGCTGAGTCTGTAACCTGAAGCGTTTGTAACCCAAGGTACCACTGTAAACCATCCTGTGCTCCTTATTTTAATCATCATCATCATCTTCCTTGCTGATCACTCATAGCCGAGTAAGATTGTCTTCCATGAGCACGATCTTAACAGTGAGTCCGTAAGTGACTGTGGAGGCCAATTCTGGATCCACACATCCTTCCACAGTGGGGACATAAGTTTCCGGGCGGGAGTTTATCCCGGTGAGGGCTTGCCAAGCGTGCCTTCCTCTTAGCACATTTCTCCCTTGCGTCCTGAGTTCGAGCGTCTTCAAAGCCCATTACACCTTTGGTAAAAGCTGTTCTGAACTGGAGCACTCACAGGCCAGTGTTTCCCAGTTGGTGGTGTTTATACTCCATTTTTAAAGATTTGCCTTGAGAGAGTCTTTAAACCACTTTTCTTGACCGCCAGCATTACACTTCCATTTTTAAGTTCGGAATAATAATAGGAGTCCATCCATGACTGGCGCACCCTCAACCACCAATGCTGCTCCTTTCTAACCTTCCCTCTTTTGGTTCCCCCCAGGGCTATGGCGAATGCGTCCCTGCTGCTCCTGCTGCGCTCCTTGAATGCGAGCGCTAATGCCTCCGACGCCGACTGCGAGGAGGAAGACCCCTACAGGTGCACCTTCAACGAGGAGTTCAAGTACATCCTCCTGCCCGTCTCCTACAGCCTCGTCTTCGTGGTGGGCCTGTGCCTCAACCTGCTGGCCCTTTACATCTTCCTCTTCCGAATCAAGACCTGGAATGCCTCCACCACCTACATGTTCAACCTGGCTGTGTCGGACACCTTGTACGTGATCTCGCTGCCACTCCTGGTCTACTACTACGCCAAGAGGAACCACTGGCCCTTCAGCGTGGGCTTGTGCAAGATCGTCCGCTTCCTCTTCTACACCAACCTCTACTGCAGCATCCTCTTCTTGCTCTGCATCAGCATCCATCGTTTCATGGGCATCTGCCTCCCGTTGAAGTCCCTGGAGTGGGGACAAGTCCGCTATGCACGCTGGGTCTCGGCCACCGTCTGGGCGGTCGTCATCGCCTGCCAGTCGCCCGTGCTCTACTTTGTCACCACCAGCCCCCGGTGCGACAAGATCACCTGCCACGACACGTCGGCGAAGGACCTCTTCGGTGACTTCATCATCTACAGCACCGTGATGCTGGTCCTTCTCTTCTGCATCCCCTTCCTGGTCATCATCGTCTGCTACTCCTTGATGGCTCGCCGGTTGCTCCAGCCCACCTGCGGCACCACCCGGATGTCCAGCTCCAAGAAGAAGTCGGTCAAGATGATCGCCGTCGTCCTGGCGGTCTTCATCATCTGCTTCTTGCCCTTCCACATCACTCGGACCTTGTACTATTACTTCCGCGACTGGGACCTCAGCTGCGCCACTCTCGACGCCATCAACTTGGCATACAAACTCACCCGGCCCCTGGCTAGCACCAACAGCTGCCTGGACCCGATCTTATACTTTTTAGCAGGGCAGAAGTTTGTGAAATTTGCTTGCCCCAAAACGCCGGGGCCGGGCGAGAACCAGACGACCTCGAACACCACCGTCAATTGCCGCTTGCGGGCCAGAGACCAGTTAGCGATGAAAGCGAAAAGCATCGTGTCGTAGGCGCTGGACATTTCCGCCTCCGCCCATCTGCAAAGTATTACTTACCTGTCTGTGTCGGTTGGGAAAAGTTCCATGTTGCAGGGAGAAGGGTTTTGTTCTCGACCTGTGAGACGCCGGAAGTGTATTTTCAACTTGTATCTGCAAGAAATGGTTCGAAAAGTGATGGACACGTCACTTTTTCCTTCCCCCGACACTTGTTGTTGTTTTGGAAGCTAGGTACTATATTAAGCGTGTTGTCTAATCTGACAATGGCACAATAGACACTGAGTTGTGTGAATAGGGAATCCTACACAAGGTGTGTAGTGAGAGGCAATGTAGCGTAATGGACGAAGGATTGGGTTTAGACCCACTGAATACATGCAGTGTATCACATGGAAAAATTCTTTCTAGACTGCACCACTTCAGTTTGCATTGGCGGTGTGTGTGTGTGTGTCACAAGTCTGAATGCTAAAACATTACTCTTCCACAACCAACGGAACCTACAGAGCTGCTGTATACAGAGTCAGACCACTGGTCTATCTAACCCAGTATCAACAAGTTTTACTGGGGCTGGATCTACATTGATCTGCTAAACCTTTTTTAAAAAAATAATGTTCTATAATGCTGAATAGCAGTTTCCCATTGCTGATGGCTCTCTGCTCTGCAGCGCCCTCTGGGTGTCAAATTTTAATAACGTATTTTAACGTTATAAACGACGTGTGTAGGTCCATCCTGGGATTTCAGGTAGAGAGCTTTCCCCAAGCCTACTTGGAGATGCCAAGGGACCTTTTGCATGGGCTCTGTGGTCCTAGAATGAACCTCAGGCATCTAGTTTTCAATACATGGGAAATCTTTTATTTAGGTGAACTTTCAGCATTGCACCCGCCCACCCAAATATCTGCCGCTCGAAGCCATACAGTCCAGAAATGGTTTCATCATTTCGTCTACCGTTCGGTCAGACCACAGCTGCCCCCTTCTTTGTTTCCTAGAAAGGGCTCACCGGGTGAGGCAGAGCTGCTATACTAACTTCCCAGCAGATGGCTATATTATTGTTATTAATATTATAGATGCAAGAGTAACCTCAGACCAGCTTCCCGTGAGCCCCACTTACTCCAGGCCAGTCCCAGCCAGCGGCAACCCTCATACAAGCAACCATTTAGTTAGACCCCACTCTCAGTATCCTTGAGCAAGCTTTGGCATCTCATCCTGACGTACCTCGCAGGGTTGTCGTGAGGATAAAATGAGCCCTGCACTTTCTGCCCTGGCTGCTTGTGTTTTCTCTCATTTAAACCCAATGTCTAGATGCTGCCTGCCTTTCTGGGCAAAACCTTCCCATGCTCACCCATGCTTTCCCTCCAGGCTTGACTACTGTGATGCACTTTATGTGGGGCTGCCCTTGAAGGTAATTTGGGAACCGCCGCTGGCGCAGGATGCTGCTGGCTGTCTCTTTGCAGATTGGTCCGCCTCCCAAGCCCGAGCGAAGGTGCTGGTTTTTAACCTACAAAGCCCTTTGTGGGCCCGAAGGAACACCCCTCCCCGAATCAGGTGTAGTGGTTAAGAGCGGTAGACTCGTAATCTGGTGAACCGGGTTTGCTTCCCCGCTCCTCCACATGCAGCTGCTGGGTGACCTTGGGCCAGTCACACTTCTTTGAAGTCTCTCAGCCCCACTCACCTCACAGAGTGTTTGTTGTGGGGCAGGAAGGGAAAGGAGAATGTTAGCCACTTTGAGACTCCTTCGGGTAGTGATAAAGCGGGATATCAAATCCAAACTCTTCTTCTTCTTCTTCTTCTTCTTCTTCTTCTTCTTCTTCTTCATACTGCATTGGCTCCAAGAAATTGGACCTGACTCTTTGACACGAGAAAGAGTCCACCCCTGGCTGTCTTCTGCATAACACACTCCCTCTGCGTCCGCCTAAAACTCCACAAAGTCAGCAAGACCCATTTCATCAGGCATTTAATTCTATGATTCTAATTGAATCATTAGTTTCAGTCTGTTTTGCTGTCATTGATGTCTTTTCGTCTCGTGGTTTTATGATCCTACTGTGTTGTTGTTGGTTTTTTCAATATTGTATGCTGCTTAGAAAGTGGCCTATAGCGAGGTTAAATAAATTTATTATTATTAGCATTAACAAATATAGTGGGGGAAGGTTTTACAGGCGCGGCAGGGAGAGCCCCCCCCATGTAAGACGGATAGCTGGCCATTTTGCATAACTGAGTTTTAGACTAAGCCGGGCGGAGGAGGTTCTGGGTTGCCATCTTATGTCTACTGGCCCTGCTCCTGTGCCCTTCGCACCTTCATGACTGGCAGGGATTTAGCACGAGGAGACTCTTCTCCTGGCATGCAGGTGGAGAAAAATGCCGCTTTCTAAATTCCTGCGGGTTGTGCAGCTGCTTAAAAGACATAGAAGAAACAAAGTTGGCAAGAGCAGTAGGGTGGCAGGAGGGATGGAAATGTGCCCTAAAGCCCTGGACAATTCAGTTGACTGAAAATGTGACTGACGCTTTTTTTTTTTGCAAAAAAAGAGAAAGAATAAAATCTCAGCTATTTGGGAAACCCAAACGAAGGTGTTGTGGTGGCATCCAAGGGTGAAATCCAGGACACATTCACCTGCATGGAGAAGAGTTGGTGTCCCAGTGGGTACCTTATAACTAGGAGGGACGCGGGTGGCGCTGTGGTCTAAACCACTGAGCCTCTTGGGTTTGCCGATCGGAAAATCAGTGGTTCGAATCAACGCGACGCGGTGAGCTCCAGTTGTTCTGCCCCAGCTCCTGACAACCTAGCAGTTTGAAAGCACGTCAAAGTGCAAGTAGATAAATAGGTATCGCTGCACTGAGAAGGTAAACAGTGTTTCCGTGCACTCTGGTTTCCATCACGGTGTCCCGTTGTGCCAGAAGCGGTTTAGTCCTGCTGGCCACATGACCTGGAAAGCTGTCTGTGGACAAACGCCGGCTCCCTCGGCCTGAAAGCGAGATGAGCGCTGCAACCCCAGAGTCGCCTTTGACTGGACTTTTTTTTAAAAAAAAATTATTTAACATAATTATTACAAAAAGATAAGCAAAATATTGCAAATACATACATATATATTTCAGATAAGCACATATCTATAAAAAAAGAACAAAAGAGAAAAAAAGAAGAAAAGAAGAAAGAAAAAGAAAAAATAAAGAGGAGAAGAAGAAGAAGAAAAGATGGAAGAATTTCTTCCAAATTTAATCTACAAATATCTCAATAATAAAATTTCATTGATTGACTTCCATCACTTACACTGCACTTCCTATAAAAATTTTAAGCAAGATTGTATCTGTTATTCCGTATTTTCCCCATACAATCTCACACAAATATTCTATAGTTGCCATAGTCGCCTTTGACTGGACTTAACTATCACGGGGTCCTTTACCTTTACATAACTAGAGAAGTGCCGTCTCTGGGTCTTTGGGGGAATGTCTTCACTACACATTTGAACCAATTTAACTATTGGCTGCCATCCAAAGAACCCCACGGGACTGCAGTTCTCTGAAGCGTCCCTAGGATTCAGGCAGAAGCTTCTTGAAGCCCTCACAAAATGGCAGCCCTTGCAGTGAGTGTTTGGGAAGCCTCGTGTGTAGCCCCCCTTTTAAATGGAACCATTAGGATCAGGGGGTTGGACTAGATGGCCCTTGGTGTGCCTTCTGACTTTCCAGTTCTGTGATTCCTTCCTGTAGCCCTCTACTGCTCCAAAGCTCTGCAATGTGTATGTGAAAAAAGGTGGGGGGGAGTGAATACTGCTGTTCCTGTTCTCACTCACCAGGCTTTCGCTGCAGTTGTGATTTTTTTTGGGGGGGGGGTTGAGGAGAAACCATCACACAGACATAGCTGTCAACCGTCCCTTATTTGGCAGGAAACTCCCTTATCCCAGCGCCGTGTCCCGCTCCTGTCCCTTATTGATGATGTCCCTTAAATTTCCCGGGTTTCAAAGGAAGCAGCTCCTCTCCCTCCCTCCCTGCTGGCCAGGGAGGAGGGAGGCTCCAATGTGTTGCTTGGCTGCGTTGCTCACCCAATAAGGAGTCTAATAACGACTGGGGGGTGGAGCTTGCATGCCTTGCGCCGATCAAATCGGCCGCATTGCCTGGGGACTCGCCTTTGCTCAGCGCTTCCCAGCGGAGAGGAGACGGTGGTTTTCCTTGCTGCATCCCCTTTGCCGGGTTGCTGCGCTGTGGGAACCACCGCTTGAGGCTTCGTTTGGCTGCTGGCTGGGCTTTCTGCCTTTGGCTCGGAGGGGCTCAGAAGTCGAACATACCTGTGCCCAGAAAATCCCTTATTTTGGCTGCTGATCCCTTATTTTCGAGGCTGCTGGTCCCTTATTTTCAAATCTGTAAGTTAACAACTATGTACACAGATCAGGTATGAAAAGACACGGCAGGACAGCACAGGAAACACAATGCAAAAACTGGACAACATCAGGCATCCTAGACAGCCCGTTTACTGAGATCATCGCTCCCGATTTGTCTGTGTGGACGTAATATGGCGTTTATTGAGCATTCATCCCTATTTGCTTGTACGGACGTAGTACAACATCGTGCCAAGTGATATTTATTCCGCACTTTTCTCCACTGCATTTTACCGTCACCTTCCTTTCCTTTTTTGGGGGGAGGGGGAGCATCTAGAGCACGGATCAGCAAACTTTTCCAGCAGGGGGCCGGTCGACTGTCCCTCAGACCTTGTGGGGGGCCGGACTATATTTTTGGAGGGAGGGGATGAATGAATTCCTATGCCCCACAAATAACCCAGAGATGCATTTTAAATAAAAGGACACATTCTACTCATGTAAAAACACCAGGCAGGCCCCACAAATAACCCAGAGATGCATTTTAAATAAAAGGACACATTCTACTACTACTACGACTACTACTACTACTACTAATAATTTTTTATTTATACCCTGCCCATCTGGCTGAGTTTCCCCAGCCACTCTGGGCGGCTTCCAATCAAGTGTTAAAAACAATACAGCATCAAGTATTAAAAACTCCCCTAAACAGGGCTGCCTTCAGATGTCTTTTAAAGAGAAGATAGCTGCTTATTTCCTTCTCATCTGAAGGGAGGGCGTTCCACAGGGCAAGCGCCACTACCAAGAAGGCCCTCTGCCTGGTTCCCTGTAACCTCACTTCTCGCAGGGAGGGATCTGCCAGAAGGCCCTCGGCGCTGGACCTCAGCGATGGGGGTGGAGATGCTCCTTCAGGTATACAAGATGTAAAAATGTACATTATGTACATTCTACTCATGTAAAAACACGCTGATTCCTGGACTGTCCGCGGGCCGGATTTAGAAGGCGATTGGGCCGGATCCGGGCCCCGGGCCTTAGTTTGCCTACCCATGATCTAGAGCGTCAACTCTATTCCCAGGTAAGCGGGGTTAGCCTTTCAGCCTTTGTCATCTTTCGGGGCCCCTTAAAGAATGTCACCGAAACAAAACCAGCGCAATCGATTAACAGATCAATTTCAGGGGGATGCATTTCAAACCGGACGCACGGCTGGCTACTCCGATCCATTGCAAGGAGGAAACTCGACCGAGCTGTGAATCTGTGCGTAGGAACCCAAGTCCCTTAAAGACCCCCCTGAGGATGTTTTGAACCTTAAAGACCTCTCTTGCAGGAGAACACAGGCCTCTTCTTAAGCAAAACAACAGATGCTCCTTTTGTTAGTGAGATCGATGGCACAGGGCCTCAAATACGCCATTAGCTGGGTTTGGCGTGGATGCAAACGTCGAGTTCTTCCGCCTAATGCAACGGGGAGAGTTGAGGTTTCAACACATCCTGTCCGGGCTGGAATTTGCTGCGGAGGTGTGTGTGGGAAAATACACCGGGGAGAAAAACTGGCCATCGCTTTTGCACGGCCCAAATTGAGGTACCCCGGGGAGGTGTCATGCTTTTAAGGCAACGACAGAGGCTGTATCTTACACAGGGACCAAGAAAGGAGGTGGGAACTTGCAGCCCCCACCCAACCCCAAATTGGCCTGTTGGGTCAGGAGGCCGGAGCCTGCCAACCGTCTCCGTAGCAACCGCAGCAGATTGTAACCGGAGCCCCCTGGCCTGCGCCCATCAAGCTTTCTCTCCTCCCATCCGCCGTTGCAGATTGGCTAGCCCGACCCTGCTCCCTCCCCATTGGGTTAATGCCAGGATATATTTCGGAGGTTGTGTTGCTGTTTGTGCAGTCGGGTTTCTCTCCACGGCAACTGTCACCCCAGGCGTGATGGATGCAACTTGCCGAGCTGGAGTTTGCAGATTTTCGTTGCTAATCTCCCTCTGTCTTTTTTAAAGGATCGGCTGTCCTGGGTTGCTCTGTCTCGACAGCTCAGCAGCGATGCAATGCTGTTCAGAGGAGGAGAAGAAACGAACCATTTTCTGGGCGTCTCAATGCCCAGGATTTTATATGTCTTTGGAGAGTGTGTTTTAACAGAGGCAATATATAGGGTGCTATGTTTAGGGAAGCTTTTAATGTTTAATAGGTTATTGTATTTTAGTGTTTTGTTGGAAGCCGCCCAGAGTGGCTGGGGAAACCCAGCCAGATATGTGGGGTATAAAAAATTATTATTATTATTATTATTATTATTATTATTATTATTCAAGCAAGGCCACATTCGTGCCAGGAATTTAAAGCACTAGATACCACTTTAAACAGTCATGGCTTCCCCCATAGAATCCTGGGAACTGTAGTTTAAGGGTGCTGAGAGGTGTCTAGGAAACCTCCCTAGTCCTCTCAGAGAATTACAATTTTCAGAATTCCCTGTGAAGAAGAGCCGTTGATTGTTAAGCTAATATGGGGGATTTTCACAGTTACACTCCCCCTTCCCAGCCCCTAAGTTCATTTCTTCCTATTTCCACAGCAGTTAACTTTTTTCTTTTTAAAGCCCCCCTGAAAACACCTCATTTTAATGTAAATTTCTCCAAACAGGCATTTGTTTCAATGCAAGTTTGCCTAATATACACAATTTTGCTACGCAATTTCCCTTATAATAATGAATTCCTGTAGGTTATTCTCACTAGTACAGTATATGCATTACACGCAACGCAAACCACAACTGAAATTCACACTTTCCTGAATTTTGCAGTGTGCTTCTGCAGCCAGGGAATGTGCACAAGAATGCATGCGCTAGGATAATGTGTGCATAAAAACGCATGCATTAATGAAAGTCACTTCCAAAATAATAGTAGGAAAGAACGCACCACGTTGGGGGACATTGCTTTGCAAAAATGTACGTGAGGCAAAATTGCATACAGAAATTAGTCCGTTAGGGGAAATTCACACTGAAATGCTGATGAATTTTCACGAGGGATTTGAAATCAAGCAAGCCGCAAACTCGTGGATATGTAGAGAGCGGAACATAAGATAGGAAAAGTCTGGTAGGCAGGCTGAAACCCTACCTGCCCACAGACTGTCTTGCCAGAGTGGTGCATGCTCTAGTTATCTCCCGCTTGGACTACTGAAAAGCGCTCTATGTGGGGCTACCTCTGAAGGTGACCCGGAAACTGCAATTAATCCAGAATGTGGCAGCTAGACTGGTGACTGGGAGTGGCCGCCGGGACCACATAACACCAGTCCTGAAAGATCTTCATTGGCTCCCTGGACGTTTCTGAGCACAATTCAAAGTGTTGGTGCTGGCCTTGAAAGCCCTAAACGGTCTTGGCCCAGTATACCTGAAGGAGCGTCTCCACCCCCATCGTTCTGCCCAGACACTGAGGTCCAGCGCCAAGGGCCTTCTGGCGGTTCCCTCCCTGTGAGAAGCCAAGTTACAGGAACCAGGCAGAGGGCCTTCTTGGTGGTGGCACCTGCCCTGTGGAACACCCTCCCAGCAGATGTCAAGGCAATAAATAACTACTTTACTTTTAAAAGACACCTGAAGGCAGCTCTGTTTAGGGAAGTTTTTAATGTCTGACGCTGTATTGTTTTTGATATTTGGTTGGAAGCCGCCCAGAGTGGCTGGGGAAACCCAGTCAGATGGGCGGGGTATAAATAAATTATTATTATTATTATTATTATTATTATTATTATTATTAAAAAGTGAGAGACCAAAACAGACAAATTCACTCCCTAGTGTTGTGCCGTATCACATAACAATGTGAGAAAGAGGCCGGCTTGTTCTGCAGTCTGGTCAAGACAATACGCCTCTAAGAATGTCACTCACCTAGAACGTGCAGATGTTTCTCTGCTTACTGCTGCGCTCACTTGGCAAAGCTCCCGGACGCACCTCTCTGGAGCTGACCCAGATTCATCTCTGCCCATAGGGAAGGGCCAGACACCATGTCACAATGTCTGGATGAGACCTAGTTCCATTCCAACTCTGCCTCCAGGGACCTCTGGCAACGTTGAATTTCAGCCCATTCTAACGTTCCTTTGCCTTCTGACCCAGTTGTCCATTCTGCACCTGAGCAGGCAGACGGCTGGTATTACACCAGACGGATTTACGTCTGGCGCTGTGGTCTAAACCACTGAGCCTCTTGGGCTTGTTGATCGGAAGGTCAGTGGTTCGAATCCCTGCGACGGGGTGAGCTTCCGTTGCTCAGTCCCAGCTCCTGCCCACCTAGCAGTTCGAAAGCACACCAGTGCAAGTAGATAAATAGGTACTGCTCTGGCGGGAAGGTAAACGGTGTTTCCGTGTGCTGCTCTGGTTCGCCAGAAGCAGCTTAGTCATGCTGGCCACATGACCCGGAAGCTGTACGCCGGCTCCCTCGGCCAATAAAGCGAGATGAGCGCCGCAACTCCAGAGTCAGCCACGACTGGACCTAATGGTCAGGGGTCCCTTTACCTTTAAACAAGCTATAGCCACAACAACTCCCATCATCCCTGAGCTCTGGCCTTGCTAGCTGGAGTGATGGGAGTTGTAGTCTAACAACATCTGGGGACCCACAGGTTGAGAAAGGCTGAGCTATAGCTTAGGGCCCCACTCTCTTGGGCTGCCCCAAAAAAAATTAAAGGAAAAAAACCCTGGATGTACATTTCCAAAATATAAGATAAAAAACAAATAAAATAAAACCTACATACAGAAACAGTGTTTTGTGTTGCTCCTATGATGTAAGTCATGCCAGCCTGCTCCCTAAAATATCACTGGTTTGCGCATGCACTGGTTGCAAGGCAACATGTGCAAATGGCTTTAGATACCTATTAGGTCCATAAATTACCATATAGCATATATTCAACAACAACAACAACATCGACCATTTGTTGTTGACAAAGGACAGCTGGACATATAAAGGGCCCCATTCCCTTCAGTAGCTTAGGGCCTCATCAAACCTAAATCTAGGTTGGGAGCACCCCAGAACCTTCACTGGCTTCAGCCTGGTGATTTCATTCTCAAACTTCAGCCTGGCAACTTCCACGAGTTCCATCCATTCACAAATATCCACCAGTCTCCATTCATTCATCCACATCCCTGCACTGTTTGCCTCGACGACGTTCCAAACCTCCCATTCGCACGCACACAGACACACACCAAGCTGACATTCGTTAGAAGCGTCAAAAAGACCCCGCCGCAGAAGCAATCAAATTCAAAATGGTGCAAAATACGATTTTTCACAGTCCATTGCTGTTGTTATTCGTCCATCGCCTTCTGCCCAGCTCCCAAACCGATGTGCAAAATATACAGTGGTACCTCAGGTTAAGAACTTAATTCGTTCCGGAGGTCCGTTCTTAACCTGAAACTGTTCTTAACCTGAAGCACCACTTTAGCTAATGGGGCCTCCTGCTGCTGCCGTGCCGCTGGAGCACGATTTCTGTTCTCATCCTGAAGCAAAGTTCTTAACCCGAGGTACTATTTCTGGGTTAGAGGAGTCTGTACCCTGAAGCGTCTGTAACCCGAGGTACCACTGTAACTTTAAAAAGCTGAAACAGTTGCAAAAGTAAAATGAGTTTTGAAGCGATACAAAATGGGCATCTTGGGCAGAGACTTATTTATCCAAGTCAGAAGGCTCATGGGTATATTTAGGTATACAGTGGACGCTCGGGTTGCGAACGTGATCCATGCTGGGAAGCACGTTCACAACCCGCAGCGTTCGCAACCTGCAGTCTGCGCACGCATGGGTCACGGTTCAGCGCTTCTGCGGATGCGTAAAGTGCCGAAACCAGGAAGTAACCTGTGCCGGTACTTCCGGGTTTGGCGCGGTGTGCAACCCAAAATCACGCAACCCGAAGCGTCTGTAACCCGAGGTATGACTGTATTCTTAAATTTAGGGTGTTGAAGCACAGGCTCGCCACTTGGTGGCAGCACCAAAAAGCGACAAAACCATTGCGGCGGAAAATGAAAAACAAATAACACAAAGAGTCTCACAATATTGAGTTTCTTTTTTCGATGTTCAAAGGCGAACTTGGACAAATCTTCTGTATAAAACAACTTGTTTTCATTCTGCAAGAAACTGTTTTATGAGTGCACCAAATTGCCTCAAATCACAACCAGCACAAGGTTCCCTGGAACTGATTTCACGGAGAATTCTATCATAGAACCATAGGACCATACAGCTGGTGGGACCCCCAAAGTCATCTAGTCCAACCCTGTACAACACAGGAATCTGACCACGCAGACCCCTATACAATTTGAAAGCATAACAGACCCTGCTTCCACCATTGGCGGAAAAAACCCTTTCCCCTTAGTTTCAGTGAAAGATTGGCAGAATAGCAGCGCCCTCGGACGTTAACGTTCTACTTTATCTCCAGGGTTTGCCCAGGATTATTATAAATAAATAATAATAAATGTTTATTAATACCCCGCCCTTCCCGGTTCAGAAAACTGGGCTCAAGGTGGCTAACAACAAATTTAAAACACTTAATTGATGCAACAAAAAACAGCATAAAATACAGTATAAAACGTGAATAACAATAAATTCAGAATTCAAAAATCAATTTAGGGGGAGGAAATCCATCCAATAAACATTAGATGATCATCAGGGTTAGCTGGCTAAATTAGTCCTATTTGGACCAGCGAGGAGACCAGGAGATAATTAGCTGTGGGATCCCAGAGCGGGTAATCTTCATAAAAAGGGGAGGGGAGGGAAGGAAGGGGAATAAAAGATCAGGCTAAGTTCAAGTTGAAAGCCAGGTGGAATAGCTCTGTTTTACAGGCCCTGTGGAAGGAAGTTAAATCCTTCAGGGCCCTGGTCTCATGAGACAGAGCATTCCGCCAGGTCGGAGCCATCACTGAGTAGGCCCTGGCCCTGGTGGAGGATAGTCTGACTTCCTTAGGGCCTGGGACCTCTAAACTATTCATGGACCTTAAGGTCCTCTGCGGGGCAGACCAGGAGAGGCGGTCCCATAAATACAAGGGCCCTAAGCCACAAAGGGCTTTAAAGGTCAAAACCAGCACCTTAAACCTGACCCGATACTCCACTAGGTGAATATGCTCCCATGGCAGGGACCCCGTGAGGAGCCTCGCCGCAGCATTCTGCACCTCCTGGAGTTTCTGCGACAGTTTCAAGGGTAGCCCCGCATAGAGCGAATGACAGTAGTCAAGTTTCCAACACCAGAAGAACGCATGTGGAGGAGCAAGTTGGCAGTGGGGCAGAGAGGAGGGGCACCCCCAAACCAGCGCGATAATAGTAATAATAATAATTTATTATTTATACCCCGCCCATCTGGCTGGGTTTCCCTAGCCACTCTGGGTGGCTTCCAACAAAACACTAAAATACAATAACCTATTAAACATTAAAAGCTTCCCTAAACAGGGCTGCCTTCAAATGTCTTCTAAAAGTTTGGTAGTTATTTTTCTCTTTGGCATCTGGTGGGAGAGCGTGCCACAGGGCGGGTGCCACCACCGAGAAGGCCCTCTGCCTTGTTCTCTGTAACCTCACTTCTTGCAATGAGGGAACTGCCAGGAGGTCCTTGGCGCTGTACCTCAGTGTCCGGGCAGAACGATGGGGGTGGAGACGCTCCTTTAGGTATACTGGGCCAAGGCTGTTTAGGGCTTTCAAGGTCAGCACCAACACTTTGAATTGTGCTTGGAAGCGTACTGGAAGCCAATGTAGGTCTTTCAGGACCAGTGTTATGTGGTCTCGGCAGCCGCTCCCGGTCACCAGTCTAGCTGCCGTATTCTGGATTAATTGCAGTTTCCGGGTCACCTCCAAAGGTAGCCCCACACAGAGCGCATTGCAGTAGTTCAAGCGGGAGATAACTAGAGCATACACCACTCTGGTGAGGCAGTCTGCGGGTAGGGAGGGTCTCATCCTGTGTACCAGATGGAGCTGGTAAACAGCTGCCCTGGATACAGAACTGACCTGCACCTCCATGGACAGCTGTGAGTCCAACATGACTCCCAGGCTGCACACCTGGTCCTTCAGGGGCACAGTTACCCCATTCAGAACCAGGGAGTCCTCCACACCCACCCACCTCCTGTCCCCCCAAAACAGTACTTCTGTCTCGTCAGGATTCAACCTCAATCTGTTAGCCGCAATCTTAATCATGGTCTGAGTTTGCAATGATGTCGAAATCCAGGCTTTGTAAAGGAGCCGAGAGGAAGTTGAGCAGGACATGGTGCGTACTTTTGTGAATGAAGTTGCTTGCGGCTGTTCCCTAATGTTGGTTTTGGATGGCCTCGCTTGTTAGCTCACAGCGAGTCCCCGGGGCGTGAAACCGAGATCCCACATGCAGTCCAGATGTTGAAGGAGCACGCTGGGAGTTTTGACTGGAAGGCGCAGGAGTGTCTTAGTGGCAGAATGGATGCCCCGCGAAGTCCCAGCTTCAGTTCTTGGCATCGCCAGCTAAAGCCTCAGGTGGTTCCAGTCCTTGCCTGAAATCTTAAAACAGGCTTCCCCAACCCAGTGCCCTCCAAATGCTTTGGACTACAGCTGCCATCAGCTCCAGCCAGCCGTTTTTCCTCCCTCTTTCATCATACCCATGGACAATGAATCTGAATCTTGGAAGACTCAGGAAAGACATAAGAAAGCACTTCTGAATGTGGCACATAGTTAATCTGTGGAACTCCGTGCCGCAGGAACTTTTGTGCAAATTAAGGTAAAGGTAAAGGGACCCCTGACCATTAGGTCCAGTCGTGACCGACTCTGGGGTTGCGGCGCTCATCTCGCTTTATTGGCCGAGGGAGCCAGCGTACAGCTTCCAGGTCATGTGGCCAGCAGGACTAAGCTGCTTCTGGCAAACCAGAGCAGCGCACGTAAACGCCGTTTACCTTCCCGCCAGAGCGGTACCTATTTATCTACTTGCACTTTGATGTGCTTTCGAACTGCTAGGTTGGCAGGAGCAGGGACTGAGCAACGGAAGCTCACCCCGTCACGGGGATTCGAACAGCTGACCTTCTTAACCCACAGTGCCACCCGTGCCCCTTTGTGCAAATTAGATGCATCTTACAGGATTCCGACTAAACATCAGGAAGAACTCTCTGATAGTAAGAGCTGTTTGACAGTGTAAAGGTCTCCCTCGGGAGGTGGTGAACTCTCCTTCCTTGGAGGTTTTTAAGCAGAGGTTGGACGGCCATCTGTCATGGTTGCTTGAGCTGAGATTCCTGCCTTGCAGGGGGTTGGCCTAGATGACCCCCAGGGTCCCTTCCAACTCTACAATTCTATGATTCTTCATGCAGCAACTATGGAACTCCCTGCCACTAGAGGCAGTGATGACCTAGATGGTTTTAAAAGAGGGTTAGATCAATTCATGGAGGAAAGAGCTATTAATGGCTACTAGGCAGGACAGCAATGCTTGTTGCTGGAAGCCACGGGGGTGAGCACTGCTTACTGAGGTCCAGCACCGAGGGTCTTCTGGCGGTTTGATAAAACATCAAACATAAAAAACCTCCCTAAACAGGGCTGCCATCAGATGCCTTCTAAAAGTCAGGTAGTTGTTTATTTCCTTGACATCTAACGGGAGGGTGTCCACAGTGCGGGCGCCACCACCGAGAAGGCCCTCTGCCTGGTTCCCTGTAACCTCACTTCTCTCAGGGATTACAGGGAACCAGGCAGAGGGCCTTCTCGGTAGTGGCACCCACCCTGTGGAACGACCTCCCATCAGATGTCAAGGAAATAAACAACTACCTTTTAGAAGACATCTGAAGGCAGCCCTGTTTAGGGACTGTTTAGTATCAGAGTGCTGGTTGCTGCCACTGCAATTCAAGGACCACTGTGGCAGATACATACTCATCACTGTTGGGAAATAAGAAACTGGTTAAGACAAGCAGATCTTGACTCATATCAATAAACCTTGAACAGCCTTCATGATCAACAAATCAGCCTCCTCTTCCGGTTTGGTCAGCTTGCAGGCTGTTCTGTGAGCAACTTGACCTTCTGGGAAAGGGGGAAAGGGAGAAGGAGAAAGTTCTTGCAGAATAACCACTCATCCTTTTGCCCACTATCCAATTCCAGAAGCACAGGCCCAGGACTTTGAACTCTGCTGTGGGTTTGGCCACCAACAGCGCTGTCTTTAGCATATGTGCCACCGGGGTGCAAAGATCCGCCCAGCGCCCCCAAATTTAGTTTAGCCCCCAAATTAACTTTTATTCTGCTTATGTCAGACACCATGCTTACGCCTTATCTCTTGTTTATGAAAGCAGGGAGGAAAAAGAACCAAACTTTTTTATTTGCTCATTTATTCACAATACCTTTATACTTAAGTACAACACAGCCACACTTAAACTTATAACTATTGTTTAGGCACCTACTTAGGAGGAACACCAGTTGTGTCAAAGGTGCCAAATAGTAGCTCAATACACTACGTAACACAATATTTTGATGTAAGAGTTAATTTCGCATGCGCGACGCCATTGTGAATGACCAGCGCTGCCGTTGTGAATGACAAGCCACGGTGCATCTTTAGTAAATGAGCACACAAAGTCTCAACTAGGGCTAGGGCCTTTTCAACACTGGCCCCGACTTGGTGGAACGCTCTGTCACAAGAGACCAGGGCCTTGCGGGATTTGACATCTTTCTGCAGGGCCTGCAAGATGGAGCTGTTCCACCTGGCCTTAGGCTTAGACTGACTCTGACCCCTTATATGGGATCTGGCATATAAATTTTCCCTTGACTTTTTAGCTGGCCCATGTAGGACCAGCATGGATAGCTGGCTTGGGTGAATATCTGATGTTTCCTCCCTTTATGGTCTTAATTTATGGGCTCCTACTAAAATGAGGGGACGTGGGTGGTGCTGTGGGTTAAACCACAGAGCCTAGGACTTGCCGATCAGAAGGTCGGCGGTTCGAATCCCCGCGACAGGGTGAGCTCCCGTTGCTCAGTCCCTGCTCCTGCCAACCTAGCAGTTCGAAAGCACATCAAAGTGCAAGTAGATAAATAGGTACCGCTCCGGCGGGAAGGTAAACGGCGTTTCCATGCGCTGCTCTGGTTCGCCAGAAGCGGCTTAGTCCTGCTGGCCACATGACCTGGAAGCTGTACGCCGGCTCCCTCGGCCAGTAAAGCGAGATGAGCGCCGCACCCCCAGAGTTGGCCACAACTGGACCTAATGGTCAGGGGTCCCTTTACCTTTACTAAAATGAGGCTGCTTCTTAAGCTGTATTTTAAGACGTATTTTAATTAACTGGCTTTTTTTCTATTACGTTTTACTGTAATTTATATTTGGTGTTAGCTGGGGAGGGCGAGGTATAAATAAATTATTATTATTATTATTTTTATTATTATTTTTATTATTATATAAAGTTTTTTACTGAAACAATAGGTATATATTTTGGTAATACCTAGGTATATATGTATTTTGTTTTTCTAGCTTGATCAAAATTATTTATTATTTCATAACAGGTAGATAGTTAAGAGCTTAGGTGGTTTCAGCAGCGGGTGCCTGGAGCCCCCCAGAATTCAGCACCCGGGTGCCCCGCACCCCTTGCACCCCCAGATAAAGACGGCCCTGCCACCAACATTTGAAGCAAGCAGAATGTGGGGTGAATAAAGCAAAGCTCCCCGTTTCTCCTTAATAATTGCAGTCTTGCTTGTGGGAGGTCAACAGCAAGTCATGCAGAATTGGAAAGAATCTGGGCCACCTTCAACTCTCTTTTTGGAGACAGGAGCATAGAATGGTAGAGTTGGAAGGGCCCTCCGAGGGTCATCTAGGCCAACCCCCTGCAAGGCAGCAATCTCAGCTCAAGCAACCATGACAGATGGCTGTTCAACCTCTGCTTAAAAACCTCCAAGGAAGGAGAGTCCACCACCTCCCAAGGGAGACCTTTACACTGTCAAACAGCTCTTACCATCAGAAAGTTCTTCCTGATGTTTAGTCGGAATCTCCTCTAAGATCATTTCCTTTAAGATGAATCTAATCTGCACAAAAGTTGCATGTGCTAATAATTCATTGGTAGAAATGCAAACTTTGGCTAACTTCTGGAGGGAAAGCTGACTTGTGAGCAAAGGAAAATCTTCTTCTTTCTTCCTTGGTGATTACTCATGGCCAAGTAAGATTGTCTTCCATGAACACGGTCTTAATAGGGAGTCCGTAAGTGACTGTGGAAGTCAATTCTGGATCCACATGTCCTTCCACAGTGGGGACATAGGTTTCCAGGTGGGAGTTGATCACGGTGTGGATTTGCCAAGTATGCCTTCCTCTTATCACATTTCTCCCTTGCGTTCTGAGTTTGAGTGTCTTCAAAGCCTATGACACCTTTGGGAAAGGCTGTTCTCCAACTGGAGCGCTCGCAGGTGAGTGTTTCCCATTTGTCGGTGTTTATGCTACATTTTAAAAAGATTTCTCTTGAGAGAGTCTTTAAACCTCTTTTGTTGACCACAGGCATTACGCTTTCCATTTTTAAGTTCGGAATAGAGCAGTTGCTTTGGAAGACGATCATCAGGCATCCGAACAACATGACCAGTCCAACGACACTGATGTTGAAGAATCATCGCTTCGCCATATTACGGCCATAGCCAACCAACCAGTTATGTTTGTGCAATTAGTTTTGGCTGCACAATGAAACTTCTGTGCCCTCCCCTATTACCCTGTGACACCCCCCTGCACCCCATAACCCCTGGCCCAGTTTTATGGGGCACACAGGAGATGTGTGGGGAGAGGTGAGGGCAGGGAGATTCCATTGTGCTGCTAAAAGCTATTGCACTGGCAAATAGGCTTAGATGGTTATTGCCCTATTTTTTTGTTTTTGTTTTTAAGGATAAGGAAGAGGAGATTTATGGCCTAGCGCAAAAGACCAGGGACTTGGGGTTACTGGGCGACACCCCAACAAAACCTCTGGCCCAAGCTCAAGCAAGTTCAAACTCCATGGCCTCTGGCACACAGATAACAGTATTATGGCTTCCCCTTTGCACCTCAGCTAGGAACACAAAGAGTCAGAGCAAGCAGTGGCGGCTGTTGCTTCCCTTTTCTTTGACAGTGACAAATATACTGTTAGGTGTGTGTGTTTCTTAGATGATGATGTCAGGCCAAGATAGAGCCAGATTCAGGTTTGATGAGGTCCTAAGCTACTGAAGGTAATGGGGCCCTTTATATGTCCAGCTGTCCTTTGTCAACAACAAATTGTCACTGGTTTTTTGTGTGTTGAATATATGCCAGATGGTCATTTATGGACCTAATAGGTATCTCCAGACATTTGCACATGCAGAATGCAAAGGTAAAGGGACCCCTGACTATTAGGTCCAGTCATGGCCGACTCTGGGGTTGTGGCGCTCATCTCGCTTTCCTGGCCGAGGGAGCCGGCGTATAGCTTCTGGGTCATGTGGCCAGCATGACTAAGTCGCTTCTGGCGAACCAGAGCAGCGCATGGAAACTGTTAACCTTCCTGCCAGAGCGGTACCTATTTATCTACTTGCACTTTCATGTGCTTTCGAACTGCTAGGTTGGCAGGAGCAGGGACCGAGCAACGGGAGCTCACCCCGTCGTGGGGATTCGAACCGCCGACCTTCTGATCGGCAAGTCCTAGGCTATGTGGTTTAACCCGCAGCGCCACCCGCGTCCCTCTGAGTTAGTAGAAGGTAGCTTTCTCTGTTGCTATGTTTGCTTTCGCATAACATCTAGGGTGGACATGAGCTTCTGAACATCACCAAATCTTGTGAAAACAAATTCCATAAATTGGCTATTACGCATCGTGTGAAGAACTGCTTCTGTCTGCCTGCATATAACTGAGTGCTAATATATTTCCTGGCCTGTACAGGCAGTCCCAGGAACTGCTGCGGGTTGTACCTGCAACTGCACATTTCCAGGCACAATGCTTGTTTGCACAAGTGTTTGCCCCGGGAAAACGGGCTGTGCTTTTCTGGAGAAAGAAAGAAAGAAGAAAAACCCAGATTGCATCAACCAGCCCTTGGTCTCTGCAGAAACAGCTCCCAAACCTCCAACACCAAGAAAAAACACTGATTCTTTGAAGTTAGCCCTCTCTCCTTTCATCCCAGCCCCTTCAGGGCAGGGGGGGAAAGAGAGAAAATTGAGCCTCTCCAGACACAGAGCCTGATTCTGCTTGAGCAACGAGCGCAGCCACATCCCGTCAGATAACCACAACTTTGGCAGCCTGGCCGTGGCTGCCTTGTATCAAAAGCTTTCTCTCCCTCCTTGCGGCAGATGAAGAATGAGAGGCTCTGCTGCGCTGTTCAGAAATTAGAGTGGAGAAGATGTGTGGTCCTTTTGCCGTTCGCCACAAGCCTTGTCCCCCGGGGAAAGGCCCTGGGGTGGGGCGGGAAGAGCCTTGGCACTCCCTGCGTTTGACCTCCTGCCCCAGTGACGTGTCACCTAGCGGCATGTTTGGGCTCAGCTCTGCGATACCTGATCCCGTTCCTAGAGCAATAATCCGCCAACGAATTTGGGATGTGGAACTGCAATGCCAGGTGAGCAAGATGAATAAACACCCCGGAGACGCTTGAGAGTCCCATGAACTGCAAGAAGATCAAACCGATCCATTCTGAAGGAAATCATCCCTGAGTGCTCACTGGAAGGACAGATCCTGAAGCTGAGGCTCCAATACTTTGGCCACCTCATGAGAAGCACGTGTCTGGCGTGCCTGGCGTGCTCTGGTCCATGGGGTCATGAAGAGTCAGACACGACTAAACGACTAAACAACACATAAAAGATAATGGGAGAGGATTTACCCCAGCAAATTATTTGTCAAAATTTTTTGTTGTTGTTGTTTAGTCGTTTAGTCATGTCCGACTCTTCATGACCCCATGGACCAGAGCATGCCAGGCACTCCTGTCTTCCACTGCCTCCCGCAGTTTGGTCAAACACTGTCCAACCATCTCATCCTCTGTCGTCCCCTTCTCCTTGTGCCCTCCATCTTTCCCAACATCAGAGTCTTTTCCAGGGAGTCTTCTCTTCTCATGAGGTGGCCAAAGTCTTGGAGCCTCAGCTTCAGGATCTGTCCTTCCAGTGAGCCCTCAGGGCTGAATTCTTTCAGAATGGATCGGTTTGATCTTCTTGCAGTTCATGGGACTCTCAAGAGTCTCCTCCAGCACCATAATTCAAAAGCACCAATTTTTCGGCGATCAGCCTTCTTGATGGTCCAGCTCTCACTTCCATATATCACTACTGGGAAAACCATAGCTTTAACTAGACGGGCCTTTGTCGGCAAGGTGATGTCTCTGCTTTTCAAGATGCTGTCTAGGTTTGTCATTGCATTTGTCAAAATTACCTAAATACCTAAATACAGACGGTCATTTACCCTCGCTAGATTCAACATGCTGCCATCTGCAGGGCAGATTTGAGGGTAAACCATACGCAGAACGAATCTGCCCCTGCGGCTTGATGGAGGTAGAAACTGTCTCTCATGCCTTGTTATGCTGCCGTTTCTACGGGGATATATGCTCGGTATTTATTACCGCTGCTATGCAAAAATCTCCAAATGAGTCCTAACTTCAATGTCTAAAATCCCTGGTAGAGGACAAGGACCCTGAGATCACATTAAGGGTAGCCAAATTCTGTGTGATTGCCATAAAACAAGCTGTGCTGTCATAATGATTAAGGCCTTAAATGATAATTTTAGGTTTTATGTTAGTGACTAAGTTTTAATTTATATATTTTTTAACTGTTGCTATATCTGTATTGTCCCTGTTATACCTAACTGCAAATTCAAATGTATCCCTATCGTGTTTTATGACTTCCTTGATATTGTATGTGGGCTGGGACTGGTCTGTGACCGAAATTATAAAATTCAAATTCTGATCCCGTTCTAAAGATCGTAAGGACGCAAGAATTGCCTTTCTGGATCAGACGGGAGGTGCTTGCAGGATTCCGTCGCCAGCAGAGAGCAAGATGCTTCCTGCTGGATCAGGCCGGCAGATGCTGCAATGGGAAACCTTGCAAGCAGGATTCGAACGCAGGAGCATCTCTCCCCTCTTGTGGTCTCCAGCAACTGGCTTTCAGAAGCATTGCTTCCTCCAACTGTGGAGGCAGAGGATCGTCGTCATGGCTGGTAGATCACTCCATGGGAGCAAGCGCAACATTCCTTGATTTCCTAGAGTGGGCATGCAAAGGGGATGTTTGGTCCAGCCAGTCGAAACTTCCTTGTTCCTCCCTGGGCTGGAGCATCCTTCCTTTTGCATGTGACTAGAAGTGGGTGTGACCTTACCTGTCCAGCTAACAAAAGGACAAAGCACACAGCCCTCCTCCCTCTCTTTTACTTCCTCCGTCGTTGGACCAGCAGCTTTTTAGCTAGAGATGCTCTGCTGGCTTTCAGCCAAAAGAGGACAAAAGGACTGTCCACATATGAGATAGACCCATATGTGTATATTTTGTAACTAAGTCTGCCTTCAGGGAGCCAACTGTGAACTGATGATGTGAGTAAACTTCTTTTACATACTTTACACAAGACTGTGGTGTGTTAATTCTTTTAAGAGGGATATGTTGTTGTTTAGTCGTTTAGTCGTGTCCGACTCTTCGTGACCCCCTGGACCAGAGCACGCCAGGCACTCCTGTCTTCCACTGCCTCCCGCAGTTTGGTCAAACTCATGCTGGTAGCTTCGAGAACACTATCCAACCATCTCGTCCTCTGTCGTCCCCTTCTCCTTGTGCCCTCCATCTTTCCCAACATCAGGGTCTTTTCCAGGGAGTCTTCTCTTCTCATGAGGTGGCCAAAGTCTTGGAGCCTCAGCTTCAAGATCTGTCCTTCCAGTGAGCACTCAGGGCTGATTTCCTTCAGAATGGATAGGTCTGACCTTCTTGCAGTCCGTGGGACTCTCAAGAGTCTCCTCCAGCACCATAATTCAAAAGCATCCATTCTTCGGCTATCAGCCTTCTTTAGGGTCCAGCTCTCACTTCCATACATCACTACTGGGAAAACCATAGCTTTAACTATACGGGCCTTTGTTGGCAAGGTGATGTCTCTGCTTTTTAAGATGCTGTTTTAAAAAAAGGGATATAAAGGGGACTTACCAGGAATCTAATATTGAGAGGCTTGAACAAGCCTGCAACCAGCTATCTGCTGTGCGTTTAAAAGGGGAATGTGAAACTCTGCTAAGTATAGGAACTTGCTAGCGCAAGTTAGGAAGGATATTAATAAACAATATATCCTCTCCTGCCTCCCTGAACATTCCCACAGTTCCAAAGTTCAGGAGATTGTTGTTGCATTTATATATTACCTTTTCTTCCAAGGAGCTCGAGGCGGTGTACATGGTGCTCCTCCTTCCCATTACACCCTCCCAACAACCCTGCGAGGTAGGTTAAGAGTCTGCGACTGGCCCAAGGCCACCTGGTGAGCTTCAAGGTCGCCCAGGTCATAGTCCAGTGCTCTAACCATTACGCCACGCTGCCTCCCATGGCTGCACACCCCACAGAGAGTCCACAGCCACACTCCAGAGAAAAATCCAAAAATGCAGGCAACTGTATCAGCTATGGGGGACGCTTGGCCCTCCAGATGTTACTGAATGACAACTCCCAGCCACCATGGCTAGAGATTTCACTTGAGGAGCCCACGATTATCAGCAAGCTCTGCTCTATAGGCTTGCCTGAGAGAGAGTCAAAGCTAAATTTCAGAGAGAGAGAGAAGGAGAGAATGAATATTTTAAGAGCATTTCTTGTGGTTCCTTTGGAATAACCACATAATAACTAGATGTATCCAAAGTTCCTTCGCTAGCTGTAATTGTCTCAAGGACGGCGGACATTAGGGCCAAGCTACATTCTTTCTCAGAGCTCCCAGCCTAGTTTTCTTTTTGCAAAAGCGGCCTAATTTGGACGTGCGGCGGAGATGTGATGCTTTGCGTCCTCTGCTGCAGCTCCTGATCTCTCCCACCTTGTCCCCGCACTCCCGGAGCTGCTGTTAGCTGAGGAGCAGAACATCTGGGGCAGGCCTAGGCAAACTCCAGCCCTCCAGATGTTTGGGACTACAATTCCCATCATCCCTAGCTAACAGGACCAGTGGTCAGGGGGAGATTATTTTTTTTATCTGGTGCTGAGGTATCTTCAGAGCAATCCATTATAATCTATTGCTGCCTAACAGGGTGGGCCCACACACACACGAACTTGTTAATCTGTCCGTACTTGGCTACCCTAACTTGGCAGACAGACAGAGAGAAGACCCGAAATGCAGGATAAAACTGTATCAATACAGGTGAAATGCTTCTGGGAGATGATATATAATGAGATGGAAAAAATGTTGAAATATACATTCATAAAGAAACCAGAAGCATTTTTACTGGGCATTGTGGGGAGTGATATAAATATAAAGGAATGTAAGCTGTTTTTATATGCAATAACAGCAGCAAGAATATTACTGGCCCAAAAATGGAAACAAGAAGAATTACTGACGATTGAAGAATGGAGAATGAAATTAATGGACTATGCAGAACTAGATAAACTAACAGGAAGGATTCGAAACCGGCGGGACCATAAATTCACGGAAGACTGGAGTAAATTTACGGGCTACTTGAAAAGTATTTGTGAAGATCAGACGACGTTTGTAGGTTTGCAAGAAGTTTTGTGAGGAGTATTATTGGAAGTATTGCAAAAATGGAGAAGGGGAAGGATGATTTTTTAAGAGATGTAAAGGCAATATAAAGTTAAGAAATGCATAAGAAGTGGTTAAAACGGTGGATCACCAGAGGTGCTGATGGAAGTCTAAAAAGATTGTTTAAGTGATAAGTTTTGTGGTACATTTTATAATTTATATGTTAAAATCTATAAAAATTAAAAAAAAAACTGTTTCAATACAGGACATAGCCTTTCACACTGAAATATGGGACAATCCTGTATTATACAGGACAGGTGGCAACTCTGACTGTAGAGGCAGAGAACAGCCTTTGGGGCTGGAGGCTTGTCCTCCGTGAATTGGTTTAATCTGCTGTTGAAGCCACTCAAGTCACTGACCATCATTGACCCATCACCAAGAGAGTTTCATCGTTAAACTAGGCACTGTGTGAACTTTCTTTAACGTGCCCCGTGTGGAAATGTTGTGGAACGTAGGAGAGGATATGTAGACTAAATATTATCTTTCCTTGGAAGCAAGTTGATGGATTTGTTAGAATCATATAAGTTGAACAATCCTGTCTGGTTTGTCTAGATTGGATTGTTCCTGGTAAATTTCCCCTTTAGTTCCCTCTTAAAAACAGTAATGACACAACAGTCTTCTTTAAGAGTAATGGTGCAGTTTACTTATATTCAGTTCACAGTCGCGTCCCAGAGACAGGCTTTATCTAGCGGTTACAGGTTGACTCGATGGCCCTTGTGGTCTCTTCCAACTCTATGATTCTATGATTCTATGAAATACAGACATAAGATAACACCAAAATAAATAAAGGAAAGGTATGTGAGTGCATGGAAGGTAGCAAGTAGAACTATTTATAACATAGACACATAATGGTTAAACAAGACAAAGTTACAAAACATCAACCCTGTTATATTATATCAGTCATATCTATTCATAGGCTGAGGGGTTCCTTGGATACGTCCCCCCTGCACAAATGTATGAATGAATTTTCACGAGCAATTTCACCAATTGCTGCAGAAACTGGAAGGACAGAACAGAAGAGAAACGGAGGAGAATAATAATAATAATAATAATAATAATAATAATAATAATAATAATAATTTATTTATACCCCGCCCATCTGGCCGGGTTTCCCCAGCCACTCTGGGCGGCTTCCAACAGAATATTAAAATACAATAGTCTATTAAACATTAAAAGCTTCCCTAAACAGGGCTGCCTTCATATGTCCTCTAAAAGTTTGGTAGTTGTTTTTCTCTTATACATCGGGTGGGAGGGCGTTCCACAGGGCAGGTGCCACCACCAAGAAGGCCCTCTGCCTGGTTCCCTGTAACTTGGCTTCTCTCAGCGAGGGAACTGCCAGAAGGCCCTCGGAGCTGGACCTCAGTGTCTGGCAGTGTCTGGTGGAGACGCTCCTTCATGTTAACTGGACCGAGGCCGTTTAGGGCTTTCAAGGTCAGCACCAACACTTTGAATTGTGCTCAGAAACATACTGGGAGCCAATGTAGGTCTTTCAAGACCGATGTTATATGGTCTCGGCGGCTGCTCCTAGTCACCAGTCTAGCTGCCGCATTCTGGATTAGTTGTAGTTTCCGGGTCACCTTCAAAGGTACCCCCACATAGAGCGCATTGCAGTAGTCCAAGCGGGAGATAACCAGAGCATGCACCACTCTGGCGAGACAGTCTGTGGGCAGGTAGAGTCTCAGCCTGCGTACCTGTGATGGCCTGGGATTCAGACCCGGATGCTGAACCTGAGGGATCCCAGCCTGCACAGGATTCCCTGCCTCCAGAACCAGCTGAGCCGGGGCTGGGGCATGAGCCTGAAGGGTCCTCACCTGTGCTGGATCCTCAGGAGCAGACACCAGATGAATCCACTCTGGCTCCGGAGGTGATTGAGGACCCGTTGCCTGCAGGTGCTCCACTCTCAGCCCCGTCAGAGGAAGCAGAGGTTGCCTCTGGATCCAATAACCCTCCAGCCTCTCCTGAGCTGCAGATGCTCAGGGCAGAGAGGCGGAGGGAACTAAGTTCCCGCAGGAGGAGTGCTCGCCTCTAGGCCAGGAGAGGCGAGTCACCTGAGGATCGGGGCTGCCCTATGCCTTGGGGCATGTTAAGTTGTGGGCGAACATAGCAGACGACACAGTGATTCTTCAAACAGCTCTTCTTTATTCAGATGTCAGAACAGAACTAACTGAGGAGCTCAGTCAGCCTGCTTATATAGAGCTCCAGAACAATGTAACTGTTGCCATTTTCTAAAACTATCCAATCACAGAACGTCACTTTTCGATCCTTCATTTGCATACAAAACTCTCCAATCACTGGACGTCGCTTTTCGATCCTTCATTTGCATAACTATCTACAGTATCCCCCTGCTGGCCCAGGGTGAGAACTTCAGTACATAACAGGGCAGATAAAAGCCAGCCAGCCCCAGTCCCAAGTTGCGGGTGCAACATTGTTGGTTGCTAGTTCCTGCCTGAACCCTGTCCTGCTTTCCTGCCTGACCTCCTAACCAGCCCTGGCTCCCTGCTTGCATGCCTGTTCCTGACTTCACCTGACTCCCTGCCCTGTATCCAGCTTCAGCTACTATGGACTGTCTCCACGTTGCACCTTTGACCACGGACCAGACTTGGACCTCGCCTCTCGGGTAACCCATGGGACTAGCACAGTACCAGATGGAGCTGATAAACAGCTGCCTTGGATACAGAATTGCCTGTGCCTCCACGGACAGCTGTAAGTCCAGAATGACTCCCAGGCTGCGCACCTGGTCCTTCAGGAGAGAACTCAGATTGACAGATCTCTTCATCCCTAACTGGACGGCATGTTGTTCACCCTCTGCTCATCCTTCTGTGGAAAAGTCTTTGCTAAAACTGAAATTGCCCTGAGCAAGGTGGAGGCAAGAGTTGGCAGCCGGGTGCTTCTCATCGCCCCACTGTTATGTACTGAGTTGAATAGGATCCAAACTGCAGCAGTCTGATTGGTCCTAGAAAAATAGGATCCAAACTGCAGCAGTCTGATTGGTCCTAGAACAATAGGATTCAGAATGGAGCAGTCTGATTGGTCCTAGAACAATGCAGCGGTATGATTGGTCTGCAGGAGCCACCCAATCCAGCTCCAGATAGAAGTGAATCCACAACCTGATTGGCCTACAGGAGAATTCCGGAATTAGCCAATCACATGCAGCCCATTGTGTAAATAATGTATATAAAGCAGATACTTTGAGGAGACTTTCATTCCCTCCTCACCACTACCAGCTGAATAAAGAGCATGAAATCCACTCTCGACTCTTGAGTATATTTCACCCACGCAGACCTGTCCATCACTCAGGACAAATGTCCCATTTGTTCAGTTTTGTAACTGGCCTTAGCCAGAAAGAGACAGGGCTTTTCTCTTTGGAGACAGGGCTTTCTGTTCCTTATCAATGCCCAGGGAAGATAGAATTCTGGAGCGGCGGCGGGAGGGGGTGGGGCAGAACAAAGAGCCTTTTGTGGCACTTAAAAAAAAACCAACCCAAACGAGCAAATTTATTGTGGCAAGAGCTTTTGTAGGCTCCCTTCTTCAGCTGTGAGTAAGCTTGCGGCATAATAAATCCATTCCGCAAGACTCTTTGTGTTTGTTTTCCTTGCTGCAAAAGACTAAAATGGCAACAGGAGTCCAGAGGAAGGACTTTTCCTGTGTGCGGGTCACACAAGTCTACGGACATTGCTTTTGTTCTCTACCTCTGACTGCTGCACATTTTGATAACTGTGTGAAGTGAATCTCGCCGTCCTTTCCCCTTGGACACTGGGAATATAGACACACACACAATCTACCTGGACAAAAGAAGACTGAGAGGTGATATGATAACCATATTCAAATATCTGAAGGGCTGTCCCATGGAAGATGGAGCGAGCTTGTTTTTTGCTGCAGGGAGGACCCAAACCAATGGGTTCAGATTGCAGAAAAGAAGATTCCAGCTAAAATTTGGAAGAACCTTCTGATTGGAATAGCTGTTCCACAGTGGAATAGATTACCTTAGAAGGTGCTGGGCTCTCCAACAACTGATTGGCCTGCAGGAAAAGACCAATCAGGCTCCAGGAGGAAGTTAATCAGCCTATTAGGCTGGTAGGATCATAGAATGCAACAATTGATTGGCCTGCAGGAAAAGACCAATCAGGCTCCAGGAGGGAAGCAGAATCAGCCAATCAGACGGGACTCAGTGTAAATAATGTATATAAAAGCCTGAGGTTTGGGGGGCAATTCAATCACTGTTTTACAAGATACAATAAAGAGCATGAAATCACTACAGGAATCCGAGTATATTTCAGCTCCGGAGCAAAATCCCATGAAAGAAAAAACCCTTCCCAGAACCTCAGTTTCTCTAGACCCTTTGCTTGAAGTTAGTTCTCCTTGCCTTCCTTCTTCCTGCCACTGTGGTCTTGGCTTCCCTGATCCAGACAAACACAAAAACATCCATTGTTATGCAAGGAGGCTTACGGAAAGCCAGCCAGGGTTGAGTGGGAAAGGATTTGAAGGTGAGGTCACTTCTTAAATGGCTGATTTGTCTTTCGGAGAGAAGGGTTCGTTTCTGAGGTCACGTCTTCTTCACCAAGTTTAGCAAATGCCTTCTCTCTGAACTGTACTCTGATTTGATAACATCTCAATGGCGGTTCCCAGCCCGTCCTCCTTCCCAGAAAAGAGATGGATGTTTCCCAGTACTCTGGCGCAACCTCATCCAGGACCACTGAGCGGGACCACTAACGACAGAGGGAGGGCAAAGGCAGGCAGTTGGGCTTTTCTACCTTCTCATTGTTGCATTATCCTAGCGAAAACCTGCCAGGGACAAGACTCCACTTTCGTGGAGCTCGGATGGTCTGGGCCTGGTCAGTGTGTGGATGGGTGAGTGCCTGGGGGCAAAGAGCGGGTGGAATGGAGTATCCTGTAAAAGGGCAGGGCTGGCTGGAAGCTGGAACAGGAGGACTCTATGGATTTACGAAGGCATCATTTTCTTCTACTCTCTGCTCGGTGCAGCTGGCAGTGCTTCCGTTCCGCTGCAGTTCACCCTCCACCAAAAACGATGCCATTTTTATTGCTGTGGCAAAACTATGTAACCTACATAATTTGTGTAATTAAGCATGTGAGATATGTTGTCATCCTGTTATTCATTTCAACGAGAAGGACAAGCAGTGCACAAGAAGAGACTGCTGGATTCAGGCCAGTGGCCTGTCAAATCCTGTTCTCACAGTGGCCAACCATCATCATCATCATCATCATTTATTTGGCCAAGGCACAGTCTGACCCCCTCTCTCCTGTAATCCTCATAGAACTCTAGCCCAATGGTTGCCATTGAATTTATTCTGAATTGATTTTAGAATGTATTTAATTAATTGACTGTAATTTTATGTACACTGTGCTATTTTCACTATTTTCACTATAATAATAATATTAGTAGTAGTAGTAGTAGTAGTAGTAGTATACCCTGCCTATCTGGCTGGGCTTCCCTAGCCACCCTGGACGGATCCCAACAGAAATGATAATAATAATAAAGCAATAAAGCGTCAAACATTAAAAACATCCCTAAACAGGGCTGCCTTCAGATGTCTTCTAAAAGTCAGATAGTTGTTTATTTCCTTGACATCTGATGGGAGGGCGTTCCACAGGGCGGGCGCCACCACCAAGAAGTCCCTCTACCTGGTTCCCTGTAACCTCACTTCTCGCAGGGAGGGAACCGCCAGAAGGCCCTTGGAACTAGACCTCAGTGTCCGGGCAGAACGATGGGCTGAGGCCATTTAGGGCTTTGAAAGTCAGTACCAACACTTTGAATTGTGCTCAGAAATCTACTGGGAGCCAATGTAGGTCTTTCAGGACCTACAGGTCTCGGTGACCACTTCCAATCACCAGTCTAGCTGCTGCATTCTGGATTAGAAGCCTCCAGTATACCTGAAAGAGCGTCTCCACCCCCATCGTTCTACCCGGACACTGAGGTCCAACTCTGAGGGCCTTCTGGCGGTTCCCTCACTGTGAGAAGCCAAGTTACAGGGAACCAGGCAGAGGGCCTTCTCGGTGGTGGCACCCGCCCTGTGGAACACCTTCCCACCATATATCAAGGAAATAAACAACTATCTGACTTTTAGAAGACATCTGAAGGCAGCCCTCTTTAGGAAACTTTTAATGTTTAACAAACTACTGTATTTTAATACTTTGTTGGAAGCCACCCAGAGTGGCTGGGGAAACCCAGCCAGATGGGCGGGGTATAAGTAATAAATTATTATTATTATTGTTGTTGTTGTTGTTGTTGTTATTGTGTGTTCTTGTCTCGTGAACCTTGGTTTGCTTTAACCACGCCTTGGCATAATGTGTACTGTCAGGGAACTGACATTGGAGCTAGAGGCGGAGGGAAGGCTCTCCAATGATGCTGGAGAAGGGCCCAGCAGGGAGAGAGGCAGCTCAGCAGATGGGGAAGCAATTCAGTGCAACACCAGGAATAAGGAGGGGCAGATGGGGGAATCGGCGAGAGGGCTCCCAGACTCTTCACCGGACACCAGAAGACTTCCGCGCAGAGAAAGTAGGAGGAGACTGGGTGTCAAACAACTTTTATGTTGGAAAAGGCTTAAGAAACGCCCACTGACGGATTCTGCTAGCGACTGAGGCAGCCACGAATTGAAGGGCTGTCCAGACAGAAAGGTTTAACAAGGCAACATAGCCAGGAGAGGCAGCAACTTACGCACGAGCAACCCCATACCATTATATGTACCGTTCCTCAACCATGGTTTGCTTGGCCAACCCACACCAGATGCTAGTCAAACTGCAAGGACAAGAGCGTATAAAAAAAGAGCTGCTGGATCAGGGCGAAGGTCCATCTCCTCCAGCATCCTCACAGAGGCCAAGCAGATTCCTGTAGGAGACCAGGAACTGGATCTGGGCACAAGATCACTCTCTCCTTCTGTTGTTTCTAGCGACTGGCATTCAGAAGCATTGCTGATTCCAACTGTGGAGGCAGAGAAGAGCCATTACGACAAGAATTATGGACTGACAGATATGTATAGTTAGAGAAGAAGCTATTCCCTGAAATCCTGCCTCTTGCAGTCTGATAAACAACGTCTCCTTCAGATAACAACCCTTTCTGGAGAAGGCCCTTTTCAAAAGCGGACTGCTCAACAACATTATTTTATATAACAACAATAACAGAATATTTCTGATACCCCATCCATCTGATTCTGTCACCCCAGCCAATCTGGGCAGCTTCCAACAAAATACAAAGGGACAAAACAAAACATCAAACACAAAGAGCTTCCCAAAACAGGGCTGCCTTCTAAAAGTCAGATAGTTGTTTATTTCCTTGACATCTGAAGGGAGGACGTTCAACAGGAAGGGCTCCACTGCCGAAAAGGCCCTCTGCCTGGTTCCCATGTAAGCTCCCTTCTCACAGGGAGGGAAGGCCCTTGGAGCTGGACCTCAGGGTCTGGGCTGAATGATGGGGGTGGAGATGCTCCTTCAGGTCTACTGGGCCGAGGCTATTACAGTGGTACCGCGGGTTACATACGCTTCAGGTTACATACACTTCAGGTTACATACGTTTCAGGTTACAGACTCCGCTAACCCAGAAATAGTACCTCGGGTTAAGAACTTTGCTTCAGGATGAGAACAGAAATCGTGCAGCGGCGGCGCAGCAGCGGCGCAGCGGCGGCAGCAGGAGGCCCCATTAGCTAAAGTGGTTCTTATGTACTGAAGTTCTACCCCTGGGCCAGCAGGGGGATACTGTAGATAGTTATGCAAATGAAGGATCGAAAGTGACATTCAGTGATTGGATAGCTTTAGAAAGATGCTACAGTAACGTTGTAATGGAGCTCTATATAAGCAGGCTGACTGAGCCCTTCAGTTCAGTTCTGTTCTGGCCTCTGAATAAAGAAGAGCTGTTTGAAGAATCGCTATGTCGTCTGATATGTTCACCCACAACTTAACAGTGGTGCTTGAAGTTAAGAACAGTTTCAGGTTAAGAACAGACCTCTGGAACGAATTAAGTACTTAACCTGAGGTACCACTGTATGGCTTTAAAGATCAGCAGCAACACCAGAGTGCCTTCCGTCAGCTTCGGTTGGTGGCCCAGCTACGCCCCTATCTGGACAGGGATAGCCTAGCTACTGTTGTCTATGCTCTGTTAACTTCAAGGTTAGATTACTGCAATGCGTTCTACGTAGGGCTGCCTCTGAAGACGGTTCGGAAACTTCATCTAGTGCAGAATTCAGTGGCCAGGTTGCTCACCGGAGCAAGACGGTCTGAGCACATTATACTGATCCTGGTCCGACTGCACTGGCTACTGATTAGTTTCCGGGCCCAGTTCAGAGTGCTGGTTTTGACCCATAAAGCCTTAAACAGCTCAGGACCACAATACCTCAAGGACCGCCTCTTTCCATATGAACTACCCGAACCCTGAGATCATCTTCTGAGGCCCTCCTTCATGTGCCTCCTCCTCAAGAGGTCCGGAAGGTGGCAACACTTTGAATTGGTCTCTGAAACATACTGGGAGCTGATGTAGGTCTTTGTTATGCAGTGGTACCTCAGGTTACATACGCTTCAGGTTACAGACTCCACTAACCCAGAAATAGTGCTTCGGGTTAAGAACTTTGCTTCAGGATGAGAACACAAATCATGTTCCGGTGGCGCAGTGGCAGCGGGAGGCCCCATTAGCTAAAGTGGTGCTTCAGGTTAAGAACAGTTTCAGGTTAAGAACGGACCTCCAGAACGAATTAAGTACTTAACCCGAGGTACCACTGTATATGTCAAAGAATGTATATACAGTCATACCTCATGTTACAGACGCTTCAGGTTACGTGTTTTCGGGTTACGGACCGCGGGAACCTGGAAGTACCGGAATGGGTTACTTCCAGGTTTTGCTGCTCGCGCATGCGCAGAAGCGCTAAATCGCGTCCTAGAACAATAGGATCCAGAATGCAGCAGTCTGATTGGTCCTAGAACAATAGGATTCAGAATACAGCAGTCTGATTGGTCCTATAACAATAGGATCCAGAATGCAGCAGTCTGATTGGTCCTAGAACAATAGGATCCAGAATGCAGCAGTCTGATTGGTCCTATAACAATAGGATCCAGAATGCAGCAGTCTGATTGGTCCTAGAACAATAGGATCCAGAATGCAGCAGTCTGATTGGTCCTAGAACAATAGGATTCAGAATGCAGCAGTCTGATTGGTCCTATAACAATAGGATCCAGAATGCAGCAGTCTGATTGGTCCTAGAACAATAGGATCCAGAATACAGCAGTCTGATTGGTCCTAGAACAATAGGATTCAGAATACAGCAGTCTGATTGGTCCTAGAACAATAGGATTCAGAATGCAGCAGTCTGATTGGTCCTAGAACAATAGGATCCAGAATGCAGCAGTCTGATTGGTCCTAGAACAATAGGATCCAGAATGCAGCAGTCTGATTGGTCCTAGAACAATAGGACCCAGAATGCAGCAGTCTGATTGGTCCACAGGAGCCACCCAATCTAGCTCCAGGTGGAAGTGAAGCCACAACCTGATTGGCCTACAGGAGTATTCCGGAATTAGCCAATCACATGGGCCCCATTGTGTAAATAATGTATTTAAGCAGACATTCTGGGGGAACTTCCGTTCCTCCTCACCACTATGAGCTGAATAAAGAGCTCTGAGTATATTCCACTCTCGACTCTATTTCAATGGTCCAGTCTGGTTTGGAGACGAAGAAGCTGAGGAACAGAGAGCAGGGAGACTGTAAGTTGCCCATCAGCAGTGAGAAAAGTCCTATGAAAGTAGGAAAACAAAAGCAAAAAGCAGTAGAGCAGATAAAAAAGGTTTTATTGATCCAATATAACAGGCGAAGAGATACCAAGAGAGGATAAAAGACTTTTTATGTATGCAATGGCGGCAGCAAGAATGCTACTAGCCCAGAGATGGAAGGAAGGAGAAGCACCAAGAAAAGACAAAACTGAGGCGGAGATGGAAAAACTGACGGGGAAGATCAGAAACCAGGAAGATCAAGTATTTTCTAAGGACTGGAGCAGATTTTTAATTTATTTAAAAGACCGCTGTAAACAGTTAAAATCGCTGGCAGGGGTGTAATGACACATGTAATGTGGTACTATGCTACTATGTAATTGTGGATATGTAAAAGATGTATGGTATTACTATGGTAATTGTGAATATGTAAAAGATGGCACTGCAGACTCAACCACTGAGCCTAAGGCTTTGCTGATCAGAAGGTCGGCGGTTTGAATCCCCACAACTGGGTGAGCTCCCGTTGCTCTGTCCCAGCTCCTGCCAACCTAGCAGTTCAAAAGCACATCAACGTGCAAGTAGATAAATAGGTACCGCTCTGGCGGGAAGGTAAACGGCGTTTCCATGCACTGCTCTGGTTCGCCAGAAGCGGCTTAGTCATGCTGGCCACATGACCCGGAAGCTGTACACCAGCTCTCTTGGCCAATAAAGCGAGATGAGCGCCGCAACCCCAGAGTCGGCCACGACTGGACCTAATGGTCAGGGGTCCCTTTACCTTTAACAGATGGACAATGGTAAAAGATGCAGTAAATTTAATCTTAAATATGGAACCCACGAGGGAGGGAAGGAGGTCCGAAGGTTCAAAAGAACCTTTTACTTTAATGTTTGAAATGTCTAAAGTCAAAATGTATAAAATTGTGATAAGCCCATGAAAAGGAAAAAGGAAAAAAGACCCATGTTGGGAGGAAAAATTCCTGTATTGCAGAGGGTTGTCCATTGGTCATCCAACTGTACAATTCTATGATTCTGTGTATGATCCATTTCGGCCCTGCTGGGAAGCTGTCTGGAGAAAGCGTTTCCCAAGAAATCTTGAAAACGAGGTTTCTTGTTGACTTTGGACCGTGGTTCATTTCCACGTCAGTGGCACGTCATCAAAGGAAGAGAAAGGTGTTGGTTCGGTGGGAATGCCTGCTGGATATTGGGAGAGGAATTATTGCAAGTGACTCAGGTCATTGTCAGTACAACAGGGTGTGTTTTGTGTGTAGGCGGCAATAAGCGAGATGTAAAGTAATCACTCATCTCCGTAAAGAGAAGCAGCACTTCTCGGACAAGTTTCTCTGGAAAAGTTACCTAGAATCACAAGCCCTCCAGCCCTGCGGCACATCTTGTTCTGAGGAAGCCCAAATTCCTTTGGGAGGAAGAGATAAACAACGAGGACACAGGGACATAAAACGATAACGTCGATTTAGCCAGTAAAGGTCTTAATTGTGTTTTTGTTGGGAGCAGAAAAAATGGTTATGTCACAAGGAGGAACGGCTGCAGACTTTTCGCACGTGGCTTAAGAATGTGTGTGTGTGGGGGGGTGTTTAAGAACGAAAAATGAGCCATTCAGGGACAGATTGTGATGTGGGGCTCGTCTTGTCCAGCAGCCTGTTTGCAGAAGTGGCACCCCCAGGACAGGTGTCCCGCAACAGCCCGCAAGTGGCGCACAGAGCATGCGAAACTTGCACAAAGCATGCAAAACTTGAACCACTGGCATATTTGTTGCGGTTGTGCTGCCTTCTTCATGGCACAGTTTCTGTGCTAGTCCCGTGGGTTAACCGAGAGGCGAGGTCCTAGTCCAGTCCATGGTCAAAGGTGCACAAGGAGGCAGTCCATAGAAGCTGTAGCTGAAGTCAGGAGCAGGGAACCAGGTCTGGGCAGGAGCTCCAGCAGGAAAGCAGGACAGGGTTCAGACAGGAACTGGCAATCAGCAATGTTGCTCCCGCAACTTGGGACTGGGGCTGGCTGGCTTTTATCTGCCCCGAGGCATGAGGCGGCCCCGATCCTCAGGTGACTCGCCTCTCCTGGCCTGGAGGCGAGCACTCCTCCTGCGGGAACTTAGTTCCCTCCGCCTCTCTGCCCTGAGCCTCTGCAGCTCAGGAGAGGCTGGAGGGTTACTGGACCCAGAGGCAACCTCAGCTTCCCCTGATGGGGCTGAGAGTGGAGCACCTGCAGGCAATGGGTCCTCCATCACCTCAGGAGCCAGAGCAGGCTCAGCTGGTGCCTGCACCTGAGGATCCAGCACAGGTGAGGACCCTTCAGGCTCATGCCCCAGCCCCGGCTCAGCAGGTTCTGGAGGCGGGGAATCCTTTGCAGGCTGGGATTCCTCAGGTTCAGCATCCGAATCTGAATCCCAGGCCATCACAGTTTCACTCTTGAGGCTGCATCTAACATTAACCTCTGACCTTTCATAAAGCAGTGATTATGGCTCCACACAAAGAAAATGGTAGAGTTACACAGCTGTGAATTCATTCATTCATTCATTTTCTTAGCTATCTTCCCTGTTCCCTTTCAGCAACAGCTTATCCAATGCTAGAACAAATAAAACAGTTACAAGCATGAAACAAGGGTTGCTGAGTTACATTCAAGGCATTGCCTTGAATAAAGAATAACTTCAACAGGGACAATCTCAGATTTACAGTAGCCACCCTGGTTTCTGATTTGATCCTGGATTTTCCCGCTTTCCCTTTGTTTAGTTGTTTATTTGTGTCCGACTCTTCGCGACCCCATGGACCAGAGCACGCCAGGCACTCCTGTCTTCCACTGCCTCCTGCAGTTTGGTCCAACTCATGCTGGTAGCTTCAAGAACACCATCCAACCATCTCATCCTCTGTCGTCCGCTTCTCCTTGCACCCTCCATCTTTCCCAACATCAGGGTCTTTTCCAGGGAGTCTTCTCTTCTCATGAGGTAGCCAAAGTATTGGAGCTTCAGCTTCAGGATCTGTCCTTCCAGTGAGCACTCAGGGCTGATTTCCTTCAGAATGGAGAGGTTTGATCTTCTTGCAGTCCATGGGACTCTCAAGAGTCTCCTCCAGCACCAGAATTCAAAAGCATCCATTCTTCGGCGATCAGCCTTCTTTAGGGTCCAGCTCTCACTTCCATACATCACTACTGGGAATCCCCGCGATGGGGTGAGCTCCCGTTGCTCGGTCCCTGCTCCTGCCAACCTAGCAGTTCAAAAGCACATCAAAGTGCAAGTAGATAAATAGGTACCGCTCCGACAGGAAGGTAAACAGCATTTCCATGCGCTGCTCTGGTTCGCCAGAAGTGGCTTAGTCCTGCTGGCCACATGACCTGGAAGCTGTACGCTGGCTCCCTCGGCCAATAAAGCGAGATGAGCGCCTCAACCCCAGAGTCGGTCACGACTGGACCTAATGGTCAGGGGTCCCTTTACCTTTACCTTACGTAAGAAGAAGAAGAAGAAGAAGAAACATACTTGGCGTGTTCTGTTGTACGGTCAGGTGCAGCAGCCTTGGGATCTACGAAAGCAGAACCCGGGTCTCTCTTCCCTGCTAGCTTGGGCACGAGGAGGAAACGAACGCTCTCTAAATAGCCACTTGGGAGGAAATTCTGCACATGAGATCTGCCCAGCCGTCGTACGCCTGCTCAGTATGGAGCAGCGGCCCCTCCAAGCTGCTATGCCAAATTTGGAATGTACCGAGTGTTGCCACGGAAGTCCCTGCTTTGCCAAAAACAATCTGGAAGGTCACAGTCGAGTCCCCAGAATGGAAAGAGCTGGGTTTGACTCCTCTTAACACCACACACACACACACACACACCCCGCAACCATGTTCACCGGAGAAAATAACGACATGTTTGAAACCCGAGGGTTGGCGCACTGATCAAATGTGGTCAGCTGTCTACCAATTATTTGGTTGCGGTTAATTGTCAAATGAGCTATGAAACCGAGAACGCTGCTGGGTCAAGTCGAAGCTTTCGTTTACGATGAAAAACCAGCTTTAAAATATTACTTAGCTTTATTTCTGTTTCTGTTCCCATTAAAGAAAAATTAACTGTAGGTAGACACTGGTGTTGCAGGATAAAAACATGGGAGGGGAAGCTCAGGTCTATGGGGCAAATGTGGCCCTCCATGCTTCTCTGTTTGGCCCTTGGGTTGCTCCCCAGGCCACACACCCCAGGGCTTTGCTTTGCACCCTCCTTGATCGTTTTTGCCTAGCTAGAATTTGCCCTTAAATTCTGAATATGCCTCTTGCTTCTCTGGAGGGCAGAGAGGGGCGCATAAGTCTACATAGAAACTACCCTACTGTACAAAGCTGTAATTTACATTAATTACTCTGCGCCCTCTTCCCTTTGGCCTCACCCACCGACATGTGGCCCCTGGAAAATTGTCCAGAAGGGAAGGTGGCCCTCAGAATCGAAAGGTTCCTTTTTAACCAGGCCTTTGGTTGACATGATCAACATCCTATACCCTTTTAAAATGTGGGTCTTTTCGGGGGGGTGTTGTTGCCGGAACCCCCCCCCAATCATTCAGTTTGTACAAACTCGACACACACACACACTCACACACGACATACCGTATTTTTCGTTCTATAGGGCGCACCGGCCCATAGGACGCACCTCGTTTTTTGGGGGGGGAAATGAATAAAAAAAATTATTCCCCCCCCGCCGCGGCTGCCACCCCAAGCCTCCGGAGGGCTCCCCGTGCTTCGGGCGACAGGCTGCCGCCCCAAGCCTCGCGCGCTCGGCGGGACCTCCTGCCGGGCGCGCAAGGCTTGCAGACACTCGCCCGAAGCACGGGGAGCCCTCCGGAGGGCTCCCCGTGCTTCGGGCGACAGGCTGCCGCCCCAAGCCTCGCGCGCTCGGCGGGACCTCCTGCCGGGCACGCAAGGCTTGCAGACACTCGCCGGAAGCACGGGGAGCCCTCCGGAGGGCTCCCCGTGCTTCGGGCGACAGGCTGCCGCCCCAAGCCTCGTGCACTCGGCGGGACCTCCTGCCGGGCGCGCAAGGCTTGCAGACACTCGCCCGAAGCACGGGGAGCCCTCCGGAGGGCTCCCCGTGCTTCGGGCGACAAGCTGCCGCCCGAAGCCTCGCGCGCTCGGCGGGACCTCCTGCCGGGCGCGCAAGGCTTGCAGACACTCCCCCGAAGCATGGGGAGCCCTCCGGAGGGCTCCCCGTGCTTCGGGCGACAGGCTGCTGCCCCAAGCCTCGCGCGCTCAGCGGGACCTCCTGCCGGGCGCGCAAGGCTTGCGGACACTCGCCGGGGCTGCAGGCTACTGCCTGCAAGCCTTGTGAGCCCGCGGGAACTCCCACCGGGCTTGCAAGGCTTGCGGATAGCTTCCTGAAGCCTGGAGAGCGAGAGGGGTCGGTGCGCACCGATGCCTCTCGCTCTCCAGGCTTCAGCGAAAGCCTGCATTCGCTCCATAGGACGCACACACATTTCCCCTTCATTTTTGGAGGGGAAAAAGTGCGTCCTATGGAGCGAAAAATACGGTACGTGATGTTTCTGTTATAAATTCACAGAAAATCAACCGTACATCGGATCTACTGCAGTCCACTTTTATTTTGCTCCATGAAGGAAGGACTATCAAAAGGTGATGGTTTGATACAGGACAGCCATAATCCCTTGAGTGTACGCAGGAGCCCTACCCAGTTGGCATGCCAACCTTGATGGTCCTAGACAGAAGACCATCAAGATCACAAAGAACTTGCATATGGGAGTGGATTCAACACGGACTGGAACAAAGGACAGCGATCAGCTCTTCCCTCTGGGGGCAGGAAACTGCCAGCTCCCCTTTGTCCTCTGGAAAATACTCATGGGGAGGGGGAAAGGAGGAACCAGCCAGGTGACAAGATACTCAGGTTACCTCCACAAACCCCTCTCGCAACCCCTCCTTTTCGTGATGTATCTATGATGTAGTCGTGATATAGTTCTAGGGGTGTAGCTTGGGGGATTAGTAGCTAATAAAAGTTGGGGTCTTCTTTTGTTCTGGGCTTCCATCTTGTTTCACCTGGTGGCGGGTGGGAGTCCTGTTGCAACAGTCTTCAATAAAGACCAAGCCTACTGGCTGCTGTTTTGTTCTGCTATTCCTGGCTGGTGTCCTTGTTTTTTGTCTAAGTGAGCCCTCAGATTTATCCATTAACAGTGTAATTAGGTTGTTGTTTTTATTCTGCTTATATATATTGTGATCTTTTCTGTGAACCGCCCTGAGACCTCCAGGTATAGGGCGGTACATAAATTCAATAAATAATAATAATATATTTAAAAATCTGAGCCTTGTGGTGTCCTACCTGCCCCATAACATGACACCCAAAGGGTGGGGCTGGCTGAGAAATAACCAATTCATTAATCGCTGCTGAGGCGTCCCACAATTATCAGTCCTCGGAAGATGATGCTGATACCTCTCCAGCTGTTGCCATTGGTCGCGGACCACCTGATGATGTCACAAAATGACATGCCCTCCCCCCGTGACATCACTGTCTCAGGCTTGGGCCCTGAAATCTCAGGTTCTGGGGTGCTCCCGACCTGACCACCCTAAATATATACCCAGGGCTGGATTTAGGTTTGATGAGGCCCTAAGCTACTGAAGGTAATGGGGCCCTTTATACGTCCAGCTGTCCTTTGCCAACAACAAATGGTCACTGTTTTTTGTGTTGAATATATGCTAGATGGTAATTTATGGACCTAATAGGTATCTCAAGCCATTTGCACATAACAAAATATGTATTCTATCATAGGAATTATTGGACGGAAATACAGTTAAGAAGAAGTATATTAATAGTGAAATAATTATTAAGCTCTAACTTAAAATGGCTTTTTATTCCTAACAAACTTAATAACGCAAAGACATTGGCATTTGGCAATAACAAAAGTTCCTTTAGGAGCACAATTTACAAAGGCTCATAATCTAGTCTCTAGAAACTTGCTATAACATGAAATAATAGCAAACCAGTGATATTTTAGGGAGCAGGCTAGTAGGCAGGGACCATGGCTTATATCACAGGAGCCTAAACAACACAAAACACTGTTGCTGTATGTAGGTTATATTTTATTTGCTTTTTATCTTATATTTTGGAAATGTACATCCAGTGGTTTTTTCCCCTTTAATTTTTTTTGGGGGGGGGCAAGAGAGTGGGGCCCTAAGCTATACGTATAAGCTTGTTTAGCTTATACGTAAATCCAGCACTGAGCTCCTTCTGCGGATGAGCAGCCCTCCATCGTCACATCTGGTGGGAAGAGAATGTTTGCTGAACTACTGAAATATTCGTCTTGAGCAAAGAGGGATGCGGAAGGAAGCTTCACACCATGAATACCCGTTCAGTATTTGACACGCTGAAATATATTTGGAGTCGAGTGTGAATTTCATGCTCTTTATTCAGCTCATAGTAGCAAATGAATGAAACTTTCCCCAAAACGCCTAGCTATATATACATTATTTACACAATGGGCCCCGCGTGATTGGCTAATTCTGGGCTGCTCCTGGAGGCCAATCAGGTTGCGGATTCACCTCCTCCAGGAGCCTGATTGGCTGCTCCTACAGGCCAATCAGATCGCTGATTCACTTCTACCTGGAGCTGGATTGGGTGGCTCCTGCAGACCAATCAGACTGCTGCATTCTGGATCCTATTGTTCAAGGATTCAGCTCAGTACATAACACACGCCATTATGGAGAGGTGGAAAAGGACCCAGCCAGCCTTGGGTTTGTCAAGTTGGGGAAGGCTTGTAACCAAGGGGGGGGGGGAGGAGGAGGAAAGACGCCATTTCAGATTGCAGCCAAAAAGGCATAGAGAGTCTGCAAAGTTTCAAGGTCTGCTCTGGGATGTTTTCAAGATGCAAACTGCCAAAATGAAAAATAATAAAAAGTAAGCAATGCGCTTTTAAGGACATTTGTTGTGGTTCCTTTTTTTTTATACCTCCTAATAACCAACCATGTTGTCAACACAGATTGAACTGTCTGCTGATCAAAGCGAAGGGATTTCTGCAGTTCCGAATGGATTTTTGTCCATCCATTCTTGCAATGAGAGCAATATATCATAATTTACGACAAGTGTCATTAATGCTATCCATAATGAATTTTTTAAAAAAATGTTTTAAAGTACTTCCTCAAAAAAATATCAGAGTCCTTTCTGTTGGGGATAATTCAGACTGAAATTCCCAGGTGTCAAAAAAGGTTATTTATGTATGACACTAATGTGACCTGTGTTTTGTTAGCCCAAAAATGGAAAACAAGCAAGGTCCCAACTAAAGAATAATGGCAACTTAAGGTAACAGAATTTGCGCAGCTTACAGATTTAACATACAGAATAAGAGAACAAGAAGGACATATGTTTAGAGAAGACTGGGAAACGTTTATTGAATATATAGGAAATAATTGTGTGCAGCTGAAAACGCTGGCAGCATTAAGATAAATTCAACATTGTAAATAAATTTTGATGGATGCAATAATGGAATACTGAATGGTATAGTTTTTGTAAACTATTCAGGGATTTATGATATGTAAAATGAACCACGGAAAGAGAAGAATGGAAGTCAGTGGTATCTTAAGGATGTAAAAATGAGTACTTTAAATTGTAAAACAGAAAATTTAATAAAAATTATATACAAAAAAGTGCCATTAACTCTAATATTAAATGGATGGTATGTTAGAAATTCAAGAGAATCTTCAGAAATCAAGTTGCCCCAAGAAGGAAAAATAAAATGCCCATTTCCAGGGCTGATCATAGAAAATTGGAATGGTTTGGGGGAAGGGGGCGTGCAATGTAGCTGAAAGAGGTGGAGAAATCGGGCAGAGAAAAGCTTTTCCTCTCTCTTCATGGAGCTGAGTGCTGAAATATTCAGGACAGATGAATCAAGCCCTTCTTCATGCAGTGCATAGTTAAACTACGGAACCATAGCTGTCAATGTTTCCTTTTTTTAAAGGGAAATTCCCTTATTCCGTATAGGATGCCTTGCAAGAAAAGGGAAAAGTTGACAGCTATGTATGGAATTCACCTCCCAGGAGGCCTGGAGGGCGGCCAACTCGGTTTTGCCCTTTTTCTCCAAAGAACTCAAGGCAAGTGCTTCTCCGCCGCCTCATTAATCCCCCCAACAACCCTGTGAGGTAGGGTAGGCTGTGAGAGGCAGTGAATAGACAGAAGTGCTGTTCTTGGGGGACAGAGGGCGGGCGGGTGTGGAGGACTCCCTGGTCCTGATTGGGGTGACTGTGACCCCAAAGGACGAGGTGCGCAGCCTGGGAGTCATTTTGGACTCACAGCTGTCCATGGAGGCACAGGTCAATTCTGTGTCCAGGGCGGCTGTCTACCAGCTCCATCCGGCACGCAGGATGAGACCCTACCTGCCCGCGGACTGCCTTGCCAGAGTGGTGCATGCTCTGGTTATCTCCCGCTTGGACTACTGCCATGCGCTCTATGTGGGGGTACCTTTGAAGGTGACCCGGAAACTGCAATTAATCCAGAATGCGGCAGTTAGACTGGTGACTGGGAGAGGCCACCGAGACCATATAACACCAGTCCTGAAAGATCTTCATTGGCTCCCAGTATGTTTCCAAGCACAATTCAAAGTGTTGGTGCTGACCTTGAAAGCCCTAAAACGGCCTTGGTCCTGAAGGAGCGTCTCCATCCCCATCATCCAGCCTGGGCACTGAGGTCCAGCTCCGAGGGCCTTCTGGCAGTTCCCTCACTGCAAGAAGTGAGGTTACAGGGAACCAGGCAGAGGGCCTTCTCGGTAGTGGCACCCACCCTGTGGAACGCCCTCCCAGCAGATCTCAAGACAATAAACAACTATTTTACTTTTAAAAGACAACTGAAGGCGGCTCTGTTTAGGGAAGTTTTTAACGTCTGATGCTGTATTGTTTTTAATATTCAGTTGGAAGCCACCCAAAGTGGCTAGGGAAACCCAGCCAGATGGGCAGGGTATAAATAAATTATTATTATTATTATTATACCTAAACTGTATAGGAAATTATTAATGTATGCTACTACAGCGGCAAGAATGTTATTTGCCCCCAAATGGAAAGAAACAGAAGTCCCAGCAAAGGAAGAAGAATGGATACAGAAACTTACAGAATACATGCAGAAATGGCGAAACTTACCAGAAGAATAAGAAATCAAGATAACAAACTTTTTTTTATAAAAGTGAAATATACTCAGAGTCGCAAAGTGATTTCATGCTCTTTATTCAGCTCATAGTGGTGAGGAGGAATGAATGAAAGTCCCCTCAAAGTATCTGCTTATATACATTATTTACACAATGGGCTGCACATGATTGGCTAATTCTGGAATTCTACTGTAAGCCAATCAGGTTGTGGATTCACTTATATCTGGAGCATGATTGGGTGGTTCCTGCCAACCAATCATACTGCTGCATTGTTCTAGGACCAATCAGACTGCTGCATTCTGAATCCTATTGTTCTAGGACCAATCAGACTGCTGCAATTTGGATCCTATTGTTCTAGGACCAATCAGACTGCTGCAGTTTGGATCCTATTCAACTCAGTACATAACAAAAAGAATGGAAATGGTTTGTTGAATATTTACAGATAAATTGTAAACAGATAAGAATATTGGCAGGATTATTGTAATAACCTGGAGTTTCGTAAGAGTTTATATTTACAGTAGATGAATAAAAGAGCAAATTACGTTAATTTGGATATGCAGAAGATATGAAAAAGTAAATTTAAGGAGCCGCAGAAAGAGGGGGAAGGAAGTTGAGTTTTGAAATGTTAAAATGATTGTAAAATCAGTGAAATGTATAAACCCGAAAAGCATAAATAAAACATAAAAATATATATAGAAGAGCCTGCACACAGAGCAGCCGCTCTCCCAGTGAGCCATAGCCCTGTCCCAGTTGGACCCTAGGTGTTAGGGATACAGGAACAAAACAAGCTGCTGTATACTGAGTCAGACCATTGTCCACCTGGCCTCATATTGTCTACACTGACTGGCAGAAGCTCTCCAGGGTTTCAGGGCGGGGGCATTACCAAGCCTACTTAGGGATGCCAGGGAACAAACCATGGCTGGATCCTAGACACATCAAAGAAGCGTTTCAGTTTAAAGCGTTGTCAATTTAAACAGGGAAAACAGGTGGGGGGAAACGGGGACTCCACATCGCCACCTGGTGGCACCATGTTATGTCGCACAAACAGCCCATGTAAATCGCTTTTTCTTCACCAGTCTAGCTGAGTCCCTTTCTTCTGCAAAGCAGATGTGCTACACCAATGAGATACGGGCCTTCCCCATGACTAATGGATTCTTGGAACCTATTTGGAAATGTGTCTCTTAATAGTGACATTTCCTGGCGGGCCGCAGGAGGGAAACAGCAGGTGAAGGTCTCTGCCTTCAGCCTTGCCATTTTTAAAAAAGGTCACGGCTTGTTAATGGGCTAAAAATAAAGTAGGTTGTTTTTCGCCAGAACTCTTGATTCAGTCACATGCAAATTTCATTGATTAAGAGCGCAATCGGATGTGATTTTAAATAAGATTCATCGAGCGCAACAGGACTCTTGTCTGAATAAACCTTCTTTAGCTTGTGCTGTGATTGGCACAGAAGAATCTGCCAACTTCTGTTGTCTCCATTTCATATTCTTCTTAAATTCAATTCTCCACATTTTGCAACAATTTCCGATTTCTTTTTAATGCCCTAATGAAAACCATCACCCTCTTAGAGCTAATTTCTCCTCACAAACGCATTCTTATATGCGGTTTTGACTAAAGCGCACTTTTTTTGCAAGCAATATGTCCCGATATAATGCATTTTTGTATGTTATTTTCATTAATATCTTCATTTTTATTTTTTTATTTTTAAATAATATTTATTACTTTTCCAACAATTTAAACACTACAAAAAAATAAAATAAACAATACAATAAAATACAAAAACAATACATAACACTAACACATTAAACTAACAAAACAAAACAAAAACAGTTTAAAACACATCAAACAGTTTCAATATCTTATCTTTCATTCACTTATTTCAATGACCTTCTTGTATTCCACTTCTGTTAATTGTTTCAGCAATTCCTTTCCATCTTTCTATCCTTTAATTATCTTAACACCTTCTAACCTTATTTTTCCTTTAATACTCTATTAATCTATTTATACTTAATTCCTTATAACATTTCTGCTGAAGCCATATAACTACATTCCAACATTTTTCTAACATACATTAATTTTACTATTCTGTAAATAGTCTTTAAACTTTTTCCAGTCTTCTTCCACCGACTCTTCTCCCTGGTTTCGGATTCTGCCAGTCATTTCCGCCAGTTCCATATAGTCCATCACCTTCATCTGCCATTCTTCCCGGGTGGGTAAATCTTGTGTCTTCCAATATTTCGCGATGAGTATTCTTGCTGCTGTTGTTGCATACATAAAAAAAGTTCTATCCTTCTTTGGCACCAATTGGCCGACCATGCCCAGGAGAAAGGCCTCTGGTTTCTTCAGGAAGGTATATTTAAATACTAAAGCGCACTTTTTTTTTTTTGCAAGCAATATGTCCCGATATAATGCATTTTTGTATGTTATTTTCATTAATATCTTCATTTTTATGCTCGCTTTTCCCTTATGAATGCTTTTTTGTAAAAAAACAAAAACTGCATCGTCAGAACTGGATCGCAAAACTCCAAAAATTCCAAATGACAGCTCTGTTTCAGTTTCTGCATTGTAATGCAAAGTGTGGATTTGAGAGATTCAGTTTTGAATGAGATTGATGGCCATGAGTTTTATCCCACCTGAAATATACTCGGAGTCGAGAGTGGATTTCATGCTCTTTATTCAGCTCGTAGTGGTGAGGAGGAATGGAAGTTCCCCCAGAATGTCTGCTTTATATACATTATTTACACAATGGGCCCCACGTGATTGGCTAATTCTGGGATTCTCCTGTAGGCCAATCAGGTCTCAGATTCACTTCCACCTGGAGCTGGATTGGGTGGCTCCTGTGGACCAATCAAACTGCTGCATTCTGAATCCTATTGTTCTAGGACCAATCAGACTGCTGCATTCTGAATCCTATTGTTCTAGGACCAATCAGACTGTTGCATTTTGGATCCTATTCATCTCAGTTGCATGGTTTGCTCCCACAACCACTTTGTGAGGTGGGCTAGGCTGAAAGAACAAACCACAGTCTGAAACTATGGGGTGTGGTTGGTTCACTAACTGTGGTTTGCTTTAACTATGGCTTGTCATAATGTGCAAAACCAACAACTTTCCTTAACTATATATATTTTCATTTCTGGCCACCCGGCACCAGATGCTCGACTTTGTTGAACTGTTCAGCGGAGTTGTTCATATTTTGCATTTCTTTGGAATGCAACTTTTGATAAATCCAAACGAGAACAGATTATGCAAACCCTCCAGTTACGCCAGCATCCTTATCCCCATAGTAACTGAAAGCCTAGATCCTGGCAACGGACAGGCCATCATTCATCCAAAGGCTGCGTCTCAGCTTTCCTCCTTTATAATTCCTTCTGGCCACAGAAGAGGTGGAGCCCCATTAAGCGATTCAGATCCATCCCCTTGGCAGTTTGATTTTTCATTTAGAGCTCCCGAAGCGTTTCGCAAACACGAACAAGCCCATCCTGATGAGACAAGGAGGTGTCGGGTGTCCTCTGCAGGTTGAGGCAACTCAAGGAAGCTCAGCGGAGAGGGCCATTGTGTGCCTGTCTCGTCTCAAAAGGGTTTGGCATGGACTGTTGGCTCCAGAGCTGGCACGACTCGCAAGGACAGCCCGAGGAAGGATGCCAGCTGGCTCGCCAACTCAAATTAAGCAATTGCTTTGCTAAAATTGCTCTGGCATCTGAGGACCAAGCTGGACGTGACAGCCCACAGGTCTTCCTTCTTTTTGTTGTTTAGTCGTTTAGTCATGTCCGACTCTTCGGGACCCCCTGGACCAGAGCACGCCAGGCACTCCTGTCTTCCACTGCCTCCCACAGTTTGGTCAAACTCATGCTGGTAGCTTTGAGAACGCTGTCCAGCCGTCTCGTCCTCTGTCGTCCCCATCTCCTTGTGCCCTCCATCTTTCCCAACATCAGGGTCTTTTCCAGGGAGTCTTCTCTTCTCATGAGGTGGCCAAAGTATTGGAGCCTCAGCTTCAGGATCTGTCCTTCCAGTGAGCACTCAGGGCTGATTCCCTTCAGAATGGAGAGGTTTGATCTTCTTGCAGTCCATGGGACTCTCAAGAGTCTCCTCCAGCACCAGAATTCAAAAGCATCAGCGATCAGCCTTCTTTTACAGGATTTCAAAACTGGGGGCTGGTAGTAGTAACAGCAGCCGCAGCCGTAGTATTGGTATTAGTATTTATTTATACCCTGCCCATCTGGCTGGGATTCCTCAGCCACTCTGGGCAGCTCCCAACAGAATATTAAAAACAGGATAAAGCATCACACAGTAAAAACTTCCCTAAACAGGACTGCCTTCAGATGTCTTCTAAAAGTCAGATAGTTGTTTATTTCCTTGACATCTGACGGGAGGGCATTCCACAGGGCGGGTGCCACCACTGAGAAGGCCCTCTGCCTGGTTGCCTGCAACCTCACTTCTCACAGTGAGGGAACTGCCATAAGGCCCTCGGCGCTGGACCTCAGTGTCCGGGCAGAACAATGGGGGTGGAGACGCTCCTTCAGGTATACTGGACCGAGGCTATTTAGGGCTTTCAAGGTCAGCACCAACACTTTGAATTGTGCTCGGAAATGTACTGGGAGACAATGTAGGTCTTTCAAGACCAGTGTTATATGGTCTCGGCAGCCGCTCCCAGTCACCAGTCTAGCTGCCGCATTCTGGATTAATTGCAGTTTCTGGGTCACCTCCAAAGGTAGCCCACATAAAGCGCATTGCAGTAGTCCAAGTGGGAGATAACTAGAGCATGCACCACTCTGGCGAAAGAGTCCGCAGGCAGGTAGGGTCTCATCCTGCGTACCAGATGGAGCTAGTAGACAGCTGCCTGGACCCAGAACTGACATGCGCCTCCATGGACAGCTGTGAGTCCAAAATGACTCCCAGGCTGCGCACCTGGTCCTTCAGGGGCACAGTTACCCCATTCAGAATCAGGAAATCCCCCACACCCGCCTACCCCTGTCCCCCAAAAACAGTACTTCTGTCTTGTCAAGATTCAATCTGTTAGCTGCCATCCATCCTCCAACCACCTCCAGACACTCACACAGGACCTTCACCGCCTTCACTGGTTCTGATTTAAAAGAGAGGTAGAGCCCCCCTTTCCTAGGAAAATCAAGATTGCATTGGTACCAGCCCATGGGCCCAGCTGCAACTCTGTCCGGGAAGAGGGGAAATTGGTCTGTAGCCTGCCCCCCACTCCTTTTAAAGCTACATCTTGGGCTATTTCCTCCAAACGATAAATTCCGTCATACTCTGCTGAAAAGGCTCCTTCCAGTCCCCCACACGGAGCTATAGCTTTCACGGAGGACATGACAACACGGCTTAGAGGAAACACAAAGAATGTGTAGAAAAGGGCAGGGGTTGAATAGGCTGAGAACCGATCCTATGTCCACTAAAATGCCCAGCCAAAGAACCAATTGAGTTGTGACAGCTGGGAGGAGACCTACCTCATTCTATATGTTTTGACGTTTTGTTTTCTTTGCTACCTGACCTGCGTTTTCTGCCTCCCCCATGGCGGTTCGGACAAAGGAGGCTGCTGTGGATCCGTCTCTGCTTCCAGGAACGATTCAAAGGGCTGGTTTCAACGCTCAAGAGGGCTTGGGTTGCTGGCACCTAAAGTAGGGTGGCCATTTGCCCTGCTTTACAGAGGACTGTCCTCTTTCAGAAGGGTTGCGGAAGGGCAGTTCTCTATTTGAAGGCCTTCCTGGTTCAAGTCCAGTTTAAAGACCTCTCCAAAGCGGTCTTTAAAGGTAAAGGGACCCCCGACCATTAGGTCCAGTCATGACCGACTGTGGGGTTGCGGCGCTCATCTTGCCTTACTGGCCGATGGAGCCGGCATACAGCTTCCGGGTCATGTGGCCAGCATGACTAAGCCACTTCTGGCGAACCAGAGCAGCGCACGGAAATGCTGTTTAACTTCCCGCCGGAGAGGTACCTATTTATCTACTTGCACTTTGACGTGCTTTCGAACTGCTAGGTTGGCAGGAGCAGGGACCGAGCAACGGGAGCTCACCCCGTCGCGGGGATTCAAACCTCCGACCTTCAGATCGGCAAGTCCTAGGCTCTGTGGTTTAACCCACAGCTCCACCTGCGTCCCTTCTCCTACAGTACAAGTCTCCAAATACCTACCATGCTTTAGCAGGCTAGGAGCATCTGTGGCCTTATTTGCAAGGCTGGTTTGAATGCCGCTGTTTGTTTTGAATCCTGCCCTGCTTCCAGCGCCGTTTCGCATGGCTCGGTGCATCGCCCATGCCAATTTGCATTTGCAAGTCATCCCAGGAATGGTAGCGCTCTAAGATGGGGAGCGCATGGTTAATAAATGCATAATTTGTCGGTACAGTCCCTTTTGGGTGGGGGGTCCTGTCCAAACGCCTTTTTTCTCCATGCACAAGATGAGCTTTAATGCAGACAGATGTCTGAGGTGGTCTGTAGGAAAGGCAGGGACGGAACGGATTCCTTTATTAGATCACTTCGACGGCTGGAGAAGAGGCCTATTGCGACAACGGGGAACATCTGGTTCCCCTCTAGGTGGTGGCAAGACAATGGCGAAAGGAAAAGGCTGCTGCCTCTGATTTAATCCGTTGCAGGGCTTGTTATGGCATGTAATTGATTGAGAGTAAATTGAATGGGGTGAATAATTCAAGGGCGAGTGGAGGCGGGGGGAGCAGGAAGACAGTATCTCATCTGGAGGTGGGTCTGTTTCTTCTCAGTCGTGCGTTTGGGTAACCATCTCAACCAAGTTCAAGGAGCTGTCTGTGGCTGCCTCCCAGGGCCAACCGTCTCCAGAGTCGTAGAGCGGGAAGCGAGCAGTGGGGATACAAAAGCCACGTACTTCATCCCCTGGACTCGATGTGCGTCAGGAGGCAGTGACCCAGAGGGTGCTGGGGGACGAGGCTCCAAACCTGAGGACCACCACAGGGCTGGAGGCCCCCAAGCCTGGACCCTCAAGGCTGGCCCAGCGACTGCAGCCACCTTGTCCCTTACCTCTCTCGCGATGGTCACCTCCAGGCTTTATTATTGTAACTCACTCTATGTGGGGCTGCCCTTGAGACTGACCCAGAAACTCCAGCGGGTGCAGAATGCTGTGGCGAGACTCCTTACGGGGTCCTCGCTGTGGGATCACATTCACCCAGTGCTTTAACAGCTGCGCTGGCTCCTGGTGGAGTACAGGATCAGGTTCAAGGTGCTGGTTTTAACCTTTAAAGTCCTATATGGCCTAGGACCCTCGTAGCTACGGGACCGCCTCTCCTGGTATGTCCCACGGAGGACCTTACGGTCTTCACATAAAAAACCAGGGCTTTTTCGGCCCTGGCCTTGATCTGGTGGAACGCTCTGTCCCAAGAGACTAGGGCCCTGCGGGACTTGACATCTTTCCACCAGGCTGTTCCACCAGGCCTTTGGCCAAGGCACAGTCTGACCCCCTCTCTCCTGTAATCTTCATAGAACTCTAGCCCAATGGTTGCCATTAATTTGATTCTGAATTGATTTTAGAATGTATTTCAATTAATTGACTGTGATTTTATGTAAGCTATTTTTACTGTTGCTAGCCCCTCTGAGCCCGGCTTTGGCTGGGGAGGGCGGGATATAAATAAATTATTATTATTATTATTATTATTATTATTATTATTATTATCATCATCATCATCATTATTATTATTATTAATTATCCCAGGGCCAGCACAGAGCCAGGATCCAAAACCCATGAAAAGTCTTAGTCAACTTCCCTGTTTTCTCGAAGGTACGAACATGAGTTTGACGAAACTGCGGGAGGCAGTGGAAGACAGGCGTGCCTGGCGTGCTCTGGTCCAGGGGGTCACAAAGAGTCGGACACGACTAAACGACTAAATAAACAAACAAAGTTTCATAGTACTTTCCCAAAAAATACCAGAGTCCTTTCTGTTGGGGATAATTCAGATGCAAATTCCCAGGTGTCAAAAAAAGGTTATTTATGTATGCCACTACTGCGGCCCATGTTTCGTTAGCCCAGAAATGGAAAACGAACCACGTCCCAGCTAAAGAAGAATGGCAGCTTAAACTGGTGGAATACGTGCAGCTTGCAGACTTAATTTATAGAATAAGAGAACAAGAAGAACATAGAGAAGACTGGAAAATGTTTAATGACTATACAGGTGAGAATTGTGTGCATTTGAAAACGTTGGCAGCATTAAGATAAATTCAACAGCGTAAGTACATTTTGATGGATGTAAAAATGGAATACTGAATGGTTTAGTTCATATAAAATATGCAGGGATGTATGGCATGCAAAATGAACCATGGAAAGAGAAGAAGGGAAGTCAGTGATAGTTTAAGGTTGTTCAAATGAATATTCTAAAATGTGAAATAGAAAAACTTAATAAAAGTCATACAAAAAGAGAGAGAAAGAAAAGTCTAAGTAAACTTTCCCTTCAACCTCCACAATGCGTGTTCCCATTTGCACTGGTTCGCCTCATAAATGCCCCTTAAACGGTCTGAAGAGAGGAAAGGTGGAAAGAGCTTCTTTCTGTGACTGAATGTGGTAGTAGCTAGTTTGGATTTATTTCTCCCTCACCCACCCCATAGATGAGGGGAGAACATGCCCACATCTTTTTGTGACCCTCAGCTCTTATAAGGTGTGGCCGCCATTTTGTGTTATGCTTCCTTGTGGTGGCCATTTTGTTACTGGCGCCTGTGGCATTTTCTCAGCATCCTGAATGCATTGCTGTCAAGCATCCCTTATTTGGCGGTACAGTCCCTTATATCAGCGCCATGTCCTGCTGCTGTCCCTTATTGATGATGTCCCTTAAATAAGCTGCTGAAGGTAATGGGGCCCTTTATATGTCCAGCTGTCCTTTGTCAACAACAAATTGTTGCTGTTTTTTGTGTTGAATATATGCTATATGGTCATTTATGGACCTAATAGGTATCTAAAGCCATTTGCACGCAACAAAATATGCATTTTATCAAAGTAATTGTTGATCCCTTATTTTGGCTGCTGATCCCTTATTTTTGAGGCTGCTGGTCCCTTATTTTCAAATCTGTAAGTTGACAGCTATGCCTGAAAGTGCCCGCTTGGGCCAAAAAGGTTGGCGATCTCTGTGGCTATCCAGAACCTTAAGGAGAAAAACAGCAACATATTTTCAAATGTATCCCTATCGTGTTTTATGACTTCCTTGATATTGTATGTGGTCTGGAACTGGTCTGTGACCGAAATAAAAAAATTCATTCAGCAACATAACTTTCCCATCATTAGCAACCTGATAATTTTAATGAGAGATGCCAGAAATTGGATGTGGGACCCTCAAAATTCAGAGTAGGTTCTCCACAGCTGAGCTATGGCGCTTGGCAAACTGAAAACACATCACGACCCAGGCAACTTTCTGAACCTCCGTAGATGAGCTGGCCAGACACAAATTCCCTGGTCCTGGCAGTTTCTGACGTTCTCCTCGCCTCGTAGACAAAAATATTGACAGGAACTCTTGCACTGCTTTTGTTGTTGAAGCAGACGAAAATTCAACCAGAACTCTGTTGGGTGAAAAGGCCATGAGGTCTAAAGATAGCCAATTTCTGGTTTCCAATATTTGATTTCTGGGCTAGGCGGAAGCTGTAGAAATAGCAAAGACAATGACCAGAGGAAGTGGCCTTTTGCTGCCAGAAGACTCAGCAGGATGTGTCTGTGTTTGCCCAAAGGAAGCCTGCAAAACAGGCTGCATTACTCACGGGTGTCTTTGCGAGAAGAAGCAGGTCAACCTGCCTGCTGGACTTTTTTTATATTGAAATATACTCAGAGTCGAGAGTGGATTTCATGCTCTTTATTGAGCTCATAGTGGTGAGGAGGAATGGAAGTTCCCCTAGAATGTCTGCTTTATATACATTATTTACACAATGGACCCCAAGTGATTGGCTAATTCCGGGATTCACCTGTAGGCCAATCAGGTTGCGGATTCACTTCCACCTGGAGCTGGATTGGGTGGCTCCTGTGGACCAATCAGACTGCTGCATTCAGGATCCTATTGTTCTAGGACCAATCAGACTGCTGTATTCTAAAACCTATTGTTCTAGGACCAATCAGACTGCTGCCTTTTGGATCCTATTCAACTCAGTACACAACACTGCCAGAGTGGTACCGGTTTATCTACTTGCACTGGCGTGCTTTCGAACTGCTAGGTTGGCAGGAGCTGGGACCGAGCAACGGTAGCTCACCCTGTCGCAGGGATTCGAACCGCCGACTTTCTGATCGGCAAGCCCTAGGCTCTGTGGTTTAATCCTATTCAACTCAGGACATAACATATATATAATATTTTTATTGCATTTCCATTTTCAAAATTTAAACACAATCTTATTGTCCTCGCTGCTTTTTGCTCACAAAAGCCTGTCGACTTCTCTCCCTCCCACCTCATGGCTTTCAAAGTTCATCTTTATAGCCTAACACTTATACATCTTCCATTTTACGTTTCTCTCAATCAACTTACCTCACTTCTTAGGTAAGTATAAAAAGGTAATAACCACGATCATTGCAAGGCTTCTTACAACCCTGCTAGTGTCGTTAATTGCTTACAGTGACCGTTCAAATATTGTACAAATTTATTCCAGGCTTTTTGAAAAGCTTGATTGCGCTGGTTTTGGATTTTCCCGGTCAGCTTCGCTAGTTCCACATAGTCCATCATACGTTGCCTTTTTTATTATTATTAACAATTTTTTTATTTTCCAAAGGTAACAAAAAATAACAATAACAACAAAACAAAAACAAAACACATTGACTTCCCTCTAGTCCCTTCCTGGGTTCCATTGTTTATCAATATACTCCATGTCCATTGTCAGTTTAAAATCTTATTTAAATTACTTATTGTCCAATCATAACAAACTTACAAGTAATCTTAAAACCCTGCTAATGTATTCACCTGTGTACAATGCTTCTGTATATATGCAATAAGCATCTTTCATTCTTCCTTGAATTCGTTGCCGTCTCTTCCTCTTAGTTTCATTGCCAGTTTTGCCATTTCAGCATATTCCATTAATTTAACTTGCCAATCATTTTTAGCTGGGACACTTTCTTCTTTCCAATATTGTGCTAATAATGTCCATGCGGCTGTAGTTGTATGCATAAACAAGTTCTTCCGTGATTTAGGTAAGTCCGCTCCTATAATGCCTAATAGGAAAGCTTCTGGTTTTTTAACAAAGGTTATTTTAAACATCTTCTCCATTTCGTTATAAATCATTTCCCAGTATTCCTTTACAATTTTACAATCCCACCACATATGGAAAAATGTCCCTTTTGTGATTTTACATTTCCAACACTTGCTTTCCTTAAATATATGGACCAGATGAGCCTTCCACTCCAACGATTCTATGGCAGGAGCGATTTTACGCAACACTGGGGTTTCTCCAGAAAGGGCAGATCTGGACTGAACAGGTAGGATGGAAAGATGGAGTGGCATTTTGATACCAATGACATCATGTGGATACTGCCAAAAAAATTGTGCGTTGGAAGAGCACCTATCCCAGAATAAGCACCACAATAAGAGGAGGTGCAGGATTCTGATCTTATGGAGGTATCTCTGACCTTTTTGGGAAGACGGTCCACTGTCCTAAGGCTATTTCCATCCTTGGCACTTAACCGTGGCACTGCCATCCAACATGCAGAAGTTATGGTCATATTTACTGCATCTTTGTTTTATTATGAATTAACAAATGACAATAATTTGGTAAAATTATTCATCGCACACCTTAAACTTATTCGCCAGTGAACAGTTCCAACAAAGAATATAAATGGTTAAATCCTGGGTAGGCAAACTAAGGCCCGGGGGCCGGATCCGCCCCAATCGCCTTCTAAATCCGGTCCAGGAATCAGCGGGTTTATACATGAGTAAAATGTGCCCTTTTATTTAAAATGCATCTCTGGGTTATTTTGGGAGTTTAGGAATTTGTTCTTTCCCCCAAAAATATAGTCCGGACCCCCACAAGGTCTGAGGGACAGTGGACCAGCCCCCTGCTGAAAAAGTTTGCTGACCCTTGGGTTAAATGAACCTTGTTTATCCATAGTTTATTTGTTTGCTAATGATAATAATAATTTATTATTTATACCCCGCCCATCTGGCTGAGTTTCCCCAGCCACTCTGGGGGGCTCCCAATCTAGTGTTAAAAACAATACAGCATTAAATATTAAATAATAATAATTTATTAAATTTATATCCTTTCCTTTAGGGACGCGGGTGGCGCTGTGGGTTAAACCACACAGCCTAGGACTTGCTGATCAGAAGTTCGGCGGTTTGAATCCCCGCGACGGGGTGAGCTCCCGTTGCTCGGTCCCAGCTCCTGCCAACCTAGCAGTTCAAAAGCACGTCAACTTGCAAGTAGATAAATAGGTACCGCTCCGGCGGGAAGGTAAACGGCGTTTCCGTGCGCTGCTCTGGTTCGCCAGAAGTGGCTTAGTCATGCTGGGTGTTATGTAGTGTAGTTTCACCCTGGGCCAACAGGGGGATACTGTATATAGTTTTCACTCAGGTCTGTAGATAGTTTTCACTCAGGTCCGCGTCTGTTATTTTAGGCGGGAACTCTGGGCTGTTGTGGTTACAATGTTGACAGCCGGCTGCCTATAAATACAGGCCGGCTGAGCTGTTCGCAGTCAGTTCTATTCCAGCTTACCATAATAAAGAGCTACTTGAAGAAATCGCTGTGCCGGCTGCTATGTCAACCCACGACCTAACACTGGCGACGAGGGTGGGATGGATGGACATCAGAGCACAGCCAGATGCGGCCAGCCTCTGAACTGAGCTGAATCACTGAGCTGAATCACAGAGCGAAATCACTGAGCGAAATCACTGGGCAGAACCAATTCAGAGCTGACTGTTCTGGCTAGAGCACTGTGTTCCATCCATCGCCCTTCACGCCGGCATCGGGATCATGGCTTCACTTGTGCCTCTACCGCTTTTTGCGCCAGCCTCTGAATCATGGGACTCCTACCTCGCTCGGTTCGACTGCTACCTCCAAGCCAACGAGCTGACAGAAGTATCACAGGAGCGGAAGCGGGGCCTATTCCTCAGCCTCTGTGGGCCTGAGGTGTTTGAGACGGCCCGAGCGTTGGTTGCGCCTGAAGCAGTCCAGGCAACACCATGGGACACGATCCAAGAGAAGCTCCGCAACCACTACGCACCAAAGCCGTCCAAGATTGCTGCCCGCCATGCGTTCTACCACCGGAACCAGGCAGAGGGGGAGTCAATCAACAACTACACCACCGCCCTGCGACAGGCTGCAATGCACTGTGAGTTCCGAGACTTAGACGATGCCCTGATGGATCGAATCGTCTGCGGGGTCCGGGACATCCATCTGCAACGGCGCCTCCTAGCCAAGCCAGACCTCACGCTACAGAAAGCCATTGAGGAGGCTGTGGCCTCAGAAGCTGCTGAACGCTCCGCCCAGGAGATCCGCAAGTCCAGCAGCCCGCGTCTTGCTAGGGAGCCAGTTCCGGTGCATCATGAAGAGGCCAGCAGTAAGGAGGCATCCTCCAGTGAAGACGAGGACGTGCACCAGACAAAGCGGGAGCGCAGGAAGTTCCAACAGAAGTCCAAGGGCCAACCGGAATGTGCTGGCTGCGGAGGCAACCATTCCCGTGCCAAGTGTCGATTCAGAGACGCCATCTGTAGGAAGTGTTCCAGAAGGGGCCACATCGCTAAGGTCTGCCGATCGGCTCCGTCTGACACCCCCCCTTCATCGACTCGCAAGTCCAAGTCTTCACTCCAGTCTGCCAAGGAAAGTTGTTTCGCTCTCACCAACTGCCGCTGCCCGTCTGGAACCACGATTGGCCAAACCGACTCGCCTACGCGACGCAAGCTGAACGTCACGGTGCTCATTGAAGGAGCTCCATGTGACATGGAGATCGACACCGGGTCTGCCCTGTCCATCGTGTCATGGAGCACCATCAAAAGACTGGTACCCAGAGTGTCCAAAAGGCAACTCGACTCTCACCGCGTACACCTGAGAGACTACCAGGGAAACGACATTCCCGTGGTAGGCGTTGGCCGGTTCCGGATCGCCTTCAAGGATTTTTCGGGCCTGCTCCGGTTGGTGGTGGTCGAAGGTCAGCGGCCAAGCCTCCTAGGGCTAGACTGGTTTGATGCCCTCGGCCTGGAAGTCACCGGCATCAACTGCATCTCTAACGCAGAGACTGAGGGTCTGGTCAAAGACTTTGCCGAGGTTTTTGACGGCACCTTGGGCCAATATACAGGTACGCCCATCTCCTTTAGCCTTGATCCACAAGTCGCCCCCATCAAGCTAAAGCCACGCCGGGTTCCCTTTGCTCTCAAGGCTAAGGTGGACGAACAACTGGACAAACTGATCGCCCAAGGAGTTTTGGAGCCGGTTGACCACGCAAAGTGGGAAACCCCCATCGTCACGCCTGTCAAGCCAGATGGGTCGGTGAGAATCTGCGCTGACTACAAGTGCACGATCAACAAGGCACTTCAGCAGCACGCTTACCCGGTTCCTGTTGTCCAACACCTGCTGCATTCCCTGGGTGAGGGTAAGGTCTTCGCTAAGCTGGACCTTGCCCAAGCCTATCAACAACTGCCAGTCGATGATGCCACTGCTGAAGCCCAGACGATCGTCACCCACCGGGGGGCTTTCCGTTGCCGCCGGTTGCAGTTCGGGGTGAGTGTGGCTCCTGGCATCTTCCAAAGCCTTATGGAGCGTCTCCTGCAAGGGCTTCCGGGCGTGGTACCATATTTTGATGACGTCTTGGTGTCTGCAGACTCACACCAGCAGCTGTTCGAGCGCCTCCGTGCCGTGCTGACCAGGTTCCAGGAGGCCGGGCTCAAGGTAAAGAGGGACAAGTGCCAGATCGCCGTTCCACAGGTAGAGTTCCTGGGCTATCTTATCGATGCCTCCGGTCTTCATCCAACCACATCCAAGATCCGCGCTATCCAGCAGGCCCCCACCCCAAAGAACAAAACGGAGTTGCAGGCATTCCTGGGGCTGCTGAACTTTTATAACATGTTCCTGCCCCACAAAGCCACAGTGGCTGAGCCTCTTCACCGACTCCTTAGCACTAAGACGCCTTGGGCCTGGGGTCATCGGGAGACGGCGGCCTTCAACGCGGTCAAGGCTCTCCTTTCTTCAGACAGTGTGCTGGTACAGTACAGTGAATCCAGGCCGCTGGTCCTTGCCTGCGACGCCTCACCTTTTGGCATCGGTGCTGTCCTTAGTCACCGTTTTCCAGATGGAAGAGAAGCACCGCTCGCCTACTTTTCCAGGACACTATCTCCGACGGAACGGAATTACAGCCAGCTCGACAAGGAGGCATTAGCACTTGTGGCTGGAGTGAAGAGGTTCCATGAATACCTCTATGGCAGGACTTTTGACCTCATCACTGACCACAAGCCACTCCTGGGCCTCCTCGCCGGTGATCGTCCAACTCCACCGGTCCTCTCACCACGCATGCTGCGATGGACTGTTTTCCTGGCTGCCTACCACTACCGGCTCATCCATCGCCCGGGGAAATCGATGGGCCATGCCGACGCCCTCAGCCGTTGCCCTCTTCCAGCATTTGTGGAAGACCCGGCTCCAGCTTCATCGCTCCTTCTGATTGAGGATCTTCCGGCAGCGCCTGTATCGGCTGCCACTGTGGCCTCCGCATCTGCCCAGGATCGCACCATCAGCCGGGTGCTCAACTGGGTGTGGAGGGGGTGGCCACAAGGGCCTGTTGCATCGGAGTTCCAGCCCTTCGCAACCAGACAACATGAACTCTCAGCTCATCGCGGCTGCCTGCTGTGGGGAGACCGCGTCGTGATTCCCCAGGGACTCCGTCAGCGCGTCCTGGAGGCTCTGCACGTTGGCCACCCGGGAATTGTCAAAATGAAGGCGTTGGCTCGGTGTTACGTCTGGTGGCCTAATATGGACGATGCCATCACTGCCTGGGTGTCCGCCTGTCAAGCGTGCCAGGAGTCGAGGCCTGCACCACCGGCAGCTAAGGGACACACCTGGGAGACGCCAAAGACACCCTGGTCGAGGGTGCACATCGATCTGGCTGGCCCCTTTCACGGCCGGACCTTTATGGTAGTGGTGGACGCCTATTCCAAATGGCTGGAGGTCGCCCTGATGCCCTCCACCACTACCGAAGCTGTCATCCGGGTGCTGCGAGGCCTGTTTGCAACGCATGGGTGTCCTGATGTCCTTGTCTCTGACAACGGACCGCAGTTCACGTCAGGCACGTTTGAGCGGTATCTTTTGGGACTGGGCATCCGCCATGCCCTAACGGCACCCTTTCATCCATCCAGCAACGGGCAAGCGGAAAGAATGGTGCGCTCGACAAAAGAGGCACTGGCGCGCCTGGACCGGGGAGACTGGCATGAGCGGGTCGCCGAATACTTGTTCGTGCAACACATCACCCCTCATGCGGCCACAGGGAGGAGTCCTGCTGAACTGCTTATGGGCCGCCGCCTCAGGTCACCGCTCGACCGGCTACACCCAGACTTTGCCGTGGCTGAACCCCCAGGCTGTGCCAACGCACCACGGTCATTTGTCCCAGGAAACCAGGTCTTTGCCCGGAACTATGTGGGGGACATCCCTTGGGTGCCAGCCACAGTAGTGGGAGTCACTGGACCTCGCTCGTACCAGGTGGCACTCGAAGACGGACGCTTGTGGCGACGGCACATAGACCAGCTTAGGCGCAGGGTTGGGGACTTGGACACTACCGAGGTGCCCCCAACTGCGCTTGCGGCTCCAGAAGAGACACGTACAGATGGCGAGGCCCCACCTACACCTCCCTCGCAAGCTGCCAGCGTGGAGCCGAACCAAGCCGTTTCAGAACAGACTCAGACCACTCCACTTGCGGAGGCTCCACCCACAGCAGCGGATCCAGGGGAGTTGGTTCCAACGCCACCTAGGGTCGCACCACAGCCTCAGCGAGAACTGTGTGGCCCTCCGGACTTGGCTACCAGTCCCCGGCGGTCTGGCAGAGTTTCCAAGCGCCCAACTTATTTAAAGGACTATGTTGTTGGACAGGTATCACTGTTGGTCTAAGTATGGGAAATGTAACCGATATGCTTTTGTGCTTAATTGAACCATTACGCGTAGTGCTGTATATAAGGAAACCATTACGATTGTAACTAACGCCTTATCTCGGTGGGGAGGGGTGTTATGTAGTGTAGTTTCACCCTGGGCCAACAGGGGGATACTGTATATAGTTTTCACTCAGGTCTGTAGATAGTTTTCACTCAGGTCCGCGTCTGTTATTTTAGGCGGGAACTCTGGGCTGTTGTGGTTACAATGTTGACAGCCGGCTGCCTATAAATACAGGCCGGCTGAGCTGTTCGCAGTCAGTTCTATTCCAGCTTACCATAATAAAGAGCTACTTGAAGAAATCGCTGTGCCGGCTGCTATGTCAACCCACGACCTAACACTGGCCACATAACCCAGAAGCTGTACGCCGGCTCCCTCGGCCAATAAAGCGAGATGAGCGCCGCAACCCCAGAGTCGGCCACGACTGGACCTAACGGGGGTCAGGGGTCCCTTGACCTTTTACCCTTTCTTTTAAGGAGCTCAAGGCTTCCACTGCGTTCCATTTTAATCCTCACAACCACCTTGAAAAGTAGGCTGGGCCGAGCGGCAGTGATTGGCCTAAGGTTACCTATCGAGTGAGCTTCATAGCTGAGCCAGGATTCAAACCCCAGCCTTAGTCTGATACTCTAACCACTACACCGCTTTGGGGTGGTGATGATGCCTTGTTGACAATGAAAGTTGTTGCAGTTAAGATAGCGTCCATCGTGCTTTTGTTTCTCTGCCACAGTGATTCACAGCAATCCTTAAACATCTTTGCTGACGAGTAGCCCCAGCCAATAATATTTGCATGTGGCTGCAGATAGAAAGATAAGGCATCTCTCCGTTGTCGTGCGCACGCTGCTCCGCAGGCTGTGTCAGAGCAAGTCATAAGAAAGGAGATAAAGGGGGAAATATGGGGAAGATCTCAGCAGCGCAGGCAAAAGAGAACTGATAAGCAAAATGCCATTTGCGTTGCACAAGTCAGCTATCGTCTCGAATGCCAAGGACAGAGAGAAACCCGTGACCGACTTGGATTTGAGCATGGCTCCTATGCTCCTATACCCTCCAGCATTCCTCAGGTGAAAATAGGGGCAGCTAAAAAAGCCAATGCAATTCTGGGCTGCATCAATAGGAGTATAGCATCTAGATCAAGTAATAGTGCCACTGTATTCTGCTCTGGTCAGACCTCACCTGGAGTACTGTGTCCAGTTCTGGGCACCACAGTTCAAGAAGGACACTGACAAACTGGAACGTGTCCAGAGGAGGGCAACCCAAATGGTCAAAGGCCTGGAAACGATGCCTTATGAGGAACGGCTAAGGGAGCTGGGCATGTTTAGCCTGGAGAAGAGGAGGTTAAGGGGTGATATGATAGCCATGTTCAAAGATATAAAAGGATGTCACATAGAGGAGGGAGAAAGGTTGTTTTCTGCTGCTCCAGAGAAGCGGACACGGAGCAATGGATCCAAACTACAAGAAAGAAGATTCCACCTAAACATTAGGAAGAACTTCCTGACAGTAAGAGCTGTTCGACAGTGGAATTTGCTGCCCAGGAGTGTGGTGGAGTCTCCTTCTTTGGAGGTCTTTAAGCAGAGGCTTGACAACCATATGTCAGGAGTGCTCTGATGGTGTTTCCTGCTTGGCAGGGGGTTGGACTCGATGGCCCTTGTGGTCTCTTCCAACTCTATGATTCTATGATTCTATGATTCTAGGGACATTTCGCACTCCCCCCCAAAACCACAACTGACCCTCATCGACCCCCCCATTTTTTGTCATCCCCCCCCCAACCAAAATTGCTGCCACCAGAAGCCTTTTTGCTGGGCATTGCTGGGAATGATATAAATAGAAAGGAATATAAGCTTTTTTTTTTATGCAATAGCAGCAGTAAGAATATTACTGGCCCAAAAATGGAAGCAAGAAGAATTACTGACAATTGAAGAATGGAGGATGAAGTTAATGGACTATGCAGAACCAGATAAACTAACAGGAAGGATTCGAAACCGGCGGGACCAGAAATTCACGGAAGACTGGAGTAAATTTACGGACTATTTGAAAAGTATTTGTGAAGATCAGAGGACGTTTGTAGGTTTGCAAGAAGTTTTGTGAGGAGTATTATTGGAAGTATTGCAAAAATGGAGAAGGGGAAGGATGATTCTTATAAAGTTAAGAAATGCATAAGAAGTGGTTAAAACGGTGGATCATCAGAGGTGCTGATGGAAGTCTAAAAAGACTATATAAGTGATAAGTTGTGTGGTACATTTTATAATTTATATGTTAAAATCAATAAAAATTATTTTTAAACAAACCAAAATTGCTGCCATGGGCAGCCAAAAATAAAATAGTGATAGTATTTTGTATGGATGAGTACCATCACAAAAAAGCACCCAAACCCCATATGATTCAAAGCACACGGCTCCCTGCAAAGAATCCTGGGAACTGTAGTTTATTCCTCACGGAGCTACAGTTCCCAGCGCCCTTAAAGAACTACAACTCCCACGATTCTTTAGGAGAAGTCATGAGCTTCAAACGTAGGGTGTGTACACAGTCAAAGGTCCCACCTGCAACTCTGGAGAGAGATGCAGGTGAGGAAAACCAGACCTTTGGGCCAAATGGTAAAGGTAAAGGGAGCTCACCCTGTCACGGGGATTCGAACCGCAGGCCAAATGAGGTCTACCAAAAAAAGCAATCTGCACCACATGTCCATATTTAGCCAGCCTCACCTACCTGCCTCGCACCTGGTGCCATTTGAATGATTTTGAGAGAGGTAGGCAGGGTTAGTTGCTTGCTATTTTCCCCCCTGCCTTCTTTTCCACCAATTATCCCTGGCTCTGCATCCCAGTTTCAGACTGGGCTAAACCTGTTGTATTTCTGCCTAAGCAGATGATATCCCCTTTTAGGATCACACCCTCTTTTGTGGGTTCTGTTTCAGTATGCTGGCAAGGAAGGAATGGGTCCAAAGTTGTTGTATTTTTATTTTATGTCCCATCTGTAAAAATTCCAAGACAATAATCTTTCAACAGGAATCCTGATTATCTAGAGTGCTCCTTTTCTACAAAGGCTGCCAAACAAGCTGTCCAAAAAGTCTAATGGAATGAAACAGGTTTTGCGTCTGCGTTTCAGTTTGGTTAAATCATAAAGCTCTCCAGACTGAAGTTACTTAACTTTAATCAGTCAGTCAATCTGGGACACTTGTCAGTCTTAATAATTCGAGTCAGAAATCCTTTCAAGATTACTGATTATCATTATTACTATTCATTATGAATTTATATACCACTGCACTGAATGCAAAAATGGGCTTCTCGGCCGGTCGAAGTATTTCGATTGCCACATTGCCAAGCCAGACCTCTTTAATCTGTATTCAATAAAGTTGTGGCCTGTTTTTACCCCAAACCCAGTCTCATTGGTCTCTTATTTATATGGGTTGGGGTATGGGAAGTCCGATGCCTTGTCCTGCAAAGTACGTTTCTAATATTCAAGAGCGAAATCTGGTGGATAAGTGTACAGTGGCACCTTGCTTCTCAAACGCCTTGGAACTCAAACAACTTGGAACCCAAACACTGCAAACCCGGAAGTAAGTGTTCCGGTTTGCGAACTTTTTTCAGAAGCCAAATGTGCTCCGTTTTGAGTGCCACACTACAATTTTGAGTGTTACCCTGAGGTCTGTCTGGTTTTGCTATTTATTTTGCGTTTTTGTTTTTGCGGCTCTTTTTGTAATGTTTTTGTGACTGTGTGGAACCCAGTTCAGCTACTGACTGATTGATTGTGTGACTGCAGTAGTCATACCTCAGGTTACGGACGCTTCAGTTTGAATTTTTTTGGGTTACGGACTCACCAAAACCTGGAAGTACCAGAACAGGTTACTTCCGGGTTTTGGCAGTCACGCATGCGCAGAAGCGCTAAATCGCACTTTGCGCATGCGCAGAAGTGCTGAATTGCAACCCGAGTGTGTGCAGACGCAGCGCTGCAGATTGTGAACGCTGCAGGTTGCGAATGTGCCTCCTGCACGGATCACGTTCGCAACCCAAGCGTCCATTGCACATTGTTTATTGCTTTCATTTTATGGATCAATTGTCTCGTTAGACAGTAAAATTCATGTTAAATTGCTGTTTTAGGGGTTGTTTTTAAAAGTCTGGAATGGATTAATCTGTTTTGCATTGCTTTCTATGGGAAAGCACACTGCTTTCTATGGGAAAGTTTGAGAACCAAGGTACCACTGTATCCCGAGCCCCACATTCGTTCGGAAGATGGAAAGCATTAATACAGCAGTCAATGGTTTCTAGTCATGATGACTGTATATTCCTCTATCTTAAGCTTAAGTTTATCTTTTCAGATAAGGAAAGGCTTCCTGACCCTCTGGCATTAGCGTTTAAAGAATTGCAAGTGGGAGGGTCCTTGATAACAGCATTACAGGACATTTCTCACCCTGTCTTGACTTGCAACATGAGGAATCGTTACGCAGAGTGGTCAAGGGATCCATCATGAATGTCCTACAATATATATCCACAAGATAAAGCTGAAACAATATCAGCTTTGGACCTACAGAATCAGACTAGGCAAAGAATACTTACCTGGGTCAGAAGTGGATGGAAATGAGGAGCCAGGTGTCTGGGAAACGACAATTTCATTTGCAGGAGAGCTCATCGATCCATTCATGAGAAAAGATGGGTTCAAATTGAAAAGTAAGACACCTAAGGAAGTCGGCAAAATACTGGAGTTTGGAAACAACTTCAAAGCAAATGAGCAGCTCTCCTTTCAGATCTCCTCAAAAAATTCAGGATTTGAAAGGAAAGGAAAGTCAAAGAAATAGCCCAAGAGTTTGGAAAGAGTAGTGGCTGTTCCAGCAAGCTCATCTGGAAAACTAAGAGAACTACGAGCAATTAATTGATTCTAGCAAATCCACATGAAATTGTTTATTGCTGATAGAACCCCATCTACGAAGACCAATAGCATCAACAAAAGCATACCTTAGAAGATGAAATATCAGATGCTGCAACAGCTGAATCGTAACTGTTCTATCATGCAACATGCCAGTTTTATTTGAGGCTTTCCGTTTCATCCATTCCAATATCTGACACTTCAAAAACTGCTAAACATTTGGAGGTTTCGCTGACAATGGCATATCCTTTACCCACTCGAGACAAGAGGAAATAATACCTTCTGTCCAGGGTTGTTAGGGGAGAAAGTTTCTAGCTCAATGGTGGAGCACATTTTACCCAGAGAAAACCCCAAATTTAATCTCTGGAGTCTCCAGGCAGGGATGAGATTATAGGAATGGGGCAAAAAATTGATTCCGTTTTCATTTAAAAGTGATTCTACCTAAATCTGTGCCTTCTGAAACAATAAAGGTAAAGGTAAAAGGACCCCTGACCATTAGGTCCAGTCGTGACCAACTCTGAGGTTGCGGTGCTCATCTCGCTTTACTGGCCGAGGGAGCTGGCGTACAGCTTCCGGGTCATGTGGCCAGCATGACTAAGCCGCTTCTGGCGAACCAGAGCAGTGCACGGAAACGCCGTTTACCTTCCCGCTGGAGCGGTACCTATTTATCTACTTGCACTTTGACGTGCTTTCGAACTGCTAGGTTGGCAGGAGCAGGGACCCAGCAATGGGAGCTCACCCCGTCACGGGGATTCAAACCGCCGACCTTCTGATCGGCAAGCCCTAGGCTTTGTGGTTTAACCCACAGCGCCACCCGCATATACAAACCAAAACACAACCATCGTTCAGCATTCACACTTCTCTGAATTCTACAATGCGGTTTCCCAGCAGTGTGTATAAAAATGCATATATTCAGGAAAGTAAGAGAGAGAAATGAATCATATTGGGAAAATATGCTTTGCAGTAAATGTGTCTATTAGGCAAAACTGAGCAATGTACACCTGTCAGGAGCGACGCCTCAATGCCTTGCAGATGTGCTGCATCAGGCAGATTTTAGGCATCACATGCCAGGAGAGAGTCTCAAGCAAAGGTGTGCTCTCCCAAGCCCACATTCCTGCTGGCTTGGTCATGGCCACAGAATGTTAAATGGCGGGATCCCCAAGGACGTTCTCTGTGGGGAGCTGGCTACAAAGATGTAGCTGCGCTACAAAGATGTCTGCAAAATGTGACATGAAGGGTCAGGACATTCTCAGGGAAATCAAAATGCTTGTTTATGAAGCTATTGTACTGCCAACCTTACTCTATGCTTGTGAAACATGGACCACTTATAAACACCATCTCCAATTCCTCGAAACATTCCATCAACGGCGTCTCCGAAAATTTTTACACATCACTTGGGAAGGCAAGCAAACTAATTCCAGTGTACTGGAAGAAGCAAAGATCACCAATGTCGAAGCGATGGTTCTTCAACACCAACTTTGCTGGACTGGTCATGTTGTGCGGATGCCTGATTATCATCTTCCAAAGCAACTACTCTATTCCGAACTTAAAAATGGAAAGCGTAATGCTCTTGGTCAACAAAAGAGGTTAAAGTCTGTCTCAAGGCAAATCTTAAAAAATGGAGTATAAACACTGACAAGTGGGAAACACAGGCCTGCGAGTGCTCCAGTTGGAGAACAGCCTTTACCAAAGGTGTCGTGGGCTTTGAAGACACTCGAACTCAGGACACAAGGGAGAAACGTGCTAAGAGTAAGGCATGCTTGGCAAATCCACACCGTGATCAACTCCCGCCCGGAAACCAATGTCCCCACTGTGGAAGGACGTGTGGATCCAGAATTGGCCTCCACAGTCACTTACGGACTCGTTGTTAAAACCGTGTTTATGGAAAACAATCTTACTCGGCTACGAGGGATCGCCAAAGAAGACATGAAGGATGACTGCTGGGAGGAGCACAGAGAGAGGAATCTCTCCCCCCAATGCTATAAAGTTGAGAAGCTAAGCTGACAAGACCCAGAGCTGGTTCAGACCCTGATTAACAACTTCGACCTGGGTACCTTCTTAGATGTAGGAAATAACAAGTCAGAGCCTGTTTCTACCAAAACAGCGGGCGGACACTGTGGCCTCAATTCCTGACGTTGGAGACCACTTGATTTGGAAAGCATACATGTGAAAGAGCAGAACTTCTGGAAATGCCCATACTTTGTGTCTAACAAATTTGGAACTTTGCCTTGACTGTCTGCAAATACCAGAACTGCCTCCTTGTCTGGGAACAAGCTTTGAGGGTCAAGCATCCTAGCGACAAACAATGAGAAGCTCAGGAAGAAAAGCACATCTCTGCCCGTTTGGGAAAGGGATGTGAATCACTTTTGCCAAACACCAGCCGCACAGCACCCACCCGAGTGGCAATTCCACTCCCAGAAATTCCCAAGGCCTCCGACAACGTCTGTGATAGATGATGGATGAGCAGTGACCGGGGCACGAAACGTCGGGGCAAGGGCATGTCCCAGCGTCCAGCCAAATTGTGTGCCGGAAGGGTCCCTCGCTGGCTCAGTTCTAGAGCAGATGAGCAGCTCTCCAGCATGGAAGGAGGCAGAAATCTCCCTTGGCAAGGGTCAGATGAAAGAGGAAGCCTCCCAGCTATTTGAGAGGTGGAAGGAAGGATGGAAGGCTCTCTGCCAAGGGCCCCATGAAAGGATAAGAGAAGGGGTATCTGTCGGTCCCAAAACTCCCTGAAATAGTTGCAAGCAGCTAGGAATAGCTCCGGACACCTCGTAGCCCTCCTGAAATCCACGGAGTGGCCTATAAATATGGAACACCCTCCCACCAGATGTCAAGGAGATAAGTAACTACCGTATTTTTCGCACCATAGGACGTACTTTTTCCCTCCAAAAAAGCAAGGGAAAATGTCTGTGCGTCCTATGGAGCGAATGCAGGGGGGGGGAGGCAGGCGGGAAAAGCCCCCAAGAGCCGCACACAAGCTCCGTGCGCTCTTGTGGGCTTTTCCACAGGAGGGAGAATGGACTGACTGGCCGCATCAGTCCCTTCTCCCACCTCCCAGAAAAGCCAGGAGAAGCCGCGATCTCTTTAAAGGGGTTGCGCGGCTTCTGCGGGCTTTTGCGAGAGGTGAGGGAATCCCCCCACCTCCCAGGAAAGCCAGGAGAAGCCGTGATCTCTTTAAACAGGTTGCGCTGCTTCTGCGGGCTTTTGGGAGAGGTGAGGGAATCCCCCCCACCTCCCAGGAAAGCCAGGAGAAGCCGTGCAGCCCTTTTAAAGTGCGCGCGGCTTCTGTGGGCTTTTGGGAGAGGTGAGGAAATCCAACCACCTCCCAGGAAAGCCAGGAGAAGCCCTGCGCAGCGTCTCCCGGCAAGGAGAGGCTGCACGGGGCTAAAGGGGAAGCCAAAACAGCGAGCGGGATCCATCCCGCTCGCTGCCTTGGCTTGCTCCATAGCTGCGCGCAACCCCTCCGGCAGGGAGAGGCTGCACAGGGCTATGGCTTCTTTAGCCCTGCGCAGCATCTCCCAGCAAGGAGAGGTTGCGCGGGGCTAAAGAGGAAGCCAAAACAGCAAGCGGGATCCATCCTGCTTGCTTCCTTGGCTTGTGCCATAGCCGCGCACAACCCCTCCGGCAGGGAGAGGTTGTGCGCAGCCTGTACGCTGCTCTTTGGGGCTGGGGGGGGGAAGATTTTTTTTTCTTGATTTCCCCCCCTAAAAACTGGGTGCGCCCTATGGTCCGGTGCGCCCTATGGTGCGAAAAATACGGTATATAACCTTTAGAGGACACCTGAAGCTTAAATGTTTGTTGGTTAGAGCGTGGTGCTGGTAATGCCAAAGTTGCAGGTTTGATTCCTGTATGGGACAGCTGCATATTCCTGCATTACAGGTGGTTGGAGCAGATTATCCCCAGGGTCCCTTCCAGCCCTGCAACTCTATGATTCTACGAAGGCAGCCCTGTATAGGGAAGCTTTTTAATGTGCACTGTTTTATTGTGTTTTTATATATAGTCGTACCTCTACTTACGTATCCCTCTGGATATGGAATCATCGGGTTATAGCCACGGCAAACCCGGAAGTATATATGCCTTGTGCATGCGCAGAAGCGCTCAATCACGCCACACACATGCGCCGAAGTGTTTGATTGCACCATGCGCATGCGCAGAAACGCTCAATTGTGCTGCACACATATGCAGAAGCGCTCAACCGCACCGCGCACATGTGCAGAAGCGCTCAACTGCGCTGCGCACATGCGCGGAAGCGTGCCTCTATTTACGTAATTTTCAGGGTGCGAATGGACCCCCAGAACGAATTAAGTTCCTATCCAGAGGGTCCACTGTATGTTATGTTGGCCTTGGTGAAGATTTGACGTTTTCATCCCCAAAAAGTTTTTGATTTGAGTTTCTACTGAGATGAGGCTGCATATTAATGTTGTACTTAATCTTGTTTTTAAGTTGTATTTTAATCAATTGTTTTCACCTGGTGTTAGCGGCCCTGAGCCCAGTCTTAGCTGGGGAGGGCGGGGTATAAATAAAATTTATTATTATTATTATTGTTATTATTATTAGTGCCCCCATTGTGGCTGGGGCAACCCAGTCAGATGCAAGGGGTACAAATAAAATAAATTGTTGTTGTTGTTGTTGTTGTTGTTGTTGTTGTTGCAAAAACCCTGTGAGATAGGTTAGGTGGAAAGGTTGTAACTGCCTGAAGGTGACCAATGTAGATGTGTACCATATTTTTTGCTCTGTAAGACTCACTTTTTCCCTCCTAAAAAGTAAGGGGAAATGTGTGTGCGTCTTATGGAGCGAATGCAGGCTGCGCAGCTATCCCAGAAGCCAGAACAGCAAGAGGGATTGCTGCTTTCACTGCGCAGCAATCCCTCTTGCTGTTCTGGCTTCTGAGATTCAGAATATTTTTTTTTCTTGTTTTCCTCCTCCAAAAACTAGCTGTGTCTTATGGTCTGGTGCGTCTTATAGAGCGAAAAATACGGTATATCACACTTACGTCTGCAGGAGGTCAAGCGTGGTGCCAGGGACTGGGCTGAGGAGCAATGGGGGAGACCACAGTCCCCCTTACTGCACTTCCCAGAGAAGAGGGAGACAGTATAGATTTGCAACAGGTCATAGTTCAGAAGCTACAGAGGGGAGAAGCTGGGAAATATTGGAAGAGGAGGAGGAAGAAGAAGAAGAAGCGCCAGGGGAGAGACAGCTGACAGACTCAGTGTCCTTGGAAAACATTCCTGATCCCTCCTCTCCCAGACCTCAGGGCATTGAAAGTAGGAGAACAGAAAGCTCAGAGGCAGAAAGTACAGATCAGCCAGCGCAGGGATGGCATACAATAGGAGAGACGGAGTGGGACTCTACTCAGAGCAACGCCATCATCCAAGAAAGACGGCGTTTCTACGTCTCTCTCTCTGTGAATGTTGAATTAAATACCTTGGTAAGAACTTCTTGTCTTTCCATTACTGGCAGCCTGCTGTGAGGGAGTGGGGTCAGATTCCCTAAAGCCCGACACGTGGGAGGAGCTTCCTCGTGCAGAATAAGACATCCCTATTTTCGTCGGAGAAATCTGGCAGGGTATGTTAGCCCAGCAGCTAGTTGGCAGGCGGCGCAATTCTTCCAACAGGGGGGCTGCCACGTTGGCACCATCCTGCCCCAGTGTGCAGCCAAGCCACGCCACCGTGTTTTGCACAAGGTGCAGCTTCCAAAACAACCTCTGGGGCAGCCCCACAGATAGCGCATGGACAAAAGTTTTTTGTGAAACCCCAGCCTCCTGTTTTTAGCTCAGCTTTGCTCAGGGCTGGGGTGAACAAGTTTTCCTTCCAATCAAGCTTTATTTTTTTTAAAAAAAAAATTATTAAGAATTTCAACATAACAATTTATCAAAAACATATCATCCTCATTCCCCCCTTTTCCGCCTCCCCAAACCAGAACCGCACCCTCCCACCCCACCCCCAGACTTCCCTCAGCTCCTCTCTCTGGTTTTTCAGCACATGTTAATCTCTGCATATTGTAAAATTGTAAAGATCCTTAATTTATCTATCTGTATGTTGCCAATAATAAATTTGTGTATGTTTCTTCAAAACCTGCCAAGGAGTCCAGTTCAGTTTGTTGTTTCTTTAAATACTTTGTAAAAGGTTCCCATTCTTCTTTAAAGTCACAGTTGTCCTTATCACGCAGTTTGTGTGTCAGTTTTGCCAGTTCTGCATAGTCCATCAATTTCTCTTGCCACAGTTCTTTAGTCGGGGTTTCCTCATTCTTCCATCCTTGTGCTATTAAGACTCTTGCCGCCGTTGTCACATACATGAAAATATTCTTCAATTTCCTTGGCAGGTCTTTTCCTACAATCCCTAACAGAAATACTTCGGGCTTTTTTAGTTGGAACATTTTCTTCAACTCATTGTATATCATTTCCCAAAATTTTTTAATTTTGCTACAATCCCACCATATATGGTAACCTTCCAACCAAGCTTTAAGCAGCTTTGAGACCTTATGCATGCCAGAGTGGAGAGCTCAAAGGCATACCTGCGCACAGAGTTTCCACTTTGGCAACAAACTCTGCATTCAAATCCCACCTTTTTCTCCACGGACCTCAAGGTAGCGCTCATGGTTCCTGCCCCCTCCTCATTCAGTTCACACAACAACCCTGTGAGGTGGGTTAGACTGAGAGGCTGTAACTGGCCCAAGGTCATGAGCGGTGCTGAACTCTCCTTCCTCTGAGGTTTTTAAGCAGAGGTTGGACGGCCATCAGCCATGGATGCTTTAGCTGAGATTCCTGCATTGCAGGGGGTTGGACTAGATGACCCCGGGGTCCCTTCCAACTCTCCCAAGATTACATGATCTATGAGCCAGCAAACTTCATGGCCACTCCACCGATGTCTTCTCCTATCGGACGTTCATTTGCTCACATCTGAATGTCTCCCTTCTGGCCTTGTCAGCTCTAAACAACTGTTAAAAGAGAAATATGAGCCACCTTCTCCTTTTCACTAGACACTGGTGGCGCTGTGGTCCAAACCACTGATCCTCTTGGGCTTGCCGATCAGAAGGTCGGCGGTTCGAATCCCCATGACGGAGTGAGCTCCCGTTGCTCTGTCCCAGCCTAGCAGTTCGAAAGCACACCAGTGTAAGTAGATGAATAGGTACCACTGCGGTGGGAAAGTAAACAGTGTTTTCATGCGCTGCTCTGGTTTCGACAGAAGCAGCTTAGTTATGCTGGCCACATGACCTGGAAAAACTGTGTGTGGACAAATGCCGGCTCCCTCGGCCTGTAAAGTGAGATGAGCGCTGCAACCCCAGAGTCATCTGTGACTGGACTTAGCTGTCACGGGTCCTTTACCTTTACCTTTAATGCCCTTAGGGATGTGGGTGGCGCTGTGGTCTAAACCACTGAGCCTCTTGGCTTGCCGCTCAGAAGGTCAGGGGTTTGAATCCCCGCGACCAGGTGAGCTCCCGTTGCTCTGTCCCAGCTCCTGCCAACCCAGCAGTTCAAAAGCACACCAGCGCAAGTAGATAAATAGGTACCGCTGTGGCGGGAAGGTAAATGCGCTCTGGTTTCCGTCACTGTGTTCTGTTGCACCAGAAGTGGTTTAGTCCTGCTGGCCACATGACTCGGAAAGTTGTCTGTGGACAAACGCCGGCTCCCTCGGCCTGAAAGCGAGAAGAGTGCCGCAACCCCATAGTCGCCTGGATTAATGGAGTTTGCCACCCGCAGAGTCTGCCCTCATCAGAAGTGGGTGTGTGCTTTGGGTTGACAGATCAGGATTTCACATCCTTATGGCTATTTACAGTGTGTCCCTCCTCAAAGACAACAATGCACACCTCCTCAGAGAGAGCAGAACAAGGCGACTCGCTCTTTCTCTCTCTGAAAAGACTCCAGGGGGGGATTGACAGCTGAGAGGTCCTGCCTGGAGGCATCAAACACCTGTGCAAATATTGTGTTTTAAGGCTTTATCTGCACCAACTCCCTTCTAAGTAACTCCTTAGTTACTTCTCATGCCTAACATTTTGAGAAGGTTCAGAGCACCGAAAACAGCTCTGAAGGCATATCCATAGCAAACAAAGATATGTGCAGTCAGGGAGCCCTGCCCTGGCTTCACAGTGTAGCACATGCATTGTCCTGGGTTCAAATCCCGGCATCTCCAGTTCAAAGGAACAGAAGGAATTCTCCACTCAGGGCCTCGGGGAAGCTGCTGCCCTTCATTATGGTCATTAATGTGGAAATAGCATTATGGTATTGGCAGCCAATATCATAAGACTGCCCATATCATAAGGCCATTATTATGCAAATCTGTGGCGCGGCCATATTTGGAGTACTGTGAACGGTTCTGGTCGCCTCATCTCAAAGTTGAGCTGGAAAAAGTTCAGAAAAGGGCAACCAAAAATGATTGAGGGACTGGAGCTACATGAAGAAAGGTTTGGGACTCTTTAGTTTAAAGGGGAGTAAGGGGGGCACATGGCACATGTTCAGGGAAGTTTTTAATGTTTGATGTTTTAGTGTATTTTTGGTCTCTGTGGAAGCCGCCCAGAGTGGCTGGGGAAACCCAGCCAGATGGGCGGGGTACAAATAATAAATTATTATTATTATTATTATTATTATTATTATTATTATTATTGCAGAGATACATAAAATTATGCACAGCGTAAAGAAAAGTAAATAGAGACCCATTTTTTCCCTCCCTCTCTCAGTCCAATGAAGTTGGGAGATCCAAGACAGTACTTTTTAACACCAGCATGGATACCTTTAAAGAGAATTAGATAAGTTCAATGAGGAAAGAGCTATCAATGCTGTTAGTCATGATGTCTATGCTCCACCTATGTTGCCGGAAGCCACCGTATTTGTCGTTCGATAAGACGCACCTGACCATAAGACACACCTAGTTTTGAGAGAAGGAAAACAAGAAAAAAAAATATTCTGAACGAAACATTGGATATATGATTTTTGTGGTTCATGCTGTGGCCACAGGCATGTGATCTGATGGTGAATTTCGGGTGACCCAATGCAAAAATCCTGAGGATCCATGTGGATCCGTGCTTTGTAACCACGTTTTTGTGCCATTGTGGCCCCACAAAACAGTGGGTGTGTGATTTTTTTGGTGCAGGCTGTAGGCATGGACGTGCTATGTGATCTGATGGTGAATTTGGGGTGACCCAATGCAAAAATCCTGGGGATCCATGTGCTTTTACCTCCCCCCCTCCCAGGCAGCCTCCCTTATCTCTAGCGTCCCTTATCTCCCTCCCAGTTGCTTGCCGATCAGCTGCTCAGCGGCTTCGTTTCAACGCTCCCTTCCCTCTTTCTAAAAAAAAAAGCGCAATCTGCTTTTTGCCCCAGGCAATTCGGCTCCAGGGACGACGCATTCGCTCCATAAGACACACAGACATTTCCCCTTACATTTTAGGAGGGGGAAAGTGCGTCTTATGAAGCGAAAAATACAGTATATGCCACTGCTGAGAACCTCAGAAAGGGATATTGCTCTTGTCCAGCAACTGGTATTCAGAACTATAATAGACTCACAGAATCATAGAATTGTAGAGTTGGAAGGGACCCAAGGGTCATCTAGTCCAACCCCCTGCAATGCAGGAATCTCAGCTAAACCATGACAGATGGCTGTCCAACCTCTGCTTAAAAACCTCCAAGGAAGGAGAGTCCACCACCTCCCGAGGGAGACCATTCCACTCTGGAACAGCTCTTTACTGTCAGAAAGGTCTTCCTGATGTTGAGTTGGAATCTCCTTGCTTGTAATTTGAAGCCATGAGTTCAAGTCCTACCCTCCAGAGCAGGAGAAAGCAAGCTTGCTCCCTCTTCCATGTGACAACCCATGAGATATCTGAAGATGGCTCTCCTATCTCCTCTCAATCTCCTCTTTTCCAAAACATCCCCTGCTCCTTCAACCGTTCCTCATAAGGCTCAGTTTCCAGACCCTTGGTCATCTTGGTCGCCCTCCTCTGCACACCTTCCAGCTTGTCAACATCCTCCTTAAATGGTGGTGCCCAGAATTGGACACAGGACTCCAGGTGTGGTCTGACCAAAGCAGAATAGAGTGGTCCAAGCTGGTGTGCCGTCACCGGCTCCTGTGACAGCGAGTTCCACAGGTTATTTTTTTTAAAAAGAAATGATTATTCTAATAATAATAATACCGTAATTTTTTTTAAAAAATCTGTGGAACTCGCTGTCACAGAAAGTATATGAATTATTTGAAGAGCAACTGTAATCAACAAATTACGCTAGTAGGACTACAAGAAGTTTTGTAAGGAGAAATATCCGAAGTGGTACAGAGTAGAAAAAGATAGAGATATTGGTTATGAGTTTGAAATGTAATAGGGAAGATAAGAAATGCATGCTAAGAGATTAGATTGGAAAATTTTCAGACAAGATTGATGGAAGTCGAAAAAATGGAATAAGATGCAAAAGTATGTTTAATTATTGTTGAAAATGATATGTTAAAAAACTAATAAAAATTTATATATATTATTATTATTAATACCCCACCCATCTGCCTGGGTTTCCCCAGCCACTCTGTGATGTGCAAAAGTGCTTTCTTTTATCTGCCCTGGATCTTCATCTGATTCCCACGAGTTCTAGAGCTAAGCGAGAGGGAGAGAGTACTTTTCTTTCCCCATGCAACGCATCCTTTTATAAACTTCTCTCATGTCACCTCTTCCGAGAAGCCTCTCTCCTTATCTCCCCAGCCCTGAGGCTCTGGGGACCTAGCCACATCACTCACGGAGCCCAAGATCTCTTCTCCTATAAACACAAATCCCCGCTCCCCTTCAGAAGAATTGCAGATGACAGCCTTCTGCAATTTTTACAAAGTCCTTCCCGCAAAGAGTGCACAGATGGCCTTCTGGCGAAGTCCCTCTTGTCTAATGGTCTTTCTGCTTCCATTCATCAAACATGAGCTAATGGTGTGTTGGCTGCCGTTGCGCGATGCTCGGGCCCAGACTGCATCCATCAATCTCTCCATTTAGGCCTGCTGTAAATCTCGCTGCGCCAAGCTCCTTACAGAGCTGTAAAGGGAGATACAAAACTTGCAGGGCTAGGTAAAGGTAAAGGGACCCCTGACCATTAGGTCCAGTCCTGGCCGACTCCGGGGTTGCGGCGCTCATCTTGCTTTATTGTCCGAGAGAGCGGATGTACAGCTTCCGGATCATGTGGCCAGCGGGACTAAGCCGCTTCTGGCGAAACCAGAACAGCGCATGGAAACGCCGTTTACCTTCCTGCCAGAATGGTACCTATTTATCTACTTGCACTTTGACGTGCTTTCGAACTGGTAGGTTGGCAGGAGCAGGGACCGAGCAACGGGAGCTCACCCCGTTGCTGGGATTCGAACCGCCGACCTTCTGATCAGCAAGTCCTAGGTTCTGTGGTTTAACCCACAGCGCCACCCGCGAGAAGCATCTTAATAAACTGCAGGACCAAAAGGTGCTTGTAAATTTGAGCCCTGGTTCCGTCTTCTGTCCGATGAACAACAGGGCAACCTCATTGCTGTTACTCCTTCAGAGTACGGTGGGACCTTGGGTTAAGTACTTAATTCGTTCCAGAGGTCCATTCTTAACCTGAAACTGTTCGTAACCTGAAGCACCACTTTAGCTAATGTGGCGTCCCGCTGCCGCCGCGCCGCCGGAGCACAATTTCTGTTCTCATCCTGAAGCAAGGTTCTTAACCCGAGGTACTATTTCTGGGTTAGTGAAGTCTGTAACCTGAAGCGTCTGTAACCTGAAGCGTATGTAACCCGAGGTACCCCTGTATGTCACGTGAGCAGTCAACCAGGGCTAAACTCTGCCCACCTGTGGACCTGAAGTCACTATAAATTGCTGTGCATGGGAGGTAAAGGTTAAAGACCCCTGGACAGTTAAGTCCTCTCAAAGGCGACTATGGGGTTGCGGCGCTCATCTCGCTTTTCAGGCTGAGGGAGCCGGCGTTTTTCCACAGACAGCTTTCCAGGTCATGTGGCCAGCAGGACTAAACTGCTTCTGGCGCAATGGGACACCGTGACGGAAAGCAGAGCGCACGGAACGCCGTTTACCTTCCCACCACAGTGGTACCTATTTATCTACTTGCACTGGTGTGCTTTCGAACTGCTAGGTAGGCAGGAGCTGGGACCGAGCAACGGGAGCTCACCCCGTCACAGGGATTCGAACTGCCGACCTTCCGATCAGCAAGCCCAATAGGCTCAGTGGTTTAGACCACAGTGCCACCTGCGTCTCTTAGAAGAAAGCAGGGACCCGAAACAAAGTCTCTCGTGCCAAGCAGTGCATTCACAAGCCAAAGCTGATATCCCATTGTGGCTTCACATCCTTCCCACCCCATTTGGATTGTCGTAAGGTCTGACCTCATGGGAAGCTGCCTCTGGGTGCTCTAGATTCCGAAGACTTGCTAAAAATGTGGGTCTGCACATTTTCACGCTGGAAAGATAAACAGTGGGCATTCAGTCTGCAGAGTCTAGAACCTCTGAGCCTGCGAAGGATGAGCGCATTGTACATAGGCCTCCTGGGGGAAAAACAAGAGTGTGGATTATTATCAGGGGGCACTTCCTGGCTCAAATGTATGGAACAGTTTCCCAAGGAACTGTGCCAAAACACCCAACCTAGAGGCAGTAGGAAAATGAATCGGGGGCGAAATGCAAGGCGATAATGAACTCAGCTTGCATCAGCAGGGATGAAATTGCTGTTTGCATCACCGATTGTTCACTGTCAGCTGTGCCGTTAAGTGCATTCAACTGCATGACTTTGGGCCATGTTAATATTTGGATTTAATTTCGAATTGAAAGCAGCCCGACCAAGTCTGCAGAAGTCATTGGGGTGGTTTGCAAGGGACCTCTTTGAGCTGCGCTGATTTCTGGGAATCTCAATGCTTTACTTGACGGAAACCTGACACACACCCAACCTAACTGTTATGTACTGAAGTTTTCACACTGGGCCAGCAGGGGGATACTGTAGATAGTTATGCAAATGAAGGATCGAAAGTGACGTTCAGTGATTGGATAGTTTGTATGCAAATGAAGGATTGAAAGTGACGTTCAGTGATTGGATAGTTTGTATGCAAATGAAGGATTGAAAGTGACATTCAGTGATTGGATAGTTTTAGAAAGTTGCAACAGTTACATTGTTCTGGAGCTCTATATAAGCAGGCTGACTGAGCTCCTCAGTTCAGTTCTGTTCCAGCTTACAAATAAAGAGCTGCTTTGGAAAAATCGCTGTGTCGTCTGATATGTTCGCCCACAACATAACACTAACCTTTTCTAAAAATGTATTGTTGAAATTAAATCGAAGGATTAAAAGGCTTTCACCGGTGCTGAAAACACCATGCCTAGCGAGCTTCTCTGTGGGGAGGCGATTCCGCAAATAGGGTGCCACCACCGAAAAGGCCTTCTCCTAAGAGGGCACCTGGCTAACTTCAGTGGGGCACCTGGAAAAAGGGTCTCCGGTGAAGATTAAAGGACCAGGCAGGTACATGCTTATGGTAGAAGGTGATCCTTCAGATAACCTGCTCCCAAAACAAGGTTGTATCTGTTGACGATAGCAACACTAAGCATGTTGACAATAACTAATGTTATTTGGGAAACCAACGTCCCCCAAACATTCAGGGGACGGTTGCCACGTTCCTCCCTCCTTGCTTCGGAGCTTCACAAAGGCAGCGCTGCTGGAGAGAGTGAACTGGAGCTTGCTCTTAGAAATTGCCTTGCAAGATCCGGCGGTTTGCTTACCGCTTATTATACTGGGGGAAAGCTCGTTGTTAGGACAGGCAGGAGACAAGGAGCCCAGGAGAGTGTTGTCCATAAAATTGCTGGGGTAACTCAGTTGGTAGAGCATGGGTCATGGGTTCGAGTCCTACTTTGGGCAAAGAGATTCCTGCATTGCAGGGGGTTGGACTAGATGACCCTTGTGTTCCCTCTCAACTCTTCTATGCTGCTTCTTCTTCTGTGATCACTTGTAATCGAGTAAGATCAGGGGTCAGCAAACCTTTTCAGCAGGGGGCCAGTCCACTGTCCCTCAGACCTTGTGGGGGGACAGACTATATTTTGGGGGGGAAATGAATGAATTCCTATGCCCCACAAATAACCCAGAGATGCATTTTAAATAAAAGCACACATTGTACTCATGTAAAAACACACTGATTCCCAGTCATGTGGCCAGCATGACTAAGCCGCTTCTGGCGAACCAGAGCAGCGCACGGAAACGCCGTTTACCTTCCTGCCAGAATGGTACCTATTGATCTACTTGCACTGGTATGCTTTTGAACTGCTAGGTTGGCAGGAGCTGGGACAGAGCAACGGGAGCTCACCCCGTCGCGGGGATCAAACCACCGACCTTCTGATTGGCAAGTTCTAGGCTCTGTGGTTTAACCCACAGCGCCACAGGGTTATAAAGACTAGGACTAGCCGCCTGAGAAACAGTTTCTATCCAAATGTGATTTGGATTTTCAACGTAGTGTAAGGTAGTCTCTATGGGAGTATGTTGTTGTTGTTTAGTCGTTTAGTCGTGTCCGACTCTTCGTGACCCCGTGGACCAGAGCACGCCCGGCACTTCTGTCTTCCTATGGGAGTATATTGTATTTAATTATGGGGTATCAGAGTTTTTAGGGGGTCGACCAGGCTGGGATAGCTGGGATAGCAGCCTTGTTGGTTTTTGAATGTCTGATGTAATTTTTTTCATTTTCGTTGTTCTGTATGGGACAATGACAATAGAGATTATCGTATCGTAATTTAGGGAATTGTGGGTTCAAATCACCCCGCTTCTGAACTCATCCTCCTCCCCTTTTCCAAAGACGCGCGCCCCTAGCATTCCAAAGGGGCTATAGATCAGGTTAGAGGTCCCCGGGATGGACGTGGAGCAGGTGTCAACGGAGGGTGGCGGCTGCAGGAGCGAGGCAGCAGCGGGAGCCTCCGACGGGGCGGGCTTGGAGGGTTGGCCCGGGGCGTGTCTGCCCTCCCTCCCCACCGCCTTCCCTGCTGTCCGCCCCGCGCGCCGCTTCCCGGAGCCAGAGCGCAGCGCAGGTTCCCACGCGCCGGCGAGGAGGCTGCCTCGCGCCTCCAGCCAGGAGAGAGAGAGACCCCTAGCTCGCAGGAAGAGGAGGACACGATCCGGTAAGGCTGCCTGGGAGAGAGAGGGAGAGAGAGGAGGGGAGCCGGACCTCGCCTGGGGCTGCCTGCGTTTGCTTCAGCTGGAAACCCCCCACCCTCTTTGGAGAAGGGTGCGCCAAAGACCTGGGGTTGGGGAAGGTTGGTTGGGTGGGTGCCTTTCCAGAGACGCCCCTTGGGGCTTCCCGGAGGTGCCTTCTGTGGTTCCAAGTCGCTTACAAACTGAGCGTTACGTCTCCATAATTATAATTGATTGACCGATCTTTTTATTAGGCACCTAACTGCAGAAAAGCCTCTTAGACAAAATCAAGAGCCCAAAACGGCATTATTCTCGTTGCTTTGTTAAGAGAGAGACTTGGTGTCAGGACAGCTGCTGGGCTTGCAGAAGGCCCTGGGTTCAGTCCTGGAGATCTCCAGTTCTAAGAGGGTCAAGGGATGGGAGATAGCTCTGTCTCTTTGCCTGAGACCCTGAAGAGAGTAGATTGGCACCCCCAAGCTGGTCAAGGATTCGAGCTTCCTCTTATTGGTGGAGCACCTGCTCTGACTGCAGAACGTCTCAGGTTCAAGGTCTGGCATCGACTACGGCTTCAGGGATCAGGCAGTAAGTAATGGGGGAAGACCACCCATCCGCCATGCTCCAGGTTGAGACCATGGACAGCTGCAAGCGGTCTAGAAGGCAGCTCCTTACATTCTGTGACCACCACACCCCCTCCTGCCATTTTTGGATTCAATAGGCAAATGGTCTGATCTGGGCTTCTCATATCCCAGTCTTGGTTGAACATCTGTCCAGCATCTCCCCTGAAAAGGGGAGCCACGCTGGTGGGAACTGCCTCTCTCAGAGACCCCCAAAGCCCTCCAGAGTGAACCCTGCTAGACAAAACAGACCAATAGCCTGCTGACCTGGTTCGTCATAGGTTTTGGACAGTCTTTCTGGTTTTTCGTGGGGGGTTTTTTGCACAGAAATTTGATGCCACCGTTGCCAAATGAATTTAACAGCTTTAAAGCTGTATTGAAGTGCCAAGCTATGTGATGTCAGAAAATCTGATCGCAAAGCCCCTCTGTCTTTTTCTCTACTTGAAGGGAGAGGAGGGGAGCTGTGGGGACCAGGGGGTTAACCCTTTCCCCTCCTGACTACTATTAACTCTGGGTTTGGTTTGGTTTCAAGGCAGGTGTTGTTGTTTTCGTTTAGACGTTTAGTCGTGTCCGACTCTTCGTGACCCCCTGGACCAGAGCACGCCAGGCACTCCTGTCTTCCACTGACTCCCGCAGTTTGGTCAAACTCCTGCTGGTAGCTTTGAGAACACTGTCCAACCATCTTGTCCTCTGTCGTCCCCTTCTCCTTGTGCCCTCCATCTTTCCCAACATCAGGGTCTTTTCCAGGGAGTCTTCTCTTCTCATGAGGTGGCCAAAGTATTGGAGCCTCAGCTTCACGATCTGTCCTTCCAGTGAGCACCCAGGGAGTACCTGTTTCTTCATTGCAGCTGGAAGGAAGGATTTGAATTTGAGAATGGGCACAAGGGAAAGCGTTAAACTCTCCCTCTCTCAAGGGGCCGGTCCTCATGCAACCCACACTGCTGCTTTCAATCGAAGAAAAGGACCTTGAGGGATCTATCTGTTCTCATATATAGATAGCATGCCTCTCTGAGCCTCTGGCTCAACAGCCATCTCAAATCAATACGTAGTCCGTGGAATGCCAAGGGAAGGCACCTTTGAGTTAACTTAACTGAGTTAGACTGTGGAACTCACTGCCACAGGAGGCAATGGTGGCCACCAACCTTGATGCCTGGGTTATACAAATACATGGAGGAGAGGGCCGTTGATGGCTCAAAGCCATAAGGGCTGTGCTTTGCCACCACATGGAAGCAGCAATGCTTATCAGTTTCTGGGAAATGCAGGTGGGAAGAGTTGCTCTCATGCTCAAATCCTGCTTGTGGGTTTCCCTGGTCGGCCACCGTGAGAAGAGGATGCTGGACTAGATGGGCCATTTAGCACTCCTTATGCTCTTCCGTGGAGTTTTCTTGGCAGGGATACTGGAGTGGCTAACCGGTCCGTCTAGTTAAAGCCGTGGTTTTCCCAGTAGTGATGTATGGAAGTGAGAGCTGGACCATAAAGAAGGCTGATCGCCAAAAAATGGATGCTTTTGAATGCTGGTGCTGGAGGAGACTCTTGAGAGTCCCATGGACTGCAAGAAGATCAAACCTCTCCATTCTGAAGGAAATCAGCCCTGAGTGCTCACTGGGAGGACAGATCCTGAAGCTGAGGCTCCAAGACTTTGGCCACCTCATGAGAAGAGAAGACTCCCTGGAAAAGACCCTGATGTTGGGAAAGATGGAGGGCACAAGGAGAAGGGGACGACAGAGGATGAGATGATGGGACAGTGTTCTCGAAGCTACCAGCATGAGTCTGACCAAACTGTGGGAGGCAGTGGAAGACAGGAGGGCCTGGCGTGCTCTGGTCCAGGGGGTCACAAAGAGTCGGACACGACTAAACGACTAAACAACAACAATGCTCTTCCGAGCTGTTAGTTTAGCAAAAGCGCTCTCTTCTCCAAACTCAAACACCATTCGAAATAGCAGCTGAGTGGAATCAGAGTGCTGGGTTATCTAAGGATCGGTATATATGCCTTGTGTTCCTTTGTCTGGTAGTGGATATCATAACAGCCTGGGAGGCAGGGATGGAGGCCAACATATTTTCGAGACGGGGGCAAATTTATGGAGCCCAGCAACCTCTGAAGAGAGAAGAATTACAGTGTGTGGATGCCTGTTACTTAGCACCCACAGAGGCATAACACAATCTATATAAATTTGGAAGCGCTGGGATTTTGGACATTTAGAAGACCCCCCCCCCCAATAGTCAAGATCCCTCATAATCTGCTTAGTAAAACTTTTAGAGAACATGACTGTTTTTCTAGAACTCACCCTGAACACCTTCCTCGTTCTCTTAGAATTGCAATGATGCCCACAGAGTTATGGGGGGGGGGAGCCCTGGAAATAGATGATAGATAGATAGATAGATAGATAGATAGATAGATAGAGGTGAAGGGACCCCTGACCATTAGGTCCAGTCGTGGCCGACTCTGGGGTTGCGGCGCTCATCTCGCTTTACTGGCCAAGGGAGCCGGTGTACAGCTTCCAGGTCATGTGGCCAGCATGACTAAGCCGCTTGTGGAGAACAGCGCACGGAAACACTGTTTACCTTCCCGCCGGCGCGGTACCTATTTATCTACTTGCACTTTGATGTGCTTTCGAACTGCTAGGTTGGCAGGAGCTGGGACTGAACAATGAAACCTCACCCCATCGCGGGGATACAAACCACCCGCCTTCTGATCGGCAAGTCCTAGGCTCTGTGGTTTAACCCACAGCTCCACCCGCGTCCCTCAGATAGATAGATAGATAGATAGATAGATAGATAGATAGATAAAGAAAGAAATTAAAAGTATCTCAGTGCTTTGGTAGTATTGCTTAGTTCAGGAAAGCAAGAAAATGGGAATGGAAGTTTGGGAAATTATGCTAGCATGTCTTGACAGTGGGTCAATCTTCAGACTGGAACTTTGAGTTCACCCACTGAAAGGGATTTGCAATGGATTTGGGAAGCACCAAGGTTTTCAGACAGTGTGTTTTTTAGTTTATGCAATTCTCATAAATTGGACGCTGCCTCTGATAACCTGAAAATAGGACTAGTCGTGGAGATACGAAAAAAGCCCATCACTATTCTCTAAATGCATCCTCTGTCTCAATACAGCGTTTATGTTCTGTAAAAGAATACGAACAACATTAGCAAAACAGCAACCCAAAAAACAAACTGTTCAGTTTATACACGCAGTCTCCCATAGGTGCTAACTCCCTGGGGCCCTGGGTGCCCGAGCACCCACAAAATTCCCCATGAAGGGGCCGGGCACCCAGAAATGTTGGTGCCAGGGCCACGCACGCTGGATGGCACCCAAGGCCGCTGGGCACCAATGATCATGGGGCCAAGTTGGCATTCCTGCATTCTTCACAGCCCCGTGACTCATAATCTTTCACTCTGTTCGGATCATTAAAACACACGTACACATATGTGTCTGTGGTTTTATGCATGCTTTACCCGTGGGTGTGTGGGTGTGTGTTTGAATGAATTCTTGCACTTGGCTGTTGCAAAATTCGGGGAAGCGCAATTTTGGAAGGAGGGTTACGTTCTGGTTTGCGTCTTATTCTGGAAAGTGCAATTTCGTGTGAACTGAATGAAATTTCCTCCGCGTATCCCTCCTTCTCCGGTTGCCCTCCCCCTGGGCTGACCTTGGGGAGCTCAGTCAGTCGATCATGAGACTCTCAAATGGATGGAAAGCCACAAGACTCTTAATCTCAGGGTTGTGGGTTTGAGCCCCATGTTGGGTGAATGATTTCTGCATGGCAGGGGGTTGAGATAGATGATTGTCGTGGTCCCTTCCAACTCTACAATTCTATGATTCCTCTCTCTCTCTCTCTCTCTCTCTCTCTCTCTCTCTCCTTCCCTCCCTCCCTCCCTCCCTCGCATTCCTGCTTTCCCTGCCTCTTCTGCATCTCCTCCTACTCCTCCTTTCAACTCCCTTCTCAAGCAAAGCTTTATTTTGCACTTCCATTAGCATTCCTCTGGCTGCTTCTCCATCTCAGAAAGGACTTTCTCTTTTCTCTTTCGAGCAATCCTTGACCAGCGCAATATTGATGTGAAATTGATGCATTAGTACAGGGGCCGGCAACCTAAGGCCCATGGGGGTCATTTAACCGGCCCATAATAATAATAATAATTTATTATTTATACCCCGCCCATCTGGCTTGGTTTCCCCAGCCATTCTGGGTGGCTTCCAACAAAGTATTAAAATACCGTAGTCTGTTAAACATTAAAAGCTTCCCTAAACAGGGCTGCCTTCAGATGTCTTCTAAAAGTCTGGTAGTTGTTCTTCTCTTTGACATCTGGTGGGAGGGCATTCCACAGGGCGGGTGCCACTACTGAGAAGACCCTCTGCCTGGTTCCCTGTAACTTGGCATTAGGTCCAGTCGTGGCCGACTCTGGGGTTGCGGCGCTCATCTCGCTTTACTGGCCGAGGGAGCCGGCGTACAGCTTCCAGGTCATGTGGCCAGCATGACTAAGCCGCTTCTGGCAAACCAGAGCAGCACACAGAAACGCTGTTTACCTTCCCACTGGAGTGGTACCTATTTACCTACTTGCACTTTGAGGTGCTTTCGAACTGCTAGGTTGGCAGGAGCAGGGACCAAGCAACGGGAGCTCACCCCGTCGTAGGGATTCAAACCGCCAACCTTCTGATCGGCAAGTCCTAGGCTCTGTGGTTTAACCCACAGCGCCACCCGCGTCCCTTATAAGGGAACTTACCAGGAATGTAATATTGAGAGGCTTAAACAAGCCTGCAACCACCAATCTGGTGTGCGTTTAAAAGGGGAATGTGAAACTCTGCTAAGTTATAGAAATTGCAAGCGCAAGTTATTATTATTATTAAACAATATATCCTCTCCTGCCTCTCTGAACAGGAAGCACAAAGGGGCTCCCCCCCCCCCATGCAACCCTGTGCACCTTCCCAAAAGTTGCTTTGGGGTGGGGTCAGGAGACACACACCCCTCCAGGACAGTAGGCAGGGATGGAATGGGAGATGGTTCTGTCCGGGAAGAAGAAATGCTTTCAAGGGCAGAACTATCTGCTTAGTGCTGCACTGAATTCCACCCTGTATTTATTTACATTCCTTGCCCTTCTTCCGAAAGTTGCTCAGGGCTATCACCTTTGGTCAGTCACAGTCTCTCAGCCTAACCTGCCTCGCAAGGTTGTTGTAAGGATAAAGTAGAGACAGGGAGAAAGGGTGCCTGCCACTCTGAGCTCCTTGGAGGAATGTTGGGATAGAAACGTAATAACAACTAATAAATATGTTGTTGTTGTTGTTTAGTCGTTTAGTCATGTCCGACTCTTCGTGACCCCATGGACCAGAGCACGCCAGGCACTCCTGTCTTCCACTGCCTCGCGCAGTTTGGTCAAACTCATGCTGGTAGCTTCGAAAACACTGTCCCACCATCTCACCCTCTGTTGTCCCCTTCTCCTTGTGCCCTCCATCTTTCCTAACATCAGTGTCTTTTCCAGGGAGTCTTCTCTTCTCATGAGGTGGCCAAAATATTGGAGCCTCAGCTTCACGATCTGTCCTTCCAGTGAGCACTCAGGGCTGATTTCCTTCAGAATGGATCGGTTTGATCTTCTTGCAGTCCATGGGACTCTCAAGAGTCTCCTCCAGCACCATAATTCAAAAGCATCCATTCTTTGGCGATCAGCCTCCTTTATGGTCCAGCTCTCACTTCCATACATCACTACTGGGAAAACCATAGCTTTTGACTATATGGACCTTTGTTGGCAAGGTGATGTCTCTGCTTTTTAAGATGCTGTCTAGGTTTGTCATTGCTAATAAATATACACATCGATAATTAAACAAAACTAGGAAAACTTTTAAAAAAAACAATTAAAACATCTAAAAATATTATTATTATTATTATTATTATTAATAATAAAAATTATTTGCAGCTGTCATGTAAGTTTGGGCTTCCAACAGCTTCCAGCACGTGGATAAAAATTAAAAGGTTTGGCAATAAACATCAGCACATATGAATAATTCAGTTCCAACAATTCGGTGAATAGGTACGATTTGAACGATTTAGCAGCTCGTTAAGTTTTAATTGTACAACAGATTGACGCCAGTATTGTCAAATATTAACAAATAAGTTCTCCAAGGTATAAATTGATCTGCAAGGATCTAGAGGGCTGCATAAATAACAGCAAAATGCACGACACTAATACGAAATTATAAGCTATTCTTCCTCTTTTCTGCCTAAATTCACTGTGCGGTAAAAACCACCCATACCCACCTGTTCCCTGCCTGGTGGTAGCAACTGGGTCGATGACTTTAAAGTGATTGTGTCCACTAATTGTTAGTGGGACCAAGGGGGAAGAAATGTTGAAAAGGATCGTTCGGCAGAATGTGTGCAAATACTTAAAAGTACAGGTATCTGGTGGGTTCAGATTCCTAAGCTGTGCTGGGAAGAGCTTTGTTTACGCAATTGTGTGTTAACCCTCATTGATCGGTGCAGAGACGCAAAGCCATTCCCCTTCTTTTCATAAGATCTGTCTAATGGTTTCTTTGCTGCTGCTATTTGGGTGTAGCCCAGAGCTGGAAATAGCCAAGAAGGAAAAAGGAAAGAAGGTTTAGAAGCCTATTACTTTTCGAAGAAATCAACTGGGGCCTGGAGGGGCTAATTGGTAGATGTTTTCAATTAAGTCTATTCATCATAAATACCGCTCGTTGTGGGGCGAACAAACAAACAAGGGTGGGTCCTTTGCTTGCACGTCCCATTTGTGGCTTCCCAGAAGCTTCTGTTACAAACGGGATGCTCAGCTCGGCAGACCTGTTAATGTCTTCGAGAGGATTCCCTGATTCTTGTCTAAAGCCGTCCTCTCTTAAAAGCCGTTCGATGTGGGCGGCGTGTCTTTAAAAGCTATGTGCAGGTTCTTGCAGATTTACGAACTGTGATGTCTCGGTCAGGAGCGAGCAGCAATAAATCACACCAATGAGTTGGAGTTAACTCTTTGTTCGCAAAACAGGATCTGCACAGGTGTCAAGGTTTGGTTCAGAAGCAGTCCAGTGCAAAGAAACAGAGTCAGTTGTCAGTGAAGCAGACCCTCCAACATTTCTCTGATGAAAATAAGGATTTCCATAACAACAACAACAACAACAACAACAACAACAACAACAACAACAACCTGCCCATCTGACTGGGTTGTCCCAGCCACTCTGGGCGGCTTCCAACATAAATAAAAACATCATAAAACGTAAAACATTAAAAACCTTCCCTATCCAGGGCTGCCTTCAGATGTCTTCTAAAAGTTGTAGTTACTTATCTCCTTGGTTCTCGGGGTCGCATAGCTCCATACCCTCCAACATTTCTCCGATGAAAAGAAGGACATCTTAAAGAAAAGCGGAACATTCCAGGATCAAATCAGAAACCGGGATAGCTTCTGTAAATTTGGGACACTTGGAGGGTCTGATAAAGTTATTCTTTATTCGAGGCAATGCCTTGAATACAACTCCGCAACCCTTCCCCAGTAGGTCCTGCCCAGGCACCCCCAAACCCGGACCTCCAGATGTTTTGGGACTACAACTCCCATCATCCCTAGCTGGCAGGACCGGTGGTCAGGGATGATGGGAATTGTAGTCCCAAAATATCTGGAGGGCCGAGTTTGGGTGTGCCTGGTCTTGCCACTCTAGAGCAGTTGCCAGAAATGAAGGTGCCTTCCTTCCACCCTTTCCTCCACTGCCAGATGTTTCCCAAGCACACCTTTGGCATCTGTTCTGCTCTCCTCATTATTCTGCACATTCTTGGAGACCAGGGGGGATGGGAGCTTGTCACAGCAGGAGAGGGAGACTCCAGGGATTCTTTGATAGTCTCTTAACCCCCCCCTCCTCTGCTTCAGCCTCAGCATCTGAACTGCTCCCTGTCACAGCTTCCTCCTGCTCACGAAATCCTGTTGTCCCTTCAGCCCCTATCACCTCCTTCCAATCTTCTCCCTCTGACCTGCTGTTGTCCAGCCAGTCCCTTACAACAGGCCTATAATGATTTATTATAATAATTTGTTACTTATACCCCACGCATCTGGCTGGGTTTCTTGGCGGCTCCCAGCAGAATATTATTAATAATAAAGCAGCAATAAAACATCAAACGTTAAAAACTTCCCTAAACAGAGCTGCCTTCAGATGTCTTCTAAAAGTCAGATCATTGTTTATTTCCTTGACATCCAATGGGAGGGCATTCCACAGGATGGGTGCCACTACCGAGAAGGCCTCCCTGTAACTTGGCTTCTTGCAGTGAGGGAACTGCCAGAAGGCCCTCGGCGCTGGACCTCAGGGTCTGGGCTGAACGATGGGGGTTGAGATGCTCCTTCAGGTATACTGGGCTGAGGCCATTTAGGGCTTTAAAGGTCAGCACCAACACTTTGAATTGTGCTCGGAAACCTACTGGGAGCCAATGTAGGTCTTATATGGTCCGGTGTTATATGGTCGCAGCTGCCACTCCCAGTCACCAGTCTAGCTGCCACATTCTGGAATAGTTGCAGTTTCTGGGTCACTTTCAAAGGTAGCCCCATGTCATAGCTGTCAAGTGTCCCTTATTTGAAGGGACAGTCCCTTATTCCAGCGCCATGTCCCGCTGCTGTCCCTTATTGATGGATGTCCCTTAAATGTCCCTTAAATTTCAAAGGAAGCAGCTCCTCTCCCTCCCTCCCTGCCAGCCAGGGAGGAGGGAGGCTCCAACTGTGTTGCTTGGCTGTGTTGCTCACCCAATAAGAAGTCTAAGAACGACTGGGGAGTGGAGCTTCCATGCCTTGTGTGTGGCTAGTTAATGCAAGCTGAGGGTTTTTTTGAATGCTGGACGCCATTTTGTTGCACGTGCTGCTGCAAACTTTGCAGTGCAAAGCCAGGCCGGGGAGCCATCTTAAGTTGAGGCTGCATAGGCCTTGTGGTGCATGTGATTCAGATTCTATTCAGTTGAACCTCTGGTTAGAAAGTTGGTTGGACAGTGTTCACAAAGCTACCAGCATGAGTTTGACCAGACTGCAGGAGGACAGGAAGACTGGAGTGCCTGGAACAGGTGAGGCTGCAGGTCCCTTATTTTGGCTGCTGGTCCCTTATTTTCAAGGCTGCTGGTCCCTTATTTTCAAATCTGTAAGTTGACAGCTATGCCCCATGTAGAGCGCATTGCAGTAGTCCAAGCGGGAGATAACCAGAGCATGTACCACTCTGGCGAGACAGTTTGCGGGCAGGAAGGGTCTCAGCCGGTGTACCAGATGGAACTGGTAGACAGCTGCCCTGTACACAGAATGAGCACAGCAGCTCATCTCCGACAGGTCTTTCCCCCATGAAGCAGTTGTGGTGACTAAATATCCCTGCCTCCCCACAACTGGCCATGTCTCCTTCTCTCCAGGGTGATTTCCAACCAATCAGAGACAGAGACTGCGCCTGCATTCCTCCCTTTGCTCCTCTCACTTCATGCCTCCGCCATGGACCACTTGAAAACTGCTGGAGGTCTGGGTGGACCACTTAATGATTTTTCTTCCTGCAAGAAGCTGGAACGTGTGCAGAGGAGGGTGATCAAGATGCTCAAGGGTCTGTTAACCAAGCCTTATAAGGAACAGTGGAGGGAGTTGGGGATGTTTATCCTGGAGAACAGGAGGTATGATAGCCATCTTCAAAAATCTGATGGGCTGCCCTGTGGAAGATAGAGCAAGCTTGTTTTCTGTTGCTCAAACCAATGTATTCAAGTTAGTAAGAAGGAGATTCCGACTCAAAATCAGGAAGAACTTAAAATAACAGAAATTAAATGTGCCTTTGGCTTGTTTGTAATGTTTAGAAAGATGAGCAAAATGGATTTTTTTACTTCTGTTGTCTAGTCATCTAGTACAACCTCCTGCAATGCAGGAATCTCAGCTGAAGCATCCACTTTCAAATACAGTGGTACCTTGGTTCTCAAACGCCTTGGTACTCAAACAACTTGGAACCCAAACACTGCAAACCCGGAAGTAATTGTTCCGGTTTGCGAACTTTTTTCGGAACCCAAACGTGCTCCGTTTTGAGTGTTATGCTTCCAATCTGAGTGCCGCACTCCTGTATTGAGTTTTACGCTGCGGTCTGTATGTTTTTGCTATTTATTTTGTGTTTTTGTTTTCGCGGCTCTTTTTGTTTTGTTTTTGTGACTGTGTGAAACCCAGTTCAGCTACTAATTGATTGATTGACGGCAGTTCATTGTTTATTGCTTTCATTTTATGGTTCAGTGGTCCCGTTCGATGGTAAAAGTCATGTTAAACTGCTGTTTTAGGGGTTGTTTTTAAAAGTCTGGAACAGATTAATTCATTTTGCATTACTTTCTGTGGGAACGCTCGTCTTGGTTTTGGAACGCTTTGGGTTTAGAACGGACTTCTAGAACGGATTAAGTTTGAGAACCAAGGAACCACTGTAGCTCTTACTGTCAGAAATTTCTTCCTGATGAAACCCTTAAAAACTGGCTGGCCAGTGGGTGGGGGTGACTCCAGTGGGCTGCCCCTCCCTGGGCGGCGATGGGGAACACTCCACCACTGACTGTGAGAACGGGGCTGGAGAAAGTGGAAACTGCTCTCCTCAGGCAGGTTTGCCTTATGTTCTTATGTTCTTAAGGAGTTTGGAGAACAGGGCTTTAGGCAGAAAGGAAATCCCGCTGTGTGTTCTGTTTCCCAGAAAGAATGTTGAGAATTAAAAGGCAGTTGGAAGTCAGCAAGTAATTAAAATTCTTCCGGGGGTGAAAGTTATGGGTAATAAAGAGGCTCTTTAAGTCCAGCGGAGCAGACAGGCCCGCCGTCAACCGTTGGCGCGTGAAAGTCGAACCCTGGCAAATTTTACATGGGCAGCAAGGGACGGACAGGAGGGGCGTCAATCAACCCTTGGAGTGCTTGCTACCTCTGTGTTGCAGGTGTCGGTTCAGCTATCCACATGGCATTCCCCGGAAAAGTGCAATCATCGGAGCGCAAAGTAACGAGGCTCTGATGTCGCTCCTTCAAGCTTTAATTGATTAAATCGCTGCAATTAATCAACTGGGGTTTGATTGCAAGTTCAGGTCTGATTAATGACTTGGCTGATGAAAAGCAAAGACTCGGGGGGAGTGTTTCCTAAATTTCCAGTACCTAAGGCACAGAGGTGCCCCCCCCTCGAATTAAAAGTGGGAGGGTACTTTTGAGCCATTTGGGGCCATCATTGTTGTTGTTGTTTAGTCGTTTAGTCATGTCCGACTCTTCGTGACCCCATGGACCAGAGCACGCCAGGCACTCCTGTCTTCCACTGCCTCCCGCAGTTTGGTCAAACTCATGTTGGTAGCTTCAAGGACACTGTCCAACCATCTCGTCCTCTGTCGTCCCCTTCTCCTTGTGCCCTCCATCTTTCCCAACATCAGGGTCTTCTCCAGGGAGTCTTCTCTTCTCATGAGGTGGCCAAAGTCTTGGAGCCTCAGCTTCAGGATCTGTCCTTCCAGCGAGCACTCAGGGCTGATTTCCTTCAGAATGGAGAGGTTTGATCTTCTTGCAGTCCATGGGACTCTCAAGAGTCTCCTCCAGCACCAGAATTCAAAAGCATCCATTCTTCGGCGATCAGCCTTCTTTATGGTCCAGCTCTCACTTCCATACATTACTACTGGGAAAACCATAGCTTTTACTAGACGGACCTTTGTTGGCAAGGTGATGTCTCTGCTTTTTAAGATGCTGTCTAGGTTTGTCATTGCTTTTCTCCCAAGAAGCAGGCGTCTTTTAATTTCGTGACTGCTGTCACCATCTGCAGTGATCATGGAGCCCAAGAAAGTAAAATCTCTCACTGCTTCCATTTCTTCCCCTTCTATTTGCCAGGTAGGTGATGGGACCAGTGGCCATGATCTTCGTTTTTTTGATGTCTGGATACATAATAATAATAATTTTATTTATTTATTTATACATACCCCGCCCATCTGGCTGAGTTTCCCCAGCCACTCTGGGCGGCTCCCAATCGAGTGTTAAAAACAATACAGCAGTCAATATTATAAACTTCCCTAAACAGGGCTGCCTGGCTGAAATCCTACCGAATGCATGGCTGAAATCCTACCGAAATCTGAACGGAGATATCGAGGGGGAGAGGCAGGCCTGTGTGAAAGGTCGCTGGTGGTTTTCGAAAGATATACAGAAGGTCCTAAATTTAATCTCCAGTAGCATCTCCAAGTAGAAAGAATCCTACCTGAAACCTCAGAGTCACTGCCAGTTGGGACAGAAGACTCGGCTAGTTGTACCAATGCCATCACCTTCCTATGTCCCCAAAATTGCTGCAGCTGGTCTTGTTTTGAATGGGAGAACTGGGGGGTAGGGGATATTTCAAAATCGCCCATTCCGGTACATGTTAGGCAAAATTCACCTGGTAAGTTTCCATGAGGGATATTTTTTTTTTAAATGCAAACCTGATGCGCAGAACTGAACTCAGATTGGAAAGATGCAAATCGGGAGAGATTTGCACTCCGCTGGTTGCTCTCCAATCCCTCCCCATCCTAGTCCTTCGCCCTCCTTGCTCCCTTTGGGTCTGTCAAGGCTGCAGCGCCGACAGTGGAGGCCACAACTGGCAGAGTTTCCCCTCTCGGGATCTAGACTCCAGACATAACAAACCGTTCCTTTTCAGCCACCCTGTCAAGTGGCCAATCTCCCTCGCATTCCTCCCTCTCTGGCATCATCTAGCACCTCCTGGCTTCAAGGTCTGTGGCATTTTCTTCCGAGTGGTTCTCCCGCCAGCCCCTTGCTCTCTCGGTTCCTTCTCACCTCTGCCCTTCCTTGCCATCCCTGGCCTCCACTGCAAATGCTTCCAAATGCGGTTTTTTGCCATAATGTACGCAAGCTTGCAAAGCAGTTTCTGTGGGAATGTTCCGAGTGGCAGGAGATGATATATTGTTTATTCATATCCTTCCTAACTTGCGCTAGCAAGTTCCTTTACTTAACAGAGTTACATTCCCCTTTTTACATCCACAGCAAATGTCTGGTTGCAGGCTCGTGTGAGCCTCTCACTACAGTGAACCCTCTAGTTACGTACCACTCTGGATATGTAACTTTCGGGTTATGAACGTGGCAAACCTGGAAGTGTATACTTCCGGGTGTCACCGTGCACGCATGTGCAGAAGCACTCTGTGCGCAGTGCGCGCGTGCAGAAGCACTCAATTGTGCCATGCGTGTTTGCAGAAGCGGTGCCTCTGCCTACGGAGTTTTTGGGTTGCGGACAGACCCCCGGAATGAATTTAATTCATATCCGGAGGGTCCACTGTATTATACAATTCAGTCTGTCTCAGATTGAATTGTATGTTCCTGGTAAGTTTCCTTGTAAAGGTAAAGCAACCCCTGACCACTAGGTCCAGTCGTGACTGACTCTGGGGTTGCGGCGCTCATCTCGCTTTATTGGCCGAGGGAGCCAACGTACAGCTTCCGGGGCATGACTAAGCCACTTCTGGCAAACCAGAGCAGCGCATGGAAACACCGTTTACCTTCCCGTCAGAGTGGTACCTATTTATCTTCCCGTCAGAGTGGTACCAGGGGGTTGGACTAGATGACCCTGGGTCCCTTTCCAACTCCACAATTCTATGATTCTATGACCATTGTCCTGATCCTGCAAGCACTTCTTATGCTTTTATGTTCCTAACTTAATATGATCCTGGCATCTCTGTTCTGCCTTTCTTTTCTTTCTTTCTTTCTTTCTTTCTTTCTTTCTTTCTTTCTGGTTTTGTTTTCTCTGCTGCAAACAATTTCCCTCCTGTGTCAGTCAACCAGTTTGACTGGTTTGGGTTCCTCCGGTGGCATGAAAGCAGAGGAGCTCCGGGGGGGCTGGATCTCTCTGGGAACTGGGAACACGACCCCCTCTTTCCACACCGCGCCCCTGCGAAAGCGAGTCAGGGGCTGGCGACTTGTGCATAAGGCGCCGTGATCCTACTGTCAGTGCAAAATCTCAGCTGTGGGAGGCAGGTTCCAATGGGGTTTTGGTAACTGAGCAGGTTATTGAGCAAGGACTATACAGAGCTTCCTGGCAGGGCTGGGAGCCCAGGGCAGTTGTCTCCTTGCACAAGGTGGAGAGAGGAAGCAGGAACTCCCCCCCCCCCCCAGGTAGGAGCTTTACTTTAAGGGATAAAAAGGTAAAGGGACCCCTGACCATTAGGTCCAGTTGTGGCCGACTCTGGGGTTGCGGCGCTCATCTCGCTTTAGTGGCCGAGGGAGCCAGTGTACAGCTTCCGGGTCATGTGGCCAGCAGGACTAAGCCGCTTCTGGCGAACCAGAGCAGCGCACAGAAACGCCGTTTACCTTCCCGCCAGAGCGGTACCTATTTATCTACTTGCACTTTGACGTGCTTTCGAACTGCTAGGTTGGCAGGAGCAGGGACCGAGCAACGGGAGCTCACCCCATCTGCTTTTCGCCCCTGGGCAATTCGGCTCCAGGGACCACGCATTCACTCCATAAGACGCACAGACATTTCCCCTTACTTTTTAGGAAGAAAAAAGTGTGTCTTATGGAGCGAAAAATACGGTATATTGCTGGCGGACATGTGGCTTCCTTCCCAAGCCCCCGTGGGAAGAGAGCGATCCCCACAGAGGCTTGGGAAAAGGTCGACAACTCTGGGAAATGCGGTGCTGAAGGGATCTTTGCACCATGGCCCTGGATATACTTAAGACAGCCCTGTTTTCTACTTAGCTACGGACCCTACGCTTTCCGTTCTCTGGTAGACTGTCCCTGATTCTCCATCTCATATCTAGGCATATCATATCAGTGGAAATCTGCCTGACCCTCCTCGTAGCCCGATGGATGAAGCCGTCCTCGGGGGGCTGGCGTTTGAGAAGAATAACCCCCCCTTACCGTCTTAATTTTACCGAAATCTCCCGATAAACTCAGAAAAACGGGTGCCTAATGCATCCTTCCAGCGAGGGCTGCGGTCTGATTGCTCCTTCCGGGCTGCAGGAACTTCGGAAAGTGGAAGCCGCCGCTTGGTCAACTTGCGAGTCTGGGGGGGGGGGTTGCGGTTTCTCCCCCCCTCTCCTCGCCTGCCCACAGCGCTGAGTGCAGCCAGCCCCTGCCGCACGTAATGGATGAGTCTCGAGCTCAGAAGAAAAATCGATAAATCTCTTTGCTTCGCTGCGCAACCTGTCGAGAGGCTATAAAAGAGGCTCTGCGGATTGATTCATCAGCTAATGTTTGCAAAGTGCCTGGAAGATATCATCACACACCCCCCCAACCCAGTGCCTTTTTTTAAAAAAAGAGAGAAAAAGCAGAAAAGCCATTAGGGAAAGAGTAATTCCTTGTATCGAAGCAAAAAACCCAGTCTCAGAAAGATGCAGATTTCAGCAGTTCTGTGTGGACCAGCTATTATCTGTTTGTTCACCGCTGAGAGAGAGAACTTTTTTGGGGGGGCGGATGCTTCAAGATGGGTGTCTGTTGTAAGATCTTATGTGCTGAAGAACCTCAAAGCAATGGCCAATCTAGAGAAGCATCCCGTACACACCGTGGCCAATCAGATGTCCGCAATCAGGATTCGAACACAAGATCAACTCTTCCCTCCTGTGGTTTCCACCAGCGGCTATTCAGAACCATTGCTGCCTCTGACTGTGGAGTCTGAGTGTAGCCATCACAGCTAGTGGCCGTCGATAGCCCACAAATTTGTCCAATCTTCCATTAGTTGGTGTCCGTCACTGTGTCTGGTGGGAGAGAGTTCCGCAGTTCAACTCTGTGCTGTGTGAAGAAGGACTTTCTTTGATCTGAAACTTCCAGCAGTCAGCTTTGTAAGCTGTCCACGAATTCTAGGTTTAAAAAAAGGTGAAGGACCCCTGGATGGTTAAATCCAGTCAAAGGCGACTTTGGGGTTGCAGTGCTCATCTCGCTTTCAGGCCGAGGGAGCCAGCGTTTGTCCACAGACAGCTTTCCGGGTCATGTGGCCAGCAGGACTAAACCGCTTCTGGTGCAACGGGACACTGTGACAGAAACCAGAGCGCATGGAAATGCTGCTTACCTTCCCACCGGAGTGGTACCTGTTTATCTACTTGCACTGGTGTGCTTTTGAACTGCTAGGTTGGCAGGAGCTGGGACCAAGCATCTACACGTTGTTGGCATCAAAATCCCAGTCTGCATTCCCCACCCCACCCTGTTTAAACTTCATTTACCCTTTGACAGGAAATCTGCCAAGTTTTGAAGAAGAAAAACGTCACCAGTGGCCTGTTTGCAAGGGAAGATAATCACTGGGGCAAAGCAGGGCAGAGACCTACCATAATTATTTTTCTAGACCCCAAAATTCGGAATGGTGGCTCCGAAGTCCATTGATTGTGCAGAAGGACTTGAGTTCAGTGGCAGGTCACAGGCCTTGCATGCAGAAGGCTAGCTCTGAGATACCGGACAGCCACTGGCAGTCAATGTAACCAATACGGAACTAGATGCCCAAGCGATTTAACTCGATAGAATGCTGCTTCCCTGTGCTGGGTTCTTGGCTGTAATACAGCAGAGACGTGCTCACTTTCTGAAACACGAGGTTGAGAGCAACTAAGGTGCTGGGCTGTTTTTGGCCTCGCTGGCGAAACCGCAGTCTGGACATTTGTCCGCTGCAAGAGCATTTCCTCTTTTCCTCTGTCTTTTGGTTAGGAGCTTGCATGTGGCGTCTGCATGCAGAAGGGGAGAGAGGATTCCCACCCCTTTTTGAAGATGGTGACAACACTTGCCTTCAAGTCTGCAGGAAACTCACCGACATTGGCAAAGGAAAGGCGCTTTACAGTGGTGCCCTGCAAGACGAATGCCTCGCAAGACGAAACACTCGCTAGACGAAAGAGTTTTCCGTTTTTTGAGTCGTTCCGCAAGACGAATTTCCCTATGGGCTTGCTTCGCAAGACGAAACGTCTTGCGAGTTCTTGCGAGTTTGTTTCCTTTTTCTTAAAGCCACTAAGCCGTTAATAGCCGCTAAGCCGCTAATAGCCGTGCTTCGCAAGACGAAAAAACCGCAAGACCAAGAGACTCGCGGAACGGATTAATTTCGTCTTGCGAGGCACCACTGTATATGGCGATGTGGGGTTCTGTTTTTGCCAACCTGATTTCTTTCTTTTTTATGAAAAAATTCTTTACTGAAATTCATGAATGTCATCACAGATTTAACTTCTCACATACACATAGATATAAAAAATATATACAGTGTATTCTTACATTAGTTTAACATAAAATGTTAATTTATCCTTCTAATTCCACTTAGATATCCACTAAGCTAAAATCGTATAATGTTACATAAAATAAAGTAAAAACAAACAAACTAAAGTAAAATAAATATAGACTTCCCATATTTCCCAATATAGTTGACATTTGTGATTTTGAAAGTACTTATAATTATTACCTTACATTTAATATACTTTCTAATACTTTCTTACAACCTAGTGTACCGGTTTTCCTCTGTTTCTTAATATTTTAGGTACACAAGGGTCAAACAAACACTACCATAGATAATACATCGCTGTTAGCTTTTTTGGAAGTATCTCTTAAACAATTCCCATTTTTGAGAAAATAATTGTAAACCCGATTTCTCATACAAAGTTTGCAACACATTTTCCTGAAAAGCTTCTTGGATATGTCTAGACCCAGCCCTATTCCCCAAGGATTCTCAAAGATTATAGGCAGAGACTCTGAGATTACATCTGTAAACTCTCTTGGGTGCAGCTAATCTGGCCCTGGAGACAATTCATTTGAAGCAACTAGGTATTCCCTGACCACCTCTTTTTGTATCTTGGGCTGTAGCTCCCTCCTTGCATCGTTTATTCTGTTATCACCAGGTTGGGCACTGCTTTGGGCGAAGACAGAGGCGATGAGCAGTTCCTCCTCCTCCTCTCTGTGTCACCCAATAGCATTTGTGGACTCTCCTGCCTTGGAGGTTTTTAAGCAGAGGTGGGATGGCCACCTGCAATGGATGCTTTAGTTGTGATAATTTTAAATTGCATTTAGTTATTTCTTTGCATTTAGTTACTTCTTTGCATTTAGTTATTTCCTTGCATTCTGCTATTTCTTTGCATTCAGTTATTTCTTTGCATTCAGTTACTTCTTTGCATTTAGTTACTTCTTTGCATTCAGTTATTTCTTTGCATTCAGTTATTTCTTTGCATTCAGTTACTTCTTTGCATTCAGTTATTTCTTTGCATTCAGTTACTTCTTTGCATTCAGTTATTTCTTTGCATTCAGTTATTCCCTTGCAGGGCTGTGTGCGTGTGCAACCCCACCAGGGCTCCCCAAACCTCTCTGTCTAATCCACTCCTTCAAAAGTGCAGATTGCAAGCTTCCCTCGTTTATTGACCAAGCTCAGAGCAGCCTTCTCCTCAACCTGGCCCCCTCCAGATGTTCTGGACTACATTTCCCACCAGCCCCAGCCAGCATGGTCCCTGACCTGGGATGGTGGGAGTTGTAGTCTAAAACATCAGGAAGAAGCACCACAGTTCAAGAAGGACACTGACAAACTGGAACGTGTCCAGAGGAGGGCAACCAAAATGGTCAAAGGCCTGGAAACGATGCCTTATGAGGAACGGCTAAGGGAGCTGGGCATGTTTAGCCTGGAGAAGAGGAAGTTAAGGGGTGATATGATAGGATGGCACTATAACACATTTATCTTGGTTTATAAGCCTTTGTGAGCATACTTCGGAAGAAAGCTCTGAAAATTCGGATCTGACCCCTGACCCCGTATATGGGATTTGGCATATAAATTTTCCCTTGGCTTTTTTGCTGGCCCATGTAGGACCAGCATGGATAGCTGGCTCAGGTGAATATCTGATGTTTCCTCCCTTTATGGTCTTGATTTATGGGCTACTACTAAAATGAGGCTGCATTTTAAGCTGTATTTTAATTAACTGTTTGTTTGTTTGTTTGTTTGTTGTTTCTATTACGTTTTATTGTAATTTGTATTTGGTGTTAGCTACCCTGAGCCCAGTCCTGGCCGGGGAGGGCGGGGTATAAATAAAATTGTATTATTATTATTTTTAAAAGTTGACCCATAAAGCGCATAATAATTTCTACAATTCGCCTTATTGGGTGAAGAGGAAGGGAAAAAGCCTTGCATTCTTCAGTTTGGATTCTTGCTCTGCTCCAGAGGTTGAACATAAGTTTCACAACACCACAATATTCACGTTAGGAATATTAACAGCTCTTGTCTCGTCCGCGCTGAGTGACGTTTTCCGGAGATGTTCTTTCTTTGATTGAAGATTTCCTCCTGGGGTGTTTGACTGCTTTCTGCCGATAAGATCAGACGTGACCCAGCCATGAACAGAATACCACTGCTTTCGCCAAGCCGGCGCCCGCCGGATGTTTTGAACTTCATTTCCCATCACCCTCAGCACCGCAAGACTTTGAAGTCGCAAACCTCCAGAGGGCACCAGCTTGGGGAAGGCTGGAGCAGGTTGTTTCGGCGAGCTCAGCTTTGTTTTGCAAGCTGGGAAAGTCCCTGGTCTTTATCCTCACCCTAACTGTCAGGCGTGCTTTTCGAGCCGACTTGAAGACTCAAAAGTCTACAAGGAAAACAAAGCCCTGGGGGGGAATTTGTTGAGAGATGTAGGAAGCTGATCCTTGATTGCTGATTCCCGGAAGGGAGACGGGAGGAATCATATCTTAGACGCAGATCGTATTCTCTTGACTTGATGCTGACATGTACCTTTGCCATTGACGCAACCCCACAGCCAGGCAGGGTTGGGAGGGGCTGGGAAATCATTTAGCAGTCCCTGTGGGCAGGTGAGAAAGCAGCCGGATTTTGATGGAGAAGGTTGCCTAAGGTGAAAGGGTTAAGCGCCCTGCTTCGCCCCCTCACCGCTGCTATTTTGCTCACATTTATTCAGCGAGAGAGGTGCCGATCGGTTAGAAAGTGGGGAGCCTGGCCCTGTCTCTCCTGCTGTCATTCATCCAGTTTGGCCGTAGAGGTAAAACTTTTCAGGTTGCATGTTGATGGTGAGGATTTGTGCCAAAGGACGGAAAGACTTCATTCGGTTTTGATAAGTAGGAGGCACAGGGCTTCTCTGGAAAGGAGCATTTGTGTAGCTGAAAAAGGGGAAATTCCGTTTTGGTCTTGTATGCACAGCCAGAATGAAACTTCACAGATCCTCTGGAGTCCAGAAATGAAAATGGTGTTCAGTGTGCATATGTGCAGAAAATGTACTTCCTCAGTCTTCTTTGATGGGCCACTCCAGATGTCCTTTTCGTTGTGCATTCACGATTCTTTATTTTATTTATTTAACCACAACAACAGCACTTTGAGGTAGGTTAGGCTGAGAGGCCTGTTGTCTTTGTCCTTGGAGTTTTCTTGGCAGGGATACTGGAGTGGCTTGCCGGTTCCTGCTCCAGGTGGATCACGTTTGGTCAAAACTCTCTGCTATGACCTGTCCATCTTGGGTGGCCCTGCACGGCATAGCTCATAGCTCCTCTGAGTTATTCAAGCCCCTTCGCCACGGCAAGGCAGTGATCCATGAAGGGGAAGAAATGGAGGCAGTTAGAGATTTTACTTTCTTGGGCTCCATGATCACTGCAGATGGTGACAGCAGTCACGAAATTAAAAGACGCCTGCTTCTTGGGAGAAAAGCAGTGACAAACCTAGGCAGCATCTTAAAAAGCAGAGACATCACCTTGCCAACAAAGGTCCGTCTAGTAAAAGCTATGGTTTTCCCAGTAGTGATGTATGGAAGTGAGAGCTGGACCATAAAGAAGGCTGATCGCCGAAGAATTGATGCTTTTGAATTATGGTGCTGGAGGAGACTCTTGAGAGTCCCATGGACTGCAAGAAGATCAAACCTCTCCATTCTGAAGGAAATCAGCCCTGAGTGCTCACTGGAATGACAGATCCTGAAGCTGAGGCTCCAAGACTTTGGCCACCTCATGAGAAGAGAAGACTCCCTGGAAAAGACCCTGATGTTGGGAAAGATGGAGGGCACAAGGAGAAGGGAACGACAGAGGACGAGATGGTTGGTCAATGTTCTCGAAGCTACCAGCATGAGTTTGACCAAACTGCTGGAGGCAGTGGAAGACAGGAGTGCCTGGTGTGCTCTGGTCCATGGGGTCACGAAGAGTCAGACACGACTAAACGACTAAACAACAACAAGGCTGAGAGGCAGTGACGGGCAGCGAGGTCACCCAGTGAGAAATTTGAACCCTGATCTCCCAGGTCCATATCTGATACTCTAGCCCAGGGGTCAGCAAGGTTTACCTCGTCTGGGCCAGTTCACTCCAGTGGAGATCCCTCCCTGGACCAGATCATATGTGCACCCGCGATTTCCGGCGTCTGCACAGAAGTGATTTTTTGCATCTGCGCATGCGCAGACATGATTTTCGGTGCTGCGGAAGCAATTCCTGTGCCATACTGCGCCAGTTCAGTGCAGCGCAGGGGGAGTCACTGAGTGGGTGGCTCAGTTTGGGGGCGGCTTGTGGGCCAGTTAAACAACTCCTGTGGGCGGCTTGTGGCCCACGGGCCTTAGGTTGCCAACTCCTGCTCTAGCCACTACCACCACACTGGTTCTCAGACCGCACTGGCTCTCTCTGGGATGACGCTGGGTGCTTATACACAATTCTGCTTGCTTTCTTGTCAATCCACGCAGCTTCCTGCCCCTCCAGGCAGCAATAATGGGTTATCATTTAAGAAGCGTTGCAAAATAAGAGTGGAATGGCGTGTGAATGACTCATTATAAATCCAGAGTGAATGCATTATTATTGCATCAATGACATGTTTCGTGCATATGTAATAGGGCTTCAATGTAAAAGTTCCACATTATATCTGCAGCCTGAACCAGGGTTCACACATGTGTGGTGCAAGCGAGGGAGATAATGAGACAGCCATACTTTTAAAGTAACTTTAAAGTAACTTTTTGAGGGCTTCCCAGGATCATTGAGTTGGCCACTGTGAGAAAAGGGTGCTGGTTTAGAAAGGGCTCTGGCCTGATCCTGCAAAGCTTAGCATGCATTCTTAGCGTGCAGTTCGTCCCTGAGAGCACCTGGAATGTGGTGTTTTATTGTCAGGTACAATTCTGCCTATATGGTTTTTGAGGAAACCGAGTAAAGAAATTGGCTGTGTTGGCCGAACTCTGCCCTTGAACTCAGCAACCAGTGCAGCCCAAACACATCCAGAGTCCAGAATGCGCCCTCATACTTTACCCCAGAAAATATTTGTACGTCCTGACGTCATTGTTTGATCAGAGACTGAGAGGATCGAAGTTATGTGAACTTCTGGCCGGGGGCAATGGCTGAAATTGTGAAACTGGCATTATCAGTGACAAATCCGCTGGTGCGCCCGGGACATACCGTATTTTTTGGTGTATAAGACGCCCCCATGTATAAGACACTCCCTATTTTGGGGGACTAAATTTAAAGAAAATGAGGGGAGATGGCCCAGCTGGCAAAGTGGGCAGCCGCTCCCCCCGAGCCACTGCAGATAGGAAGCTCCGTAAAGCCCTAAACGGCCTCGGCCCAGTATACCTGAAGGAAGAAGAAGAAGAGTTTGGATTTGATATCCCGCCTTTCACTCCCCTTCAGGAGTCTCAAAGCGGCTAACAATCTCCTTTCCCTTTCTCCCCCACAACAAACACTCTGTGAGGTGAGTGGGGCTGAGAGACTTCAGAGAAGTGTGACTGGCCCAAGGTCACCCAGCAGCTGCATGTGGAGGAGCGGTGACGCGAACCCGGTTCCCCAGATTACGAGACTACCGCTCTTAACCACTACACCACACTGGCTCTCCACCTCCATCGTTCTACCATCACTGAGGTCCAGCGGCGAGGGCCTTCTGGCGGTTCCCTCCCTGCAAGAAGCCAAGTTACAGGGAACCAGGCAGAGGGCCTTCTCGGTAGTGGCACCCGCCCTGTGGAACACCCTCCCATCAGATGTCAAGGAAATAAGCAACTACCAGACTTTTAGAAGACATCTGAAGGCAGCCCTGTTTAGGGAAGCTTTTAATGGTTAATAGGTTATTGTATTTTAATATTCTGTTGGAAGCCGCCCAGAGTGGCTCAATAGCTTTGAGCAAAACAAAACAAACAACTTTTGTGTCTGGGCTTTTTGAAATACGGCATCCCTATCTGAGAGGTTTCCACTCTCGCTTTTCTCAGACATCTCCTTACTGCTTCATACGGAGAACATCAGCTTCCATATATGAATCTATTATTCTATGTGTGTTGTCTCTCATAAAGAAAGGTAAAGGGACCCCTGACCGTTAGGTCCAGTCGTGGCCGACTCTGGGGTTGCGGCACTCATCTCGCTTTATTGGCCAAGGGAGCTGGCGTACAGCTTCCGGGTCATGTGGCCAGCATGACTAAGCCGCTTCTGGCAAACCAGAGCAGCGCACGGAAACACCGTTAACCTTCCTGCTGGAGCAGTACCAATTTATCTACTTGCACTTTGACGTGCTTTCGAACTGCTAGGTTGGCAGGAGCTGGGACCGAGCAATGGGAGCTCACCCCGTCGCGGGGATTTGAACCGCCAACCTTCCGATCGGCAAGTCCTAGGCTCTGTGGTTTAACCCACAGACCCTCATACTCACTTCCAAACTGGAGATCATTTAAAGAAGCTCACGTAATGAGACTAAAACATCAATACTATGGTAGTGCTAACTCTCAATTAAAGCTTACTTCTTATGTATCCTAGTATTCTTGCAGGGTTTGAAATGCTAAACTTTTGTACGGCTGCATTGATCTGTTGCATGATGGACTTTGGCTCTAGAAGAATAAACTTTGACAGAAATGCAATAGCATGCAAACAAAAAACCCGGCATTTTAACTTTTGTGAGCTGCTAATTTTCTGCACAGTCTTTAGTGACGCTTTCACGTTGCATCGACAGCCCCGAAGAGGAAGTCAAGGTGTTTGGTTCTTGGAGGGGTTTTTCGAGAGCAAATCAGACTATTTGCACCTGCATATTTGCACAGCTCATATCAAATACTGAAGGATCCAGGGCAATGCGCTTGACTGAGGAGAGGCTTTTGGGATGTTTGTTTAGGCCTTGCGCAGAAAGAAGAAAAGTCAGCAACAGATACGAGAAACTCAACAGTTTTGTCCTGTTGGTGTGGATAGCTTACCTAGCGCCAAAAGGAAAGTAATGTACCACTTAAAAAAAAAAAAATTTTGCATGCACCAATTTATGTGTGCAGATGCAAATTTAGAAAAGTTTCCTCTAACCTGAGCAGAAATATATAACTCAGGTGGTAGAGAATGAGGCTTGTACTCTCAGGGTTGTGGGTTCGAGCCCCACGCTGGGCAAAAAAAATCCTGCCTTGCAGGGGGTTGGACTAAAGGACCTTCAGGGTCCCTTCCAGTTTTATGATTCTATAATACATCTCGCCATAATGTTGAAGGCTCTGACAGGTGACCCATGAACTTGCCTGATCTGCTGTCAAGGTGCACACTGTTGACAGGCAACTTCAAGGCGTCTGATGGTCTCTCTCTCTTTTGAGTTCTTTATTTTTGATGCAGATTTTACTGAGCTATTCCCAGACAGTCCTTTGAAAATCAGACAAATTCACGGAGGAGCAGGATCAACCAATGGCGACTAGCCAGGGTTGGTGTGTTCTCCTGCCCCTGTCAGAGGCAGAATGCGCCTGAATTGCTGGGAATTGACAAGTGGAAAGAGCACTTTTGTGCATGGGTCCTGCTGGCTGTGAGAGGTTTTTAATATTTTTAATGTTTTTAATATTCTGTTGGGAGCCGCCCAGAGTGGCTGGGGAAACCCAGCCAGATGGGCGGGGTATAAATAATAAGTTGTTGTTGTTGTTGTGAAGGTAAGTTAAAGGACCCCTGGATGGTTAAGTCCAGTCAAAGGCGACTATGGGGTTGCGGCGCTCATCTCGCTTTCAGGCCGAGGGAGCCGGCGTTTGTTCACAGACAGCTTTCCGGGTCATGTGGCCAGCAGGACTAAACCACTTCTGGCACAACAGGACACCGTGACGGAAACCAGAGCGCACGGAAATGCCATTTACCTTCCCGCTGCAGTGGTACCTATTTATCTACTTGCACCGGTGTGCTTTTGACCTGCTAGGTTGGCAGGAGCTGGGACAGAGCAACGGGAGCTCACTCCGTCGCGGGGATTCGAACCGCTGACCTTCCGATCGGCAAGCCAAAGAGGCTCAGTGGTTTAGACCACAGCGCCACCCGTGTTCCCCATTGTGAGAACAGGATACTGGGCTACCACTGGCCTGATCCAGAAGGCTTTCGCTAGGTTTGTAAGTCTGCTGTGCCATCACAGCCAAAGGGAACCAAATCCTGCAACAATATCTATATTAATATCAAACGACATTAGGATGCTCGGCTCAATACGCCTCCATTGCCCTGACCCAGCAGAGATCTTCTTAGCTTATTTTAACTCTTCATCTTTCCCGTGCCACGTTTTTTGGGAGAGAGCTCCCCAGGCAGCTTGCATGCACAGAGAAGGCACCAAATCTCATTCCAGTGAAACAGAACCACGCAAACAGTAGCCTGAAAACAATTTCACAGCCCAGTTTCACAGCTCGTATAAAACCAATTTGCACAACCAAGGAGAAACAATTTAAAACCAGCCACACTTTGTTAAATAGTCAGTATTCAGCCCAACATTTGGGATTAAAAGCGACTGGCAAGAAATGGATTTTAGAGGCCTCAACTTGAAGCCGTTACAGATGGGGGCCAAGCATCTATCCATTAAGTGGGATATGGGGCCACCAGCAAGAAGCCCTCCCTCCGTACATTTTGCTGTGCAAGAAGACTTCCTGTGCAAAGTTCGTCGAAAGGAGCAGCAATCGCTCAGAGACATCTCGTTTTTGGATCTGACAAGAGTTTGTTCTCTGCGAGCGAGAGCTCGATCTAGATAACCATGTTCTGCCCTCATCAGCTTGTAGAATTTCCTCCTCTCTCCCTCCCACAGCCTCTCATACATAATCTGTGTGGGGTCTTCTGCCAAACGCATCTTGGCAGCCCTTGCGTGTGTGTTTATGTGTGCGGCCTTTGTGGAGCAATTGTCGAAACATTTGCGAGGTTGTTGGAGGAGGGACAAAGTTTGTTTGTGGTTTTGATCAAAGCCGCGCATTGTCCCAGATCAGCCTGACCGGGCCGTCACCTTCCACATGATGCTGTGAACACGCCTGGAGAGATCCCTGCTGACATGTCTTGCAGGAAACAAGGGTCAAGTCAATTATCCCTTCTCCTTCCGCCCCCTCTGTGCTTTCTGGCTGTGAAAGCTTTCGAGCGTCAGCCATGGAAGATGCAGCGCTTTCCTGGTTCCCAGGCTCTCCTGGAGTTTCAAAGAGATCATAGAACGGTAGAGTTGGAAGGGACCCCTGAGGGTTATCTAGTCCAACCCCTGGAAATGCAGGAATCGCAGCTGAAGAATCCCTGACAGACGGCCATCCAACATCTGCTTCAAAACCTCCAAGGAAGGAGAGTCTACCACAGGGGTCAGCAAACTTTTTCAGCAGGGGGCCGGTCCACTGCCCCTCAGACCTTGTGGGGGGCCGGACTATATTTTGAAAAAAAATAATGAACGAATTCCTATGCCCCACAAATAGCCCAGAGATGCATTTTAAATAAAGGCATACATTCAACTCATGTAAAAACACGCTGATTCCCAGACCGTCCGCAGGCTGGATTGAGAAGGCAGTTGGGCCGGATCCAGCCCCCGGGCCTTAGCTTGCCTACCCGTAGTCTACCACCTCCACTGTCTAACAGTTCTTACTGTCAGAAAGGCACTTCTTGATATTTCATTGGAATCTCCTTTCTTGTAACTTGAATCGATTGATTTGGGTCCTGTCCTCTGCAGCAGCAGAAATCAACCTTGCTCCATCTATTATGTGACATCCCTTGAGATATTTGAAGATGGCTAGCCTATCTCCTCTCAGTCTCCTCTTTTCCAGGCTAAACATACCCAGCTCCTTCAACCATTCCTCATCAGGCTTGGTTTTCAGAGTCTTGGTTGCCCTCCTCTGCACACACATTCCAGCTTTTTAATGTGTGACATTTTAATGTATTTTTAATCTTTGTTGGGAGCTGCCCAGAGTGGCTGGGGAGGCCCAGCCAAATGGACGGGGTACAAATAAATTATTATTATTATTATTATTATTATTATTATTATTAATTTTTAAGATTTGCCTTGAGAGAGTTTTTAAACCTCTTTTGTTGACCACCAGCATTACATTTTCCATTTTTAAGTTCGGAATAGAGCAGTTGCTTTGGAAGACGATTATGCGCTCCCGAGCCTGGAAGTTCAACGTAGCAGCCATGGCCCAAAGCTGCAGACAGTTCTGTTATCGGCGAATCTTTCTAAGGTCTATTTAAAGCATTTGCTAGAATCTGCAGCCTCCCTCCCTCTTTCTTGCGCAGCCCTTGTCAGGCAGATACACCCGCCGCCCAACAGTTCTTCTGCCAGCCATCTTCTGCCACTATTCCAGTGGTCTAAAAGGGAAGGCTGGTTGCAGGGAATGTAAGAAAGTAAAGAACTTCTGGGAAATGATATATAATGTGATGAAAAAGATGTTGAAATACACATTCTTTAAAAAACCAGAAGCATTTTTACTTGGTATTATAGGCCAAGACATTAATAGGCAAGATGTCAAACTGTTCTTATATGCAACAACAGCGGCAAGAGTATTGTTAGCCCAGAAATGGAAGCCAGAAGAAATTCCGACGAAAGAAGAATGGCAGACGAAATTAATGGACTATGCAAAATTGGACAAAATGACAGAAAGGATTCAAAACCTGCGGGACCAGAGATTTACAGAAGATTGGAAGAAGTATATGGATTATTTGAAGAGCAACTGCAATCAACAAATTACGCTAGTAGGACTACAAGAAGTTTTGTAAGGAGAAATATACGAAGTGTTATAAAGTAGGAAAAGATAGAGATATTGGTCATGAGTTTGAAATGTAATGGGGAAAATAAGAAATGCATACTGAGACTAGATTGGAAAATTTTCAGACAGGACTGGTGGAAGTCAAAAAAACTGAATAGGATGTAAAAGCATGTTTAATTATTGTTGAAAATGGTATGTTAAAAAGCTAATAAAAAATTATATATATATATAAGCGGAGGCTGGTTGCACTTCCTCCTATCGGAGGCCAGGCAGAGGTCCATCCTCCCAAAATCCTGCTCCCGGTTGCTGCCCGTGATCGTGCTTTTGTGCCAGCCATCCCACAACACCAGGATGTGGTTACTGGACAGGTCAGATTTGCTGATCCTATCGCTCTTGCCTCGAGTTTCGTACGCTGCCACCCAGCCATCTGACATCCTGCTTCTGCTTCTACTGCTTCCTCTTGCTGCCTATATAGGGCATCCCCACAGAAGGACTTTCCGAGCCCGATCACAGCAGGTGGAAAGGCAGCACAGGGGTGGGGGTTGCCGAGGCCACCTGAGCCGGTCCAGGAAAAAGAGGCTTTGTCCTGCAGGTACTCCAAAGGATTTGCAGTTGCATGCACAGGCGTTTTGAAAAGCCACCCCTTTCGTGTGCCTCTCGCTCTCTGCGTGTGGCTAGACCTCCTGAAACAGAGGTGAGTGGCAGACTTGGGGTGGGTTGGCTGGAATTGTAGTAAAGGTTCCTTGGCACGTATCATACTCGTTTTTTAAAGCTAGGTTTAAGGATGAGTGAGGATGGGCAGATTGGCTTCTCATTTTTCCACTCCAAAGTTCAGGTTCTCCGCACGACCACATCAGTTTGCAGAAAAAGTAGTGAAAACCCTGAAAATTTACCTGCTAATTTCTCTCGATGTACATAGTTTTGAATGCAGTTTCACCCGATAGCATGTGATTTTGCAAATCAAATTTCTCTTCTCTTCTTAAACTTTTGTATTCTTTGTTGAAAAATTGTTGCTGTCGTTTAGTCTTGTCCGACTCTTCGTGACCCCATGGACCAGAGCACGCCAGGCACTCCTGTTTTCCACTGCCTCCCGCAGTTTGGTCAAACTCATGCTGGTAGCTTCGAGAACACTGTCCCACCATCTCGTCCTCTGTCGTCCCCTTCTCCTTGTGCCCTCCATCTTTCCCAACATCAGGGTCTTTTCCAGGGAGTCTTCTCTTCTCATGAGGTGGCCAAAGTCTTGGAGCCTCAGCTTCAGGATCTGTCCTTCCAGTGAGCACTCAGGGCTGATTTCCTTCAGAATGGATAGGTTTCATGTTGAAAAATAAAAAGTACAAAATTGCAACTGCACGGAGTAAGATAAGACAAAAAGAAGAGGAAGAAATTTTCTCTTCTCTTTAAAAATACTGTAATGTTGCACAGATATGCAAGATATTCCCAATTCCCTTTTTTCCAAACATAGTCAGCAAACCCTCTTTAATTAGACCCTATTCTCTGTCGCTTTGCATAGCTGTTAGTTTAAACAAAGCACACTACTCCCAGATTACCCTGATGAGATTTGATTTCACTGGTTTATGTCTGCGCTTCCAAGCTCAAGCATACAGAGGAAACTGTCTTGTACGAATCAGACCATTGGTCCATCTACTTCAATATTGTCTGCACAGACAGGCAGCAGCTCATTGGCATTCCAGGCAGGAGACATTCCAAGCCTTACCTGGCAATGTCAGGGCTTGAACCCAGGACATTCTGGATGCAAAACAGGTGGTTGGCTACTGAGCTACAGTCCTCTCCCCCCACCCCAGCCTCCCACCCCCAAAAAGCCTTGCAATAGTTAAAATGTGTAAAATCTGATTTTTGTACTCTTGCCATGATCTATCGAAGTTGGGTATGTTTAGCCTGAAAAAGAGGAGACTGAGAGGAGATAGGCTAGCCAAATATCTCAAGGGCTGTCGCATGGAAGAGGGAGCAAGCTTGTTTTCTCCTGCACTGGAGGGTAGGACTCGAACCCATGGCTTCAAGTTACAAGAAAGGAAATTCCGACTAAACATACAGGATAAACTATCTGACAATAAGAGCTGTTCGGCAGCGGAACGGTCTCCCACAAGAGGTGGTGGACTATCCTTCCTTGGAGGTTTTTAAGCAGAGGTCGGACAGCCATCTGTCATGGATGCTTTAGCTGAGATTCCTCCATTTTGGTGGGTTGGACTAGATGACCCTCGGGTCCCTGCCAACTCTCTACAATTCTACGATTCTGTAATTCTGTTGTTGTTGTTGTTTAGTCGTTTAGTGGTGTCCGACTCTTCGTGACCCCATGGACCAGAGCACGCCAGGCACTCCTGTCTTCCACTGCCTCCTGCAGTTGGGTCAAACTCATGTTGGTAGCTTCGAGAACACTGTCCAGCCATCTCGTCCTCTGTGGTCCCCTTCTCCTTGTGACCTCCATCTTTCTCAACATCAGAGTCTTTTCCAGGAAGTCTTCTCTTCTCATGAGATGGCCAAAGTATTGGAGCCTCAGCTTCTGATTTCCTTCAGAATGGAGAGGTTTGATCTTCTTGCAGTCCATGGGACTCTCAAGAGTCTCCTCCAGCACCAGAATTCAAAAGCATCCATTCTTCGGCGATCAGCCTTCTTTAGGGTCCAGCCGTCACTTCCATACATCACTACTGGGAAAACCATAGCTTTAACTATACAGACCTTTGTCTGCAAGGTGATGTCTCTGTTTTTTTAAGATGCTGTCTAGTCTGTGATTCTATCCTTGACTAAATTCAATAAATGTATTAAGAGGTCAATGGGTGTCTTTGATCTGAAAACTTCCTCTTAATATCTCTGTTTCGTGCACCCAGAACCGTTTTGCTTTTCTGCACTCCCATCGCAAAGGGGCAAAACTGTTACCTTTTCCTGTACCCCAAACCAACACTTTCCCAGTGATTTTTGGATCCCCCTGTCTGGAAACCTCTTCTTGTGTAATTTAAGCCCATGCGATGTGGCCCTGCTTTCTGGGCAGCAGAAAAACAAGCCTTTGCCTGCTTTGGTGCAAACTTCGGGCATTTGAAGAGGAATTTTAAGTCCCCCCTCTGAGCTCCATGTATTACACGTCCTCCTTTTTCCCTCTCCCTCTTCTGTTCTAATCCAAACGGTGCCCATTCAAAACCTGAACTTTCTGCCAACTTTACCTTTTGAAATCCGCTGGGGGTTAAGGTGCCCATTATACCAGGAGCGCTGGACCAGATTGGTTGGAGAGGCGAAGCAGTTCTCAACCTCGCAGGTGCCCGGAGACGGCGATGGGAGGAGAGAAAAGTGTCGCTTTCGCCCGAATTCAACACCCTGCAAACAATTCCACCGCAATTAAGCGCTGTGAAATTGTTGGAAAGGAGGAACGGTTCCTTTCGGTGCTGGCGACTTAACTGCCTTTCAGCCTTTGTAGAGTGTGAATGGGGTAACAAAAAGGTGTTGTGTGTCTGCCTACGTGACGCAGCGGCTCTCATTAGCCGCCACGCGCAGTTCGTGACCTTTGCCTGTGAAGGGCATTGCTCTTTGGGGCCGGCTCTGCCATTAGGCAGGAGAGTCACGTGCCTCAGGCGGTTGGATTGGGGTGTCACAAAAGGGCAGGAAATTGCTCGTTCTTTGGGGGATTTTTACGGGGATTTTCGGCTGTTGCGCACCTTGCCTCTTGGGTGGGGTGGTGGGCAGAGGGGGGCATTTGCTGTTCCGCCTCAGGCAGCAAAATATTTTGGGCTTGTCTTCAGCAATCCATGGGGAGAGTGATATGAGGGGTGCTACCAGACCCATTGAGGACCCCCAAGTAGCACAGGATGTCTGTCTGTCATTCAGGAGTGCTGCCTTTCCCCCGTGACAGTGTGTGCCCAGGATCTGTGCTTTTTTCTAGGGGGGTGCATACTCCTAAACATTTTGCGAATCTTTGTACTTTTTTCCCATTTACTGTATTTATTTCCCCTGATTTGAACCATAAAATGGTGATTTTCTTGAATCAAAATGAGAGTACCTCTAAACTGGGAGCTGCCGCCGAGACCACATAACACCAGTCTTAAAAGACCTACACTGGCCGCCAGTACGTTTCCGAGCACAATTCAAAGTGTTGGTGTTGACCTTTAAAGCCCTAAACGGCCTCAGCCCAGTATACCTGAAGGAGCATCTCCACCCCCATCGTTCAGCCCAGACACTGAGGTCCAGCTCTGAGGGCCTTCTGGTGGTTCCCTCACTGCGAGAAGCCAAGTTACAGGGAACCAGGCACAGGGCCTTCTCGGTGGTGGCGCCCGCCCTGTGGAATGCCCCCCCCCCAGATGTCAAAGAGAACAACTACCAGACTTTTAGAAGACATCCAAAGGCAGCCCTGTTTAGGGAAGCTTTTAATGTTTAATAGGTTATTGTATTTTAATATTCTGTTGGAAGCCGCCCAGAGTGGCTGGGGAAATCCAGCCAGATGGGTGGGGTATAAATAATATATTATTATTATTATTATTATTATTATTATTATTATTATTGGAAAAAAGCACTGGTCGGGGCCAAGGGTGCCATGCAGAGTGCACTGAAATTGGTGGGTGCCCGGCCCCTTCATGGGGAATTTTGTGGGTGCTCGGGCACCCGGGGCCCCAGGGAGTTGGCACCTACGCTGTCGCTTCTGAGGAGGAACTCATCGTGTGGATTCATACCCCGACACTTTCATACAGTGGTGCCTCGCAAGACGAAATTAATCCGTTCCGCGAGTCTCTTCGTCTTGCGGTTTTTTCGTCTTGCGAAGCACAGCTATTAGCGGCTTAGCGGCTTAGCGGCTATTAACGGCTTAGCGGCTTAGCGGCTTTAAGAAAAAGGAAACAAACTCGCAAGAACTCGCAAGACGTTTCGTCTTGCGAAGCAAGCCCATAGGGAAATTCGTCTTGCGGAATGACTCAAAAAACGGAAAACCCTTTCGTCTAGCGAGTTTTTCATCTTGGGAGGCATTCGTCTTGCGGGGCACCACTGTATTTCAAACCTAAAAGATTCTGCAAGGATCGACTTGGGATAGGAAACTGGGGGGATCAATCTGCCACACGATTCCAGGGACCAGACCCCCCTACATCAATTTGATTTGATTTATTACAGTTCATTGAACCATAGAACTGTAGAGTTGGAAGGGACCCTGAGGGCTATCTAGTCCAACCCCCTGAAATGCAGGAATCTTTTGCCCCACGTGGTTCTCGAACTCATGTCCCTGAAATTAAGAGTCTCGGGTTCTGCTGACTGAGCTACCAAGTTTTCCATGCTGCTTTTCATTCAGGCAAAGGCTCAAAGCGGCTTACAAACAATAACCAGTAATAATATGATAGAACGTAATAGAGCATCGCAAAAGCAGCACAAATCACATAGAGTAATTAACAAATTGATGGTGGAACAATGGCAATCTATAAAACACTGTTGACAGAGTTTGGCTGTCGAGTGTCCCTCGATTATTATCTGTGAGATGTCATAGAATTGCAGAGTTGGAAGGGACCCTGAGGATAATAATAATATAATAATAATAATAATTTATTTTCATACCCTGCCCATCTGGCTGGACTTCCCCAGCCACTATGGGTGGCTCATTTAGTTCAGCTGCCATTCTATGGTTCTGTGAGTTAAGAACTATGTAGAAACCTTTTTAAAATATTTGAAATTAGAGGTAAAAGAGATGAAACTCATCAACTGGATAGGCTTGCCCAACTAAAATGTTTTAAGCAGGTGCAAAAACGAGTACAGGCAAGGAGTTCCAAAGTTTCGTTGCCACCATGCTAAAAGAAGGATTTCTTACAAGTGCGGTTATTTGACAAATAGACTGCGGTGGAATCTACACACCTGTTCAAAACGTTGTGGAAATGCTTTTTTTCACCACCTGGTGTCACAAATATATATTGCACTTTGCAACACATTCAAAGTGTTTCATTTGCAGCTGTTTGGTGAGTCCTGTATCTCTTTTGACCAGACCATGGGTAGGCAAACTAAGGCCCGGGGGCCAGTTCCGGTCCACTCGCCTTCTAAATCCGGCTCCCAGATGGTCTGGCAATCAGCGTGTTTTTAGAATCATAGAATCATAGAATCATAGAGTTGGAAGAGACCACAAGGGCCATCGAGTCCAACCCCCTGCCAAGCAGGAAACACCATCAGAGCACTCCTGACATATGGTTGTCAAGCCTCTGCTTAAAGACCTCCAAAGAAGGAGACTCCACCACACTCCTTGGCAGCAAATCCCACTGTCGAACAGCTCTTACTGTCAGGAAGTTCTTCCTAATGTTTAGGTGGAATCTTCTTTCTTGTAGTTTGGATCCATTGCTCCGTGTCCGCTTCTCTGGAGCAGCAGAAAACAACCTTTCTCCCTCCTCTATGTGACATCCTTTTATATCTTTGAACATGGCTATCATATCACCCCTTAACCTCCTCTTCTCCAGGCTAAACATGCCCAGCTCCCTTAGCCGTTCCTCATAAGGCATCGTTTCCAGGCCTTTGACCATTTTGGTTGCCCTCCTCTAGACACATTCCAGTTTGTCAGTGTCCTTCTTGAACTGTGGTGCCCAGAACTGGACACAGTACTCCAGGTGAGGTCTGACCAGAGCAGAATACAGTGGCACTATTACTATTATTTTTACATGAGTAGAATGTGCCCTTTTATTTAAAATGCATCTCTGGGTTATTTGCGGGGCCTGCCTGGTGTTTTTACATGAGTAGAATGTGTGCTTTCATTTAAAATGGGTTATTTGTGGGACATAGGAATTTGTTCATTCCCCCTCCCCAGAAAATATAGTCCGCCCCCCCACAAGGTCTGAGGGACAGTGGACTGGCCTCCTGCTGAAAAAGTTTGCTGACCCCTGGACCAGACAAATACCTGACCCTCAATTAATTTTCGTTATCCTTCCTAACCCCGATAAAATAAAAAACGACGGGAACAAGAAATGCAATTCCTTAGATGCTCGAGCATTAAAAAGAGTTTGAAATCTGCTGCCCAGGAGGAGCATTTGAGAGAGGTAGGTGGCTTTGTGGCAGCTTCCTCCTCCCTAAATGTGTCAGCAAATTGCCACAGGCGATGAATGGACGGCCATCTCCTCTGCAAGCAACCCCGCCGGGACACTTCAGAGCGAAACCTGTGCAAAAGGAGGAAGCGGTTGGTGTGTCAATTTCGGGTGAAAGTGATGCATGGGCACAGGCGAGGGGGGGGACGGCCTCCTGCCCTTTGCTGCTGAAACCACAATGTTGCTTGAACGAAAAGGGGCAGAGGAATTAGACCGGCCCTGGGTGCAGGAGACTGCCTGCCTTCTTATTTTTAGGTTTGAAGTTGCAGATTCCAAGCCAACTATAGGTAAGTGGGGGGGAGGCAAAGTCATAGCTCGGGGGTGAGGTATTCTCTTGGCATGCGCAAGGTTATCTCCCGCTTGGACTACTGCAATGCGCTCTATGTGGGGCTACCTTTGAAGATGACCCGGAAACTACAACTAATCCAGAATGTGGCAGCTAGACGGGTGACTGGGAGCATAGCTGTCAACTTTTCCCTTTTCTTGCGAGGAATCCTATTCAGAATAAGGGAATTTCCCTTTAAAAAAGGGAAACGTTGACAGCTATGACTGGGAGCGGCCGCCGAGACCACATAACACCGGTCTTGAAAGACCTACATTGGCTCCCAGTACGTTTCCAAGCACAATTCAAAGTGTTGGTGCTGACCTTGAAAGCCCTAAACGGCCTCAGCCCAGTATATCTGAAGGAGCGTCTCCACCCCCATCATTCTGCCCGGACACTGAGGTCCAGCTCTGAGGGCCTTCTGGCAGTTCCCTCACTGCGAGAAGCCAAGTTAGAGGGAACCAGGCAGAGGGCCTTCTCTGTGGTGGCACCTGCCCTATGGAACGCCCTCACACCAGATATCAAAGAGAACAACTACCAGACTTTTAGAAGACATCTGAAGGCAGCCCTGTTTAGGGAAGCTTTTAATGTTTGATGCATTACTGTATTTTTATATTTTGTTGGAAGCTGCCCAGTGTGGCTGGGGAAGCCCAGCCAGATGGGTGGGCTATAAGTAATAAATGATGATGATGATGATGTCCTGAGTTCGATCCTTGACATCGCCAGGCAGGGGTGGGAACGTTCGCTGTCTGAAACTCCAACACAGCCACTGACGGCCAGTGTAGACAGAGAGACAAATTGTTTGATCTGTTTATATGCTCTGCCTTGGAGGCAGATTCGGGTTCAACCCCTGGCCTTGCCAGACAGGGCTGGGGATGTCCCCTGCCTGAAACTGCTGCTGATCCGCTGCCAGTCCGTGAAGGCTGTACTGATCTAGGTGGAACCATCGGTCAGAGTCGGCAGAATGGAGCTTCCTATTTAGCTGGTTCCTTGTAAACCTCAAACGTTTCTGCGTAAGGCTGACATGCAGAACTCTCGTGCCTGAGGATTTCTCTCTCTTTCTCTCCCAGTACTTTCTCCAGGAAAACATGCATTTTTAACCCTGAACCGGAGCAAACGGTAACTGCGTTTTCCACCGGCTGCCGGTTGCTCCAATTCAGCTGTTAAAAAAACAACACCAAACGGGTTTTCCTAGGGTAAACACCAGGAAAAGAAAAGAAAAAAGGATCAGACACAGAACTTTAAAACGTGGAGTTGTGGCTATTTGAACTTCTCATTTGGGTTGTGGTTAGCTGCTATCGGATGGTCTCGCTGCGGATGGTTTTGGTGGGTGGGGCGGGCGGGAGATGTTGGAGCAAGGAACAGAAATGTGTAAAAATGTGCAAGGCAGTAAAAGAACCGGCTTTCCTGGAAACCCATGTGCCTTGCATGCTGCTCCGTCACTTGCAGAAGGTGGTAGGGATTGCTTTTCTCCAGTGTCGCCATAAAGAGACAGAAGAAGCGCCCTGGGACTTTATGGTCAAGGGTTAGGGTAAGAACCCCAGTAAATAATGTTGGTGGTGATGCCGGGGACTTTTTGTGTTGATTAAGTGGACCTCTGGCCACCCAGCTGTAGTTTTTTCTTGAGAGCCCGCAGGGAACACTAAAGGTTTCAGCCTAGGAAACAATTTGAGTTTTAGATGCGTCAGTATGGCATGCGGGCCAGCGCCAGGATTTGCACTGAGTTCGGAGCTCAGCCTTTGAAGAGTCTCACCTTCCTTTTCTTTCTCTAAAAAAAAGCACTCCCTTCTGAGATCCACATGCCAGTGGTAGGAAAGGTGCTGTGCCAACAACAGGGGGATAGCTCCCTGCCCGATTGAGCTTCCAATCTGAAATGGCAAGCTCCTTTGGGACAAAGGGCGGGATAGAAATATAATGATGAAACGAAGTAAATTTGACACAAGAGGAGGTGGCAGACAGGGGAAGGAGACAGAGGCAGTGAGTAAACTAGAAGAATATGCGCGCGCGCGCACACACACACACACACACACACACCTGCAGTTACGTGTACTTAGATGTACTTGCAGTGGTTTTTTTTTGGAACTCGGGGTTTCTGTCTTAATATTACTAAATGACATCCTTTTTGCATGACCTGTAATTGTAAGAATGTGCAGGCTTTTGAATGCTGCTTCAGTCAATTCAGTCAACGTAGTTCTGGCATTTCATTACTTTTTAACAAATACATTGCATATGGATTTAGCTTTTTGCATTTGATCTGTGCTGCGAGCCTCTTCGAGTCCCAGCCTGGGAAAAAGGCAGGATATAAATAAATGGATGGGGTTGGGGATGCATCACTCTGTGTCAGGAGCAGCTTTGATGCAGCCGCAGCACAAATTTGATCTCTAGCGCGCCCCCCCCCCTTGCCTGTTTATCGCCCGGACTTTATCTCCCTGTGCGTCACACGGGTGCCATCTGCTGGCAAGCGAAAGTTAAACCAGGAGATGCGTTTCCCAATTGCAGCAGGTCTGACTGGCTTTTATTTTTACAGGGACCAGCCTCCACTGAAATAAACATGTATTAGAATCCTAGAATCCTAGAATTGTAGAGTTGGAAGGGACCAAGAGGATCAACTAGTGCAGGCATAGGCAAACTCAGCCCTCCAGATGTTTTGGGACTACAACTCCCATCATCCCCAGCTAACAGGACCAGTGGTCGGGGATGATGGGAATTGTAGTCCCAAAACATCTGGAGGGCCGAGTTTGCCTGTGCTTGAACTAGTGACTGTCGAGTCCCCTGCAATGCAGGAATCTTGTGCCCAGTGTGAGGCTCAAGATGATAATGTAAATTGACTGTTAATTGGTAAATGTATTATTTTGTGTTTTTTAATTATATATATATATATATATATATATATATATATATATATATATATATGAATGAAATAATTTTTATTTTATTTTACAAGTGTACATTACCAAATACATATCCAAATTTAGAGATTTCTCCGAATCTCTAGACTTCCCACCTTCCCCTCCCTGGGTCCTGTTATCAGCCTTTTCCACTGTATATTATTTCACCATCCAAGTTTTACGTCTCTCCATTTTGTCCATAGTAATTTCTACATTACAAGTGTTATTGCAATCCTGCTAATGTTTTCATCTGCCTGCAGTAAATTGTAATTTCCCCCCCATTCTTGATTAAAGTTTTGATCTTCTTGGTCCCTGAGCTTGCCGGCCATTTCAGCATAGTCCAATGGCTTGATTTGCCATATTCCTCTCTGCTAGGGACTTTGTCTTCTTTCCATCTCTGGGCCAGTAATATTCGTGAACTTATCAATATTTTGATTAAGGAATCTTTTGCCCAGCACGGGGCTCAAACACCTGACCCTCTTTCTGCCTTGCCCACAGATCCTAGCTGCCTCGAGGACAACCCAGGGCTCGATCCAAGCCCAGGAGCTTACGGCATGGATAACCTGACCTCCTCCGCCGGCGGCAAGGACTCGTGCACCTACCACGAGGAGTTCAAGCAGATCCTGCTGCCCGTGGTCTACTCGGTGGTCTTCGTCCTGGGGCTGCCCTTGAACTTCATCGTCATCGCCCAGATCTGGCTGTCGCGCAAGTCTCTGACGCGGACCACCATCTACATGCTGAACCTGGCGGTGGCTGACCTCCTCTACGTCTGCTCCCTGCCTCTCCTCATCTACAACTACTCCCAGAAGGACTACTGGCCTTTCGGGGACTTCACCTGCCGGTTCGTGCGCTTCCAGTTCTACACCAACCTTCACGGCAGCATCCTCTTCCTCACCTGCATCAGCATCCAGCGCTACCTGGGCATCTGCCACCCGCTCTCCACCTGGCACAAGAAGAGGGGCAAAGGCTTCACCTGGATGGTCTGTGGGGTCGTGTGGTTCCTGGTGGTCGCCCAGTGCCTGCCCACCTTTGTCTTCGCCGCCACTGGGATCCAGAGGAACCGGACTGTCTGCTACGACCTGAGCCCCCCGGACCGCTCTGCCAGCTACTTCCCTTACGGGATCACCTTGACGGTCACGGGCTTCCTGATCCCCTTCATCTCGATCTTGGGCTGCTACTGTTGCATGACCAAGATCTTGTGCCAGAAGGACGAGATGATCGGGCTGGCCGTCCGCAAGAAGAAGGACAAGGCCATACGGATGATCGTCATCGTGGTCCTGGTCTTCGCCATCAGCTTCTTCCCCTTCCACCTCACCAAGACGCTCTACCTGATCATCCGCTCCATCCCCGAAGTGCCCTGCCTCACCCGGCAAGCCTTCGCCATCGTCTACAAGTGCACCCGGCCGTTCGCCAGCATGAACAGCGTCCTCGACCCCATCCTCTTCTACTTCACGCAGCGCAAGTTTCGCGAGAGCACCCGCCACTTGCTGGATAAAGTCAGCTCCAAGTGGAAGCACGACTCGTGAGGGAAGCGTCCGTGATCCTGTGCCAAGGGAGGGTTGGCGACGCCCCGTCTGCGCGGCACCGGGCGCCAGAGGGAGAGCTCGGCCTAGCGCGGCTTCAGAGGCCTAACTCTGGTTGCCATGCCAACCCTATTGGAAGGCCTTGGGAGAATGTCACTGTGTGAACAATGGACCGCCGGGATGCTCTGCTCTCTTCCTTGCCTTAGCTGGTTTGGGAGAGATCTGCTGCCCGTGGCCGGCGCCAATGGTCCTTCGTACCGCCATGCACCCAGAATTGAGTGGCGGAAGAACAGGAGAAATGCGACTGGCGTAAAGTCAGGGACATCGAAGCCACCTTCTCCCAAGTCACTCTGCCAGTCCACCTGGCGCAGTCGTGTCTATCTGGACTGGCAGCGGATCCCCAGGGTTTTTGGCTGGAGCCGTACCTGGAAATCATAGAATTGCAGAACTGGATGGGAACCCCAAAGGTCCTCTAGTCCAACACCCTGCAATGCAGGAATAAACGAGATGCCATTGGACACTGAACTTGAGACCTTCTGCATGCTGAGAAGATGTTCTGCCGCTGGGCTATGTCAGCTGAAGGAGAGAGGATCCTGAGAGAGGATCTCTTTAGTGAGATATTCCAGATGGACTGAACTGGCTCTGGGTGACCGGGAGTGGGTGGGGGGGTGGGGTCATCGCTTAATTGTTTAAAGCCTTTGGGGGTCGCCCAGGCCTTGTTCAAGAAACAGTATTATTACCTTTACACTGAGAAAGGAGTCCTAGTCTTTCAGATCCCTTCTGAAATCAGGGGGTTCCAAGCATGAGCTGTGAACAGATCCTTTGACGACAGATCTCCAACTGGACAACGAACATCAGCAAATAAATGCAACCCCCCCAAGTTGCTGCGATGAACTGAGAAATGGGGCGTTGTCCCGTCCGGCGAGTCCTCCATCGCCACGTTTCTCTCAAGGGACCCCGTTGGAAAACCACCAGTGTTGATTGATTTGTTGTCATTTCTTTCAGAAGATGTAATAAATTTCAGGCTTGGAACCTCAGCTTATTATATACCAGCTCCTGTTTGAGCAACAGTTTTGTGGGAACCTCCTTGTGAGCCTTACGAGAGAGTTGCGCTGCGGAATCGGCCTTCGGAAGAATGCCGGCTTTCTCTTTTCCTTGCTTACCCGTAAATCAAGCAAGTTCCTAGCCCTCATGAAATCCACGGTGCCTCTGAATACCGGGTGCTGGGAACCACAAGCAGGGAGAGTGTTGCTGAGCTCAGGTCTTGCTTGTGGGCTACTCATAAGCATCTGGTCGGTCCCTGTGAGACCAGGCTGCTGGAGTCAACGCAGTAGGAAGCGTGGTGTAGTGGTTAGAGAGACGATAATAACTGGGGGGCCCTGGGTTCAAATCCCCACTTGGTACTGCAGGCACTTTTCCTCTCACCCCAATGCACCTCACAGGGTTGTTTGTGAGGCCATCACAAGCCAGGTTGAAGGGGGGGGGTAGGGAACTCTGTACACTATTCTGAGCCCTTTCAAGGAAAAGTAGGATAAAAATGTAGGCATTTCCGCACGTGCATCTTTCCATTCAGGTACATCAGAGCCATCGTCGCCGTTTAAAGACATATTTCAGCCAAGCAAAAGGCCAGCTAGGTGCTTGACCTGAGGGAGCCGTTCTAGCAGCAGAAAGTGGTGCCTAAGGCAGGGGGCAAATCTGAGATTTTCCACCCCCAGCCAGTTTGCTTTGCCCCAGTGCCCTGGCTCAGTTTACCTGTCTGCTCTTTTGCACGCTGGTTTCACCTGTGCCTAGGGACGCGGGTGGTGCTGTGGGTTAAACCACAGAGCCTAGGACTTGCCGTTCAGAAGGTTGGCGGTTTGAATCCCTGCGACGGGGTGAGCTCCCGTTGCTCGGTCCCTGCTCCTGCCAACCTAGCAGTTCGAAAGCACGCCAAAAGTGCAAGTAGATAAATAGGTACCGCTCCGGCGGGAAGGTAAACGGAATTTTCGTGCGCTGCTCTGGTTCGCCAGAAGCGGCTTAGTCCTGCTGGCCACATGACCCGGAAGCTGTAAGCCGGCTCCCTCGGCCAGTAAAGCAAGATGAGCGCCGCAACCCCAGAGTCGGCCACGACTGGACCTAATGGTCAGGGGTCCCTTTACCTTTACTTCACCTGTGCCAGGAGGACTCCTTGCAAGATCCAGCCGGTCTTAAGAACCGATGTGGTTCTTTCTCCCTGGCAAACCTGCATCTGTTTTTCAAACCCAGCAACGCCAGGAAGGGTGCCATTCATGGCAGCCCCATGGTAGCCAGTGCGGTGTGGTGCTTGGAGTGTTAGACTAGGACCTGAGAGACCAGGGTTCGAATCCAGGGAGAACCATATATACCACCTTGAGCTCCTTGGGGGGAAAAGGTGGGATATACAGTAAGTGGAAATAATAAACAAACAAGCAACCCACCCACTGGAGCCAATCTTCCCATATGTATTTTTCTCTGCCCCTTGCTTTCAGCTACTATTTCATTCCTTGTCCAAATGCATGTGCAACAAATGTTACCTGCAACAAAATGTTGCAGCGCATCTCTCCTACCCCCCAGCAGGAAGTGTGGTTTTTTTTCAATTTTTTTAATTGATTTTCCAAAAAAATTAAACAAACAAACAAACATACATCTTAATTGTACTTAATCCAATCTTAGTAACATTATTACGTGACTTCCTCAAAGCCCCCTGGCTGAGTTTCAATATATATCATTATAAGAGTTTTCCAAAACAAATTTCTCATAAAATTTACTTAATCAATTAACGTCTTTCTTTCTTTTCATTTTAACTTTAAACATGTTATTCTCTAACATTACATATTTAAATCCTAAGCCTATCTGGTATTTGCAAATGTTTCCAATTAAGTTATCTTAACATATTTAACTAAATAGTCTTTGAATTTCATCCATTCCTCCTGGTAGTCCTCCTCCTTCTGGTCACAGACTCTTCCAGTCAGGTCGGCTAGCTCCAAAAAGTCCATCATCTTCATCTGCCATTCCTCCACTGTTGGGACTTCTTGTGTTTTCCAATTCTTAGCTAACAAAATTCTAGCTGCAGTAGTGGCATACAAAAACAGTCTAACATCTTTCTTGGGCAATTCCAGACCTGTTATTGCAAGAAGAAAGGCCTCTGGTTTCTTAATAAATGTCTATTTCAACATGTTTTTCCAATTCATTATAAATCTTCTCCCAGAAGTCTTTCACCTTGGGGCAGGTCCACCACATATGATAAAAAGTACCTTCTTTTTCTTTACATTTCCAACATAAATCATCACTATTATGAGATATCTTTGCCAATTTTACAGGAGTTAAGTACCACCCAGCAGGAAGTGTTGCAGCTTCCACTAGGTAATTCAGTCCCTCCTCCTGAGGAACTCCAGGTTGTGGGGGCACCTTTTTCAACCCAACAGCCACAAATCCTTCTGAGCAACCTTACAGGATCCACATTCCAGGAATGGGTGGGGCCGGAAGCAAAATGGGGTGCGGGGCAAGATAACCTATATGATTTTGACCTCTTATATTCCAGACTTTCTTCTCCACACACACACACACAACATCCATCTCCCAGGCAAGCAAGAATTCATCAGAGTTGGAGGACGCATTTGAAAATCAGGCAGAGACATTAATGGGAGAAGCAAAGCAGTGATTGGGCTGGGTGCGGCTGGGGAGGGGGTGTGTAGCCTGAGGAAAGTCCACGGGGCCAGATGAAGAGGGCTGGAGGGCCACATTCAGCCCTAGGGTCTTCTAGGAGCGAGAAAGCAGCAAATCGCACTGTGCAAGTAGGAGTTAACTCCTTATTAGCAAGAACACAATCTGCACAGACTGAGTGGAGTGTCAGGCCTAATGGGGACAGCAGCGCATCCCCGGTAGGCCTGGGTCACCCATGGATCAGTTGCCAAGACTGAAAGTCCCCTCCATCCCACAGCCATCCAAGTCCTCTCGAAGCAATCGGAGACTGCGCCTACATGTAACCAACCTTTCCTCCGCCCTCTGCATGCCTCTTCTAGTACTGGGAGACCCATAGCTGTCAACTTACAGATATGAAAATAAGGGACCCGCAGCCTCAAAAATAAGGGATCAGCAGCCAAAATAAGGGATTTTCCAGGCACAGGTATGTTCAGCTTCTGAGCCCCTCTGAGCCAAAGGCAGAAAGCCCAGTCAGCAGCCAAACGAAGCCTCAAGGAAAACCACCATCACCTCTCCGCTGGGAAGCGCTGAGCAAAGGCGAGTCCCCAGGCAACACAGCCGATTTGATCAGCACAAGGCATGCAAGCTCCACCCCCCAGTCATTCTTAGACTTCTTATTGGGTGAGCAACACAGCCAAGCAACACAGTTGGAGCCTCCCTCCTCCCTGGCCGGCAGGGAGGGAGGGAGAGGAGCTGCTTCCTTTGAAACCTGGGAAATTTAAGGGACATCATCAATAAGGGACAGCAGCGGGAGATGGCGCTGGGATAAGGGACTGTCCCGCCAAATAAGGGACGCTTGACAGCTATGGGGAGACTAGGATGGAAGGGGAGTGTGTTGCAGCAGGAGGGAGAGACACGTAGGACTCTTCACCAGCGGGACTCATCCCTGCCTCTTGGCCTGCTTCCACTTCTGTACTTCTCTGCCACAGATTCTCCCCGCTCACGAAGCCCTGTTCCCTTTCCATCTTCTGACCCCTCCTCCTCCCAGTCCTTTCCCTTTCTGTACCTACTGAGCTTGTTCAAGGCTCACTGGGCCCATGGCTGGTGTGATTTTTCATTTCAGAAATGCAGATCTGGGGGGGCTGCTCTCTGCCTGTCGACGCCTCCCTCTCGCTTCTCACTCCCTGAGTTTCAGAGTAAGCGACACCTTGCTTTGCAAACGGTCCCTGTACCCATGTAGGTGAATTTGATTGCTGCAAAATAGTACGCCTCCCTTTGCAAGATGTTCCCAGTATTTACTTTTTTCCTTTCAAGCTTCAGCTCTATAAATAACTAGCTGTCTCGCTTAAATTTCCCCCCTCCTGTGTGTCCTTGCTGTTTGAGGTTGTGGGTTGAGGATTTGTGAATGCCTTTGAGAATGTCTTTGTAAGCTCCTTGGGGCAGGGAACAGTGTTGTTTGTATAACTTCCTATGGTCCTCTCTAAATAAAGAGAGTTCTCCTGCTTGCACCTCTCACATGTTGCAGTGTTGTCCAGCTTTGTTTTGTGCACACGGGTTAAAGTAAATTGTACAGTATTCGTGGTGGTGGTGGGTGATTCTAGATTCAATAGCTTTTTGTGTGGAACAATTTGATCCTCTGGGGATAATACAAAGCCCATCATCCACAGCCGGCATGACGGTGGATAATGGGAGTTGTAGTCCAAAACGTCTGGAGGGCACCACCGGGTTGTTGAAGACTGGAATTGGCGGCAATTGTGCTTAGGAGGGGCTGAAATGTTTGGGGTGCCCTCTCCCCTCCTGTGTTTTCCAGCAGCTGGAATTCAGAAGCGTTGCTTTCTCCCACTATAGAGGCAGAGTCGAGCCATCCTGGCTAGGAGTAGTCAAGAGCTTTCCCCTCCTTGATTTGGCCAGCAACTCAGATCAGCCCCAGCCAGCAGGACCAGTGGCCAGGGATAATAATAATAATAATAATAATAATAATAATAATAATAATTTTATTTATACCCCACCCTCCCCAGCCAAGACTGGGCTCAGGGTGGCTAACAACCAATAAAAAAAAATCAAGTTGATTGAAATACAACTTAAAAACAAGATTAAAATACAACATTAAAATGCAGCCTCATCACAGGAGGAGAAAGGAAAAAAGAAGAGGGGGGAGGGAATCAAATTGACTCCAAGCCAAAGGCCAGGCGGAACAACTCTATCTTACAGGCCCTGTGGAAAGAAATCAGATCCCGCAGGGCCCTAGTCTCATGAGCCAGAGCGTTCCACCAGGCCGGGGCCAGTGTTGAAAAGGCCCTGGCCCTGGTTGAGACTAATCTGACTTCCTTAGGGACCTCTAGGGTATTGCTATTTATGGACCTTAAGGTCCTCTGCGGGGCATACCGGGAGACACGGTCCCGTAGGTACGAGGGTCCTAGGCCGTGAAGGGCTTTAAAGGTCAAAACCAGCACCTTGAACCTGACCCTGTACTCCACCGGGAGCCAGTGCAGCTGGAAAAGCACTGGGTGAATATGCTCCCATGACAGAGACCCCGTGAGGAGCCTCGCTGCAGCATTCTGCACCCGCTGGAGTTTCTGGGACAGCTTCAAGGGCAGCCCCACGTAGAGCAAACTACAGTAGTCAAGCCTGGAGGTGACCGTCCCATGGATCACTGTGGCCAGGTCGGGGCGGGAAAGGGAAGGGACCGACTGCTTGATAAAGGCAGTTTGCTGCTAAAGGAAGAGAACAGCACATTGGAGCATCTGCACGGCTGTGGTTGCACATCGGAAACCGAGGCTCAAAGAATTTACACGGCTCCCTAGGCATAATCGAGTCCATCCTTTGTGTCTCAGACGAACCTACCTCACAGGGTTGTTTTGCGGAGCGGATCTCAGAGGTCTACTTTTGAGGCGACCTACTAGTGTCCCATTTCCCTTCTACTCCCCAGACCCCACCTGACCCCTAACTTCCTTTGCCTTTCTCCTGGGGTGTATGTGGTGGTACCTGGAGGTTTCAATGGCTATGAGCCAGCTCACACGCCCTCCATCCTTTCTGTGATAAGAGATGTCCCCTCCAACATTTCTCTGATGAAAAGAAAGGGACCCCTGACTGTTAGGCCCGGTCACGGACGACTCTGGGGTTGCAGCGCTCATCTCGCTTTACTGGCCGAGGGAGCCGGCGTACAGCTTCCGGGTCACGTGGCCAGCATGACTAAGCCGCTTCTGACGAACCAAAGCAGTGCACGGAAACGCCACTTACCTTCCCGCCAGAGTGGTACCTATTTATCTACTTGCACTGGTGTGCTTTCGAACTGCTAGGTTAGCAGAAGCAGGGACCGAACAACAGGAGCTCACCCCGTCGTGGGGATTTGAACCGTCGACCTTCTGATCGGCAAGCCCTAGGCTCCATGGTTTAACCCACAGCGCCACCCGCGTCCCTTTCTGTGATAACATTTCTCTGATGAAAATAGGGACGTCCCATTTCGGAAAACGGGTAAAAGCCTCAGAGAAGCTGCTAGGAGTTGTCATCCGTCCCCACCGATGTATTTCTTATCCATAAAAAAATTGGTGTGGCTGAAAGTGTGGACCAGAGGAACCGCTGTTTTGCTCTCCCAAAAAAGAGACCTTGGAGCATTTTACAGGAGATGCTGTTGGTTATAGTGTAACCAGTGAATGCCACCAGCAGAGAACATCGGTTCAGATCAGAGATGGGGAGCAGAGCTTCTAATCAGTAACTCATTGACAGCAGGCAACAGTCTTGGGTGTTTCTGGAATGCCTTGATGGCTCATTCCTGACAAACCTTCGCAGGGGACCTGCCAGAACCATGCGGAAGTGGTAGCCAGCCCAGCAGAAGCCCCAGGCCACAGAGATGACGCCCTCCCAGTCACGGGTATATTACAGGGCAACGATGGGGATTCATTGATTCATAGAGCTGTAAGGGACCCTGGCGGTCATCTAGCCCAACCCCCTGCAATGCAACACAGGACTCGAACCCACAACCCAGCGATTTAAGAGTCTCGTGTTCTACCAACTGAGCTACCCCAGGCAGGCAGCCTGTGTTCTTACAGACGCTGACGGACCCCCGACTCTCATCAGTCCCTGCAGCCAAACATGGCCCGACATAGCTTACAGCCCAAAATCTGCTGCAGGAAGTAGAATAAGAGGGAGAACGTGATACAAAGGAGAATGATATTGATTTATTTCAGATAAGTGAATTCATTGGAGCTACCTCCGCCAACTTGGAGCCCTCCAGGTATTGAGGGATGAGAGGCAGTATGGTGTAGCGGTCAGAGCGCCAGACAAGGATCCGGGAGAGCCGGGTTTGAATCCCCACTTGTCCGCGGCAACGCTCCTCCTGGGCAAGCCTCTGCCTCTTAGCCTATTCTACCTCACAGGGATGTTGTGGAGATAAAATGAGGAGGGGGACAAGGACCACGTGTGCCGACCTTGAGCTCCTTGGGGAGAGAAAAAGAGGGGATATAAGTGCAATAAATGGCTACTTGGGACTGCAGCTCCCATCATGGCGTCTGGAGGGGGCAACTTGGAGGTGCTCTGAGATGAGACAACATACGCACTGTATACATTTAAAACACATTTCACACACCCCCATCCAAAGAATTTTGGGTATTGTAGTTTTAGAAGGGGCGTCTTGGAACTGTAGTTCTGAAAGGCATACAGCTCCCAGAATTCTTTGAGGGAAAGAATGTGCTTTGAGGGTGCTTCAAAAGTGACATAGGCTTGCAAGCTAATGCACCCAGTGTTTAACTGTTTGGTCTGCCTTCGACACATAGCTCGCTCCTGTGGGTGCAAAAGTGTTCTTTAATGAGCAACAGTGCTCGTAATTTTATTTTATTTAAAAAATACCCATACAACAGGCAGAAACCAACAGGTGAAGCTTTTCCAGAATGCACCTCTGCAACTGTACCTTCTCATTCATGCTTGATGAAAAGTCCATTTTTATTTGACTTGCAGCCTTGCAGACCACTTGAAAGCTAATGTTTGAAAGTGTGTCTTCAATGAAAGATACCTATGCTAAACACGGATGCCTTAGAGCAGTCATTGCATTCAAATAGGGTCGCCATGTGTCCCCTTCCCCCCCAGAACATGTCCTCTTTTTCAGGGGTAAATTTTGAGACCAATTGCATCTATTTGCTTTGAACGGCCGTCCTCGCGTCCTCAGTTCTGCTCTTCGAAATACAGCAAGCCCAAGAAGAGAACCGAGTTCTTTAAAAACAGTAAAATTAATAAACCACGTTTCTTAAAAGTACACCCAGCACTCTCATCTGCTCCTTCCAAAAACACCAGCTGCAAGTTTGCATTTAGATCTGGATTCAAACGCTGGTTCGGCCAAAGGATTCCCTAACACGCCAAAACGTTTTATTTCACTCTCGATTCCTGTCTGTGAAATGGGTCTATTTATATCCTACCCCAGAAAGGCAGGGAAGATAGCAAACATGTATACATAGGAATATGCACACAAGTGAAGACAGCTGCACAGTTGCTAGCGTTTAATCGGTAGATGGTGCCCAAATCGCTTCCAGAGGAAACGGGCTTTCCCAGGCCTTACGAGTTAAAAGCAACAACACTATTAAAATATTTGGCTGCAATCCTAGCCCATTAAAGTCAATGGGAATTTTGGAACCGACTTCAGCAGAGGGAGCAAAGATCACACCCTTTCCATTCCTGACTTGCTACCTCAAAAACGGAGGGAGCCTTGGAAAGGAAGAGCTCTGATTTGGCCCTGATCAGAAGGCCACATCCTCTAAACAGAGAAATGGAAACTGACAAAACTCAAAGGCATAACCCAGCTGGAGATTCGCTTTGGGGGCAACTCGGTGCAGGAGATGCTCCGGCTGGGGTGCACCGCCAGCGCAGCCAAACTGCAATCCATGGAGGACAGACCCACCAATGGCTTTTTGTCACGGCTATTGCTATAGAGGAGCTCCCTGTACAGGAGCAGTCTACCTCTGAGTATCAGTTTGCTGGGGAGCAATAGTAGAGGGAGCAATCGCTTCCAGGCTTTCTTCCTTGAAGCATCTGGCGGGACACTATGGGAAGCCAGATGCTGGCTTAGGTAAGTCCTGAGGTCGGATCCAGCAAGCAGTTTTTGTGATTCTCCTGTGCCTAGCAAGGGCGCTTGTTTGCAGAACCGACTCTCGCAGCGCAACGCTTTGGCACAACCCGATCCTATGCCCCTAGAAACGAACCTTGCATAGGATGGCGGTTGCGAGGCCTGCTCCTGCAGGTTTCAGGGTCTCGCGGCTGCAAGACCTGGAAGTCGAAATATAATATCCCTTCCGAAGAGACAAAGCGGGGTGACTCCTCGTTTCCTCCTCCTCCTCCTCTCTCTCCCTTTTTAATTGCACAAGAAATGTTCCCAGAGACTTTGCTTTGCAAAAGACCATCCCCCTTTTCGTCTTCCTTTTTTTGAAAAAAGGAAGAAAAGAAACCACGCCTCTTGAGGGGGAAAGTTTATGTGAAATGCTAAAAAAAAAAAAAAGGCAGAGGAAAAAAAGAACCACGCAAAAATAAACACAACAAACAAACGACTGGAGAGAGTAAGACGGGATGCCGTTTGCAACGCCGCCGGGGGCTCCTGCAACCATTTTTTAAAATTACTTTTTGTAAATTATTTTATTTTTTAAAAAAATGCACGATGGCGAGAAGGGCCCCCCGACCCCGACCCCCACCCCCGGCCCACCAACCCCGGAGAATTCCTGCGCATACTTGGAAGGGCGCTTCTTCGTCTTCTTTGCACTGAGATGCGGCGGGGGGCTCTCCCGTTGAATCCGACGGGCCGGCCGGATTCCTGGGCCTGAAAGTTTGGCGTCGCAACCATCACGCTCGGCTTTCCTTCCGCTTCTCCAGCCACCGGGATCTTCTTTCTTCTTCTGGGAAGGAAAAGAACCAGAAGTCCGGGTCGCGGGTAGTGGGGAAACGGCGGTTGCACCTCCCCCGGGAGCCTGGATCGAGCAAAAGGAAAAAGCGAATCTGCAAGGCTGCGATCTCCCTTCCTCCCCTTTTTGTGCATTGTTGCAAAATCCAGCGCGGGCTGCTACTGCAGCCGTCCACCCGCCCCGCTTCAAACTGAACTGCAAAACTGTGCGAACTTGCCTGGAAGTTTGGCTGCTGCAAGATCTGCCTCTCTCTCTGCCGCTTCCACCCCCCCCCAAAAAAGGCCGCCCCCACTTTCTTTGCACGGCGGAAAGGAAGCGCGGATGGGCGCCGGCGCGGTGCCCCGGACGGTTTAGAGAGAGGGGGAGCCAGGAAGGGGGCGATTCCGGGGGTGGCTTTGGAAAGCTGGGCGCGTAAAAACAATGGCGGAGGGGGAGGCCGGGAGGAGAAGCCCCCTTTCCCGGAGCGCCTCGTGCAAGCGCCTCGAGAGGTGGATCGGGCTCGAGGAGCGGGCCGGAGGAGGCGGCGGCATCGGCGGCCCCCGGGGGGAGCGGGAGGCGGCGGCGCGCCCGGGCGCCCAGCCGTGCCAGGGTCAGCCTCCAAGCGCCAGGGCGCAGCAGCAGCCGCCGCCGTCGCCAGCACAGCCCATCGGACGGCGATCGCCCAGCCGAGCTGCTTCGTTCAGCGTCTCCCGCAGCGTCGCCAAGCTCTCGTCTTCCTCGCCTTCTCCCGGGCCGGATCCTGCTCCTCCGACGCCGCTGCCGGGCGGCCGAGCCCTGCGGAGCCTGTCGCCGTCGGTGCGCCAACTTTCGCGGCGCTTCTGCGCGCCCCAGAGCGAGCCGGGCGCGGGGAGAGGAGGCTCCTCCACCTGCGCCGGGGCCAGGGAAGACCAGGCGGCTCGGCCCGCCGATGAGACGCCGGCAGCCGCCGCCGAGCAGCCTCCTCCTCCGCCTCCTCCTCGGGGGAAAGGACTGAGCGAGCCCCCCAAAGGCGGAGACGCGGCGCTCGACTGGCCCAGCGTGACCGAAATGCGCAAACTTTTCGGAGACGGCTTTCGACGGCAACAGCAGGGAGGCCCCCGAGGCGACCCCGTCGAGGAAGGCGCGGCACCGCGGCCCCCCCAAGACCAAGCCGGGGATCTGGGGCACCTGCCGGGCAGCATGGACGGCGCCCCCCGCCTCCTGCCCGATGGGGCGGCGCCCGGGCCCAGGGAGGAAGAGAGGCCCCGCGTCGCGGAGCAGCGCCGGGAGGCCCCCCCGACGCCTCCCCCGCGCAGCTGCATCCCCTTTCGGACCCACCGCCTGCCCGCCCCCCGGACCGAGGCGGAGAAGTTGCCGCAGCCGCCGCCGCCACTTCGGGAGAGTTTACATTCCTGGCATAGTTGGACGCTGCTGCCAGCTGCCTCCTCGTCTTCCTCTTCTTCCTCCTCGTCCTCTCCAGCCGTCCTTCTCCTGGGCGAAGGTGGAAGCAGCAGCTTCAGGCCAGGGGAGATTTCCAGCAGCGAGGAGGAGCTGATGGCCAGGCCCAAGGGGGCCCCCCAGCCGGCTGCCTGCTCCCCCCCTGGCGGCAACGGCTGGCACGGATCTCCCCACGAGAGGTCCTCGGGGAGCGAGGAGGAGAACCACCTGCCCGCCCCCAGGAAGCGCTCCCTCCGGAAGAAAAAGAAGGACCCCTTGCCTCAAGAACAGGCCTCAGACAGCGATGGGCTGGTGGCGGGGATGGAGTGGTACCTCAAGGCCCAGGAGGACCTGGCGCAGACTCTCTCCCTGCCCTCTGACGAAAGGACTAGGCTGTCTCCCGAGGTCAAGGCCTCAGCCACCGCCAGCTTGCTGGGCGAGGCCAAAGCTGCAGGCGAGGGGCCCGTCTTGGGCCGAGGCCCGCTGGAAGGCGGCGGCAGCAGCAGCAGCAGCTCCTTGCTTGGCACCCACGGGCCCCTATCCTCGGTGCCCACTCTCCCGCTCGTCTCCCGAGTCTCCAAAGTGAACATACCCCCTTTCTCCCCGAGCCCCTGTGGGTCGCGAAGCAGCAGCAGGTATTCCAGCACCGAGACGCTGAAAGAGGAGGACCAGTTTGGGGCCTCCTGGCCTGGCCATGGCAGGGGCTCGCAAGGGGGTCCGGGCCTGTTCCGCTCCCCGAGCTTCAACCAAAGCGACAGCCTGGCTCGGCTGCAGGCTCAGGTCCGCGCCCGCCCTAGGTTCCCCTTGGGGATCGTCCGAGCCAAGCAGGACTTCCCTCCGTACGAGAACCTGCGCGGCGTCGGCCTGGAGGCAACAGAGAAGTCCAGGAACAGGAAGTCCATGTCGAACCCGGATATTGCGACCGAGACGCTGGCGCTGCTCAGCTTCCTGAAGTCGGACCTCTCGGATCTGAAGGCCAGCAGGAAGGACGGCAGAGCCAGCCAACTCGAGGAGGAGGAGGAAGAGGCCTTTGGTGGCGGCAGGTGCAGAAGTTACCAGTATGGCCTGGCTGGACAGCAGCTGGTAGGTAGAACCCAAAGCGAGGCTCAGCCACCAAACCGGTGGGCACCGGGCGGCAGCCGGCCGACTCTGAAAGACCTCACAGCGACCCTGAGGCGGGCCAAGTCTTTCACCTATTCGGACAAACCCGTTCCCCGCAGGCTCTTCCACCAGAGCGCGATGAAGCAGAGCTCCTCCGAGCTCCTCCTCACCAACGCCGGCGACCAAGATGCTGTTTGCGGCCGTGAAATTGGCCGAGGCGGCGAGGGCGGCGAGTTGCCCGTTGTCATCCAAGACCAGTACATCCAAGAAGCCAGGCAGGTCTTCGAGAAGATAAGCAAGATCGGCTCCCAGCACGATTACAACTTCGGTCTGGACCAAAAGGACGTCAGAAGCGTGGAAGGCGAAGGAGAGGATGTGGAAACGTGGAAGGAGGGAGCTGTGGAAGAAGGCCGCGGGCAGGGATTGCAGAAGGCGGACTCCGAAGGGAACCTGTCTGGCGGGAAGTCTTTGGAGGAACTCTCAGGTCCTGAATCCAGCATGACGGACGAAGGCATCGTAACCGAGCCCGAAACAGGCCCTGCCTACAGTTACCTTAACCCGTCGGTTGCGGCCTGGAAGCACCAAAGAGGAAGTGAAGGCAGCTTGTCCGCGGTGAGCTTTCCAAACCACACAGCCAAAGTGAACAGCGAGAAGTTGGGCACCGCCGAAGAGGCCCTTCCCAACGCCAAGACAGCGCTGGAGGCGCCTTCTACGCCCAGTGCTCTCCGCCGGCGTAGGAAGTTCCCTTCGGTGGGGAATGGCACCTCCGAGTCCAGCAGCGGGAGCAACGGTGAGTCCAACGGCGAGGCCTACCGATCTTTAAGCGATCCCATGCCGCACAGGAGGTCCTCCCTCACGGACGACGCAAATAACTTCTCCGTGGACAGTAACCTCCTGGGGTCGCTGAGCTCCAAGTCGGGGATGCCGGAGGCCTCTGCCGTTGCTCTCTCCGAGTGCGCCGCCAGCGCCGCCAGCGACCTGTCGGTCTGCAGCGAAGGCGTCAAAGACTACAGCACCGTGATCCAAAACATCGTCAGCCAGCCCGGCGCCCTGGACAAAGTGATCGACGAGAAGGGCAACGGGAAGACCATCAAGAAGAAGTCGTTCAGCGACCCCAGCCGCCGCGGAGAGCTGTCCGGCACCGGCTTTGACGGCCCCGGGGAGCCCATCAGCGAGATGGACCAGAGCATCCCTCCCTCCAGCAGCGAGCCCATCCTGTCGGACCAGGTGAGGGAGGCCGACGGGGGGAAACTGTACTCCCAGTCCGAGCACATCTTGCCGGCGGCTCCAGAGGGCGACACGGCTGACGTGGCTCCGAGCTACGGCTTCGACCCGAAGCTGGCCGAGGTGTTGTCGCCCAGGATTGTCCGCCGAAGCTCAAAGAAGCGCAGCAACAGGGCCAGCTCGCAGGAGGGCAGGGCGGAAGACCCCGATCTGCCCCCCGCCGTCGCCCCTTCCGCTCTGGGGAGAGCCAGGCCGCCCTCCAAGCACACCCGCCACGCCAGCGAGCCTGCCACCTTCATCCCCATCGCGGGCGCCAACACCCCCCCTCCGTTGAGCCAGAACGTCCCCGGGGCCACGCCGGACCTCCCTCGTCTGCTCGCGAAACCCTACCCAGTCCTCCAAACCCCTTCGTTGGAAGATGTCACTAAACACTACATCTTGGCCCTCAGTGAGCTGCCCTCCGCCGGCTCGGTGGATACGCCCAGATCTTCGCCCGCCACGCCGACCACGTCTGAGCCCAAGCTGCCCAGGTGCCCGAAGCATCATGAGGAGCCGGGCGCCGGCCTGGCCAGGAGCAAGCCACAAGTGGTGAGTTGTAAGATATTTTAATTTGGTAGGGGCTAAGAGCTTTTGTCTTTGGTTTGGAGGGAGGATTCCACCTTTGCAGATGGAGTTGCAAGATCTGGGCTTGAGTGGCGTGGGGTTGGGAGTCCCCACCTGCTTTCGAGCGTGGCTGAGCTTTGGTGCAGCTGTAAATGCAACGTGCTGTGCTGGAAACTGGCGTCCTGGTAGAGATGATTGGCACCACGGAATTGGTTGTCAGTGGAACGTTTTGGGAAAGGATCCCAGCCTCCTTGCAAAAGTGGCATGGAGATGGTTGGTTCTGGAGAGGAAACTGTTGTGTGGAAATACCATGTGCATCTGTGATCTGGCGGGTCTGTGCTGCTGTCCAGATGTTACTTCATTTTTCATTTCGCTTTTAATTTGTACTCACGCCCCTTGTAATGATCTGATCCTGTACAAAAAGTCGTAATGAAACATAACTTTAGAATGAAAGGCTTAACATCAAGTGGCGTTCAACCATCTGTTTGAATATAACAGCACACAATAAAATTCACAAAACGCCAGCAAATAATAACAGAAATCCACTCTTAACCATTGCAATGATTACCAAACTATGATAAATAAAAAAATAACGCCAAGTCACGGTGCATAAAATGCCATGGTACGTAAAAAGCCGTGTAAAATAAGGTTGCCAGATTTTTTTCAATGAATCTGGGGACACTTTTCAACTTCCTACTAAATAGATGGATTTTGTCAGGGGGCTGATTTGTAAATCTGGGGACTGTCCCCGGGAAACGGGGACATCTGGTAACCTTAGTGTAAAAGGATCAAATTGAGAAACAAAGACTTATAAAATAATTCCTAATGCTCATGCTCAAGTTGACCCGAGACGGCTGCACCAATATCAGTGTTTTATGGTGTAAGGCTGCAGTCCACTGTCTCCCCCAAAATTCCTGGTTGAGGAGTAAACAATTTATTCCTCTGTGTTCGGTTGACATGCTTAGGGCTTGTGGTGGCGAAGATCTTGAGAGGTTTGATGTCGGGATAAGAGGTTCCTAGAGGAAGCGCAGGCCCAGCTCTATCCAAAGAGCTTAGCTTTCCTTCTGGGAAACCCAGTTCCTAGTGAAGCGTTGGACAGCCTTGCGATACTTGCTGACTTGTGGTGTCTGTGTGCCCAGGACACTTTTCTCTGGCTTGCACACGTGCTCACAGGTCCAGAGAACTGTTCTCTTCCTTGCCTTATATCATTCCTGCCTTTGTGGACGAGGCATCGCTCCATGGTACGACATCTGCCTTGCATGCAGGAGGTTGCGGGTTCAATTTCCCAGGGAAGGACTGGGAATCAATGTTAGAAATTCAGATACAGTGGTAGCTCGGGTTACAGACGCTTCAGGTTACAAACGCTTCAGGTGACAGACTCCGCTAACCCAGAAATCATACCTCGGGTTAAGAACTTTGCTTCAGGATGAGAACAGAAATCGTGCTCCGGCAGCGCAGCGGCAGCAGGAGGCCCCATTAGCTAAAGTGGTGCTTCAGGTTAAGAACAGTTTCAGGTTAAGAATGGATCTCCAGAACGAATTAAGTTCTTAACCCGAGGTCTGCGCATGTGCGGGTCGTGATTTGGCGCTTTTGTGCATGCGCGAAGCGTGATTTAGCACTTCTGCGCATGCGCAAGCGCCGAAACCCAGAAGTAACCCATTCCAGTACTTCCAGGTTTGGCGCGGTGTGCAACCCGAAATCGCACAACCCGAAGCATCTGTAACCCGAGGTATGACTGTATATAAGTGAATCGCCACATGGTGCCTTAAACCTAGGTTAAGGTCATCACAGTGTTCTGGCGACATTTCCCCCCCTGCAGTGGGATGTTGTTGTTGTTGTTGTTGTTAATTTCATTTCCATACCACTTTATATTTTAAAGGAAAAAAATCAGAAGTGGTTTGCAACACGTCAGAACAGCAACTAAAACAATCCAGGATAAAACAAATGCAAATTTCTTGGGAAATATTTCAGATCCTTCTCTTAGTGATGTTGGGCTTGCCCCATGTTTATTTACTGACTTAATTTATAGAGCTGCCCCCAACAGAAGGACTCTAGGGAGCCAGGATTGTGTAGTGGTTAGAGTGTTGGACTAGGACCTGGGAGGTCCGGGTTCGAATCCTCACTCAAGTCATGAAGCACACTGGGTGACCTTGGAGTCAGTCTCAGCCTCCTAACCTACATTGCAGGGTTGTCGTAGGGATTAACTGAGGGGTGGGGGTGAACCATGTACTCTTTGGAGAAAAAGGTTAGATATACAGTGGTACCTCGGGTTACATACGCTTCAGGTTACAGACTCCGCTAACCCAGAAATATTACCTCAGGTTAAGAACTTTGCTTCAGGATGAGAACAGAAATCGTGCTCCGGCGGCGCAGCGGGAGGCCCCATTAGCTAAAGTGGTGCTTCAGGTTAAGAACAGTTTCAGGTTAAGAACGGACCTCCGGAACGAATTAAGTACTTAACCTGAGGTACCACTGTAAAGGCAGTATGTAAGCTCTTCTGCTGACCTGCTTAAGAAAGTGGGGGGGGGCAGCCAGGTGGAGGTGTCAGTCGGCCAACCTCGTGCCCAGAGATCTCCATGTGGTTGCAAGTGGACCCATGCCAGTCGCCAAATGCTCCTGCCCCCTGGGGGATTTTGAACACGGGCCTGAAGCCCTGGAGAGCCGCTGCCGACCAGTGCAAACAATACTGATTTAGATGGACAAAGCATCTTACTCAGTAAGATCCACAAATGACAACATTTTGGAGGTCCCGAGTCACAAGGTGGTTAGGTTGGTCTCAACTAGGGCCAGGGCCTTTTCAGCACTGGCCCCGACTTGGTGGAACGCTCTGTCACGAGAGACCAGGGCCCTGCGGGACTTGACATCTTTCCGCAGGGCCTGCAAGACAGAGCTGTTCCGCCTGGCCTTTGCTTTGGACTCAGTCTGACTCTTATGTTTCCCTCCCCTTATGGTCTTGATCTATGGGCTACTATTAAAATGAGGCTGCATTTTAAATTGCATTTTAACCTGTATTTTAAATTGGTTCCCCCCCCCCCCCATTATGTTTTTACTGTAATTATTATTATTACAAGACAGCCTGTAGCTGAATCTGGGTAGGGAAACGGTGTGGTTTGAACACTCTTCTGCACAAAAGAACAAAAGGTTGCAGGTTCGATACCCGTGTGGGGCAGCTAGCTGCATATTCCTGGATATTCCTGGATGATGCTCAGAGTCCCTTCCAGCCCCGCAGTTCTTTGATTTTGTGATCTCCTTGCGCTTAGAGTTCCAGGCTGGCTTTTTCCTCCGACGTGCTGGTTTTGAATTTGTGAAGTTTCTCCCGCAATTGCGGGGGGAGACGCATTCATTCAGCCACGGAGTTTCTCCCACCTCCAGCCCAGTCGCAGGACGGTTTTGCCAGCTTGGCTGGGCTCTCGGCGCATCAGCCAGGAAGGCCCAGGAGTTTGCTTGCGCCCAAAGAGAAGGGAGCCACGTGGTGCTGGACTCGGTGCTATCATGTGTGAACGCTGCCAGCAATAGTTCCCTGGACTGCTATATAAGGTCTCCGCAAAGTGTTAATCCGTTGGCTGGCTGTAGCCGATTTTGTGCCTAGAACATTGGATGAAAAAAAAAGGAGAGTTTTCAACTCCTCTGTAGGGGGTTTAGACGGCCTTCTCTCTGTTTTATTTGATTACTTTTATTTTTTCCATTTGCTGTTGTTTCTGATGTTCTGCCCGTTGTCATGCAAAAGCGAACAGTTTTATTATTATTATTATTATATATTTTAAAAAGAAAAAAAAAAAACCTCTTTAATATCTCAACATTCCTGCATATGGGTATCTTTTTGTGGGAAGGAATGCAGTGCTTCTCAGATTCGTATTTTGTTTTTGTGCGACAGAGAGGAACGGTTTCTTTTTCGAAAGCAGGCTTGCGACAACGCAGAGGAATGTGAAAATAAACGGGGATATAAGATAAAGTTCACACGTATTGAACGTAAGGTTTCCATATATGCATATACACGTACATATAGCTCCGCTGGTAGAGCATGAGATGCTTAATCCCAGGGTTGCGGGTTCGAATCCCATGCTGGGCAAAAGATTCCTGCATTGCAAGGGCTTGAATCAGATGACCCTTCTAGTTCCTTCCAGCTCTATGATTCTAAGGAAGGACTTCTGATTAAGATTGTTAAAGCACAATATAAATTTAAGAAATGTGAGTAATTGTGATAATATGGAAAATTGTCAGACAGGCTGAGGGAAGTCTAAAAGATGTATATATTAGAAGTGGATGTTAAACATGGATGGAATGCATATTGGAAATTGAATAAAAATTAATTATATATATTAAAAAAAAGATTCTAAGGAAGGACTTCTTGCAGAGTTCATCTGTAGAATTTGCATGTTTTATGCCCTGTGTGGTTGTAATTTTGCAAGTTTGCAATCAGCTTGGATAACCTAGATTTCTTTGTGACTGCATGTAGGAAGTCACAGTAGTCACCCATCAGAGACCTCCCTCCATCTCTCTTCTGGAAGTCTTCTGCCCCAGAGAGGAAGGCAACTAGTGTTTCGCCCCTAAAGTTTTATATTTGCCTACAGAGGTATAAATAAGATTGTTAAAAAATGGACCTGATCTTGCATCCATCCTGGGGCCCATCTAATTCAGGTTTCGGACAAGGGCGAAGTTAAATGCAGATCACACTGAAAGGCAAACCTGCCCAGTCCATGCTTTGCGAAACAGTAGGTGAACCAACGGGGACGCGGGTGGCGCTGTGGGTAAAACCTCAGCGCCTAGGACTTGCTGATCGTCAGGTCGGCGGTTCGAATCCCCGCGGCGGGGTACGCTCCCTTTGTGCTGGCTCGCCAGATGCAGCTTGTCACGCTGGCCACGTGACCCGGAAGTGTCTCCGGACAGCGCTGGCCCCCGGCCTCTTAAGTGAGATGGGCGCACAACCCTAGAGTCGGACACGACTGGCCCGTACGGGCAGGGGTACCTTTACCTTTAGGTGAACCAACAGTGGGACACGGGTGGTGCTGTGGGTTAAACCACTGAGCCTCTTGGGCTTGCCGATCAGAAGGTCGGCGGTTCGAATCCCCGCGACGGGGTGAGCTCCCGTTGCTCGGTCCCTGCTCCTGCCAACCTAGCAGTTCGAAAGCACGTCAAAGTGCAAGTAGATAAATAGGTACCACTCCGGCGGGAAGGTAAAGGGCGTTTCCGTGCGCTGCTCTGGTTTGCCAGAAGCGGCTTAGGCATGCCGGCCACATGACCTGGAAGCTGTATGCCGGCTCCCTCGGCCAATAAAGCGAGATGTGCGTCGCAACCCCAGAGTCGGCCACGACTGGACCTAATGGTCAGGGGTCCCTTTACCTTTAGGTGAACCAGAGCACAAACATCTTTCAAAACACGTTTTGCAATGTATTTTTCCAGCCAAGCGAAAAAATGCATTCGCTTGGAGGGAGTGTGAATAAATATGTGCATGCTGGTAAAAAGAACATGCAGAAAGTGCATTCTTATGGGGGGGGAATTTGCTTTGCATATGCAGCTCAGTTGGTTAGAGAACGCCGCGCTGATAACGCCAAGGTTGCAGGTTCGAAGCCCGTATGGGACAGCTGCATATTCCTGCATTGCAGGGGGTTGGACCAGATAATTGTTGGGGTCCCAACTCTACATTTCTATGACTCCCCCCAAATGTGTCTGTTAAGATAAAATTGCACTACGATGCTGATGAGTTTTCATGAGAACTTTTAAAAGAAACCCCCGCAAAGTGATGTGGAGATGTGCGGACCCTCAAGTTAAGATTGGAAAAAAATGAGGAGGAGGGAAACTGAAATGGACAGATTCAACAGTCCGTACATCCAGGTAAAGGTAAAGGAACCCAGGACGGTTAAGTCTAGTCAAAGGCGACTCTGGGGTTGCGGCGCTCATCCTGCTTTCAGGCCGAGGGAGCCGGCGTTTGTCCACAGACAGCTTTCCGGGTCATGTGCCCAGCAGGACTAAACCGCTTCTGGCGCAACGGGACACTGTGACGGAAACCAGAGCTCACAGAAACGCCGTTTACCTTCCCGCCACAGTGGTACCTCTTTATCTACTTGCACTGGTGTGCTTTTGAACTGCTAGGTTGGCAGGAGCTGGGTCAGAGCAGCAGGAGCTCCCCCTGTCACGGGGATTTGAACCGCCAACCTTCTGATCGGCCAGCCCAAGAGGCTCAGTGGTTTAGACCACAGCGCCACCCGCATCCCTACATCCAACATCTTTTAGACAACACAGGGCTACATAGACATTTAGCTTGCTTGCCAGAAGGCAACTTTCTGTGTTTTTCGCTGTCACAAATATTTGGATATAGACTGGACCCTTCGTATGCGCTGCACCAGACATATCACGGCAGCAAAAGAAAGTTTGCACATACAAGACCAGAGTGGGGAAAAATTGCCACATGCTACATTTGCTGTTAAAAACAGGCTCAGGTTTTGTCTGCAGTGAAATAAATCAACAAACAAACAAGAAACTGCAGTACAGGGGCATTTTTATTTTAAAGTAGCTACTGCACCTCAGAGCTCAGAAACTCTGGGAAGCTCTGATTTAGAGCAGAGAACCAATTTTTCAACCGAAGGGGTGTTGGGGAACCCTTAGCAAACTCAGGGCCTCTGGTCTCAAAACTTTTTTTTTTACTTTTTCCGACTCAAGCGTTTTTAAAAATCTGACAGTGAGGAGGGGAAGACAAATCTGCAGAGGATATAAATGTCAAGGTGGATTTTGAAAATCTGGCTGTAGCAAAGGGATCGATGCGGGTTCTTTGACACTTTTGTGGGTATCCAGCTTTAAAAAAATACAGTGGCACCTTGCTTCTCAAACGCCTTGGAACTCAAACGACTTGGAACCCAAACACTGCAAACCCGGAAGTAAGTGTTCCGGTTTGCGAACTTTTTTCGGAAGCCAAACGTGCTCCGTTTTGAGTGCCACACTTCCGTTTTGAGTGTTATGCTGAGGTCTGTCTGTTTTTGCTATTTATTTTGCATTTTTATTTTTGCAGCTCTTTTTGTTTTTCTGACTGGGTGGAACCCAGTTCGGCTACTGATTGATTGATTGATTGATTGATTGTGTGACTCCGGTACATCCTTTATTGCTTTCATTTCATGGATCAATGGTCTCGTTGGATAGTAAAATCCATGTTAAATTGCTGTTTCAGGGGTTGTTCTTAAAAGTCTGCAACGGATTTTGAGAGCAGTACATGTGAAAAGGATCTAGGAGAAAAGGATCTAGGAGTCTTGGTTGACCACAAACTTGACATGAGCCAACAGTGTGACGCGGCAGCTAAAAAAGCCAATGCAATTCTGGGCTGCATCAATAGGAGTATAGCATCTAGATCAAGGGAAGTAATAGTGCCACTGTATTCTGCTCTGGTCAGACCTCACCTGGAGTACTGTGTCCAGTTCTGGGCACCACAGTTCAAGAAGGACACTGACAAACTGGAACGTGTCCAGAGGAGGGCAACCCAAATGGTCAAAGGCCTGGAAACGATGCCTTATGAGGAACGGCTAAGGGAGCTGGGCATGTTTAGCCTGGAGAAGAGGAGGTTAAGGGGTGATATGATAGCCATGTTCAAAGATATAAAAGGATGTCACATAGAGGAGGGAGAAAGGTTGTTTTCTGCTGCTCCAGAGAAGCGGACACGGAGCAATGGATCCAAACTACAAGAAAGAAGATTCCACCTAAACATTAGGAAGAACTTCCTGACAGTAAGAGCTGTTCGACAGTGGAATTTGCTGCCCAGGAGTGTGGTGGAGTCTCCTTCTTTGGAGGTCTTTAAGCAGAGGCTTGACAACCATATGTCAGGAGTGCTCTGATGGTGTTTCCTGCTTGGCAGGGGGTTGGACTCGATGGCCCTTGTGGTCTCTTCCAACTCTATGATTCTATGATTCTATGATTCTATGATTACAGTGGTACCTTGGGTTAAGTACTTAATTCGTTCCGGAGGTCCATTCTTAACCTGAAGCACCACCTTAGCTAATGGGGCCTCCTGCTGCCGCCGCGCCACCGGAGCACAATTTCTGTTCTCATCCTGAAGCAAAGTCCTTAACCCGAGGTAATATTTTTGGGTTAGCGGAGTCTGTAACCTGAAGCGTATGTAACCTGAAGTACCACTGTAATCCATTTTGCATTACTTTCAATGGGAAAGCGCGCCTTGGTTTTGGAATGCTTTGGTTTTGGAACGGACTTCCGGAACGGATTAAGTTTGAGAACCAATGTACTAGGGAAGCTTTTAATGTTTAATAGGTTATTGTATTTTAGTGTTTTGTTGGAAGCTGCCAAGAGTGTCTGGGGGGACTCAGCCAGATGGGCGGGGTATAAATCAATAAATTATTATTATTATTATTATTATTATTATTATTATTATTATACCACCACTGTATAGGTATCTGGAATGGGGACAATCCTGTGTTTTCTCATGCTTGCCTCTTGCTTTCCTCCCTTCCTTGGGGCAGAGAAGTTTGTTTGCATGTGAAACCCCTGTCCTTTCATCCTGTATCTCTGTGATTTATAGTGCGCCAGAGGCTGGCTGGAGGTGGTGGTTTATCCTCTTGGCACAGAGAAAGGGGGAAGGAGCCATCTGATCTCTGCAGGGGGCCTGCCGGGGGGGGGGGAATCATTCTCCTTCTTCCACCAAGGGGGTTATTATCCTTTCTAAAAGTATATTGGCATTTAATTCAGCACAGCTTGACTGCCCGCTCACTGGGACGTGGAGTTCACTCGCAGTTTCTTAGCTGCACATTGTGATTTTTTTTGTTGTTGCGATGACGTGGAGGCTGAAAAATGGGATTTGGGCACGGTTGGTGGACTGGCCACATTCACAGACAGTACATTTAAGAGCATGCGACTCTTTAATCTCTCTTTTTTTAATTTATTTTTTTAGGTTTTTTTATTCAAAATTAAAACAAGACATATCCAAAAACATTTCTTCCTTGTCGTCCCCCCCCATTTTTCCTCCCCCCCCCGACTTCCCTCAGTTCCAGTCTTTGGTTTCTCTAAGAATGCTGTTTTCTGCATGTTACAAAGTTGTATAGATCTTCAAACTATTTAGCTGATTATTATCAATAAAAAGTTTGTGCATGTTTATTCAAAACCTGCCAAGGAGTCCAGTTCGCGTTGTTGCGTCTTCAGATACAGTGGTACCTCGGGTTAAGTACTTAATTCATTCCGGAGGTCCGTTCTTAACCTGAAACTGTTCTTAACCTGAAGCACCACTTTAGCTAATGGGGCCTCCTGCTGCCGCCGTGCCTCCGGAGCATGATTTCTGTTCTCATCCTGAAGCAAAGTTCTTAACCCGAGGTACTATTTCTGGGTTAGCGGAGTCTGTAACCTGAAGCGTATATAACCTGAAGCATCTGTAACCCGAGGTACCACTGTACTTTGTAAAGGGTTCCCATTCATCCTTAAAGTCACAGTTATCCTTGTCCCGTGGCTTATATGACAGTTTTGCCAGTTCTGCATAGTCCATCAATTTTTCTTGCCATGATTCTTTAGTTGGGGGAGACTCTTTAATCACATTCTTCCATTCACTGTGATACTGCTTTAAACAGACATGCCTCCCCCCCCAAAGAATTATGGGAGATGTAGTTTGTTAAGGCAGGCCAGAGTTGTTTGAAGACCCCCGCAGAGGTACCATTCCGCAGAGTTCCCAGGCAAGAGGGATTGATTGTTAAACCGCTCTTGAGATTGCATGTATAAAGCACTCACCCAAAAATATTAGGATGAGTCCTGCCCATCCCATTAAAAGTTGAACCCCGTTTTAGGAGGCAGCTTAATTACCAAAGGCCTGAGTGAAAAGAAAGGACTTTGCCTGCCATCTTAAGGCTGGCCATGATGGTGCTTGGTGTGTCTCCCTGGGGAGAGCATTCCACAAGATGGGGAGCCACCACTGAAAAGGCCCTGTTCTTGTGCGGCCGCCCTCTGCCCCTTGGGTGGGGCACACGGAGATGGAGACTGCAGGGGCCCAGGCTGAGTCATATGGGGAGAGGCAGTCCTGAAGGTTGTGTTGTTGTTGCTGCTGTTGTTGGCATCCGTCTGTTTCGAGAGGCAATGGAGTGTGCCTCCGGGGGTGAGGTCAAATCACTGTGTTTGTGGCACTGAAGTGATGTCTCTGGGACGCAAGGATAGGCAGTGTGTTTGGAGGTCCTGGGATGCCCAGATGACAAGACCGACATCTTGGCCTTGCTGGTACAGTGGTACCTTGGTTCTCAAACGCCTTGGTACTCAAACAGCTTGGAACCCAAACACTGCAAACCCGGAAGGAAGTGTTCTGGTTTGCGAACTTTTTTTGGAAGCCAAACATGCTCCGTTTTGAGTGCCACACTTCCTTTTTGAGTGTTAAGCTGAGGTCTGTCTGTTTTTACTATTTATTTTGCGTTTTTGTTTTTGCGGCTCTTTCTGTTTTTACGAATGTGTGGAACCCAGTTCAGCTATTGATTGATTGATTGTGTGACTGCAGTACATTCTTTATTGCTTTCATTTTATGGATCAACGGTCTCACTAGATAGTAAAACTCATGTTAAATTGCTGTTTTAGGGGTTGTTTTTAAAAGTCTGGGACAGATCAATCCATTTTGCATTACTTTCCATGGGAAAGCGCGCCTTGGTTTTGGAACGCTTTGGTTTTGGAACGGACTTCCGGAACGGATCAAGTTTGAGAACCAAGGTACCACTGTGTTGTGGTTATTATTATTAGGGTTTTGTGGAAGTGCTGTATCCCAGAAGGTTGAGCCCAGGTCAGAGACCAGAGCGATATGGGCTTGTATTTATAGCTCAGGTTTGCACCCTCAATCTCCCAACAACAACAACCTTGTGAGGGAGGCTAGGCTGCGAGACACCAACTGCCCCGAGGCTGCCCAGTGAGCTTCATGGCCGAGCGGGGATTTGAAGATAGGACTTGCAGACTAGTGCTCCAACCACTAGACAGCACTGCCTTTTGGCAACATATAGACCCATTTCGCTACCCAGAAACCCTGGGTCGGGTCCTCGTCCCACAGCTCTGACCACCAAACCACACTGGCTCTCTTCGTCTTTTTGGCACCAAAACAAGCTTTTAAAGTCAAAATCTTTCCCAGTCTGCATCTGTACTAGGCTGTTAGCATCCTAGACTTGCAGAGCTGGAAGGGAGCCGAGGGTCATCTAGTCCAACCCCCTGCAATGCAGGAATATTTTGCACAACGTGAGACTCGAACCCACAGCCCAGAGATTCAGAGCCTCGTGCCTCTACCTGCTGCGCTATCCCATGTTTAAATGATGTTTAGATAGACCGTATTTTTCTCTCTATAACACGCAGATTTTTTCTCCTAAAAAGGAAGGGGAAATGTCTGTGCGTGTTATTGAGCGAATGCGTGGTCCCTGGAGCCGAATGGCGCGAGTGGGGGCAAAAATCAGGCAAAAATCAAATTGTGTCTCAGAGAAGGGAAACCTGAAAAGAGGAAGCGGCTGCTTTCCTGCATTCTGCCTCAGGGTCTTACTGCCCACCCTCTCTGTTTCGTTGCTGTGTTTGCTCAAACGGAACAAAGAGCAGGGAAAGCCCCTCCATTCCAGGCAAGCAGAGGGGAAAGGAAAGGATCGCGTCCTTCCTTCCAATTCCTCTCCCTGCTCCGGAGGGAACAATGTTTGTGAAGGGAAGAGAGATTACAGGTTCAGCTTAAAATTCTGATTTGACTTCCTGCTTTTGCTTTTGAGGACACACAGCATTCAAATATGCTTTCTTCCATTTAAAAGGATGAAATCCTTAAACAGTGTTTTGCCTGTAAATTCATGCGATCTGGAAGATTACAGTGTCTGTACCTCTTAAGGGATGGCAAAGCTTAGCTTTCGCTGCTAAAGAGTTCTTAATGCAGTTAAAAAGCTTTCTTCTGTCAAGGCAATTAAAAATATATATATATCAGGCAGCCGGAAAACATGCAGGTGGGAGAGAGAGAACGCGAGCTGGCTGGCTTGGGTGGGTGGGTGGGGGGAAACTTTTGCCTTCCTTTCCTCCCTCCCGTTATATCCCTCTCCTGCATTCTTAGCCAGCTGCTTCTCTGCACACCCCTCTCGTGCTCCTTGTCCCTTCTGTGTTTTTCCTTCCCTCCCCACTTAAAATGTGGTTACAAAGCATGGATCCACATGGATCCTCAGGATCTTTGCATTGGGTCACCCCAAATTCACCATCAGAGCACATAGCATGTCCATGGCTACAGCCTGCCCCCCCAAAATCACGCACCCACTGTCGCCTGGGGCTGCAATGGTGCAAAAACGTGGTTACAAAGCATGGATCCACAGGGATTCTCAGGATTTTTGCATTGGGTCACCCCAAATTCACCATCAGACCACAGCATGAAGCACAAAAATGATACATCCACTGTTTCATTCAGAATGTTTTTTCCCTTGTTTTCCTCCTCTAAAAACGATGTGCGTGTTATGGTCAGGTGCGTGTTATAGAGCGAAAAATACTGTATTTTTAATCATTTTTTTTCTCTCTCTCTTTTCACAATGAAATATTTCCTGTGCCTCCTTGATAGATTTCAACAGACGGATTTCCTGGATTGCTTTGTGCTTTCCACACTGGTTTTTGGTTTTTTTTAATATTATTAATGACACCGCCGCTGGCTCTTCCTGCGATTGCAATCCCACAACATTATATAGCTCTTTCAAAGTGCTTCAGAAACTGGGATTAAGCCAGAAGGTCGTCAAGTCCGTGAAACCACCCCCTTTCCTTTTTTGGCAACAGCAAAAAAACGAAGCTAAAGATATTCTAGGCTGCATCAACAGAAGTCTAGTCTCTTTATCAATTTCATTTCATTTCACTTTTAAGTTTTTATATGGTGCTTCACAAGCTGGAGAAACAACCACGTAATCTAACAACCTGAACCAATACCAAAAAAAAAGTCACAATAAACAAGTTATATAAAATAAAGCAATATTCAGTCATCCATTAGTAAACTGTATCATTAAATGTCAGCAAATATTAATTAAGCAGTTTACACTTATCAATTACAGTGGACGCTCGGGTTGCGAACGTGATTCGTGCGGGATGCACGCTCGCAACCCGCAGCGGCGCGTCTGCGCATGCGCAGGTTGCGATTTGGTCTTCTGCGCATGTGCAATGCGTGATTAAGTGCTCCTGCGCATGCGCGACCGCTGAAACCCGGAAGTAACACGTTCCAGTACTTCCGGGTTTTAGCGGGTGTGTAACCCGAGAAAATGCAACCTGAAGCGGCTGTAACCCAAGGTATGACTGTACAATAGGGGGAGTCATAGTCCTGCTCTCTTCTGCCTTGGTCAGACCACACCTGGAGTCCTGTGTCCAGTTCTGGGCACCACAATTTAAGAAGGATGTTGACAAGCTGGAAGGTGCGCAGAGGAGGGTGACCAAGATGATCAAGGATCTGGAAACGAAGCCTGATGAGGAACGGTTGAAGGAGCTGGAGATGTTTTGGAAAAGAGGAGACTGAGAGGAGATAGTTCTAGTTACAGGTAGGTAGCCGTGTTGGTCTGCCGTAGTCGAAACAAAATAAAAAAATTCCTTCCAGTAACACCTTTGTTGTTGTTTAGTCGTGTCCGACTCTTCGTGACCCCTGGACCAGAGCACGCCAGCCACTCCTGTCTTCCACTGCCTCCCGCAGTTTGGTCAAACTCATGCTGGTAGCTTCGAGAACACTGTCCAGCCATCTCGTCCTCTGTCGTCCCCTTCTCCTTGTGCCCTCCATCTTTCCCAACATCAGGGTCTTTTCCAGGGAGTCTTCTCTTCTCATGAGGTGGCCAAAGTCTTGGAGCCTCAGCTTCAGGATCTGTCCATCCAGTGAGCACTCAGGGCTGATTTCCTTCGGAATGGAGAGGTTTGATCTTCTTGCAGTCCATGGGACTCTCAAGAGTCTCCTCCAGCACCAGAATTCAAAAGCATCCATTCTTCGGCGATCAGCCTTCTTTATGGTCCAGCTCTCACTTCCATACATCACTACTGGGAAAACCATAGCTTTAACTATACGGACCTACGGATGTCTCTGCTTTTTAAGATGCTGTCTAGGTTTGTCATTGCTTTTCTCCCAAGAAGTAGGTGTCTTTTAATTTCGTGACTGCTGTCACAATCGATTCCGAAGAAGTGTGCATGCACATGAAAGCTCATAGCAATAACAAACTTAGTTGGTCTCTAAGGTGCTACTGGAAGGAACTTTTTTATTTTGAGATGAGATAGGATAGCTATATTCCAATATCTCGAGGGCTGCCACATGGAAGAGGGAGCATCTTGTTTTCTCCTGCTCTGGAGGGTAGGACTCGAACCCATGGCTTCAAGTTGCAAGGAAGGTGATTGCAACCAAACATCAGAATGAACTTTCCTACAGTAGGCGCTGTTTGACTGTGGGATGCAAAGTGACAGACTCTCCTTTCTTGGAGGTTTTTTAGCAGAGGTTGGACGGCCATCAGTCATGGACACTTCAGCTTCCTGCATTGCAGCGGGTTGGACTAGATGACCCTCGGGACCCTTGCAATTCTGTGACTCCTTGATTCTGTTGTAATCGTCAAAGCTGGGGAACACACTCTTTTTATGTCCTTCAACTACCCTCAGCTGAAGCCTGGCGCAGTGGCTAAAGAGCAAATACCGTAATTTTCTCTCCATAAGACGCACATAGTTTTTAGAGGAGTAAAACAAGAAAAAGAATATTCTGAACGAAACAGTGGATGTATGATTTTTGTGGTTCATGTTGTGGCCACAGACATGTGATCTGATGGTGAGTTTGGGGTAGCCCAAGGCAAAAATCCTGAGGATCCATGTGGATCCGTGCTTTGTAACCACATTTTTGCACCACTGCAGCCCCAGGAAACAGTGGGTGCGTGATTTTTTTGGTGCAGGCTATAGCCATGGACATGCTATGTGCTCTGATGGTGAATTTGGGGTGACCCTATGTAAAAATCCTGAGGATCCATGGGCTTTTACCTCTCCCCTCCCAGGCAGCCTCCTTTATCTCTAGCGTCCCTTATCTCTCTCCCCAGCAAACGATCAGCGGCTTTGTTTCAACACCCACTTCCCTCTTTCAAAAAAAAAAAAAAGCATGATCTACTTTTCGCCCCTGGGCAATTCGGCTCCAGGGACCACGCATTCACTCCAGAAGACGCATAGACATTTCCCCTTACTTTTTAGGAAGGAAAAAGTGCGCCTTATGGAGCGAAAAATATGGTTGTTCTGCTTTTAATCTGCTCTTTGGCCAGAGAACGGCCCATTTGGCTACAGTTCCCAGAATTCCCCGGGAGCTGTTTTTCTAAACCGGCGCAACTCCTGTTCCAAGGATTGGGTTATTCGAGGTCTATTTAGCATCCTCATCCATCCTCGCAGTTTAACAGCTACTTGGAGGAGCTGGCACCATCATCTTTGTCCCCCCAAAACAAGATATTTTGGAGGGACCGTGACCCAAAATCCCTTTCTGGTCTCGCCTCACGCTGTGGTTACTTATTAGTATGGGAAATGGACCGCCGAGAAGCCGAAATTCCTCCCCGTGATTTTCTCAGGGATGCGTAGGAGAGACGAGCCTTTGATGTGACTTCCTCATCCCATCCTCCTTTCTGTGCCCGTTTCCAGATATAGATGGAAGCGACTTTCCTCATAGATTTTGCACCGTCAGCAGATTCCTCATTATTCATGATCCACACAGACAATCGAGTCTTCCATGCTGAGTTTCCCCTTGTAGGTCAATACCCTGAATTCCTGCCTCAGATTAGATATCAATATTATTGCCTTTATTTCAATTAATTACCCCGTCTTTCCCCCTCAGGTCCCAGGGTGGGTCACAGCCATTTAAAACACAACTTTTTTTTTTTTTTTTGTGCAATCCTATTTTATACTTTTCCCTCTATATAGCAAGTTACATTTGTTACTCAACAATTATATTCGAGTTCAGCAAAACTTCCCTCTCACCTACATGGATGCTTATAACTCAAATTGCATACAGTTACATTTTAAGGTTCCGTCTCATCTAATTTCATCCTCTCTAACATGTTTCTTAATATATCCTGCTCTTTCCTTACACTTCAAACCCCGCTGTGATCTTCACATACGGGAAAATATGGCGTTAGGAACGATTTTTTAAAACCTGCACTTGCAACAAGCACAAGCACACACAAAAAATAGCATCGCATAAAAAGCAACCAAAGTCCACATAATTGCTTTCAATTTGATTTCCAACCTTTCTGCATTAGAAATTAGCCATTTGCTAAAAAGAGATTACTTTCTCCATGTCACGGGATGCAGCCAGGAAGACAACCTCTAATACAGTGGTGCCTTGGTTCTCAAACGCCTTGGTACTCAAACAACTTGGAACCCAAACACTGCAAACCCGGAAGTAAGTGTTCCAGTTTGCGAACTTTTTCCGGAAGCCTAACGTGCTCCGTTTTGAGTGTTACGCTTCCGATTTGAGTGCCATGCTTCCGTTTTGAGTGTTACGCTGAGGTCTGTCTGTTTTTGCTATTTATTTTGCGCTTTTGTTGTTGCGGATCTTTTTGTTTTGTTTTTGTGACTGTGTGGATCCCAGTTCAGATACTGATTGATTGTGTGACTGCAGTACATTATTTCTTTCATTTTATGAATCAGCGGTCTCGTTAGATAGTAAAATTCATGTTAAATTGCTGTTTTAGGGGTTGTTTTTAAAAGTCTGGAATGAATTAAGGAATGTTAGAGTGATGTTGGACTGAAAATAAGTGGTTTCCAGCTGCACAGGTTAAAGTTAAGGATAGATTAAGATTAAAGATTAAGATTAAAGAAGTTTAAAGAAATGGAAATTTAATTCTAAAAGGGAAAACTTTAAAGTTATATGATATTAAGATCAAGGATTAGGTTTAAAAAAGTTGAAGTTATATATTTTAACATTTTATTAAATTAAAGATTGGGATTAAAAAAGTGGAAAAGAAACTGCTGGACAAATAATGTGGATTGGAATACAAAAGAGGGAGGTATGAGGAAGTCCAGAAAATAAGTAATTTAAAATTGGAAATGGAAAAGAGAGTTTGTTTTTAATTGTTTTGTGTTTATATTGTTAAGTTTTGTATTGTTTTTTGTGTGTGTTGTTTTTCTTTTTTTGTTGTTGTTTAAAACTGTAATAAAAAAAAAATTACAAAAAAAAGAAAAAAAATTAAAAGTCTGGAATGGATTAATCCATTTTTGATTACTTTCTATGGGAAAGTGTGCCTTGGTTTCAGAACGCTTTGGTTTCAGAATGGACGTCTGGAATGGATTACGTTTGAGAACCAAGGTACCACTGTACAGTTTTAAAGTCCGACTCTTGATCGGAAGTGATCTTTCAAAATGGTCCCTAATCTTGCCACAATCTGGAGCCCTCTAGATATTTTGTACCACAACTGTTACCCCATCCATCTGCAACCCTGCGCTGGCCCTATTTATAGGCTGAAACATCTGGAGGGCACCAGGTTGGGGAATGCTGACCTGGAGCAATTAAACAGGCATATTGCTTGCCTTGCAGGCTCATAATCTAAGGCAGGCACATGGCTGTGTCTATTTGAAGGCTGATTTGTGCATATATTTAGATACAAGCTCTGTATTTTTCAGTTCGGTCTCATGACCGTAAATCAGCAGGGGAGGCGTTTGCTATATTCTGATATTCGCACCGGGTTTAGCGCCAGCTGCCAAATCTCTTCTTCATTCCTTTGTAACTCCAGATGTGTGCCGCGGATGTGATGATGAGGCTCATTGTTTCCTAGTGGGGCAATTCTGCCATCAACCCAGAAATGGAATTGTTAATAGCCGCTCTGCAGGCCTTTCGTGGGGTAAAAGGAGGTGGCCAGCAGCAGAGTTAATAATAAATAATAATAATGAATTCTTATTTATACCCCGCCCTTCCCGGTTTAAAAACCAGGCTCAGGGCGGCTAACAGCAAATATATAACATTGGTTAAAATGAGACTTTAAAAAAGCATAAAAACAGCATAAAATGCAGCATCAATGTCAATAAAATTTAAAAATTCAGGGGTCATTTTGTGGGGGGAAACCCCAGCCAGTAAACATCAAATGATCACCAGGGCTAACTGGCCAAGTTGGTCCTACTAGGGCCAGCAAGGAGACCAGGGAAGAGTTTAAATGTGGGGTCCCAGAAGGGTTTCTTCATAGAAAAGGAAAGGGAAAAGGGATAGTAAAAGGTAAAGGGACCCCAGACCATTAGGTCCAGTCGTGGCCGACTCTGGGGTTGCAGCACTCATCTCACTTTACTGGCCGAGGGAGCCGGCGTACAGCTTCCAGGTCATGTGGCCAGCATGACTAAGCCGCTTCTGGCGAACCAGAGCAGCGCACGGAAACGCTGTTTACCTTCCTGCCAGAGTGGTACCTATTTATCTACTTGCACTTTGACGTGCTTTTGAACTGCTAGGTTGGCAGGAGCAGGGATCGAGCAACGGGAGCTCAACCCGTTGTGGGCATTCGAACCGCCGGCCTTCTGATCGCCTAGGCTCTGTGGTTTAACCTAATTCAAACTGAAGGCCAGGCGGAATAGCTCTGTCTTACAGGCCCTGCGAAAAGAGATCAAGTCCTGCAGGGCCCTAGTCTCGTGGGACAGAGCATTCCACCAGGTCGGAGCCATCACTGAAAAGGCCCTGGCCCTGGTGGAGGATAGTCTGGCTTCCTTAGGGCCCAGGACCTTTAAGCTGTTATTTGTGGACCTTAGGGTCCTCTGCAGGACATACCAGGAGTTGGTCTTTTCTTGCCCTCCTCTCCAAAACATCTCCAGGCCACAAAATAACGGATGCAGGTCAAAACATTTGGAGCCTAGCTGAGTGGCAGAGCCCATGGGATGCTTTTTGAAGTTACCCAGTTAAGCCCCGGACATCTCCGGTTAAAAACTAGCAGGTGAGAGGGATATGGCGTTCTTTTTCTCCCCATAAATTTTTATTGACTTTCATGTTGTTGTTGTTTAGTCATTTAGTCGTGTCCGACTCTTCGTGACCCCCTGGACCAGAGCACGACAGGCACTCCTGTCTTCCACTGCCTCCCGCAGTTTGGTCAAACTCATGCTGGTAGCTTCGAGAACACTGTCCAACCATCTCCTCCTCTGTCGTCCCCTTCTCCTTGTGCCCTCCATCTTTCCCAACATCAGGGTCTTTTCCAGGGAGCCTCAGCTTCAGGATCTGTCCTTCCAGTGAGCACTCAGGGCTGATTTCCTTCAGAATGGATAGGTTTGATCTTCTTGCAGTCCGTGGGACTCTCAAGAGTCTCCTCCAGCACCATAATTCAAAAGCATCCATTCTTCGGCGATCAGCCTTCTTTATGGTCCAGCTCTCATTTCCATACATATTGACTTCCATACAATTTAACAAATTCAATTCCGTTTCAATGCAATGTTCAGTGCAATGCAATGGCATTCAGAGGCGTGCTGCGTTGATTCCTACATTGCAGGGGTTAGACTGGATGACCCTACGGTTCTGTGATTGTACATAGTTGGCATTGCCTCTCGAGCTCATGAACACCCAATGAAGCAAAGTGCTGGGAAATTTGAGACAGATAAAAGAAAGTCCTTCTCCAAGCCGCACGCGGTTGAGCTGTGGGACTCCCTGCCACAGGAGGGGGAGCGTACCCATTGGTGCTAGTAGCCAGTGGTGCCAGCACCGTCCGTTAAGAGTTTGGCTGTAATCTTCGACACCTCCCTTTCCATGGAGGCACAGATTGCAGCTATAACAAAGGCGGCATTTTTCCATCTCCGCCAAGCTAAGCAGTTGGCTCCTTACCTCTCTCGCCCTGACCTCGCCACTGTGATCCTCGCGACGGTCACCTCCAGACTGGATTATTGTAACTTGCTCTACGTGGGGCTGCCCTTGAGACTGACCCAGAAACTCCAGCGGGTGCAGAATGCTGCAGCGAGACTCCTTACGGGGTCCTCGCTGCGACATCACATTCACCTGGTGCTATACCAGCAGCACTGGCTCCCGGTGGAGTACAGGATCAGGTTTAAGGTGCTGGTTTTAACCTTTAAAGCCCTATACGGCCTAGGACCCTTGCACCTATGGGACCGCCTGGTATGTCCCACGGAGGACCTTACGGTCTTCAAATAAAAACATCTTGGAGATCCCGGGTCACAGGGAGGTTAGGCTGGCCTCAACCAGAGCCAGGGCCTTTTCGGCCGTGGCCCCGATCTGGTGGAACACTCTGTCACAAGAGACTAGGGCCCTGCGGGACTTGACATCTTTCCGCAGGGCCTGCAAGACAGAGCTGTTCCACCAGGCCTTTGGCCAAGGCACAGCCTGACCCCCTCCTTCGGTAATCCTCACAGAACTCTAGCCCAATGGTTGCCATCCATTTGATTTGAACTGATTTTATAATGAATTGATTTTAGAATGCTGTATTTTTTTACTGTTGTTAGCCGCTCTGAGCCTGGCTTCGGCTGGGGTGGGCGGGATATAAATAAAATTTTACATTATTATTATTATTATTATTATTATTATTCCCCCCCCCCCCATGGAGTTTCCTGGTCTCTTTTTAAAGCCGTCCAGGTGGCCATCAGTGTCTCTTGTGGAAGCAAATTCTACAGATTAACTCTGCAAGAAGTCCTTCCTTGGAATCACAGAGTTGCAAGGGGCCGCCAGAGGCATCTAGTCCAACCCGCCGCAATGCAGTAATCTTTTGCCCAACATGGGGCTGGAACCCACAACCCTGAGATTAAGGGTCTCATTCTCTACCAGTTGAGTTATATCCTTTTGCCGCTTCCAGATCTTCCAGTGTTCAGCTTCCTCGGGCGCCTGCAAGTTCTCGCATTGGGAGAGAGGGAGGAAAACTTTCGTGTGCCCACTTTCTTCAGTCCACTTGGCTGCGTCGAGGAGACGCTTGATCTCTCTGGGCAGGGCTGAGTGTGGGCAGCGGATCTGAGACGCAGGCCTTACCTCGCGCGAACTTCTGGGCTGCCCCGACCAGCGAGGGGGAGAAAAAACCCAGAATAACGGGTGCAATTTTTTCCCTTTTAAGGGCAAAGTTTTCTAGCCGTATCTCGGAATATCTCTCCTGCCTTTCGGCCTCTTTGTGCCACAGCCATAACACAACTTAAAAGAGCATTTTATCCCCCCCCCTTTGATTTATTATATATCAGGGCAGGGCACTGCGGGATGTTGAGATTTCAGAAGGCATCGGGTGGGAACACAGAGCCCTTGAATTATTGCCGCACTGAGCGGTTTGGAAGAACCGGATGCAACGGCACCAGGCATGCCTGCCTCCAGTTAACAGCGGGATAGGAGCAGATGCAGCTGCCTTGCACTGAGTCGGACCACTTAGCCCAGCACTGACGGGCAGCAGCGCTCCAGAGTTGCAGGCCAGAGTCTTCCTTGCTCTTTATTCAGTGCTGAAGGAGTGAGGAAAAGGGCAATCACAGTTTGTTTTTAGGGAGTCAAGTTGCAGGGAGACCATCCAGGGATCATCTTACTATCCTTTGCCACCCTCTGCATACATGTTTGCAGTTGCCAGGAACCATAAGAATAATAAGAATATAAGAATTTATTATTTATACCCCGCCCATCTGGCTGGGTTTCCCCAGCCACTCTGGGCGGCTTCCAACACAATATTAAAATATAGTAATGCATCAAACATTAAAAGCTTCCCTAAACAGGTCTGCCTTCAGATGTCATCTAAAAGTTTGGTAATTGTTTATCTCTTTGACATCTGGTGGGAGGGTGTTCCACAGGGCAGGTGCCACCACCGAGAAGGTCCTCTGCCTGGTTCCCTGTAACTTGGCTTCTCATAGTGAGAGAACTGCCAGAAGGCCCTCGGTGCTGGACCTCAGTGTCCAGGTAGAACAATGGGGGTGGAGATGCTCCTTCAGGTATACTGGACCGAGGCCGTTTAGGGCTTTAAAGGTCAGCACCAACACTTTGAAGAGAGGAGAGTTGCTCTTACGCTCGAATCCTGCTTGCAGGTTTCCCACAGCCATCTGGTTGGTCACTGTGAGAACAGGACCCTGCACTGCATGGGCCATTGGTCTGATTCAGCAGGCTCCTCTTAATTTCTGAAGTAGATACACCCATTCATCAGCTCCAGATTTTAGCTTCCCCCAAATGGAAAGGAAGAACTGGGAGTACCCATCAGGGCTCCCACTAATTCCTTTGCCATTACGGCTCTACCTGTCCCAAGGGACGCGGGTGGCGCTGTTGTCTAAACCACTGAGCCTCTTGGGCTTGCCGATCGGAGGGTTGGCGGTTCGAATCCCTGTGACGGAGTGAGCTCCCGTTGCTCTGTCCCAGCTCCTGCCAACCTAGTAGTTCGAAAGCACACCAGTGCAAGTAGATAAATAGGTACCACTGTGGCAGGAAGGTAAACGGCGTTTCCGTGCGCTCTGGTTTCCGTCACAGTGTCCTGTTGCACCAGAAGCGGTTTAGTCCTGCTGGCCACATGACCCAGAAAGCTGCCTGTGGATAAATGCCAGCTCCCTCGGCCTGAAAGCGAGATGAGTCCTGCAACCCCACAGTCGCCTTTGACTGGACTTAACCGTCCAGGGGTCCTTTACCTATTTACCTTTCTACCTGTTCCAGGCTCTACCTGAGTTCACACGACACCAGGTGAGTGACAGGCGGATTTGGCCAGCCAAAAACGCCCTACTAAGCCAAAGGGTGGTCTCAGTTAATACAGAGGCCTCAGTTTGCCCATCTTTGAGCATCTTGACTGTTGTTTCTGACTTGCTGCCAGGAAGGATGCTGAGAAATCCAGGTGTGTTGTCAATCAGAAGAGCCAGCCACTCAGGTGATTTGGCCGCTGCCTCTGGCTCTCTATTCCTCCATCTTCCTCAGGTTCTTCACCCGCCCATTCTTCCTTGCTTACCCAACTGGGAGGACCAGAGTCATGTCTTGCAGATCTTGGTTTTGGCTTGGTGATCCGGAATCTATTGGAACACATCCATTGCAACCTTCCCCAGAGACCCTACCTGCCTGCCCATCATTTCCCAAACCCTCCACCACCCCTATTTCTCTGGGTCAGGTTCTTCCAAATTAATTTGGCTTCTTGCAAAAAACAAACACACTGTTCCCCATAATTCTTATGGAGACAATATCGCCACCTATGAGCATCTCATGGCTTTTGCAGCCCATCTAGCCCAACCCTTAGAAACTTGACATCTGAAACTCTAAATGAATTGGTTCCATAAAATACAATTTTGTCTTGCCATGTGTTCTGCGGTGTGGCAACCAGTGCCTTTTATGCAACTTGAGGAGTGCATAACTTACTGTAGTTGGCACAATCTGAGCCACAGATGTTGGTGCAGTTGTTGTTTTTTTTAATTCTAGACTGCTTGCCTATTTATTTTATTTCATTTTTTTGCAAAGCTGCCGGAGAAGCTAGGCCTTCTTTGAGACATGTGCGCCGTTTTGCAAAAGCGCTCGGCTCCTTTTTGTTCCTCCCGTCAGCGAGGAGGGGGAAGGAGGGCCGCGGGGAGGAAACATAAATATATCCTTTCCTGTATTTTGCTTACAGTAGTGATGCCCTCTCCGATGACCCTTCGGCCTCGTGGCCTCTCTTCTCGTTTCCCAGTGAGGCTCAAGCTTCAGGCGACAGCCGCAGGCTGGCTAGCTGAAGTCTCGCTCTGCCCCAGCCAGTTCATGCTCCCTTTAACCATTCACTCCTTCCTCTGAACAACCACCCCTTTCCCCGTTGGCATACATCAGGGGTCAGCAAACTTTTTCAGTGGGGGGCCAGTCCACTGTCCCTCCGACCTTGTCGGGGGCCAGATCATATTTTTGGGGGAGGAAAGGAATGAACGAATTCCTATGCCCCACAAATAACCCAGAGATGCATTTTAAATAAAAGGACACATTCTACTCATGTAAAAACACACTGATTCCTGGACTGTCCGTGGGCCGGATTTAGAAGGCGATTGAGCCGGATCCGGCCCCCGGGCCTTAGTTTGCCTACCCATGGCATACATGGTTGGGGCAGACCGCCCCTACCGGGCACAGTTGGACGTTCTTCTGAAGCATAGCTGTCAACTTACAGATTTGAAAACAAGGGACCAGCAGCCTCGAAAATAAGGGCTCAGCAGCCAAAATAAGGGGTTTTTCGGGCACAGGTATGTTCAGCTTCTGAGCCCCTCCGAGCCAAAGGCAGAAAGCCCAGCCAGCAGCCAAACAAAGCCTCAAGCGGTGGTTCCCACAGTGCAGCAACCCGGCAAAGGGGATGCAGCAAGGAAAACCACCGTCACCTCTCTGCTGGGAAGCGCTGAGCAAAGGCGAGTCCCCAGGCAATGCGGCCGATTTGATTGGCACAAGGCATGCAAGCTCCACCCCCCAGTCGTTCTTAGACTCCTTATTGGGTGAGCAACGCAGCCAAGCAACACAGCTGGAGCCTCCCTCCTCCCTGGCTGGCAGGGAGGGAGGGAGAGGAGCTGCTTCCTTTGAAACCCGGGAAATATAAGGGACATCATCAGTAAGGGACAGCAGCGGGACGCGGTGCTGGGATAAGGGAGTTTCCCGCCAAATAAGGGACGGTTGACAGCTATGTTCTGAAGCAGCATGGATAGGATTCCACTGTCGAGGGGCGAATTACCCTTCTCCCAGGAGCATGCAAACTTCTGGACTACACAGAGCTCTTCATTTACAGAGCAAAAAGAACAATGATGGGTAGACTTAAGCAGATTTGTTTCCCCAGTATTCACCCTAAGGCTGTTCTTGACCATCGTCACTATACATGGGCTGACGGCATGTTGGGTAGCACTGCTAATCGGGCCTCCATAGCTGTGTTCCCTGACTGGCTTGCCCTGCTCAGGCCTGAACTTTTTTATATTTTTTTAATGCTTTATTAACTGTAGTTACATCCGTACATCGAAGATATTTTATAGTCTGCAAATCAAACTCATCAAAATAAAAATTCCAACAAAGAAGTATATATCTTCATAAATTTCACTTCCTGTCCTTCTCAACATCTTTTCACTCTAATAAACCTATTGCCTAAATTTATCAGCAAAATCATAATAAAATACTGATACGCATCTATGTATATATATTTATTTTAACCCATTTAGCCTTCGTTTACAGAGCTTATTCAAAAGCTGCTACCGAATTCAGATTGCAATGCTTATTTTTTAAGTAACTCTTCCGAGGTTTCCAGTTATCAACGAACTCCTGTTTTTGCATATCTTTAATCTTTTCCAAGAGACTATCTAGTTCAGCATATTCTAACAATTTTAGTAACTATTTTGATCTGATGGGGATTTGGCCACTCTTCCAGTGTTTTGTTATAAGTACAGTACTACTTTCACTTTCTTTTTAAAAAAAATGACTTATTCTGATGGGTATTTGTAAGAGATCCAAAAGTCCAGGAGGACTTCCTCAGGAGCTAGTGCACCGCCACGGGAGGTTTTTAAGCAAAGTGGGACGGCCATCTGTCATGGATGCTTTAGTTGTGATTCCTAGCGACTAGAAGACCCTTGGGGTCCCTATCCACTCTACAATATGATTCTGTGTTACTGGAGCAAATATTGGCCTCTGAGCCCTTTGCAAACCCCGCTTTTCTGAAAGCCACAGTCGTTTTGTGCCAAATTATTATTATTATTATTATTATTATTACTATTATTTATTATTTCTACCCGGCCCATCTGGCTGGGTTTTCCCAGCCACTATGGGTGGCTCCAAACAGAATATTTGTTGTTGTTGTTTAGTCGTTTAGTCGTGTCCGACTCTTCCTGACCCCCTGGACCAGAGCACGCCAGGCACTCCTGTCTTCCACTGCCTCCCGCAGTTTGGTCAAACTCATGCTGGTAGCTTTGAGAATGCTGTCCAACCATCTTGTCCTCTGTCGTCCCCTTCTCCTTGTGCCCTCCATCTTTCCCAACATCAGGGTCTTTTCCAGGGAGTCTTCTCATGAGGTGGCCAAAGTCTTGGAGCCTCAGCTTCAGGATCTGTCCTTCCAGCGAGCCCTCAGGGCTGATTTCCTTCAGAATGGAGAGGTTTGATCTTCTTGCAGGCCATGGGACTCTCAGGAGTCTCCTCCAGCACCAGAATTCAAAAGCATCCATTCTTCGGCGATCAGCCTTCTTTAGGGTCCAGCTCTCACTTCCATACATCACTACTGGGAAAACCATAGCTTTAACTAGATGGACCTTTGTTGGCAAGGTGATGTCTCTGCTTTTTAAGATGCTGTCTAGGTTTGTCATTGCTAACAGAATATTAAAACACGATAAAACCTCAAACATTAAAAACTTCCCTAAACGGGGCTGCCTTCAGGTGTCTTCTAAAAGTCAGGTAGTTGTTTATTTCCTTGACATCTGATGGGAGGGCGTTCCACAGGGCAGGTGCCACCACCGAGAAGGCCCTCTGCCTGGTTCCCTGTAACCTGACTTCTCTCAGGGAGGGAACAGCCAGAAGGTCCTCGGCGCTGGACCTCAGTGTCCGGGCAGAACGATGGGGGTGGAGACGCTCCTTCAGGTCTACTGGGCCTTTGAGGCCGTTTAGGGCTTTCAAGGTCAGCGCCAACGCTTTGAATTGTGCTCGGAAACGTACTGGGAGCCAATGTAGGCTTTGAGCTGCCGGTTCCCCACCTTTTCTTTTCCTCTCTCTGTTTCCATCCCTTTCGGAGGGTTGAAAAACAAAAACCTTCCCCCGGTTGAGGATCCAAGACGAGAGCCGAAATGCCAGCCGGCGATTATGGGAGGAGGCCGGTTGGGCCGAAGGAAAATAAATAAGCCAAGGCCAAGCAGCTGGTTGCCATGGAAACCTAGCTCCCAGGTATGCAGTCTTGAGATGACTGAAGGGAAGGGGGAGAGAATGGCGTTCTGTTACTCGAGTGAAAAGCCGTTTATGCTTATTCCCACCACAAACACAGGCACTCAAGATGGTTGCCCGGTCTGCAGTTTTATTTTTTTGGGGGGCTCTGCTTTATATAATATAACTTTATTTGTCCCTCTTAATGCGAGTGCTTGGAAGCAAAGCCTTGCCTTGCAGCCGGATGGCTGCGGTGGTAAAGGCACAACCCCAGGCCCTTCTATGTACCGTATTTTTCACTCTATAAGATGCACCAGACCACAAGACGCACCTAGTTTTTGGAGGAGGAAAACAAGAAAAAAAATATTCTGAATCTCAGAAGCCAGAACAGCAAGAGGGATCGCTGCACAGTGAAAGCAGCAATCCCTCTTGCTGTTCTGGATTCTGGGATAGCTGCGCAGCCTGCATTCGCTCTATAAGACGCACATACATTTCCCCTTACTTTTTAGGAGGGAAAAAGTGAATCTTATAGAGCAAAAAATATGGTATTTAAAGTGCAATAGGCGCTGCTTCCGACGAAAGTAGTAGATCTGCAACCACAAAGCTGGAATGCTATGTGCTAACAAGCCCTCTATCCCTTACTGTAGATTTCCCCTATTTTGCGGTGCGAAGCCATACGCCTGGTGAAACGCTGTGGAAATCAATCTGTGTACAGTCATTGTTTGAAATCCCCCGCGTACGTTTTGCTACTGGTGCAACTGGTTCCAGTTCCGACTACATGGAGGTTTCTGGGCGTCGGGTTGGCGACAGACATTCAGGACTGGGGAGTCCCCCACACCCGCCCACACCCTGTCCCCTCAAAACAGTACTTCTGTCTTGTCAGGATTCCCCCTCAATTTGTTAGCCGCCATCCATCATCCAACCGCCTCCAGGCACTCACACAGGACCTTCACTGCCCTCACTGGTTCTGATTTAAAAGAGAGGTAGAGCTGGGTATCATCTACATACTGATGAACGCCCAGCGCAAACCTCCTGATGATCTCTCCCAGCAGCTTCATGTAGATCTGGGGTCAACAAACTTTTTCAGCAGGGGGCCGGTCCACTGTCCCTCAGACCTTGTGGGGGGCCGGACTACATTTTGAAAACACACACACAAAAGAACGAATTCCTATGCCCCACAAATAACCCAGAGATGCATTTTAAATAAAAGGACACATTCTACTCATGTGAAAACACCAGGCAGGCCCCACAAATAACCCAGAGATGTGTTTTAAATAAAAGGCACATTCTACTCATGTAAAAACACGTTGATTAACCGACTGTCCGCGGACCGGATTTAGAAAGCGATTGGACCAGATCCAGCCCCCGGGCCTTAGTTTGCCTACCCATGATGTAGCTGTTGAAAAGCATGGGGATGAGGAGGGAGCTCTGAGGCCCCCCCCACACTTTCTGGACACAGCCCAGGGGAAAGAGTGGAACCACTGTATAACAGTGCCCCCAGCTCCCAGCCCCTGTCCAGAAGGATGTCATGGTCGATGATGTCAAAGGCCACTGAGAGATCCAGCAGGATCAGGAAACAGCTTTAACCTTTGTCCCTAGCCTGCCGGAGATCATCGACCAGCATGACCAAGGCAGTTTCAGTCCCATGATGAGGCCTGAATCCCGATTGGAAGGGATCCAAATGGTCTGCACGCTCAGTTAACACCTTGGTGTTATTTTTGAAAGGCGAGTTTCTGTCTCTCATGGCTACGAAGAGCTGACTGGAAATGGGTTGCTTGTTGTTGTTGTTTAGTCGTTTAGTCGTGTCCGACTCTTGTGACCCCCTGGACCAGAGCACGCCAGGCACTCCTGTCTTCCACTGCCTCCCGCAGTTTGGTCAAACTCACGTTCGTAGCTTCGAGAACACTGTCCAACCATCTCATCCTCTGTCGTCCCCTTCTCCTTGTGCCCTCCATCTTTCCCAACATCAGGGTCTTTTCCAGGGAGTCTTCTCTTCTCATGAGGTGGCCAAAGTATTGGAGCCTCAGCTTCAGGATCTGTCCTTCCAGTGAGCACTTAGGGCTGATTTCCTTCAGAATGGAGAGGTTTGATCTTCTTGCAGTCCATGGGACTCTCAGGAGTCTCCTCCAGCACCAGAATTCAGAAGCATCCATTCTTCGGCAATCAGCCTTCTTTATGGTCCAGCTCTCACTTCTGTACATCACTACTGGGAAAACCAGAGCTTTAACTATACGGACCTTTGTTGGCAAGGTGATGTCTCTGCTTTTTAAGATGATGTCTAGGTTTGTCACTGCTTTTCTCCCAAGAAGCAGGCCTCTTTTAATTTCGTGACTGCTGTCACCATCTGCAGTGATCATGGAGCCCAAGAAAGTAAAATCTCTCACTGCCTCCATTTCTTCCCCTTCTATTTGCCAGGAGGTGATGGGACCAGTGGCCATGATCTTCGTTTTTTTGATGTTGAGCTTCAGACCATATTTTGCACTCTCCTCTTTCACCCTCATTAGTTTATGTCAAAGGTTCCAAAAATCTAAATGCAGTGGTACCTCGGGTTAATTACTTAATTCGTTCTGGAGGTCTGTTCTTAAGCTGAAACTGTTCTTAACCTGAAGCACCACTTTAGCTAATGGGGCCTCCTGCTGCTGCCGTGCCGCCGGAGCACAATTACAGTTCTCATCCTGAAGCAAATTCTTAACCCAAGGTACTATTTCTGGGTTAGCAGAGTCTGTGACCAGAAGCGTATGTAACCTGAAGCGTATGTAACCCAAGGTACCACTGTAATGGGGAAGTTTTTGCGGAAGAAAGGGATGAAGGGAAGATGTCATTGGGGTCTCAACGGGGATTTTTTTTACCTTGCACAGATCCCTCGCTTGTCCCTTCTTAAAGTCCCCCTTTGCCCCATGCCTTCTTCCTCACCTTATCTGCATTAGACTGAGTTGGCCCATCTAACTCAGTGTTGTCTACCCTGATTAGCAGCTGCTGCCTAGGGTTTCAGGAAGGAGATGTTGGGGATCGAACCTGAAATATTCTTCATGCAAAGCGAAGCTCTACCACTGAGCTGTGGCCTTCCCTTGTCCTCACAGCCTGCGCCAAAACTGCAAAATGAAGAAAGCAAAATGAAAAACACACACACACTGTCTCTCTCTCTCTCACACACACACACACACCAGTAAATAAAGTCCAACGTAGCAGCTGGAATAAATGATATCTATTCAGTACGTCGGTGCTGATTCCAGTCGACAACTGCAAATGTTTATGACCGGTGCAATTAAACGTGGGTCCCACTGGAATTTCAAATTCTCAACAGAACAAAAACAGCTTATCCAATTTATGGCTATTAAGATCTGATAATGAACTCGGCAGCAAGTCGGAGGAGACCAGTCTTAACCTTTGCACTTCAGGTTTATTGTGTATATGCTCTTGTCATACCCGTCCCTGTCCCCCCAATCTCTTAATAATAGGAAACACAGCTGTTTTCATGCTAAGAGTTTGCTCGCTCAAAGGACTGTTTTTGTGGGTAGCTACCTCCAATTTAGGGACGCAGGTGGCGCTGTGGGTTAAACCACAGAGCTTAACACTTGCCGATCAGAAGGTCGGCGGTTCGAATCCCTGCGACGGGGTGAGCTCCCGTTGCTCGGTCCGTGCTCCTGCCAACCTAGCAGTTCGAAAGCACGTCAAAGTGCAAGTAGATAAATAGGTACCACTCCGGCAGGAAGGTAAACAGCATTTCCGTGCACTGCTCAGGTTCACCCAAAGCGGCTTAGTCATGCTGGCCACATGACCCGGAAGCTGTATGCCGGCTCCCTCAGCCAATAAAGCGAGATGAGCACCGCAACCCCAGAGTCGGTCACGACTGGACCTAATGGTCAGGCATCCCTTTACCTTTACCTTACCTCCGATTTCTCGGCTTTTTGTAATTCTACCAAACAAGGTCACCTTGGGGGGAGCAAGGGCTTTGGGAATGGGTTTTGCGCCACCCAGCTTGCAGGCAGAAGGTGTTGTCTACAAGTCTGTGATTTTTGAACTCCCCTTTGGTCTTGGGAGCCCTTGATCTCTTACAGACCCGCAGATTGGGAACCTTTTGTCGTTCACCTGAAGCACATCTCTCTTAATTCTGGATAATATCTCTTAATTCTGGATAAAATCCAAAATCAAGCCCAGAGTAGCTTCAGAGTCTCAGCAGAAGACCAATGATGCAAAAGGAGCTTGCAAAGTGGTTCTAGTTTTGCAGTTTTCTAGATGTTTGTTCATGTGCTCATAGCCAGAGGACAGGATGGAAACGTTCTGTTGCACCCAATAGAATAGCCTGCAATGTTTGCTGGCTTGTGGTACCCAGGAAGACCTTTCACCAGATAGTGAATGTGCTCCAAGGCCCAGACAACTGTCTATCCTTCCTTGCCCCATATAATACCTGCCGTTGAGAAAGAGCTGGAGCTCAGAGGTAGGACATCTGTCTCGCATGCAGAAGCTCCCAGTTTCATTCCCCAGTATCTCTAGGTAGAGCTGGGAATGTTCCCTGCCATAAACCCTAGATAACTGCTACCAGTCACTGGGTTTGATGGTCCAGCCGTCTGACTCAGTTATTCTTCAGAGGCTTCATGCTGCTCCATGGGAGTCCACAGGCGTTATTTGTGGTCCCCACCGGTTGCCTTGCCTGCATCTCTGTGCAGGTATAGAGAAGTTAATAATAATAGTAATAATAATAATTTTATTATTTATATCCCACCCATCTGGCTGGGTTTCCCCAGCCACTCTGGGCAGCTCCCAACAGAAGATTAAAAACAGAATAAAGCTTCAAACATTAAAAACTTCCCTAAAGAGGGCTGCCTTCACATGTCTTCTAAAAGGCAGATAGTTGTTTATTTCCTTGACATCTGATGAGAGGGCGTCACTACTGAGAAGGCCCTCTGCCTGGTTCCCTGTAGCCTCACTTCTCGCAGGGAGGCAACCGCCAGAAGGCCCTCGGAGCTGGACCTCAGTGTCCCGGCTGAACAATGGGGGTGGAGACGCTCCTTCAGGTCTACTGGGTTGAGGCCGTTTAGGGCTTTAAAGGTCAGCAGCAATACTTTGAATTGTGCTCGGAAACATACTGGGTGCTAATGTAGGTCTTTCAGAAATGGTGTTATGTGGTCTCGGCGGCCGCTCCCAGTCACCAGTCTAGCTGCCGCATTCTGGATTAGTTGCAGTTTCCAGGTCACCTTCAAGGGAAGCCCCATGTAGAGCGCATTGCAGTAGTCCAAGCGGGAGATAACCAGAGCATGCACCACTCTGGCAAGACAGTCCGCAGGCAGGTAGGGTTTCATCCTGTGTACCAAGATGGAGCTGGAAGACAGCTCCCCTGGACACAGAATTGACCTCCACCTCCGTGGACAGCTGTGAGTCCAAAATGACTCCCAGGCTGCGCACCTGGTCCTTTAGGGGCACAGTTACCCCATTCAGGACCAGGGAGTCCCCCCCCACACCCCTGTCCCCCCTAAACAGCACTTCTGTCTTGTCAGGATTCAACCTCAATCCGTTAGCTGCTATCCATCCTCCAACCGCCTCCAGGCACTCACACAGGACCATCACCCGCACTTTAAATTGTGCTCAGAAATGTACTGGGAGCCAATGTAGAGGTTAAGGGATATGAGACTCCTGAGTAAGGGGTCTCTGGCTTGACAGTTGACCTGCTTGCCCGAGTGCTGAGGGTGTCCACCCTTGACGAGCCGCTGAATGGGTCTGTGGACCCCTCTCTCTGGGGTTTCCTGGCCCTGCCGCTGCAAACCTTGCTGGGGTTAGATGGTTTCAGCAGAGATGGCTTTGGGAAGTAGTGAGCGGCAGTGATTTATGTACGTCCTCACCAAGCCGGCAGCTCTGGAACCTGCAAAATAGGGTGCTGGCTAGGAAAATACCCCTGTTGAACACAGTGCTCCTGAATGCCCATTGCTGGAGACTGCAGAAGGGGAGAGCGGCTGTGGTGTTAGAATCATGCTTGCACATTTCCCACGGGCAGCTGGCTGGCCACCATGATGCTGGACTAGATGGGCTATTGGCCTGATCCAGCGGGTTCTTTGTATGTTCTTAAGAATCCTGCACAGCATCTTAAAAAGCAGAGACATCACCTTGCCAACAAAGATCTGTATAGTTAAAGCTCTGGTTTTCCCAGTAGTGATGTATGGAAGTGAGAGCTGGACCATAAAGAAGTCTGATCGCCGAAGAATGGATGCTTTTGAATTCTGGTGCTGGAGGAGACTCTTGAGAGTCCCATGGACTGCAAGAAGATCAAGCCGATCCACTGGAAGTGCTCACTGGAAGGACAGATCCTGAAGCTGAGGCTCCAAGACTTTGGCCACCTCATGAGAAGAGAAGACTCCCTGGAAAAGACCCTGATGTTGGGAAAGATGGAGGGCACAAGGAGAAGGGGACGACAGAGGACGAGATGGTGGGACAGTGTTCTCGAAGCTACAAACATGAGTTTGACCGAACTGCAGGAGGCAGTGGAAGACAGGAGTGCCTGGCGTGTTCTGGTCCATGGGGTCAGGAAGAGTCGGACACGACTAAATGACTAAACAACAACATCAACAACAAGAATCCTCCAGGAAGAAAGCAGCTTTTAATGGGGGGGGGGGGATTTGGAAAATACAAGTGCAGGTGGAGAAAAAAGTTTTCCTTTCTGCTTTCCCCCTGCTCCAAATCTCTCTTTTCAAGTAATGCATGCAAAATTTAGTTAGGCCCAGGATCTTTGTGGAGGCCAGGTTTTTCCTCGTTTCTAAGAGACGAAGAGGAGTTGGCTGTTCCCTTCTGTAGCCCTCAGGCTGGTACTTCCAGCTGTGTGGTCTAAGATCTCGCAAGCCGGTCTGGAACCAAAAGACGTTTTAAAATAATAACACCATCGGGCTTGTGAGGTTTCTCTCCCCCCCCCCCCCCCACGCTCTCTTAATGTCTTTGGCTCCTCTGCTCTGTTTGTCCGCCGGTATTACATTGCCGCTGCTATTCTATACACAGATATAAACACGGATATTAGAAAAGGGAGGGAAGTTTGCGTGCGGCGAGGAAATGGCAGGCACCGCTTTTGGGCAGAGATACACCCCAAACCAGCTGTGGGATCTGCAATTCAAAGCGGCGGGTGGGAATGCACAAACTCAGAGGTTCTCTCTCTCTCTTTTTCCTCTTTCCCTCCATCCCTTTTTCTTTTCTTTTGCGAGCTGATGATATCCCCAGATGAGCGCCGCACCCCAGAGTCCAGGGAGTCCTTTACTTTTACCTTTTGCCTAACCCAGAGGGATCTTCAGATTTTGTTGCCATATTCTGTGGGTGGCAGGAATGTTTGTTTGTGTTTGGGGTGGGTGTTGCCTTCGAGCCCTGCTTATATATATATAATCTTTCTAATTTACATTTCAAAATACAGTGGTACCTCGGGTTAAGTACTTAATTCGTTCTGGAGGTCCGTACTTAACCTGAAACTGTTCTTAACCTGAAGCACCACTTTAGCTAATGGGGCCTCCTGCTGCCGCCGCGCTGCCAGAGCATGATTTCTGTTCTCATCCTGAAGCAAAGTTCTTAACCTGAAGCACTATTTGTGGGTTAGCGGAGTCTGTAACCTGAAGCGTATGTAACCTGAGGTACCACTGTATTCATTTAAACAACCTTAAGCCAATGACTTCCCTTCTTCTCTTTCCGTGGTTCATTTTGCATACCATACATCCCTGCCTATTTTACATGAACTAAACCATTCAGTATTCCATTGTTACGTCCATCAAAACTTTTTTACACTGTTGAATTTATCTTAATGCTACCAATTTTCTCCCATATATCCAGTAAACATTTCCCAGTCTTCTTTAAACGTATGTTCTTCTTGATCTCTTATTCTATATGTTAGGTCCGCAGACTGCACGTATTCCATCAGTTTTAAGTTGTCGTTTTTCTTTGGTTGGGACCTTGCTTGTTTTCCAGTTCTGGGCTAGCAAAACACGGGCCGCAGTAGTGGCATACATAAATAATCTTTTTTTGACACCTGGGAATTTCCCTTTGAATTATCCCCAACAAAAAGGACTTCTGTGTTTGTGTGTGTGTTTTGGAAAGGTACTTTTAAACATTTTTTTCAATTCATTATATATCATCTCCCAATACTCCTACCCTTTTACAACTTCATTTTTGTGTCTTCCAAGCACATTGATTTACCCCCCTTGCAAATGGGATGCTGAACTAGATGAACCTTCCAATGTGGCAGGTTGCGTTTTGCAACTGGTACGGGTCCAATTGCGGCAATGTAGGGCTCTCCAGGAGCTGGGCTGGTGACTTAAAACTCATCAATCCAAAATAAGACAAGCTCCAAGGAAAATATTTCAAATCTTGCCCTAAGTGACATTTGGCTTTCCCCATATTTATTTACTGCCTTAATTTATAGAGCTGACCTATAGCAGAAGTACTCTAGGGGGGAGTAGTGTTGTGCAGTGGTTAGAGTTTCAGACTAGGACCTGGGAAATCAGCGTTCAAATATCCACTCAGTCAAGAAGCTGTGGTATAAATGCAAGGAATAAGCTCTTCTGCTTAGCTGCTTAAGACAGCTGGAGGAGCCAGCCAGGTGGAGATGTTGGTCATCCAGAGGTTTCTATGTGGTTGCAACTGGACCCATGCAAGCAGCAAAACACGCCTGGCGCCTGGCTAATTTCTAACACCGGTGCCTGTATATTTTTTTCCATTTTTTCACCCATTTAGAACATTCTTGCCCCACTCTTCAGCTAAAAAAGGCTCCCAGAGTGGCTTACCTATAGTCAGTTAAATCAAGACGATCCCTGCTCTGTTTGCTTACAGTGACACGGCACAAAAGGAAAAAGGAATAGGGTGGGAAGAGGAAAAAAAGTAAACCCAGGCACCAATTGCGGCTGCTTGTTTGTATATCTGCAATCTAAAATGGAAACCAAATTCCACAGGAAGTTAACTGGAGAGTAACAGAGGTCAAAATAGAAGGAGTCCAGCCTTCGGGCCACCTGCTTAGCAGCAGATGCAATTTCCTGCGTAGCTCCAGGCTTAACTTGTAGCTGTGGATGATTTTCAAATTGATGCCGTTCCCTTTCTGGGAGACCTCACTGATCCGAACTAAAAACCCCGACTCTGTGTCATAAAACAAAGCTTTTCAACCCTTAGCCCTGCAAACTTAAGGTAGAAGAATCCGGCAGTGCCTTGGGGGAATCTGAAAAGCTGGTGATGGGCTGACCAGAAATTCGAGTTTTCCTGCATCAGCATCGGATACAGTTCCTTGCCCTTCTTGAGGGTTGGCAAAAAGCAGAATAAATCTGTTTTTTAAAAAATAAAATACAGAGGCGTTTTTGCACAATTTTCAAGTTTTTAGCCAGATTGAAGGTCGCTGGTCTCAATTAATAATCGTGGTGTTTGGTTTCATAGAATGATAGAATTGCAGAGTTGGAAGGGAACCCCTGGGTCATCTAGTCCAACCCCCTGCAATGCTTCTTCCTGATGTTTTAGACTACAACTCCCACCATCCCTGGTTAGGGACCGTGCTGCCTGGGGCTGGTGGGAAATGTAGTCCAGAACATCTGGAGGGGGCCAGGTTGAGGAGAAGGCTGCTCTGAGCTTGGCAAATAAACGAGGGAAGCTTGCAATCTGCACTTTGGAAGGAATGGATTGGACAGAGAGGTTTGGGTAGCCCTGGTGGGGTTGCACACGCACACAGCCCTGCAAGGAAATAGCTGAATGAAAAAAAATAGCTCAAATGCAAAGAAATAACTAAATGCAAAAGGTAAAGGTAAAGGGACCCCTGACCATTAGGTCCAGTCGTGGCCGACTCTGGGGTTGCGGCGCTCATCTCGCTTTACTGGCCGAGGGAGCCGGCATACAGCTTCCAGGTCATGTGGCCAGCATGACTAAGCCGCTTGTGGCGAACCAGAGCAGCGCACGGAAACACCGTTTACCTTCCCACCAGAGCGGTACCTATTTATCTACTTGCACTTTGATGTGCTTTCGAACTGCTAGGTTGGCAGGAGCTGGGACTGAGCAATGGGAGCTCACCCCATCGCGGGGATTTGAACCGCCGACCTTCTGATCAGCAAGTCCTGGGCTCTGTGGTTTAACCCACAGCGCCACCCGCGTCCCTAACTAAATGAAAAAAAATAACTTAATGCAATGAAATAACTTAATGCAAAGAAATACAGTCATACCTCGGGTTAAATATGCTTCAGGTTGAGCGTTTTCAGGCTACGCTCCGTGGCGACCCAGAAGTAACGGAAAGCGTTACTTCTGGGTTTCGCCGCATGCGCAGACTCTCAAAATGACGTCACGCGCATGTGAAGTCATGGCGAATCGCAACCCGCAGACGCGGGTTGCGTTCGCTTCAGGATGCGAACGGGGCTCCAGAACGGACCCCGTTCGCATCCAGAGGTACCACTGTAACTAAATGCAAAGAAATAACTGAATGCAAGGAAATAACTAAATGCAAGGAAATAACTAAATGCAAGGAAATACAGTGGTACTTTGGGTTACATACGCTTCAGGTTATATACGCTTCAGGTTACAGACTCTGCTAACCCAGAAATAGTACCTCGGGTTAAGAACTTTGCTTCAGGATGAGAACAGAAATCGTGCTCCGGTGGCAGCAGGAGGCCCCATTAGCTAAAGTGGTGCTTCAGGTTAAGAACAGTTTCAGGTTAAGAATGGACCTCTGGAACGAATTAAGTACTTAACCCGAGGTACCACTGTAACTGAATGCAACGAAATAACTGAATGCAAAGAAATAACTAAATGCAAAGAAATAACTAAATGCAAGGAAATACAGTGGTACCTCAGGTTAAGTACTTAATTCGTTCCAGAGGTCCATTCTTAACCTGAAACCGTTCTTACCTGAAGCACCACTTTAGCTAATGGGGCCTCCCGCTGCCGCTGCGCCGCCGGAGCACGATTTCTGTTCTCATCCAGAAGCAAAGTTCTTAACCTGAAGCACTATTTCTGGGTTAGCGGAGTCTGTAACCTGAAGCGTATGTAACATGAGGTACCACTGTAACCGAATGCAAAGAAATAACTAAATGCAAAGAAATAACTGAATGCAACTTAAAACAATCATTCCTGACTATAGGAGCATGCAGTGATTCCTCCCCCCTTGCCTTTGCATTTGGGACCGATGCTGCTCTAAACCGAGAAGGTGCTGGCCTCTCTCTCCTTGGACTTCTGCCAGGAAAGGGGGTGGGGTGGGGTGGGGGCAGAGCGCTTGGCAGGATGCCACAGAGGAAGCCTCGAAGATCAGTCTGTTTTGGCAGGATCCTCCTCTCGGAAATTTCAGATGCTTTTGTTTTATGGGGCCAGAGGGATCGCGAGCACAGCTCTCTTTCCCACCGCGGCTCTGCTGGGCTTTATTTACTTGTGTTTGGAAAGCGGTCGGAAGCCAGGGGCCGCCCCCCCCCCGCCCCCGCATCATCAGCCTTCCCCAGGCCGGAGGGCATCAGGTTCGGGGGAGGTTGTCAGAAACTCTGAAATATAATCTAGGCGCCCAATAGCTCCTTAAACGAAGGTCTCCGCAATGGAATGTCTGATCGCCTGCGGGTTGGGCTGGATGACCCTCAGGGTCCCTTTAGATGCTACGAGTCTATGATCTCAACTAGGTTGCTTGACTGCAGCTTGCTCTTGCAACAGTTCACTGGCAAGGAGGAGAAACACACACAGTGGAAATGGAAGATAAGATAAGATATCAGATATCAGATACCAGATATCAAATATAAGATAAGATAAAACTTTATTCCCATTAGCCAATGGCCATGTTGTTGTTGTTGTTTAGTCGTGTCCGACTCTTCATGACCCCATGGACTGGAGCACGCCAGGCACTCCTGTCTTCCACTGCCTCCCGCAGTTTGGTCAGACTCATATTTGTAGCTTCGAGAACACTGTCCAACCATCTAGTCCTCTGTCGTCCCCTTCTCCTTGTGCCCTCCATCTTTCCCAACATCAGGGTCTTTTCCAGGGAGTCTTCTCTTCTCATGAGGTGGCCAAAGTATTGGAGTCTCAGCATCACGATCTGTCCTTCCAGTGAGCACTCAGGGCTGATTTCCTTCAGAATGGAGAGGTTTGATCTTCTTGCAGTCCATGGGACTCTCAAGAGTCTCCTCCAGCACCATAATTCAAAAGCATCAATTCTTTGGCGATCAGCCTTCTTTATGGTCCAGCTCTCTCTTCCATACATCACTACTGGGAAAACCAGAGCTTTAACTATGCGGACCTTTGTTGGCAATGTGATGTCTCTGCTTTTTAAGATGCTGTCTAGGTTTGTCATTACTTTTCTCCCAAGAAGCAGGCATATTGAATATCAATATATGCATCGAGGCTTTGAGATTAGACCACTGAAGAAGCCCGGAAAACTACCTTGGGAGTGTGCTACCTGCAAGCCCCAGTAAATGGGTCTCATCTGCCAGGGCAAAACAGGTGCAAAACGCCAGCACCCTGTCTACAACTTAATTAACACCCATCTACAACTCCACTAGTGTCTCTCGGTATTGTGAACAACACCGATCTTACCTTTTGTTGGTTTCTTCATGAACTTACCTAAAAAGATAAAGAAAACAAAACACTGAGTTAAGCATTTGAAAAATCAATTGAAATCAGACATTATAAATTCCTCTTAAGCTGGGTAGTTCGCAAGTCTCTGTGGCTCTGCACAAGGTTTTGTATTTTTCTCAGAAGATTAATAAAGAATGTATAATTATTTTGCTAATTATTGTGTGTCTGTTAGTCGCCAACATGTTGCATGAGTCGTACTACTTGATCTAGCTACAGGGCATTGCTTATGTTCATAGAAAATAAAGACGCTCCCCCTTAAGTCACAGGTAATACCGCTGTTAGCACAATATCACTTGCAGTTGAGTTGAGACCAATAATAATAATAATAATAATAATAATAATTTACTACTTATAGCTCGCCCATCTGACAGGGCTTCCCCAGCGACTCTGGGCGGCTTCCAAAAAAATATTAAAATACTGTAATACATCAAACATTAAAAGCTTCCCTAAACAGGGCTGCCTTCAGATGTCTTCTAAAAGTCTGGTAGTTGTTTTTCTCTTTGACATCTGGTGGGAGGGCATTCCACAGGGTGGGTGCCACCACCGAGAAGGCCCTCTGCCTGGTTCCCTCTAACTTGGCTTCTTGCAATGAGGGAACCGCCAGAAGGCCCTCAGAGCTGGACCTCAGTGTCCGGGTAGAACGATGGGGGTGGAGACGCTCCTTCAGGTATACTGGGCCGAGGCCGTTTAGGGCTTTAAAGGTCAGCACCAACACTTTGAATTGTGCTCGGAAATGTACTGGGAGCCAATGTAGGTCTTTCAAGACCGGTGTTATGTGGTCTCGTCGACCAGAATTGGATCTTTGCTGCTTAGCAAAGCAAATGGGAATGTTTTTGCTCTGTGGCTCGTTCTCACCTTTTAGTAGATGGACACACCCCTTTTTAGGTCTTTTGGCCATTTACAGCTCTGCAGGTGGTTTGGACTACAACTCCCATCATCCACAGCTAGCAGGGCTTTGATGCAAGGACAATTATAAGCCGAGTTAGAGGCTGACATGGCAGAGGTTTTAAAAATTGGGCAGAGCATGGAGGAAGTGGATGGGTAAAACATTTTCTCCCTCTCTCAAAACACCTCCTGGGCACCCATGAAGGTGAGACATAGAACTGTAGCGTTGGAAGGGACCCGAGGGTCATCTAGTCCAACCCCCTGAAAGGCAGGAATCTCAGCTAAAGCATAAATGAGAGGTGGCCGTCCAATCTGTGCTTAAAAGCATCCAAGGAAGGAGAGCCCATCGCGTCCCGAGGGAGACCGTTCCTCTGTCAAATGTTGGAAGATTGAGAACAAGTAAAAGAAAATAACTATTCACAAAGTGTATAGTTAAACGGTGGAACTCCCTGCCACAGGAGGCATTAAAAGAGGATAGGACAAGTTCATGGAGGGAGAGGCCTAGCAAAAGTTGCTTTCCTAGCCACAATGGCTACGCCTAGGACCCTTGTACCTATGGGACCGCCTCTCCCGGTATGCCCCACAGAATTCTAGCTGCTGGAAAACACAGGAGGGGAGAGGGCACCGCAAACATTTCAGCCCCTCCTAAGTACAATTGCCACCAATTTCAGTCCTCAACAACCCGGCGGTGCCCTCCAGACGTTTTGGACTACAACTCCCATCAGCCACTGTCGCGCCGGCTGCGGATGATGGGCTTTGTAGTCCAAAGGCAGGAGAGCATTTCCTGAGCAGCGAGTGCCTGTGTGTAAGGATTCCGACTTTCGTTTTTTAAGGGTGGGCAGGTACCAGCTGCCGCCAGGTACATCACCTGCGCTAGTTGCGCTGAAATGAGCCAGCGTCTCTCGTGGGAACCAAGGCAGGCCCTATTGGGCCGAGAGAAATTGGTGAAGGGCTTTGTGCTTCTAGTCTGAGGGCTCCCCCGTCTGACGTTTTCATCCCCCCAAAAGTTTTTGATTTGAGTTTCCGTTGAAATGAGGCTGTATTTTAATATTTTAACGTTTTAATGTTGTATTTTAATCTTGTTTATAAGTGGCATTTCAATCAATTTGTTTTATATTGGGTGTTAGCCGCCCTGAGCCCAGTCTTGGCTGGGGAGGGCGGGGTATAAATAAAATTACAGTGGTACCTCGGGTTACATACGCTTCAGGTTACAGACTCCGCTAACCCAGAAATAGTGCTTCAGGTTAAGAACTTTGCTTCAGGATGAGAACTGAAATCGTGCTCCGGCGGCACAGCAGCAGCAGGGGGCTCCATTAGCTAAAGTGGTGCTTCAGGTTAAGAACAGTTTCAGGTTAAGTACAGACCTCCGGAACGAATTAAGTACTTAACCCAAGGTACCACTGTATTTATTATTATTATTACTACTACTACTACTACTATTATTATCCAGCGACGGGAGAGAAACCAAGTTTGGTGCGCATTCTCACACAGCCTCCTTGAACCTGTCTCGCCCTCTTTCGAACTCGGTGCCCTTCCCTGCGCGAAGAGGAGTGCTTCCTTTTTCCTGAATCTTCCTGGATTTCCACGAGGTCTGGTGTGGCGAGAGAGAGAGGAGAACTTTGCAATCTCTTCCTCGCTCACACGGGCCGGAAAAAGAGCGCATGGAGCCTCGCTGGCGGGTGTTTATAAGCCGGGGAGTGAAATGGCTGGAAGGGAGGCTGTTTCTGTGTGACCTAAGCGCTTGGAAAGCAGTCCTCTCTTGGGTAGGGGCCTGTGTGACTAAACTCCGAGGCAAAAACCTTCCATATTTGGCCAAAGACGCTCTCAGGACATGGCTCCAGCCAGCTCCATAATAATGCGCCGGCAGATTCCCCCATTTCCACCCTCCTCTAAACCCAGCAAACTTATCCAAGTCCCTCTTAAAGGGTCTCTGCCCCCCCTTCTCTCCCCACACCCCCTCTCGCCTTTCCTCCAAGGAGCGGTGTACATAGTTTGCCCCACTGCATGCTCTCAACAGCCCTAGGAGGCAGGTTTAGCTGAGAGTTGCTATGACTGCCCCAAGGTCACCCATGTGAGCTGAGTGGGAATTCGAACCCGGGTCTCTCGGGTCCTCCTCCGACACTCAGACTGCATCCTTATTTTGCGGCTGCTACGATTGCTCAGGAAGGTGTCACTGTCCTCCTTTCTTGGTAAAGTAAACCATGAAAATAATAATTTCAATCCCATCCTTCCTCCTAAGGGCTGAGGGTGACATACGCCAGACACAACATTTATGCAAACTTTGGTTGGTAATCGTTTTAAACCCTTCCGAGTGCCCGAAGCCCAAATTATCTCCATATAATTCTGCAAGTAAAGCAGAACTATTACCCGCATACTGCAGATGGGAAGAGCGAGGCTGAGAAAAGGTCACTAACTTGCCTAAAGACAACAAGGGAGCCCCATGGAAGAGGTGAGATTCGAACCCAGGACTTCCTGATTTGTAAGAAGAGCCGTGCCAATGACCAGTCTCGTCTGTTCTCGCTGTGGGAAGCCTGGAATCAGGATTCGAACACAAGAGCCCTCTCCCCTCCGGCGGTTTCCAGGGACTGCGATTTGTGAGCATTCAATCGCCATTGCGGCTAGTAGCCTCTGGCTAGACCTCTGCCTCCACGAACTTGTCTAATCCTCTTTTAGAGCCATCTGAGTTGTGGCAGGGAGTTCCACAGCTCAACTATGCGCTATGTGAACCGTCCCATCTTCATAGCTCAGCCCCTGACCCACGAGGCGACACCAGCTCCTAGGGATCAGCTGAGAAGATTATAAAGTCCTGGTTCACGTATAATACTCAGGACAGAAGGGGAGCCGGCCTGTCTTCTCTAGGCAAGGAGTTCCAAAGTTGCCTGGGAGCAGCCACCACCAAGAAGGCCCCGCCACCTGCGTTCCCACCAGGCGTCCCTGCGAGGGTGGCAGAACCGGGAGAAGGGCCTCTCCCAAGATCTCAAAACCTGGGCAGGTTCATAAAACGGCAGAGTTGGAAAGGGACACCAGCGGTCATTAGCCCAACCCGCTACAAACGCAGGAATCTCAGCGAAAACATCCATGGCAGACAGCCAGGAGAGAATGAGGTTTTTCCGATAACTAGTACTCAAGCTGTGTAGGGTCTTTAATGGGGCATAGCCAGCCTTTGAATTGTGCCTGGAAACAGACTGGTAGCCGGTGTATTTGTTTGTTTATTTATTTTTAAAAAGCGGGGTTGGAGAGATGCAAAGTAACTGAAACGTTAAGGTTTTATGGGTGTGGTTTTTTGAAAAAATAAATAAATCTGAAATTGCAATCTTCTTCCACCACCCCTCACCCCTCTCTTTCGGGCAGTTTGCAATTCCCAAAGACAGGGAAGCAAAACTGCTCTATTTATAGAGGACTTCTTGGAGCTGGAGATGTTGGCTTTGAAAACTCCTTGCTCATTTTTCACCATGGCAACCGAAAGAGCCCACGAAACAGCCCCCCTGGGAGCAAACTCCAGGGCTTTATAAGGAAGAAAGGGAGGGGGGGTGGAGAGAGAGAGAGAAGGGGGGAAAAGAGAGAAACGGGTATTTATATATATGTATTTGTTCGTTTTAAAAATTGGGCAGAGAGGCACCGACACCAGAAGCCACTGCCAGAATGGCCACACAGGCGCCACATCTGTAAGAAACCGCCTGGGGACCGCTTCCAGTCTGCGCGCAGGTCAGATCCCCAGGGAGCGGACCCGCAAACCACCAGGCTTTGCCAAGGCGGCGCCCTCGAAATGCCTGTGGACTACAAAAACCATCGTCCACCGCCGGCACGGCGGTGGCTGATGGGCGTTGTAGTCCCAGCTGCACTTGGAGGGAAACAGCTTAGCGAAGGCTGTCCTGGGTATATCTTCTCGAATTCTGCAAATCTGTCATCCTTGCGCACTTGCTCATAATGCACTCATGAGAAAAGCACGCAGGATCAGGCCAAAGGCTCCTCTAGTCCATCGTTCTCTTCTCACAGGGGCTGAAATATGCATGCGGAAATCCAGCAAACAGGATTTGAGCATAAGAGCAACTGGGATTCAGAATCACTGCTGCCTCTAAATGTGGAAGGAAGAGCGTAATAGTAATCACAATAATAATAATTTTATACATACCCCGCCCTCCCCAGCCAAGGCCGGGCTCAGGGCGGCTAACACCAGGTATAAAAACAATTGATTGAAATACAGCTTAAAAACAAGATTAAAATACAACATTAAAACATTAAAATGCAGCCTCATTTCAGTGGAAACTCAATCGAAAACTTTTTGGGGGATAAAAACGTCTTCACCAAGTCTTCACCAAGGCTAACTATCCAGACTGGTCCTACGTGGGCCAGAAAAAAAGCCAGGGAAGTCCCCAAATGGGAGTTCCATCACAGAAGGAGAGAGGAAAGGGGAAAGAGGGGGAGGGAATCAAGTTGATTCCAAGCCAAAGGCCAGGCGGAACAACTCTGTCTTACAGGCCCTGCGGAAAGAAATCAGATCCCGCAGGGCCCTGGTCTCATGAGGCAGAGTGTTCCACCAGGCCGGAGCCAGTGTTGAAAAGGCCCTGGCTCTGGTTGAAGCTAATCTGACTTCCTTAGGGCCCGGGACCTCCAAGGTGTTGCTATTTATGGACATTAAGGTCCTCCGTAGGGCATACGAGGAGAGGCGGTCCCGTAGGTACGAGGGTCCTAGGCCGTGAAGGGCTTTAAAGGTCAAAAGCAGCACCTTGAACCTGACCCTGTACTCCACCGGGAGCCAGTGCAGCTGGAAAAGCACTGGGTGAATCTGCTCCCATGGCAGAGACTCCGTAAGGAGTCTCGCTGCAGCATTCTGCACCCGCTGGAGTTTCTGGGACAGCTTCAAGGGCAGCCCCGCGTACGATGGGACTTGGTAGTCCAAGCAGCCAGAGGACATCAGGCTGGCGAAGGCCGGGAGTAGGCGATTTGGGGTTAGATTGACAGGCGATCTGACTCAGCAGCAGCCGGCTTGGAAGGAGAAGAGAGACTCCCTTGTATGCAGAATGAACAAAGAGCTCTTAGTAGGGCAGCCAGCCTGCCAAACAAGCAAGGAGCCAGAGTTGACGTACGCCCTGCCTCGGGGAGGGGCCGCAGCTCAGCGGAGGGACACATGCTTGGCATGTAGAAGCTCCCAGCTCGCACCCATGGCCATCTCCAGGCAGAACTGGGATCCGATGTCCTGGGCAGCTGCTGCCGTTCAGTGCAGACAATGCTAGGCCCAATGTTGCATCTTAGGGGTGAGGCCGCTGCCTCTGTTTCTCTGCCCCCACACCCACTTTTTCTTCCGGAAATGGGCAGGGCACGGCCGAGCCACCCCCTCCCTGCGTTTGCTTCAGGTCAGAATGGCAGAACTGTAGAGTTCATCGCTTGAAGCCATGGGTTCGAGTCCTACCCTCCAGAGCAGGGGAAAATTCTCGGGCTCCATGATCACTGCAGCTGGCGACAGCAGTCACGAAATTAAAAGACGACTGCTCCATGGGAGAAAAGCAATGACAAACCTAGACAGCATCTTAAAAAGCAGAGACATCACCTTGCCAACAAAGGCCCGTCTAGTCAAAGCTCTGGTTTTCCCAGTAGTGATGTATGGAAGTGAGAGCTGGACCATAAAGAAGGCTGATCGCCGAAGAATGGATGCTTTTGAATTCTGGTGCTGGAGGAGACTCTTGAGAGTCCCATGGACTGCAAGTAGATCAAACCGATCCATTCTGAAGGAAATCAGCCCTGAGTGCTCACTGGAAGGACAGATCCTGAAGCTGAGGCTCCAATACTTTGGCCACCTCATGAGAAGAGAAGACTCCCTGGAAAAGACCCTGATGTTGGGAAAGTTGGAGGGCACAAGGAGAAGGGGACGACAGAGGACGAGATGGTGGGACAGTGTTCTCGAAGCTACCAGCATGAGTTTGACCAAACTGCAGGAGGCAGTGGAAGACAGGAGTACCTGGCGTGCTCTGGTCCAGGAGGTCACGAAGAGTCGGACATGACTAAACGACTAAACATCAACCATCTCCCGTGGCAGAGCCCTGGAGACATTTGAAGATGGCTGTTGTATCTGCTTTCAGACTCCTCTTTTCCAGGCGAAGCATACCCAGCTCCTTCGACTGTTCCTCATCAGGCTTGGTTCGCAGACCCCTGGTCATCTTGGGGAACTGGATGTCAGCTTTCAGAGTGGATATCTTGATGGTCAGTCCAGTTCTGGCTCTGCGACCATTTCCCAGACTAATGTGCAGGCCAGATTATTCTTTTAGATTCCACACTTCTCTGGGTTTTGTGTTGCAGTTGCCAGCTTTAAAGACGTACAGCCCAGTTGGTAGCGCATGAGAGCCTCTTAATCTCAGGGTTGTGCGTTCGAACCCCACGTTGGGCAAAAGATTCCTGCATTTCTGGGGGTTGGACTAGATGACCCTCTTCAATTCTATGAATTTAATTTTAATTAAATTTATTAAATTTGTACACCACCCTTCATTAACGTGCACATATTTTGGAGAGGCGAATATGTGTGTTGATACGAAATACAAATTTGGGGCGGATTTTTTTAAAATGCAGAAACAGATTTGTGAATGGACACATGCAAACTTGAAAAGCGGCTGGAAAAAAACGGCTGATCCATCTCGACCCAAAGTCTTTGCTTCTTTTCTCTGCCGTTTCCCTGCCCTGGGCTGTCGGCAGGACTCCATTCTGCCCCGCCCCCAACCCAAATGAAGGGTTCTGAACACGGGGAAAGTAACGCCTCAGTGCTACTCTGGAGCCTGGGAAAGAGACTCGGAGGAGTTGAAAGCAAATATCCAGTGCCCGAGGGCTGTGGATAAACACTGGAGTATATTCTTAGTAACCCAAGTTGAGGCTGAATCAGAGAGCCACTGATTTATCCTCCTCCCGTCCCTCCCTTTGGAGAGGTTATGCCTTACAGAGCCTCTTGGACTTTTCTAACCGTGGGAGAACGGCCAGCTTAGCATGCAAACCGGGCGGGGGGTGGGGTGGCGGACGACAGGCGCAGCTCTGGGAGCAGGAAGTGAGCTTCCGTGGCAGGAAAGCCACGTTCGGTGGCTGGCTTGGGATTCCGAAGCAGCAGGGGAAGGGTTAAGCTCGCACTCCCCTTTCTGCCTGTTGCTTCTCGTCTGTGAATGTGCCCCCCCCCATGCTAAATGCATCCTCCTTCCATCACTTTTCCTCTGCAGTCTGTCTGCTTTTTTTTTCTATGGAGAGCACATGCTTAACCCTTCTCCTTCCATTGTTTTTTTCTGCAGCCCTCCCCGTCTGCTTTTTCTAGGGAGAACGCATGCTTAACCCTTTCTCCTTCCATCACGTTTTTTCTAGGGAGAGCACATGCTTAACCCTTTCTCCTTCCTCCCCCTTTTTCTAGGGAGAGCGCATGCTTAACCCTTTCTCCTTCCTCCCCCTTTTTCTAGGGAGAGCTCATGCTTAACCCTTTCTCCTTCCTCCCCCTTTTTCTAGGGAGAGCGCATGCTTAACCCTTTCTCCTTCCTCCCCCTTTTTCTAGGGAGAGTGCATGCTTAACCCTTTCTCCTTCCATCACCCTTTCCTAGGGAGAGTGCATGCTTAACCCTTTCTCCTTCCTCCCCCTTTTTCTAGCGAGAGCTCATGCTTAACCCTTTCTCCTTCCTCCCCCTTTTTCTAGGGAGAGTGCATGCTTAACCCTTTCTCCTTCCATCACCCTTTCCTAGGGAGAGTGCATGCTTAACCCTTTCTCCTTCCATCACCTTCTTCTAGGGAGAGTGCATGCTTAACCCTTTCTCCTTCCATCACCCTTTCCTAGAGAGAGTGCATGCTTAACCCTTTCTCCTTCCTCCCCCTTGTTCTAGGGAGAGCGCATGCTTAACCCTTTCTCCTTCCTCCCCCTTTTTCTAGGGAGAGCGCATGCTTAACCCTTTCTCCTTCCTCCCCCTTTTTCTAGGGAGAGCGCATGCTTAACCCTTTCTCCTTCCTCCCCCTTTTTCTAGGGAGAGCGCATGCTTAACCCTTTCTCCTTCCTCCCCCTTTTTCTAGGGAGAGCTCATGCTTAACCCTTTCTCCTTCCTCCCCCTTTTTCTAGGGAGAGCGCATGCTTAACCCTTTCTCCTTCCTCCCCCTTTTTCTAGGGAGAGCGCATGCTTAACCCTTTCTCCTTCCTCCCCCTTTTTCTAGGGAGAGCTCATGCTTAACCCTTTCTCCTTCCTCCCCCTTTTTCTAGGGAGAGCGCATGCTTAACCCTTTCTCCTTCCTCCCCCTTTTTCTAGGGAGAGCGCATGCTTAACCCTTTCTCCTTCCTCCCTCTTTTTCTAGGGAGAGCTCATGCTTAACCCTTTCTCCTTCCTCCCCCTTTTTCTAGGGAGAGCGCATGCTTAACCCTTTCTCCTTCCTCCCCCTTTTTCTAGGGAGAGCGCATGCTTAACCCTTTCTCCTTCCTCCCCCTTTTTCTAGGGAGAGCGCATGCTTAACCCTTTCTCCTTCCTCCCCCTTTTTCTAGGGAGAGCTCATGCTTAACCCTTTCTCCTTCCTCCCCCTTTTTCTAGGGAGAGCGCATGCTTAACCCTTTCTCTTTCCATCACCTTCTTCTAGGGAGAGCGCATGCTTAACCCTTTCTCCTTCCTCCCCCTTTTTCTAGGGAGAGCTCATGCTTAACCCTTTCTCCTTCCTCCCCCTTTTTCTAGGGAGAGCGCATGCTTAACCCTTTCTCTTTCCATCACCTTCTTCTAGGGAGAGCGCATGCTTAACCCTTTCTCCTTCCATTGCTCCCCCCCCCCACCAGCCCTTCCCCTGCCTGCTTTTTCTTCCCTTTTCAGGCAAACTTTTCTCAGAACCCTTGAATGGAGAAAAAAGCAGCTGGGGTGGAGGGGTGCAGAGGAGAAATGTCAATCATGAGAGGTGCGTGGGGGGGGGAGCCTTGAGGTGGGTCGCTCTGAATGCCTTGATCGCTTATTTATGGATTGACCAGACGAGAGTGCTAGAGCCAAACACCTTCCTCGCTTCGTATTTAAACTTTTGCCTTCCTGGGATCTGTGGACGAAGTGTGGAATGCAAATTTAACAAATGATAACCAAAAATTGGGACGCGGGTGGTGCTGTGGGTTAAACCACAGAGCCTAGGGCTTGCCGATCAGGTCGGCGGTTCGAATCCCCACCACGGGGTGTGCTCACGTTGTTTGGTCCCTGCTCCTGCCAACCTAGCAGTTTGAAAGCACGTCAAAGTGCAAGTAGATAAATAGGTACCGCTCCAGCGGGAAGGTAAACGGCGTTTCCGTGCGCTGCTCTGGTTCGCCAGAAGCGGCTTAGTCATGCTGGCCACATGACCCGGAAGCTGTACGCCGGCTCCCTCGGCCAATAAAACGAGATGAGCACCGCAACCCCAGAGTCGTCCGCGACTGGACCTAAGGGTCAGGGGTCCCTTTACCTTTAACTAAATAATAATGACAATTTCAGTGCTCTTAACTGCTTAATTGGCCACATCTGTTTGTATTTATGATAGCCGATGATTGCTACTAGCTACAGTGGTACCTTGGGTTACAGACACTTCAGGTTACAGACACTTCAGGTTACAGACACTTCAGGTTACAGACTCCGCTAACCCAGAAATACGACCTCGGGATAAGAACTTTGCTTCAGGATGAGAACAGAGATTGCGCGGCGGCAGCAGGAGGCCCCAATAGCTAAAGTGGTACCTCAGGTTAAGAACAGTTTCAGGTTAAGAACGGACCTCTAGAACGAATTTAGTTCTTAACCCAAGGTACCACTGTATTGGTTTTCTTACAAATCGGTTACCTTACACCTGCGGCAGGTAACAGCTTGTTTCTTCCCACCTGATGCTTCCAGCAGCAAGACCGCATGGAAAAAATACACGCAACCATTCTTTGCTTAATTTTATTGCCTTCCTTTTAGCCGGTGGTGCAAACAGCTATTCCTAACAACACTCTCTAGGGGTGTGTTTGGGGGTGTTCTGTGCACGAGGGGGTTTTGGCCTGGAAAAAGTTGGGGAGCCATCGATTTGGAGGCTGTTCTCAAGAAGAGGGAGCTGAAAATGTTGCGTACGCCGCCCTCCCTTTTCCCCACAGCCCTGTTCTTGGGAGAAGGCGCTGCCCAGATTAAAGAGTGAAGCGATTGGGTGGCAAGGCAGGAATCTGTCTTCAGGGAACTGGCAAGGAAGATGACGGGAAAATGAAGGTTTGGGAAAGGGGAGGAAGTGTTTCTGTAATCCGATCGCAGGAGTTCCAGGAGCCTTGGGAGGGAAGAGCTGCTTGGGGAGATGGCTGGTGATTTTGGGGGGGCAGAGAGAGCAAGTCTTTGCTTCTGCCCTACTTTTTGCCAGCAGAGAGAGATGCAGCCCATCTGTGGCCTTCGAAAAAGCCTCTTGGCTACTACCCCCCACCCGAGGCAAGGAGGATAAACCAGATGCAAAGCAGATGTTGTTTCCTCTGCGCTGCGGCCCTCGTAAAAATCAAGCCTTGCAGCAAGCATCTGAACTCTGCACGTCCTCAGTTACGTTTGATTTTGCTTACTTGCAGCTTTCAGAAACAGTCCACCATCAGGAGGGCAGCGAAGCAAATGCCAATTTTAGGAGTTTTAGCGGATTATCCACATGCTGCCCGGTGTCTGTGTGTGTGTGTGTGTTTGTGTGTGTGGAGACCCTGAGTTTACCAGGGAAATACATCAAAATGGTCTCTAGGGTTGGTAGCATCAAGTGTCTGTTGCAGATTTTTCGTCTTTTTGTAAGGTCAGACAAACTCTTTTCCATTGTCACGTGGATCAGACGTGTTAGCACGATCTTATCATTATCTTATCTTATCCTGAACGGATTATGTTTGACAGCCGAGGTTTGACTGTATAATTAAATGCAAAACACACGCACACAAAGGAAATGATAATAATAATAATAATAATAATAATAATAATAATAATAATAATAATTCAATTTATATACTATCCTTTATCGAAAGATCTCAGGGTGGTGTACAACATTAGGAACACATGACAGAACATCAATGATAAATAGTAGAGATAAATAGTAATGATAATCTATGTGTATATATCTCTCTCTGTTCATTTGTGGAGAGGCATTCAGAAGTCAGGTAGCTGTTATTTGAAACCCTTTCATTCCGATAGCTTGTTAAAAGGACCTGTCGTTCTTAGAATTTGTTCTCCCTGGGGGTTATTGATTTCTCTTCTTAAATGTGCCAGCTTAATAAATGTTGCTGCTTGCCCTGCTCTCTCCAGCCAGTGTTTCTGCTGCAGATGGAAAGGGAATCGAAAGAACTGCAAAACACGCTCTGATTCCTCATATGGATAAGACCCTCCTTTCTTGAAAGCAAAGCTTGAACACAGCAGGGGTGTCACGAGAGGAAGTGAGCAAGCCGTCCTGGGGAAAATGAAGCTACCCTATTGGTGGTGGCCCCCAAACTTAGATGTTCCTTGGGAGGAACATGTGTGACATTGATATCACGTCCTTTCAGGGCATGGGCTGTGACATAATCAGAAGGGAGGAATTAAGGACGCATTGGGAATTCCTAGGTGCACTCAGTGGGGGGGGGGGGAATCTTACAGTACAGTGGTACCTCTGGATGCAAATGGGATCCGTTCCAGAGCCCCGTTCGCATCCTGAGTAGAACGTAACATGTGACTGCGCGGGTCGCATTTCGCTGCTACTGCACATGCGCGTAATGTCATTTTGAGCGCATGAGCAAGTGGCGAAACCCAGAAGTAACGCATTCCGTTACTTCTGGGTCGCCGCGGAGCGTAACCTGAAAAACTGAAGCATATTTAACCCGAGGTATGACTGTACGTAGGGACGCGGGTGGCGCTGTAGGTTAAACCACAGAGCCTAGGGCTTGCTGATCAGAAGATCGCGGTTTGAATCCCCATGACAGGGTGAGCTCCTGTTGCTCTGTCCCAGCTCCTTCCAACCTAGCTGTTCGAAAGCACATCAAAGTGCAAGTAGATAAATAGGTACCGCTCTGGCGGGAAGGTAAACGGCGTTTCCGTGCGCTGCTCTGGTTCACCAGAAGCGGCTTAGTCATGCTGGCCACATGACCTGGAAGCTGTACGCCGGCTCCCTCGGCCACTAAAGCGAGATGAGCGCCGCAACCCCAGAGTCGGTCATAACTGGACCTAATGGTCAGGGGTCCCTTTACCTTATGTCTGTGCATGCTTTCTTAAAAAAAAATAAAAAATTCCAATTTGCGGCTGCCTTTAAAAAAAGAAGAAGTATAAATTGACATAATTCAAGTGAGATGTCTAAAGTGAGCATCGGCTCTATGTCCTGGGTACCAAAGCAGTTGGGGAAGACTTGCTATATAATCCCTTATGGTTTGGAAATCTGTACAGGGAAGTTTTTAATGTCTGTTGCTTCATTGTGTTTCTAATATTCTGCTGGGAGCCACCCAGAGGGGCTGGTTCAACCCAGTCAGATGGGCAGCGTGTTAATAATAAGATTATTAGCATTAGCATTGGCATAACATGGGCAAGATCTCGGGCGTCAGAGGAAGGCCAGGCAGGTGTTTCTGGAAACTTGCAGCCCCTCAGACTGCAACTTCCTCCGTCTCCAAACAAATCAGAGCTTCCGTTTGGCAGCAATTTGCATCAGAGAAAAGGTGTCTCCTGTCTCGAAAGAGATTTAATTTTTCACATGGTTGATTTTGCTTCTTACCAGCTCTCTGGGACGCGGGTGGCGCTGTGAGTAAAACCACAGAGCCTAGGACTTGCCGATTAGAAGGTCAGCGGTTCGAATCCCTACGATGGGGTGAGCTCCCGTTGCTCGGTCCCTGCTCCTGCCAACCTAGCAGTTCGAAAGCATGTCAAAGTGCAAGTAGATAAATAGGTACCGCTCTGGCGGGAAGGTAAATGGCGTTTCCGTGCGCTGCTCTGGTTCGCCAGAAGTGGCTTAGTCATGCTGGCCACATAAAGCTGGCCTCGGTCAATAAAGCGAGATGAGCGCCGCAACCCCAGAGTCGGTCACCACTGGACCTAATGGTCAGGGGTCCTTTAACCTTTACCTTTACCAGCTTTCTGTTTCTTGCCTGCTTCCTTTCCCCTTTTGCCTTCGCACTAACTTAACTTGAAACGGCGCTAGGAAGGAGATGCTTTCTGCTTCTCCTCTCCTTTCCAACGGCGCATGTGAGATCAGTCGCCGCCCCAGATGCGGGATCTCAGCTGGCTGAGGGTCTGCCCTGCTCCCCACTAAAAAGCAATTAGAGGTTGGCAGGACATAAGAAGGCACTTTCGAAGCCCACCATCCATGTGAAATGCAGAGAGGCGTTCGGCGGCTTTTGGCTTTCTGCAGAGACATCTCAAGGTCACGTTGGTCCTTTCTGGGGTGTGTGTCCAAAGATTACGCATGCATCTGGCAATTGTCTTGTTGGCATATTTCCGCCGCCCCCCTCGTGCAGCGTCCTGGAGTTTTCAGAGGCACGTTGGTTCCAGAAAGATTGAGGTTGAATCCTGACAAGACAGAAGTACTGTTTCTGGGGGACAGGCCTCGGGCGGGTGTGGGGGATTCCCTGGTCCTGAATGGGGTAACTGTGCCCCTGAAGGACCAGGTGCGCAGCCTGGGAGTCATTTTGGGCTCACAGCTGTCCATGGAGGCGCAGGTCAGTTCTGTGTCCAGGCAGCTGTCTACCAGCTCCATCTGGTACGTAGGCTGAGACCCTATCTGCCTGCAGACTGTCTTGCCAGAGTGGTACATGCTTTGGTTATCTCCCGCTTGGACTACTGCAATGCGCTCTACGTGGGGCTACCTTTGAAGGTAACCCGGAAACTGTAATTAATCCAGAATGTGGCAGCTAGACTGGTGACTGGGACTGGCCGCCAGAACCACATAACACCGGTCTTGAAAGACCTACACTGGCTCCCAGTACGTTTCCGAGCACAATTCAAAGTCTTGGTGTTGACCTTTAAAGCCCTAAACGGCCTCAGCCCAGTATATCTGAAGGAGCATCTCCACCCCCATCGTTCTGCCCGGACATTGAGGTCCAGCTCTGAGGGCCTTCTGGTAGTCCCCTCATTTTGAGAAGTGAGGCTTCTGCTCAGCCTTCCCCTGGAGACCAGGCTGTTCCTTGATAGGATGGTGAGTTTCGTGGCCTTCTTAAGAAGCGGTATTTTGGAAGGATATCCCGTGGTGAGATCCACCAAGGTGAGAGGCTTAGGAGGCAGTGGATCTCCAGATCCACAGGGCAGACTCCTGACTCCTCCGTTATGAGGAAAGCACCTGTTGAATTTCTGCAAGGTTGTATTCGTGGTTACAATCCAGCCCGGACACTGAGGTCCAGCGCTGAGGGCCTTCTGGCGGTTCCCTCCCTGCGAGAAGCAAAGCTACAGGGAACCAGGCAGAGGGCCTTCTCGGTGGTGGCGCCCGCCCTGTGGAACGCCCTCCCTTCAGATGTGAAGGAAATAAGCAGCTAGCCTATCTTTAAAAGACGTCTGAAGGCAGCCCTGTTCAGGGAAGTTTTTAATATTTAACACTGTACTGTTTTTAACGCTTGATTGGGAGCCGCCCAGAGTGGCTGGGGAAACTCAGCCAGATGGGCGGGGTATAAATAAATTATTATTATTATTATTATTCTAAAATGTGTGGCGGCTAAGAACGTCCTTGGAAGCTGCTGTGGTTCATCTATCTCAATACTGTCTGCACGGACTGGCAGCAGCTACGGGGCAGGTAGTCCCACCCGGAGATGCCAAAAATTGAGGCTTCTGCTCAGCCTTCCCCTGGAGACCAGGCCGTTCCTTGATAGGATGGTGAGTTTCGTGGCCTTCTTAAGAAGCGGTATTTTGGAAGGATATCCCGTGGTGAGATCCACCAAGGTGAGAGGCTTAGGAGGCAGTGGATCTCCAGATCCACAGGGCAGACTCCTGACTCCTCCGTTATGAGGAAAGCACCTGTTGAATTTCTGCAAGGTTGTATTCGTGGTTACAATCCAGCCCGGACACTGAGGTCCAGCGCTGAGGGCCTTCTGGCGGTTCCCTCCCTGCGAGAAGCAAAGCTACAGGGAACCAGGCAGAGGGCCTCCTTGGTGGTGGCGCCCTCCCATCAGATGTCAAGGAAATAAACAACTATTTTACTTTTAAAAGACAACTGAAGGCGGCCCTGTTTAGGGAAGTTTTTAATGTCTGATGCTGTATTGTTTTTAATATTCGGTGGAAGCTACCCAGAGTAGCTGGGGAAACCCAGCCAGATGGGCGGGGTATTAATAATAATAATAATAATAATAATAATAATAATAATAATAATTTATTATAATTAACAAGAAAAGTATGGCGATGATAAGTATTATCAGGGGTGTCCGCACTTTTTTTCAAAGAGGGCCAGATTTGATGAAGTGAACATGCATGAGGGCCGACCAAAGTTGCTGGGCTTTTTTTTTTTTTTTTTTAGGGTGATTCAGGGGCCAGATTAAACCGACCGGCGGGCCGGATTAGGCCCCGGGCCGGACTTTGGATGCGCGTGCATTAAATGATGCAAAAACAGAAGAAGAGATTGGCCTTCTTGCTAGTGGAAAGGAAGGAAAAGGTTCTGTTGGGGGTCTGGAATTTGAGAGCGAGGGGCTGTTTGCTAAGTTTTCAAGTGCTGTCATTTGTTTAATGCACAGACATGCCCTGTTTTTCACATGTTTACATTGTGAGGGTTCGATTGCTTGCTGCCAGGCACTTTGGATACAGGTCATTGTGAAAAAGTGGCCCATACGTAAACTCAGTCAGTCAATCAACATGATGTTAATAATAATAATAATAATAATAAATAGTGTTCGCACAAGAGCTCCAGCCTTAGAGACCCGGAGGCCGCGCAGAGGAGGAGGCCGAAAGCAATAATCCTTCTCTGGCTTGGCCGAGGCACGGAGGTTTCGAGGGAGCCCATCCTTTTGCTTTTTTTGACAAGCTGAGCTTGTAAACGAGTTAATTAAAGATGCCTTTTCTTCCTTATGAGGAAGTGGAGGTTAAGCTGAGCAGCAGCTGCCGGATAATCTGTCCTCGTTTGGGCTTCCTGGACTAATTAGCCGAGGACCACGCAGGCAGGCGGCTGAAGTCAAGAGGTGAGAGTTGTGCCAAAAAATGCCATTTCAAGGCCCGGCCAGAAGCCTTGCTGTCGTCCGGAGCGATGGACGATGCTCCTTGTCCTGTTGCCCTCTTGGCCCTGCCCACCTCGGCTTCGGGTACCCATTTTGCCCATCGCACGAGAAGGAACAGTGCTTGGTCTTTTCCTAGCAACCTCCGGCCTCCTTCCCAGCCAAATCCTTATTTGCCCATTTTGCAACCACTGCTGATGGATGAATCTGGCCATTTTAGTTTCCTCTCACATTCTCATATTTTTTGCAGCAATTTGCGGGTTGTTTTTTTTAATACAGTCATACCTCGTGTTACAGACACTTCAGGTTGTGTTTTTTCAGGTTACGGACTGCCGAAACCTGGAAGTACCGGAACAGGTTACTTCCGGGTTTCAGCGGTCGCGCATGTTCAGAAGTGCAAAATCACAACCCGCGCGTGCGCAGACGCGGGTTGTGAACGCTGCAGGTTGCGATCGTGCATCTCACACGGATCACGTTCGCAACCTGAGCGTCCACTGTACTCACAAAAATTTGACACCATTTTAGTAATAGCTGTCAACCTTCCCTTTTTTGCGGGAAGAATGAGTCTTTCTGTTTTGTTTTTTAAAAATTGATTTAAATCAAGTCTTGCTGACTAGTGATTTAAATCGTGATTTAAATTGATTTGATTTAAATCAAATCCACCCTGTTTCTGAGAGTGAAGATTAGGTGGGCCGGCCTTTAAATGTGCACTGAATTGAATTTATTCCCCATCCTCAGACGGCTGGCAGCCTTTGGAATGATGGGGGCCCGTAGAACGCAAACTATTCTTCTTCCCCGCAGGTGAGGGCTTCCTTCCTTGTTTCCTCGCCACTTGAGCTGGCGTGAGCAGCGGATGGAGTGCAGACAGGTGCAGACACGCTGGCACTAATCTGGGACGGCCTCTGGTCTGCTGCCCGCCAAACTCGACGCCGTATTTATCATCCCTTTGCTTTGGCTACTGGGCACGAGTGCTGACAGCTGGAAGCGCGGGAGCTGGTGCTGTTTAGCAATGCCACCCTCTTTGCGTGGCCCGCTGCCAAGAGGTTTCGCTTTGCGCTCGGGCTTCGTGGAGAAAGACAGCCTTTGCTACCCTGGCGGTGCCCTCCGTAAGTTTCTGGACTACAAGTCCCATCAGCCCCGTATGGCATAGCTTAAGGTTACCAGATGTCCCCGTTTCTCGGGGACAGTCCCCAGATTTACAAATCAGTCCCCATACAAAATCCGTAAAAACTACTCTGAAAATGTATTATTCTAAAAATGAAACCTCCCCCCCCCCCCAATGTCTCAACAAATGAAACTGATTTGTAAAAATGTTACATGGGAAAAATAGGAGAGACATTACACATACTTCTGTAAAACAAGAAAATCTTTAATAATAATAAAAAAATGAAACCTTCATCTGGTTGTAAATATTAAGATGATACCAGCAAGAATGAGTCTTTCTATAAAAAAATGATTTAAATCAAGTCTTGCTGACTAGTGATTTAAATCAAATCTTACTGACGAGTGATTTAAATTGATTTGATTTGAATCAAATCCACCCTGAGTGATCTTCAGGCTATCCACCTCCTGGTGGTAGAGATTTCAGGGGCCATCCTGCCTTCTGGGCATCTTGGTCCCAAGTAGCCAACAGCAATGTCCAAAATGCGCCCAGCGCCTGGCTAATTCCGAACACTGGTTTGGGGGCAAAGTTCAGGAAAACAGTGTGCTTGGTTTTGCATAGCAGGAAGTGTGAATTAAGTAGGTATGTCTTTAAATGCTAACTAAGCGGGTGGCACTGTGGTCTAAACCACTTAGCCTCTTGGGCTTGCTGATCGGAAGGTCGGCGGTTCGAATCCCTGCGACGGGGTGAGCTCCCGTTGCTCAGTCCCTGCTCCTGCCAACCTAACAGCTTGAAAGCACGCCAAAAGTGCAAGTAGATAAATAGGTACCGCTTCGGCGGGAAGGTAAACGGCGTTTCCATGCACTGCTCTGGTTTCGCCAGAAGTGGCTTAGTCATCCTGGGCACATGACCCGGAAAAACTGTCTGCAGACAAACGCCGGCTCCCTCGGCCAGTAAAGCGAGATGAGCGCCGCAACCCCAGAGTCATCTGCAACTGGACTTAACTGTCAGGGGTCCTTTACCTTTACCTTTCTAAATCAGTCATCTGCCACATTCCTAGCAGTTTCTCCATCTAAAATCAATTATGGTACATATGCTCTTGGTTTTGCCGGTTATTGCGAAGTGGAGAGCAATTTGCATTTAAGTTGAGTTGGGTAGATATGCTAGGTTGAGGCTCAAGCTTTTTTACCGTGCAGCTTGGCTCGGTTGCTAGAGCGACCTTTATCTTCTCTGCAGGCACCGATTTGCTCAAACACCCAGATGGTGTCCCTTTTCAAGTGTGTAAAAATGTAAGGATGATTCTCCCTTGGTACAGCTCACCCCCCCCCCCGGTGGTTCTTCACAAGTCCCTGTCCTAGGCATGTCGGCCTATCGATTAGGAGCAGGCAAGGCCAGAGTGACCGTTCTTGCAGAGATGCAACGGGTGACCTCCTTTAAGTTGTGCTGGGAGCAATTCAGCGACCCAGTCCGTGGCGACACAGAGAGGTGGTAGAGTGACCTGCCCCTCACCTAGAAGAGAGGAATCGAAAGGGGTGGGGAACAGAGCACTGCATCGCGCAGGGGTGCAGCGGGCAGACTCCTTTCTGGGTGGCGACAGCGGGCATCCAGCACTCTTTGCATCTTCAAAGTTGACTTCTTCTCCTGCGGTTCGTGAAAGCGTGCTTTGGAATTACTGGGTTACAGGACTGTGACTTAGTTCCCGACCCTTAAAAAGGTTGCGGGTTTGCGATTGTAATGAGCCAAAACTTGATCATTGCATGACAATCCAACCCTCCTTGCTGCTGCCCCTGCTGTGGGGAGGGGGGCAGAGATGATTGACACCTGTCTCCATGCAGCGTTTTTATCTAATGCCTCACAGCTCCAAAGCAGGGGGTAGGAGAGTGAGGATGTTTCTCAACCTTTCAAGGAAACTGCCCCTTTTTTCCAAAAAAACAGCTTGGCTGTCTTGCTTCTCCGTGCGAAATCATGTGGTTTTGTTTTAAAACGAGATGGAAGGGTTTCTCTCACTCTGTTTTTCTCTGCCCTGGCAAAACAAAGTTGGTTAAGGTTGAATCTATATATTTATCCAACATCCCGGCTCGATGGCTGAGATAATTTGCAGGAGCGTCGCCGCCATTGCTGAGGCTCCCTCGATACCATCGCGAAACCTAGCAAGCTCATTTTTTATTTTAACCTTGGAACATTTGCTGGAAACTTCCCTTTGCTTCCAGGTGTACACAGGCAACTGAGAAAGGACTTCTTCGCGTGGCGCAGGGAACTCCCTTAAACTGTGGAACTCCATGCCACAGGAGACGGGGACGGCCAACAACTTAAACGTGGCTTTAAAATAGGGTTGAGACCAATTCGTGGAGGGGAGGAGAGGGCTTTTGATGGCTCGGCTCGGCCAGCGAAGCTTTGGAATCCCAGTTGCGGGAAACGGCAGGAGGGGAGAACGCTGCTCTTGCGTTCGAATCCTGCCGGTGGGTTTCCCACAATGCACCTGTGTTCAGCCACTGTCAGAACAGGGTGCTGGACTAGATGGGCCGTTGCAAAGTCCAAACCCACCTGGTTTATGGGAAGGTAGATTTGGGTTCAAGCGCCTTCCCCAGCGAAAGCTAACTGGGAAGAGGTGAGAGGCCAGGACAGCAACTCAGACAGAGATGCAGCAGGCACTCTGGGAGAAGATGCTATGGAGTCACAGGAGTCGTAGCAAATTCCTTGTATAATGGTAGTTCATTAGGAATCACCACCTGAGACAAGGGCTGTCAAGTCTTTATATTTATTGCGGTTCCTCCCAGCTCTGTGATTCTATTATTCTACATCAAGGCTTCCTCAAAAATTGGTCACAGAGCAAAAAAAGAAGAATATGAAAACGTAATAAACAGAAACTCCTAAGTTACATACCTAACGATAGCATAAAAACAGACCCACCAGCCCTTAAAATAAAAGGAGGGGCTTTCCTTTAATTAACTGAGGTGAAATGCTTGGGGGCAATGTGTATTTTTGCGGGGGGGGGGGTCATTTCACAAACGTGGAGCCACCGCTGAAATTTTGAAGTTATATCTTACTGACAGATTTTTATATCCTGCCTCCCCCCCCCCCAAGGCAAAATTCATGTTCTCTCCCCTCCCTCCATTTAATCCTCACAACAGCCCTGTGAGGTAGGCTTTTTAATGTTTGATGTATTACGGTATTTTAATATTTTGTTGGAAGCCGCCCTGAGTGGCTGGGGAAGCCCAGCCAGATGGGCGGGGTATAAATAATAAATTATTATTATTATTATTAGGCTTGCACTGAGAGGTGGCCCAAGGTCACCCAGCGAGTTCTGAGGCCGAGTGGAGATTTGAACCCAGGTCCCTAGTCTGGCATCTTAAACCACTGCCTCTCGGTTGTATAAATGATCGCTAGTCGAATTTGAACCCAGAAAAAGAGAGAAAATTCCCTAAAAACCGCGCCGTCCCTGTGAGCTGACCATTAGCAAGCAAGAGAGTTTCGGCCTAGCAGGAAATATTTGGCATTTCCCTTCCTTCCCCTCTTTTTAATTAGTATTTTATTGCGTTTTAAATCAGAGGGGGCCGTGTTTACATGAACGGCTGCTCAGATATTTCATCCGTGAAACACCAGCGCAGATGAACAACAGGCTTTGGAGCGGGGCCATTTCATCATAATTTCGTGTCGGGGGGGGACTATCTTCCCCTCGCCGCAGAGATTTAACTCTGTAAATAGAAAGCTTTTCCACTGAGCATCCGGCTGGTGGCAGCGCGTTCTTAGGCCGGAGGATACGTCGTCCCCAAATGGAAACATCTGTGGATTAATAGCAACGACAACCATCAAAGCTTTGGGACTACGGCTGGCATGCAACTAAGTCTTACTTAAAGTAGACCTAACGCCCCTGAATTTCACTGGGTCTGCTCTTGAGTGAAACTTGCTTGAATACCACCACCCTGTGAGTCAGATTCTCACGTTTGGGTTCTTAAGGCCCGTCATTTATTTCTGTAAGAATCGTAGAATCGTGGAGTTAGGGTCCTCCAGGGGTCATCTAGTCTAACCCCCCTGTGGGGCAGGAATCTCAACTAAAGCATCCTTGAAAGATGGCCATCCAACCTCTGCTTAAAAACCTCCCAAAAATGAGAGCCCACTGTCTCTTTTGTGAGACCGTTCCAGCTCCTGCTGCCAGAAAGTTCTTCCTGATATTTAATAATCATAATAATCATCATAAAAATATATTTTTTTTGTACCCTGCCCTCCCCAGCCAAGACCAGGCTCAGGGCGGCTAACACCAGGTATAAAAACAATTGATTAAAATACAACTTAAAAACAACATTAAAATACAACATTAAAATGCAGCCTCATTTCAGTAGAAACTCAAATCGAAAACTTTTTTGGGGGATGAAAACGTCAAATCTTCACCGAGGCCAACTATCCAGACTGGTCCTTGGTAGGCCAGAAAAAAAGCCAGGGAAGTCCCCAAATAGGAGTTCCATCACAGAAGGAAAAGGAAAGAGGGGAAGGGGATCAAGTTGATTCCAAGCCAAAGGCCAGGCGGAACAACTCTGTCTTACAGGCCCTGCGGAAAGAAATCAGATCCTGCAGGGCCCTGGTCTCATGAGGCAGAGCGTTCCACCAGGCCGGGGCCAGTGTTGAAAAGGCCCTGGCCCTGGTTGAGGCTCATCTGACTTCCTTAGGGCCCGGGACCTCTAGGGTGTTGCTATTTGTGGACCTTAAGGTCAGAATCTGCTTCCTTGGAGCTTGACGCCATGGGTTCGAGTCCTACCCTCTGGAGCAGGAGAAAGCAAGCTTGCTCCATCTTCCATGTGATAGCCCTTGAGATGTTCGATGGTGGTTCTCATGTCTCCCCAACTCCCTCAACTGTTCCTCATAAGGTTTGGTTTCCAGACCTTTGGCCACCCACAATTTAAGAAGGATTTTGACAAGCTGGAATGTGTGCAGAGGAGGGCGACCAAGATGATCAAGGGTCTCCCAGGTCTAGAAAGGATCCCCTTCTGCTTTGTACCAGAGCCTGCAATAAACCCAGATGCCAACTTTACTTCCACGTACACCCGGACAACACCATTCCTGGCCCCAACAACATCAAACATACCATCGCAGGACTATTTAGTTGCTCATCTTCTAACTTTCTGTATACCACCAAATGCCAACAGTGCCCTTCAGCCTTCTGTATTGGACAAACAGGCCAAACCCTATGCCAAAGGATAAGGTAAAGGGACCCCTGACCATTAGGTCCAGTCGTGGCCGACTCTGGGGTTGCGGCGCTCATCTCGCTTTACTGGCTTCCGGGTCATGTGGCCAGCATGACTAAGCCGCTTCTGGCGAACCAGAGCAGTGCACGGAAACACCGTTTACCTTCCCGCCGGAGAGGTACCTATTTATCTACTTGCACTTTGACGTGCTTTCGAACTGCTAGGTTGGCAGGAGCAGGGACCGAGCAACGGGAGCTCACCCCGCCGCGGGGATTCGAACCGCCGACCTTCTGATCGGCAAGTCCTAGGCTCTGTGGTTTAACCCACAGCGCCACCCGTGTCCCAGTACGCCAAAGGATAAATGGACATAAATCTGACATCAGGAATCACAAGACAGAGAAACCAGTCTCCCAGGACATTCTATACAAAATCTCAAAGTAGCTGTCTTATTACAAAAGAACTTCAGAAATGGACTGGAAAGGGAAGTTGCTGAATTGCAACTTATTACCAAACTTAAAACCACGGAGAGACCTGGTCTGAATAGAGACATTGGATTCTTTTCTCATTGTACATGATATAGCTATTTTTGGTCATCTCACCCCTTGCTTTTTTCTGTAAGACCAATTGCAGTCGTTAATTTTTTTATTTTGTTTCGACTTCGGCAGATCAACACGGCTACCTACCTGCTTTGTCTGTGTTACGGTTGCTGTAGACTATTGCCTGACTTGCCTCTGTGCTTGATCCCAACTTTGCCTTTTCCCTGACACGCTGCATTTCTGTGTGCGAAGACCTCCGTCGCTACCTCCTGCGACTCGGGAGCCAGCCTCAAATTTCCAGGCCCCAGCTCAACAAGGACTTCAGATTTGGACATGCCCGGAGGTCAAATCTTTATGGTATTTCTCCCCCACCGCTCCCCTAAGCAACATCTAGTTATCTGCAATTATAGGAACAATGGAAAACCAGGCGGCCAGCGTCTTGTGGCTTGGCATCTGCCCTAGGCTATGCAAATGACATGCAAATCGCACAGATCGCCAGCAACGAAGTGCGTGCGTTTGCTTCAGCTCTCGGTTTCCAGACCCCACAAGGCATGACTGCAAAACGAAAACAAAAGCCACCATATTTTGGGGGCATTAACCACATGCAGCAATTGAAGCCGGCCCATGATGAGTCTTGAATCCAAAAACTGCAGATGGGCGAAGAGGTCCGGGAACTTAGCTGCGGGTTTGGGCTTTGAGATCTGGCTTTTGGGGGGACGTCGGGCCAAGCGAGGGGTTGGCGCCGATTGCCGGGTGATTGTTTTCCTTGCTCTCTGAAAGGGGAGTCGTGCGTGTGACCAGTGTGTGGCTTGGTGGATATTTTTCGTATTAAATGGAAGCCAGTGGCACATGGCTGCATCATGACACTGATGCGCGGGGGGGCCTTCGTCTGATTGGCGCAGGAGGAGGTGGCGTCGCTGGTACCCACAAAATCCAGAGCAAGAAACCGCTGAAACAGAAAGCAACAGGCAGGAAGTGGGCTTTGGTGAGATGGCCTGGGACTCGGGCTCAGACTTGGAGCCAGAGGAGTCTCAGTCTGCACCGGATCCTTTGCCTCAGGTGGCAGCTGAACCAAGTCTGGGGCCTGATCCTGAAGAGTCCCAGTCTGCACTGGTTCCCATGCAACAAACACCAGCTGGGCTGAGTCAGGGGCGTGAGCCTGCCCTGGCTCCAGATGTGGGGATGACCTCGTTGCCTCCAGCTGGGCCATCACTTACAGCTGCTCCACTACCAGTTGGGTCAGGGGAGGCTGAGGTGGCCCCTGGGCCTAGTAACCCACCGACGTCTCCCGAGCTGCAGAGACTGAGGTCTGAGAGAAGGAGAGACCTGAGTACTTGCAGGAGGAGTGCTCACCTTCAGGCGAAACAGGGAGGTGAGTCACCGGGGGATCAGGACCGGCCGCTACCCCAACAAAGATAAAAGGCTGTCGGACCCCACCCCAGGTTGTGGGAGCAACATTGCTGTATTCTAGATCCTGCCTGAGATCCTGTACCTGTCCTTGCCTGGTTTCCTGCCTTGGCCATTTCGGACTGACTCCTCGCAGAACCCTTGGATTCGGGACCTGGACCGTGTTGCTCGGGTTACCCCTGGGCCCAGCACATTTGGGGAGAATTGTGTGATTCGGAGCCACTACCATTATACAAGGAATTCACTAAGACTCCTGTGACTCCAGAGCGTCTTCCCCCAGAGTGCCTGCTGCATCTCTGTCTGAGTTGCCGTTCTGGCCTCACCTCTTCCCAGTTAGCGATCACCAGCGAAGGTGGTTCTGCTGTATCTTTGTACCCGGGGCGGGATAATTCCTTTGCTCCTGGGATTTGGCAGAAGTACCTGACCTCAGAGGACATTTCCTGCCGCGTCCCAGCATGAGTCACTGCTCTGAGCTTGCCTTCTTCCAATCCCACAGTGCATTCCAAGCAGCAACCCAGGCAAAGCAAAATAAATAAAAACGATTCCGTCTGTTGCTATTAGCGCTGCAAACATAAACAGCGTCCCTTATTGCCCTGTTTTCGGACATGCATTTCTGGCTGCTGTGACAGGTTCTGTCTCTCCTGGACCAAAATTAGATTTGATCTCACTCAGCCCATATTCCATCTCATTTGTGTTGGAAGACAGCCACTGTTTGAAGAAGGCTTTCTCAAGGGCCTTCTTGGTGGTGGCTGCCCCCAGACTCTGGAACTCTTTCCCTGGAAAAGCCAGGTGGGCTCCCTTCTTCTCCTTGCCACAAGTGGGCATGCAGCAATGTACCGGTATATGTGAATGAATGTAAACAAGCCTGGTTACTGGGCATTTTTATATTTGATTTGTTCCAGTAGCCACTGAATTCCATCTGCCAGTCCATCCAAGGTGGAGTTGACACCGTAGCCTTTTCTTCTCCTTTTCTTGCATGGCAAGGCAGCGGGTACAGATTTTTCCTCTGGGTTTACTCCCTGGGCTTTGAGCCTTCTTCCCTTGGGGGGGTTCTCCAACCACGATTCATTCCTCTTCAGCCCTTCCAGAGGGTACCAGGTTGGCAAATGCCGAACTACCTGGCCCGCACGCTGCCACATTCCCAGTTTTCCCATTGTGTTGTTCCGAGTGCTTCGCGGTAAATAACATTCCACTCTCCCTAGTCATTATTTTTCTTCTTCCCCTCCTCTCTTTGTCCTTTCTCTCCTCCCTCCGTCCCCAAGACCAACGCCCACAACGCGATGGACAGGTGCCAGTCTGAGCCTGTCTGCTGCCCATCGAGGATCCCGACCAGTTTCTCTGCTTTGCAAAGTCCCGCAATCACAACAGGCCCCTGAACGGAGGTTACCCCTTGGGAGGAAAAGGCGGTTAGTGATCCAGCAGCTGGAACGCCGAACTGGGTCTGTGGGCGAAGGACGCTCGTAAACTGCGACTGGCGACCGCAGCGAAATTGCCCACAGAGCCGTCTAATAATAACCGGCTTCTCAAGTTGCTCCCACAAACCAGAGAGCTGTAAATGCGAACATTGTAGGTTCAGCAACTGGGGAAGTTTGAGTGGTGTTTTTGCGCCATAATAATAATAATAATAATAATAATAATAATAATAATTTATTATTTATACCCCAGCCACTCTGGGCGGCTTCCAGCAAAATATTAAGACACCATAATACATCAAAAATTAAAAGCTTCCCTAAACAGTGCTGCCTTCAGATGTCTTCTAAAAGTTTGCAACCCGAGTCTGTGCACACGTGGGTTGCGATTCGGCGCTTCTGTGCATGCGCAAAGCGCAATTAAATGCTTCTGCACATGCATGGCCGCCAAAACCGTTCCAGCACTTCTGTGTTTCGGCAGTCCGCAACCCGAAAAACCACAACCTGAAGCGGCTGTAACTCGAGGTATGACTGTATCTTTCTTAAATATATTCCATTACAGCAGTGTTCCCCAAAATGTGGCAGGGGTATGCGAACAGGTTTCAAATGGGTACGCTGCAGAATTTTTTTTAATTTTACTCTACCTTATATTCTGTTTGCCAACAAAGGTCCGTCTAGTTAAAGCTCTGGTTTTCCCAGTAGTGATGTATGGAAGTGAGAGCTGGACCATAAAGAAGGCTGATCGCCGAAGAATTGATGCTTTTGAATTCTGGTGCTGGAGGAGACTCTTGAGAGTCCCATGGACTGCAAGAAGATCAAACCTCTCCATTCTGAAGGAAATCAGCCCTGAGTGCTCACTGGAAGGACAGATCGTGAAGCTGAGGCTCCAATACTTTGGCCACCTCATGAGAAGAGAAGACTCACTGGAAAAGACCCTGATGTTGGGAAAGATGGAGGGCAAAAGGAGAAGGGGACGACAGAGGACGAGATGGTTGGACAGTGTTCTCGAAGCTACCAGCATGAGTTTGACCAAACTGCGGGAGGCAGTGGAAGACAGGGGTGCCTGGAGTGCTCTGGTCCAGGGGGTCACAAAGAGTCGGACACAACTAAACGACTAAACAACAACAAATATTCTGTTTGCTGTAGCCTGGATAAACAAGCCTTATTTTATCGATGGAAGCTGGGAAATTTGAGGAAGTTCAGGACTGATAACTGGGAAACTCGCTCCAACCAACTTAGATAGCTTTAAAGAAGGATGAGACTAATTTCATGGAAGGAGGGAGGGCTATCGAAGGATGCTAGCAGGAGTGGAGTGTGGCCTCGTGTTCGAATTTTAACAGGGAGTTGAATTTTAACAGGGAGAAATGTAAAGTATTGCACTTGGGCAAAAAAAATGAGAGGCACAAATACAAGATGGGGGACACCTGGCTTGAGAGCAGTACATGTGAAAAGGATCTAGGAGTCTTGGTTGACCACAAACTTGACATGAGCCAACAGTGTGACGCGGCAGCTAAAAAAGCTCATGCAATTCTGGGCTGCATCAATAGGAGTATAGCATCTAGATCAAGGGAAGTAATAGTGCCACTGTATTCTGCTCTGGTCAGACCTCACCTGGAGTACTGTGTCCAGTTCCGGGCACCACAGTTCAAGAAGGACACTGACAAACTGGAACGTGTCCAGAGGAGGGCAACCCAAATGGTCAAAGGCCTGGAAACGATGCCTTATGAGGAACGGCTAAGGGAGCTGGGCATGTTTAGCCTGGAGAAGAGGAGGTTAAGGGGTGATATGATAGCCATGTTCAAAGATATAAAAGGATGTCACATAGAGGAGGGAGAAAGGTTGTTTTCTGCTGCTCCAGAGAAGCGGACACGGAGCAATGGATCCAAACTACAAGAAAGAAGATTCCACCTAAACATTAGGAAGAACTTCCTGACAGTAAGAGCTGTTCGACAGTGGAATTTGCTGCCCAGGAGTGTGGTGGAGTCTCCTTCTTTGGAGGTCTTTAAGCAGAGGCTTGACAACCATATGTCAGGAGTGCTCTGATGGTGTTTCCTGCTTGGCAGGGGGTTGGACTCGATGGCCCTTGTGGTCTCTTCCAACTCTAGGATTCTATGATTCTATGAATTCTGCTTCTAGATTTCTCGTTGGGGCACCTGGTTGGTCCTGCCTGCCTCTGAGCATGTAGGGCAGGATAGCGGGTATCAGGCTACACAGTTTTGAAGTCAAATTGGTGACGTGCTGGTATATCCCCTCCTTCGTTTTGATTTTGTAACCTATTGGCAGGCTTGGGGGAGCCACGTTAAATTCCTGCCCCCTTCCAGCCGCGTCTCAGCCCTCTGAACACCCACGTGTCGTTCTCTTGGCAAGCTTTTGCTCCACTTTCTGGCTATTTCTGACCTTTTCCAGGAGGTGGGAAGCTGCATATGTCATGCATTCCAGATTTCATACACATATATCTTCAGGGGGGAAAGCCTTGTGTTTAAACGGATAAACATATCAGTAGACAGGAATGCAGGTTGCTGATAATCTGTCTGGGCCCCAGCAGTGAACGCCTTTGATTTTCATTTTTAATAGCCTGCGTTTTGAGGGATGCGTTTCCCAAAGGTGTTTGCAAAATAACCTTTTCTATAAATAACCGCTGCGTATTTTAGACCTGACTAAAAATAGGCCCCGTGTGCTGAAAGTGGTCAAACACTACAAGAATTTCCTCTTTTGAGCCATGTTTGGGGTGGGGGGGGGGAGGAGGAGATGGAGAAAATGCTGTTTTTCCTGCTTCTTGGAAATGATTTGTTATCCGGTTTCGAGAAGAGAGCAGAGCTTGCTTTCCTACTCTATCGGTAGGGCTCTGGGCGGACTATGAAATATTTGTGTGGTTCGGTAAGAAGAAAGCCAGATTTCGCTCCCCTGACCCACCATTCGCTCTTGTATCTCACATATAAACCCATCTCCCCTTAACCCTTTCCTCTCAACTTGGGTGATGGGCAAAAAACCTTTCCATCAGCTTCGGCTGGTGGCCCAGCTACGCCCCTGTCTGGACAGGGATAGCCTAACTACTGTTGTCTATGCTCTGTTAACTTCAAGGTTAGATTACTGAAGTGCGTTCTACGTAGGGCTGCCTTTGAAGACGGTTCGGAAACTTCATCTAGTGCAGAATTCAGCAGCCAGGTTGCTCACGGGAGCAAGACTTATTTGAGCACATTACACTGATCCTGGTCCAACTGCACTGGCTACCGATTAGTTTCTGGGCCCAATTCAAAGTGCCTTCTATGTGGTGGCTCCCAGTCTGTGGAACGTTCTTTTTTAACCAGGCCTTTGGTTGACCTGATGGACATCCTACGCCTTTTTAAAACGTGGCTCTTTTCTGGGGGGTGGGGAGTGTTATTGGGTTGTCGTTTTTATTTTAAGGCTTTATATCTTGATTTTATTCTGTGAACTGCCCCGAGACCCCCAGGAATGTATGGTATATAAATTCTTTTGTTTATTTGTTTATTTATTTGTTTATTTAGACTTTAGTAACATATAAAACATATACATTTACACAATACACAACACACTACCTTATTTTCATAACATAAAACATACCTACATTACTCTATATAATACCTACCTATACTGTCCATATCAACATACCTACACACCTACCCAAAAAGAACGGCTGGAAGTCAAGTCACTTGGTGGGTATATAAATTCAATAAACAATAGCAACAACCATTCTTCTCAAGAACAACAACAGTTCTTCCCTGGAAGTGAATTGCTTCATTTTCATGCATGCAGGCTCAGCCGAGAGCTGAACATCTAGCTATAAAGCAGTTGCTGGAAGCCTGTTTGCAGATTTCCCAAAGGCATCTCTGGTTGGCGACTGCAAGAACAGGATGCTAGACTAGATGAGTCCCTTCAGCCTGATCCGGCCATCTTGTCTTAGGCTCTAAACGCCCAAACCAGCCCCTCCTAAAAAACACCTTCCCAGAGATGTGGAGCAGTCACAGTGTTCATTTTTGGAGTGAGCATAAACAAGCATAAACTTGAAACCGTATCAGCTGCCTGAACCTGACTTAGAACCGAACACACAAACACTTGATTTATTCTACGTTTTCATGAGGACTCTCTTCTCTTCTCTTTGGCGATCCCTCGTAGCCGAGTAAGATTGTCTTCCATAAACACAGTTTTAACAATGGGTCCGTAAGTGACTGTGGAGGACAATTCTGGACCCACACGTCCTTCCACAGTGGGGACATTGGTTTCCAGGCAGGAGTTGATCATGGTGAGGGTTTGCCAAGCATTCCTTCTTCTTAGCACATTTCTCCCTTGCGTCCTGAGTTCAAGTGTCTTCAAAGCCCCTGACACCTTTGGTAAAGGCTGTTCTCCAACTGGAGCACTCGCAGGCCAGTGTTTCCCAATTGTTGGTGTTTATACTACATTTTTATAGATTTGCCTTGAGAGAGTCTTTAAACCTCTTTTGTTGACCACCAGCATTACGCTTTCCATTTTTAAGTTTGGAATAGAGTAGTTGCTTTTGGAAGACAATCATCAGGCATTTGGACAACATGACCAGTCCAAAAAAGTCGATGTTGAAGAATCATTGCTTCAACACTGGGGATCTTTGCTTCTTCCAGTACACTGGCATTAGTTTGCCTGTCTTCCCAAGTGATGTGTAAAAATTTTCAGAGACACCATTGATAGAATCTTTCAAGGAGTTGTAGACGGCGTTTAGAAGTGGTCCATGTTTCACAAGCATATAGTATGCCCAGTGCTGTCCATGTTTGCTCTGAAATAACACTTTCTGAGTCAGAGGAACTTGAAGACATCTGAAGAAATGTGTATAGCAGGGGTGGCTGACCTGTGACCTTCCAAAGGTTGCCAGACTCCAACTCCCATCATCCCCAGCCAGCAGGGCCAAGAATCATGGGAGTTGTAGTACACGACATCTCAAGAGCCATAGGCTTCACATCTCTGATATACAGCATTTTGCTGTTCGTGGTTGAGCACTTTCGCAATTCAAAAATTTGTCTCATTCAACATTTTCCAGAAAATCTGCATCTAGGAAAGAGTGAGAGATTTGTTTCAGTGCATGAGCCTACTTCATGCACACTTAACAACAACATCATCAACATCAACATCAACAACAACACATGGACTGAAACACAGCCGCCCAGTGAAATTCGTACTTCTCCGAATTTTGCAGTACGAAAAATGCGCACAAAAATGCAAAAGGTTGCACACAAATGCGTATATTCATGAAAATACAACTTAGGAGAAACCATATGGGGAAATTGCTTTACAAAAAATGTGTGTATTGTTCAAAACAGCCCACCCACCCCCACCCCCGCAAACAAGATGCATGTTAGGAGAAAATTGCAATAGAATGCTGATGAGTTTTCATGTTGTTGTTTTTAAAAAAGTCACAAACCAATTTGAAAATATGGAGAAGTGGACTTTAGATGGGGAAAATGGGAAGCTCGGGGAACCTGAACTCGACAGAATTGCTCATCCCTACTAATATCACTGGTCCTAGTGTCCCTGAAAGAGAGATTTTCTATTCCCCACCCCACCCAAAATGAAGGGGATTTCCCCTGCTCTCTGCAATTTCTGCTTGTGGATTCTGTTTAATTTATCGGAACAAGATTGCTATCCCCAGCGGAGAGGAATGCGTTCTAATCCAATCGAGTCTCTGCATTCCTCTGGCTTGTGAAGCGTAAGACCTTGCCCACCTGGGATTGTGGGCAACCCGCTTTCCTACCTGTGTTTCAAGGCTGGAATGCAATAAATAAAAATCTCCCTTGATACCCAAGATGCTTTTGATAGATTCCAGGCATAGAAGACTTTCTGGCCAAGACCTCTGACCTGACTTTCACAGCTGCTCTGCTTCTGCGGCATGGTTCAGAACTTGGAATTCCAGAGAAAGGACACCTTTCCTGGTTTAAAACAAAAGCCAAACTTCCAGACCACAGCGATAGCCTTTGCATTGCAAGTTGCTGTTTGCAAGCTTCTAGAATCATAGAGTTGTAGTGTTGGGAGGGACCCCAGGGGTCATCTAGTCCAACCCCCTGCAATGCAGAAATCTCAGCTAAAGCATCCATGACTGCTGGCCAGCCGACCTCTGCTTAAAAACCTCCAAGAAAAAAAGAGTCCATCACCTTCCGAGGGAGACCGTTCTACTGTCAAACAGCTCTAAATGCTTCCTGATGTTTAGTCGGAATCTCCTTTCTTGTGACTTGAAGGCATGGGTTCAAGTCCTGCCCTCCAGGGCAGGAGAAAACAAGCTTGCTCCATCTTCCATGTGACAGCCCTTGGGATATTTGAAGATGGCTATCATATGGGATGCGGGTGGCGTAGTGGTCTAAACCACTGAGCCTAGGGCTTGCCGATCTGAAGGTCGGCGGTTCGAATCCCCGCGACGGGGTGAGCTCCCGTTGCTCGGTCCCTGCTCCTGCCAACCTAGCAGTTCGAAAGCACGTCAAAGTTCAAGTAGATAAATAGGTACCGCTCTGGCGGGAAGGTAAATGGCGTTTCCGTGCGCTGCTCTGGTTCGCCAGAAGTGGCTTAGTCCTGCTGGCCACATGACCCGGAAACTGTCTGTGGACAAACGCCAGCTCCCTCGGCCTATAGAGCGAGATGAGTGTGCAACCCCAGAATCGTTCATGACTGCAACTAATGGTCAGGGGTCCCTTTACCTATACTTATCATATCTCCTCTAGGACTGGGTGATATAATCATCCAAAATCGGTTTGAGGTCCATAGCATGATATTGGTTCCGTGAATTTGGACTGGCAAATATATTGCGAATCGTGGTGTGCGTTTGTGTATGCAGTGCAAAAATCACAATGCGGGAAAAGCTGTCGTGCCAGCCCATGCCTCCTCTACATATAGCTCCATCCTTATGTCAGGCATTGTGATATATCCGTAGATCCCGATGTTTAGCTGGTGATACGTCACATGTTGAAAACCAGATAATCCCCCAGCCCTAATCTCCTGTTAGTCTCCTCTTTTCAAGCCCTCTTGGTTTCCCCAGCATTAAAAACAGGCTGGCAGGGTCTGCAAAAGGTGGGGGGGGGGTGGACATGACATGTCTACCTTGAGAACATCCAGAGATTTCTGCTGCATCAGGCCAAAGGTCAACCAGCGCAATTTCTGCAAAAACGCACCAGCCACTCCTTTGGTGAGTCTCTCTGGACTTGACTTTGTTGTTGGAAATGTGGTATTCAAAGCAACAGGCCTCTCCTGACTTGCATGCCAGGTTTGCCGGTTTGGTAGCCCTGCTAGCATCCAGTTTGGCCTTAAATAATAGTCGTCTTCATCTTCGGCAATCCCTTGTTGCCGAGTAAAATTGTCTTCCATAAACAAGGTTGTAACAGTTAGTCTGTAAGTGACTGCGAAGGCCAGTTCTGGAGCCACACGTCGTTCCACAGTGGGGACATAGGTTTCCAGGCAGGAGTTGATCATGGTAAGGGTTTGCCAAGCGTGCCTTCCTCTCAGCACGTTTCTCCCTTGCGTCCTGAGTTCGAGTGTCTTCAAAGCCCATGACACCTTTGGTAAAGGCTGCTCTCCAACGCTTTCCATTTTTAAGTTCGGAATAGGGTAGTTGCTTTGGAAGACGATCATCAGGCATCTGCACTACATGACCAGTCCAACGAAGTTGATGTTGAAGGATCACTGCTTCAACACTGGTGATCTTTGCTTCTTCCAATACACTGATATTAGTTCGCCTATCTTCCCAAGTGATGTGTAAAAAATTTCGGAGACACCGTTGATGAACTTTTTCGAGAAGTTGGAGATGGCGTTTCTAAGCGGTCCATGTTTCACAAGCATACAGTAAGGTTGGTGTAGCCCTGGTGGCATACAGTTTGGCCTTAAATAATAGTAATTAGGAGGAGGAGAATAAAATCTCCCTCTACTAAAATGCTTTCTGCCTGCGTGTATTAAGGTCAGGCAGCATTTATGGCTTTTTTCTTTCTTTCTTTTTAAAAGGCTCATCTGCCCAGTATGAAACATAATAACTCTTGGATTCCAAATCCAGCAAAGATGTTTTCCAAATCCTGGGGACATTCTGTTCTGTTTAATTGTTTTATCCCCCCCCCCCCCCCAGATTACGCAAGAACCAGAATGGCCACATGCTTTCCGATGCTCGATACAACGAGAGAGACCTATGTTGGGGCAGGCTGAGATTACACAGGAACAGCCTTATACCCAGTTGGATTCAGTATAGCCTGCTCGGACTGGCAGCAGCTGTCCTGGGTTTCAGGCAGGGGGTCTATTCCCAGCCCTACCCGGAGATGCTGTTGGAGATTGAATGTGGGGCATCTTTTGCATCTGGAACCTTTAGCTGCAGTTCCTGCCTTGCAGGGGTTGGACTAGATGACCCTTGTTTTTCTACTGAAATGAGGCTGCATTTTAATGCTGTATTTTCATCTTGTTTTTAAGTTGTATTTTAATCAATTGTTTTTATACCTGGTGTTAGCCGCCCTGAGCCTGATCTTGGCTGGGGAGGGCGGGGTATAAATAAAAATAATAATTATTATTATTATTATTATTATTATTATTATTCCAGCCCTGCAGTTCTGTGATTCTAGTTGCTCTGCCAATGAGATACAGCCCTTTCCTCAGGCTCCAACATGCTTCTGCTTTGCCGAAAAACTTGCCTTTTTAGATGGGGGGGGGGAATAACTTTTATCTCTGCTATTTCATCATCATAGAATTGTAGAGTTTGAAGGGACCCGAGGGTCATCTAGTCTAACCCCCTACAATACAGGACTCTCCAGTAGTAATTTTAAAATGATAATAATATTTATTATTATTATTTATATGTAGCCCATCTGACTGGGTTTCCCCAGACACTCTGTGGATGGCTCCCGGCAAAATATAAAAAGAGGATAAAACGTCAAGCGTTTAAAAACTTCCCTATGCAGGGCTGCCTTCAGATATCTTCTAAAAGTCATATCGTATATTTCCTCGACATTTGAAGTGAGGGCATTCCAAAAGGAGGGCGCCACCACCAAGAAGGCCCTCTGCCTAGCTCCCTGTAACCTCCCTTCCACAGGACGGGCGCCACTACTGAGAAGGCCCTGTGTGTGGTTCCCTGTAACTTCGCTTCTCGCAGGGAGGGAACCGCCAGAAGGCCCTCGGAGCTGGATCTCAATGTCCAGGCAGAACGATGGAGGTGGAGATTCTCTACTAGGTCAACTGGGCCGAGTTCTGTTTAGGGCTTTTGACTCCTCCATTTTTTTCCTTCCTCCACCCCCATTGCTTTGCCCAGACACTGAGGTCCAGTGCCGAGGACCTTCTGGCGGTTCCCTCATTGTGAGAAGCCAAGTGACAGGGAACCAGGCAGAGGGCCTTCTCGGTGGTGGCACCCGCCCTGTGGAACGCCCTCCCACCAGATGTCAAAGAGAAAAACAACTACAGTCATACCTCAGGTTGAATGTGCTTCGAGGTGAGCACATTCGAGTTGCGCTCTGCAGCGACCCGGAAGTAACGGAGCATGTTATTTCCAGGTTTCGCCGCTTGCTCATGTGCAGACATGCCGAAACGTGACACGCGCAGACGTTTGCTTCTAGATGCGAACGGGGCTCCGGAACGGATCCCGTTCGCATCTAGAGGTACCACTGTACCAGAGTTCTAGAAGACATCTGAAGGCAGCCCTGTTTAGGGAAGATTTTAATGTTTAATAGACTATTGTATTTTAAAATTCGGTTGGAAGCTGCCCAGAGTGGCTGGGGAAATTATTATTATTATTATTATTATTATTATTATTATTATTATTATTGCCCCCCTTTCCCCCCCATCTCGTTCCTGTAATTTTAAGCTTGCAAGGCAGGGCCCTCTATAATTTGTCGCTGTAATGAACCGAGCAGATTGAAGTGAAATGAAACGAAAAAGCACTTTTTGGAAAACGATGTCACAACCAGCGCCCTGAGAGTCATCTCCTGAGCCCCGTTCCTTTTGACGTGGGTCTTACAACCTGGCACCGTCTCCGCTTGAGACGCCAGGATGCTGCCTTTGATCACGCCCCGCAGGGAGCCGCTGGCCACGCAATCCGTCTGGAGTTTCCGCGCTGTGTGCCAAATTCTGCCACAAGCGTCAAACTCGACCCGGTTTGCCCGGTGTCGGCGGCGAAACCTGGCGCTCCGGGTGCAGGCCAGCCGGACCATTCTGGCAACAGGCCAGAATCAGAGGGGCGAAAAAATCTGGGTGAGGAAGGCCCACCTGTGATCGAAACGGTTGCAAGGGTTTTTGCCGCCTTGGCTAACCCTGTTGGGTTTGGGCGCTGGGTTCCGCTGGGCAAGATCCGTGTTCAGTGCCATGCTACACAGAGACAAAGCTTACTGGGCGGCCTACATAAAGTGGGGGTATTTTGCAGGCCACCTCACAAGTAAGACCACTTTTGCAGCATTTAAAGCGCTGTGATACCATGGCTCTCTCCCAGTGGATTCTAGGAACTGTAGTTTGCCAGGGGTCCGGAGAGTTTTTAAAGGTAAAGGGACCCCTGACCATTACGTCCAGTCGTGTCCGACTCTGAGGTTGCGGCGCTCATCTCGCTTTATTGGCCAAGGGAGCCGGCGTACAGCTTCCGGGTCATGTGGCCAGCATGACTAAGCCGCTTCTGGCAAACCAGAGCAGCGCACAGAAATGCCATTTACCTTCCCGCCAGAGTGGTACCTATTTATCTACTTGCACTTTGAAGTGCTTTCAAACTGCTAGGCTGGCAGGAGCAGGGACCGAGCAACGGGAGCTCACCCCATCGTGGGGATTCGAACCGCCGACCTTCTGATCGGCAAGTCCTAGGCTCTGTGGTTTAACCCACAGCGCCACCTGCGTCCCTTCCTGAGAGTTTTTAGGAGACCCCTATTCCCCATCAGAACTACAATCCCCAGAGTTCCATGGGGAAAGCGATAGATTGCTAAGCCGCTCTGGCGGTGGGATAGGGGACTTCATAACAACTCTCAGAAAGGGAGCCTTTGGTGTCATGGGCCCAGTCCTGTGGAACTCTCTGCCACTGGAGATTTCAGCAGGTGTCAACTTTTAAACACCTGCTGAAAACTTCTGTTCCCCCAGGTGTATGCAGGAATTGGTTAATTGATGCCTATTTTAGCCTTTGTGTGACTTTTACTATAAAGTTTCATATTTGAAATTTGAATATTATTGTTTCTACAAATGAAATATTTTTGCTGTAGACCAGGTTGATTTTTATTTTATTTTTTTATTAAATTTTCCAACATACATTTATAGTATCCAACCTAATTTTATCACATATTTTCTCTTATAGACTTCCTTCAACCTCTCTGACAATCATCCATTATTCAAATTTTTTAATACTCATTTCCTAATTTTATATTGCATTTTATGAACCTTCACACACTTAGTTTTCATCAATACAACAGTCCTCTATCATTTACAGAACTTCTTGAAATCCCACTAGCGTTATTTGCTCATCACATACACATTTCAGATAGTCTGAAAATTTTCCCCAGTCTTCAATGAACTTTTGATCTCGTATATATCTGATCTTTCCTGTTAGTTTGTCCAGTTCAGCATACTCCATCAGTTTCATTCTCCATTCTTCGAGCGTCGGCAGTTGTTCCTGTTTCCATTTTGGGGCCGATAATACTCTCGCTGCTGTTACTGCATATTGGAAAAGTTTACAGTCCATTCTATTTATTTCATTTCCTACTATTCCTAGAAGAAAAGCCTCTGGTTTCTTAACAGATGTATATTTCAACATCTTTTTCATCTCATTATATATCATTTCCCAGAAGCCCTTCACCTTAGACCAGGTTGATTTTTAAAATTGAAATGCTGGTCTGTAAATATTTTTACGAATGAATAGTGGACAGATTTGGGCCCTGGTCTCCCATGTCCTAGGCCGACACTCTAACCACTGCGCAACGCTACCTCTCCCCCCACTACACCCCGAGAATCCTGGTGAGAAAATATTGTTTAAAAAGGTGTAGTCATAGGTATATCAGTGTATTAAAATCTGAATTGTCAAATTGTGTTATTATTGTTATTATGGTTTTTGTTGTGTGTATCTTTCGCGGTTGATGTTTGTATCGAAAAAATGATTAAATAAATTAAAAATAATAATAATAAATCATTGGAATTATAGTTTGCCCCCTCACAGAGTCGCAATTCTCAGCACCCTTCGCAAGCTACAGTTCCCAAGATTCCTAGAGGCGGTGCTTTAAATGGGTGCACACCTTTAGCTTTGCTACTATAGCGTGTGGCTTGACTCAGTGAGTTCCCTCCCAAACAGCATAATGGCATCGTCATTATTCCCAGATTATTCTCTGTCTCACCGAAGGGAGAGCATTGTGTCTCAGAAGGATAGGCTTGCAGAGCAGAAGCTGCGAATATTGCCATCTTCTGGAGTGCGGGGAAGTTGCAAACCTGAGGGGGACATTTGTAGAACATTTTGCGGGTGGCGGCATCTTGAATACAAATACTAATAATAATTTTTTATTATTTGTGCCCTGCCCATCTGACTGGGTTGGCCCGCCATACCTTAATTCGCAACAGGACCGAGAAAGGAATAATTAATTCCAGGAGAATTAATTCCAGGAGAAAAGAAACTCGGTTCAGGGCAACCCTGAGACCTCCTTGGCCACCGCGAGGGGGCCCCTGCTGCAGAAAGTGCAATTCTATACACACCTACAGGATCGCCTCTCCTGGTCTGCCCCGTGGAGGACCTTAAGGTCCACAAATGACAACACTTTGGAGGTCCCAAGTCGCAAGGTGGTTAGATTGGTCTCAACTAGGGCCAGGGCCTTTTCAGCACTGGCCCCGACTTGGTGGAACGCTCTGTCGCAAGAGACCAGGGCCCTGCGGGACTTGACATCTTTCCGCAGGGCCTGCAAGACAGAGCTGTTCCGCCTGGCCTTTGGTTTGGACTCAGTCTGACCCTTATGTTTCCCTCCCCTTATGGTCTTGATCTATGGGCTACTATTAAAATGAGGCTGCATTTTAAATTGTATTTTTAACCTGTATTTTAAAGTGATCCCCCCCCCCCTTATTATGTTTTTACTGTAATTTTACTGGTGTTAGCCGCCCTGAGCCTGGCTCTGGCTGGGGAGGGAGGGGTATAAATAAAATTTATTACTATTATTATTATTATTATTATTATTATTATTATTATTATTTATCTACTCAGAAGTATGCCTCGTTTAGGACATTTCCCCTAGGGTAGTGGTTCCAAACGTTTTTTGGGCCACCTCCCCCTTGGTTCCATAAACCCACACACAGTGCCTCCTGCCCTGTCAATAGCATCATCCATCTGTTTGCACAGCCCACTAAGATAACAACACAACAAAATTCAGAACATAGAATCGTAGAGTTGTAGAGTAAGGGACCCGTAGGTCATCTAGTCCAACCCCTGGCAACGCAGAAGTCGTACTCCCAATGTGGGGCTTCGAACATTCGAAGCCCATGTTCAAAATTAGCCAGGCGCATTCTGCCCCTGGCTTTTGACCACTTGCGACCAAGGGAGGATGCCTGGGGGCCAGGATGGTGCCTGACAGCTCCACATCTGGGGGTTATTGGATCAGGACTGTTCTCACACACGTAATACCTCACGCTGTGGAATTCTTTCCGTTGTATTTTTATCTGCACAATCGGAATGGATTTCCGGAACCCAAAAGGGATTTTGTTATCTCAGGAGGACATGGCGAAGCAAACCAGAGCAAAAGTCCGGCTTGATGTTGCCGTTTTCTGCAGAGGACGTATCCGTCTGTTAAACCGGGCAAGCTGCCTTTCCAGGAGCTGATCTTAGTAATGTTCCCTGTGCCCCCCGACCCGTTCCAGCCAGCGGAAGACAGAGCAGCTTGAAGCCCCAGAGGATGAGACGTGCCGTGCCGGGTATTCATGGCCAGGGAAGCTTTCCGTGCCAGAGAGAATCCCTTTTGGCCTGCACAGGCCTCCCTGCGACTTCCTCCCTCCAACGGCTCCCTAAGAGGAAATACACTGGCTGTGGAAGTGATGGAGTTGCCATAGAAACCGGCAGACATCAAATTAGGGGGTTAATTATGAAGCAGGAGGCCAGTGCTCTGAAGGAGGAGGAGGAGGAGCTCAGATTCAAATATCCCTCCACCCTTTCAGACAAAATAAGCTAATTGGCCTCCCTCTTATCTTTGCATCCCGGTGGCTGGTCCCCTTTGGGTAGGGCAGAAGGCCGGGAGATGAACAGTAGGGGGTGCCAGAGGATGTGACAGGAAGAATCAGCTACGTAAATCTCGCCTTGTCTCCATCCTCCTCCTCAACTATGATTTCTGCAAGGGCAAGACTGGGTTTAAGGGGGGGGGAGGAAGAAGCGAGTCGGCAGCATTATTCCCCTGGGTGGTTGGACTTACGAAGGCAGGCAGCTGCAGGATGGCTGAAGGCAGGTGGGCGTAGGTAGGGCAGTGCCCCGTATACTGCTGCCTTGTGGGATATCTTTGAGGGAAGAAACGTCTAAGGAGCAAATACTACCCAAATCTGGTGTGGAGTCCCTAAGACCTTGGATGGTGTCCTGAGAGATCTGCATTGGCTCCCAGTACATTTCCAAGCACAATTCAAAGTGTTGGTGCTGACCTTTAAAGCCCTAAACAGCCTCGGTCCAGTATACCTGAAGGAGCGTCTCCACCCCCATCATTCAGCCCGGACATGGAGGTCCAGCTCCGAGGGCCTTCTGGCGGTTCCCTCATTGAGAGAAGTGAGGTTACAGGGAACCAGGCAGAGGGCCTTCTCGGTGGTGGCGCCCGCCCTGTGGAACACCCTTCCTTCAGATGTGAAGGAAATAAGCAGCTATCCTATATTTAAAAGACATCTGAAGGCAGTCCTGTTTAGGGAAGTTTTTAGTATTTAATGCTGTATTGTTTTTAACACTCGATTGGGAGCCGCCCAGAGTGGCTGGGGAAAGTCAGCCAGATGGGCGGGGTATAAAGAAGAAGAAGAAGAAGAAGAAGAAGAAGAAGAAGAAGAAGAAGAAGAAGCCTCCTTCAGTAATTCCTGCAGCCAAGCACATGGCTCTGCTTTCCTTTGGGCTGAAAGAGGCCTCAGTGAGGCTGAAAGGGGACTTGTCGTTTGGGCAGGCCCGGACCTCCAGACTCACTGCCCAGGCTTGCGCCCCAGAGTGGTCACTTTGGCTTCATATGCAGCAAAATACAAGAACATAGGAGGCAGCAGTTGCAAGTTACCGGTCTCTGCAGCCACAGCTGCCGCTGCGATTCTCCAGCTGTTGCCCTTCACCCCCGGAGGTGCCCTCCATTGTCTCTAGAGACAGACCGATGCCAACAGCCCCTTGTGCCCTAATGGAACAACCACTACGGCACCCTGCAACGGGTTCTAGAAGGGCAGGCGATATTCTCACGCCAGTTATTTCCTGCTCTCTGCTATCCTGCCGTTCCAGAGAAGTAGGATCGGAAGCTACCCTGGATTGAGTCAGATCGTTTGCCCATCTAGCTCAATACACACAACACTGGCTGGCAGCAGCTCTCTGGGGACTGAGCTAGGATTCCCTCCCAGCCCGACCTGGAGATGCCCTTGGGGACCGAACCTGCGGTCTTCTGCATGCCAGGCAGGTGTCCTGCCACTGCCCTACAGCCCTTTCCCTGCCTGGACAGGTCCTCATCAGCAGTCTTGCAAGGCGGAAAGGGGCACAGCACGCAAACATGAGTGCTAGAAACCTTTCCCCCCCTGAACTCTACAGTTCAGATTCTCCAGAGCAGGGATAAGAAATCTACAGCCCTCTAGAGGTTTCTGGAGGTCAACAGCTGACTATTGGCAATGTTGAACAGGGGTGATCAGAGTTGGAGTCCCAATAACATCTAGAATGGCAGGGTGCACATGTCTACCTGTATGTGATGATCAGAAAGGACCTCTGCCTACTAACCATACCTTTTTGTTGTGTCCAACTCTTCGTGAGCCCATGGACCAGAGCATTCCAGGCACTCCTGTCTTCCACTGCCTCCCGCAGTTTAGTCAAACTCATGTTCGTAGCTTCAAGAACACTGTCCAACCATCTTGTCCTCTGTCATCCCCTTCTTCTTGTGCCCTCCATCTTTCCCAACATCAGGGTCTTTTCCAGGGAGTCTTCTCTTCTCATGAGGTGGCCAAAGTATTGGAGCCTCAGCTTCAGGATCTGTCCTTCCAGTGAGCACTCAGGGCTGATTTCCTTAAAAATGGATCGCTTTGATCTTCTTGCAGTCCATGGGACTCTCAAGAGTCTCCTCCAGCACCATAATTCAAAAGCATCCATTCTTCGGCGATCAGCCTTCTTTATGGTCCAGCTCTCACTTCTATACATCACTACTGGGAAAACCATAGCTTTAACTAGACAGACATGGACAAAAACCATACCTTATGAGCTTGTTAAAAAATGAGTTGGTGAATGTGGACGGGCTTTGATTGATCTAGGGCCAGCTAGACAATTCTTGGGCCAAGTCCATCCCCTTGGCCCTGGGTAATCTTAAATGGCGTATTGACATCTTTCTTTCCAATGTGAGGTCTGCCTGCCTGCACCTGCTAATTCCAGCCCTCTTAGGGGGAATTGCAAAGACCGCAATGCCTTTGGGACATTTTGCTAACTGCATGCAAAGTGCTCTTCAGCAAAGGCTCGCTAGAATGGCTGCCATCTTCTCCTTGAAGCCTGCAGAAGTTTTATAATATCAGACAGACACAGTGTCCTGCATTAATATTAACGCCGCTCTCCCATCCTCCAACTTTGAATCTAAATCCCTTTGGAAGCAATTAAAGGCTTTAGTTCAACAGCCCCTTTCATCCCAGAAATTAAAAATCCACGGCCAAATAGCTCCCGCCAACAAAAGGTGGAGATGAGCGGTTGCGCGAGCGCCGTGCATCACCGTAAAAACCGAGTTTTATCTTTCTCTAGACAAAACTGCACCGGCAGGATATTAGGTAGTGGCAGGGAAGCAAGGATTTGTAACCCTTCGATTTGCAAAGTCAAGTTCCCGGTTTAAAACCCTCCACTTTCAATCTCTCTGAAACCTCAGCCCCTAGAGGAATTTGCACTAGAATCCCAGGCTGTCGTCGGCTTCTAAGCAAATAAACTTCCGTCTTCACAAGAGCGCTTAATTACTGGGTGGCATTATGCAAAGAGGGGGCAATCGCCCCTGGAATTATAGAATTGCAGAATCGGAAGGGACCTGAGGGTCATCTAGTCCAACCCCCTGCAATGCAGGAATCTCTTGCCTGGCAAGGGACTCGAACCCACAACCCTGAGATTAAGAGTCTCATGCTCTACTGACTGAGCTATCCCAGGTCATCGCTTTGATGGCTTTTCAAAAGAATTAGACAAGTTCACAGCGGAGGATGCTTCTTCCGATGGCTCTCAGATGGGACCTCCATATTCAGGTCTAGTATGTTGTTAAAATACTAGGCGTTGATGGCAAAGCAACAGGGTGGTTAGTTTGCTGCTGTGTGGGTGGCACTGTGGGTTAAACCACAGAGCCTAGGGCTTGCCGATCAGAAGGTTGGTGGTTCGAATCCCTGCGACGGGGTGAGCTCCCGTTGCTCGATCCCTGCTCCTGCCAACCTAGCAGTTCGAAAGCACGCCAAAGTGCAAGTAGATAAATAGGTACCGCTCCAGTGGGAAGGTAAACCGCGTTTCCGTGCGCTGCTCTGGTTCTCCAGAAGTGGATTAGTCATGCTGGCCACATGACCCGGAAGCTGTACGCCGGCTCCCTCGGCCAATAAAGCGAGATGAGCATCGCAACCCCAGAGTCGTCCGCAACTGGACCTAATGGTCAGGGGCCCCTTTATCTTTACCTTTTATCTGACCTTCCCTGAGGCACCTGCTGCCTGGCATTTATACAGTACTTTCAGGAGTTCCAACGCACTTCGTGGGCATTTTCTGGTTGCAGAACTTAACAACAACCCTGTAAGGTAGGCCAGCAGTCTCAGTCTCATATTGCAAGGTAGGGGAGGCTGGTTCCGAAAGATACCGCTATGCCCCATCACCTGCTCACTACGAAGTGTATTTAAGGGCCACTGGGCAATAAATCTCGTTTGCGTTAATGGGACTGCCTTCGGAGTAAAAATGCGCCGTGTGGATTTTGGCCAGGGACCACAGTCATTGCATGCAATATAACAAAGGGGTCTGCACTCCACAGTGGATTAATCGGTTGGTTTCATTAAGTAAAACCTTTCGATTGATTAAATGCGTGCCACCGATTCCATGGAGGTTTGAAAGCAGAGGTGGGGTGGCCATTTGTCAGGGATGCTTTAGCTCAGATTCCTGCATTGCGGTCCCTTCCAACACGGGAATTCTAGGGTTCTGTGACTGTGATTAAAAAGGTAAAGGGACCCCTGACCCTTAGGTCCAGTCGCGGACGACTCTGGGGTTGCGGCTCTCGTCTCACTTTACTGGCCGAGGGAGCCGGCATACAGCTTCCGGGTCATGTGGCCAGCATGACTAAGCCGCTTCTGGCGAACCAGAGCAGCGCACGGAAACGCCGTTTACCTTCCTGCCGGAGCAGTACCTATTTATCTACTTGCACTTTGAGGTGCTTTCGAACTGCTAGGTGGGCAGGAGCAGGGACCGAGCAACGGGAGCTCACCCCGTTGCGGGGATTCGAACTTCCAACCTTCTGATCTGCCCTAGGCTCTGTGGTTTAGACCACAGCACCACCCCGACCCCAGAGTGACTATGATTTGTTGTCGTTTAGTCGTGTCCAACTCTTCGTGACCTCCTGGACCAGAGCATGACAGGCACTCCTGTCTTCCACTGCCTCCTGCAGTTTGGTCAAACTCATGCTGGTAGCTTCGAGAACACTGTCCAACCATCTCGTCCTCTGTCGTCCCCTTCTCCTTGTGCCCTCCATCTTTCCCAACATCAGGGTCTTTTCCAGGGAAGTCTTGGAGCCTCAGCTTCGGGATCTGTCCTTCCAGTGATCACTCCGGGCTGATTTCCTTCAGAATGGAGAGGTTTGATCTTCTTGCAGTCCATGGGACTCTCAAGAGTCTCCTCCAGCACCATAATTCAAAAGCATCCATTCTTCGGTGATAAGCCTTCTTTATGGTCCAGCTCTCACTTCCATACATCACTACTGGGAAAACCATAGCTTTAACTAGACGGACCTTTGTTGACTATGATTAGTGGTTTGTTATTTGAAAGGTTTCAGCAACTTCAGTTTAAAAGCATTGATCATTAAATCATAGCAAGGGGGATGACAAAAACACTAACGTTTTGAAATACAGCTAGAAGGGACCTTGGGTCATCTAGCCCAACCCAAGGAGAGCTGTTGATTCAGCAATTTGAATATTTATGACCTCCCACTTTCCTCTGGTATATCAAGATGGCGTGCAGCATAAAAGCAGCGAAGCCATAACTAAATGAGAAAGGAATGCCTCTGCACCTCACATCCCACTGCCCTAAAAACCTGTGAAATGGGCTCACACACGGTCTCCATTAAAAGTGGCAAGAGAGACCCTTTACCCAAATCAGAGAGGAAATGATGGACAACCTGGAGGAAGTGATGGACAGCCCTTCTCTGGGGGCTGTCTTTTGCCGCAGTAAATTAATAAAGAAAGGGGCTTATTCTGACGTTCCTTGCTTCTGAAATTCCTCGGTTGTGTTTTTTTTATTCAAGAAACTCCCCACCTGGGAACGAAGTAGGGAGTGGAACTGTTTACTCCTTAGACATAAATGAATAAAAGCAATATGTGTGAAGCAAAATGCAAAGCAAACAGCAATATTTACTGCAGGGAAGCAGCTCAGAATGGGAACTTGCACAGGAGGTGGTGGCCCTACTTTTCTCTGGCTCTCAGTCTAGACCTGATCCCGCTGTGGGATCACATTCACCCGGTGCTATACCAGCTGCACTGGCTGCTGGTGGAGTACAGGATCAGGTTTAAGGTGCTGGTTTTGACCTTTAAAGCCCTATAAGGCCTAGGACCCTCGTACCTACAGGACTGCCTCTTCTGGTATGTCCCACAGAGGACCTTACAGTCTGCAAATAACAACAAGGGCCTTTTCGGCTGTGGCCCCGGCCTGGTGGAACGCTCTCCCACAAGAGACTAGGGCCCTGCAGGATTTGACATTTTTCCGCAGGGACTGCAAGACGGAGCGGTTCTGCCTGGCCTTTGGGCAGGATGCAGTTTGACTTACTTTCCTTTGTATAAATCAGTAGAAACAGTTGGTCTTGGCAAGTATTTTTGTTGCTGTCGTTTAGTCGTGTCCGACTCTTTGTGACCCCCTGGACCAGAGCACGCCAGGCACTCCTGTCTTCCACTGCCTCCCGCACTTTGGTCCAACTCATGCTGGTAGCTTCGAGAACACTGTCCAACCATCTCGTCCTCTGTCGTCCCCTTCTCCTTGTGCCCTCCATCTTTCCCAACATCAGGGTCTTTTCCAGGGAGTCTTCTCTTCTCATGAGGTGGCCAAAGTCTTGGAGCCTCAGCTTCAGGATCTGTCCTTCCAGTGAGCAATTCCTCCCTGATAAGTGCCACCTGCCCAGATTTTAATTTGTTTGAAGATGTATTTTAATTAATTGATGTCTGTTTTTATGTATATTGTGTTGTTTTTAGCCGCTCTGAGCCCGGCCTTGGCCAGGGAGGGCAGGATACAAATATTATTAGTAGTAATAGTATTATGTCCTCCCCTCTCCTCCCAAGTAGCCGCAGCTGGATGTACATTGGGGTGGCTGTTCTGATGTTCCTGCCTGTCTCATCTCCTCTTCCCCTGCGGAAGGTGAAAAGGGGATCTGAGAGCTGACCAGGAACATTCGGTCCTGAGACGGATTCCCTGTCCCAGTGGCTCATCGGTAGATCCCTAGCAGGGCGAAGCTTTGCTGTGGAGGACCTGTCTCCCTTTGTTCCTCATCGGAGAAGACCTCGAACAGGACAGGACAGGACTGAACCCTCATAGTCAATGTCATCGAAGTTGCTTCCCAACTGATAGCTTGGTCTGTAGTCAATGAGACTCTTAATCTCGGGGTCAAGGGTTCAAGCCCCACAAGTGATTCCTGCGTTGCAGGCAGTGTTAGAAATTAGCCAGGCACGTTTCACAACTGGTGTAGGTCCAATTGTGACCACGTCGAGACCTCTGGATGCCAGGATGGCGAGTGGGGAAAGCAAAATATCCCTTCAAGAAGGATCCGAAATATTTTCCTTGAAGTTTGAATTGGTATTATTCTGGATTGTTTTGATGCTTTGATGTAAACCGCTTTGAGAGTTGTTCTTTAAATATAAAGTGGTGTAGAAATAATAATAATAATAATACAGTGGTACCTCTGGTTGTGAACGGGATCCGTTCTGGAGGCCCGATCACAACATGAAAAGAGCGCAACCTGAAGCGCAGTATCTGCGCAGGTGCGTGGTGCGATTTGGCACTTGTGTGCATGCGCAAAGCGCGATTTAGCGCTTCTGCGCATGCGCGAGCGGCAAAACCCGGAAGTAACCCTTTCCAGTACTTCCGGGTCACTGTGGGACGTATCCTGAAAGAACCTAACATGAAGCAAACGTAACATGAGGTATGACTGTAATAATAATAGTAATGGTAATAATAAATCATCCATCGGGGGGAATGGCACCATTTGGCCATTAGATTATGTATCTGAATTTTCGGTCCCTTCCAACTCTACGATTTTTTATTCTATTATACCCGGCAGATTTGCACATCCTGTGGTCCTTGTGCCTAGCACTGAGGCGAAAGCCAAGAGATATAATAAAAAAGCAAACCCTGATGCCCATTTCAAAGCCACGAGACCTCGGGATTTCGCTAAATTCCCCTTTTCTGCTGCGATTTTTCAGAAGGCGTGAGATTTCTCGAATCAGAACGAGTTCAAAAAGCCGGCGTTAGAGCAAACACTGTGCGTGCGCACATGCGTGCAAGTAGTTTTCAGATGATGCTCAGCCTCCTTCTCTCTCTCTCTCTCTCTCTCTCTTTTGGCCAATCCTTTTCTCTCCCACTCTGACGGTGATTGCTTCTGCCTGCTGGATGCTTCATAATAACAGCAGCAAGCAGCCGCGTTGCAAAGAGGCAGTTACACCTGCTAGAGAATAAGAGAGCGTGATTATATATGTAGAAAGGGGAGCAGAGAGGACCGTACGGAGGAGGAGGAGGAGGAGGAGAATCAAAGGCAGCGGCGCAGAAGGAGAGAACGGACGGGTGATCTATTCACATCCCTTTTGCAAAGCCATCTCCCCCCTTCCTTTTTTCCCTTTTCTTTTTTGTGGGTGGCACCTGGTTTTATTTCATTCCCCCGTTAAGAGAATTGTGCCGTTGTCGGACGGACAAACCCACCCCCCGGGAACCGCATGCTGCAGATGGTGAGGACCCTCGCCCAGTTCACAATCGCATTGGAAGACATGCGAGAACTCGGGGACGCTGCGGCTGGAGATGCGACGCTGAGCGCCCCTCCCTCCGCCGGGGGGGCCGCCGAAGAGGGGCTGGAGAAGGCCAGGTGCAGCCCCACCAGGAATGGCACCGCCGAGGTGATGTGTGTGCGCACGGGGGGAGGGCTGGGGAAGGGAAAAGGAAGGCGTGGAAGGGATGATGGCATGACACCCACACACCCCAGAGCCTTTTTTGGGGGGGGGGGTGGCAAATTGCGTCGTCGGCAAAGCAGCGTTATGGGGCACCGCCAGGAGAATCTCTAGCCCAGGGTGGCGGCTGCATGCGTTGGGTTGGATGCAGCGAACGAGAGAATTGGAGGAAGTTCCCCGGGAGGGTTTGCCGAAATGTCCCAGAGATGGCTGGCGCCGTTGTTGTCGTGCCATGGAAGTGTGTGGGGGGTGTTTCATCACACACACAGAGAGAGAGAGCGCGCAATAACAACAGAGGCACGATCAGGGACGGGTGGGTTTTGAGGGTACAGCAAGGGGGAGATGGCTTGGGGCAGGCGACGATGGCAGGAGCATCCTTGCCAGAAGAGGGCTCTCGATGATGCAGTGCCATTTCTTTCGGGTTTTAGTGTGCCACATGGCCTGCCAAGGAGGTGGGGAAGCACCTGGTGCTGCCTCCAACAGCTGCCCACCTGTTGGGCTCTCCCCAGATACAGCGGGTGATTGTCCAGTACACGGAAGCACCTTGCTTCGAGATAGGAAGATCCACGTGGAGGGATCTGTGCTGGTGGGAATGATGTCCCCACACCTGTTTTGTTTTGCTCCAGAGATGAGGTTGCCCTGGCAAACATGAAATCTGTTTTTTTAAAAAAATCCAAGCTAAGCCACCCTTAACTGGTATGGGCCTTGCTGCCTTTGCAACGCAGGTTAAAGGTCAAGGGACCCCTGACCATTAGGTCCAGTTGTGGCCGACTCTGGGGTTGCAGCGCTCATCTCGCTTTATTGGCCGAGGGAGCCGGCGTACAGCTTCCGGGTCATGTGGCCAGCATGACTAACGGCTTCTGGCGAACCGGAGCAGCGCACGGAAACGCCGTTTACCTTCCCGCCAGAGCGGTACCTATTTATCTACTTGCACTTTGACATGCTTTTGAACTGCTAGGTTGGCAGGAGCAGGGACCGAGCAACGGGAGCTCACCCCGTGGCAGGGATTCGAACCGCCGACCTTCTGATCGGCAGGTCCTAGGCTCTGTGGTTTAACCCACAGGCAATGCAGGTTAGGGTGATCTCAAATCCTTTCTGTAGACTTGCGCTGAGATGGGGGGGGCGGCCAGGGATGTGGGGAGCTTTTATTTTTCCATGCTATCTTGACGAAAGGCATACCCAGTTCGGCTCTTTGGCTGTTTCGGCGCTGCTTTGCTCAAGAAAGCAGCCTTCAGTCAAGACGCGTGCAATATTTTCGTTCGTTTTGATGCTGAAATGTGGGGCAGGGTTGGAATAAGCACCGGGGGCTGAAATAGGGGGCTGGTTGGGGACGAGAAATTCAGCACATGACGTTTGCGAAACTTTCAAACGTTCTGGAATTTTTCATTATAGCTTCCATCACACTTCAACCAGGCCTTAGCATTTGGGGTTGGGGGGGGGGAGCAGAGGTTATAGGGTTGTTTTGTTCTTGCTTCTATTATTATGTATCTCAGGTTTTTATTTGGTACTTTTGTGCTGTGAACAGCCCTGAAGTCTTTGGGCGAAGGATAGTAACCAGGGCCTTCTTGGTAGTGGCACCCACCCAGTGGAACACCCTCCCACCAGATGTCAAAGAGAAAAACAACTACCAGAGTTTTAGAAGACATCTGAAGGCAGCCCTGTTCAGGGAAGCTTTTAATGTTTAATAGACTATTGTATTTTAGTGTTTCGTTGGAAGCTGTCCAGAGTGTCTGGGGAAACCAAGAGAGATGGGCAGGGTATAAATAATAAATTATTATAATATTCAATAAATGAAATCCTGCCTAAGGTGACCACGCCAGCCTTCACTTGGTGCCCTTTAGACTACAACTCCCATCAGCGTTGGTGGAGGCTGGCTTGCCCCAAAGAGCAAACTGAAGGATAAACAAGCCTGTGGGGTTCTCGTTTCCAGGCTCTTGAACGTGTTATTCTGGCACTTAAGAGTTTGAACTGAATGATGCCCTGAAGGGCATCTTCATCTGCCCCGGCGCCGTCTCCCCAGGCTGACTCATTGCCTGGTTTTTTGCCAGGGATTCCACAAACGGCAGGCATCGAATTGGATTGATTTCATCTTTATCATAGAAGGCTTCTCCGCGACCGCACAAACAGGGCGCTTGGATTAGCCTCACCAGGAACGGTGGAGTTGAGTTGCAAAGAGATGCCCACAGCTCAGACCCCAGGGCAGTCTTTTGGCATGAAAAAGTTGTTAATTATTATTATTATTATTATTATTATTATTATTATTATTATTATTTGTTCCCCAGCCACTCTGGGCGGCTTCCATCGAAGATTAAAAATACATTAAAATGTCACACATTAAAAACTTCCCAGAACAGGGCTGCCTTCAGATGTCTTCTAAATGTCAGGTAGTTGTTGTTCTTTTTGACATCTGATGGGAGGGTGTTCCACAGGGTGGGAGCCACTACTGAGAAGGCCCTCTGCCTGGCTCCCTGTAGCTTTGCTTCTCACAATGAGGGAACCGCCAGAAGGCCCTCGGAGCTGGACCTCAGTGTCCGGGCTTAACGATGGAGGTGGAGACACTCCTTCAGATTTACTGGGACAAGGCCATTTACGGGTTCAAAGGTCAGCACCAACACTTTGAATTGTGCTCAGAAACGTACTGGGAGCCAATGCAGGTCTTTCAAGACCGGTGTTATGTGGTCCTGGCGGCCAGTCCCAGTCACCAGTCTAGCTGCCGCATTCTGGATTAGTAGTAGTTTCTGGGTCACCTTCAAAGGTAGCCCCACGTAGAGCGCATTGCAGTAGTCCAAGCGAGAGATAACCAGAGCATGCACCACTCTGGCAAGACAGTCTGTGGGCAGGGAGGGTCTCATCCTGCATACCAGATGGAGCTGGTAGACAGCTGCCCTGGATACAGAATTGACCTGCGCCTCCATGGACAGCTGTGAGTCCAGAATGACTCCCAGACTGCGCACCTGGTCCTTCAGGGGCACAGTTACCCCATTCAGGACCAGAGAGTCCTCCACACCAGCCCACCCCCTGTTTCCCCAAAACAGTACTTCTGTCTTGTCAGGATTCAACCTCAATACCAACCTGTGGTCTGTTTGGAACGTTATGGAATCACCAAATTGTAGAGTTGGAAGGGACCCCGAGGGAATCTCAATGAAACCATCCATGACAGATGGCTACCCAACCTCTGCTTAAAAGCCTCCAAGGAAGAAATGTGAATTTTTGTTACTAGCTCTATATTGTTGATAGCGGCTAGCAGTATCTCTCTGGGGTTTTAGATGGGGGGCATTCCTGGCCCTACCTAGTGATTCCAGAGATTGAATATGCAAGCTTCTGCACGCCTGGTCCTTCTTTTGAAACACCAGGGAATTAATGCGGAGACCGTGGTTGGAATGTTTTATGGAACCATGGTTTTGGAAACTGCAAACCATGGTTATATGTGACCCCTGTCCAGCAGCTGAACTGGGCTTTGTTTCCTGCCAGCAAACCACAATCCGTTAGCTTATGAGCCTGGGCTTCTTCCCGGTATTTCGGGGTTCACTTAGCCTTGTCCCCACCCCCTTAGGGTCTCCGCTGCCGAACGCGTTCTCTCCCCCAGGTTGGGAGAGCGAGAAACACGCGTCCGTTTGCTCATAGCGACGAAAAGGAAGTCCACAAACTTTGGAGATTACCGTATTTTTCGCTCCATAAGACGCACCAGACCATAAGACACACCTAGTTTTTGGAGGAGGAAAACAAGAGAAAAAATATTCTGAATCCCAGAAGCCAGAACAGCAAGAGGGATCTGGCTTCTGGGATAGCCTTCTTGCTGTTCTGGCTTCTGGGATAGCCGCGTGAAGCCTCTCCCGGGCAGCTGGAGGAAGTCTCCCCCAAGAGCCGCACTCCCTTTAAAGAGCGCACAGAGCGCGTGCGGCTCTTGGGGGCTTTTCCCCAAGGAGGGAGAAGGGCAGCTGTGCTGGTCCCGAGGGTTAACCGTGTGGCGAGGTCCGAGTCCAGTCCGAGGTCGAGGGTGCGGTATGGAGGCTGTCCGTCAAAGCTGAAGCTGGGTCCAAGGCAGGGAGTCGGGTGAGGCCAGGAACTCTGGCAGAAGAGCAGGACAGGTTGCCAGCAGGAACAGGCTACCAACAATGTTGCTCCCGCAACCTGGGACTGCGGCTGGCTGGCTTTTATCTGCCCTGAGGCATAGGGCGACCCCGGTCCTCAGGTGATTCGCCTCTCCTGGCCTGGAGACGAGCACTCCTCCTGCGGGAACTTAGTTCCCTCTGCCTCTCTGCCCTGAGCCTCTGCAGCTCAGGAGAGGCTGGAGGGTTACCGGACCCAGAGGCAACCTCAGCTTCCCCTGACGGGGCTGAGAGTGGAGCACCTGCAGGCAATGGGTCCTCCATCACCTCAGGAGCCAGAGCAGGCTCAGCTGGTGCCTGCCCCTGAGGATCCAGCACAGGTGAGGACCCTTCAGGCTCAAGCCCCAGCCCCGGCTCAGCTGGTTCTGGAGGGGGGACTCCTGTGCAGGCTGGGATTCCTCAGGTTCAGCCTCCGAGTCCGAATCCCAGGCCATCACAGCAGCCCTTCTCCCTCCTCGGGGAAAAGCCCCCAAGAGCCGCACACACGCTCCACGCGGCTCTTTAAAGGGAGCGCTGAGCAGAGCCTCCCACCTGCATTCGCTCCATAAGACGCACACACATTCCCCCTTACTTTTTAGGAGGGGGAAAGTGCGTCTTATAGAGCGGAAAATACGGTAAGTGTTTCACACTCTACTGACTGAGCTATCTAGGAGTTGCATTTCTGGATAAGTAAACCCCCTGCTGGGGTATCTGTTCGGCACGCAAGGAACCTCCTTATTTGGCTGAAGGATTGGCTTAATTGTGTCCATCGGATCATGCATAATGGGATGGATGTTGCTTAGGGCAACTGCCTCTTCAGAGACGCTCTTCCGCCAGAGCTGGAGGCAGCGGTGCTTCTGAGTACCAATTCCTGGAAACCTCAGGAGGGGGCGAGAGTTGGTCTTGCGTTCGAATCCTGCTCGCCGGTTTCCCAAAAGAGGCATCTGGTCGGCCGCGGTGAGAACATGGCCTCATCCAGACGGCTCATCCTGTGCACTCATAAATGTTGCCTTTCTCGTGGATGATGTGTTTTCCGCGGCTACAGTGTGAGATCCTTCCCACCTCCCTCGGCTCACGATTAGATCTTGTTGTTCTTCCCATCCGCCCAGGCTAAAAAAGCTGCTGTTTTACTGTGGATTACTGGTACAGATAAAGGGTTGTGTGAAATCAGATTCCCGGTCTGTGTGTATGTGAGAGAGACAGAGAGAAATCAAACAGTGTAGCTCCATAGTCTTCTGTTTTGCTGGTGGTTTTATTCCAGATTAAGAATTCAATCCTAAACATTCATATGACCTTGGAAGCAAAGCCCTATTAAAATAATTGAAGTGATGCAGTCTCTGTGGTTTCGCCCTCCGCCGAGTTTGCGATTCCTCTCCCCCGCTTCCCAGCTTTTGTTTCCCATCTGGTGGAGAGTTTCTGAAGAACTCCAAATCCTTGGGAGCAATTCGTGTGACGTTCCGTTTAATTGTTTCTTTCATTCCGCTTAAGAGTCGCTTCCCATAAGCATAAGAACATCAACGTTAAAAACAATTCCCTATGTGAAAACAATTTCAAATCCAGGTACCAAGGCAGGCTGGGATAAAGATCTGTATTTAGAAGGCTTGTTGAGAAGCAAAGGTCTTTGATAGCAGATAGATTCTGCGCCTGTCGAACACGTATAACAATAATATAATAATCATAATTTATTACAGTGGTACCTCGGGTTACATACACTTCAGGTAACAGATTCCGCTAACCCAGAAATAGTGCTTCAGGTTAAGAACTTTGCTTCAGGATAAGAACAGAAATCGTGCTCCGGCGGTGCGGCAGCAGCAGGAGGCCCCATTAGCTAAAGTGGTGCTTAAGGTTAAGAACAGTTTCAGGTTAAGAATGGACCTCCGGAGAGAATTAAGTTCTTAACCCGAGGTACCACTGTATTTATACCCCGCCCATCTGGCTGGGTTTCCCCAGCCACTCTGGGCAGCTTCCAACCGAATATTAAAAACACAATACAGCATTAAATATTAAAAACTTCCCTAAAGAGAGCTGCCTTCAGATGTCTTTTAAAAATAAGATGGTTGCTTATTTCCTTGACATCTGATGGGAGGGCATTCCACAGAACAGGTGCCACTACCAAGAAGGCCCTCTGCCTGGTTCCCTGTAACCTCACTTCTCACAGGGAGGGAACCGCCAGAAGGCCCTCGGAGCTGGACCTCAGTGTCCGGGCTGAACGATGGGGGTGGAGACGCTCCTTCAGGTCTACTGGGCCAAGGCCGTTTAGGGCTTTCAAGGTCAGCACCAACACTTTGAATTGTGCTCAGAAACATACTGAGAGCCAATGAGGATCTCTCAGGACCGGTGTTATGTGGTCCCGGCGGCCGCTCCCAGTCACCAGTCTAGCTGCCGCATTCTGGATTAATTGTAGTTTCCGGGTCACCTTCAAAGGTAGCCCCACACAGAGCGCATTGCAGTAGTTCAAGCGGGAGATAACCAGAGCGTGCACCACTCTGGCGAGATGGTCTGTGGGCAGGGAGGGTCTCAGGCGGGAGTTCCACTGTGCAGGTGCCACCACACTATAGACCTGAGTCCTGCATCATACAGAGAAGACCTCCTAATGAGATGGTCTCTGCACGAGATGCTCACCTGCAGTGCTGCCTAGTGATTGGTTGGGTGCTAATACAGTGGTACCTCGGGTTACATACGCTTCAGGTTACATACGCTTAAGGTTACAGACTCCGCTAACCCAGAAATAGTACCTCGGGTTAAGAACTTTGCTTCAGGAGGAGATCAGAAATCGTGCTCCAGCGGCGCAACGGCAGCAGGAGGCCCCCATTAGCTAAAGTGGTACCTCAGGTTAAGAACAGTTTCAGGTTAAGAGCGGACCTCCGGAACGAATTAAGTGCTTAACCCAAGGTACCACTGTAATGATAAACAGGGTGGTGTACAACATTTAAGAAATGCTTTACGGAGTATAGTAATAAAAACACACTACACAGCATAATAATACACAGCATAATAAAAATTAAAATATTCTTAATAACCATTTCCTACACCACCATAGATTATTTAAAGGCCTGCGCAAAGAGTAACGTTTTTGCCTTCCGTCTAAAGGCATGTAATGATGGTGCCAGGCGAGCCTCTCTGGGGAGAGCATTCCACAATTGGGGAGCCACCACTGAAAAGGCCTTTTCCCATGTTGCCACCCTCCGTATCTCTCAGGGAGGGGGGGACACAGAGAAGGGCCTCGGATGACAAGCACAGGGACCGGGCCTGTTCATATAGGGCAGCGGTTCTCAACCTGTGGGTCCCCAGATGTTGTTGGACTACAACTCCCATCATCCCTGAGCTCTGGCCTTGCTAGCTAGGGGTGATGGGAGTTGTAGTTCAACAACATCTGGGGACCCACAGGTTGAGAAAGGCTGGTATAGGGAGAGGTGGTAAAGGCATTGAGGTCCTGAGCTGTTTAAGGTTTTGTAGGTCAGCGCCAGCACTTTGAGTTGGGCCCAGAGACTAATTGGCAGTTGGGACAAGATCCATGTAATAAGCTCAAACTGTGTTGTTCTTTGGGACACAGGTGACGCTGTGGGTTAAACCACAGAGCCTAGGACTTGCCGATCAGAAGGTTGGCGGTTCGAATCCCCGCGACGGGGTAAGCTCCCGTTGCTCGGTCCCTACTCCTGCCAACCTAGCAGTTCGAAAGCACGTCAAAGTGCAAGTAGATAAATAGGTACCGCTCTGGCGGGAAGGTAAACAGCGTTTCCATGCGCTGCTCTGGTTCGCCAGAAGCGGCTTAGTCATGCTGGCCACATGACCCGGAAGCTGTACGCCGGCTCCCTCGGCCAATAAAGCGAGATGAGCGCCGCAACCCCAGAGTCGGCCACGACTGGACCTAATGGTCAGGGGTCCCTTTACCTTTGTGTTGTTCTTTGCACCAGCTGAAATTTCTGAACCATCTTCAGAAGCAGTCCCATGTCTCACACCTTGCAGCCACCCAGAGAAGGAAGGGGTGAGGCAATTTTGAAATTAGCTGCGTTGCCCTAATAGGGATTTGGATACCAGTTGGACCACCTTGTCAGCAAATACGGTCAGGAATTAAGCTGGAAGATGTTCCAGGAGTCCGCCGTCTTGGCAAGTTCCTGCTTGAAATGACCCTGCCTGGGACTTAACCATCTACTGATTTCACGCTTATCCGAATGTTGCAACGCAGAATGTCGCTTGGCAGTTTGATGAAGTATTTAAAGACTTAGCTTGCGATGGATTTTTTAAAAAAACACAAGTTTGCAGATTAAGGCAGAAACCAAGCAAAGTATGCATGTTCATGCCTAACATGTGGGCTCACTAACCTCAATGTTGCCACTTCCAAATTCTGACAGGTCTAAGGAGGGGCGCATTAGCTTCCGAGAAGCCCTAAAGCAGAGATGGCAGAACCTGTGGCTCTCCGGATGTTTTTTTTTTTTTTTTTACCCCATCATCCTTTTTTTTTTTTTTTAAATGATATTTATTAAAGTTTCCATAAAAGATTAAACATAGAACATAAAAAAGAAATACACAATTCAAAAAATACACAATACATAATCCAAAAAAGAAAAAAAGAACAAAAAACAAAAGACAAAAAAGAGGAAAAAAAAAAGTTAAAAACAATATCACCTTTTCATCTCCATTTTTAAATTTACTTATTTTCTAGACCTCCTCATACCTCCCTCTTTTGTATTCCAGTTCAAATTGTTTGTCCAGCAATTTCTTTCCCTCTTTTTTAATCCCAAACTTTGTCTTAATATAATATAACATTAAAATTTTACCTCTTAAAAACCAAATTTCCATTTCCTTAAACTTTTTTAATCCTAATCCTTAATCTTAATCTATCTATAACTTTAAATCCTGTACAGCTGGAAGCCACTTATTTTCAATACAACATCACTCTAACATTCTTTAATTTTGCAATGTTTCTGCAGATAGTCTTTGAATTTCTTCCAATCTTCCTCCACCGACTCTTCTCCCTGGTCACGGATTCTACCAGTCATTTCCGCCAGTTCCATATAGTCCATCAGTTTCATCTGCCATTCCTCCAGTGTGGGAAGCTCTTGTGTCTTCCAATACTTTGCAATGAGTATTCTTGCTGCTGTTGTTGCTTACATAAAGAAAGTTCTATCCTTTTTTATCACCATTTGGCCGACTATGCCCAGGAGAAAGGCCTCTGGTTTCTTGGGGAAGGTATATTTAAATACCTTTTTTAATTCATTATATATCATTTCCCAGAAAGCCTTAATCTTTGGGCACGTCCACCAAAGGTGAAAAAATGTACCTTCAGTTTCTTTACATTTCCAACATTTATTATCGGGCAAATGATAGATTTTTGCAAGCTTGACTGGAGTTATGTACCACCTGTATATCATTTTCATAATATTCTCTCTTAAGGCATTACATGCCGTAAATTTCATACCTGTGGTCCATACCTGTTCCCAGTCAGTGAACATAATGTTATGTCCAACGTCTTGTGCCCATTTAATCATAGCAGATTTCACCATTTCATCCTGAGTATTCCATTTCAACAGCAAGTTATACATTCTTGACAAATTCTTAGTTTTGGGTTCTAACAGTTCAGTTTCTAATTTTGATTTTTCCACCTGGAAGCCAATTTTCTTGTCCAATTTAAATGCCTCCATTATCTGAAAATAATGAAGCCAGTCTCGCACTTTGTTTTTTAGTTTTTCAAAGCTCTGCAATTTCAGTCTATCTCCATCTTGTTCCAAAATTTCCCAATATTTCGGCCATTTGACCTCCATATTGAGCTTTTTCAAGGCTTTCGCTTCCATTGGTGACAGCCACCTTGGGGTTTTGTTTTCTAATAAATCCTTGTATCTTATCCATAGATTAAACAACGCTTTCCTGACAATGTGGTTTTTAAATGCTTTATGTACCTTTCCATACCATAGATATGCATGCCATCCAAATACATTGTTAAAACCTTCTAGGTCCAAAATGTCAGTGTTTTCAAGAAGCAGCCATTCTTTCAACCAGCAAAAAGCTGCTGATTCATAGTAAAGTTTAAGGTCTGGCAGGGCAAATCCACCTCTTTCCTTTGCATCTGTTAGTATTTTAAGTTTTATTCTGGGCTTCTTGCCCTGCCAGACGAATCTAGAAATATCTTTCTGCCACCTCTTGAAACAATCCATTTTGTCCACAATTTGCAAAGTTTGAAACAAAAACAACATTCTAGGCAATACATTCATTTTTATCGCAGCAATCCGGCCCAGCAGTGAAAGCTTCAAATTTGACCAAATTTCTAAATCTTTTTTCACTTCAGCCCAACATTTTTCATAGTTGTCTTTAAATAAATTCCCATTTTTTGCTGTCATGTTAATCCCCAGGTATTTAACTTTCTTAACCACTGTTAAACCTGTCTCATTCTGAAACCTCTCTCTTTCAATCGGTGTTAAATTTTTCTCTAAAACCTTAGTTTTTAACTTGTTCAATTTAAATCCTGCCACTTGACCAAATTCTTGAATCAGTTCTAAAACCCTTTTAGTACTAGATTCTGGCTCCTGTAACGTCAATACTAAGTCATCTGCAAATGCTCTCAATTTGTACTGTTTAGCTCCGACCTGTATACCTTTAACGAACCGGTCCCTTCTAATCATATTCAGCAAAACCTCCAGGACCGAAATAAAAAGAAGTGGGGAAATTGGGCAACCTTGTCGTATCCCTTTTTCAATTTTAAGTTCTTCCGTCACCACATTATTTACAATTAATTTAGCCTTTTGTTCTGAATAAATTTTTTTACCCCATCATCCTTGGCCATTGGCAATGCTAGGTAAAGGTAAAGGGACCCCTGACCATTAGGTCCAGTCGTGGCCGACTCTGGGGTTGCGGCGCTCATCTTGCTTTATTGGCCGAGGGAGCTGGCGAACAGCTTCCGGGTCATGTGGCCAGCATGACCAAGCCGCTTCTGGCGTACCAGAGCAGCGCACAGAAACGCCGTTTACCTTCCCGCCGGAGTGGTACCTATTTATCTATTTGCACTTTGACATGCTTTCGAACTGCTAGGTTGGCAGGAGCAGGGACAGAGCAACGGGGGCTCACCCCGTCGCGGGGATTTGAACCGTCGACTTTCTGATTGGCAAGCTCTAGGCTCTGTGATTTGCACCACTCGCATCCCATAAAGTAGTATAGGTAAAGGTAAAGGGACCCCTGACCACTAGGTCCAGTCGTGACCGACTCTGGGGTTGCGGCGCTCATCTCACTTTATTGGACGAGGGAGCCGGCGTACAGCTTCCGGGTCATGTGGCCAGAATGACTAGGCCACTTCTGGTGAACCAGAGCAGCGCACGGAAACGCCGTTTACATTCCCGCCGGAGCGGTACCTATTTATCTACTTGCACTTTGAGGTGCTTTCGAACTGCTAGGTTGGCAGGAGCTGGGACTGAGCAGCTAGAGCTCACCCCGTTGCGGGGATTTGAACCGCCAACCTTCTGATCGGCAAGTCCTAGGCTCTGTGGTTTAACCCACAGCGCCACCCGCGTCCCACTGGCAATGCTAGCTGGAGTCTATCTCTACAGCATCTGTGGAGCCAAAGTTTCCTCTCCCCTAAAAATACAGTTTGGAAATTGCTGTTGTAAAGCATAGCTGGGGTTATGACTCTGCAAGTATTTTTCTGAGCATGCTTCCCGCCCACTCCCTCTCACACACTGCAAAAAATCCACATTGCTGCCTTTGCACCAAGCAGGCTGGGAAGGGCCCGCCCTCAGCATCCTTTAAGAGGACGAGGAGCACCAAAATAGGCTCGTTGCCCAAGACTGAGCTTTCCAGGCACATTCCGAGAGCCATTTTGCAGCCTTCGCCTCCTGCTTGCTTTTGCAGTCGCCAGATAACGGGAACTGCCTGGAAATGAGTTGCTTGACAAGAACCATAGAAACGCAAGGAGAGTCCCGCTGGGTTGTCGCCAGGGAGGAGAGAACCTGTTTCTTTCAGTTTCTCGTTTTCCCAGGCTTCAGTGCAGTTCTCCTCATCGGTTTTCTGTTTTTTAAAAAAATCACTGTGAAAATTCACTGTGCAATTTTTTCCTTACGCATCCATGCTTCTGTGCAATTCCCCGTCATTCGCACATTTTTGCAATGCAAATGCTCCCTAATACTATGCATTGCTGTATGCTGTTTTCAGTGATATGCGTGTTTTTCTGCATCGGCATTTTTCTACAACCCCCTTCATTTTGGGTGGGGTGGGGAATAGAAAATCTCTCTTTCATGGACACCAGGACCAGTGATATTAGTTGTTGTTGTTTAATCGCTTAGTCGTGACCGACTCTTCGTGACCCCCTGGACCAGAGCACGCCAGGCACTCCTGTCTTCCACTGCCTCCCGCAGTTTGGTCAGACTCATGCTGGTAGCTTCGAGAACACTGTCCAACCATCTCGTCCTCTGTCGCCCCCTTCTCCTTGTGCCCTCCATCTTTCCCAACATCAGGGTCTTTTCCAGGGAGTCTTCTCTTCTCATGAGGTGGCCAAAGTACTGGAGCCTCAGCTTCAGGATCTGTCCTTCCAGTGAGCACTCAGGGCTGATTTCCTTCGGAATGGAGAGGTTTGATCTTCTTGCAGTCCATGGGACTCTCAAGAGTCTCCTCCAGCACCAGAATTCAAAAGCATCCATTCTTCGGCGATCAGCCTTCTTTATGGTCCAGCTCTCACTTCCATACATCACTACTAGGAAAACCATACCTTTTACTATACGGACCTTTGTCGGCAAGGTGATGTCTCTGCTTTTCTTTACTTGGTTGCATTGCAAAATTCGGAGACCTGTGAATTCCGAAGGATGGCTGCATTCTGGTTTGCGCATTGATTCGGAAAGTGAAAACTGGCTCAAATTCCTTTCCCGTCCCTAGCTGTACCACGTACTCCAGCATCCTTGCCCCCCCACAGGGGCCAGGTTTGGGCACCCACCCTGCAAGAGCCCTCTTCTCTCTATGTGTGTGCATTGTGAGAAGCACCAGGCACTCAGGTATCCTGCCTCTGTCTGTGAAGGTTCTACTTAGCTGGTATGACTAATGGTGTACGTCACATTCACCAAGAATTGCGTTTGTCTCCTTCTCAGAGCCTTCCCAGTCATTCATCTTGGTGATGGACTGGCATGTGATGGTCTCAGGTGTCACACTGAATCCCTTCTTCAAGGAGAGATGAGCAGGATCCCCAATTGTGTGCTGCCACCCCCCCCCCTCCTCCGTATTGCAGTCACTTTATTTCTGCATCACACGTTTGTTTTTTAAAGATATTTAATAGAGTTTAAGAATTACAAAAAAGAAAGAAATACAAGCAGTGAACAGTTACAAAACCTCAAAAACAAAATACAATAAAACAAAACATCAACAATACATCAAAACATTAGAAAAGAAAAAAAAAACAGAAACATTTACAAAACACAAACCTTTTTAAAAAAAAAATAGAAAAAGAAGGGGAAAAAACCGAAAAAAAGACCCCATATTTTCATGTCCTTATCTTTCATTTGCTTATTTCCTCGACTTCCTCACACCCTCTGCTGCTCCAGAGAAGCGGACACGGAGCAATGGATCCAAACTACAAGAAAGAAGATTCCACCTAAACATTAGGAAGAACTTCCTGACAGTAAGAGCTGTTCGACAGTGGAATTTGCTGCCAAGGAGTGTGGTGGAGTCTCCTTCTTTGGAGGTCTTTAAGCAGAAACTTGACAACCATATGTCAGGAGTGCTCTGATGGTGTTTCCTGCTTGGCAGGGGGTTGGACTCGATGGCCCTTGTGGTCTCTTCCAACTCTGTGATTCTATGATTCTATGATTCTTTTTTGTATTCTAGTTCAATTAATTGTTCCAGCAAATCCTTTCCCTCTTTCTCAAATTTAATTCCATAATTATCTTAACGCAATTTAACCTTAAGTTTTACACCTTTACCCATTGTCAATCTATTCATACTTAATTCTTTATAACATTTCTGCTAAAGTCATATAACTTCTTTCCAGCATCCTTCTAACATTCGTTAATTTTACAATATTTCTGTAAATATACTTTAAATTTTTTCCAATCTTCTTCCACCGACTCTTCTCCCTGGTCTCGGATTCTGCCAGTCATTTCCGCCAGTTCCATGTAGTCCATCAGCTTCATCTGCCATTCTTCCCTGGTAGGTAGATCTTGTGTCTTCCAGTGCTTTGCGATAAGTATTCTTGCTGCTGTTGTGGCATACATGAAAAAAGTTCTATCCTTCTTTGGCACCAATTGGCCGACCATGCCCAGGAGAAAGGCCTCTGGTTTCTTTAGAAAGGTATATTTAAATACCTTTTTCATTTCATTATAGATCATCTCCCAGAATGCCTTAATCCTTGGGCATGTCCACCAAAGGTGAAAGAATATACCTTCAGTTTCATTACATTTTCAACATTTATTATCGGGCAAATGGTAAATTTTTGCAAGCTTGACTGTTGTTATGTACCACCTGTAAATCATTTTCATTAAATTCTCTTTTAAGGCATTACATGCCGTAAACTTCATACCAGTGGTCCATAACTGTTCCCAGTCAGCCATCATAATATTATGTCCAACATCTTGTGCCCATTTAATAATAGCAGATTTCACCGTTTCATCTTGAGTATTCCATTTCAGCAGCAGGTTATACTAACAGTTCTGTTTCCAATTTAGATTTTTCCACCTGGAAGCCTAATTTTTTGTCCAAATTATATGCCTCCATTATTTGATAGTAATGGAGCCAATCTCGTACTCTGTTTTTTAATTTTTCAAAGCTCTGCAATTTTAGTCTGTCTCCCTCTTGTTCCAAGATTTCCCAATACTTCGGTCATTTAGCCTCCATATTGAGTTTTTTCTGAGCCTTTGCTTCCATTGGTGACAGCCATCTTGGGGTTTTGCTTTCTAGCAAATCCTTATATCTTACCCAAACATTAAACAGTGCTTTTCTAACAATATGGTTTTTAAACGCTTTATGTGCTTTAACCTTGTCATACCACAAATATGCATGCCAACCAAATACATTATTGAAACCTTCCAAATCCAACACATCCGTTTTTTCAAGAAGCATCCATTCTCTCAGCCAACAAAATGCAGCTGATTCATAGTAAAGTTTAAGGTCTGGCAGGGCAAATCCACCTCTTTCTTTAGCATCTGTTAATATTTTAAATTTTATACGAGGCTTCTTGCCCTGCCAGACAAATCTAGAGATATCTCTCTGCCACTTCTTGAAACAGTCCATCTTGTCCAAAATTTGCAATGTTTGGAACAAAAATAATATTCTTGGCAATACATTCATTTTAATCACAGCAATTCGACCTAGTATTGCTGCATCACACTTTTGACCCATGGAAGCTTGTCGTCCACTAAGACCCCCCAGCTGGTTGCGCAACTTGTTTTTCCTGCCTAAATATAAAACAAGGTTAGGCAATCTAAGGCCCGGGAGCCAGATCCAGCCCAATCACCTTCTAAATCCGTCCCGCAGACAGTCCGGGAATCAGCATGTTTTTATATGAGTCCTTTTATTTAAAATGCATCTCTGGGTTATTTGTGGGGCCTGCCTGGTGTTTTTACATGAGTAGAATGTGTGCTTTTATTTCCAAGGCATCTCTGGGTAATTTGTGGGGCATAGGAATTTGTTCATATTTTTTTCCCAAATATTGTCTGGCCCCCCACAAGGTCTGAGGGATGGTGGACCGGCCCACGATTGAAAAAGGTTGCTGACCCCTGGTAAAGAACCTTAACATTTGTCCCCATTGAAATTCATTTTTGTATGTATCTAACTCTGCATGTATGTAGCTCTACTCACTCCTACTCTATAATCCAGTGTAGATATATTGCTTATATGTTTTGTTCTTTAAAAAAAAAACACATTTAAAAATATGTGTTCTTTATATTGAGCCACACCAATAAAAAAAGAGATGTCAAATCACATGCTACTAAATCTGTATAGTGTTTATCCTCCAAAAAACTCAAAATAATGTCCATGGACTCTGCCCCACTGCCTCTGATACTTATTTATTTATTATACAATATATTTAATTTTTTTAAAAAAAATAAATTTTTATTAGATTTTTCCACCATAATAACACAAACCACAAAGCAGATTAATACACAAAAACAGAAAAGGAAAAAGAGAAGAGAGAGAAAAAAAAAGAAAAGAAAAAAGGGAGGGGGGAAAAGGGGGGAACAGTAAACAAATAGACAATAATAACAAACTTAATTCTTCACAAATCCAACTTTTTAAACATCTTGATTGACTTCCTCAAATCCCTCCCTTCTGAGTTTCCTTGTAATTTAAAAGTAACAGCTTTCCAATATCATTATTAAACTAAAACAATTTCCAATTATAGTCATCTTATTCACTTTTCTTGACATTCTGAATCCCATTTATTTAATTATAACTTAATTTGTCCTAGGCCTATTTGTTTCTTTCAAGTAATTTCTAATTTTTGATATTACAATATTTGTTCAAATAGTCCTTGAATTTCCTCCAGTCCTCTTGAAACTCCTCTTCTTTCTGGTCGCGGATTCTTCCAGTCAGGTCAGCTAGCTCCGAAAAGTCCATCATCTTCATCTGCCAATCTTCCACTGTTGGTAGTTCTTGTGTTTTCCAATTTTTAGCAAGTAATATTCAAGCGGCCGTTGTGGCATACAAAAATAATTTAACATCTTTCTTGAGCAATTCTACACCTATTATTCCAAGGAGAAAGGCCTCTATTTTCTTAATAAATGTATATTTCAACATTTTTTTCAGTTCATTATAAATCTTCTCCCAGAAGTCTTTCACCTTGGGACAAGTCCACCAGATATGGAAAAAAGTACCTTCTTTTTCTTTACATTTCCAACAAAGATTATCACTTTTGTGATAAATCTTTGCTAATTTTACAGGGGTCAAGTACCATCCATACATCATCTTCATAATGTTTTCCTTTAACATCGTACATGCAGTGAACTTAACCCCTTTCCTCCATAGCCTCTCCCAGTCCTCCATCATTATATTATGTCCCACATCCCTTGCCCAATCAATCATGACCGATTTAACTTGTTCATCCTTTGTATGCCACTCCAACAACAAACTGTACATTTTAGACATATTCATATCATTAGTATCTAACAACTCCATTTCCAATTTGGTTTTTTCTGTTGCAAAACCATTTCTCTTATCCATCTTATATAATTCGTTAATTTGATAATATTGCAACCAATTCACTTTATCTTTAATTTGTTCAAATGGTTTTAATTTAAAACCTTCCTGATTCTCTAACAACAAATCTGAATACCTCAACCATTTGTTTTCCATATTTAACTTTTTTTGAGCCTGTGCTTCCATTGGTGAAATCCATTTTGGTGTTTTTCTTACTAAGAGATCTTTGTATCTAGTCCATACATTGTATAATGCCTTTCTAATTACATGATTCTTAAAACCCCTGTGGGCCTTTACCTTGTCATGCCATAGATATGCATGCCATCCAAATCGATTATCCAGTCCCTCCAAGTCTAACACATCATCATTCTCTAATTGAATCCAATCCTTGATCCAGCAGAATGCAGCAGCTTCAAAGTATATCTTCAAATGCAATATATTTAAAACCTGCCAAGTTGGAACTCAAGGTGGCTTACAACATTTAAAAAACATTTAAAAAACATATACTCATAGAATAAAGAATAATAAAAGTAAATTGGTTCAAAACAATGCTTAAAATACATCACAATATATCTGAAAACAGCAATTAAAATTTGAACTGACAGCAGCCCATAATCAATACTGTCTGCAATTTAGTTTCCAAATGCATGAGCCCTTTTAATTGTTGCTTCCTTGTCTGAACAGAAGCACAGGAGTCAAGTAACATTGATCTTAGCATGAAGAAGAAACTTTGTTTGCTGATTGGAATCTCTGTCCCATGGCAAACAAAGTTTCTTTTTCTCCCTATAAGATCCGTGGGGCTTTAAGGCAGACACCTCTTCTCTTGCTAAGCAGAGTAGAGACGCTGATATCAAGACCCTGATATCGTGCTTAACCTCTTATGGGGCTGGGTCTCTACTCTGCCTAGCAAGAGAAGAGGTGTGTGCCTGAAGCCTACATAGTGGGGTAACTGTGCTCCCGAAGGACCAGGTGCACAGCCGGGAGGTCATTCTGGACTCACAGCTGTCCACGGAGGCGCAGGTCAGTTCTGTGTCCAGGGCAGCTGTTTACCAGCTCCATCTGGTACGCAGGATGAGACCCTCCCTGCCCGCAGACTGTCTTGCCAGAGTGGTGCATGCTCTGGTTATCTCCTGCTTGGACTACTGCAATGCGCTCTATGTGGGGCTACCTTTGAAGGTGACCCGGAAACTACAACTAATCCAGAATGCGGCAGCTAGACTGGTGACTGGGGGCAGCCGCCGATACCACATAACACCAGTCCTGGAAGACCTACATTGGCTTCCAGTATGTTTCCGGGCACAATTCAAAGTGTTGGTGCTGACCTTTGAAGCCCTAAATGGCCTCGGCCCAGTAGACCTGAAGGAGCATCTCCACCCCCATTGTTCAGCCCGGACACGGAGGTCCGGCTCCGAGGGCCTTCTGGCAGTTCCCTAACTGTGAGAAGCAAAGTTACAGGGAACCAGGCAGAAGGCCTTCTCGGTGGTGGCACCCTCCCTGTGGAATGCCCTCCCATCAGATGTCAAGGAAATAAACAACTATCTGACTTTTAGAAGACATCTGAAGGCAGCCCTGTTTAGGGAAGTTTTTAATGTTTTATGTTTTATTGTGTTTTAAATATTCTGTTGGGAGTCGCCCAGAGTGGCTGGGGAAACCCAGCCAGATGGGCAGGGTATAAATATTATTATTATTATTATTATTATTATTATTATTATTATTATTATTGTTGCAAGAGCAAAGCCACATGGATCTTATAATTTCTGATCTTTGCTGATCAGAATCTCCCTGCCTTGGCAGGGAAGCTTAATTGTTATGCTAGCCAGAGGCACGGGGCTCGTGCCTGCAGAAAGCAGCTTTTACTGCCAAGTAAAGCCTTTACTCAGGAGGGGCTTACGCCTTGCAGATCAGGCAGGCAGGAAAAGGCCATTTACTTTGCAGTAAAGGCTTTACTTTGCAATAAAATGCTGCTTCCTGGTCTGCCGGTTCTGCATGGCCAGTTGGGCAGTACATTCTCGATATAGTACAGGGTGAAAAAATATGAAACCTTTTTCTTGGTCTGGAGTTCACACCGATAGGAGACAAAGCATTGATATATCGCCCACGCCTACTCTTGACACCTTACTGCTATTCCGACTCCGGTGACTCAAAGCGGCCGCAGCACTGCTGCAGACAAGATTTCTGCTTCGGAAAGCACTTAATCCAGTAATTATGTCCAATTAGCCCCATGGTAAACATGCCATGGAAGCCTTCTAGCAAGTACCAGGCAGGAGCTAAAATTTCCATTCCCAGCATCTCCCATAAGGCCTGCCAAAGGCTCCCTTCTTGGAACCCAGAGAGCAGCTGCCAGCCTGTGTAGGCGGCACTTCCCCCAATCTGATGTCCTCCAGATAGTTTGGCTCCATGCCGGCCAGGGGCTGATGGGAGTTCATCCAAAACATCTGGAGGTCTCCAGGTTGGGGGGAACTGGTGTTGGTAATACAGTGGTACCTCGAGTTATATACGCTCCAGGTTACAGACTCTGCTAACCCAGAAATAGTGCTTCAGGTTAAGAACTTTGCTTCAGGATGAGAACAGAAATCGCGCAGTGGCAGCGGGAGGCCCCATTAGCTAAAGTGGTACCTCAGGTTAAGAACAGTTTCAGGTTAAGAACGGACCTCCGGAATGAATTAAGTACTTAACCTGAGGTACCACTGTAAATAAATAAACTCTAAATGGAGTTGTGTCATGGGATATTTCTGGTTCGCGACTCACATTTGCTTCCTTTGCCTTCAATTATTTCCCACTCTGTGAGCAGAGTGTAATTGAGGGGAAGGAAAGAGTTGTGGTAGAGGAGGAGGAAAGAAGCAAAGGCCAAACCTTTTGAACCGAGAGAGGGATGAATGGCAGGCGCCCCGTGTCTCATTCTGAACATTTGCACCTCCACTGCTCCTTACGATAAGGTTACCAGATTTTCCCCCCAATGAATCCGGGGACACTTTTCGACTTCAGTGGATTTTTTATGGGGGCTGATTTGTAAATCTGGGGACTGTCCCCAGGAAATGGGGACGTCTGCTAACCTTGTTGTTGTTGTTTAGTCGTGTCCGACTCTTTGTGACCCCCTGGACCAGAGCACGCCAGGCACTCCTGTCTTCCACTGCCTCCCGCACTTTGGTCAGACTCATGCTGGTAGCTTCGAGAACACTGTCCCACCATCTCGTCCTCCGTCGTCCCCTTCTCCTTGTGCCCTCCATCTTTCCCAACATCAGGGTCTTTCCCAGGGAGTCTTCTCTTCTCATGAGGTGGCCAAAGTCTTGGAGCCTCAGCTTCAGGATCTGTCCTTCCAGTGAGCACTCAGGGCTGATTTCCTTCAGAATGGATACGTTTGATCTTCTTGCAGTCCATGGGACTCTCAAGAGTCTCCTCCAGCACCAGAATTCAAAAGCATCCATTCTTCGGCGATCAGCCTTCTTTATGGTCCAGCTCTCACTTCCATACATCACTAATGGGAAAACCATAGCTTTAACTATACAGACCTTTGTCGGCAAGGTGATGTCTCTGCTTTTTAAGATGCTGTCTAGGTTTGTCATTGCTTTTCTCTCAAGAAGCAGGCGTCTTTTAATTTCGTGACTGCTGTCACCATCTGCAGTGATCATGGAGCCCAAGAAAGTAAAATCTCTCACTGCCTCCATTTCTTCCCCTTCTGTTTGCCAGGAGCTGATGGGCCCAGTGGCCATGATCTTCATTTTTTTGATGTTGAGCTTCAGACCATATTTTGCGCTCTCCTCTTTCACCCTCATTAAGAGGTTCTTTAATTCCTCCTCACTTTCTGCCATCAAGGTTGTGTCATCTGCATATCTGAGGTTGTTGATATTTCTTCTGGACCTTTATTGGCAAGGTGATATCTCTGCTTTTCAAGATGCTGTCTAGGTTTAACCTTACCTTATGACAAACGGATACTCAGCCCCCCACCTAAGGTCTGTTTCAACAACATGTCCAGTGCTACTCAGGAGAGTCTTGCAAGGGTCCTGATCCAGATTTAATAGCTGTTCATGAAAGTTTAGGGCTCTGTTGTTGGCATCTGTCTCGAGAGACAATGGAGTCCGCCTCTGGGGGTGAAGGCAAACTGCTGCTGCGTTAAGCAGCACCGAAGTGATCTGGAGTGTGTCTGGAGCTCCTGGGCTGCCCAGACGACAAGACCCCCCTCTCAGCCTCTCGGATGTGGTCCAAAGCAAAGCAGAGCAAGAAGTTTGGCACCAGCTTGGCTGCAGGAGTTGCCAGAAGGTGTACAAGGCGCCATCCAACTGCCCTAGGGACTCCGCTCCAAATTCATGTAGGGTTAACTCTTTAGCCTTTTCTTCTCCCAAAGATGTCCCGCATGGCTTAGGATCAGAGTTTTCCTTCTCCTAGGTGGGCTCCCTTCCCAGGTGGACGAGCCCCATTTCCCCCTCACTTCCCTCTATAGCATGTTCAGAAATCCCCTTCTTGACCCTAGATTCGGGTAGGTAGCCATGTTGGTCTGTCGCAGTCAAAATAAATTAAAAAATTAAAAACTTGTCCAGTAGCACCTTAGAGACAAGTTTTTAATTTTTTTAATTTAGAGAAGAATTTTTAAAATTTCTTCCTTAGAGAAGTTTGTTCTGGGTGTAAGCTTTCATGTATCTAAAGAAGTGTTCATGCACACGAAAGCTTATACCCAGAACAAACTTAGTTGGTCTCTAAGGTGCTACTGGACAAGTTTTTAATTTTTTAATTTATTTGCCCTTCTTGACCATTGGACCCACTCTTGGTCTCATCCACTCCATCTGCCAGAGCCTGTTTTCACATGCAGGGGAAGTCTATATAGCGGTGTCCTTGATGAATATTCCAAAAAGTTTTTATAAAATAGTTCTGAGGTGATTTGGGATGGTCCATTTCTGTTTCTCTCAGTTTCTCATTTTTCCAATCATTCCCTGCATTGCCCACAAGTTTGCAATTCTCTTTGTTTGTTTGTTTAAGTTCTTGTGAAAATTAGTCAGCATTTAGTGCACATTTTTCCTTACGTACACATTTTGCAATCGGCTCCCCCTGATATAGTGCATTTTTGCATAGCCTTTTCACTAATACATGCAATTTCATCCATACTTTATCCTGTGTTTTGGGGCACGTTATCTGGCTGGAAAGATCCATCGCCCAATTCGGAGAACTGAAAATGGGTGGCTGCGTTTCGGTTTGTGTACCATTTCAGAAACAGGTAGATTTGCCCTTCAAATGTGAATTTAGTTGAATTTGAAGTTATGAAAGGTGAAGTTGAGTCATCTAGCCATGATTCCTGCATTGGAGGAAGTTCGGCTAGATGACTCTTGGGGTCTCTTCGAACTCTACGATTCTAGGATGCTGCAGCTAGTCTGGTGACTGGGAGCGGCTGCCGAGACCACATAACATCGGTCCTGAAAGACCTACATTGGCTCCCAGTACGTTTCTGAGCCCAAGTCAAAGTGTTGGTGCTGACCTTGAAAGCCCTAAACGGCCTCGGCCCAGTATACCTGAAGGAGCGTCTCCACCTCCATCGTTCAGCCCGGACACTGAGGTCCAGCTCCGAGGGCCTTCTGGCAGTTCCCTCAGTGGGAGAAGCCAAGTGACAGGGAACCAGGCAGAGGACCTTCTCAGTAGTGGCGCCTGCCCTGTGGAACGTCCTCCCATCTGATGTCCAGGAAATAAACAACTATATGACATTTAGAAGACATCTGAAGGCAGCTCTGTTTAGGGAAGTTTTTAATGTATTTTTAATCTTTTGCTGGAAGCCGCTCAGAGTGGCTGGGAAAACCCAGCCAGATGGGCAGGGTAGAAGTAATAAATTACAGTGGTACCTTGGGTTAAGAACTTAATTCGTTCTGGAGGTCCGTTCTTAACCTGAAACTGTTCTTAACCTGAGGTACCACTTTAGCTAATGGGGCCTCCCGCTGCTGCCACTGCACGATTTCTGTTCTCATTCTGAAGCAAAGTCCTTAACCCAAGGTATTATTTCTGGGTTAGCGGAGTCTGTAACCTGAAGCGTCTGTAACCAGAAGCATCTGTAACCCGAGATACCACTCTATTATCATATTATTATTATTAGGACTCGCCCTGCCAAACCAAAAAGGCCTTCTCACCTGAAATATACCTGACTCGTGTTCTTAAAGCCAAGTTTGCTTTCTGCCGTAACCCTCAGTCTGCAAACCTGACAGCTGAGGATGCTAAAATCTGGAACCCAAAGCTTACTGGTGTCTCCCCCCCCCTTTCACAAAGGCTGTTTTGCTCTGCTAGCGCAACCCACCTAAAAGCTGCGTTTGGCGGAAGGAGAAGGCGTTCGCCTTGTGTTCTGACGCCCCCCGCGTGCTTCTGTGGCCTTCTGCACGGGATTTCAGCTTCTGCCAATAACAAAACCCCATGTTCTCTACCCTCAGCCAACGCTGTCATTGCAGCTGATGTCCCAATGCCTGAGTGACTGTTTTATCGGACTGGGGTAGTCACAGCAGCTGGTGTGAATCGCTGTCTGTGGCACAGAAGGGGGGCGCAGAGACGGAATAGCTTTGGGGGCCGGTCAGAGGAAAGATGCTTTCTCAACCCTTGCAGCTTGGAGGTTGAAATCTTTGGGAATCCTAGGTTTCAGGCATTTTGGCAGGAGAAGTTTGTAGCCGTCGCAGAGGTGAGCTTGAGTACAAGGTGGCAGAAATTTGCATTTTTGCTGGGTTTAGTATCAAGCGACATCCCTAAGAATAAAAGGCACGTATTCCTTTACGCAACCGCGGCAGCCAGAATTGTAGTGGCGACAAATTGGAAAACTGATAAAATACCAGAATTATTAGACTGGAGAACCAAACTTCTTGAATCCACGGAGATGGCAAAACTAACAGCATCAATCAGAGGTTACTCCCAATCAAAGAAATTAATAAAGAATGGGAATGCGTTAAGGAATACATGGAAAAAGTGGCTGCAGGAGCTTAAAAATTAATATGCAAAAGTATAAAAGGCGCAAGGAGATAGGATAATACATTAAGGATGGAATAACAAATAGAGGGAGTAACGCAACAATAACAAAAATAATAGTAGGCCAAGAACACAGGTGGAGTGAAGTATTGGGTTGTGGGGGAGGGAGGTGAAGGGATTAATTGAAATTGTTAAAGATTGGTATAGGATTTAAGAGATTTAAATTTCCATAAAGATTCTTTAAGGAAAGCAGTCCTTTTTAAAAAAAAAAAAATTAAAAGAAAGAAATTTGCAGTGTGGTCCTCTTTGGTACTAGGCAGGGATGCCCCCTTTTCAGATATGGTCGCCCTAAGCCAAAGAATCGTGGGCTGGGCACCATTTTGCCCAGGACATGAAGCGAGGCAGTAGAGATGATGGAGGCACACACAGAGATTGCCTTGCAAAAAGCTGTAGCTGGTTTATTTAAATACAGTCGTACCTCGGAAATCGAACAGAATCCGTTCCTGAAGTCCGTTCGACTTCCGAAACATTCAGAAACCAAAGCGCAGCTTCCGATTGGCTGCAGGAAGCTCCTGCAGCCAATCAGAAGCTCTGTCGGACATTCGACTTCCAAAAGAACGTTTGAAAACCAGAACATTCACTTCCGGTTTTCGATCCTTCAGGAGCTGGACCGTTCGACTCCCAAGGCGTTCAGGAGCCGAGGTACGGCTGTACGGCATTTGCTACCGATAACCGCTGTGCTCAGAGTGGTTTGCAAAATAAAATAAAATTTAAAAGGTAAAGGTAAAGGGACCCCTGACCATTAGGTCCAGTTGTGGCCAACTCTGGGGTTGCAGTGCTCATCTCGCTTCATTGGCCGAGGGAGCTGGCGTACAGCTTCCAGTTCATGTGGCCAGCATGACTAAGCCGTTTCTGGCGAACCAGAGCAGTGCACGGAAACGCCGTTTACCTTCCCGCCGGAGCGGTACCTATTTATCTACTTGCACTTTCGAACTGCTAGGTTGGCAGGAGCAGGGACCGAGCAACGGGAACTCACCCTGTTGCGGGGATTCGAACCGCCGACCTTCTGATCGGCAAGACCTAGGCTCTGTGGTTTAACCCACAGCGCCACCCGTAGCAAATGTAATAATTCAGTTAACGGTTCTCCCCACTTTTCTGGGCACACTTGCAATGTAACGGGCACCATACCAGCACTACAGCTGCACATGTAAAAAGACGCATACTTGTGCGTTCCTTTTCCTTTCTCCCCACCAGAATTCAGGCTTGAAAATGATGTTTTTTCTTTCTTTCTTTTCCTTTTTTTAAGCCTAGTTGGGAAGAAGGTGTGATATTCTTGGAGAGTACAGCCGCGGAGGCAACAGCCGTCGCTGCTGTTGCTATAAAATAATAATCGTCATAGATTCACTCACAGCTTAATGCCAACGAAAGCTGCTGTTTCTAAGACCAGTGCCGCAAGCATTAAAATAAACATTCATAATTCAAACCTTCGAAACATAGAAGCATCCATCCTTAATTAAATAAAGCAATTTCCTTGAAGTAGCAGGTGGGGGTCCAGAATAATATGGGAGGGGGTCGCTGGCAGTTTCAGAAAGGTCCACATCTGGGTAGAGAAGGCAGGGCATTAGCCAGACCTTTCTGTAGGAAACGGAAGGAATTTATTTATTTGTCATAGTTATCGGTTAATCCTCTCCCGCCCCCCCTTCCTAGTCCTGATTTCAGCAAGAGGAAGGGAGATATGACCCTGCAGTGTGGCAGGCTGCTTTGGCGCAGAGGAATGGTGGGTGGCGCCAGTGGGGGGGACCCCAAGAGAAGAAGGCTCAGAGTCCGGGGATTGGTGGTGGGGCGGCGGTGAGGGGTCAGAGGGAGAAGAGGGAGCAGCCTGGGAGGAGGAGAGGGAATGAAATATACTCGGAGTCGAGAGTGGATTTCATACTCTTTATTCAGCTCATAGTACAGTGGTGCCTCGCAAGATGAAATTAATCCGTTCCGCGAGTATCTTCGTCTAGCGGTTTTTTCGTCTTGCGAAGCAACCCTATTAGCGGCTTAGCGGATTAGCGCTATTAGCGGTTTAGCGGCTATTAAAGGCTTAGCGGCTTAGCGGCTTAGCTGCTAAAAGGCTATTAAAGGCTTAGCGGCTTAGATAAAGGGGGGGGAAAGCGAAAAAAAATCTCAAGACTCACAAGACATTTTCGTCTTGCGAAGCAAGCCCATAGGGAAATTCGTCCTGCGAAGCGCTTTGAAAAACGGAAAACCCTTTCGTCTAGCGGGTTTTGCGTCTTGCGAGGCATTCGTCTTGCGGGGCACCACTGTAGTGAGGAGGAATGAAAGTTTCCCCAAAGTATCTGCTTTATATACATTATTTACACAATGGGCCCCACGTGATTGGCTAATTCTGGAATTCTCCTGTAGACCAATCAGGTTGCGGATTCACTTCCATCTGGAGCTGGATTGGGTGGCTCCTGCGGACCAATCATACTGCTGCATTGTTCTAGGACCAATCAGACTGCTGCATTCTGAATCCTATTGTTCTAGGACCAATCAGACTGCTGCATTTTGGATCCTATTGTTCTAGGACCAATCAGACTGCTGCAGTTTGGATCCTATTCAACTCAGTACATAAGAGGGAACAGGGCTTTGTGAGCGGGGAGATTCTGTGGCAAAGAGAAGTCCGGAATCAGAGACAGAAGCCGAAGTAGGAGAGGAGGGAGGAGAAGGAAGTCGAAGAAAACGTTTATTTCTGTTCAGACGTAATTTTTGTTGTAAAAAAATCGGGAAACGAAAAATTGGAAAAATAAAATAAAATAAAAACCAACCCCTCTGGATGGTTGGAGAGAGTGAGGGGCATTGCTTGGTTTGAGCATATCCCCCATCACAGGTGATTTCTAAGAGGGATTATGGAACAGTGTCACTTTGATGTTGTGTGGCTCCCGTTTATATGTTTATAAGTAAAAATAGTGCACTGCCTAGACACACACACCCCTGCCAGCAGCACATGCCCCTATGTGGCGAGGTTACCTTATCAGTATGTGACTCTCAATTCCTTCCAGAACCTATTTTATTAGAATGATCACAAGGGTCAACTGAACTTTCTGTTTATTCTATCCTAACCACATATGCTGCACACAGTTGTCCTTTTTTTGTTTCTTTATTGTTTCTCTTGTTTGTATGTGGCATTTTGAAAACATAATAAACACATCTTTTAATCATCATCATCATAATAATACAGTGGCACCTCGGGTTACATACGCTTCGGGTTACAGACTCCGCTAACCCAGAAATAGTACCTTGGGTTAAGAACTTTGCTTCAGGATGAGAACAGAAATCGTGCTCCAGCAGCGCGGCGGCAGCAGGACGCCCCATTAGCTAAAGTGGTACCTCAGGTTAAGAACAGTTTCAGGTTAAGTACGGACCTCCGGAACGAATTAAGTACTCAACCTGAGGTACCACTGTAATAATAATAATAATAAAAATCTTCTTCCCAGGGAACTCTAGGAATTGTAGCTCTGTGATGCGACTAGGGGTAGCGCACCCTTAACAAACTACAGTTCCCAGGACTCGGATTGAGGGAAATTGGCGCCAAAGTGCTGATTATTGTTCCTGTGGATTTAAAGAACATTGATGCGGAGAATGAGATTAAGATTGGGGAAAGGAGAGCCAGAAATTGACGTCTGTCCCTTGTGTGCAGGCAGGATTCCTTACCGTAGAGGCGATTCTTACCGTTTTGGCTCATGTTTCCTCTGAACACCTCTAGAAATTAAACAATAGAATCTTTTCCCAGTTCCAGGTCAAGAAAAGCCTCATCCAGTTTATTTCTCCCCAATTCAATGCACAGGAGGAAGAGCGGGAGCAAAAAAAACCGGTGAACCAGTTCTCTGGCTGGGGCCGTTCCTGATAGCATCTGAGAGAAAGGGAATTTTGCGCACCTGATCCTCCCAGATCTCAGTGGATTTACTGAGCACTTCCTGTCTCGTTGCCGAAAGGGGAAGGACCAATCCCGCTCCTCTTGCAACAGATGTAATCCTGCACTGCATTGATTCTGTATTACTCACTAACTTAATTAAGAGCCAGCCATTCCTGATTTAATTGAAGGATAAACAGCTACGGCATTCATTCCTGAGTCACACGGGAGGCTGGCAAAGGTATCCACAGTCAGGGCCGCTGAGAGCAGGATTGGGCCCTGGTGGGGGGGGAGGGAATCAGGCTCCCCCCCACACAACAGCAAGGGTGGACTGGCTAGAAATCTTAATGTGGGGCAGAAAATAAATGTGGGGTTTGTTTTTATGCTAATAATAAGTACGATGATATCCATACCTGTTCAGAATATTAAGATCTTAATGACTAATATCGGCAATATAAGCACACACACAATGGATGCTGAACTGTTCATGCATTTACGTTAAACTTGTACATCTAACACAACACAGTGTGTGTCACACAACGAGTTTGCTGTATTCGTGCGGCTGCCACTTACGAAACTCTGCAAATTCGACTGGAAGGAGATGGCACTGCGCAGCCAGAGTGCAGAAGCGAATGTTCGTACGTAATTGGGAATACTTAGAAAGGCTTGGTTTGCGGCACAAGTTTGCGGGCTGTTATCCAGAGTTGTGGGTGCACGGAACACGAAGAATATAGTGTTATGAGTTTTGATGGAGGGCTTAGGCTGAAAGCCTGGGCTGAATGTCTGCGCTCAAAGCAAGTGTTTTACCCTTTTTATGTTACGATGGGCGTGGGAGGGGAACTGGGCTGCGACAGCGCCAAGTGGAAATGTACAAACATGCCCCACTCCTGGCCCTTTTGTGTGTTCGGGGGAGAGGACGGTGGGTCCCTGGGAACCGTGCTCGAGATCTGATCTGCTTTCTCTGAAATCTTAGGTCTCATCTGGCAACCTCTTGATTTCTGCAACGGATGGCAGTGCATTTTTGTGATTTTGCAAAAAAGTTATATTGGGTTGCTGCATAGCTTGTTTTGGAAAATTAAGAGGAAAGTGGAGAGGAGAAGAAAGCACTTCTAGCTAGAAAGAGGGTGGTTTTGCAAAAGAATTCTCCCATGCATTACCCTCCTGGAGCTGCAGTGGTGGTGGTGTTTAGTCGTTTAGTCGTGTCCGACTCTTCGTGGCCCCCTGGACCAGAGCACACCAGGCACTCCTGTCTCCCACTGCCTCCCGCAGTTTGGTCAAACTCATGCTGATAGCTTCGAGAACACTGTCCAACCATCTTATCCTCTGTCGTCCCCTTCTCCTTGTGCCCTCCATCTTTCCCAACATCAGGGTCTTTTCCAGGAAGTCTTCTCTTCTCATGAGGTGGCCAAAGTATTGGAGTCTCAGCTTCAGGATCTGTCCTTCCAGTGAGCACTCAGGGCTGATTTCCTTAGGAATGGATCGGTCTGTCATCCTTTCCTTTGTTCAACATCAGGGGTCAGCAGACTTTTTCAGCAGGGGGCCGGTCCACTGTCCCTCAGACCTTGTGGGGGCCAGACTATATTTTGAAGGTGGGAAAAATGAACAAATTCCTGTTGTTGTTTAGTCGTGTCCGACTCTGTGTGGCCCCATGGACCAGAGCACGCCAGGCACTCCTGTCTTCCACTGCCTCCCGCAGTTTGGTCAAACTCATGCTGGTAGCTTCGAGAACACTGTCCCACCATCTCGTCCTCTGTTGTCCCCTTCTCCTTGTGCCCTCCATCTTTCCCAACATCAGGGTCTTTTCCAGGGAGTCTTCTCTTCTCATGAGGTGGCCAAAGTATTGCAGCCTCAGCTTCAGGATCTGTCCTTCCAGTGAGCACTCGGGGCTGATTTCCTTCAGAATGGAGAGGTTTGATCTTCTTGCAGTCCATGGGATTCTCAAGAGTCTCCTCCAGCACCAGAATTCAAAAGCATCCATTCTTCGGCGATCAGCCTTCTTTATGGTCCAGCTCTCACTTCCATACATCACTACTGGGAAAACCATAGCTTTAACTATGTCACCATCTGCAGTGATCATGGAGCCCAAGAAAGTAAAATCTCTCACTGCCTCCATTTCTTCCCCTTCTATTTGCCAGGAGGTGATGGGCCCAGTGGCCATGATCTTCGTTTTTTTGATGTTGAGCTTCAGACCATATTTTGCGCTCTCCTCTTTCACCCTTATTAAGAGGTTCTTTAATTCCTCCTCACTTTCTGCCATCAAGGTTGTGTCATCTGCATATCTGAGGTTGTTGATATTTCTTCCGGCAATCTTAATTCCGGCTAGGGATTCATCCAACCCAGCCTTTTGCATGATGAATTCTGCATATAAGTTAAATAAGCAGGGGGACAATATACAGCCTTGTCGTACTCCTTTCCCAATTTTGAACCAATCAGTTGTTCCATATCCAGTTCTAACTGTAGCTTCTTGTCCCACATAGAGATTTCTCAGGAGACAGGTGAGGTGATCAGGCACTCCCATTTCTTTAAGAACTTGCTGTAGTTTGCTGTGGTCGACAAAATCAAAGGCTTTTGGAAAGGCCATTCGTTGTTTGTTGCCGCAGCTTTACTGGCGTGCAAGTAGCTTTGCAGTCCTTTCCCTCTGTGTTCTCTAAGGAACCCTGAGAGAAGAGTTCTTAATGAGCCCATTTCACAGAAACGGAGCTCAGTTGGACCTGCCTGGGGCTGTCTGAAGGCAAGGCAAGTTTGAGACGATTGCCCTCAGGCTCACTGAGGTTGTAAAGCTGTGTCTGGGCTGAAGCACTTTAGATTTCAGATGGCAGCTCTCTGGATTGCTTAGCACAGGGCTCAGCAAACTTTTTCAGCAGGGGGCCGGTCCAATGTCGCTCAGACCTTGTGGGGGGCCGGACTATATTTTGAAAAAAATAGTGAATGAATTCCTATGCCCCACAAATAACCCAGAGATGCATTTTAAATAAAAGCACACATTCTACTCATGTAAAAACACGCTGCTTCCTGGACAATCCACGGGCCAGATTTGGAAGGTGATTGGGCTGGATCCGGCCCCCGGGCCTTAGTTCGCCTTCCCATGGCTTAGGATGCAATCCGGAACGTGGCTTCTTTTGAGGCAAGAGCTTCTGACGGCAGCTTCTCAACTTCAAATCACACAGCAGCAGGGTGGATTTCATTTAAATCAAATTGATTTAAATCATGATTTAAATCACTAGTCAGTAAGACTTGATTTAAATCATTTTTTTAACAGAAACACTCATTCTTGCATATTTACAACCAGATGGAGGTTTCGTTTTCGGGATAATAAAATTTCAGAGTAGTTTTTACAGTTATATCAAAAATGACTGATTTCGTTATACTGTTAGATAATTATATAATTATTGCGAGGTTTAATAAGTTAACTGTTTATATTTGGGCAACTTTTCAGCTGTACAGTGGTACCTCGGGTTACATACGCTTCAGGTTACAGACTCTGCTAACCCAGAAATAGTGCTTCAGGTTAAGAACTTTGCTTCAGGATGAGAACAGAAATTGTGCAGCGGCAGCAGGAGGCCCCATTAGCTAAAGTGGTGCTTCAGATTAAGAACAGTTTCAGGTTAAGTACAGACCTCCGGAACGGATTAAGTACTTAACCTGAGGTACCACTGTACTTTATCAGAAGGAGAAAAATAATCATTTCCTTAATAACAATCTAAATAATTTATTTAACTAAAACAATAACATTATAGCATATGTTTCCAGGTTTGTTAACTGATGTGGTTAAACGTGTTTACAAAAAACCAAAACAACTTAGGCTGAGTTTTAGCACACATGAAAAACTTAAAACAAATCCTTATTTCCTGATAAATAGCCTTTGGACTACAATGTACCGTATTTTTCGCCCCATAGGGCTCACCAGGCTTCGGGATGCAGGCTGCTATCCGCAAGCCTTGGGAGCCCGACGGGAACTTCCGCCGAGCTCCCAAGGCTTGCGGATATCTGCCCCAAGCCCGGGGTGCGCAACGCAGCGCTCCCCGGGCTTCGGGCTGCAGGCAGCTGTCCGCAAGCCTGCGGAGCCCAGAGGAAGTTCCCGCCGGGCTCCGCAGGCTTGCGGATAGCTTCCTGAAGCGAAAGCCTGCATTCGCCCCATAGGACGCACACACATTTCCCCTTCATTTTTGAAGGGGAATGACGGGGAAATGTGTGTGCCTCCTATGGGGCGAAAAATACGGTAACTGAAATAGAAAATCTTTGGAAAGATTTTTCCTCCAAAAGCATTTTATCTTAAAAATCCGATTTTTAAAATTTTAAAAATCTGATTATTATTTTTTAAAAAATAATTGATTTTATCCATCCTGTTTAGCAGTGGTTCAGCAATAACACAGGTGCCCTGATCTGGGTCGGTCTTGGCCCTGATCAGTACACAGCAACACATTTGCAGGAGGCTCTTAGCTTTCAAAAACTTCACAGTCCCAACTTTCATAGAATCGTAGAATTTTAGAGTTGAAAGGGACCCCAGGGGTCATCTAGTCCAACCCCCTGCAAGGCAGGAATCTCAGCTAAAGCATCCATGACAGATGGCCGTCCAATCTCTGCTTAGAAACCTCCAAGGAAGGAGGTTTGTTCGCTGTTTTGACAAGGATACAGCAGTTCTTATTAACCTTTGAAAAGATGTTGCAGATCTGAGCAGTCAGGGCAGCAGGGCTTTTGGGGGGGCGGGTGGAATTGAAGATATTGGTGCTCAAGACAGCCTGTTCCGTTTGATTCTAGGCTGTGTTTGCACCCAGCACGAACCCTTCATGGTGGTTATTTGCCGAACGCGTTTTTTCCTCCTGCTTTTCAGCCCAGAGAACGCTGCAAAAGCAACTCATAAGTGTCGGCAATAAGATGCTTCCTGCCTTCGGTCTTATACCGTATTTTTTGCTCTATAAAACTCACTTTTACCCTCCTAAAAAGTAGGGGGAAATGTGTGTGCGTCAGAAGAAGAAGAAGAAGAAGAGGAGTTTGGATTTGATATCCCGCTTTATCACTACCCAAAGGAGTCTCAAAGCGGCTAACATTCTCCTTTCCCTTCCTCCCCCACAACAAACACTCTGTGAGGTGAGTGGGGCTGAGAGACTTCAGGGAAGTGTGACTAGCCCAAGGTCACCCAGCAGCTGCAGGTAGAGGAGCGGAGACGCAAACCTGGTTCACCAGATTACGAGTCTATCGCTCTTAACCACTACACCACACTGGCTCTCAGTGGAGTGAATGCAGGCTGCGCAGCTATCCCAGAAGCCAGAACAGCAAGAGGGATTGCTGCTTTCACTGCGTAGCGATCCCTCTTGCTGTTCTGGCTTCTGAGATTCAGAATTTTTTTTTTCCTTGTTTTCCTCCTCCAAAAACTAGGTGCGTCTTGTGGTCTGGTGTGTCTTATAGAGCGAAAAATACAGTAATCTGATGAAGGCACGACACGAAAGAAAAAGACGTTGGGAGGGAGAAGGAAAAGGATAAACTGGGGCACTTGTTTCTTAAGCTCTTGTTTTCACCTCCAGGAAACTGCTGCAGGTTGCGGCGCCCTTTCTCAAACACCTCTCTCTGCCTCTCTTTTTTGCAGGATATGCGGAAACACGTGATTATGACACTCCTGGATACGGAACAGTCGTACGTGGAGTCGCTGCGGACGCTGATGCAGGTAACTGACCTGCATGGGAACAGAGGCCAGGCACCTCGAGCTCCGGTCGAACTCTGCACTGCTCAGATATGCCTGTGCTGTTTTTCTTCTCTAAAGTGGTATCATATTGCTTTAAATGCACGGCCTGAATGTGGCCCGTGTTCAACATCCTTTGAGTTTTAGGAGGGTGGCATCTAAAATAAAAAAATCCCCCATGCCCATAATTTGCACGCTATAACTTGCACACAGCATTCTCACTACCATCTTGTGACTGGCAGTCACAGTACAGTGGTCCCTTGGTTCTCAAACGTAATCCGTTCTGGAAGTCCGTTCTGAAACCAAAGCGTTCCAAAACCAAGGCACGCTTTCCCATAGAAAGTAATGCAAAACGGATTAATCCGTTCCGGACTTTTACAAACAACCCCTAAAACAGCAATTTAACATGGATTTTACTATCTAACGAGACCATTGATCAGTGTACTACAGTCACACAATCAATCAATCAGTTAGTAGCTGAACTGCGTTCCACACAGTCACACACACGAAAAGAGCCACCAAAACGCAAAATAAATAGCAAAAACAGACAGACCTCAGCGTAACACTCAAATCGGAAGTGTGGCACTGAAAACAGAAGCATAACACTCAAAAAGGAGCAAGTTCACAAACCAGAAAACTTATTTCCGGGTTTGCAGTGTTTGGGTTCCAAGGTGTTTGAGAACCAAGGTGTTTGAGAACCAAGGTACCACTGTACCAAGTTTCCTTGTTAAACCTTTGCGTTGCTTATCCCACCTGCATTTTTCCCTGTGTTTGCTATTTGGTTGCAGAACGGCAGTGTGGTGTAGTGGATGGACTAGGTCCCAGGAGGTAAAGGTACCCCTGCCCATACGGGCCAGTCTTGACAGAGTCTAGGGTTGTGCGCTCATCTCACTCTAGAGGGCGGGAGCCGGCGCCGTCTGCAGACACTTCCGGGTCACGTGGCCAGTGTGACATCGCTGCTCTGGCGAGCCTGCACCAGCACAGCACACGGAAACGCCGTTTACCTTCCCGCTATAAAGCGGTACCTATTTATCTACTTGCACTTGAGGGTGCTTTCGAACTGCTAGGTGGGCAGGAGCCGGGACCGAAAGACGGGAGCTCACCCCGCCGCGGGGATTCGAACCGGCGACCATACGATCGGCAAGTCATAGGCACTGTGGTTTTACCCACAGCGCCACCCGCGTCCCTTTGAGTGGTTCAAATTCCCACTCTGCCATAAAGCTCCCTGGGTGGATGACCTCGGGCCAGTCATGGTCTCCTCTCAGCTTGATCTACCTCGCAGGGGTAACAACTGTGGTAATAGACCTCTTTTGGAAGTTACGGTGAGCTGGGAATGAGCGCCGTTCTAGTGCCTGCTGCCAGATGGCTCCACTTTGCTCATAGACCCTAAGGGGACCCCAGGGGTCATCTAGTCCAACCCCCTGCAGTGCAGGAGTGCAAGTGAGGACAAGCCAAGATGCTTGGCTTAGCTTGGCCTGCAAGCCAGGGTGGATATGATATAAATCAAATCGATTTAAATCACTAGCCAGTAAGACTTGATTTAAATAACTAGTCTGTAAGACTTGATTTAAATCACTAGCCAATAAGACTTGATGATGATGATGATGATGATGATGATGATAATAAGAAGAAGTCCGATGAGGGAAGGTTATAGGAACTGGGTGTGTTTGACCTGATTCTGCAAGGATGTTCTTACATTCTTTGACTTTTAGAAAACACCTGAAGGCAGCCCTGTTCAGGGAAGTTTTTATTGATTGATATTTTATTGTGTTTTTAATATTTTGTTGGGAGTCACCCAGAGTGGCTGGGTCTACCCAGTCTGATGGGCAGCATATAAATTATAAAATATTATTATTATTATTATTATTATTATTATTATTATTATTAATTTATTTATTTATTTATTTATACCCCGCCCATCTGGCTGGGCTTCCCCAGCCACTGTGGGCGACTTCCAACAAAATATTAAAATACAGTAATGCATCAAACATTAAAAGCTTCCCTAAACAGGGCTGCCTTCAGGTGTCTTCTAAAAGTCAAAGTAGCAATACAGACAGGGGTGCCCGGTCTGCCCGCAGGAAGGTCTGGTGGGGATTTCTGAGCACGTTTGGCAGAGCGATGCCCAGGAGTTTCTCTGTAACCAAGAAGCGCACTTTTCTCTCCCTCCGCGACTCCTTGCTCGGCTGCAGCGCCTTAGCAGGGCTGCCGGAAACAAGATCTGTGCATTCCTAATTCGGCAGAGCGACCCACGCCAGGCACTGGGAAGCTTTTGTCAGGCCAAACCCAGCCTGCGCTCGTCTCCGTGGCAACTGCATCCCGTTGCCACGGGATCCGGGGCTCAAGAGCAGAGCACCAGGGATGACGGCGCTGGGGATCAAGTTGTCAGGGAACTTGCATTCAGGTTTATTCCCCCTTTGAAGTGTGTGTGTGTTTGTGTGTGAGTGTGCAAATGCTATCCGACCGGGAAGACCTGCCTCCCCACGATTCATTTGCAGGTGTGACTTTGCTCTGACGCAGCAGTGCAAGACTTCCTTGTGCCTGTGGCAGTTTTGATTCCACGGGAATCTATTTCTGCCTTTTCGATTGTCCAAATGGGGGGCGCTTAGCTGTTTCCCCTCCCTTTTGGTCCACGTACAATAAATCCTTCCCACGCACTGCAACTCTCAAGTGTGAAAATTGGAGGGTTATTTTCATACCCTTCGCCCTCTGCTTTGAGTCTCTAATTCACGGAAAACAGACTTGTCAGCCGCAGCTCTTCGCCAGTTCCAAATGCCAGGCTCTCTCGACCTCCTTTGCGCAAGAAGACTTTTTATTTAATGCTCTGAGTCCTTTTCATCTGTAAACCATAATAATAATAATATAATAATTTATTATTTATACCCCGCCCATCCGGCTGGGTTTCCCCAGCCACTCTGGATGGCTTCCAACAGAATATTAAAATACAATAACCTATTAAACATTAAAAGCTTCCCTAAACAGAGCTGCCTTCAGATGTCTTCTAAAGGTCTGGTAGTTGTTTTTCTCTTCGACATCTGGTTGGGAGGGCATTCCACAGGCGGGTGCCACTACCGAGAAGGCCCTCTGCCTGGTTCCCTGCAACCTCACCTCTTGCAGTGAGGGAACCGCCAGAAGGCCCTCGGAGCTGGACCTCAGTGTCCGGGCTGAACGATGGGGGTGGAGACGCTCCTTCAGATATACTGGGCCGAGGCCGTTTAGGGCTTTCAAGATCAGCACCAATACTTTGAATTGTGCTCAGAAACGTACTGGGAGCCAATGTAGGTCTTTCAGGACCGGTGTTATGTGGTCTTGGCGGCCGCTCCCAGTCACCAGTCTAGCTGCCGCATTGCCCTCCTTTTTACTCCATCGAGGAAGCGTTGTGGCTCAGAGGTAGAGCATTTGCCTTCCACGAAGAGTGTCCCAGGTTCAGTCCCCAGCAGCTCCAGATAAGGGAGGGAGGGTTTCCCTTCCTGAAACCCTGGGAAGCGACTGCCAGTCAGTGTAGACAAAACTGAGTCAAATGTCCCCATGTTCTGACTCAGAATAAGGCCTTCATATAGGGTAAGATCAAGCCCATGGGTAGGCAAACTAATGCCCGGGGGCTGGATCCGACCCAAACGCCTTCTAAACCCGGCCCGTGGAGAGTCCGGGAATCAGCGTGTTTTTACATGAGTAGAATGTGTCCTTTTATTTAAAATTCATCTCTGGGTTATTTGTGGGTCCTGCTTGGTGTTTTTACATGAGAATGTGTCCTTTTATTTAAAATACATCTCTGGGTTATTTGTGGGGCCTGCCTGGTGTTTTTACATGAGTAGAATGTGTCCTTTTATTTAAAATGCATCTTTGGGTTATTTGTGGGGCATAGGAATTCATTCTTCTTTTTTCAAAATATAGTCCGGCCCCCACAAGGTCTGAGGGACAGTGGACTGGCCCCCTCCTGAAAAAGTATGCTGACCCCTGGTCAAGCCAGTGGCTCATCTGGTCCAGCAAGCCCCACATCCCTCCAGCGTGCTCAATCTGGAGGGACATTGGGCTTGTTGAAACAGAGGAAAGAACAAGCTGTATCGGCACCTCGGCAAAACAGCTTGTTTCTCCCTCTGAGGGCGGACCGCAATGGCGGTTCCACTCAGCGGTATATCGCCGGCGAAACGGCCACTTCTCTGGAGTCCCTCTGTCTCCAGCTTTTTCCCCCCTCACCGTGCTGGGCGCTGGGAGCAGAGGGACTCAGGAAATGGCAGTCTCGCCAGCGATACACCGCTAAGCGAAGCCTTCATCGTGGTCTGCCCCTTGCACCAGTCCTGGGCGACGCAGTGGACGCTCGGGTTGCGAACGTGATCCGTGCGGGATGCACGTTCACAACCTGCAGTGTCCACAACCTGCAGTGGCGCGTCTGCGCACACGCAGGTCATGATTCGGTGCTTCTGCGCATGCGCAAAAAGCGATTTAGCGCTTATGTGCATGTGCGACCGCCGAAACCCGGAAGTAACCCATTCTGGTGCTTCCGGGTTTTGGTGGTGGCACTGTGGGTTAAACCACAGAGCCTAGGACTTGCCGATCAGAAGGTCAGCGGTTCGAATCCCCGCAAAGGGGTGAGCTCCTGTTGCTCGGTCCCAGCTCCTGCCCACCTAGCAGTTCAAAAGCACGTCAAAGTGCAAGTAGATAAATAGGCACCGCTCTGGCAGGGAAGGTAAATGGCGTTTCCGTGCGCTGCTCTGGTTCGCCAGAAGCGGCTTAGTCATGCTGGCCACATGACCCGGAAGCCGTACGCCGGCTCCCTTGGCCAGTAAAGCGAGATGAGTGCCGCACCCCCAGAGTTGGCCACGACTGGACCTAATGGTCAGGGGTCCCTTTACCTTTACCTTTAACCCAAAAAAACGCAACCTGAAGCGTCTGTAACCCGAGGTAGGACTGTATATGGATATATCTAGCCCAGGCCTAGCAGGGACAGAGAATAAGGTCCTGGTTTTCACTCTTTGGATGTCTGGTTCCCACTGTCAATAGCCTGGATCGGCGGCATTTGCTCAAAGTTGCGCTTATGCAGAATTCTGCGTTGTCGTCATTGGAAAGCCTCGGGACGGGGCGTGCCAACCTTTGTGGTGCCAGGCTTTTTTCAAGCAGGGGACAAGGGGGCTTTAATTGGATGGCACAAAGGCAAACCCATCGACTCGCCAAAGAGGAGAGCTAGAGAGAGCAGCTGCATTGTGAGCTTGAAGGACAGGGGAAGATAATTACAGCTCGGGAGCCTTTAATACGGCACAGTGGAATTCCTGGAAATGCTTCTGACTCATTCAGAGATGACATCTTTGAAGAGGGGAGACAAGGGCAGCAAAAGGAGCAATCCAGTTTTGATTAGCTTTTTAAATACCTACGAGATGCGGAACGTTTCCTCCACCTTTGGAAAGTTATATAGCTGCAGTGGAAGCAGCCAAAATTTTGGTCTCTTTCGAATGTAACACTAAACTGTGGGTTAGCTTGACTTGCACCCAGTGTCCCTCTCCGCTTTCATTTCTGTTTTTGATTACCTATTATTATGATTTGTTAATTGTCTATACCGTGTTTCATCAGTGTGTCATTACGTGCTAACCTTAAAATGTGGTTTAGGCTTAACTACAGTTTAGGGAAACAAGCCAAGTGGTACCTCGGGTTACATACACTTCAGGTTACATACGCTTCAGGTTACAGACTCCGCTAACCCAGAAATAGTGCTTCAGGTTAAGAACTTTGCTTCATGATAAGAACAGAAATCAGGCTCCGGTGGCACAGCAGCAGCAGGAGGCCCCATTAGCTAAAGTGGTGCTTCAGGTTAATAACAGTTTCAGGTTAAGAACGGACCTCCGGAATGAATTAAGTACTTAACCTGAGGTACCACTGTAACATAAACCATGGTTTGAAGCTGGCCTAACTTTAGTTGTAAGTTGTAACTTCAGCTTTTAGCCTGCTCTGTGCTTCGATGGTCTATAATTCAAAGATTTGGGCTTTAATCATAATTGTCTTACTTGATTACTTGTTCTAGTTACAGGTAGGTAGCCGTGTTGGTCTGCCGTAGTCCAAACAAACAAACAAACAAACAATTCCTTCCAGTAGCACCTTAGAGACTAACTACCGTATTTTTCGCCCTATAGGACGCACTTTTTCCCCTCCAAAAATGAAGGGGAAATCTGTGTGCATCCTATGGGGCGAATCCAGGCTTTCGCTGAAGCTTGGAGAGCGAGAGGGGTCGGTGCGCACCGACCCCTCTCGCTCTCCAGGCTTCAGGAAGACATCGGCAAGCCTGGGGAGCCCGCGGGAGTTCCCACAGGGCTCCCTAGGCTGCGGATAGCAGCCTGCTGCCTGGAGCGCGGGGCACGCTGAAGCCGCGGCGAGGGGGGGAATAATTTTTTTTCTTTATTTCCCCCCCCCCCAAAAAAAACTAGGTGCATCCTATGGGCCGGTGTGTCCTATAGGGTGAAAAATACGGTAAGTTTGTTATTGGTATGAGCTTTCATGTGCATGCACGAAGAAGTATCTGAAGAAGTGTGCATGCACATGAAAGCTCATACCAATAACAAACTTAGTTGGTCTCTAAGGTGCTACTGGAAGGAATTTTTTGTTTGCATTCTGGATTAGTTATAGCTTCCGGGTCACCTTCAAAGGTAGCCCCACATAGAACGCATTGCAGTAGTCCAAGCAAGAGATAACTAGAGCATGCACCACTCTGGCGAGACAGTCTGTGGGCAGGGAGGGTCTCAGCCTGCGCACCAGATGGAGCTGGTAGACAGCTGCCCTGGACACAGAATTGACTCCCAGGCTGCGCACCTGGTCCTTCAGGGGCACAGTTACCCCATTCAGGACCAAGGAGTCCTCCACACCCACCCACTTCCTGTCCCCGAAAAACACTACTTCTGTCTTGTCAGGATTCAACCTCAATCTGTATTAGGCTCCCCTCCACCCTTGTAGCGAAGGACTCAGAAAGCTTTGCATCTGGCAGAACAAAGAGTGTGAATTCCTCCTTGGGCAACTTCTGGCTGAGAGAGAATAGGGATGCAAGGACTGTCAGTCCCGGCAACTGTGTTATAGGGGCCGGTCCTGTCCTGAGAACTCTCTGCTTGTAGCCTGTATTTTTGAATAAAAAGTTAACTCGACTGCTTGCCTCTTCAGTGCTGACACCAGCTCAATGGCAGAGGATCTCCTTTGCTTGCAAGAGGTCCTAGGCAAAATAGAGCATCTCTATGGAAAAGTAGCAGGTGATGGAAAGGAGACTTTTCTGCCTTGGACTCTGGAGAGCTGCTTCCCCAACCTGGTGCCCTCCATACGTTTTGGGGAGCAGCTCCCACCAGCCACGCTAGGCTGGGGCAGATGGGTGTTGTAGTCCAAAAAATCTGGATGTCACCCACTTAAAGAAGAGGTGTGTGTGTGTGTGTGTGCGCGCGCGTATATACCAGCATATTCTACGTCACAAATCCGCATCTGGCTGAGTTGGATTGTTGTTGTTGTTGTTGTTGTTTAGTCGTTTAGTCGTGTCCGACTCTTCGTGACCCCCTGGACCAGAGCACACCAGGCACTCCTGTCTTCCACTGCCTCCCGCAGTTTGGTCAAACTCATGCTGGTAGCTTCAAGAACACTGTCCAACCATCTCGTCCTCTGTCGTCCCCTTCTCCTTGTGCCCTCCATCTTTCCCAACATCAGGGTCTTTTCCAGGGAGTCTTCTCTTCTCATGAGGGGGCCAAAGTCTTGGAGCCTCAGCTTCAGGATCTGTCCTTCCAGTGAGCACTCAGGGCTGGTTTCCTTCAGAATGGAGAGGTTTGATCTTCTTGCAGTCCGTGGGACTCTCACATATGTGCATTTATGTGTATTTTAATGAACTGAACAGAGTGAAAGGTTATGAGTCATGAGGGGTGCACAGATTGTGTGAATGAACTCAGCGCTCAGCTTATATTTTTAGTTGCAGTTTTGATAATGTTTTTAATATTGTTTTAGAGATTCTAAACGCTGCGTTGATTTGTTAATCGCACGACTTGCCAATAATTGTGAGGTTTAGCTTATTTTTTAGTTGCTGTTTCGTTAAGTTTTCTTTTATAGATTGCAACTGTTTCATTGAAAATCTGTTAATTTTTTCATACGACATATGCTGTATTCGCGATGTGCTATTATGTTTTATTACGTTATGGTTGTTTATCCGTTGTAAGCCGCTTTGAGATTCGTTTGAATGAAAAGCAGCGTAAAAATACAATCAATCAATCAATCAATCAATCAGTCGGTATTGAATTGGATGGGTCTTGGTATCGGCCATCTTCCTGTCTCCTAAATGTCTGCTCTTCCGTGTCTCCTTCTTCCCTTTCCAGGGTTACATGAAGCCCTTGAAGCTGCCGGAAAACGCCATCCTCTGCGATCCCGCCCTGGTAGACGAGATCTTTGATCAGATCCCCGAGCTGCTGGATCACCACGAGGAGTTCCTGGAGCAGATCAGCGAGTGCGTGCAGAGCTGGAGCGAGAAGCAGAAAGTGGGAGACATCCTGGTGAAGTCTGTGAGTTCAGCTTTTCCGACAACACGCACACACACAACCTCTGGCACACACAACCTCTGATCAAGGAGCTGGTACTCGAGATGGAAATCTGGCTTTCCTGGGTTACTTAGCCCAAAGGATGCAGGGTTTTCTGGCATATTTTATTTTATTAATTAATAATAATCTTATTTTTTTATTTTAACTTCCGGTTCTTCTCTTTTTTTATATAATAATTTTTATTAATTTTAACATATGAATTATAATGCATACCACAAACCACTTATACAATCTTTTTTTTTTACTCCCATCACCTCTGATGATCCCCCGTTTTAACCACTTCTTATGCATTTCTTAAATTCATATTGCCTTTAATTATCTTAACTAATCATCCTCCCCTTTATCCATTTTTGCAATAGTTCCAATAATTCACCTCACAAAACGTCTTGCAAACCTACAAACGTAGTTTGAACATCACTATTACTTTTCAAATAATCTGTAAATTTACACCAGTCTTCTGTGAATTTCTGGTCCCTCAGATTTTGAATCCTTCCTGTTAGTTTGTCTAATTCTGCATAGTCCATTAATTTCATCCTCCATTCTTCTTTCGTCAGTAATTCTTCTTGCTTCCATTTTTGTGCCAATAATATAGAATCATAGAATCATAGAGCTGGAAGAGACCACAAGGGCCATCGAGTCCAACCCCCTGCCAAGCAGGAAACACCATCAGAGCACTCCTGACATATGGTTGTCAAGCCTCTGCTTAAAGACCTCCAAAGAAGGAGACTCCACCACACTCCTTGGCAGCAAATTCCACTGTCGAACAGCTCTTACTGTCAGGAAGTTCTTCCTAATGTTTAGGTGGAATCTTCTTTCTTGTAGTTTGGATCCATTGCTCCGTGTCCGCTTCTCTGGAGCAGCAGAAAACAACCTTTCTCCCTCCTCTGTGTGACATCCTTTTATATATTTGAACATGGCTATCATATAACCCCTTAACCTCCTCTTCTCCAGGCTAAACATGCCCAGCTCTTGCTGCTGTCATTGCATATGAAAACAGCTTACATTCTTTTCTATTTATATCACTTCCTACCATGCCCAGTAAAAATGCTTCTGGTTTCTTTATGAATGTATATTTCAACATTTTTTTCATCTCATTATATATCATTTCCCAGAAGCTTTTCACTTTTTTACATTCCAACTTCCGGTTCTTCTCATTGTACTATTTTACATTTTGTTCATCTGTCCACAGTTCATTATTACTTTTTAACTTTCCCGTTTCTTATCCAGAATACTCTTTCATATACTGTCTCTGTCTTTCAAGATTCATTCTAAGTCTGCCAGGAGTTTACCGTTATCACAGTAGTTTTTAAGATAATCTTTAAACATTATCCAATCTTTCATTAACTTTCTGTCCTGAATTTCTTCTTAAATCTCCCTGTCATCCTTGCGAGTTGTAAATATTCTATCGTCTTTGCTTGCCAGTCAGTTTCTGCGGGGATGTTGTCACTTTTCCAGTTCTTTGCTATCAAAATCCTAGCCGCTGTGGTCGCATACATAAAAAGTGGTCTAAGATTTTTCTTAATTTCCACGGACGTAATTCCTAATAGGAAGGCCTCAGCGTTTTTTTGTGAATGAGAGTTTGAATACCTTTTTAAGTTCATTGTATATGGTGTCCCAAAATTCTCCTATCTTACAATCTCACCACATGTGCATAAAAGTACCTACCCCATTTTTACACCTCCAGCTGACCTCTGAACTATTCTTATACATCTTGGCCAATCAGCAATGCTAATTCGCGTTTGCTTGTTTGAAAAGTGATAATCCCCAGGGGCTGAAATTCCCCACTTCTTGCAAAAATCTATCATTTGCCCGATAATAAATGTTGGAAGTGTAAAGAAACTGAAGGCACATTCTTTCACCTTTGGTGGACGTGCCCAAGGATTAAGGCTTTCTGGGAGATGATCTATAATGAAATGAAAAAGGTATTTAAATATACCTTTCTGAAGAAACCAGAGGCCATTCTCCTGGGCATAGTTGGCCAATTGGTGCCAAAGAAGGATAGAACTTTTTTTATGTATGCTACAACAGCAGCAAGAATACTTATTGCAAAGTATTGGAAGACACAAGATTTACCCACCCTGGAAGAATGGCAGATGAAGGTGATGGACTACATGGAACTGGCGGAAATGACTGGCAGAATCCGAGACCAGGGAGAAGAGTTGGTGGAAGAAGATTGGAAGAAATTTAAAGACTATTTACAGAAATATTGTAAAATTAATGAATGTTAGAATGATGTCAGAATGAAGTTAAGTGGTTTTAGCAGCAATGTTATAAAGGAGTATGTAAAAATGGATTGTTAACAGGTGAGAATTTAAAGTTACAATATATTAAGTTAAAGGATTAGGGTAAAAACAAAGAGGGAAAGGATTTGCTGAATTAGCTAACTGAACTGGAATACAAAAAAGGGAGGTGTGAGGAGGTCAGGGAAACAAGTAAACGAAAGAAGTGTTTTTACTTTTCTGTATTTTGTATTTTTTCTTTTCTTTTTTTTTCTTTTCTCTATTTTTGTAACCTTTTTTGAAACCTTAATAAATATCATTAAAAAAAAAAAAAAGAAATTCCCACTTCTGTGTTTTCCCACCTCCCCACTTTCTACGACTTCTGAGGGAAATGTCTGCTTGTCTCATGAAGCCTTTGTCTCGCTCCTCCCCCCAGTTTTCCAAAGACATCCTGGTGAACATTTATTCTGCCTACATCGATAACTTCCTCAACGCCAAAGATGCTGTGAGGATCGCCAAAGAAGCCAGGCCAGCGTTTATGAAGTTCCTGGAGGTAGGACAGAAATCTTTTTTATATATATAACATTTTATGGGGTTTCCAAAAAATAACAAAATGGAAAAAAACAAGGGGGGGGGTCACATCCAAATTAAACCATAATTTTTTGTCAACTTCCCTCTACTCCCCCTCTTGGTTCCATTATAATATACTTGTTCATGCACGTCCATAAAATCTTACATAGTCATACCTCGTGTTGTGTTTGCTTCATGATACGTTTTTTCAAGTTGCATCCCGCGGCGACCCGGAAGTACCGGAAAGGGTTACTTCTGGGTTTTGCCGCTCGCGCATGCGCAGACACGCAAAATGACGTCACACGCATGCGCAGATGCGGCGAATCACGACCCACGGGTTGTGTTCTGCTCAAGTTGCGAACGGGACTCCGGAACGGATCCCGTTCGCAACCAGAGGTACCACTATATACTTAATCCAATTTTAAAACCTTCTTCATCCTATTACAAGTGACTTTTAAAAGTTATACTAATGTAAAAATCTATACACAAAGCTTTCAAAAATATGCCTTAAACAGTTGCCCTAAAGTTGATGAATAAATGAGCTAATTAAGTTAATTTGTATATGCAGAAAATATTTAAAAATAAATTCAAGGAACCGCAGAAAGATAGAGGGGGAAGGAAGTCAAGTTTTGAAATGTTAAAATGAATGTAAAATTATTGAAATGTATAAACCTGAAAAGTATTTTTTTTTAAAAAAAAAACAAACACCTGATCTTCATGTTCTTTCAGCAAAGCATGAGGGAAAACAAAGAAAAGCAGGCACTTTCAGACCTCATGATTAAGCCGGTTCAGCGGATTCCACGCTATGAACTTCTGGTCAAGGTGAGTCCAAGAGGCCTGGTTATTAATTGCTGTTCATAAATAGTTGTTACTAATTGTTGAACTGCTCCGAGACCTGAGGGCATAGGGTGGCGTATAAATTCAAATAAACGCTATCTCCAACTTCTTGAAAGATTCCATCAACTGTGTCTCCGAAAATTTGACACATCACTTGGGAAGACAGGTGAACTAATGCCAGTGTACTGGAAGAAGCAAAGAACACCAGTGCTGAAGCAATGATTCTTCAACATCAGTTTCATTGGACTGGTCATGTTGTTCCGATGCAACTACTCTATTCCGAACTTAAAAATGGGAAGCATAATGCTGGTGGTTAACCAAAGAGGTTTAAAGACTCTTTCAAGGCAAATCTAAAAAAATGTAGTATAAACACCGACAACTGGGAAACACTGGCCTGCGAGCGCTCCAATTGGAGAACAGCCTTTACCAAAGGTGTCATGGGCTTTGAAGACATTCAAACTCAGGACGCAAGGGAGAAATGTGCAAAGAGGAAGGCACGCTTGGCAAATCCACACCGTGATCAACTCCCGCCTGGAAACCTATGTCCCCACTATGGAAGGACGTGTGGATCCAGAATTGGCCTCCACAGCCACTTACGGACTCATTGCTAAAACCGTGTTCATGGAAGACAATCTTACTCACTACGAGTGATTGCCAAAGAAGAAAGAAGAAATTCAAATTATTATTATTATTACTATTATTATTAGTTGTTGTTGTTTAGTCATTTAGTCGTGTCCGACTCTACGTGAACCCATGGACCAGAGCACACCAGGCACTCCTGTCTCCCACTGCCTCCCACAGTTTGGTCAAACTCCTGCTGGTAGCTTCGAGAACACTGTCCCACCATCTCGTCCTCTGTCGTCCCCTTCTCCTTGTGCCCTCCATCTTTCCCAACATCAGGGTCTTTTCCAGGGAGTCTTCTCTTCTCATGAGGTGGCCAAAGTCTTGGAGCCTCAGCTTCAGGATCTGTCCTTCCAGTGAGCACTCAGGGCTGATTTCCTTCAGAATGGAGAGGTTAGATCTTCTTGCAGTCCATGGGACTCTCAAGAGTCTCCTCCAGCACCAGAATTCAAAAGCATCCATTCTTCAGCGATCAGCCTTCTTTATGGTCCAGCTCTCACTTCCATACATCACTACTGGGAAAACCATAGCTTTAACTATACAGACCTTTGTTGGCAAGGTGATGTCTCTGCCATATTATTATTATTATTATTATTATTATTATTATTATTATTATTAACTGATGGCAGTATTCAGCTTCTGATATAGAGGAACAGAGAACAGTGCAATAGATATTTAGCAACCCGAAGAGCTAAAAACTTGACATTTGTTTTGTTTTCTTGCTGGAAGCTGTGCTTCTCAGGGTGCAAAACGTTTCCGCCCAGTCAAGAGATTTGCGGAACAATCTGTGTTGCAGCTACACTGAGTCACCGTCCTTGTTATTTTATAATTCTGCTTCTCGACTCTCCTTGAATGGAGTCGCTTCAGCGAATGCCCAGCAAATATTTACTGCAAAGAGGAAATAGGATGCTTGCATCTTTCCAGTTTCGTTTTGTTTTATTTAAAAAAACGGGATAATTCTCAAGGACCTTTTCGGCAAAACCAGTTGGGGTGAATGGAAGAGCTCTGATGTGTTCTTGCAGGGACACCAGATTTCAGTGGAACTTGGCACCTAGCTGCGAACTTCTATTTGCCCTGAGAAGTTGTCCAATTTAGCCCAGCTGTTCTGCTGCCTGGATCCCGGATGGTGGGCTGAGATGACAGCTTGCTTTTCCGCAAGCTGCATTCCTTGAATACTTCGCATGCCTATGAGTCAGAGCCGCAGGCTTGGAACTGATTCCAGGAAAAGAGACAGTTACTCATTCAGGAGATCTGAGCCCACCAGAGAGAAGAGAAACGAGATCCTTCGTGGTCTGTGTCCTCACAAACCAAAGTACTGCAGCAAACCATTTTATTTGTTTGTTCGCGGTGTTTATCACCCTATTTGGAGGTCAAGGTGGCACACACAGGTCACTTCCTTCCCATTTTATCTGCACAACAATATTGTGCAGATAAATATTGTGACTGGTCCATGGTCACCCAAGTGAGTCCCTTACCTGAAGTGAGAATTTGATATTTTTTTTAAAAAAAATATTTTTAAATTTTTGCTTTTACAACAAACAATTTTTTAAAAAACAAACAAACAAACCCATCCAAAATACATACATAGTTTGAATTCCCTTCCCTGCTCCCTTCATGGTTTCGTCAGAAATCACTTTCACTACTGAATCTCCCCTTGTCGTTCCTTATAATTATTTTTCTCTACATTCCCAATAGCTTAATAGTCATAACTGCTTGGGTTAAATTAGTCCTGCTAATGCAGTTAATTGTTTACCAAAAAATAATAATAATAATTCAAATACTCCCCATATTTTCCCCATTCTTCTTTTAAGAATTCTTTCCTCTTGCTTCCTTATTCTTTCAGTAAGTTTCGCCATTTTTGCATGGTCCATTAATATCGCCTGCCATTCCTCCTCGGTAGGGACTGCATCTTCTCCCCATCTCTGCGCTTACGTCGTTCCAGCAGCGCAAAGTCAGGATTCGAACCCTGGTCTCCCGGGGCCTAGTCTGACACTCTGACAACTAACTCCACACTGGGTTTCTCTCTAGTCATGCCTGATCAGCAGCCTGGCTTTCTAAAGCCCGGCCGTAAGATTTCTGAAGCCCATTGGGAAAGGAAGAGCAACACGGGAAGTGGCCTCGCACTGTGTCAGACCCTTGGTCCAGCTAGTATTGTCTGCACTGAGTGGCAGCAGCTGTCTGAGATCTGAGGCACGTGAGTCTCTTCCCAGCCCTATGTGGCAATGCCATTAGGCATCGAAGCTGGGGTCTTCCATGTGCAAAGCAGACGCTCTAACCACTGAGCTTCAGCCCCTTCCCTACCGTTCCGATATTGTTATTCTGCTGCTCAGCCAACTTTCTTGACCAAGGAAGACTTGCAGAAATCCTGAAGGGCTTACAGTGTAGATTTCACCCTGCGAGTCCCTGCAAAGTCCGTGGAACTTGTTGCTCCTAGCATGGCATGCTTAGAACTGCAACCTTAAGGACTATAAACTTGCTAGGTTATTTTTAACAAAAACCCAAATGACAAAGTGACGGTCTCGGCCGCCGAGACCATGGAACACCGGTCCTGAAAGAGCTACGTTGGCTCCCAGTAAGTTTCCGAGCACAATTCAAAGTGTTGGTGCTGACCTTGAAAGCCCTAAACGGTCTCGGCCCAGTAGACCTGAAGGAGCGTCTCCACCCCCATCATTCAGTCCGGACACTGAGGTCCAGCTCCGAGGGCCTTCTGGCGGTTCCCTCCCTGCGAGGAACCAGGTTATAGGGAACCAGGCAGAGGGCCTTCTTGGTGGTGGTGCCCGCCCTGTGGAAACACGCCCCCCCCCCCAAATCAGATGTCAAGGAAATAAACAACTATCTGACGCTTAGAAGACATCTGAAGGCAGCCCTGCTTAGGGAAGTTTTTAATGTCTGGTGTTTTAATGTATTTTTAATCTTTTGTTGGAAGCTGCCCAGAGTGGCTGGGGAAACCCAGCCAGATGGGGTAGAAATAATAAATTGTTGTTGTTGTTGTTGTTGTTAACAAACCAGGATTCATCCTTGATATGTAGAAGGACATGTGGATCCAGAATTGGCCTCCACAGTCACTTACGGACTCATTGTTAAAACCGTGTTTATGGAAGACAATCTTACTCGGCTACGAATGATCGCCAAAGAATAAGAAGTAGACAGCCAGGCCAAGACAGATGAGAGCCTTTTCCGCAACGCCAGTGGGTTTTATTTATTTCTTTGTTTTGAAAGAAAGCAACCTGTTCTTCTGTGCCATTTGGAGAGAGCGTGTGGGAGATCGCTTTGGTAGGATTGACGTCTTTTCGGAAAACGCCAAGCCTTTAAGCCGGCAGGAAGCTTCTCTGCGTCTGGATAGAATGAGGAAACTGCCAGTTCTTTTCACACACACACACGCACACACACACAAACACACACAACTTTTAGGCGTTTATGAAACTGTCTCCATTAGGGTTGCCATCTCCCCCCCCCCCTTTCTGGCTCTGCTCCTGTGCAATTAACCAGCATCTGTTGTTGTTGTTGTTGTTGTTGTTGTTGTTGTTTAGTCGTTTAGTCGTGTCCGACTCTTCGTGACCCCCTGGACCAAAGCACGCCAGGCACTCCTGTCTTCCACTGCCTCCCGCAGTTTGCTCAAACTCATGCTGGTAGCTTCGAGAACACTGTCCAACCATCTCGTCCTCTGTCGTCCCCTTCTCCTTGTGCCCTCCATCTTTCCCAACATCAGGGTCTTTTCCAGGGAGTCTTCTCTTCTCAGGAGGTGGCCAAACTCTTGGAGCCTCAGCTTCAGGATCTGTCCTTCCAGTGAGCACTCAGGGCTGATTTCCTTAAGAATGGAGCGGTTTGATCCTCATGCAGTCCATGGGACTCTCAAGAGTCTCCTCCAGCACCAGAATTCAGAAGCATCCATTCTTCAACCAACATCTAGACAAGTGTAAAAATACAGAAGGTGTGAACCAGCCTTTGCCAGGAGCCTTTTGCCAGCAGCTCGTCCTCTTGGCGCAACATACCTCGCAGGGTTGTTGGGGGGGGGTTATTAAATGAGATGGAGGGGAGAGCTACATACACCACCTTGAGCTCCTTTGGAGGAAAAAGGTGGGGCATAAATAAATTAAATAAAAGACATTTCCAGCCCCTGCCATTGGAGATTGAACCCAGAACAATTTAGGCCCAAATTTGACACACTACAACTGAAGCTGCTGCCATTTTGCTCCTTTTTCCTGGCGTGGTGGCAAGTGATGGGAGGAGCTTCACTTGCAAAAGACGTTAGAACAGGACCAGTGAAAAAGAGCAGCTCGGTAATAATAAATAATAATAATATTTTTTTATTTATACCCCGCCCTTCCCGGTTCAAAAGACGGGTTCAGGGCGGCTAACAACAAATTTAAGACACTTTAAAACACTTAATTATAAAAGCAGCACAAGACACAGTACAAAAACATGAATAACAATAAAAATCAATTGGATAATTAGATAGCTTGATGGGTTTCCGAGCCCAGCTTTCTGATTTTGGAAGGCTGATCAACCTCTGCCTCCCTCCCCCCCCCCCCCCCCGCCTGGATAATCTCAGGTTTTGAATCTGGACCAGGTTAGTGCTTCCCTGAGTTATAGATCATTTTTGCAGGGTATACTCATCCTAAATATATGGCTCGTCCCAGACATAACACTGTCCAGGGCTTTGGTGGGGCTGCTTGAAATGTGGGTCTTAGGAAACAGTAGGCGGATTCCTACTCTATAAACATATGTGTACATGCTATATATTTATATCAGTGTATAAAAAGATAATTAGGAACGTGGGTGGCGCTGTGGGTTAAACCACAGAGCCTAGGACTTGCTGATCAGAAGGTCGGTGGTTCAAATCCCCGCGACGGGTTGAGCTCCCGTTGCTCAGTCCCTGCTCCTGCCCACCTAGCAGTTTGAAAGCACGTCAAAGTGCAAGTAGATAAATAGGTACCACTCCAGCGGGAAGGTAAATGGCGTTTCCGTGCGCTGCTCTGGTTCGCCAGAAGCGGCTTAGTCATGCTGGCCACATGACCCGGAAGCTGTACGCCGGCTCCCTCGGCCAACAAAGCGAGATGAGCGCCGCAACCCCAGAGTCAGCCACGACTGGACCTAACGGTCAGGGCTCCCTTTACCTTTACCTTACTATAAAAACAAACATTTGCCTGCACTTTTTAAGAGGCTTGGTGGGAAACATGTGGAGTTCTCGGCTGGCGAAGTTTCCCTTTTGACACCTGCCCCCTACGCTTTTATCGGAAAAAACTGCAATTGTGACATATAGGGGGGAATTCTGTATGCAACGCTCCATTCGCTTGTGACGTTTGTTGTGATGGTAGCCAGTGGCTCAGGTGGCTTTAAAAATGGACACCCCCCCCCCCGGAAAATCTCTTCTGTTAGTTACGATAGCAAAATAGAGCATCCATATTCAGGAGCAGTATAGCCAGGAATATGTGACCCTGGGAACTAGCAGCAAGGGAGTGACGTGTTTTTTGTGCCCTGCTTGTGGGTTTCCCAGAAGCCAGCTGGCTTGCCCAAGTTGGAAACTGGGTGCAGGGCTCGGTCTGACCTGGCGTAGCTTCCGTGCCCCCTGTTCTTACTTAGCAAAAGCGCTCAGTTGGCTGGCAGCAAGAATGAGCAACCTCTGGCCAGAACTCAAGGATGATGATGATGAGCCTCACCTGGAACCTTCGTTACATCGCTCTAGGAGCCAGGCAAAAACATCCCTCTTCTCCCAGGCCTGGGGACCACAATTTGAGAAAGGCATTGACAAGCTGGAAGGTGAGCAGAGGAGGGCGATCAAGATGATCCAGGGTCTGGAAACCAAGCCTGATGAGGAACGGTCGAAGGAGCTGGGGATGTTTAGCCTGGAGAAGAGGAGACTGAGAGGAGATAGGGTAAAGGTAAAGGGACCCCTGACCATTAGGTCCAGTCGTGGCCGACTCTGGGGTTGCTGCGCTCATCTCGCTTTACTGGCCGAGGGAGCCGGCGTACAGCTTCCGGGTCATGTGGCCAGCATGACTAAGCCGCTTCTGGCGAACCAGAGCAGCGCACGGAAACGCCGTTTACCTTCCCGCCGGAGCGGTACCTATTGATCTACTTGCACATGACGTGCTTTCAAACTGCTAGGTTGGCAGGAGCAGGGACCGAGCAACAGGAGCTCACCCCGTCGCTGGGATTCGAACTGCCAACCTTCTGATCGACAAGTCCTAGGCTCTGTGGTTTAACCCACAGCGCCACCCGCGTCCCCGGAGATAGGATAGCTGTCGTCAAATATCTCAAGGGCTGTCGCATGGAAGAGGGAGCGTGCTTGTTTTCTCCCGCTCTGGAAGGTAGGACTTGAACCCACGGCTTCAAGTTACAAGAAAGGAGATTCAGACCAAACATCAGGAACAACTTTCTGACAGTAAGAGCTGTTTGGCAGTGGAACGGTCTCATAGAATCATAGAATCCTAGAGTTGGAAGAGACCACAAGGGCCATCGAGTCCAACCCCCTGCCAAGCAGGAAACACCATCAGAGCACTCCTGACATATGGTTGTCAAGCCTCTGCTTAAAGACCTCCAAAGAAGGAGACTCCACCACACTCCTTGGCAGCAAATTCCACTGTCGAACAGCTCTTACTGTCAGGAAGTTCTTCCTAATGTTTAGGTGGAATCTTCTTTCTCCCTCCTCTATGTGACATCCTTTTATATATTTGAACATGGCTATCATATCACCCCTTAACCTCCTCCTCTCCAGGCTAAACATGCCCAGCTCCCTTAGCCGTTCCTCATAAGGCATCCTTTCCAGGCCTTTGACCATTTTGGTTGCCCTCCTCTGGACACGTTCCAGTTTGTCAGTGTCCTTCTTGAACTGTACACAGTACTCCAGGTGAGGTCTGACCAGAGCAGAATACAGTGGCACTATTACTTCCCTTGATCTAGATGCTATACTCCTATTGATGCAGCCCAGAATTGCATTGGCTTTTTTAGCTGCTGCGTCACACTGTTGGCTCATGTCAAGTTTGTGGTCAACCAAGACTCCTAGATCCTTTTCACATGTACTGCTCTCAAGCCAGGTGTCACCCATCTTGTATTTGTGCCTCTCATTTTTTTTGCCCAAGTGCAATACTTTACATTTCTCCCTGTTAAAATTCATCTTGTTTGTTTTGGCCCAGTTCTCTAATCTGTCTCCCTCGGGAGGTGGTGAATTCTCCTTCCTTGGAGGTTGTTAAGCAGAGGTTGGATGGTCATCTGTCCTGGATGCTTTAGCTGAGATTCCTGCATTGCAGGGGGTTGGACTGGATGACTCTAGAAGTCCCTTCCAGCTCTAGGATTCTAGAATTTGGGTAAGCAGTCTAGGGCCTTCTAAACTGTGGGTGGGCTATTGTTTTCGTTTGTTATTACGGTACGTATTAAGGCTGGGATAGCTCCATTGGTAGAGCACAAGGCTCTCGAATCTCAGGGCTGTGGGTTTGAATCCCATGTTGGGCAAAGGCTTCCTGCCTTGCGTGGGGTCAGACTAGATGGACCGCAGGTTTCCCACCCGTGACTTGCCAGCAAATGCCACACTGTCCTGACATTTCCCTCCGAGCCTCCTCCGATTTTACAAATTGCCAGCAAATGTCAGAACCCGTGGAATTCCTGGCATTTGAAGCAGCGAGAGAGACCAATTCCCCAAACAGGTTTCTAGGAAGCCGCGTTCCCTTGGGGGGGGGGGGAGTTCAGTTGGGAAGGAGGATGGGATGAATCACATTTCCGGCCGGGAATGTTTGTTTAGCAAGAGACGGATCGGCGTATAGTCAGGCTGCATCAGAGAGAGAACTGAGGAAAGGCAGAGATATTTTTGGCGGGTTCTCATGAACCATACGTCAGGGGACTTCCTAATATGCCGGCGAGGGGAGGGTGTATCTGGAGAGGCTGGGGCATGCTTGGAATAATAATAATAAATTTTATTTATATCCCGCCATCCCCAGCCGAAGCCGGGCTCAGAGCGGCTAACAACAGTAAAATGATAAAACATTCTAAAATCATTTCATTATGAAATTAATTCCAGTCAGATTAATGGCAACCATTAGGCTAGAGTTCTGTGAGGATTGCCAAAGGAGGGAGTCAGGCTGTGCCCTGAACAAAGTCCTGGTGGAACAGCTCTGTCTTGCAGGCCCTGCGGAAAGATGTCAAGTCCCGCAGGGCCCTGGTCTCTTGTGGCAGAGTGTTCCACCAGAATAGAGCCACAGCCAAAAAAGCCCTGGCTCTGGTTGAGGCCAGCCTAACCTCTCTGTGGCCTGGGACCTTCAAGATGTTTTTATTTGAAGACCGTAAGTTCCTCTGTGGGACATACCAGGAGAGGCAGTCCCGTAGCTACGAGGGTCCTAGGCCGTATAGGGCCTTAAAGGTTAAAACCAGCACTTTAAACCTGATCCTGTACCCCACCAGGAGCCAGTGCAGCTTGAAAAGCACTGGGTGAATATGCTCCCATGGCAGGGACCCCGTAAGGAGCCTCGCCACGGCATTCTGCACTCGCTGGAGTTTCTGGGTCAGTCTCAAGGGCAGCCCCACGTAGAGTGAGTTACAATAATCCAGTCTGGAGGTGACCGTTGCGTGGATCACAGTGGCTAGGTCAGGGTGAGAGAGGAAGGTGCCCCCAGAAGTCTGCCTGTTGGGCCATGTTGCCAACATCAAAAATAACATTCTGCCTGCCCAGGTTCTGTCCGATGGGCCTTCGGCCCTCCCTGATTGATATCCCCATCTACCCCATTGGCACTGAAAAACCACCAATTATTCTTGAGCTCCACTGCTCTGCACTTACCTATGGACTATTAACCACCCAGTTTTATTTACTCTTCCCGTGATGGATAGCCCCAGAGGAGAGAGGCAGGCAGCGTCTTTTCCTGGCCTTGCCTTCGTTCTTTGCTTCCAGGGAGCAGATCGGACGCCATTTCCCCCCAGCCGGCACCGTTGCACTCCAGGAATGGCATGTGGGTTTTTTGGAATCGGTTGGAAGTAAAACAGCTAAGGTTTCAGAGATTGATGTGCCCACAGAAATGCTAAAGACCTCAAGCATGGCTCGGTGATGGAGAATACGCCTAGGGAACGGGGGAACGGATTTGGGATTCAATATACTTTCTTGGGCTCCATGATCACTGCAGATGGTGACAGCAGTCACGAAATTTAAAGACACCTGCTTCTTGGGAGAAAAGCAATGACAAACCTAGACAGCATCTTAAAAAGCAGAGACATCACCTTGCTAACAAAGGTCTGTATAGTTAAAGCCATGGTTTTCCCGGTAGTGATGTATGGAAGTGAGAGCTGGACCATAAAGAAGGCTGATCGCCGAAGAATGCTTTTGAATTGTGGTGCTGGAGGAGACTCCTGAGAGTCCCATGGACTGCAAGAAGATCAAACCTCTCCATTCTGAAGGAAATAAGCCCTGAGTGCTCACTGGAAGGACAGATCCTGAAGCTGAGGCTCCAAGACTTTGGCTACCTCATGAGAAGAGAAGACTCCCGAGAAAAGACCCTGATGTTGGGAAAGATGGAGGGCACAAGGAGAAGGGGACGACAGAGGACGAGATGATTGGACAGTGTTCTCGAAGCTACCAACATGAGTTTGACGAAGCTGCGGGAGGCAGTGGAAGACAGGAGTGCCTGGTGTGCTCTGGTCCATGGGGTCACGAAGAGGCGGACATGACTAAACGATTAAACAACAACAACATGCATTTGCAGATCTACCTGCGTCACACTTTCCAGCTCCGATGGGCAAATCGAAACCTGGGATCCTTTCGCAAGTTGCGCTCCTTTCAATTCTGCAATGCGGTTTTCTGGCCAAAAAGCGTGTGCCTAAAAGGCGTTTAATCCAGGTTCAAATGAGCTTGTAAATGCATGTATATCTGTGAAACTAGCCTGCCGAAATTCGTTGCATTTGGGAAAATCTGCAAAAACGTGTGAGGCTAAACTGCATAGAAAAATGTGAGTAAGTTTGAAGAAACTGGCGGCAAAACGCTGATGAGTTCATTAGGACCTATTTCGTTTAATTGATTTATTACCAGGAGGAAAATGCAAACCTAACAATGAAGAAGTCAGAGATATAAAACAAAACATGTCCGTCCCCCCCAGATGAGAAGGACAAAAGTACAAAGTAACAGCGCAGCTCCAAAGAGACTCATTCAAAGATTTCCACTGCAAATAATAAAGTTTTATATATATATATATATATATATATATATATATATATTCTCCATGGGAATTCCATGGTTAAAGGTTTTATATACAGTGGTACCTTGGTTCTCAAACTTAATCCATTCTGAAACTCTGTTCCAAAACCAAAGCGTTCCGAAACCAAGGCACACTTTCCCATAGAAAGTAATGCAAAGTGGATCAATCCGTTCAAGACTTTTAAAAACTACCCCTAAAACAGCAATTTAACATGGATTTTACTATCTAATGAGACCATTGATCCATAAAATGAAAGCAATAAACAGTGTACTGCAGTCACGCAGTCAACTAATAAGTAGCTGGACTGGGTTCCACACAGTCACAAAAACAAAACGAAAAGAGCTGCGAAAACAAAAATGCAAAACAAATAGCAAAAACAGACAGACCTCAGCGTAACACTCAAAATGGAAGTGTGGCACTCAAATCGGAAGCGTAACACTCAAAACGGAGCCCATTTGGCTTCTGAAAAAAGTTCACAAACCAGAACACTTACTTCCTGGTTTGCATTGTTTGGGTTCCAAGTTGTTTGAGTACCAAGGCGTTCGAGAACCAAGGTACCACTGTAGTCTTAAATGACCCAAACATTTGCATCTACGGAAGTTGTAAGGACTTGGGGGAGGGAAAGAATCGGAAACTAATGAGACAATGTGGAGCAAATTTGACATTTTGGCCCAGACAGGTTCTGCAATATATAAATATATATATGTGTGTGTGTGTGTGTGTGTGTGTATATATATAAAATTTCCTGCTCTAAAGACCTACACTGGCTCTCAGTACGTTGTTTCCGGGCACAACTCAAAGCGTTGGTGCTGACCTTTAAAGCCCTAAACGTCCTCAGCCCTGTACACCTGAAGGAGCGTCTCCACCCCCATCATTCTGCCCAGACACTGAGGTCCAGCTCTGAAGGCCTTCTGGCGGTTCCCTCACTGCGAGAAGCAAAGCTACAGGGAACCAGGCAGAGGGCCTTCTCGGTAGTGGCACCCGCCCTGTGGAATGCCCTCCCATCAGATGTCAAAGAGAAAAACAACTACCAGACTTTTAGAAGACATCTGAAGGCAGCCCTGTTTAGGAAAGCTTTTAATGTTTAATAGGTTACTGTATTTTAGTGTTTTGTTGGAAGCCGCCCAGAGTGGCTGGGGAAACCCAGCCAGATGGGCAGGGTATAAATAATAAATTATTATTATATTGTTATTATGTAATTCTCGCTCCGCTTTCTCCCACCAGGACCTTCTCAAGCACACGCCCGAAGCCCACCCCGACCACCCGTTCCTGATGGAAGCTCAAAGGAGCATCAAGCAGGTGGCTGAGAGGATCAACAAAGGGATGAGGAGCGCCGAAGAGGTGGAACGGAACGCCCGAATTGTGCAAGAGATTGAGTCGCATATAGAAGGAATGGAGGATGTAAGATTTGCCAAGATGCTTTCTTGAATGTGTGCTGCTTTGGGGGGGGGGGGTAGGGATACGTCTATGAACACATAGGGCAGGGGGGCTTCTCTGCTGAGGACCACATCACCCAGACGTCATAGGTCGGGTTCCAGTAGTGGGCCAGTCTTATTGCACAAAATCAAACACGCATGTGGAAACAGAGGTCTGTGTGTTTAATTCTAAGTAACTCCACTCAGATTTCACCTTTTTTCTCCCTTTTTTATCGTTGAGGTTTGTAAGCAAGGCTTTCCCAACACTCTTCACCTATCCTAATCGCGCCCCCTGCAAATGTCCGGGGGAAAAGGGGACACTCGCGAGAGAACAGGGAGGTTGTTTTGGGTGCTGTGATCTTGCATGATTTCGTGCCAAGATCTTGCCTTGAAAAAGCGTTTTCCCTACCCAAAAAAGGGTGCCGAGGGGGCTGCAATATTGCGCAGTACCCCAAAACACGCATGCAAGCGTGTCCCTGGAAAATGCGCGTCATTTGGGTACTGTGATCTCGCACGGATCCATAGCTGTCAACTTTTCCTGTTTCTTGCGAGGAATCCTATTCGGAATAAGGGAATTTCACTTTAAAAAGGGGAAGCGTTGACAGCTATGCACGGATCGCATGACTCATGCAGGAGCTCGGGCAGGAAAATGCACACCCTGTTTGGGGGACTCGAGGCGTTGGAGGGCTTGCAGTTGTACGGAAAGCACTGGGCAACCCCAGCCTAAGAATGCCAGTAAGGCTGAACAGAAAGCCTTTGTGCTGGTCTCGAGGGCTAACCGTGCGGCAAGGTCCGAGTCCAGTCCGAGGTCGAGGGTGCAGTATGGAGGCTGTCCATCTAAGCTGAAGCTGGGTCCAAGGCAGGGAGTCGGATGAGGTCAGGAACTCTGGCAGAAGAGCAGGAGAGAGCTCAGGCAGGAACAGGCTACCAACAACGTTGCTCCCGCAACCTGGGACTGGGCGGACTAGCTTTTATCTGCCCCGAGGCATAGGGTGGCCCCGGTCCACAGGTGACTTGCCTCTCCTGGCCTGGAGGCGAGCACTCCTCCTGCGAGAACTTAGTTCCCTCTGCCTCTCTGCGCTGAGCCTCTGCAGCTCAGGAGAGGCTGGAGGGTGACCGGACCCAGAGGCAACCTCCTTCTCCCCTGATGGGGCTGAGAGTGGAGCACCTGCAGGCAATGGGTCCTCCATCGCCTCAGGAGCCAGAGCAGACTCACCTGGTGCCTGCACCTGAGGATCCAGCACAGGTGAGGACCCTTCAGGCTCATTCCCTCAGCTGGTTCTGGAGGCGGGGACTCCTGTGCAGGCTGGGATTCCTCAGGTTCAGCCTTTTGAGTCCAAATCCCAGGCCATCACAGCCTTACTTTAAAGGCTTTAAAAGCTATAAAAAGCCTCAAACTTCAAAATGCAATTGCTCCCCCCCCCCAAAAAAAATCCACATATGCAGTTGCAAAGTTCATTGCATATTTGCAAGGAGCACGAGTCTGCTGCCAAATTTCCCCCTTGGCCTTCCTTCTTGCGGAGGAAGGAGCAGAAATTGTACACTTGGTGCCAGAGCCCTTTTCCCACCCACCTGGTCACAGGGAAGGGACCCTGAGGGCTGGATGAAATTCAGCCACATCTGGCTTACCTATCCCTGGTGTAAATGAATCTGGAAATGTACATGTTCTCTGTCCTTTCAGATGCTTATTTTTGACTACCCTAGGTTTCCATCATTGTGTCAAGACATTTGGGCTCCTTTCAGCCAGAGTCAGAGCCACGTGCAAAGAGAGATGGAGAGTGGAAATTTAATTTTGGTTTCCCGGTCCTCACCACCTTGCCCCCTCCCTCTCTCGGTGTTCCCCCTCTAGAGGACAAAAGTCTGTGTCACGCTGGAAAGTGACCAAGAGATGGAAGGAGATGCTAAATTGTTTGTTTGTTTCCTAGCTTTATTTCCTGCCTTTCTAACCAAAGCACAAGAGGTGGTTTACGTTTTGACCTGCAATCTACAGGACGTAATATGAAATGGAAAGGGGATAAAAAAATAAGAGCTTTTATACATTCCCATAATGGCCAGTTGGAATTATCACTGGAGGTGGGGCGGTTTGGGGAGGGGTGGCATCTAGAAGGGGCACGGCTGTCCCACCTTTCCCCGTGCTAAAGTCAGGTCGCCATAATCCCTAAGCCTGATGGAAAAACTGATGTTGGTTAATGCCATTCATAATCTCCCTCAGGAATAATTTTATGGGGACATTTGGCTGGAATAACCACTGTCGACTGCTCTGACTACATGCATGCCGGGGACCAGCAAGTCACAGGGGTGGGGCTTGTTCGGGGGGCTATCTATTTTGTGTCCAGGGCAGCTGTCTACCAGCTCTATCTGGTACGCAGGATGAGACCCTACCTGTCCGTGGACTGTCTGGCCAGAGTGGTGCATACTCTGGTTATCTCCCGCTTGGACTACTGCAATGCGCTCTACGTGGGGCTACCTTTGAAGGTGACCCGGAAACTACAACTAATCCAGAATGCGGCAGCTAGACTGGTGACTGGGAGCGGCCGCCAAGACCACATAACACCAGTCTTGAAAGACCTGCATTGGCTCCCAGTACTTTTCCGAGCACAAGTCAAAGTGTTGGTGCTGACCTTGAAAGCCCTAAACGGCCTCGGCCCAGTATATCTGAAGGAGCGTCTCCACCCCCATCGTTCAGCCTGGACACTGAGGTCCAGCTCCAAGGGCCTTCTGGCGGTTCCCTCACTGCGAGAAGAGAAATTACAGGGAATTAGGCAGAGGGCCTTCTCGGTGGTGGCACCCGCCCTGTGGCACGCCCTCCCATCAGATGTCAAGGAAATAAGCAACTATCTGACTTTTAGAAGACATCTGAAGGTAGTCCTGTTTAGGGAAGTTTTTAACGTTTGATGTTTTATCGTGTTTTTAATATTCTGTTGGGAGCCGCCCAGAGTGGCTGGGGAAACCCAGCCAGATGGGTGGGGCATAATTATTATATTATCTTGCTTCGCCACACTGTCACAACTGATAAGTCAGTGATAAGATCCCCCTTGGGCCTTTGGCGACATCCCTAAATCGCTCTGATTCCTTGTGTCTCCCCAGCTTCAGGCCCCACTGCGGAGATTCTTGCGCCAGGAAATGTTAGTGGAAGTGGTAAGAGAACCCTCCATGATCTGTCTTAATTTGCAAGTCGTAGTCAGCTTTTTAAATGAATGTTGCATATTTTTCCTCGTTTTGTTTGGGAGGGTCTACGCAAACGGTTTCCGTGAGCTGAACAGCCCCGGGTGCAACGCAGGATCAGAACCCCAGCTTGCTCATTCCCTCACCAAAAGCAATTTTTAAAAAAATAAAAAACCCATCCTAATGACTACTGGAAGTGTAAACAACTTTGGTCGGCCCTCACGCATGTTCACTTTATCAAATCTGGCCCTCTTTGAAAAAAGTTTGGACACTCCTGATAGATGGTTCTTTCATATGTGGTGGACTTGCAAGAAAGCAAGGGAATTTTGGGAAATGATATATGACGAGATAAAAAAGATGTTTAAAATGATTTTCCGAAAAAGAAAAACTGAAACTTTTCTTCTAGGGATTATAGGTACAGAAGTTCCAAAAAGATGGTTAAGTTGTTCATGTATGTAAGTACAGCAGCAAGGATCTGTTATGCACAAAAATGCTGAATGAGTTAAATCAGTTAAAATAAGAGAACTTGATGATGATTGCTTTATGGAAGAACGGAAGCCTTTTTTCGAACTATTTAAAGAAATACTAGGGTAGGATAAATTCGTGATCAGGATTTGAACTAGGAGCAGCAGAAGGAATTAGAGATTATTGTATTAATATTATGATATAATAGAGGGAAGATAGGGTGCAGCAAGGGGGAGGAATAACAAAAATGGAAAATGGGATGGGAAGTCGACGAGACAGAAGAAAAATCTATTATGTATTGGAAGGCTTATGTGAAATTTCTGGAAATTTAATAAGATATATCTAAATATAAAAAGGTGAAAGTACCCCTGACTGTTAGGTCTAGTCGCGGACGACTCTGGGGTTGCGGCGCTCATCTTGCTTTACTGGCCGAGGGAGCCGGCGTTTGTCCGCAGACAGCTTCCGGGTCACGCAGCCAGCATGACTTAGGTTGTGGCGAACCAGAGCAGTGCACGGAAATGCCATTTACTTTCCCGCCAGAGTGATACCTATTTATCTACTTGCACATGACGTGCTTTCGAACTGCTAGGTTGGCAGGAGCAGGGACAGGGCAACAGGAGCTCACCCCGTCGCTGGGATTCCCAAGAGGCTCAGTGGTTTAGACCAGTGTTCCCCAACCTTGGGCCTCCAGCTGTTTTTGGATTACAATTCCCATCATCCTTGACCACTGGTCTTGCTAGCGAGGGATGATGGGAGTTGTAGTCCAAAAACAGCTGGAGGCCCAAGGTTGGGGAACACTGGTTTAGACCACAGCACCACCTGCGTCCCTGTATCTAAATATAAAGGTAAAGGGACCCCTGACCATTAGGTCCAGTCATGGCCGACTCTGGGGTTGTGGTGCTCATCTCGCTTTATTGGCCGAGGGAGCCGGTGTACAGCTTCCGGGTCATGTGGCCAGCATGACTAAGCCGCTTCTGGCGAACCAGAGCAGAGCACGGAAACGCCGTTTACCTTCCTGCCGGAGTGGTACCTATTTATCTACTTGCACTTTGACGTGCTTTCGAACTGCTAGGTTGGCAGGAGCAGGGACTGAGCAACGGGAGCTCACCCCATCGCAGGGATTCGAACCGCCGACCTTCTTATCGGCAAGCCCTAGGCTCTGTGGTTTAGACTGCAGCGCCACCTGCGTGCCTATATCTAAATATAAAAACAGAGGTTATCAGGAAACCGAATTTGTTATCTCGTATCTCAAGTCTCTGGCTTGTTCCCCCCACCCTTGTGCTTTTGCAGAATTTAGGCTGTAAACGCAGCACCTATATTTCAGCTGCCTTGGGACTCCCCAAGACTTTTGGGGTTTGCTTTTTAGACAGAAGCAACCTCCCTCCTTTCTTTCCCCCCCAACACACCGCAGAACATTTTCCCCGGCTCCCGGTGCTGTGAGGGGGAGATAACAATCAAAATTCCCCCAGCCAAGCGTGTGGCACCCTGTGTTGCCATGTCAACCCCGGGAGCTGGGAATCCAAATAAACAGGCCCCCTTCTGCAGAAAAGGCCTTGCAGATCATGTTGGATGGCAGCGTGGACACGAACAGCCAGTCGTGTCTGCCGCCGCCCCAGCCTCGCGACTCACCCAGCCTCCTGTCACCTTATAACTAAATTTCAGGGGGTTATTCAGCCATTGTCGGCAGAGCGAAGGCAGCGTACGGAACACATCCAATCAAAAAAAATGCAAAAAGGAAGGATTGCGTTCCCTCGGCAAGCCTTTTTATTTCGCGAAGCTGCAGTTTGGGGAGAGGGTAGTGAAATCTCTATTAATTAGGGATGAATTAAATTGAAAACGATGGGGAGAGCTGCGGTGTTTTAATGCGCGATACGTTAGCGATGCCCACGCAGATTTTGGGTGGAATTAAAAGTGCGCGTAGTTTTATTTCTCTGTTCCCTGCGGTGGTTGGGGTTAGGTTTATTATGCAACCGAGTAACGAACCACCGCTGCCTCTCTGATGGCCGGGAATAAAATTAAATATTGTGCAAGGAGGCCGTGTGGGGTTTCCCCTCTGGGTTTGGGGGGTGACAGTTAGTTTGGAGCAGAGGGGGAGGCATGTCTTATCTCCCCTGACCCCCTCACCACATAGCTGCTTTCCTGGTAAAAGTTGCTAGAGGCCATTGTTTTGCTGCCACTTCTCTCCACGCTGAGCTGCTAACAGCAACACCGGGGAACAATTTTTTTTTTTCATTTTCTGTTGCATGACATTTTTGTCTACTTGAAGAAGCCATGGTCCGATCTGAAAAATACAAATATTGAGGTGAAAAAGCTATAAAAATAAAGAAAAATTAAGTTTGCAAAACAGTAATTACCATGTGGTTAGGGTAGATCAGCGTGTCAGTGTACACTTATCCCCAGTGTAAATATGACATATCGACAAAAGTCGGAAATTGAAAGATAACTATAGCACGTACACGAAAATTGATTTCAGATTTGAAATCAGCCTTGAAAGAACATGTATACTGTGTATCCCAAGGGAATGCATTTTTTTCCATACCTCCAACTGTAAATAGATATACATGTCATTTTCAATGCTATGCATGTCATGTTCAATGCTATATAAGTCACTTACATTTATCCTCATATTGTACTACAGTGGCTATGTGTTTAATAAAATATTGAATTCTTGCATTGTGAAAAACAAAGATTATGGTGAAAAGTGAAAAACATGAATTGCAAAAAAACCTAGAGCTTACAGAACAAAACCAACTTCAGATATGAAATCAGCACGTCGAAATTAGGTTAGAACAACTGCAGGTGTCAATGCAACAAAAAATTTGTTTCCCTCTGTAATAATAGCAGCATACTGCTTTTCAGCCAAAGATCTCAGGGCGGTTTGCAGCGTAAAAAATGCAAGATGTAAGCACAAAATACACAATAAAAACAAGAGCGAAAGCAAAACACAACCAATCACCCCCTTCCCACAAAGGACAATTGCCATGATCCCATAGAATATCCAGGAGCAAAGCAAAGGGGAAGGCTCAAATATGGAATATTCACAAAGAGCACCTTTTCCTGCTACGCAAGTAAAATGGCGGCTTTGCCATGGGAGAAAGTAACATGGGAGCATAAGGGAAGGAGAGGCGGTACCCTGTTTTTTGTTTAATTTTCATAAAGTTTACACACCGCTTGATTGCTAAAGAAAGAAAGAAACCTCCTCAAAGCGGTTTATAATGAAATTTAGGGATGCGGGTGGCGCTGTGGACGAAACCACTGAGCCTCTTGGGCTTGCTGATTGGAAGGTTGGTGGTTCAAATCCCCGCGACGTTGCTCTGCCCCAGCTCCTGCCAACGTAGCAGTTCGAAAGCACACCAGTGCAAGTAGATAAATAGGTACCACTGCAGCGGGAAGGTAAATGGTGTTTCTGTGTGTTCTGGGCCCGGGACCTCTAAACTATGGTTTTCATGGACCTTAATGTCCTCTGTGGGGCATACCAGGAGAGGTAGTCCTGTAAAAACCACTTAATAAATGCAGGGCTCTTTCGGCCAATGTGGGACTCGAACCCACAACCCTGAGATTATAAGAGTCTCTTGCTCGACCGACTGAGCTGTCCCAGCCTGACCTCTCCTGTGTCTTGTTGCAGAAGGCCGTGGGCGGGAAGAAGGACCGCTCGCTTTTCCTCTTCACGGACCTCCTCGTCTGCACCACCCTGAAACGCAAGTCCGGGTCCTTGCGGCGAAGCTCCATGAGCCTGTAAGTGACTGACCCCCAAAGCCCACCGGAAGTTGCTGTGCGATTGACGGCTCGAGGGACATGTCTGCGATGGACTGGGGGGGGGGGAGCCAACTGGGGAACCCCCAAGGGAAGAAGGGTCAGATCCCGGGGATTGGTGATGGGACAATGATGAGTGGTCAGAGGGAGAAGACCAGGAAGAGGAAGCGTTGGAAGATGGAGAGGGAACAGGGCTTAGTGAGCGGGGAGATTCTATGGCAGAGAGGCGGCCAGAATTAGAGGCAGAAGCAGGAGAGGAGGAAGCCAAGAGGAGTCTGCTGATGAAGAGTCACGGGTGTCTGTGGGAATGTTCAGGGAGGCAGGAGAGGATATACCGTATTTTTCGCTTCATAGGACGCACCAGACCACAGGACGCACCTAGTTTTTAGAGGGGGAAATCAAGGGGGGGAAATATTATTTTCCCCCCCAGCCCCACAGAGCAGTGGACAGGTTTCTCGGGGCTGCGGGGGAAGCCCAGGTTCCCCCCCCCCCCAGCCCCAAAGAGCAAAGAAGCCAAGACAGCGAGCGGGATCCATCCCGCTGGCTGTCTTGGCTTCTGCCATAGCCACGCAACCTCTCCAGCCAGGAGAGGCTGTGCAAGGCTAAAGAAGCTAAAACAGTGAGCAGGATGGATCGCGCTCGCTGCCTTGGCTTTTTTAGCCTGCTGGAGAGGCTGCGCGTAGCTATGGCAATTCCCCCACCTCCCGCAAAAGCCCACAGGGGCCACGCACCCTTTAAGGAGCACGCGCGTCCTGCAGGCTTTTCTCCTGGGGAAAAGCCCGCAAGAGCCGTGCGAAGCTTGTGTGTGGCCCTTGGGGGCTTTTCCTGCCTGCCTCCCTCCTGCATTCGCTCCATAGGACACACAGACTTTCCCCCTTAGTTTTTAAGAGGGAAAACGTGCGTCCTATGGAGCGAAAAATACGGTATTGTTTATTAATATCCTTCCTAACTTGTCAAAATAAAAAAAATCCTTCCAGTAGCACCTTTAAGACCAACTTAAAGGTGCTACTGGAAGGATTTTTTTTATTTTGACTATGGCAGACCAACACGGCTACCTATCTGTAACTTCCTAACTTGTGTTAGCAAGTCCCTTTACTTAGCAGAGTTTACATTCCCCTTTTAACGCACAGTCATATGTGGTAGGATTGTCCATTAGTTAATGAATTTTGGAAACAGATTGGTATAGAAATACCGGGAATTGTGGGTAGGAAGGTGGGAATATCTAAATTAATGGTTCTTATTCGTCTGATTAGCACTGAGTTAAAACAAAAGAAGAATGTAAATGGGTAAAATTGATGGTAACTGCAGGCAAACAGGTTATAGCGAGGAATTGGAAAAATGCAGAAGAGCTAGGGGTGAACCAATGGAGGAAAGAACAGAATAATATTATAATTTTAGACTATCTAATTGTGAAGATACACAAAATGAAAGGGTTTAAGGTCAGTGAGAAAGAGGAGGATTGGTTTGAGAAGATAGTGAATTATTTGGGTAGGTTTGAACAATTTGGGGCAATTAAAATGTTAAAAGTTAAATAAACCTTGTGGATGTAGGAGCGTTAACATATATAAAATTGTACATATGGTTGATTTGAATATGTTATTATTGATTATGCATAACCAATGTATCAGTCGCCTGGTGAGTTTTGATGTTTGCGTTTTGGTTCCTGGTAAAAAAAAAAATTAAACATTTTTTTTAAATTCCCCTTTTAACGCACAGCGGGGTAGCTGTTTGCAGGCTTGTTTAAGCCTCTCACTATCATATAATTCAGTATTGAATTGTATGTTCCTGGTAAGTTCCCCCTTTTTATCCCTCTTAAAAGAAGGAACACACGACAATCTTATTTAAAGTCAATAAAAGTAGTTTACTCACATTCAGTTTGCAGTTGGATCCATGAAGGCAGACTTAGTTATAAAATACGTTACAAAATATATAACTAAAATATATCCCATATGAAGATAGTCCCAGTGTCCTCTGTTGGCTGGAAGCATCTCTAGCTAAAAAAGTTCCTCCAACGATGGAGAGAATTCAAAGAGAGAGAGAGAGAGAGAGAGTTTCGTGCCCTGTATTTTTGTTACCTGCACAGGTAAGGTCACACCCACCTCTAGTCACATGTAAAGGAAGTATGTCCCAGCCCAGGAGGAAACAGGAAGTTCTGACTGGCTGGACCAAACATCCCCTTGCATGTCCACTCTAGGAAAGCAAGGAATGTTGTACTTGACTGCTACTTGTGTATCACATTCAGATACCCCACAGTGTCTCCCCCTCCTGTGACAAACTCCCCTTCCCCTAGTCTCCCAGGCCAGAAGAGGCATGAAGTTGCAGGGGCAGAAGCAGACACACAAGCATAGTCTCCCATTGCTTGGGGAAAAGCCCTGAAGAGGAAGGGAGTTAGATAAATCTGTGGGGAGATGGGGGCCAGCTGATTTCATGGGGTGAGACCTGCTGTGCTTATTAGGCCTGACAGCCAAGCCTGTGCAGATCATGTTTTTGCTAATAAAGAGCTAACTCCCACTTGGAACGGTGTGATTTACAGCCACAATACCGTATTTTTCGCTCCATAAGATGCACCTAGTTTTTAGAGGAGGAAAACAAGGGGAAAAAAATATTCTGAATGAAACAGTGGATGTATGATTTTTGTGGTTCATGCTATGGCCACAGACATGTGATTTGACGGTGAGTTTGGGGTAGCCCAATGCAAAAATCCTGAGGATCCATGTGGATCCGTGCTTTGTAACCACGTTTTTGCACCATTGCGGCCCCATGCAACGGTGGATGCGTGTGTTTTTTGGTGCAAGCTGTAGCCATGGACATGCTATGTGATCTGATGGTGAATTTGGGGTGACCCAATGCAAAAATCCTGAAGATCCATGGGCTTTTACCTCCCCCCTCCCAGGCAGCCTCTGCTAGCTTCCCTTATCTCTCTCCTGATCCCACGGATCAGCTGCTTCCTTTCAACACTCCCTTCGCTCTTGTTTGCCTTCGTGCCTTTTCCTTAGCTGGAGTAGTTTTTTTGCTCCTCCTTTTCTTCTAATTTCTCTCCTCATTGCTTTAGTCTTCCTGTTGCCCACCTTTGCAAGTTTTCTGTCTTTACCTCCCCCCTCCCAGGCAGCCTCCTTTATCTCTAGCATCCCTTATCTCTCTTCCCGATCGGCAAACGATCAGCGGCTTTGTTTCAACACCCACTTCCCTCTTTCAAAAAAACCAAAACATGATCTGCTTTTTGCCCCTGGGCAATTCGGCTCCAGGGACCACACATTCGCTCCATAAGATGCACAGACATTTCCCCTTACTTTTTAGGGAGAAAAAAGTGTGTCTTATGGAGCGAAAAATACGGTAATTGCAAAGGACAGGCATCTTAGCAGGAGCCAGACTGTTTCTCAGCTCCCACGGGGACCATTTCTGTCCATAAGGCGCGGGCCCAAACCACGCCAGCCTGCCCCACACCTGATGTCAGGGGTGGGTTAGTCAGAGATGTGGCTGCCAGTGAATAACCACCGTGGCATAACTGGGGGTGCGTGGTAGCCCCACGGCAGCTGGAATAAATTAATAAATTAGCATGGAGTTCTCCATTGGGAATTCTGTCACACGGTCAGTGCTGAGTTCGAGTCCTGCTTTCAGCAGGGGTTGGCTGTTCTTTGCAGTTCCCCATCGGGAACTTCAGGATCCAGCTCAACGCCTGGGAAAGGCCCCACCTCTAGTATTGAATTGCGCACACCTGAAATGCAGCAAAAATAAAAATAATAAAAAAATAGGGTCCATCTCAGCCATAGCTGTCAACTTACAGATTTGAAAATAAGGGACCAGCAGCCTTGAAAATAAGGGACCAGCAGCCTTGAAAATAAGGGATCAGCAGCCAAAATAAGGGATTTCGCTTAGCTTATTCTTGTCGGGGTTGCCGTCGTCCTGGCGCGAGGAGTTCCATCGGCCCTTTCCCGCTCGAGAGAGAGGGAGGGAGGAAGAGAGACTCTCGCCTGCGAGCCCGGCATGAGGCGGTTGTGGTGCCGCGGTGGCCGCTGAAGCGCCGCCCTTCTGCGTCCCTCCCCATCCCCTCCTCTTCCTCCTCCCTCGGACTGCCTCCTCAGCCGCCTCCGGCTTCCTCTGGCAGCGCGGCGGAAGTCTCACAAGAGAGGCGCTGCCTGCCCGCCCATCGCCACCCTTCTCCTCACGACGCGCCCCTGAGGGAAAAAAGGGAGAGACGGAGACGCGGCAGCTTGTGCGCGCACTCTCTTGTGGCGGAGGACCCCGAGCCGCTGCTTCCCTCCCGAGCCGGGCGAGCATGAAACCCGGGAAATTTAAGGGACATCATCAATCCAGGACAGCAGTGGGAAACAGCGTTGGGATAAGGGAGTTTCCTGCCAAATAAGGGACGGTTGACAGCTATGATCTCAGCCAAGAATGCACAACTGGCAGTCAAGTGTGCCTCATATTGGAGGCATCTCAGAAATCTAGGTTTTGCACATAAGTTAGAAAATTGACTAGGCCCTGCCCACAAGCTTAGCATCTTGTTCAAGGGAAGAAAGAAGACTTAAGATCTAAATGGAAGGTGTTCGTCTCTAAAATAGGCCAACAAGGCCACTTAGTGGTTGCAGTCAGTACTGCTCCCGTTCTTAGTGTTACGTGATTTTTCTTTGCAGTTACACAGCAGCCAGTGTGATCGACACAGCCAGCAAGTACAAATTGCTCTGGAAATTTCCGCTGGAAGACCTGGACATTGTGAAAGGTCTGTTGCTTTCGGTGTTGTTCCCTTTCAGAATACATAAACATCTCTGCGTCCAGAGGATATCCGAGCGTTGTTCAGAAACAGAAGTCTATAAAACACAATGCAGACAATAAGTATTGAAACGTACGAACCTACAGGGATTTAAAGCTGCAGAAATAAAATTAATATGTTTTGCGGGGAGGCTTAAGAGGAAACCTTGAATGTAGCTCAGCGGCATTGCCAGCTGATGGAACATTTTGAACAGCAGTACCTCAGTTTTCGAACGTCTCTGTTGACAAATGTTTCGGTTTTTGAACGCCATAAACCTGGATGTTAATGCTTCGGTTTTTGAACACTTTTCAGAAGTAGGACATGCCATGCATTTCAATACAGTGCTACCTCAGGTTACATATGCTTCAGGTTACAGATGCTTCAGGTTACAGACTCCGCTAACCCAGAAATAGTGCTTCAGGTTAAGAACTTTGCTTCAGAATGAGAACAGAAATCGTGCTCCGGCGGCGCAGCAGCAGCAGGAGGCCCCATTAGCTAAAGTGGTGCTTCAGGTTAAGAACAGTTTCAGGCTAAGTACGGACCTCCGGAACGAATTAAGTACTTAACCTGAGATACCACTGTACACAGTTTTCCGTATTGAGGCTTTCGTATTGAGTTTTCGGTTTCTGAACATCTCGGAACTCGAACGGTCTTCCGGAACAGATTACATTTGAAAACTGAGGGACGCAGCAGAGTTTTGCACGAGCTGCAACTTCTATATCAAGTTGTTGCCGTGCCGTGTGGCTCATGATCGTCAGTCGGGAACAGCAACCACAACCTTTAGAAACACACAGTTTGCTTGCCACCACCTCATGCCCACTTTAAATTAGGGTTTGTCAATTTAAAGTGAAGGGTATCACTAGCATAACTGGTGCAAGGAATACAGAAATTCAAGGAGTATCGCCGCTGATCTTCCACGGGGCGTAACCGCTTGCCGCATTTTTAAACCTCCAAATGGTACTATATAAAGTCGGTGTTTCGTGTTATGTCAGAACAGGCCGTAGATACTGAGAAATGCAGCTGGCTTAGATCTCCAGCCTCCTTGCCTGAGACAAACGCGGTGTGATGTGTGATTTCTGTCCATCTCCAGGGGCTTCTCAGTCGCCCAATCGCGAGAGCATCCAGAAAGCCATCTCCCGCCTGGATGAAGACCTCAGTACCCTTGGCCAAGTTAGCAAGCTTTCAGAGACCCTCAGCTTCCCACATCAGGTGAGAACCATCAAGGCTGTCGGGGCAAGTACAGGCGTTTTGTAAAATTAATAATAATAATAATAAAATTTATTTATATCCCGCCCTCCCCAGCCAAAGCCAAACTCAGAGCGGCTAACAACAATAAAAGTAACACAGTTTACATAAAATCACATTCAATTAATTGAAATACATTCTAAAATCAATTCAGAATCAAATTAATAGCAACCATTGGGCTAGAGTTCTATGAGGATTACAGAAGGAGAGAGGGGGTCAGACTGTGCCCTGGCCAAAGGCCTGGTGGAACAGCTCTGTCTTGCAGGCCCTGCGGAAAGATGTCAAGTCCCATAGGGCCCTGGTCTCTTGTGACAGAGCGTTCCACCAGATCGGGGCCACAGCCGAAAAAGCCCTGGCTCTGGTTGAGGCCAGCCTAACCTCCCTGTGGCCCGGGATCTCCAAGATGTTTTTATTTGAAGACGGTAAGGTCCTCCGTGGGGCATACCAGGAGAGGGTGCTAGGCCATTTTTAGTTCCAATTATCTCTAACAAGACCATCAGAATGGCTTCCATTTCTCTCTCTCTCTCTACACACACACACACACACACACACACACACACATATATATACTGTGTGTGTGTGTTATTTTTATTAAATTTTCTGTTTCATAATTGAAAATATTCATTTAAACAACCTTAAAATATCAATGACTTCTTCTCTTTCCATGGTTCATTTTTCATATCACAAATCCCTGCATATTTTACATAAACTATACCATTCAGTATTCCATTGCTTTTGTTGTTTAGTCGTGTCCGACTCTTCGTGACCCCCATGGACCAGAGCACGCCAGGCCCTCCTGTCTTCCACTGACTCCCGCAGTTTTCCAGTATTCCATAATTACATCCATCAAAACTTATTTACACTGTTGAATTTATATTAACGCTGCCAACATTTTCAGGTGTACATGATTCCCCCCCGCCCCCCCATATATTCAGTAAACGTTTTTCTAATCTTCTTTAAACGTATGTTCTTCTTCTCTTATTCTATATGTTAAGTCTGCAAGCTGCGCATATTCTGTCAACTTAAGTTGCCATTCTTCTTTGGTTGGGACCTCGCTCATTTTCCATTTTGGGTTTAACATAGCGGCATACACAAATAAAGGTTATTTATGTATGCCATTTAAAGATTAAAATATACCAACTCTAAAAGTCACAAACCAAAAAGGCAGCAGCATTTAGACCTCCACAAATGCGTTCCAGAAAGAAAGAATAACTTAGCAACCTTCTAAAATCAGGAAAATTTTAGTCACATCATCTGTGGTGCCTCCACCGAAAAGGCCCTGTCCTTGATGCCTTCCAGTTGGGTCACCTCTAAATGTGGAGCTTGGAAATCAAAGGTCTGATCCCAACCCGGTTGATAAGGGCTAAAGGTTGCCCTTACAGGCTTGTGGGCTGTTGCGACTGCATAAGATGGCCTAGAAACTTGCTGCCGCAGAGTTGTATTCCACAAAGTCCATGGCGTTCTCCCAGCTAATGCCAGCATTTGTGTTCACTCACCCTCAGAGCCTGGACGACGTCATCAAGGACCTGATGGCCGCCATCCACCGCGAATTGGCGGAGAAGCAGTCGCTTTCCTTCACCCAGTCTTTCCCGCCCAACAAAATGGAACTCACGGCGACCAAGGCGGACGGCACGGAGTCCTATATCTTCGAGTTCCCCAACCCAGACGCGCGCCATAGCTTTGAGCAAGCCTTCGAGGACACCAAAAAGAAACTAGGTCCTTGTCTTGAGTGTTTTGGGGTTTTGTTTTTTGATATTGTAGGGGTTTTTTTACTGCTTTACACTGTTTCAATGTTTTGGGGTCGGGAGCACTTAATAAAGCGCCCAGAGGACTCTTGTTACGGAGCAGCCGCACACGTCATGCGGTTGATAAAACTCATAATGTTTGGCACAAGAGCACTAGTTGATGGCCCATCCCTGCACATAGAAAATTAGCGTGCCAGTATGAAGCTGAAGTCTGTCTCCCTGACATGCTAGCTTTCTGTGTGTGTGGATTTATATTTTTAGGGGGGGGCATTGGGTAACTTGAGTCATAGCTGTCAAGCGTCCCTTATTTGGAGGGACAGTCCCTTATCCCAGTGCCATATTCCACTGCTGTCCCTTATTGATGGATGGCCCTTAAATTTCCCGGGTTTCAAAGGAAGCAGCTCCTCTCCCTCCCTCCCTGCCGGCCAGGGAGGAGGGAGGCTCCAACTGTGTTGCTTGGCTGCCCCGCCTGCCCCCCTCCGGCCTCCTCTCGCCTGGGAGCCCCTCCCCGCTGGGACTGGTGGGAGCCTCGGGCCCTTCCGCCGCCATCCTCCTCGCGGCCGCCGAATTGGACGTCTCTGCCTGGGGCCTCCCCTCTGCCCGTCGCCCCCCCGCTCCCGCTAGGCCTTAGTGCAGCTGTGCCGCCGAAGGACCCGGATGAGATGGCCAGCCTGGCGCAGCCTGTGAATTGCTGAGGAGCCTAGAGATGAGAGCAAGGGCAACCACAGAGAAAGCAGTTCAGAGAGAGGAGGGGGAGGCGGAGGCGCGGGCAGGTGTTCCAAGGGCTACAAGGGAAGGACCGCAAGCGCTTCTCCCCTAGATTTGTAGTGGTAGACTAGCATACATGGTCTGATCTGCGGGTTTACTTCAGGCGCTATCTCCACCCCCCTTCCTCCCGCCCTGCCTGAAGGAACTGAGAGCTGCAGATGGAGCACGAGAGAAAAGATACAGAACTGCAGCAGCATCTTCGTAGCTTGGACTTCGTTTTGCGCAAAAAGTGGTTACTGCTTGTAGTTATTTAATTGCAGTGTTTCATCAGCTGGTGTCTTGAGCATCAACCTCTGGAAGCGAAGGGCTAAAAACCGGTGCTGCTCTCCAAAATTATCTGGTCCCTTTTAACTTCGTACTTCAGCTGGTTGACTAAAATCCCTTATTTTGGCTGCTGGTCCCTTATTTTCAAGACTGCTGGTCCCTTATTTTCAAATCTGTAAGTTGACAGCTATGGCTTGAGCTCAGTCTGAACTGCAGATAGAGCCTCTGCACAAGTTATCTTCCTCATCTGCCTCTTTAGGCCTTTAGAAGTAGTTCTGAAGAGAGAGGTTGGCCAAAAAAAATGTGCTGTCGTGCTCCTCCCTCAACCTAGAGTTCAACCCAAGACATACTCTGCCTTGCCTCTTCCTCTATATGGAGGGGCAGATCTGGAACATAAATAGATGTGGGGGGTTTTCCCCCTAACACTCCCCCTCTCTGTAGGTGCTCCTGCAGCACTGATGAACAAGCTGCAAGGTTTTATCCCCAGTCAAATTGACCACTTGCTTCCACCGCAGGAACACCACTCTTTGCAAACTGCTGCTAACAAATAGCGTGGGCAGCTGAAACGTTTTCGAACATGCTGTGACATCACAGCAGTTTAGCCAGTGGCTGTGGAGTCTTAGAGGCGAGAACCAGGGAACGGTCAGATTTTAGAAGCAGGGTAGATAGATTCAAGATGGCTGTTCATTATCGTGACTCCACAGAGCTGCAGCGGATTACGCCGCAAATCGGACCGCACTACAGGTTTGTTTGTTTTCCTTTTCCTAACCAGCTTCCTACAAAAGCTGCCTGGACCCTGAGTTCCTGAAGGCGATTCCCATCATGAAAACGAGGAGTGGAATGCAGGTAGGTCCGAGCCTTGCAAACCAAATTCACACAGTTCATCTGTTGTTTGTTGCAACCGTTTCCATATTATAACTGTCTGAAACTATAGTTCAATTTGCTGATTGTTTAGAAAACACAAACCCTCAGTGTACCTTAAAGGTAAAGGTAAAGGGGCCCCATACCATTATGTCCAGTCGTGACCGACTCCGGGGTTGCAGCGGTCATCTTGCTTTATTGGCTGAGGGAGCCGGTGTACAGCGTCCGGGTCATGTGGCCAGCACGACTAAGCCGCTTCTGGCGAACCAGAGCAGAGCACGGAAATGCTATTTACCTTCCCGCCACAATGGTACCTATTGATCTACTTGCACTTTGACGTGCTTTCAAACTGCTAGGTTGGCAGGAGCAGGGACTGAGCAACGGGAGCTCACCCCGTCGCGGGGATTCAAACTGCCGACCTTCTGATCGGCAAGTCCTAGGCTCTGTGGTTTAACCCACAGCGCCACCCACGTCCCAGTGCACCTTAGTGCAGCTCATGTAACTCTGCTGCACTTTGAATGAAGACCTTTGCCACCGATGAGTCAAAAGCGCCTCTACCTAAAATCTTAAAAATTGGCTTGCTGGAGCTGGTTGTTAAAGACTTGAGCTCTGAGCAGCGCTTCACTTTCAGGCATTAATGGTCCTCTTTGTAAGCAAAAGCTCTGTTCGAACCTGTATGTTTGGAGGATATTATTTGGAGAAGTTTTCACAGAAAGTGGAGCTTCCTTCGTCCCAGCCAAGGTAAGAGTCATTACCCACCGAGCATTCCCTCTTATAAATTAAAAGGGTCCTTTGAAAAAGCAAATAAATAAAATAGTTCCACCTCCTTACTGCTAAGGAAAGAAACCCACAGTGCACCCCAGTGCTGTTCATTTAATTCTACTGCACTTCCGTTAAAGACTCTTGTCACCAATCAATTATTGGTTCTGGAGAAAGCATTTTCGGTTGGGCCCATGCCAGTGAGTGCTTTTTAGGGCCTGTTTTATTTTTTATTTTATTATTTATTTATTTATTTTAATTTTTATTGATACAACAAGAAAAAAGAAAAAAAAACACAAATACCAAATTACACACAAGAATAACCATAGACACATAATTTTCTTAGCAAAGAATAAAACATATATTGGTCTTAACACTAAAGACACAACCTCCCGTCTATTCCATATTCCATATTTCAATTTCATATTACTTATTGCCAATACACACTTTTGTCATAATTAAACTTATTCTTAATAAATCTAATTTCTTATGTCTACCTTGCAACTATTACTGAAGTTCCTCGAATGCTGCAACAGAATTTAAACTACTATATTTATTTTTCAGATATTCTTTGAAAACCTCCCATTTTGAAACAAATTCCTGTTTTGATTTATTCTTTATTTTTTCTGATAGACCATCTAATTCGGCATATTCTGTCAGCTTTTGGATCCGATCTTTTTATCTTTTTATATGCGACGGCAGCAGCAAGAGTTTTGATTGCAGCAAAATGGAAGAGTAATGAAATCCCCTCTATACAAGGTTTAGGGCCTGTTTTAAAACCAACCTGTTTTTTGTCCCTTCTCCGGCAGTTCTCCTGCGCCTCGCCCAGCCACAGCAACCCGGAGAACGCCTACGAAGTCTGGGTGTGCAACAGCGACGGTTACGTCGGGCAGGTCTGCCTCCTCAGCGTCAAAAAGGAGCCCATCGTCGAGGCCTGCATCGCCGTCTGTTCTGCCAGGATCCTCTGCATCGCCTCTGTGCCGGGCCTCAAGCGAAGCTTCCGGTAAGGAAGTCGGCAGAAGAGGACTTTCCTGTGGGTAGTTTCACTTTTAGAACCTCTGCAGCAGCAAAGAGTCTCATAGAATCATAGAGTTGGAAGAGACCACAAGGGCCATCGAGTCCAACCCCCTGCCAAGCAGGAAACACCATCAGAGCACTCCTGACATATGGTTGTCAAGCCTCTGCTTAAAGACCTCCAAAGAAGGAGACTCCACCACACGCCTTGGCAGCAAATTCCACTGTCGAACAGCTCTTACTGTCAGGAAGTTCTTCCTAATGTTTAGGTGGAATCTTCTTTCTTGTAGTTTGGATCCATTGCTCCGTGTCCGCTTCTCTGGAGCAGCAGAAAACAACCTTTCTCCCTCCTCTATGTGACATCCTTTTATATCTTTGAACATGGCTATCATATCACCCCTTAACCTCCTCTTCTCCAGGGGCCAGTCTCGTGGCCCCTGGAAAGTGAACACATTTGTTCATGGCGTAAGCCAGCCTTTCTCGACCTTGGTTCCACAGGTGTTGTTAAAACTACAACTCCCATCATCCCTAGCTAACAGGACCAGTGGTCAGGGATGATGGGAGTTGTAGTCCAATAACTTCTGGTTGAGAAGGGCTGGCTTGTAAGCTTTTGGGGGACCCAGAACCCGCTTCTGTCAGATAAACACGTGTGTGCTGGTCCCAAGGGCTAACCGTGCGGTGAGGTCCATGTTCAGTCCGAGGTCAAGGGTGCGGTATGGAGGTTGTCCGTCAAAGCTGAAGCAGGGTCCAAGGCCGGGAGTCAGGTGAGGTCAGGAACTCTGGAAGAGCAGGACAGGGTGCAGGCAGGAACAGGCTACCAACAATGTTGCTCCCGCAACCTGGGACTGGGGCTGGCTGGCTTTTATCTGCCCCGAGGCATAGGGCGGCCCCGATCCTCAGGTGACTCGCCTCTCCTGGTCTGGAGACGAGCACTCCTCCTGCGGGAACTTAGTTCCCTCTGCCTCTCTGCCCTGAGCCTCTGCAACTCAGGAGAGGCTGGAGGGTTACCGGACCCAGAGGCAACCTCAGCTTCCCCTGACGGGGCTGAGAGTGGAGCACCTGCAGGCAATGGGTCCTCCATCACCTCAGGAGCCAGAGCAGACTCAGCTGGTGCCTGCACCTGAGGATCCAGCACAGGTGAGAACCCTTCAGGCTCAAGCCCCAGCCCTGGCTCAGCTGGTCCTGGAGGCGGGGAATCCTGTGCAGGCTGGGATTCCTCAGGTTCAGCCTCCGAGTCTGAATCCCAGGCCATCACAACGTGGCTGGAAGCCAGGGAGATGTGTCCTGCAGGAAACTGCTGAATTGGAATTTATTTATTGTCTGTTTATTGCATTTCTATTTTTTTTTAAAAAGATTTTTATTATGATTTCAATAAAGAAGTTAAACAAAAAAAAACATAAAAGTAGAAATACAAAAATACACAATACATAATCCAAAAAGAAAAAGAAAACACAGAAAACAAAATACAAAACAAACAAAACAGAACACTTAAAAACAATATCACTTTTCCATTTCCGTTTTTGAATTTACTTATTTTCTGGACTTCCTCATACCTCCCTCTTTTGTATTCCAGTCCAAATTGTTTGTCCAGCAATTTCTTTTCCACTTTTTTAATCCCAATCTTTAATCTTAATATAATATATAACACTTAAACTTCTTTAATCCTAGTCTTTAATCTTAATGTAATATAACATTAAAATTTTACCTCTTAAGTACCAAATTTCCATTTCCTTAAACATCTTTAATCCTAATCTTTAATCTTAGTCTATCAATAACTTTAACCTGTACAGCTGGAAACCACTTATTTTCAATCCAACATCACTCTAACATTCTTTAATTTGTTTATTGCATTTCTATCCTGCCATTCCTGCAAGGAGACCAAGGCGGCTGGCGTACATCTCCTCCCTGTTTTATCTTTACAGCAATAACAACAACCTTATGGAGTAGCTAGATTAGGTTGAGAAGCAGTGACTGGCCCAAGGTCACCCAATGAACTCCACGTCCGAGCAGGGATTCGAACCCTGCTCTCCCAGGACCTAGTCCAACACAGTGGGGTCAGAACCTGTGGCTTGAATATCTGAAAGACCGTGTCCTTCCCTACAGACCCTCTTGGGTGTTAAAATAGGCAGAGGGGGCCCTTTTAGTAGTTCTGGCACCTTTGGAAATGTTTGGGGGGGGGGGAGAGAGAGATGTCCTGGACCCAGGAAACGATCCCTGCATTGCAGGGGGTTGGACTAGATGAGCCTCACGGTCCCTTCCAACTTTGCAATTCTATGATTCTCTTAAAGGGCATTTAGTTCTGTGCTTCCTGGTTCCTGAAAGCAGCAAATCCCCAACTTCTGCAGTTCTTGTCCCCTCTTAGGCTTCCATCCTGGCAGCTCATGTTTTGCTGCTCAGTGCAGAGATGCAGCTTCTCTGTTTATCTTTTTCCCATGCCTTTTTGTTCTCTTCACGTCTCCACCCCCATCATTCAGCCTGGACACTGAGGTCCAGCTCTGAGGGCCTTCTGGCGGTTCGCTCCCTGAGAGAAGTGAGGTTACAGGGAACGAGGCAGAGGGCCTTCTCGGTGGTGGCACCCACCCTGTGGAACGCCCTCCCAGCAGATGTCAGAGAGAACAACAACTACCAGACGTTTAGAAGACATCTGAAGGCAGCCCTGTTTAGGGAAGCTTTTAATGTTTAACAGACCACTGTATTTTATTTTTTTCAAAAAAAATTATTGATTTTCCAGAATTTTTAAACAAACAAACAAACATAAATCTTAACTGTACTTAATCCAATCTTAGTAACATTGTTAGGTGACTTCCTCAAATCCCCCTGGTTGAGTTTCAGTGTATATCATTGTAACAGTTTTTCCAAAACGAAGTTTCTCATAAAATTAACTTAATCACTTAACATCATTCTTTCTTTTCATTTTAACTTTAAACATACTATTCTCTAACATCACATATTTAAATCCTAAGCCTATCTGGTATTTGCAAGTTTTTTCTAATTAAGTTATCTTAGCATGTTTAACTAAATAGTCTTTGAATTTCATCCATTCCTCCTGGTAGTCCTCCTCCTTCTGGTCGCAGACTCTTCGGGTGAGGTCGGCTAGCTCCGAAAACTCCATCATCTTCATCTGCCATTCCTCCACTGTTGGGACTTCTTGTGTTTTCCACTTCTTAGTTAACAAAATTCTAGCTGTAGTTGTGGCATACAAAAACAAGCTAACATCTTTCTTGGGCAATTCCAGACCAAGAAGAAAGGCCTCTGGTTTCTTAGTAAATGTATATTTCAGCCAGATGGGCGGGGTATAAATAATAAATTATTATTATATTATTATCTTCCCATCTCACGCTGCACCCAGGGAGCGCCCCGAATCTCTGGCCAGCCCTTCCTCCGAACCGGTTCACACGTCGATGGACGAGTCTGGCCCCCAGCAGTGCTTGCATATCTCCATTTCCGGGTCTTCCCTGGAGCTCTCGGACCCCGTGGACGGCACCAACCGAGAACTGGTCCCCTTCGACAGTGACGACACGGATGATGAGTCCTCGCCGAGTCCTTCCGGCACGCTCCAGAGCCAAGCCAGCCACTCCACAATATCTTCCAGCTTCGGAAGTGAGTCGGACCATTCGCACGGCAACGTTGAGAGCTTAGTAACTTGCCCCAAGCCAGCCATGCCCTCTTCCCCAGGTGCCCTTCTATCGCTGAGCGTATTTTTGAACCCCAGCACCTTTCCTTTCCAAACCCAACTCTGCATCTATACAGAGTGTCGTCCTAAGAAACAATTCCTTTTTAGGAACGTCTCTTCGACTTCCTTGTGCAATCTGGCAGAGTAGAAACATTTAAGCATGTGAATAAATTGCCGTCGGCGTCTTCGTTTCTGAGAAACAGACGTTTTCAGAAGGCTGTAAATGTCCCTGCAATTGTTTTACACGGTAGCTGCTATTGCTTGTTCAGCTCGCAAGTTCAGGAATGGCAATCAGTGTTTCTTTTACGTGGAAAATAATACAACATCTTCCAAGCGAAATGAGAGCCTCCCACTAAATGTTAGTTGCTGTTATTATTATTTTCCTTTTCTTCTTTCGGAATATGCCGTCAATTCGGTGCAATAGGCTCCTCGGTGCAGCTTGCAGCAAAATAAACAATGGCACCGCGCGGCAACAACAGTACGAGCTCTCTTTAATAAAGCAGCCCTCCCCCACCTTATGAAGCCTTGCTGGCTGCTGCCAGTCAGAGCAGGAGCTCTGTTTGCCAGCTCCACGATTGGGCTCCCCGGATCCGGGCCCTTGCTTGTCACCCCACCCCAAAAGGCCTTGTTCCCAGAGCCTCGTTCTGCCCTCTATTGACAGGAACCTGTTGGTGGTGGCTCCCCAATCAGCCCTCGCCTTCAGTGGGCTCAGCAGGGTCTTCCATGGCAGCAGAGCTGAGTGGAGGAAGACCCCCACCCAATTCCGACCTCCTCCAGGAGTGCGGATGGAGGGTTTTAGGGTTGCCCCCTAAAGCACACTATCTGCGGGCTTCTGCCGGAGGTGGGAGAAATTCCCCCATCTCCTAGAAAAGCCAGTAGAAGCCGTGCAGCCCCTTTAAAAAGCGCACGGCTTCTGCGGGAGGTGGGGAATACTCCCAGAGCTTGTCGGGGGTGGTGGGTGAAGCCCGGGCTTTCCCTGCCAGCCCCGATAAGTTCCTGAGCAGCTCTGGGGTAGCCCGCGAAGCCTCCGCAGGGCAGCAGCGAGCCTTCATCCCGCTGCCCTGCGGAGGCGCTCTTGGGGGCTTTTCCCCGAGGAGGGAAAAGGGCAGCCCATCACTGACTGGCTGCCCTTCTCCCTCCTCGGGGAAAAGCCCCCAAGAGCCGCACACACATTCCATGTGGACTGTGAAAGGGAGCGCTAAGCAGAGTCTGGGATGCCTACGGGCTCTGCTCAGCGCTCCCTTTAAATAATATTTTTTTTCTTGAATTCCCCCCCTAAAAACTAGCTGCGCCCTATAGTCCGGTGCGCCCTATGGAGCGAAAAATAGGGTACAAAAGTCATAGCAGAAATTGGTAATTGACAGGTGATGCATAGGGAAAAGCGATGAGATTTTGAAATGCAAATTAGAAATGTTGTTGTACTGGGAGCGGCAAAGGAGGGAAGAAAATAGAGGGAACACCTGGGGCTTGGGAAGTCAGTTTTTAAATTTGTATTAATTTGGAACACAGTTTGTTAAGAATTGTGGAAAAGCAATAAAAAATAATTGGTAAAGAAAGAGAGAAATTCCTCCAACATAGTTCCAGCTTAACTAAATACAGTGGTACCTCGGTTTAAGTACTTAATTCGTTCCGGAGGTCTGTTCTTAACCTGAAGCACCACTTTAGCTAATGGGACCTCCTGCTGCCGCTGCGCCGCCAGAGCCCGATTTCTGTTCTCATCCTGAAGCAAAGTTCTTAACCTGAAGCACTATATCTGGGTTAGCGGAGTGTGTAAGCTGAAGCATATGTAACCTGAAGCATATGTACCACTGTACTAACAGTCTAGATTAGATGTGCATTTGGTAGCAAAGCTGACAAATAAATTGGGTTTAGAACTGAAAATGAACTGTTAGGTTTCAATGACCAAGCCAGCGGCCTTCCTTGACTTTGAAGGTTCCTTGCTAGTTCCCTTCGCCTCTCGTTTGCCAGATGAGGAGATCCCGAGCTCTAAAGACGCAACGGCCGAGACAACCAGCTCGGAAGAGGAGCAAGACCCTGCTGGCTTCCTTCCCATTGCCACCACTTTCGCCCAGAACAGCGACAGCCCCATGGACGGCCGGGCGTTGAGGAGGTCAAGTCGAGGGTCATTCACCAGAGGCAGCCTGGAGGACCTGCTGAGCATCGACCCAGAGGCCTATCAGAGTTCCATGTGGCTGGGGACAGAGGATGGCTGGTAGGCAGATGGCACCTTGAAATCTTTTTAGACTTTTTTCTTTCTTTCTCCCTACGTAACAAGCTAAAACTTGTCTGCTCTCAGTGAGCTCCCTTAGCTACTGGTTTGGCTGCTGTGATGTCATGGAATGTCGAAAGGCGTTCTGACACAGAGTGGGAAGGATCTGTCATCGAGTATTGAAAGTCAATGCTGTGTCTTTGGCAAATCCATAAGATCTCTTTGGCCACAGGCCTGCAGCCAAGGGAGGCTAGATCCCAGGAATTTATATTGCATTTTTATGTTTTAATGTTGTATTTTAATCTTGTTTTTTAAGTTGTATTTCAATCAATTTGTTTTTATATCGGTTGTTAGCTGCCCTGAGCCCGGTCTTGGCTGGGGAAGGCGGGGTATAAATAAAAATTATTATTATTATTATTATTATTATTATTAATATGTTTCAAAAGCAGAATCTTTCTTCCTCTTTGGCTATCACTTGTAGCCAAGTAAGATTGTCTTCCATGAACACGATTTTAACAGTGAGTCCATAAGTGACTGTGAAGGCCAATTCTGGATCCACACGTCCTTCCATAGTGGGGACATAGGTTTCCGGGCAGGAGTTTGATCACGGTGAGGGTTTGCCAAGCGTGCCTTCCTCTCAGCACGTTTCTCCCTTTTGTCCTGAGTTTGAGCATCTTCAAAGCCCATGACACCTTTGGTAAAGGCTGTTCTCCAACTGGAGCGCTCGCTGGCAAGTGTTTCCCAGTTGTTGGTGTTTATACTACATTTTTTAGATTTGCCTTGAGAGAGTCTTTAAACCTCTTTTGTTGACCACCAGCATTACGCTTTCCATTTTTAAGTTCGGAATAGAGTAGTTGCTTTGTTGTTGTTGTTTAGTCATTTTGTTGTGTCCGACTCTTCGTGACCCCATGGACCAGAGCACGCCAGGCTCTCCTGTCTTCCACTGCCTCCCGCAGTTTGGTCAAACTCATGCTGGTAGCTTCGAGAACACTGTCCAACCATCTCGTCCTCTGTTCGTCCCCTTCTCCTTGTGCCCTCCATCTTTCCCAACATCAGGGTCTTTTCCAGGGAGTCTTCTCTTCTCATGAGGTGGCCAAAGTATTGGAGCCTCAGCTTCAGGGTCTGTCCTTCCAGTGAACACCCCCCTGGCTGATTTCCTTCAGAATGGATCGGTTTGATCTTCTTGCAGTCCATGGGACTCTCAAGAGTCCCCTCCAGCACCAGAATTCAGAAGCATCAATTCTTCGGCAATCAGCCGTAAGATGATAATCAGGCAACCGAACAACATAACCAGTCCAATGAAGTTGATGTTGAAGAATCATCGCTTTGACACTGGTGATCTTTGCTTCTTCCAGTACGCCGGCATTAGTTTGCTAAGTCAGCAAAGCACTGGTTTTTCTCCCTACAAACCAGCCAGAGTCTCATGCCTGCTTCCATTCTCCTTGATTTGCAGCATCCATGTCTACCAGTCCTCAGACAACATCCGCAACAGGAAGAATAGCATGAAGATGCAACATTCGGCCTCTGTGACGTGCATTCTGTAAGTGGAGCTTCACGCAGGGTGTACTGAAATGCAGAATGTATGATAAGTGAGCACAGAATCCAGATTCTTGAGAAACCCAGCTTTCTTTTTAAATCACCTTTTTGGACCACAGGGCTGAAAATCTGTGTGTGAAACTGTTTTCATAAATTGCAAAATCCAAAAGTGGCTGAATACAATTTTCAGTAGTGAGGCAATGGGGGAATTGACAGAACAAATTATTTTTAAAAAGCAGGAAATGAGGATGTTCATATTTAGTCATGTGAGCCCTCACCTTCAAGATGAAGGGGTGCAGCCCAGACGCAGGTCTTGCTATGGCCTTCCTGTTCACCATCACGTGACTTTGCTGCTTGGTTAATCGTACCAAGAAGTACATATTGTACCGTATTGGCCTGAATATAAGCCTCACTTTCCCCCCAAATTCCGACTGTGAAAAGTTAAAGCGCTGCTTAAATTTGTGACCTTACAAAAATCGGCGTTTACGATATTGCTGCTAAAACAGACATATGGTAAGATGGAACAGGTGTGAATACCTGTGGAATTTTAAGGGAGCGACTTATATTCGGGTATTGTCTTTTTCTTTTCTTTTCCCCCCTTGAATTTTAAAGGTGAGGCTTATATTCGGGTGCGGCTTATATCCGGGCCAATACGGTATTTACTCCTGCAAAACTAAGCAGTTGCTAAAGTGATGGAGATGAGGAAGCATCTACTCCAAGGCAATCTCGCCCTCCTCCCTCTAGCCTCAAACAGAGATGGGTGGAAAACATTTGCGATGGCATTTGCTCCCCGATCTCAGAATGACTAAGCTCTGAATCAGTTAGTTCACATGGGAAATTAATGCTTTTAAGCAAAAAGGTGTCCCCCCCAATATTAACTGCCATTCATGATTAAATTAGGAGTTGCTGTATCAGTGTGGACATGGGCGACCCTGATTCTTGCTTAGCCCACAGAGGACCTTAAGGTCCACAAATTACCATAGTTTAGAGGTCCCGGGACCTAAGGAAGTCAGACTATCCTCCACCAGGGCCAGGGCCTTTTCAGTGATGGCTCCGCCATGGTGGAATGCTCTGTCCCATGAGATTAGGGCCTCAGGATTTAACCTCCTTCTGTCGGGCCTGTAAGACAGAGCTATTCCGCCTGGCCTTTAATTTGAATTCAGCCTGATCTTTTATTTCCCTTCTCTTCCCTTCCCTCCCCTTTTATGAAGATCACTCGCTCTGAGACCCCACAGCTAATTCTCCCCTGGCCTCCTCGCTGGCCCAAGTAGGACCAATTCAGCCAGCTAGCCCTGGTGACTATCTAATGCTCTATTAGATGGATTTCCCCCAAATTGATTTCTGAACTTTGAATTTTATTGCTGTTCATGTTTTTATACTGTATTTTATGCTGCTTTTACAATTAAGTGTTTTAAATTTGTTGTTAGCCGCCCTGAGCCCGGTTTTTGAACCGGGAAGGGCGGGATATAAATAAAAAAATATTATTATTATGCCACTCATTTGATTTCCAGCTTACATTGTAAAGCCCATTGCTTTTCCCCCACAGGTATCTAGATAACCAGGTGTTTGTATCGCTGGCGAACGGAGAGCTTGTTGCCTACCAGAGAGAAGCCGGTGAGTTATTTGACCATGAAGATGCTTTCAGGAAGGCTCTAATGCTGGAAACATGGGCGGCTGTAGCAAAACACCTACTGTATTTTTCGCTCCGTAAGACGCACTTTTTCCCTCCTAAAAAGTAAGGGGAAATGTGTGTGTGTCTTACGGAGCGAATGCAGGCTGCGCAGCTATCCCAGAAGCCAGAACAGCGAGAGGGATCGCTGCGCAGCGCTCCCTCTTGCTGTTCTAGCTTCTGGCTTAGCCCTTCTGTCCCTTCCCCCACCTCATGGAAAAGCCCCCAAGAGCCGCGCTCCCTTACACGAGCCGCGTGGAGCGTGTGTGCGGCTCTTGGGGGCTTTTCCCCGAGGAGGGAGAAGGGCAGCCCATGACGGCTCGTGAAAGGGAACGCTGAGCAGAGCCTGGGATGTATACAGGTTCTGCTCAACGCTCCCTTTAAAGAATATTTTTTTCTTGCATTCCCCCTCTAAAAACTACCGTATTTTTCGCTCTATAAGACGCACCAGACCACAAGACGCACCGAGGAAAACAAGAAAAAAAATATTCTGAATCTCAGAAGCCAGAACAGCAAGAGGGATCGCTGCGCAGTGAAAGCAGCAATCCCTCTTGCTGTTCTGGCTTCTGGGATAGCTGCGCAGCCTGCATTCGCTCCATAAGACGCACACACATTTCCCCTTACTTTTTAGGAGGGAAACAGTGAGTCTTATAGAGCAAAAAATACGGTAGGTGCTTCTTATGGTCAGGTCGTCTTATGGAGCGAAAAATACGGTGCCTGGCCACATGGCTGCATAGGAGGAGCACTCAGTTGCTGTGACCCTTGAAAGTCACAGGCTTAGGGAGCAAGCAGTGACAAAAGGTTTAAAAACCTTTGTGCGAATGCTCGCTGGAGCTCATAGCGGTGCTTGGTGGGAGTAGCCCATCCCCAGACACACTGTTGCTGTCTCATAGCAACAGGGAGCATTCCTCAGCACCAGGAAAAATACACAAGGTGGTCACTCGCTCCCATTTCACAGAAATCGCCTGGAAGGTACATACATATTTTGAACCGTAGCTTTATTTCTAGGAGGGCTGCTAGAGACTTACTTTTAAAAATAAAATGAAATGAAAGCTTGGAGTCTGGGGCTCCTGTAGAAGCTTCCAAGGGCACCCTGGCGCCCATGGGCACTGGGTTGCCAAACCCTGCTTTAGAATGAGCCGGCAGACCGGACTGGGTGGTATAATCACATTTTGGAACGCCCCTCTATGCCACAAACTTTCAGATGGAAAACCAACGTAGCAGGTGAAGAGGCGAAATGGCGTCTTTCTCCCTGGCGCGCTAGTTTTCTGTTGCAGGGATTTTTCACGTGGATGCGAACACAGAGCTGGAACCCACCAGCCAGAGTCCAAGGTGGTGCCCCCCTTTCTGCCTGCTCAGCGTTTTATGACACTCCATTCTCTTTTTTAAAAAAAATAATAATTTTTATTTGCTTTTAAAAGCGTAGAGTTACAACAATACCAAGTAAATACCCACATTAAGAGATTTCTCTGAAGCTCTAGACTTCCCACCATCCCCTTCATGTGTCCTTTTGTCATCGTTTTCAGCTGCATATTATTCCATCCTCCATATTTTAAGTCTATCCATATTATCCAGCGTATTTGTTAAAATCCTGCTAATGTTTTCATTTGCCTACAGTGGTTTCTTAAATGAATTATAAATATTTCCCATTCTTTCTTGGAACTTTTGTCGTCTTGGTCCCTGAGCCTTCCGGTCAGTTTTGCCATTTTGGCGTAGTCCAACAGCTTAATTTGCCATTCCTCTCTGGTAGGGACTTTATCTTCTTTCCATCTCTGGGCTAACAGCATCCCTTGCATACATGAAAAGTCTTTTCTGCTCCTTTAGAATCTCGGTACCCTCCATTCTCACCTTATTTTCCGGCATGTTTAAATTCTGTGAAGGAGAAGAGAAACCTCTGACATCTTATTTCCCCTTCTTCCTTCTCTCTCTCTCTTTTCCAGGACGCTTTTGGGACTCTCAGAACTCCAAATCCCTCTCTCTGGGTTCTCCCGGCAGCCCTGTGACCAAAATGGTGGCCGTGGGTGGCAAACTTTGGTGCGGATGCCAGAACCGTGTCGTCGTCCTTAGCACATCTTCGTTGCAACAGGAGGTATGGAGGAAACAAGGAGAGTCGTTTTTAATTAGTTTTTTTCAATCCTATAAGGGAGCGACAAACGAACGCAACATGTTTTAACATGGTGTTGCTCCAAACTGGGCTCCTCCTCCCACATTCCTAACGCCGCCGCCCCCCCCTTACGGTGGCTGTTTGTAGCCAAAAGTCTCTGCTTCCATTGTTCCTGCACCCCTTAATTTACACCAAATTCTGGGAGAAGGGGGTTCAGAAATACTCTCCAGTGACAACGTGTCAGCTGGCTGCCCTGTCACGATTCCCACCCACCCACTTTCTTCTAACACGTCCCAACTCCTTTGTTTGTCTATCTCTGCGCTGCAACCTCAATAATAAATAATAAAAATATTTTTTTATTTGTATCCCGCTCTCCCCGGCCAAAGCCGGGCTCAGAGTGGCTAACAACAAGTAAAAATAGCACAGTGTACATAAAATCACACAGTCAATTAAGTAAAATACATTTTAAAATCAATTCAGAATCGAATTAATGACAACCATTGGGTTAGAGTTCTATGAGGTTTACAGGAGAGGGTCAGACTGTGCCTTGGCCAAAGGCCTAGTGGAACAGCTCCATCTTGCAGGCCCTGCAGAAAATGTCAAGTCCCACAGGGCCCTAGTCCCTTGTGACAGAGCATTCCACCAGATCGGGGCCATGACCGAAAAAGCCCTGGCTCTGGTTGAGGCCAGCCTAACCTCCCTATGGCTCAAGATCTCCAATATGTTTTTATTTGAAGACCGTAAGGTCCTCCGTGGGACATACCAGGAGAGGCGGTCCCGTAGGTACGAGGGTCCTAGGCCGTATAGGGCTTTAAAGGTTAAAACCAGCACCTTGAACCTGATCCTGTACTCCACTGGGAGCCAGTGCAGCTGGTATAGCACTGGGTGAATGTGATCCCACAGCGAGGATCCCGTAAGGAGTCTCGCTGCAGCATTCTGCACCTGCTGGAGTTTCTGGGTCAGTCTCAAGGGCAGCCCCACATAGAGTGAGTTACAGTAAAACGCGAGGTGACCGTCGCGTGGATCACAGTGGGTAGGTCAGGGCGAGAGAGATGTAAGGAGCCAACTGCTTAGCTTGGCGGAGATGGAAAAATGCCGCCTCTGTTATAGCTGCAACCTGTGCCTCCATAGAAAGGGAGGTGTCAAAGATTACACCCAAACTCTTAATGGACGGTGCTGGCACTAATTGTGCCCCCGCAAGAGATGGGAGTTGGCCCTCCAATCCCATATCGTCTTTGAAGGATTTCACTTCAGCCGGCTCCCACGTAACCATCCAGCCACAGCTTCCAAACATCTGGTCAGTGTGTCTGGGGCCGAGTCAGGATGGCCATCCATCACAGATAGAGTTGGGTGTCATCAGCATACTGATGGCAGCCCAGCCCAAAACTCCGGACAAGCTGGCCGAGGGGGCGCATAAAGATGCTGAAAAGCATCGGGGAGAGTATCGCACCCTGGGGCACTCCACACACCAAGTGGTGCGACAACAGTTCCCCCCCAAGCGCCACCCTCTGTCCCCGACCCGAAAGGAACGAGCGCAGCCATTGAAGGGGTGTGCCCTGGATCCCCACGTTGGCGAGGTGGTGGTCCAGAAGTTCGTGATCGACCATGTCGAAGGCTGCTGACAGGTCTAAAAGAATCAGCAGCCCTGACCCGCCTCGATCCAGCTGCCTGTGGAGATCATCTGTTAGGGTGACCAGAGCCGTCTCGGTCCCATGACCAGCACGGAAGCTGGACTGGAATGGATCCAGAGCCGATGTTTCAGCCAGAAATCCACCATGTTGTTCAGCAACCGCCTCAAAGCGGTTGTAAATCAAACTGTAAATCAAATTGTAAATCAAAACTGTAAATCAAATTGTAAATCAAACTGTAAATCAAATTGTAAATCAAACTGTCTCCCTCTTCTCCTGCAGCGTCTTCTCCCTCTTCTCCTGCAGCTTCGGGAGAAAGGGGTTTGTGTGATTCCCACCAGTCCTCCTCCTCAGTCTCGTCCTGTTGAGTCCAATCCCTGACACTGGGTTGCCCCAGCTGCCCTTTGGGCGGCTTCCCACAGAATAGAAAAAACACAGTGAAACAGCAAACATGGACCACTTTTAGATAAGCAGTGGTTCAAGGGGGACCCCATTCCCTGGACCACAACTCCCCGCTAGCTTCCACCATCTGAGGTCAGGTTTCTGCACTGGGGGGAAACCCTGGGAAAGGTGGTCCCCCGTTCAGAGCGTCAGGGATTCCCTCTGTTCCACACGGCTTCAGCCTGACCTCTTCTCTTCTCCAGCACTCCTTTCACGTCGGGCAAGACAGCAACCGCAGCCTCACCTGCATGGTGAGCTCCTCTGCGGGGGTCTGGGTCACCCTTCAGGGCAGCGCCCAGGTGAGGCTCTACCACCCTTCCAGCTATGACCAGCTGGCCGAAGTGGACGTCACGCCTCCGGTCCACAAGATGTTGGCAGGTGAGAGACCCAGCGCTTTGGCAAGTCCTGATGTCACAATCTCAGGCATGCAAGCACACTCCAATCAGAATTAATGAGTCTCTGGCAATTTTAGGGCATTTTTTTTACAATTTATATCCGTGCCTGCCGCTCTCTGCTACGAGTTGGTCGCTCTGAGTCTCCGCCCCTTTCGCAGCGCGAAGGGCGCCAAAGTCCAGTCCTTCCTCCCTTGTACTTCTGTTGCATTTTAACCCTTTCAGGTCTTCTGGTTTGGGGAGAAGGTGGGTAGACATCCCCCCCCCCCGTTATCAAATGAAGATCCCTCCAAACGCTACCACCCTCCTGGTTGCATAGCAACACCCTCAATGTCATCTATCTCCTCCCCTCCCTCTGCCTGCAAGCCTTCCAAGTTCTGCTCTATCTGAGTCTGGGAACTCTCGATGAAGGAGGGTCAAACTAACCCACTCCTGCTTTGTCTGCATTTCCTCGTCTCCAGAGTCAGACTCTGGCTCCCTATGGAACAGCATTCCTTCACCTCCAGAGTCAGCCTCTTCCCAGGCGTTCGATTCGGCCACATCTCTTGACACCTGAGAATGACTCGGAGGCGCCCAGTTTTGTAAGACTCTGGCGAGATGGATGTAACTCGCAGACAGAGGTCGACTAAGGGTGACATTTTCATGGTCGGTGGAAATCCTGCTAGGTCCCCACCCCCTCTGCTAATCGTGGTTTTGCCTTCCCCCTCTAGCACCAGGCGTGGAAATATAAGAAACTGTCCTATATTGAATAAGACCATTGGTCCTTTTGGCTCAGCCTTTCCCAAAGTGGACTCCCCGCAGATGCTTCAGACTACAACTCCTGGTGGCAGTTATAGTTTCCAAAACATGTGGAGGGCACCAGCTTGGGGAAACATGGTCTGTTTTGACTGGCAGTGGCTGGGCAGGGTTTCAAGATAGCTTCAAGGTAGATGTACCTTTCAGCTACAGATTTTTGGCTCTTGAGGTGCGGTAAGTGTCTAAAATAGGGTTCCCCAAACTTGGGTCTTCAGCTGCTTTTTTTGGACTACAACTCCCATCATCCCTAGCTACCAGGACCAGTAGTCAGGGATGATGGGAATTGTAGTCCCAAAAACGCCTGGAGACCCAGGTTTGGGAAACATTGGTGTAGAATAAACTCGGGGAGGGGGAGTTATAGGAGCCAAAAACTGAACTGGGTTGAAGTCAGAATGCCGTACATTTGTGAAAATATCTCCTGGGTAGCCAACTAAATGTAGCAGCTGAGAGCTAAGTAGAGCGTTGGGCTTAGAGCAATCAGACCTGGGTTCAAATTCCCACATAGCCATGGACGTGTGTGACCTTAAGGCAGTCACTGTCTCCCATCCTGGCCTACCTCGCAGGGATATTGTGAGGAGGGAAACCCCTTCTGCAGTCATTTTGAGCTCCTTGTATCTCTGAGGATACTAAAGTGGTAGTCAGCCAATCTCTGGTTGAGATTTCGGGCGGGGGGGCAGCATAAAGGATGAGAAGAAAACCACCCAAACGAAACAAAAAAAGAGGATAATTTCATTTTATAACATGGCACAGCCAACATGTTTTGCCTTGTCGCATTGTGCAGGAGGGAAAGGTGAGATGACCGCAGGAACTATATTAAGAGCGCTGCATTAAAAACCTTACATAAGGTTATTGCATTAACATTCTTAATTTAGTCCTCGGTGTCATCTTTGCCTGGAGAAGATGACTCACCGAAACATGATGGGCACGGAACCTCGTAAAACAACATTCCAGTCCTCCTGGCATCATTTTGAATTTTTGCCTCCCATAGTTCTTTTGGCTTCTCTCTTCATCTTGGCTGTACAAGGTACCGTATTTTTTGCTCTATAAGACTCACTTTTTCCCTCCTAAAAAGTAAGGGGAAATGTGTGTGCGTCTTATGGAGCGAATGCAGGCTGCGCAGCTATCCCAGAAGCCAGAACAGCAAGAGGGATTGCTGCTTTCACTGCGCAGCGATCCCTCTTGCTGTTCTGGCTTCTGAGATTCAGAATATTATATTCTTGTTTTCCTCCTCCAAAAACCAGGTGCGTCTTGTGGTCTGATGCGTCTTATAGAGCAAAAAATACGGGTAAGTCATCCAGGCAAACCTTTCAGCCTCCATGCACACCCCAACATAACACACAACACCCCAACATAGACACCTGCAATATGAGAATACTTACACTAACCAGCAGGGAATTCTAAGGAATCTTCCCCCCTCCCCATTAGATTCTGTTGCCCCTCTCCTGCTTTCTCTTGGGGCATCAGAACTGCCAGATGAATTGGGGATGGGGGTTTTTTTTTTGACAGGGGGGTTGTTTTGGAATGACCCAAACCTTTGAGCCTCCTTCGTGCGTCATTGCCACATATTTCTTCAAGATCGTGTTGGTCAGAGGTTTGGGTAGGCGCCTTGAGTCAATAATAATAATAATAATAATAGTTTTATTCTTTATACCCCTCCCATCTGGTTGGGTTTCCCCAGCCACTCTGGGTGGCTCCCAGCAAAATATTAAAAACACAATAAAACATCAAACATTAAAAACTTGCCCAAACAGGGTTACCTTCAGATATCTTCTAAAAGTCAGGTGTTCATTTCCTTGCCATCTGATGGGAGGGCGTTCCACAGGGCGGGTGCCACCACCGAGAAGGCCCTCTGCCTTGTTCCCTGTAACATCACTTCTCACAGGGAGGGAACCGCCAGAGGGAACCCTTGGAGCTGGACCTCAGTGTCCGGGCTGAACAATGGGGGTAGAGATGCTATATATGGGCCGAGGCCGTTTAGGGCTTTTAACATCAGCACAAACACTTTGACTTGTGCTCAGAAACATACTGGGAGCCAATGCAGATCTCTCAGGACCGATGTTACGTGGTCCCAGCGGCCGCTCCCAGTCACCAGTCTAGCTGCTGCATTCTGGATTAATTGTAGTTTCCGGATCACCTTCGAAGGTAGCCCCACGTAGAGCGCATTGCAGTAGTCCAAGCGGGAGATAACCAGAGCATGCACCACTCTGACGAGACAGTCTGCGGGCAGGGAGGGTCTCATCCTGCATACCAGATGGAGCTGGGAGACAGCTGCCCTGGACACAGAATTGACCTGTGCCTCCATGGATAGCTGTGAGTCCAAAATGGCTCCCAGGCTGCCCACCTGGTCTTTCAGGGGCACAGTTACCCCATTCAGAACCAGGGAGTCCTCCACACCCGCCAGCCTCCTGTCTCCCAAAAACAGTACTTCTGTCCTGTCAGGATTCAACCTCATATTGCAGGTGTGTATGTTGGGGTGTTGTGTGTATGTTGGGGTGTGTATGTTGGGGCCGAAAGGTTTGCCTGGATGACTTAACAGCCAAGATGAAGACAGGGGAGAGGGCCCTTGAGATCGAATCCTGCTTTCTGGTTTCCCACTGCCATCTGGCCGCTGTGAAAACAAGATGCTGGGTTACGTGGACTGTTGGCCTGATCCAGTAGGCTCTTCTTCCTTGCCTATGCTCTACAGCCCTTTTCCCCAACTCCTTTTGCCATTGTATGGTGTCAGGGACTGGCTGGAGGACAAGGAACTTCCCTAGGGAAAGCCTCAAAGGAGGAAGGCTCATTGCCCAGGGAATGGTGGTGGGAAGGAGAGGAGGAATGGATGGCAACAGGCTTTGGTGAGCAAGAAGAGCCAGTGAAGAAAGAAGTTCAGACTCAGATGATGAAGTTCAGAGGCTGCAGAGGCATCCCAGGAGCTTGCCATTCCTACTGCGTTAAGTTCCTGTCCCCTCTTGTATCTGAGGCCACAGAGAGCTGTGTGTGTAGCAGAACAAAGAGCGCAGGTTCCCAGCAGCAGCAGCAGCAGCGTAGTTTAATGATGAATTTGGGGTATAATGGAGGTGTAAAAGATTTGGATTATTATAAAAGATGCAGGAGGAAATGATTAATATAGGACCCACAAAGGAGAAGAGGGACGTCCAGGAGATTCTTTGGAATCTTGTTTTTATGTTATATGTTGTATGTTTGTGATTATAAAAAAAATTATTTTAAAAACCATATATATATATATATATATACACACACACACACTTGAAAAACCGTATATATATATATATATACACACACACACACACACATATACACAGTGGACTCTTGGGTTGCGAACGATTTGTGCGGGAGGCATGTTCACAACCTGCAGCGCCACGTCTGCGCACGTCCGGGTTGCGATTCAGCGCTTTGTATATGCGCAAAGCATGATTTAGCGCTTCTGCGCATGCGCAACCGGCAAAACCCAGAAGTAACCCGTTCCGGTACTTCCGGGTTTCGGCGCGTCATTCTCATTCATATATATATATATATATATATATATATATATATATCACAGCTTCCCACCACCAGAAGTGAAGTTTAAGGCTGCTTGGAGAACATCTGGCTGGGGAGAAGGAGACATGGGGAAGTAGGAGGCAGGAATCATCAGTCCTAGCAACTGTTTCATAGGGGCCAGTCCTGCATAGGAGATATTCCTGCCCTTGTAGGCTGTTTCCTTGAATAAAAAGTTAACTTTTCTGCTTGACCTTGCATCTTGAGTGCTGGCCTGTATCTGAACCAACCTTGACACACGGTGAAAAATGTAACGTCAGGTGGGTTGGAATGGGGGAGAACTGCTTTACTAATACAGGAAGCCAAGGACGACCTCAATCTCAGAAACAAGAAGTATCTCATGAGTTGGTCTAAGGTGGCCTTTCCTAACCTGTGTGCTCTGCGGATGTTGCTCCCGTACCTGTCAACTGTCCCTTATTTGGCGGGAAAGTCCCTTATCCCAGCGCTGTGTCCCGCTGCTGTCCCTTATTGATGATGCCCCTTAAATTTCCCGGGTTTCAAAGGAAGCAGCTCCTCTCCCTCCCTCCCTGCTGGCCAGGGAGGAGGGAGGCTCCAATGTGTTGCTTGACTGTGTTGCTCACCCAATAAGGAGTCTAAGAATGGCTGGGGGGTGGAGCTTGCATGCCTTGTGCCGATCAAATCGGCTGCGGTGCCTGGGGACTCGCTTTTGCTCAGCGCTTCCCAGCGGAGAGGAGACGGTGGTTTTCCTTGCTGCATCCCCTTTGCCGGGTTGTTGCGCTGTGGGAACCACCGCTTGAGGCTTCGTTTGGCTGCTGGCTGGGCTTTCTGCCTTTGGCTCGGAGGGGCTCAGAAGTTGAACATACCTGTGCTTGGAAAATCCCTTATTTTGGCTGCTGATCCCTTATTTTCAAGGCTGCTGGTCCCTTATTTTCAAATCTGTAAGTTGACAGCTATGGTTGCTACCCAGTGGGCGGTGCTGGCAGGGTGGGCTGGTGGCAGTTGTAGTCCAAACAAGGTTGGGGAAAGAACCATCTAAGGACTCGCATGAACCACTCGTCTTGGTTCGCAGGCTCAGATGCCATCATCCGCCAGCACAAGGCCGCTTGCTTGAGGATCACCGCCATCCTGGCCTGCAAGGACCTGCTGTGGATCGGCACCAGCGCTGGAGTGGTCCTGACTCTGCCCATGATGTCCAACGCCGCCTCCTTGAAGACGCCACCATCGCCAGTGGGCCTCTCCCAGGGACACACAGGCCACGTCCGGTTCCTCACGTCCATCGAGCTGCCGGAAGGTTTCGACATCCTCTTTCCCCTGCCCAGGGATCCAGGTGGGTTCAAGTAAGATGAGGCAGAAGGGGCAGCCTGGGGTGACAGCTGCATTGTGACAGCTGCGTTGCAGGGGGCTGCACTGGATGATAATAATAATAATAATAATAATAATAATAATAATAATAATTTATTTATACCCCGCCCTCCCCAGCCAAGACCGGGCTCAGGGCGGCTAACACCAAATATAAAACTAATTGATTGAAATACAGCAATAAAAAACAATATTAACATTAAAAAGCAGCCTCATTTCAGTGGAAACGCAATCAAAAACTTTTTGGGGGATAAAAACGTCAAGTCTTCACCAAGGCCCACTATCTAGACTGGTCCTACATGGGCCAGAAAAAAAGCCAGGGAAGTCCCCAAATAGGAGTTCCAACACAGAAGGAGAAAGGAAAAAAGAAAGAGGGGGAGGAAATCAAATTGATTCCAATATCTTAATCAGATTGATTAAGAACAGTTTCAGGTTAAGAATGGACCTCCAGAACGAATTAAGTACTTAACCCGAGGTACCACTGTACATCTATGCATACATGCCTACAAATCTACATAGGGTGCATATTTTGTCCCGGTTGAAGAATTTGGGTTATGCAGGTGCAGAAAGTAATATGACTCACTCTCCTTCCCGCTTATAGGTACAGAAAAGTCCAACGACTTGGAGAAACGGGACTCCACGAGGCACAGGCCACCGAAGTCCAAGATGCTCATCATTAGCGGCGGCGACGGGTACGAGGACTTCCGGCTCACCAACAGCAGCGAGACAGTGGGGAGGGATGATAGCACAAACCACCTGCTCCTCTGGAGGGTCTGACGAGCAAGATGAGGAACTGGGCAGACCCCTCCGGAGGGGGAGAAGCCGGGAGAGAGAGAGAGATTGCGTCCCGTCCTCGCCGTCCCCACACGGACGCGTCCCCGTGTCTCATCTCCCACCCTGAATGTCTCGTGCGCAGGGTCGCCTTTCTGGATCCGCCGCGCGGAGTTAGCGGCGCGCCTCGGGACGGGCCGCGTGCGGAACCTCCAGAACGCAAATCCATGTTGCACGACTCGCGCTTGCTGCTGTGTCTTGAGTGTGTGGGAGGGGGTGCGCTCAGTGAGAGATTAGGTGCAGCCGCCCTGATGCGCCAAACCCCATTCAAATGGAACTGAGAGAGAAACCATTTAGGAATTCAGCCCTGCTTAGGAAAGGATTGTCTGCTCTGTGTGTGCTGCTTGGTTAGAAACGCCCAGCTCAGCCAAGGAGTTGTTGATTGTCATCGTGTCTCCCGTTTTCGTCCGCTGAGGCCCCCGAGTCCAGGTGGCTGGGGCAACTTTCCCCCATTCTCACCGAACACGATCATTTTCCGCCCTCTTTTTGGTTTCTCCTCGCCTTCCTCCATCGGATACGGACGCAGAGCTTCTCCACTCAATGCCACCCTTTCATTCATGCAAGAACCGCTCACCAGAACCAGACACTGCGCACCATCGTCTCGCCAACTTCTGCGAGGCACACCGCCGCCAGCGTCCAGATAACTTGGGGGGTGGGGGGGGTGTCTGTTCATGGATAAATTACCTTTATTTATTGCCGGCTAGGAGGAGGAGCTGCTCCAGAAAGGAGGGGAATGGGGAGGCGGACTGACCCTGTTTCTGAGCAATTTCCAAAGAGATTGGGATGGTGGGATGGAGAGCAGTTTTGGTCACTTGTCACGGTCAGAGACACCCCTGAGTCTGGGCTAAGTTGTGATAACCGCAGGGTTATCAGCACAGCAGTGTTCGAAGACGTAAGGCTATGTCGGGTTGCAGTGTTGATGATGGTCGCTACCCAAGATGGCGGCTGGAGTTTGTGTCTGCTGAGAAGGAAGGGAAGAGAGGTTGGGCATGGAGAAAACCCGTTCTTGATGGGGGGGTGAAGGACACCAGAGACATAAGATAAGAATCTTGACAGGATAATTGTGCAATATTGAGCAGCATTCCCCACCAACCCCTCACAGGCCAGGAGGCCGCACCACAGAGGCCTCATCCGTTACCAGGGCAACCGTACTCCATGTTGTCAGGGGATGGGTGGGCAGGAGTTTGCATCACCCTGGTCTTCTACCTTGTACAGTATTTATGATTTATTTGTTGTGGTTGTTTTTTTTTGTTTTTGTTTTTTTAAAAAGAAAACCTAGCTACCGTTTGTAGAGGGAGTCAGCGAGTTGAACTGTTAGCGGCGCTTAATTTAATCAAGCTCGTAATCTTCCGTTGTGAGAGGGGTAAATTTGCCTCAGAGACCGAAAGGTCTCCACAGGCAAAGTGAAGGCCGTCCTTAAAACCTTGAACAAAGTTACCGTATTTTTCGCTCTATAACACGCACCCGACCATAACATGCACGTAGTTTTTAGAGGAGGAAAATCCGTAGGCATGCCACCCGTAGGCATTCCCTCCATAACACGCACAGACATTTCCCCTTACTTTCTAGGAGGAAAAAAGTGAGTGTTATGGTGCAAAAAATACGGTAGATCCCCACTAGCATCATTGTGAACATGGTTGAGGGCTGGGGAGAAAGCGGGCTGCATTTCACTAGCTGACCATGGGACGTATTCTGGGGACACATCAGTCGCCGGGTTTCCTGCAAAGATTCCTGAAGGAGGTGAACCGTTGCTTGATCCTGCAAGGAACCTCTCGGCTGCCCAGTCCTCTGCGTATTTACTCAGAGGCACGTCCCGCTGACTTTCAGTGGTGCTTACTCCCAGGTAAGTGTGTGTGAGATTGCAGCCTTCATGCTCTGAGGCGAGAGTTCTGACTCGGGATCCCATTAAACCCGCCCTTGCCAAACTTCGCCTGATTGGTCTGATGCGAGTTGGAAGTCTGAAACATCCGGGGGTTGTCGGGTTGACCAGAGGCACATGTTGCGTGCACAGTTGCGTTGAAATGAATTGGGAGGATGCTGGCATTCCAATAACCAGATGAATAGGCCATGCATTATGGAAGCCAGACCACCTCCCAGTGAGCATTGCCAAAGGTGGGAAAAGGGTTTGGGGGTGGCAAGATGTCTCCCCCTCTGAATGAAGGTGAAGCATCTCATGTCTCCACTCGGTACCCCCAATTTCCCCTAAGATAGGAATACAGCTGATACCTCAAGCCAAGAATAAGGTCTCCTTATAAACACATACGTAGTGTTTCTTATGCACGGAGACTGGATGCCAATGAAGACATTAAAGAAAAGAATTGTTTTCAGCTGGGTGCTATCCTATCAGAGACGCCAAAGGAGGATAAAATTATCCTCCTGGGTGATTTTAATGCAGGCATAAGCAAACTCAGCTCTCCAGATGTTTTGGGACTACAATTCCCATCATCCCTGACCACTGGTCCTGTTAGCTAGGAATCATGGGAGTTGTGGTCCCAAACATCTGGAGGGTCGAGTTTGCCTATGCCTGTTTTAATGCAAGAGTTGGGCAAGATGTCAATCTGTGGCCTGAAACTATTGGGAAAGAAGGAATTGGCAACAGCAACCACAACGGAATATAACTTTTGACTATCTGTGCAGCGCACAACCTTGTTATTGCCAACACAAACTTTCGACAAATTTAAAACATTATGGAGGCGCCCTTGGTCGAACCACTGGCACCTCTTAGACTATGTGGTTGTCTGAGCTGAAGATCGCCGAGATGTGTGAACAGAGCTATAATGAGTGTCTATGACTTCTGGACACATCACCGATTAATACGCTCCACGATGGCTATCAAGATTGTACCTCAATGCAGACTTCAGGAAGGTGCAAAATGAACACTCAAGCCCTTCAAGATCCTATTAAGCGGGATTGCTTCCAAAGGACCGTCTGCTTTCAGAGTTCCCTGATAACATTGAGGAACACTAAAAAACATCCATTATTGCAGCCTGTGAACAAACTATTAAATACCAAACTAAGAAACACCAGGACTGGTTTGATGACAAAGACAGTGAGATTGAACACATTCTTGACAAGAAAAGGAAGGCCTTTCAGATCTGGCAAAGAGATAGAAACTGCACCACTGAGGAAAAAACCTATGCCAATGCAAAGGCTGAGGTTCAAAGAACCAGAGAACTAAAGAACACCTGGTGGATTAAAAAAGCTCAAGAGATCCAGCACTTAGCTGATGCTCATGATGCACAGTTTCTTTAAAGCCATAAAGACCATCTATGGGCCAATAAATAATGGCATATGCCCCCTATGCTCAGCAGATGGTAAGGTAAAGGGACCCCTGACCATTAGGTCCAGTCGTGATCGACTCTGGGATTGTGGCGCTCATCTCGCTTTATTGGTCGAGGGAGCCGGCGTACAGCTTCCGGGTCGTGGCCAGCATGACTAAGCCGCTTATGGCGAACCAGAGCAGCGAACAGACGGTACCACACTTCAAAAATAATAAAGAAGCTATTGCACTGCACTGGAAAGAATATTACCAGCATCTCCTTAACTGCAACTCCCCTGTAGCTGCTGAGGTCCCCTCACAAATTCCGCAAAAACAAATTAAGAGATGACCTTGCAGTATCTCCAAAATGGGAGAGTGGTGTACGGCTATTAACCAAATGAAAAACAACAAAGCCAGCAGACCTGATGGGATACCTGCTGAAGTCTTCAAAGTGGGTGGAATTGAACTTCCACAACAACTTCACAAGCTCATCGAAAAAATCTGGGAGAGAAAGGAGCTCCCAACAGACTTTAGGGATGTCAGAATTATCACTCCTACCCTTCCTGAATCCCAAAATAGTTTTAGACCTTCCAGGGGGACAGTAGAAATGATTTTCAGTGTTTGGCAGCATCAAGAAAAATGCAGAGAGCAAAACCAACCCCTGTATATGGCGTTTATTGACCTGACTAAGGCCTTCAACACTGTAAATTGTAATGCCCTGCGGACTGTCCTTCTGAAAATTAGCTGCCCAGATAAATTTGTAAACATCATACTGCTCCTTCGTGATAATATGACAGCAACAATCGCAGATAACAATGGCTCTCAAAATGAACCATTCACAGTGGGATCGGGTGTTAAACAGGGTTCTGTTATTGCCCCAACTCAGTTTATTATTTTCATTGCCATGATCCTACACTTTGTCAAAGGAATACTCTCCACCGGAGTAGAAATCATATATTGTACAGATGGAAAGCTCTTTAATCTGAGTAGGCTGAAAGCAAAAAGTAAGGTTACTGTAATTTCTGTCATAGAGCTTCAGTATGCTGATGACAACGTAGTGTGTGCACGCTCAGAGGATGACCTCCAAACCGTCCTAAATATCTTCGCAGAAGCTTGTGAAAAGCTTGGTCTATTGCTCAACATCCAAAAAACCAAAGTGCTGCACCAACAAGCACAAAACAATACCCCTGCTGCCCCACAAATCCAACTCAGTGGTGTAACTTTGGGAAATGTTGATCACTTCTCCTACCTGGGCAGTTATCTTCTCCTACCTGGGCAGTTATCTTCTCCTACCTGGGCTGGAATCCAGCACCGCCTGAGCTCTCTGAGTGGAGCTTTCTCCCGATTGAAGTGCAGAGTGTTTGAGGACTGGGACATTCGCAGGGGAACCAAAATGCTTCTATTGTACTACCTATTATACTACCAAAAGCTATTGTACTACCAAACTTACTGTATGCCTGTGAAACATGGACCACTTATAAACTCCAGCTCCAACACCTCGAAAGATTCCATCAACTCTGTCTCCAAAAAATGTTACAAATGACTTGGGAAGACAGGTGAACTAATGTCACTGTAATGGAAGAAGTAAAGATCCCCAGTGTTGAAGCAATGATTCTTCGACATCAGCTTCGTTGGACTGGTCATGTTGTGCGGATGCCTGATGATCGTCTTCCAAAGCAACTACTCTATTCCAAACTTAAAAATGGAAAGCGTAATGCTGGTGGTCAACAAAAGAGGTTGAAAGACTGTCTCAAGGCAAATCTTTAAAAATGTAGTATATACACCAACAATTGGGAAACACTGGCCTGCGAGCGCTCCAGTTGGAGAACAGCCTTTATCAAAGGTGCCATGGGATTTGAAGACACTCGAACTCAGGACGAAAGGGAGAAATGTGCTAAGAGGAAGGCAGGCTTGGCAAATCCACACCATGATCAACTTCTGCCCAGAAACCTAAGTCCCCACTGTGGAAGGACGTGTGGGTCCAGAATTGGCCTCCACAGTCACTTAATGGACTCACTGTTAAGATCGCGTTCATGGAAGACAATCTTACTCAGGTGCGAGCGATTGCCAAAGAAGAAGAAAATATTTGTTTAGACTGAAGAGTTTGTTTCGATTAGGTCCTAGAGATAGAAAATTTCACCCAGACTTCATATGAGTTAGGTACAAAATTTAAAATCCCTCCACCCTACCCATCCACTTTATAAAAAGACCAAAGGCAACTTACATCATAAAACTGAGTTTCATAATCTGCATTTCAGACCAGAACTCAGATTTTGAAGCCAAATGGTAAAGGTTTGACACTCAGCTTTGCAATAATAAAAAGGTAAAGGGACCCCAGACCATTAGGTCCAGTCGTGGCCGACTCCGGGGTTGCGGCGCTCATCTTGCTTTATTGGCCGAGGGAGTCGGCGTACAGCTTCCGGGTCATGTGGCCAGCATGACTAAGCCAATTCTGGCAAACCAGAGCTGCGCACGGAAACACCGTTTACCTTCCCGCCAGAGGAAGATTTATCTACTTGCACTTTGACGTGCTTTTGAACTGCTAGGTTAGCAGGAGCAGGGACTGAACAACGGGAGCTCACCCCTTCACGGGGATTCGAACCGCTGACCTTCTGATCAGCAAGTCCTAGGTTCTGTGGTTTAACCCACAGCGCCACCCACGTCCCATTTTGCAATAATAGTAATAATGCTATAATTTGTATAATTTGTGCCCCGCCCATCTGACCAGGTTGCCCCAGCCACTCTGGGCAGCTTTCAACAAAATATAAAAACAGTAAGTCATACATCAAACATTTAAAACTTCCCTATTCAGGGCTGCCTCCAAGTGTCTTCTAAATGTCAGATAGTTGCTTATTTCCTTGACATCTGATGGGAGGGCGTTCCACAGGGCAGGTGCCTCTACTGAGAAGGCCCTCTGCCTGGTTCACTTCTGATGGCTGAATTCCCCCTAGGAGGTTTTGGAATCCATAGACTGGATTGGCGCACTTAGAAAATTGAGTTTTTTATTCAAAGTCACTCAGCCTGGATTTGATGTGTATTTCTTTTTGCGGGGTGTGTGTGTGTGCTGTTTGTCTCCATTGGATCACGTGATGAGCGCCGAGGCCTCATTCAGAAATGAGTCATGAGGAGCAAGCTTTAATCTGCATACCCGGGCAGAATGCAATGCACAATGCACATAATCTGATGTCTTCTTATTCAGAAGCTGTTTCCATGAAATGCGGAAAATGCACCCATATTAGCTCTTTTAATCTGCATCTATTCTCAGTGCTTTAATTTTGCAATCCCCATTTCCATACCTTTCTTTGAAACCAGGAGGGACGGGAACCGTGTTTTTGGAACAGGGATTCTGCTCAGGATATACAGGTCACTGAGCAGCCTGACCCTGAACAATTGTTTGCATTCCAGAAATAGAATTTAGGAGGTCACAGACTGAGTGTGTTCATCATGACCTTGCCATCGACAAAATGGAACACAGATATAAAATCCTTCCTTAAATAGGTATGTGTCTGTGAAAATTAAGCAGTCCCCGATTCAGTCTTGCCACTTGCATGAGCTCGCTAGTTTGCCTCAGACAGCCTTTCCGTCTTCAGCTTTGGGATCAACAAACTGACCAGCCTTACAGGGTTGTTGTAATGATTACATGAAGATGGAGTATGTGGAACGCATGAAATACTCCATGGGCTAAGGTCAAATCATACTGTGTGAGTGCAATGGATGAAGGGGAGATTTTTGCCTGTTGCTCAATCTTCGCGTTAGAATGTTAAGCATTTTGCGCTTAGGGACTCTGCAGATTGCCCAGGCGGTATGCAAAATGAACACGGAAGCTTTGCAGATCCCCCAGGCGATGTACAAAACATCTCTGATCCGTTCGTTCACGTTCTCCATCTTCCGCTGAGCCAAATTAACTGTGCAAAATGCAAAGTCCCCCATGGACCCGGTTAGCGTTACGAACGTTCCCTGTGTGTCCACACGAGTCACTTGGGTTTGTGCTTGTTCACAAGCCAACTCACGTTCACCCCAGCAGGTGCACGACTGTGTGGGTTTTAGGGGTCCCCCCTAACCTGTCTTACTGAGGCCAGGCTGAGAATCTCCCATGTGTGGAAGGCAGCGCAGGCGTAGGCAAAGTGATGCTCTACAGATGTTGTTGGACTACAACTCCAAGCAGCAAGGCCAAAGTTGAGGGATGGCAGGAATTGTGGTCTGGCAACCTCCTATGGGCTAGCTGTGGTGCAGGATCACAGATTTGTTGTTGTTTAGTTGTGTCCGACTCTTCGTGACCCCCTGGACCAGAGCATGCCAGGCCCTCCTGTCTTCCACTGCCTCCCGCAGTTTGGTCAAACTCATGCTGGTAGCTTCAAGAACACTGTCCAACCATCTCGTCCTCTGTCGTCCCCTTCTCCTTGTGCCCTCCATCTTTCCCAACATCAGGGTCTTTTCCAGGGAGTCTTCTCTTCTCATGAGGTGGCCAAAGGATTGGAGCCTCAGCTTCAGGATCTGTCCTTCCAGTGAGCACTCAGGGCTGATTTCCTTCAAAATGGATCGGTTTGATCTTCTTGCAATCCATGGGACTCTCAAGAGTCTCCTCCAGCATCATAATTCAAAAGCATCAATTCTTCGGCGATCAGCCTTCTTTACCACAGACAAAAGTAGACATCTGTTATTAGCTCCTGTGGATGTTCTCGGTTACCGTAGGCATGCAACCTCTTGGCTGTTGCAAAACTAAGGACTTTTGTGTTTGACTAGTGACTGCCATGTAAACCCGTCACAAAGGACTGGAAGGAAGAACCTCATAACTGATGGGTGGGACCTAACTTTAAAAGGATCAGACAAATTCATGGAGCAGAGGGCTTTCAATGGTTTCTGGCCACAGTGGCCACACTCTGCTGCCACAGTGGGAGGCATCAATGCTTCTGTTGCTGGAAACCACAGGAGGGGAGAGTTGTTCTTGTGTTCGAATCCTGATTGCATGTTTCCCACAGGCATCACGTTGGTCCCTGTGGTCTGATCCAGCCCCCTCTTCTTCAGCTTTTAACTTGCGGCCTGATCGTGTGTGCATGTTTACACCAAAGCTGCCTCACCACATTCAACGGGGCTAGGTAAGTCGGCTCTCTGACATCTGGGAAACCCTGCTATAGACCCCTGGTCATTATGGGATGGATGATTCAGCATCAGAAACAAACTGACGATAAGCAAGTCCCGTCCCCCCCAAATCATAGCTGTCAGCGTCTCTCTTTTTTTAAGGGGAATTCCCTTATTTCGAATAGGATTCCTCGCAAGAAAAGGGAAAAGTTGACAGCTATGCCCCAAATACCCAAAGTTAGTTTGGCAGCACTTCTATGCAAGAATCAGATATGACACTCACCCACTCTGACACAAACCAAGTTTACTTCCTGCATTCTCAAAAGAGCCGTGATGCTCACTGATCTCCCTTGGTCTTGTTTTGAGATTCGAACACTCGAAGGGGTGGAATTGTTTATAGCCCTCTGGTAGGCTTCTTCAACATGGCTCCTCTCCCGGGTCATAACTGTCAGCAGCTGACATTTGCAAGACATCTAGAGGGCAGCGTGGTGGGGAAGGCTTCTCTGTGGCTTGGAAGGGAAGACATTCCCTATCTTCTCCAAAAGGAATGTGCATTCCTGGACCTCTGGTATTGTTAAGTTTTGAGGGGTGTTCCTGATGCACTGTTTTGTTGACGAACACCACGAAACCTGCGTCAGACGTAACCTGTTATGTGTATCCAAAATGGCACTGGAAATGCATTTTGGGGCTAAGGATACACAATAGAGAAGCTTTGCTTACGGCGTTAATACATTCATATTCCGTTTATCCCACTCTCGCCTCTGGTCAAATAGGTTGTGCAGGTTTCTGGAGCACCGCAGCAGAAACCTGCCAGGCCTGTTTGACCAAGCTGAAAGTACATTGCCATTAACAGTGCTTCCTCTTCCTAACTCCTTTCATTCCTTGTGCCTAAAGGCATATATTGATTAATTGGTTCCTGCTACGGGAAGCAGCTGTTTTGAATTCTGATTCTAGTTCTCAGTGATGTGTGTGGCCTGCTGCGTCTACGCAACCTTGCTGCAAAGAACTTATGTGCAAAGGTTTTTTTGCTTTCCCAATGGCTAGCTTCGCCACAAAGGAACATATCTTTTGTGCAGGTCTTGGGTATAGGAGCCTGATTTCCAAAGAGGTTTCACTCTTCCTGGGAAGCACACAATCTGCCATGAAAAGCCCTCCCTGCTCCTTAATCCTGTGTGTTGAGAATATGCTGTGGTTGCTCAGTGGCGTGCGCTCTGCACAAGTTCAGTGGCATTTCCCCCTCCAAAACGATTCACATATCCCAGAACTTGGTTGTGACATCGTATAGATTTCCTGGGCTGAGGCTTGACACGAAATGAAGCCCAGGCTGGGTACCGAAAAGTGAACATTTGGATATTTGTGGAATGTGGCTCCCACATCATCACCAAATATAGTGGCTGATGTAATGGGGGAAGCATTTCTGAAAACCTCCACGGTCTGCCTTTGCAGTGTTGCGCTTGTGGTTGTTGTTGTTGTGGTTGCATGGAAAACACCTTAAACAGAATGACTTTGGAGCGGAAAAGGCTGGCGCTAGCAAGTCTCTCTTTCCAGTGACAACCGCTCCTCCCCATCTCAAAGTTTAACTCTCTTGCTGACCTCCTTGGCTCCCGAAGACTTACTGTAAATATTGGTATATATCGCCTCCTCTGTACATAACGCCCTCGAGTCTTGATTGTCGATACGGATTTAATGGCATATTTTTATATACTTGTTTAAGTTTTCACCGGCACAAGCGAGGGTGGCGACACACAGTCTTTTAAGTTATGATGACAACTCTTAAGCGTTGAATTGAAAGACGAGGACAAAACAGGGAAGAGCAAAGAAACAGAACAAAATTCCTTGCCCAAAACGTTACCAATTCCAGTGAGATGTTAACAGTTATTAGTCCTGGGGTTTTATTTTATTTTTTCCTTTTTCGTCACTGTGGGTTCCTAGTCATTAAAGGTCACTGGTGTCAGAACCCAGCCTTGGCGTGTGGACTCTTCTTTTGCAGGCTTCGGCCGGATTGGGGGACGGGGCAGTGAGCTTTCCTATTAGACAGAGTTGGCAAAAGAGTTCTCTGTTTTGTTTTACCTTCTTTCGTTTTCACAAGTGTTGCACCTTTCTGTGAACCCCCTGGTGGTCCAGACACTGATTGAGGATGCATGCTGGCATAATTTTAATTATTATTTATACCTCGCCCATCTGGCCGGCTTTCCCCAGCCACTCTGGGCGGCTCCCAGCAGAATATTAAAAACACGATGAAACATCAAACATTAAAAGCTTCCCTAAACAGGGCTGCCTTCAGATGTCTTCTAAAAGTCAGGTGGTAGTTTCTTTCCTTGACATCTGGTGGGAGGCTGTTCCACAGGGCGGGCGCCACCACCGAGAAGGCCCTCTGCCTGGTTCCCTGTAACCCCACATCTCACAGTGAGGGAACCTCCAGAAGGCCCTCAGAGCTGGACCTCAGTGTCTGGGCTGAACAATGGGGGTGGAGATGCTCCTTCAGGTATACTGAGTCAAGGCCAGTGAGGGCTTTAAAGATCAGCACCAGCACTTTGAATTGTGCTCGGAAACGTTCTGGGAGCTAATGTAGGTCTTTTGCAATGTGTCTGGAAGTGCAGGGTTCTGTCCACACAGGATAAGAATGTGAATTGGGGGGGGGGGGAGAACTTCAGGTACAAGGTGCCTCCAGTCTCACCCCTCTAACCCAGTTCCCTTTAAAAAAAAACCATTTCCCCCTTGATTCCAAAACCTCACCCCAGTGCCCCCTACCCTACCATAGAAAAAGCATCTTTCAAAATAGCAGTTTGCACGACCCACCTAGGAAGAGAATAACAATGAAACTCAGAACAGTACGTTCATTCCACATTTATTCAAAATCCAATTTAAACTATTTAATTCAGCAAAATGGAACAACTTGATCCGGAGATGGCAGCTTTTTGAAGTTTCCCATTTACAAAGTCTTCCTCATTTGTACCTCTCTCACACACTGCCCCCTTAGCTCCACCACACCCCACACCCCCAGTAATCCTAGGGTACAACCACTTGGGGAGCTCTAGCAAGAGTAACACACTTTTTAAAACCAACAAACTCTTTGAGCTTTGGAAAGTGACGAGGAATCAAACGATGAACAGGAAGATGTCTAAACGCTCTGCAAACAGATGGGGACGAGTGTGGAACGAATGCCCGTCGTCGCATAACCTCCCCGTAAACAAAGCAGAGCAAATGCTCAGCGTATAATCTGACCTCCACTTTGTGTGAATATATCAGGATGTAAAAGGACCCCTGACCATTAGGTCCAGTCGTGGCCGACTGGGGCTGTGGCGCTCATCTCGCTTTACTGACTGAGAGAGCCGGCGTATAGCTTCTGGGTCACGTGGCCAGCATGACTAAGCCACTTCTGGCGAACCGGAGCAGCGCACGGAAACGCCGTTTACCTTCCCGCCAGAGTGGTACCTATTTATCTACTTGCACTTTGACGTGCTTTCGAACTGCTAGGTTGCCAGTAGCTGGGACCGAGGGCCCAGTAAATCGGACAGAGGGCGCTGAGTGTTCTCGAAGCCAACATTTCTAGTCTGTGCACAGTTCCTGATCCATGATGAAGGGGATTCTAGGAAAGTGTGTTCAGGTGAGGATGGGCTGGGCTGGGCCACAGTTATGTGGCGATGGCAGCGGGGCAAGAGCTGGTTGGCAACCTGATGTTTAAAGGAGAATATGCACAGACTGAAATCAAAGCTAACCTACATGCACAAATCCACTGGAGGAAGGAAAACTGGGTCCCCAGCAGTCACTGAGGCCACCGTGGGGTCCTGGAATACCCAGTCGGGCTGCAATTGCTCTCTTATTTAATAGGTAAAGGTAAAGGGACCCCTGACCATTAGGTCCAGTCGTAGCCAACTCTGGGGTTGCGGCGCTCATCTCGCTTTATTGGCTGAGGGAGCCAGCATACAGCTTCCAGGTCATGTGGCCAGCATGACTAAACTGCTTCTGGCGCAACGGGACACCATGACAAAAACCAGAGCGCACGGAAACGCTGTTTACCTTCCCGCCGGAGTGGTACCTATTTATCTACTTGCACTTTGACGTGCTTTTGAACTGCTAGGTTGGCAGGAGCTGGGACAGAGCAACGGGAGCTCACCCCATCGCAGGGATTCGAACCGCCGATCGGCAAGCCCAAGGCTCTGGTTTAGACCACAGTGCCACCCGCGTCCCTCCTCTTATTTAATACATAGCTATAAATAACTGGGGACGCAGGTGGTGCTGTGGGTTAAACCACAGAGCCTAGGACTTGCCAATCAGAAGGTCGGCGGTTCGAATCCCCGCGACGGGGTGAGCTCCCATTGCTCAGTCCCTGCTCCTGCCAACCTAGCAGTTGAAAAGCACATCAAAGTGCAAGTAGATAAATAGGTACCACTCCAGCGGGCAGGTAAATGGCGTTTCCGTGAGCTGCTCTGGTTCGCCAGAAGCAGCTTAGTCCTGCTGGCCACATGACCCGGAAGCTGTACGCCGACTCCCTCTGCCAATAAAGCGAGATGAGCGCCGCAACCCCAGAGTTGTCTGTGACTGGACCTAATAGTCAGGGGTCCCTTTACCTTTTATAAATAACTGAGAGCAGAACTGTTTGCACAGCAGAACTGTTTGCACAACAGGACTTTCCCCCCATCTACCTCTGCTGTACACCCCCTAAATCTGTTCTGGGTTTTCCACCAACCTCCCATACCAGACATTTGGGGGGGGGGAGCATTGAGCAAGCAGAGGTTCTGCTCCTGCAGCTCTTAAGTTGACTGCTGCCCGTACCACTTTTCCTGTAAGGTACCGGTACATCTCTAGGGTGCTTCAAGGTCTCCGGAGTCCCTGCCCTCCTATCGATCAGGCAAAACAACCCCTGCCCTGCAGCCAGAGGGAGAAAAGGCCTGCCTAATGATGCCAGTCTGCCAGTTAAATGCCAGGTGCAGACTTGGCAGGTGTTTTGCACAAACCGCCTGCTCAAGTGGGGGGGGCGGGAGGCCTCCTGCCAGTCTAGGTATCCATCAAAAAGCCACTCGTCATGGCATATTATTGGTAAACCTCTTCGGCACTTCCAAATGGGCAAAAACAACTGCCGCCGCCAACCAAACTTCTAGGAGATAATACTGGGTGAGGTGCAATAGCCTTGGTTGTGTTCAAAGCATTCTTAAGGCCTGTTTACGTGATGCAACAGGGGTCAAGCATTTAAGCCCAATTTGGGGTTTCGATGTTTATGTGGGCTGCTTTTGTTGACAAGCAGCGGATTGTGAAAGGGCAATTGAGCCTTAAGATTCAGCCTGTCTGGCTTTCTTATAATGACACCCAGCCCTGGAGTTCTTGAACTGCAGAATCCCAATCTAGTTTCTCATAAGAAAAGCCTGCTGGATCAGGCCAGTGGCCCCAGCTAGTCCAGCATCAGGGGCCGATCAGATGCCCCAAATTCTTCTCCTACTCCAATTTTAGCTCTTTTACTCAGATCTGAATTCGGTTCTGATTTCTCGCTTCCTTTCAACCCCACTGACCTGGGCAGTTGTGCTCCCTTTACAAATGTGGTCCGGCCGAAAAGTAAGGTGAGATACATACTAGATTGAGGGAGGGGGGCCAGATAGCTTGGCTAGTTTCTGATCCATTCTGATACGTATATGAGGAGCTGACACACCAGACCAACCCTGTGTGAGATGCCAGTTCTGGGGGGCAGGCAGAGGGCGCAGGAAGAAAGGGGGAGCAGAGCAGAGCACAAGGAGTCTTCATTTTTTTTTAAATTGCTTTGTGTGCCCGCGTCTAATCTCGCCCCTTTCTTAAAATTTATTTCCTGCTGTGGGCTTTCCTTTTTGCAAATCTACCGAAGAATGAAACAAAACCAGGATTCAGGGGTTTTTCTCTGGACGGCGGAGGGCATGTGCCCCATTGGTGTAATGGTGGTGGAAATGCTATGTAGGATCAATCAATAAATCAATCAATCTTTATTGCAGTCGAAAGACCAGATAGCAGAATGAACAACAGCAACAACATCAGCACTGGGGGGCAGATGCAGTAGACGGAATTGAAAATTCCCTATGTACTTATTTGCATTAAAAATGGCACACCTTCAGCTAAAATCTTTATTCCAGAGTTTAAAATCAGTACTCATTCAAGGGGAGGAGGGAAAAACAAGGGTGGGGGGGCTTGAGGAAGGTCAGTTGGGGCGGAGTGAGATTCCTCTGGGGAATGTTGGAGGGTATGAGAGTGTGTGCAGCCCCCAAACATGCCAGAACAAGTCAGAAGGATAAGTCGCTGCTAAACTTTCAGGGTTGGGTGCTCTGCTAGCTTCTGACCTGGTTCTCAACCTTCCACAGTGAGGAGCCATTCATTCATTTTATTTCTACGCTGCTTCTCCACATGCAAAAACCATGTTCAAAGTAGCTTACAATATGATTACCAGATTTTTTTCCAGTGAATCTGGGGACACTTTTTCTTTTTGAAGCTGAGTGCTCTGGTCCATGGGGTCACAAAGAGTTGGACACGACTAAATGACTAAACAGCAAACAACAACAATTTGTCCAGGGACAGATTTGCAAATCTGGGAACAGAATTTGTCCGGGGACAGATTTGCAAATCCGGGGATGTCTGGTAACCCTAGCTTACAACAAAGGAAAAAGGAAGGCATGCCATGCCCAAACTTGTTGTTTAGTCGTGTCCGACTCTTCGTGACCCCCTGGACCAGAGCACGCCAGGCACTTCTGTCTTCCACTGCCTCCCGCAGTTTGGTCAAACTCATGCTGGTAGCTTCGAGAACACTGTCCAACCATCTCGTCCTCTGTCGTCCCTTCTCCTTGTGCCCTCCATCTTTCCCAACATCAGGGTCTTTTCCAGGGAGTCTTCTCTTCTCATGAGGTGGCCAAAGTATTGCAGCCTCAGCTTCAGGATCTGTCCTTCCAGTGAGCACTCAGGGCTGATTTCCTTCAGAATGGATGCCCAAACTAAACAGTGTCAAAAGCAATTTCATAATAACATAGCAAAGCAGCACTATAGCACATACAAAAAACAACATTTCAGTACTATATAACAAGATTAGATAAACAGCATCTAGCATCCTAGAACAAAAGAAACCAGGAAGCTTCACAGTTTCACCGATGAGGAAGACATTTGTTCAGCTCACACGTAACTAAATTCGCCTTGCCTGAACTAGTTCGTGAACTGAAGTGCAGCTACCCTTCGTCCTTCTTCGAATTTTGCTATTTGGTTCTCCAACCTAAGCAGCATCACAAAGGTGCACGCCAGCAAAACATACACACAGAGATGTGTAAAGGATAAGGTAAAGGGACCCCTGACCATTAGGTCCAGTCGTGACCAACTCTGGGGTTGCGGCGCTCATCTCGCTTTACTGGCTGAGGGAGCCGGCGTACAGCTTCTGGGTCATGTGGCCAGCATGACTAAGCCGCTTCTGGAGAACCAGAGCAGCGCACGGAAACACCGTTTACCTTCCCACTGGAGCGGTACCTATTTATCTACTTGCACTTTGACGTGCTTTCGAACTGCTAGGTTGGCAGGAGCATGGACCGAGCAACGGGAGCTCACCCCGTCACGGGGATTCAAACATCCAACCTTCTGATCGGCAAGTTCTAGGCTCAGTGGTTTAACCCACAGCGCCACCCGCATCCCTGTGTAAAGGATAGCAGTGTTCAAAACTGCATTATGGGGGCCGGTGCGGTGTAGATTGTCAGACTAGGACCTGGGAGACCTGGGTTCGAATCCTCTCTCGGCCATGAAGTTTGCCAGACAACTTGGGCCAGTCGCTGCCTCTCAGCCTAACCTCCCTCACAGGGCTGTTGTGAGGATTAAATGAGCAGGGAAGGGAAAGAGCCATGTGTGGCACCTTGAACTCTGTGAAGGAAAAAGTGGGATATTGATGTGATAAACCAATTAAACAAATAATATATGGGGGGACTGCTTGCAAAAAACCTTACAAGAGGAAAAAATGGCGTAGGGAAATGTATATGTTAGGTAACTTCATACAGAACTTCTATTATTATTATTATTATTATTATTATTATTATTATTATTATTATTTACTTATACCCGGGTCTCCCCAGCCACTCTGGGCAGCTCCCAACAGGATATTAAAAACACAAAAAACATCAGATATTAAAAGCTTCGCTAAACAGGGCTGCCTTCAGATGTCTTGTAAAAGTCAGATAGTTGCTTATTTCCTTAACATCTGCTGGAAGGGCGTCGTTCCACAGGGCGGGTGCCACCACCGAGAAGGCCCTCTGCCTGGTTCCCTATAACTTGGCTTCTCGCAGGGAGGGAACCTCCAGAAGGCCCTTGGAGCTGGACCTCAGTGTCTGGGCTGAACAATGGGGGTGGAGACACTCCTTCAGGTCTACTGTCTAGCTGCCACATTGTAGTTTCTGGGTCACCTTCAAAGGTAGCCCTGGGTTGTCATTTTTTTAAATGCACAGATTGATGGTGTCAAAGACCCGGGAAATGGGACCTCTGTTCCTTGCACCCATTCTGTTGTACACAGTCAGAATGGGAGTGGGTGTCTTACCTAACCCCTATAGAAAAAGGACAGTCGCGGAACTGAGAAGTTGCACAAAACAAATGAAATACCATGAAAATCCCTGAAACGAGAAGTAATCAACTATAAATATTATTTAGTGGAAATCAACTAAATAATAAAAATCAAAAAGCTTAAAGAAAAAATTAGAAAAATAGAACAAAACCTTAACGGGATGCCAGCTACAAACCTCATTTCACTGAACTATTCAGTTTCCTCAGAAGGAAATAGAGAAATCATAAACTTTAAATGGCCAAAATTCAGACAAGGGTAGAACCCCCAAAATTCTTACATATTAGATTGAGGACTCAAAAGTACAGTTTACAAAAAAGGTTTGAAAACCTAAATAGCAAGTTTTGCAAACTCAGGAATAGTGAATTTACAAAAAAGGTTTGAAAACCTAAAAAGCAAGTTTTGCAAACTCAGGAATAGTGAATTTACAAAAAAGGTTTGAAAACCTAAATAGCAAGTTTTACAAACTCAAGAATAGGGCTGAAGCGCTCCCATGGTCTAGATGTTACTGCTGATGTTAAAGACCTTCGGTTCTACTGTCTAGCTGCCGCATTGTATTTTCTGGGTCACCTTCAAAGGTAGCCCTGGGCTGTGGTTTTTTTAAATGCACAAATTGATGGGGTCAAAGACCCTGGAAATGGGACCTCTGTTCCTTGCACCCATTTTGTTGCAGACAGTCAGAATGGGGGTGGGTGCCTGGCCTTACCTAACCCCTGGCTTAAGAAGAGGGGGAAAGTTTTATTATTGAAAACACCTCGCTCTTTAAAGTAGGGTTTGCTGAGTCAGACGTGACTCGTGGCTGCAGCAAGAGACTGTCCTTGTGGGTGCGATAATGAAGGCTTTGAACCTCCTTCTCGTCTCCCAACTCCCATTCAATATATTTTTGTTTTGTCTTTATCCTCTGAGGTTTAGGAGGTGTTTGTGCTACCGGCTCTTTGTTTTGCTGTTTGTTTACATGTTGCTCTTTTAAAAAAAAAACACACACACACACCATGTTTTTTGTTGTGTAGAACAGAGGTTAGTTAATAGCTGGGTGGTAAAACATGTTTGCCAGCTGTGGAAAAGGGGTTGTTTAGGAGCCCAGGACCCATTAGGCGAGCCCAACATTTAGGATACTGCCTTGGCACTCCCAATGTCTCTGTCTGTGCAAAGTGAGGGAAAAAAGACCTTTTCTCTCTTAAGATTTTGCACAGCTGAAAGCTAAGGGTAACAGGTGCTAGTGGCTAGAAGCTTGAGTATTGATGGCTGGTGGCTGCTAGCTATCAGGCACACCTCAGCTACTTTGGTACAGGCTGAAGAGAAGCAGTTTGAAATATAGCAAGTAAAGGAGTCAGAAGCTGGTAGGGCTTTTAGGAAGGAGCCTGAAATTGGATTATGGGGCAAGCTTCTCCACAGACTAGCACAGCTGGGGACGACTTGATCCTCCCTGTTCACCTCGTATATTTGAAAGTAAACCAATATTGCGAGAACATCATAAGCCTCACCTCACAAGGAAGCTGGCCCACTCTTGGGATCCAAGAAGTTTTATTCAACGTGCAAAAGAGCAAAGTCCTTTTCCAGCTTTTCTTGCAGATACAGTGGTACCTCGGGTTACAGATGCTTCAGGTTACAGACTCCGCTAACCCAGAAATAGTACCTTGGGTTAAGGACTTTGCTTAAGGATGAGAACAGAAATTGCGCGGCGGCAGCGAGGGGCCCCATTAGCTGAAGTGGTACCTCAGGTTAAGAACAGTTTCAGGTTAAGAACGGACCTCCGGAACGAATTTAGTTCTTAACCCGAGGTACCACTGTATAGGTAAAGGTAAAGGGACCCCTGACCATTAGGTCCAGTCGTGACTGGGGTTGCGCTCATCTCGCTCTATAGGCGGAGGGAGCCGGCGTACAGCTTCTGGGTCATGTGGCCAGCATGACAAAGCCGCTTCTGGTGAACCAGAGCAACGCACGGAAATGCCGTTTACCTTCCCGCCGGAGCGGTACCTATTTATCTACTTGCACTTTGACGTGCTTTCGAACTGCTAGGTTGGAAGGAGTAGGTGGAGAGCAATGGGAGCTCACCCTGTAGCGGGGATTTGAACCGCCAACCTTCTGATCGGCAAGCCCTAGGCTCTGTGGTTTAACCCACAGGGCCACCCACGTCCCTACTATATAGATATACAGTGGTACCTCGGGTTAAGTACTTAATTCGCTCCGGAGGTCCGTTCTTAACCTGAAACTGTTCTTAACCTAAAGCACCACTTTAGCTAATGGGGCCTCCTGCTGCCGCTGCACCACCGGAGCACGGTTTCTGTTCTCATCCTGAAGCAAAGTTCTTAACCTGAAGCACTATTTCTGGGTTAGTGGAGTCTGTAACCTGAAGCATATGTAACCTGAAGCGTATGTAACCTGAGGTACCACTGTATCACAATAAAAGTGGCGTCCACAAGGATCGTATCACCAGCCCTTTTGAAACAATGGTGGATTTTGCATTCTTCTTAGATGCCATGAACTGGCTTTGAATAATCCCGTGAGCTGGCCAAAGCTGGCAGAATCGACCCCACAGGCCTGTTGTAAGGCAGAAAAAAACACTCCGTACATGTTGTCCCAAGAATCTTGGGGGAAGGAAGACGAACCAGATGAAAGATGGTTAAGACATTTAAGAACGTTGTGGAAGTGAGAATTTTAGCAGTTGCATCTTTTGCTAACTTGCCCCTGTGTAAGAGGTTTCCGCTGTAGCCAACACCCTCTTCTGCCCGGGTCTTAATATGCAATCCTGCCCTTAGGGTTGCCAACTGACCGTAAACAAAACACATCCTGACCTGTTTCCATGCCTGCAATCACAGCTCACTTTACAGAACTCCTCGTGTGTAGTTCCCCTCAGGATACAGCTAAATCATGAATCATTTCCTAGATGTCAGTAAAGAGAACTGCGGCAGATTGCCCAGGAGCAAGGGTGTGTTGAAGAGATGGCAACCTCCTAGGGATTCTTCCGCCCGCCCTGGAGGAAGAATTGCCCTGAAAACATGATAACATACATTGCTGGCCTGAATGAATTAAAGGTTCAAATCTGCACTCAGCCACAAAGCTCCCTGGGTGGACTTTGGGCCAGTCACAGTCTCTTAGCCTCTCCTACCTTGCAAGGGTGTTGTGAGGATAAAATGGAGTGAGTATTTAAATGTAGCAGTAGTCAGTGCTTTATTTTTTCTAAAAAAAGATGTTTAGGGGTACTGTCATTTTCCTACTCATATTGAAATACTGCCCCTCACTGAGGCCAAACTTAGATTCCCGAAATGTTTAGGGGTATGCGTACCCCTGAGTACTCCCAGAAAAAAGTACTGGTAGTAGTAATAGTAGTAGTAGTAGTAGTAGCAGTAATAATAATAATAATAATAATAATGAGAGATTTTACTTTCTTGGGCTCCATGATCACTGCAGATGGTGACAGCAGTCACGAAATTAAAAGACACCTGCTTCTTGGGAGAAAAGCAATGACAAACCTAGACAGCATCTTAAAAAGCAGAGACATCACCTTGCCAACAAAGGTCCATATAGTAAAAGCCATGGTTTTCCCAGTAGTAATGTATGGAAGTGAGAGCTGGACCATAAAGAAGGCTGATCGCCGAAGAATGGATGCTTTTGAATTATGGTGCTGGAGGAGACTCTTGAGAGTCCCATGGACTGCAAGAAGATCAAACCTCTCCATTCTGAAGGAAATCAGCCCTGAGTGCTCACTGGGAGGACAGATCCTGAAGCTGAGGCTCCAAGACTTTGGCCACCTCATGAGAAGAGAAGACTCCCTGGAAAAGACCCTGATGTTGGGAAAGATGGAGGGCACAAGGAGAAGGGGACGACAGAGGACGAGATGGTGGGACAGTGTTCTCGAAGCTACCAGCATGAGTTTGACCAAACTGCGGGAGGCAGGGGAAGACAGGAGTGCCTGGCGTGCTCTGGTCCAGGGGGTCACGAAGAGGCGGACATGACTAAACGACTAAACAACAACAACAACAACAACAACAACAACAACAACAAATACCCCTGAGTACTCCCAGAAAAAAGTACTGGTGGTAGTAGTAGTAGTAGTAGTAGTAGTAGTACTAGTAGTAGTAATAATAATAATAATAATAATAATAATAATAAATTTTTATTTATACCCCACCCTCCCTGGCCAGAGCCGGGCTCAGGGCACCTAACACCAGTAAAATTACGACAAAAACATAATAGGGGAGGGAAAAGCCAACAATTTAAAATACAGGTTAAAAATACAATTTAAAATGCAGCCTCATTTTAATAATAGCGCATAGTACAACAACAACAACAACAACCACAAGAATAAAGTGGAACATCTCCAAGAAAAGGCTGGGCCAAACAAAAATCAGATGTGCTGGTTCTTGCACACGCTTACTCCCGAGTAAGCCGGCGCAGCCCACGCTTCCAGTTCAACAAAACCCCTGAACGCTGCACCTTCAACCCTTCGCCACGAGGCGGCGCCGCGGAGCCAATAGGCCGCCCGCAGGGAGGCGTGGGCGTGGTCCGGCCCAGCGGAGGCCGCCCTCCCTTTGTGACGTAGGGGGTGGGCGGGCCCCGTCCCATTGTGACGGCTCCGCCAGGGGGGCGTGGCCCCCGCCTCGACCTGCTCACTTTCCCCGCTGGCTGACTGAGCCGCTCATTCATTCATAAAGAAGAGGCGGCGGCGGGAGAGGCTGACAGCGCCGCGCTTGGCTCCCTTTCTCCGGCTTTTCCCTGAACGCTTGGCAGCCGCTTCTTCCAGACGCACCGGCCTTTCCTCCCCAGGTAAGGAGCCGCTTCTGCCCACCTGCCATTGCTGGAGTCCTGCGGGCTGGAAGGCAGGGCATTGGGGGTGGTGGCCCCCTTTATTTAGGGGGCTGGGGGGGTCTCGCCCCTCTTCAGCTGGGAGAAGGCGCCCCTTGCCCCCCGTTTGCGCCCCGGGTCGCTTCTTAGAACCCGAGGCTGCGGTGCTTCAGCGGGCAGAGCGTCTGCCCTTGTCTTGTCCAAGGTTCCGAGTTCGAATCCTGCGCAGCTCAGGTTGGCATTGTCCGCCGCTGCGGAGGGACGGTGCCGGCGGTCAGCGTGAGATGGGCAGCGTACAAAACGCTTAGGCCGGAGCCCGGTGGTGGCGGGATCGATCCTCGGCATCTCCCGGTAGGGCTATTCAACGCTCCGTGCTGCAGAGGTGCTGCCAGTCCGTGTGGGCAGCACTGAGGTAGATGAGCCACTGGTCTGACTTGACCGTTTTCCGTTTCTGTGTTGGTCCTCGCGCTCCCCGTTCCCCGGTGTTACTTGCCCATAGACCTTTGTTCGTGAGCAGCACATCTGCAACGCTTTTCTGCGCTTGAAATGTTGCTTTTAAAAATAATTATTCATTGTTTACGACTTTGCTGTGGTGCCCTTGCTGGTCCTTGCTACAGCCTTTCAGCTCCGCCCCAGCTGTCCCCATCTCCTCGGGAAATTCAGCGAGGTTTACTTTCAGGTAAATGGGATTTTAGGAGGGGCAGCGTGGATCCGGCCAAGGTTAGTGCAGCGCAGGATTCTGTCCTGGAGAGGAACCAGCCAGGTGCTTCTATAATAATAATAATTAATAATAATTTATTATTTATACCCCGCCCATCTGGCTGGGCTTCCCCAGCCACTCTGGGCGGCTTCCAAAAAAAATATTAAAATACTGTCATGCATCAAACATTAAAAGCTTCCCTAAACAGGACTGGGATGCTTCTGGGATGCTTTTGCAAGCGAGGGGGGTGGGGGGGTGAAGGCAAGGCTCACCCACGCTCCCCATTTATCCCGGACACCAGGGTTCTCTGGGATATACTCCACCTGTACATGGAGGTTTTGCCTCGTTGTGGTGACTTAAGGAGCCATGGATGTCCTATCCGAGACACCAGTCTGTGTTGCCACATCTTACTCCCCCGAAACTCACCGTTTCCGGGTAGCCTTTGGGCACGGCAACCCCTTGGCCTGGCCGTTGCCAAGTTGGCGCCCTTCTGATGGTCTGGACCACAAATCCCATCAGCCCCCTAGGTTGGTAGAGGCTGGAGTTAACGCAGACTTCATTGTGATGAAGAGGAGAAGCCATGTGTGAAGGAGATTCGCGGGCACACCTGGACCGCTCAAACAGTTGCACAGAAGGAGCAACTTCAGTGAGGGCGCAGCTGGGCACACGGTGGGTGGAGAGAGCTGCCTAAGGCTCCTTTAAATAATAATATAAATAATAATAAAATTTTATTTATATCCCGTCCTCCCCAGCCGAAGCCGGGCTCCGAGCGGCTAACAACAATAAAAGTAACACAGCGTTCTAAAATCGATTCAATTTAAAATTCGCTCAAAATCAAATTCATGGGAACCACTGGGCTAGAGGTCTGTGAGGATTACCAAAGGAGGGGGTCAGACTGTGCCTTGGCCAAAGGCCTAACAGCTCTGTCTTGCAGGCCCTTTAACAGCACCTTCTTGGCAGCAGATCAGTCCAGGATCCCCCTTCGCTGGGATCTAGGATCTGGTGGGGGAGCCTAAGCACACAGTCCCCTTTAAATAGATTTCCCCCTTTGTATGACTCAATGCATAAAGGCCTCGTAGAGAATTGCAATCCCTATGCATGCCGCTCCCAATGAATTCTGCTTATTGGTTTTAGTTACACATTTGCTGCATTTATATCCCAGCTCTTCCTCCAAAGCAGCTCGAGGGGGCATGCTAGGCTCCCCCGCCCCTTCTCATTTAAACTCCGCAACAACCCTGTGAGGTAGGTTGGGCTGAGAGGCTGGCCCTCAAGGTCACCCTCTGCGAGCTTCAGGGCCGAGTGGGGATGGAGCCCATGTCTCCCAGGTCCTGGCGCAGCGCTCTAACCACTACCCCCCACTGCCTCGTCCTTTTGAGTAAGGGGGCTTGGGATTGTGCAGTCCGTGTGCATTCCAACAAAAGTGTGCAAGTCACTCCAGAACAGGTAGCAGTTCAGTTCACATTTAATGCCATAATAATAATAATAATTTATTATTTATACCCCGCTTCCCCAGCCACTCTGGGCGGCTTCCAACAAAATATTAAAATATCGTAATATATCAAACATTAAAAGCTTCCCTAAACAGGGCTGTCTTCAGGTGTCTTCTAAAAGTCTGGTAGTTGTTGTTCTCTTTGAGGGCGTTCCACAGGGCGGGTGCCACCACAGAGAAGGCCCTCTGCCTGGTTCCCTGTAACTTGGCTTCTCGCAGGGAGGGAACTGCCAGAAGGCCCTCGGAGCTGGACTTCAGTGTCTGGGCAGAATGATGGGGGTGGAGACGCTCCTTCAGGTATACTGGACCGAGGCCGTTTAGGGCTTTAAAGGTCAGCACCAACACTTTGAATTTGCCAGGATATGGTTTGGTGTTTCATGGCTGAGTGTAGGACTTGTACTCCCGTCTCTTCCTCCTCCTCGCTCCTGTGTTTCCTCTTAAGCAGCTGCTTTCTGGTTTCTTGCAAACCATAGTGTGCTGTTGCATCTGAGCTAGGTACATACCTTATATGTGCTGGCACTGGCGAACAAAACTCTCACCCCTTATATACACAGCTGAAGAAGGGTTTGGATTTGATATCCCGCCTTTCACCCTCTTTAAGGAGTCTCAAAGCGGCTAGCAATCTCCTTTCCCTTCCTCCCCCACAACAAACACTCTGTGAGGTGAGTGAGGCTGAGAGACTTCAGAGAAGTGTGACTGGCCCAAGGTCACCCAGCAGCTGCATGTGGAGGAGCGGGGAATCGAACCCGGTTCACCGGATTACGAGTCCACTGCTCTTAACCACTACATCACACTAATCACTGCGTTACATCTTCAAACATCTTAAAGGCTGCCACATGGAAGAGGGAGCAAGCTTGTTTTCTCCTGCTCCGGGTGGGTACGATTCGAACCCACGGCTTCAAGAAAGGAGAATCTGACCAAACATTAGAACTTTCTGACATTAAGAGCTGTTGGACAGTGGAACAGACTTCCACGAGCAGTTGTGGACTCTCCTTCCTTCCTTGGAGGTTTTTAAGCAGAGGTTGAATGGCCATCTGTCATGGATGCCTTAGCTGAAATTCCTGCGCTGCAGGGGGTTGGACTAGATGACCCATGGGGTCCCTTCCAATTCTACAATTCTATCCTTCTAGGTCAGGGCTTCCAGCAGATACCATTTTATCAGGAGGTCCATTCTGCAGTAATGAAGTAATCGGGCCTTTAGCATTGTGGCAACTACCCTTCGGAACTCCCCTCCCCATGAATATTAAACAGGGACCATCTCTCTTACGTTTTTGGCCCCAGCTGAAAACCACCTTCTTTCAGCAAGCCTTTTAAAGCAGGGCTCTTCCCCAGTCTGCATCCATACTGGTTGTGTTTTAAAGATGCTTGATCGCATGTTGTTTGCCACCTTGAGCTCCTGTACGGGGAATGGCAAGATATTGGTGTCATAAAAACAAAAACTTCCAAGCCAGTGAAATCCTATTTGGCTTTGACTTGTAAAACTAGACAAGGTTTAGGATCCTGGTTTGGAGAGTGTGCAAAAAAAACCCCATAGTTTATTGGGTTGCTGTAAAAGAAAGAAAAAAGTGGGGGGGGGGGAGAGTATATGAGTCTACATATTCTCCCCTCCTACTTTATTGAAGTAAACTGAATAAATCAATACAACAGAAACAATAGAAATACAAAAAAAACCCCCAGCATGGTACATATTTAAGTAGAGTTAGATTACTTACGACCATCAGGAGTCCACATCTCATTCCTGTAGCACCAGTCCATGGTTTAAAATGGTGACAAATGCTCCCTTTTTAGACAGTTGGACATTCACTTTGATTCCTGTCTATGATTTATTGTACCTTTATTCTCTTCTAATCAACCAATTATGCAAATAGCTTTAGCTCTTCCCCAAGGTCTCAAGGCTGGTTACTCAGCCATGAAGCAGACTGGGCAGACTCGACCAGTTTCATTCTTTTAGCCCAGGCATGGGCAAACTTGGCCCTCTAGATGTTTTTGAGACTACAATTCCCATCATCCCTGACCACCGGTCCTGTTAGCTAGGGATGATGGGAGTTGTAGTCCCAAAACATCTGGCGGGCCAAGTTCGCCTATGCCTGTTTTAGCCTAACCTGCCTCACAAGGTTGTTGCGAAGGCAAATTGTAGGCCTCGATTTCTTTAGGAGGAAACTTTAAGCTTAATACAGATAAAAATTCACAGCTGCTTTTTCAGATAATTTTTATGTGATCCCAATTCACCGAACGGGGGTCTAAACCTAGAATTTCCTTCTGTCTGAGAAGCCAATGGGCTGTACAAGACGTCCCTTTTGGAAATTAAAAGTGTCTTTATACGATTTGGCCGAAGCCTTAGGAAGCTTATTAATAGCTGCCTGTAGCAACTGCGCACAAATTTGGAACAAGGGGTTGAGTATGTGCAGAATAATGAGATTATCTGTGTATATACTCACGCCCTAATGTTAAATATGGCTGGCATTATTTTTAGGCGCATCAATGAAAAATGCCCGCCGTGAGACTTAATGCCGCTTCATGTTACACAGCTGAGATACTGTCTTGGTGCTTTGCTCTCAAACAGGCATGTTCCCGGCAGACGGTCTTTGCCATAGGCCAAGCTTCCATTTGTGGGGTTGTGTCTGAATGCCCCTAAGTCAGAATATCCCCTAAATATTCGGGTGCCACGACGGCACTGAGCCTTGGGTGGCTGGGGCATGCAGCCTGGCGCAGAGAGCTCTGCGAAGGATAGCTCCGTTGGTTAGAGCGCTGTGCTGATAACGCCAAGGTTTCAGGTTCAAGCCCCATGGCTGGGGGTTGGACTAGATGATCCTTGCAGGTCCCCTTCCAACGCTACAATTCTATGCCTATCATGAAACGCCCTGAAACCTTTTCCACTGGCATGGGATGAATGAATCACATTAGACTACTGTGATTTTCCTCTCTGTTTGGTGATAAACAGGGAATAATTGCATCTAGAAACTGATGAGTAGTTTTAAGATTATACCCAAACAATTGAGGCAGTGGTGATGATGAGACAGTTTTCATCGCCTGCTTCCTTGGGGTTAAATTTGATTTGATTCATTCTTTTTATTTTAATTTTATTTCATTTATTTTTTGCACTTCTCCCCCAAGGAGAAAAAGCTGGCCCCCATGTTACTTTTATTGTTGTTAGCCGCTCTGAGCCTGGCTTCGGCTGGGGAGGGCGGGATATAAATTAAAAATTATTATTATTATTATTATTATTATTATTATTATTATCATCTCCACAACAACCCTGGAAAGTAGGCTAGGCTAAGAGGCAGTGACTGGTCCAAGGTCCCTCAGTGAGCTTCATGGTGAAGTGGCGATTTGAACCCTGGTCTCCAAGGTCCTAGTCCAATACTCTAACCACTACACCATACTGCCTCTCTTAAATGATGAGTGGTTTTTATTTTTTCGGCCCAGTAGGCCACAATTATACTCCCCCATCGCAGTGAGCCGACTCTGACACGTCGGTGGCGCCTCTCCAAGTTCCCTGCCAGGATGGGAGAGGAGATCCAGCACAAAGCGGCTTCGCCAGTTTGATCCTGCCTTCTGCAAGTTTCAGGTGCATCGGATTTTGGATGGGGTTCTTTTTTGTGTGCATTGCAGGATGAGACCTTTCAGTTAATAAGGCCCTTCTGTCCTCCGAGGTATTTCACATTTGGTATTGCATGCTTTAAAAAAACAAAACATCCTAATTTGCGTTTGAGTAAGCAGCAAATGGAATGGATCATATGGAGGGGAAATGAGTGTGATTTCAGAAAGAAAATGGCTTTCTATCAAATGGGGAGATCCAGTTTTGCCTATGGGCTAGCTAGAAGATGTCCCGTCCCCCAATTAAAAGCGACGTGTGGCCATCTTGGCTGTAAGTTTCCATACGGTCTGTTCGATTGGCACGAAGCCATGGAAACGGGACCCTGAGAGCGAGCGACAGACAATTACGCTCCAACCAGGTTTGTTCTGTCTCCCTAGCAGTGTGTACATAAACGCAGTCGCTGTGCATAAAATCTTGCAGCTGTGTGTGAACGGAGACTTATTGGAGGGGAGACGAAAAGTCACGTTGCACCTGATTCCAGGTGAACATGAACACCCTCTTTCTTTTTGTCCTGGATTTTTTTTTTAAGGTATTTGATTTACTGTTCCAGCTTGTTTTTGCTACAGTCTCAAAACACCGCAAGGCAAAGAGGCAGTCGAGTTTTTTGCAGGAGAGGTTTTTAAAATCTGGATGTTCTTAGCAACTTTTGGGGGCCTTTATTCAGTATCATAGATCCCAGTCGGTTTTTAAATAGGGGGGAGATGAAATCACGCATGGTGGGGTCACTAACATTTCACACTCGCATAAAAAGCAATTTTGACCATTTCTGGCGGAGGGGGACAAATGAGCGGTTGGGGACGGAGCTGTCCACTGTTCAGCTGCCTTCTCAAACGCCTATTCAGAGCGAGGGGCTTTGCTGCCCTCACTCTGAGCTGGCTCAGTGACTTCATGTAACCAAATCTGCAGCTTGGAGATGTCAGATTTAGGATGTGTTTGCTGATTACGGTGATCGCTTGGGGAAGGAGGGCAGCTGGGGAGATTCAGGTTGCCATGGTAGCAGCGGAGGGGCACCAAGTAGGCTTCTCTGATTAAAAATGTGAGCACCCTGGCTACTGCTGTTCCCCAGAATTTTGCAGGCGGATACTTAGTTTGTCTTAGTTTTCAGCTGGGCGTGGTTTGCATTGCACAATTATTGTTGTTGTTGTTGTTTAGTCGTGTCTGACTCTTTGTGACCCCCTGGACCAGAGTACGCCAGGCACTCCTGTCTTCCCCTGCCTCCCGCAGTTTGGTCAAACTCATGCTGGTAGCTTCGAGAACACTGTCCCACCATCTCGTCCTCTGTCGTCCCCTTCTCCTTGTGCCCTCCGTCTTTCCCAACATCAGGGTCTTTTCCAGGGAGTCTTCTCTTCTCATGAGGTGGCCAAAGTGCTGGAGCCTCAGCTTCACGATCTGTCCTTCCAGTGAGTATTGAGGGCTGATTTCCTTCAGAATGGATGTGTTTGATCTTCTTGCAGTCCATGGGACTCTCAAGAGTCTCCTCCAGCACCATAATTCAAAAGCATCCATTCTTCGGCGATCAGCCTTCTTTATGGTCCAGCACTCACTTCCATACATCACTACTGGGAAAACCATGGCTTTAACTAGACAGATCTTTGTTGGCAAGGTGATGTCTCTGCTTTTTAAGATGCTGTCTAGGTTTGTCATTGCTTTTCTCCCAAGAATCAGGCGTCTTTTAATTTCGTGACTTCTGTCACCATCTGCAGTGATCATGGAGCCCAAGAAAGTAAAATCTCTCACTGCCTCCAATTGCACAATTATATCAGGTCTATTGCGTGGCCTGGAAGATGACCTTACAGCTCTACAATTCTGGCAATCTGGGGTAACACTGTTCAGTTTGCTCTTCCTTCACTCTTGCAGTCTGGAGTGTGTCAGTTGAGCCAGTCCTCTGTGTGTGTGTGTGTGTGTGTGTGTGTGTGTGTGTTTGCATGTTTGCTTGCTTGCTTGCCAAAAGGGATGTTGGTGGGGGAAGCTTCTGTGAAGTGGTTTTGGAAGGAATGCTCAGCCCTGCAAGATCGTAAATTACAGGCTGTGCAGAAGTCTCTCTATCCGGAATCCTGTTGCTGAATTCCTGGGAGAAAAACTGTGGTCCGCTCCTCTTAACAATACAGATCGTGCACTGAAGCCATGTAAACTCTGCTCTTGTGTGTGTGTGCTTAAAACCTCACAGACTTTGCAAACCATGCAATGTGGGCTGCAGGCCTCCTTAATGCAGATTCATAGAACCAGAGAGCTGGAAGGGACCTTGAGGGTCATCTAGTCCAACCCCCTGCAATGCAGGAATCCACAGCTCTCCCATACGGGATTCGAACCTGCAACCTTGGCATTTTATCAGCGCCACGCTTTAACCAACTGAGCTATCTGCTTGGATTTGTAAGAACATAAGAAGACCAATGGCCCATCTCCAGCCTCCTGTTCTCATAGTGGCCAACCAGATGACTGTGAAACTCACAAGCCACATCTCTCGCCTCCTGTGGTTCCCAGGAACTGGGAGTTCGAAGCGTTGCTGCCTCACAACTGTGGAAGCAGAGCAGATCCGTTGTGGGTGGTAGCCCTCAATAGCCCTCTCCTCCACGAATTCTCCCAATCCTCTCTGAATTCTTTTTTTATATATACGGTATATAATTTTTTATTAGTTTTTTAGCCTATCATTTTCAACAGTAATTAAACATACTTTTACATCTTATTCAATTTTTTTGACTTCCATCAATCCTGTCTGAAAATTTTCCAATCTAATCTCTCAGTATGCATTTCTTATCTTCCCTATTACATTTCCAACTCATAACCAATATCTCTATCTTTTCCTACTTTGTACACCAACAACAGTGTCACGCAATGGTTAGAGTGTCTGACTAGGACCTGGGAGAGCAGGGTTTGAATCCGCAGCCAGCCACGAAGCTGATAATAATAGACAGAGCTGTTCCACCAGGCCTTTGGCCAGGGCACAGCCTGACTCCCTCCTTTGGCAATCTTCACAGAACTCTACCCAATGGTTGCCATCAATTTGATTTGAAATAATTTTTTAATGAAATGATTTTAAAATGCTGTCTTATTTTATTGTTGTTAGCCGCCCTGAGCCCAGCTTCGGCTGGGGAGGGCGGGATATAAATAAAAATTTATATATATTTGTATTATTATTATTATTATTATTAATTTATTTATACCCCGCCCATCTGGCTGGGTTTCCCCAGCCACTCTGGGCGGCTTCCAACAGAACACTAAAATACAATAACCTATTAAACATTAAAAGCTTTCCTAAACAGGGCTGCCTTCAGATGTCTTCTAGGTGTCAGGTAGTTCTTCTCTTTGACATCTGGTGGGAGGGCGTTCCACAGGGTGGGTGCCACCACCGAGAAGGCCCTCTGCCTGGTTCCCTGTAACTTGGCTTCTCGCAGGGAGGGAACCACCAGAAGGCCCTTGGAGCTGGACCTCGGCGTCGGGCCAGTTGCCATCTCTTAGCCCGGCCTACCATAGCTGTCAACTTTTCCCTTTTCTTGCGAGGAATCCTATTTGGAATAAGGGAATTTCCCTTTAAAAAAGGGAAACGTTGACAGCTATGGAGCCTACCTCGCAGGCTTCTTGAGGGTGGAATGGGGAGGAGGAGAACCATGTGCAGTACCTTGAGATCCTGGGAAGGAAAGATTTGCATGGGGTGGGGAGAACCCCCTACATGTTGAGCATGTGGGTTCATCCTGTGCATGCACATTTCTGGAAAAAAAGGCTTACTCTTATAAGACAGGATTTGGGAACTGGGGGCCCTCCTACAGGTGATGCTTGACTACAACTCCCATTGTTCCACGTGGGGCTGCCCTTGAGACTGACCCAGAAACTCCAGCGGGTGCAGAATGCCGCGGCGAGACTCCTTACGGGGTCCTCGCTACGGGATCACATTCACCCGGTCCTAGACCAGCTGCACTGGCTCCTGGTGGGGTACAGGATCAGGTTTAAGGTGCTGGTTTTAACCTTCAAAGCCCTATACGGCCTAGGACCCTTGTAGCTATGGGACCGCCTCTCCTGGTATGTCCCACAGAGGAACTTACGGTCTTCAAACAAAAACATATTGAAGGTCCCAGGCCACAGAGAGGTTAGGCTGGCCTCAACCAGATCCAGGGCCTTTTCGGCCGTGGCCCCGATCTGGTGGAACGCTCTGTCACAAGAGACTAGGGCCCTGCGGGACTTGACATCTTTCCGCAGGGCCTGCAAGACAGAGCTGTTCCACCAGGCCTTTGGTCAGGGCACAGTCTGACTCCCTCCTTTGGCAATCTTCACAGAACTCTAGCCCAATTGTTGCCATCAATTTAATTTGAATTAATTTTATAATGAAATGATTTTAGAATGTTGTATTATTTTATTGTTGTTAGCTGCCCTGAGCCCGGCTTTGGCTGGGGAGGGCGGGATATAAATAAAATTTATTATTATTATTATGATTGTCCTTGGCCATTGTCCTTAAATCCTGCATTTCAGCTAAACACACAGGTGTCCACGCTGCAGGCGGAGTTCTGCCCCTTCTGGGGTCAATCGGGCAGCCTCAGAACCCCTTTCTTCTCAGAACCTCTTTCATCTGTTTTACATAACTTTTATTAAAGATATTCTTAATTTCCAAAGTATTTGCATTCTCCCCTGCTTCAAGGATACCTAGCGATCAGTTGACTTGTGACGCATGACACTATGCACCTCCACCTGCCAGATGGGTGCCAGGTTTTGGGGAGCACGACGGTGGAAGTGTTGGACCAATGGGGAGGGGAGGAGGGGAGCATGGACATGCGAGGCATCTTCCCAAGGGCGTTCCATGAAGTCCACGTCCATGAAATTGGCCGTAGACCCCAAATCTATCATCTTCTTTCGCCATCGCTCCTAGCCGAGTAAGATTGTCTTCCTTGAACAGGATCCTAATGGTGAGTCTGTGAGTGACTGGGGAGGCCAATTCTGGATCCACACATCCTTCCTTCAGATGCCTTCTAAAAGTCAGAGAGTTGTTTATTTCCTTGACATTTGATGGGAGGGCGTTCCACAGGGCGGGCGCCACCACCGAGAAGGCCCTCTACCTGGTTCCCTGCAACCTGGCTTCTCGCAGGGAGGGAACCGCCAGAAGGCCCTCGGAGCTGGACCTCAGTGTCTGGGCTCAACGATGGGGGTGGACACGCTCCTTCAGGTATACTGGGCTGTAGCTGTCTTGAGCATGGGTAGGCAAACTAAGGCCCGGGGGCCGGATGCGGCCCAATCGCCTTCTAAATCCGGCCTGCGGACGGTCCGGGAACGAGCATGTTTTTACATGAGCAGAATGTGTCCTTTCATGTAAAATGCATCTCTGGGTTATTTGTGGCTCATAGGAATGCGTTCATTTGCCCCCCCGAAAAATATAATCCGGCCCCCCACAAGGTCTGAGGGTCAGTGGACCGGCCCCCTGCTGAAAAAGTTTTCTGATTCCTTGTCTTGAGGCTTCTGAACGCCTCTCTCTCCCTCTGGCCTGAGCAACAAAGCCAGGCTTGCTAAGCCAGCTGTTCTGATTTCAACAGCCTTCTCCCCCTCAACCCCCCCATCTCCAGATGTTTAGAGTACAGCAAGATGATCGGTGCCTTTCAAAACTCCTGGATTTGCAGGAAAGACTTTTCTGCAAAACCAGAGTAGCTTTGGAGAAGAGAAGCCAGGAGAAAGCAAATCCGAACTGCCTGCAACCAGACCTTTCAAGGAGAAATCCGTAGGCAGGATTAAGGCAGTGAGTGCCAGCGGCATTGCTATCCGAACAGTGTAAAGAGCTCAGAGGTAGCAGCGCAGCTACTGCAATGCAGATAAACCAAGCGGTGAGGTCTTTAGAGCTAAGGGGAGCATTTCCTGCAGGAATCTCAAGTTTTTCTGGGCTGCTTGGGTTGCAGAGCAGACGAAACGTGAGGCTCTGTGGTGCAGCGAACCATGTTCTGGGCCATGCGCTGAATGTGGCATGGATTTTAGACAGGCTATATACCAGAGAATGCTTTCAGTATAATCTTTGCACCTGCAGACAGTTTTGGGGCAGGCGCACTGCCTCGTTTCCGGTTGTTGCACATCTTGTAACTTCCTGCCCAAATCCTGCAACTTTTCATAACACAAATGTTGGAGGGTGTCTCACTTTCGTTGCCCCTCTCTGGTAACATCGCAGAAGCATCACAGAACACCTAATGGAGCAAAATAATGTGTAGATGGTCCGGTATACAGTGGTACCTCGGGTTAAGTACTTAATTCGTTCTGGAGGTCTGTACTTAACCTGAAACTGTTCTTAACCTGAAGCACCACTTTAGCTAATGGGGCCTCCTGCTGCCGCTGCGCCACCGGAGCATGATTTCTGTTCTCATCCTGAAGCAAAGTTCTTAACCTGAAGCACTATTTCTGGGTTAGCGGAGTGTGTAACCTGAAGCATATGTAACATGAAGCGTATGTAACCCGAGGTACCACTGTAAATCACTCACCTCCTGGCAAATGGGGCGTGAGCTTAAGACCTCTCCTGCGGCTGTTCTCCGGAAACTGGTCTTTAGAGGCTCAACTGCCTCTGCTCAAGGAGGTAAAAAGGTAAAGGGACCCCTGACCATTAGGTCCAGTCGTGGCCGACTGGGGTTGTGATGCTCATCTTGCTTTATTGGCCGAGGGAGCCGGCGTACAGCTTCTGGGTCATGTGGCCAGCATGACTAAGCCGCTTCTGGCAAACCAGAGCAGCGCACGGAAACGCCATTTACCTTCCCGCCGGAGAGGTACCTATTTATCTAATTGCACTTTGTGCTTTCGAACTGCTAGGTGGGCAGGAGCAGGGACCGAGCAACAGGAGCTCACCCCATCACAGGGATTCGAACCGCCGACCTTCTGATTTGCAAGTCCTAGGCTCTGTGGTTTAAGCCACAGCGCCACCCGCATCCTGCTCAAGGAGGTAGCAGGAGGTAATGTGGACTAGTAACCCTGCTTTGAATTTGTCTACTTTCCTTTTCAAGCCTCTAAGTTAATAGTGGTAACTATGCCTTGTGGCAGGGAGTGGCATGTATTGATTGTATGAACCAGTCGCTTTGGCTATGTTTGGCTGCACTTAAGTAAGCCTGCAATTATATTTCACAGTCTACCCGACGGCACAGAATCTCCTGTCTCTTGTATACCTGTCTTGAGGGAGAGATAATTGTTTGTTTTAATTCCCTTGCTTCTTTTTTTTTTAAAAAGCCTTTCATTATTTCACTGCATGGTTTTGTGGTTTTGTTGTAAATATATTTTTTATGATACAGCCATATATAGGTTTTTTTAATAAATAAACTGCATGATATAAATGCTTAGTTATGAACTTGGCCTTCTGTTTATGTTTTGAGTTGAAAATACTTTCCATTTTATTGGGTGCTTCTAATGCAGGCACCCCCAACCTGCAGCCCTCCAGATGTTTTGTCCTACGACTCCCATGATCCTTAGCTAACCGTGGTCAGGGATGATGGGAATTGTAGTCCAAAACATCTGGAGGGCCAAAGGTTGGGGATGCTTGCTCTAATGTATGCTGAGAACAATTCTATCTGATACTTCCGAAACTTTAAACATGAAGAGTGTTATTTATGGTAGCATGGGGGAAAATAAACCATGCATATCTTTATAAATCTCTTATCGCATCCCTCCTTTAGCCATCGTGGCTGAGCTAGCATTTGAACCCAGTTCTCAACTACATTGATATGACTCTGATCTTCCTGACCAGCAAAAGGAATTGATGAATTAAAAAGATAGATATATCATTATTATTATTTATTACATTTATATCCCTCCGTTCCTTCAAGGAGGTCAAAATGGCCCTTTCCATCTTATCTTTAAACAGCTCTTAGGCTGAGAGATTGGTGCAAGGACACCCAATGAGCTTTGTGGCTGAGTGGGAATCTGAACATGCGTCTCAATCCAATGCTCCAACCACTAGACCGCACTCCTCCTCTGCACTTAAATCCATATCTGTTCTCGTTGTCTTTGCCTCAAAGAAATGCGAACTTTACAGGTGCTTTTCCTACCCTTTCCTTGCCCTCTGCAAGTCTCAACTCTTCCAATTATATGGTGCTATATATCCGCCTCAGACGTGGAAATTGCAATAGGTCCAAATTATGGGATGTTGTGCATGTATTTGTCTGTTTCTTTCTGTGTCGGCACCTGCAATTTTTTTGTTTGTCTGGGGGGAGCAAGTGTCTCGTTTCCTCTGGAGCAAAAACATCTTCTAATTAGCAGATGCGGTAGGCTGAGAGATCCCCTCTGCCTGGTGATCTACTGCTGCCTCTTTGCGTAAATCCATCTGATCCAGAGACGGCCTTGACACAGCATCCTCGCCACGTGGCCCGAGGAGACCCATCCTGCAAAGTCTTCCAGCAGAGCCCGTGGCGCAAAACGGGGTTCTTCGCTCCCAGCATGGCCCACTGGGAAGACTGGGGGCAGCCCCAGTTTCCATGGGAATCTGTTTCCCTTATCCCTTATTATCTTCCCTTCCCGGGCAGAATGCCAGGAGAACACCTAACATTAGGCTGCTTTTTTGGAAATGCTGTCATGTCACGGATGAGAGAGACGGGCTTCCAGACATACTATTGGGGGGTGGAAAGCGAGAGACAGAAATCCTGTAATTACTTGCTTAAGGGTTGGCGTGAATCTTTCCCAGACACCTTGCCCCATCCGGAAATTGCTGGATTATATTCGGAACGGAGCGCAAAACCAATGCAGGGAAACTCGGGTGTGTCTGTGCAAATTTTGCATATCCAAATTGGGACATGGTCGATTGGTGGTCTGTGTTGCATTCAGCAGGTCTTTTTAAAAATCTCCCTGTGATCTCGGACACTGGATGGTAGTCTGATTTCTAACTTGAAACAGAAGGAAGCAGTGAGGGGTTGGTATCGACAAGGCTTTTTTTCAGCCGGAACTCGCCGGAACTCAGTTCCGGCACCTCTCAGGTAGGCAAGGAAGGCGTTACAGGTGAGTTCTGGCACCTCTTTTCCTAGGAAAATAGCACTGGACATCGGTGTGTGTTGCTGGTGACTCTGAATTTTGTGTGTCTTTGTGTGATTTTTAATATGCTATCAGGTGCCTTGAGAGACTGAGAATCGTTTTGTATTTCAGAAGTACCTATTTTAATAAAGTATTTTAAGAAATAAAATAATATGGTCTAGATGCGGAACGAAGGCAGATAAAAAGGAAGCCAAGGAGATGGAAGATTGTGTTGTCGTGATAGCAGGCTCTGGAAAGTTTTTTGATATCGGCTGCAGGTTCTCTCGCAGGTCTGACTGACTGAGGACAAAGTTTCAAGAGCTGCCAGCAACAATAGCTAATTTGTTCTCCGCTGGCAGAGAAGATATGCCTCTGAATGCCCAGGTAGTAGGAATTGCAGGTGGGCAGAGTCTAAAGTAGCCTAAAGTATTCCTAATAATAAAAAGTAATATAATCTGATGGCCTACTGAGACAAGGTGCTTTTAAAGTGTTGGAAATGGGAGCTGCCTGCCTTCTCTTTGCAGGCTCATGTTGTTTTTCTATTGCACTACAACTTTTTTTTTTTTAAAATTTTTATTAGGAATTTAAACAAAACATACTATCTTAAAACATATCATCCTTAATTCCCCCCCATTTCCCCCTCCCCCCAATAAAACAACCTTCCTCCCATCCCCCCCTGACTTCCCTCAGTTCCAATCTCTGTTTTCTCTATAGATGCTATTCTCTGCATGTTACAAAATTGTATAAATCCTTAAGATGTCTGACTGGTTATATTCAGTAAAAAGTTGGTGAGCGTTTATTCAAAGCCTGCCAAGGAGTCCAGTTCACTTTGTTGCTTCTTTAAATACTTTGTAAAAGGTTCCCATTCATCTTTAAAGTCAGTTATCCTTGTCCCGTAATTTGTGTGTCAATTTTGCCAGTTCTGCATAGTCCATCAGTTTCTCTTGCCGTAGTTCTTTAGTCGGGGTTTCCTCATTCTTCCATCCTTGTGCTATTAAGACCATAGCTGTCAAGTGTCCCTTATTTGTAGGGACAGTCCCTTATTCCAGCGCCATGTCCCGCTGCTGTCCCTTATTGATGGATGTCCCTTAAATGTCCCTTAAATGATGTCCCTTAAATTTCAAAGGAAGCAGCTCTTCTCCCTCCCTCCCTCCCTCCCTGCCGGCCAGGGAGGAGGGAGGCTCCAACTGTGTTGCTTGGCTGTGTTGCTCACCCAATAAGAAGTCTAAGAACGACTGGGGGGGTGGAGCTTGCATGCCTTGTGTGTGGCTAGTTAATGCAAGCTGAGGGGATTTTTGAATGCTGGACGCCATTTTGTTGCACGTGCTGCTGCAAACTTTGCAGTGCAAAGCCAGGCCGGGGAGCCATCTTAAGTTGAGGCTGCATAGGCCTTGTGGTGCATGTGATTCAGATTCTATTCAGTTGAACCTCTGGTTACAAAGTTGGTTGGACAGTGTTCTCAAAGCTACCAGCATGAGTTTGACCAGACTGCAGGAGGACAGGAAGACTGGAGTGCCTGGAACAGGTGAGGCTGCAGGTCCCTTATTTTGGCTGCTGGTCCCTTATTTTCAAGGCTGCTGGTCCCTTATTTTCAAATCTGTAAGTTGACAGCTATGATTAAGACTCGCACCGCCGTTGTCGCAAACATGAAGATATTTTTCAACATCCTTGGCAGGTCTTTCCCTACAATCCCTAACAGAAATGCTTCAGGTTTCTTAGCAAATGTTAGATGGAACATTTTCTTCAATTCATTGTATATCATTTCCCAAATTTTTTAAATTTCATCACGATCCCACCACATATGGTAAAATGTCCCCTCCTTTTCCTTACACTTCCAACACATATTTGAGCTAGTTTTATACATTTTCCCTAGCTGCACTGGTGTCATATACCGTCTATACATCATCTTCATATAATTTTCTTTCAACAAAGAACAGTCTGTAAATTTTAAATCAATTTTCCATAACCTTTCCCAATCTTCCATCATGATATTATGACCTATATCTTGTGCCCATTTGATCATGACTGATTTTACCTCTTCATCTTTCGTCTCCCATTCTAACAGTGTGCTGTATGCGGCCACAACTTTTAAGTTCCTTCTCCAGCTGCTTTGCAAGAGGTTTGAAATCCTTCTCTGGGTGAAGACTAGATGGCATCTTTGACTCACACTGTGATTCACCCTGCATTGCAGTTTTCTTTGCACAAGCAAATGCGTATCAGCAAGATGATCTACCATCAGTCTCTCTCCCCCCCCCCCCTGTGCTTTATGAGCAAAAAAGAAAATGTAAAACATTTCGTTTTCCAGCATAGGAATCACTCCCTCCTCAAATCTCTGTAACTGCAGTAGCATCCTTTCATTTTTCACCAGAGCAGCTGAGGAAAGCAGGAGCCAAAAAGGTTCTGCAACAGAAATTAGATCGCTTTAGTTAATCGCGGTATCATATGATCTTATTAAAACAAAAACTGCAAGCATTCTTTGAAGACGCTGGGGGTTGGGGGTTGGGAAGCATGTTTGCGATAAGAGCGCCAAAACTGGTTTCTGTTGTTGTTGATTACTGGATTGGGATTGAACCTGTTAGATAGTGGGTGGACATAGCAGACGACGCAGCGATTTCTCCAAAACAGCTCTTTATTTGTAAGCTGGAACAGAACTGAACTGAAGGGTTCAGCCAGCCTGCTTATATAGAGCTCCACTACAACGCAACTGTAACCACTTTCTGTAACTGTCCAATCACTGAACGCCACTTTCAACCCCTTATTTATTTGCATATGTGGACCTGAGTGAAAACTATCTACAGTATCCCCCTGCTGGCCCAGGGTGAGAACTTCAGTACATCACAGAACTAATCCATGTCTGAGAACCTTCTGCTGTTGTTGACCCTCACTGCCTACTGTGGAAGGGAGTTCCACAGTTTACGCACTGTTTGATAAAAGACCTTCCTTTTATCTGCCCTGAACCTTCCAAAATTCAGCTTCCTTGGGTGGTCACAAGTCAGGAGTGACAGAAAAAACTTTTCTCCATCAGTTTTTTAAAAATACCATGCACAATTGGGGACATTTCTACACTTATTCTCCAAACTAAAATGTCCAAGGCGCTGCAAGCTGTCTTTACAGGGGATTTGCTGCGCCTGCTTGATCATTTTGGTTGCCCTCTCCTGAACCTACATCTCCCTCCCCAGATCTCTAAACAGGAACTGGAGCAAACCATCCCTCCATAGGGAGACATGGGTGGCGCTGTGGTCTAAACCACAGAGCCTAGGACTTGCCAATCAGAAGGTTGGCGGTTCGAATCCCCGTGATGGGGTGAGCTCCCATTGCTCGGTCCCTGCTCCTGCCAACCTAGCAGTTTGAAAGCACGTCAAAGTGCAAGTAGATAAATAGGTACCACTCTGGCAGGAAAGTAAACGGCGTTTCTGTACGCTGCTCTGGTTCGCAAGAAGCAGCTTAGTCATGCTGGCCACATGACCCAGAAGCTGTACGCTGGCTCCCTTGGCCAGTAAAGTGAGATGAGCGCCGCAACCCCAGAGTTGGCCTCGACTGGACCTAATGGTCAGGGGGTCCCTTTACCTTGCTATCCCTCCATAGAGAGAGGCACATATGATCATCCCTCTCTATACGGTCCTTTAGTCTGGTCCAGCCGGACTCTTGTGTTCTTTTCCCCTCTGAACGCCTCCCACACAGCTGCACCAATGTTTAGAGACCCTTGATAATTAGCTCCCACGGGTGCAATGTTTGAATCCACAGGTGGTGCAGAGTAGGAAAGCTTTAAGCAGACGATCTATAACGGGAAGTCCAGATAGGAGCTCCTAATTGCCAGTCTCTGCTCCATCCTTCAGCCTTTCTGTCCCCCCCCCTTGCATAAAATGTGGGGCCTGACCTACTTCAATGCTCTTCCAGCCGACGATGCTGGGGCTCACGTCTTCGCCACCCAGACCCACTCGGTTGGCCGTGGCTGCCTCTCTGTTGTTGCAACAAAGATATTTCAGAGGAGAGAAACCCAGGGCTCCCTTCCTGCAAACAAAAGAAATCTGTGTCAGTGAAAACAATAAATAGCGCGTGAGAGAGAGAGAGAGAGAGAGAGAGAGAGAGAGAGAGAGAGAGAGCTCTTTGGCAAGGAGCCACACTGATGCCACGAGATGTTGTGGTGGCCCAAGTAAATTTCCATCCCATCTCTCTCTCTCTCTCTCTCTCTCTCTCTCTCTCTCTGCAGCTGCCACCCAGTAAACTTTGCTTCAGCGGGAACTTGGGTTTTGTCTGGAAGCTGCAGAGGCTGCAAAAAAATGCCGCAGGTGGACTGCTAAAGTGGGACGCCACACCACACCCCCTCCCTCATGCCAGTGGCAGGATTGTGGTCCAAACCATCGGAAGGTGGACTCTCCTTCCTTGGCGGTTTTGAAGCAGAGGTCAGGTGAGCATCTCTCTCAGGAATTCTTTAACTGGGATTCCTGAATTGGAAGGGGTTGGATTAGATGGGCTCATGTCAAACTCTACAGTGCTATGATTCTACTGTTGCTGTGTTGCCCGTTGTACATTTGGAACATCTGAACGTATTTTGGGTTTTGTTGTTGTTGTTTAGTCATGTCCGACTCTTCGTGACCCCCTGGACTAGAGCACGCCAGGCACTCCTGTCTTCCACTGCCTCCCGCAGTTTGGTCAAACTCATGCTGGTAGCTTCGAGAACACTGTCCCACCATCTCGTCCTCTGTCGTCCGCTTCTCCTTGTGCCCTCCATCTTTCCCAACATCAGGGTCTTTTCCAGGGAGTCTTCTCTTCTCATGAGGTGGCCATAGTATTGGAGCCTCAGCTTCAGGATCTGTCCTTCCAGTGAGCACTCAGGGCTGATTTCCTTCAGAATTGAGAGGTTTGATCTTCTTGCAGTCCATGGGACTCTCAAGAGTCTCCTCCAGCACCATAATTCAAAAGCATCCATTCTTCGGCGATCAGCCTTCTTTATGGTCCAGCTCTCACTTCCAATGAACTCCCCTTCGTGGGAGATTTTTAAACAGAAGCTGGATTCTTGAGTTGTGAGTCCTGCATTTCAGGAGGCTGGACTAAATGAGCCTTGGAGTTCCTTCTCACTTTCTGTGCTTCTGTTATTCTGTCCGTTTTGATGGGCAAACAGTTTATGTGCTGCCGAAAACGTCTGAGGTTTTTACAGCTTGCCCAAAGGAACAGCTGACCAGATTTGGGTGCGGATTCTACCCAGGAACTGTGACGGCATGCAACTAATTTTCTTACTTTCCCCCTGAAATCATTAGTGATCCTGTAGCTCACTGTCTGGCCCATGTTTACAGTTCTTTATCTCTTCTATCCCCCACACGCTTTCCCCAAACTTTAAAGAGGAGCTCTCTGTCCGCCCAAAGTGGCTATTTTAACACCTGCTGTTGATCTTTCTTCCTCTTCATCACATCCTCATATCCTGCTGTTTTTGTTTCAAAGTCCTCTCTCCTTCAAAGTTCAGGAAAATTCCCTCTTCCTTTGTCTGCCTCCATCAATTGCCAGCTGCTTGTTTGTGCGATGTCTGTCCTCTGTTTTCTTCTCACATTTGCAACAAAAGCAATCCCACTTTGAAAAGACAGGTTGGGGAAGACAAATAACCTGGATATTTCTCCCCACACACCCCGCTTGCCATAGACCAACACAAAACTTGATCTATCAGCAGTATTGTGAAGTGTGCATGGCTGGGCTGGCTGAGCCTGATGGGAGGTATAGTTTCGAAACATCTGGGAAGACACCAGCTTGGAGAAAACTGGGGCAGTTCTTTTGTTTGAGGATCTCTTCCAGGCATCCCCAAACTTAGCCCTCCAGATGTTTTGGAACTACAATTCCCATCATCCCTGACCACTGGTCCTGTTAGCTAGGGGTGATGGGAGTTTTAGTCCCAAAACATCTGGAGGGCCGAGTTTGGGGATGCCTGATCTCTTCTCTGTCTGCAGCAGGCTTTATTTCAGGGGTGAGGAACCCTTTGGCCCTCCAGATGTTGCTGAACTACAACTCCCATCAACCCAAGCAAGCGTGGCCCAGGGACAATGGGAATTGTAGTTCAACAACATCTGGAGGGTCAAAGATTCCTTGCACCTCATTTACCGTACTTACTCTGTGATGGCATGAAGTGTGTTTGGGCATTTGTGCTGTTGTTTGTTGTTGTTTAGTCGTGTCCGACTCTTCGTGACTCCTTGGACCAGAGCACGCCAGGCACTCCTGTCTTCCACTGCCTCCCGCAGTTTGGTCAAACTCATGCTGGTAGCTTCGAGAACACTATCCAACCATCTGGTCCTCTGTCGTCCCCTTCTCCTTGTGCCCTCCATCTTTCCCAACATCAGGATCTTTTCCAGGGAGTCTTCTCTTCTCATGAGGTGGCCAAAGTATTGGAGCCTCAGCTTCAGGATCTGTCCTTCCAGTGAGCCCTCAGGGCTGATTTCCTTCAGAATGGAGAGGTTTGATCTTCTTGCAGTCCATGGGACTCTCAAGAGTCTCCTCCAGCACCATAATTCAAAAGCATCCATTCTTTGGCGATCAGCCTTCTTTATAGTCCAGCTCTCACTTCCATACATCACTACTGGGAAAACCAGAGCTTTAACTATATGGCATTTGTTTTAGGTGGGGCTAGAAAAGGCCACTGCCTCAAATAATTTGGCAAGACAGCTCTGGCTATTCCCCTCCTCTGTGCCTAAACCCCCGGGTGCCCGTTATAGCCGAGAAAGATTGGATGAGCACTGAGTCCGTTGTTTCTTTTCTGTGCCGCTTTTCTGGCGTTCTCTGCAGCCATTTCGGCGTCTATAAGTGCTCCTGTCTCTGTTTAAATTAAATCAACATTTATTTTTTTCCCTGTGACAGCCTCTCTCTTTCTCTTGCTTAGCTGGTCATTTTGTGGCCTGCTTCTCGCAAAAAGCCTTTGCTCTGTGCCAGGTTTTGTAGGCATGGCCAAAAATGGGCCCTCCAGCTGTTTTGGGACTACAACTCCCATCATCCCTAGCTAACAGGACCGGTGGTCAGGGATGATGGGAATTGTAGTCCCAAAACAGCTGGAGGGCCAAGTATGGCCATGGTTGGAGTAAGGGGATTCTAGAGAACAGGGACAGGAAGGGGAGTGTGATAGGAATTTTATGGTCTTAGATAGATGGTAATGTTCATAAGTGTACCAACCAAGCACGTACATAGATCAGCACAGGAAGACCAACCTGGAACCATTTTGATTCCCAAACTGACCAAATGTTTTAAAAGAATGGCCAGGCTCCCCAGGCAATCCAATCAAGTAACCTGCCAGACAGGAGATAAACAACAACAAGAGAAAAACAATATTCAAATTTCTGTTTTAGACCACCTTTTTGGTGATGTAGGTGTGATGTATCTGAGGGGTGGTCTTAGGTTACACCCCTTCTGTGATGTATGTATGATGTTTCTGGGGGTGGTCTTGATCTACAGGATGGGAATTTCAAAAGTCTTTATAAGGCCTTGCATGCCATTTTTCGGGGTCCCTCCTCTCTCCTGCGTGTGAAGACGACACCCTGTTGCAACAGATCAATAAAGATCAAGCTTACTAGCTGCTTTTGCTTCTCAAATATTCTCTGGTTGGCCTCTGTTATTCTCTCCTACCAATAGGGAACCTATGTAAGGACTCTATATGGGCTCTTGGACACCCCATAAGGGAAAAGGGCAATTTTTATTTACAACAGGCGGGCCAGAGCGATCTCCTCACCCAAAAAAATACCCTGGAGTTCTCCAGCTCCCATCAGTCCCAAACCAGCAGAGGGGACCAGGAAAAATGTAGAGACCATTCTCCATGTTCACCTGTAGCCTTAAGCTCTTTCTGCCATCCTCTGGCAGATAATTGGTGTGTCGTATTCCAGAGGGGGAGGGAGGCTGATTTTCCTATTCTTGCAGAAAGTTTTAAAAGAAGAGTCTTATAAAAGCTCCAGTGTTTGGCACATTAGAGTTAATTATCTAATCTTAGGCAACTCAGCCAGCTTGACAACTCTTTCTCTCTGACTCACTAATGTTCGTTATTTCCCAGCAGAGGCTGTTAATCGGGTAATTTGGAAAGCTGGTTATATTTGGCATCTCTCTCTTTCTCTGTTCACCCGCTTAATACTGATATTACCTGTGTCAACCGGGGGATGGGCCAGCGTTGCCAACGTTTCAGCCGGCCCCTGCTTCTGTGCACGTGCGTTTTAACAGCGGTTTTCTCGCAGAGATGCTCCAGCAGATTTTTAAAAAACACCTTTTTGCTGGAAGGTTGCCTGCAGACTTCTGAAGACCCGGCTTCTGTTTCAAACGCGCAAGAGCAGGCCGGGCTGCCTTCTTGTTTGGTCAGTTGGCAACGCTCTGCTCAAGGCAAAAACTACGTGTTGGCTATCTTGTGCCAAGACCCTGTGAATATGTTTGTGGTGGTTTGTGTTTAGGAAGGTTTTGGGATGGTTATAGGCCATCCCAGTCTCAATACTGTTTGCATTTGCAGATATTTGGGGACGGACATCCTGCATGTCCCGCAGCTTTCCCCTGGAACTCTGGAACTTCTTATACCACAAATCTACTGGGTTTTACAGTGGTATCTTGGTTCTCAAACGCCTTGGTTCTCAAACGCCGAAAACCCGGAAGTAAGTGTTCTGGGTTTTGAATGTTTTCCGGAAGCTGAACATCTGATGCGGCTGTTGGCGATTGTTTCTGGGGCGCCTGCACCAGTCAGAAGCTGCGCCTTGGTTTTCGAACATTTCGGAAGCCAAACGGAAGTTTGTCGCTTTTCGTTTTTGCTATTTCTTTTGTGTTTTTGTTTCGGAGGCTTTTTTGGTTAATTTGTTTTTGTGACTGTGTGGAATCCAGTTCAGCTACTGACTGATTGATTGTGTGACTGCGGAAATGGATAAAAGCCCCCCATCCAAACAGTGACTATCACCAGTGCACCTAAGAAAAATAATAATTTTTATTTTTATCATCTGCAATACTGTCTTATTTATCTTATAGTACAGTACATTTATTATTGCTTTCATTTTATGGAACAATGGTCTCGTTAGGTAGTAAAATTCCTGTTAAATTGCTGCTTTAGAGGTTGTTCTTAAAAGTCTGGAACGGATTAATCGGTTTTGCATTACTTTCTATGGGAAAGTGCGCTTTGGTTTTGGAACGCTTTGGTTTTGGAACGGATTAAGTTTGAGAACCAAGGTACCACTGTACAGACGTTTGGGCAATGCTATCCTGATTCATTCCCAGTTGCTTTGTGTCCCGCAGCTTTCCCCTGGAACTTCTTATACCACAAATCTACTGGGTTTTAGTTGTCCCACTTTTGTTGTGCCGTTGGGCAAGATGGCAATAATGGCAGCCGTGTTGGGGAAGCACCACACAAGACCTAATAAATCGTGATCCAGTGTAGGTCTTCCACTAACCCACGACTGTGGCATCAACGACATGTTGCCGAATGAACAGCAGCGAGAATATTATATGCGCAGAAACAGAAAGCATAGCAGGTCCCAGCAAAGGAGGAGAGACTTTTGAAAGGAATGGACCATGCTGAGACGGCAAAGCTGACAGCGAAATTAAGAGATCAAAATGGCGACCCTTTTAACAGAAGAATGGAGGAGGCCTTTCATGGAATATTCTTTAAAAATACCGTAGTCAGCTGAAATCACAGGCAGGATTCAAAATGAAAGCAGCGGAAGGAAAATAATTGTACAGTGGTACCTCGGGTTACATACGCTTCAGGTTACATACACTTCAGGTTACAGACTCCGCTAACCCAGAAATAGTACCTCGGGTTAAGAACTTTGCTTCAGGATGAGAACAGAAGTCATGCAGTGGCAGCGGGAGGCCCCATTATCTAAAGTGGTGCTTCAGGTTAAGAACAGTTTCAGGTTAAGAACGGACCTCCAGAACAAATTAAGTACTTAACCCGAGGTACCACTGTAATGGAGAAACTTTGGGTAATAAAGATCTAGGCTGGATTTACACACATCAGAAAAGCGTTTCAGGGAAACGCGTTGTGAACTTTATTACGGGAAATCACGTTGGCGAAACGCACGCCCCCACAGCGCCACCGGGTGTCACAGTGTTGCAACGCGCATAAAATGCTTTTTTGCTGAGTCCATAGTGCAGTAGAAAAGGTTTGAGTGAAAACACGGTGGAAGTGGGGAGTCAGTTTATGGGGTGAAATGTAACTCTTTGATATGAAGACGATTGTGAAAATGTTTGAAACGTTTAATTAAAGAAAATTATATTGCAAAAAAAAAATGATGTGTTGCAGAATGCACCCCACAAAAAATTACCCCACCAGTCTGGGGTACGGTGGGCCTTTACTTCTGAGTAAGCACACAGAGGCCCATGAAATAAAAGCCCAATCCTGTTCAATGCAGTGTTCGACTGTTGACCACGAGGGCTAAAATAATTCAGCCTTGGAGTTCAGGGACCTTTTAAAAACGCATTTTTAATTGCCGGGTTGCAATTGCCTTGAAATGTGGAGGTTTCATTCAGGATTGAACCCGGGGTTTTCTGCATTTGAAGCAGGTGCTCTAACCACTGAGCTGGCTGGCTAGGCTTTTCTGCAGATGGCTTCTGGGTACTTTAAGGCCAATATCTTTGTGCTGCACTCTTTGGAAAGAAATAACTTGTTTTTGCATATTTGGGGGGGGGGGGGCTTTATCCAACTACCACCATATCTAAAAAAGAAACATGACATGTCACCAAAGGACTAATGTCACCTCTGTTGTTGCATGATCCATTCTTCACTCATTTTGAACGAAAGCTCTCATGAAAGCCATCACTAAGTAGGGCAATATTGATCGTCTGCTGTAGCTGTAATGAGACCCATTTTGGTTCTTTAGCTGCTTAGAGATGTGTCATCGAATGGCCTCTTTTCAACCATTTTCCTTTTTCCTTTTTCCATTTCTAGAATGAATTTTATTGAATTTTCAAAAGTTTAACAGATTCTTCAGTACATAATGTTTATCCCCCCCCTCCAGTAGTTTTCCACGGTGTTTCTATTTCCTGCACTGCAGGGGATTGGACTAGAGGATAATAATAATAATAATAATAATAATAATAATAATAATAATTTATTTATTATTTATACCCCGCCCATCTGGCTGGGCTTCCCCAGCCGCTCTGGGCGGCTTCCAACAAAATATTAAGATACAGTAATGCATCAAACATTAAAAGCTTCCCTAAACAGGGCTGCCTTCAGATTTCTTCTAAAAGTCCTTGGAATCCCCTCTACAATTCGTACCATGTCTGTGTCACTTTTCGGCCACCAAGCCCATCCTAGAGATCTTACTTTTTGAGCCTGTAGCTCTCTTTCAGGCCCCAGGAAGTGCCACCCAAATCGCCTCTGAGCATGCCTTTTCAGAGCAACAGCAGAGATTGAGTGCACCCTTTTCTTCCCCCAGGAAAAGATCTGCTGTGCTTGCAAGGGTGTGACGATGACTCTGTTCTTGCTGCGTGGCTGTCTGTGCCCTGACTCTGGGAAATAAGACCTCTCTCTCCTCCTGGGCGCTAAAGGACTCTCCCTTGGCACGGCCTCAGAGTTCCCTGACTAGAATAGCCGCCTTGGAGTGCCGGATTTCTCCCTTTGTCAACAGTTTCCTGTTTCCGTATTGAGGGGGCGTTCCAACCTGCCACCAGGCGTGACTGGATCGCAAATTCAGGTTGTGCAATTCAAGCTGATTAAGGGAAGCGATGGGAAGGTGCAGCGTAACACTTGCTTGGTGATGACACGTCTTCAGAAAAGATAGCTGGCACCGTCTAATCCAGGCATAGGCAAACTCAGCCCTCCAGATGTTTTGGGACTACAACTCCCATCATCCCGGACCACTGGGCCTGTTAGCTAGGGATGATGGGCATTGTAGTCCCAAAACATCTGGAGGGCCGAGTTTGCCTATGCCTGGTCTAATCTCCCTGTAAACAAATCAGGCTTATTAGAAGAAGAAGAAGAGTTTGGATTTGATATCCCGCCTTTCACTCCCCTTCAGGAGTCTCAAAGCGACTAACATTCTCCTTTCCCTTCCTCCCCTACAACAAACACTCTGTGAGGTGAGTGGGGCTGAGAGACTTCAAAGAAGTGTGACTGGCCCAAGGTCACCCAGCAGCTGCATGTGGAGGAGCGGAGACGCGAACCCGGTTCCCCAGATTACGAGACTACCGCTCTTAACCACTACACCACACTGGCTCTTATTATTATTATTATTATTATTATTATTATTTATTTATACCCTGCCCATCTGGCTGGGTTTCCCCAGCCACTCTGGGTGGCTTCCAACAGAACATTAAAATACAATAACCTATTAAATATTAAAAGCTTCACTAAACAGGGCTGCCTTCAGATGTCTTCTAAAAGTTTCGTAACTTGAATGCATAACGATCAGTTTTCACACCTGGTGAAAAGAAATAGGCAAACATGGCCAATACTTTAAGGCAGCGGTTCTCAACCTGTGGGTCCCCAGATGTTGTTGGACTACAACTCCCATCATCCCTGAGCTCTGGCCTTCCTAGCTAGGGGTGATGGGAGTTGTAGTTCAACAACATCTGGGGAGCCACAGGTTGAGAAAGGCTGCTTTAAGGTGTCCCTTAAAGTGTTTACCATGTGTGCCTTTTTCTTTAAGGAAGACTTGCCAAACAATTTCACAGTCTGGGACTTTTCTCTTTCCCTTGCCTTCAGAGAGCGGGTTTTATTTTTCCTACGCAAGCTTCCTAAAACGACATCCCAGCTGAAGATTCATGTTTTGCTCCCCTCCAAGAACCGGTGGCAGTTTGCAAGAAGGAATCCTTCGGCGGGGGATGATATCAGGCTAAGCTGGTCTGGATGGGAGATGAACCTTAATTTGAGGACCCACTCCAGCCAGTCGAATGCATTCTGGAAGAAGGCAGAGCAAGCCTGGGGGGAGGAGGTGGGGCGTCGGGAGAATCCTGCAAGCTGAATAGAGAGGCCTGGCCACATTTGGCTCCTGGGCCTGCAGTTCCCTACCTCTGGATTAGAACCGTGAAGTTACTGTATTTTTCGCTCTATAAGTTGCACTTTTTAAGGGGAAATGTGTGTGCGTCCTATGGAGCGAATGCAGGCTCCATTGCTTCAACGAAAGCAACGCAAAGCCTCCGAAGCGCAGTGGAAGCGCTCCTGCCGCACTCTGGAGGCTTTGCGTTGCTTTCGCTGAAGCCTGGAGAGCGAGAGGGGTAGGTGCGCACCACCCCCTATCGCTCTTCAGGCTTCAGGGATAGCCGCCGAAGCCTCCGGAGCACAGCAAGAGCCCCTGCTGCGCTCCGGAGGCTTCATGTTACTTTCGCTGAAGCCTGGAGTGCAAGAGGGATCAGTGCACACCGATCCCTCTTGCTCTCCTGGCTTCACTTCGCTAGAGAGGCGCTGCGCAGCTTTCCCTCTCTGCGCAGCGCCCCTTCAGCGAAGCGGGAGGAGAAAGGGAAGGGGCTCCGTTTCTCCTGCCGCTTCGCTGAAGGGGCGCTGCGCAGAGAGGGAGAGAAATTTTTTTCTTGTTCTCCCCTCCCCCCCAAAAAAACTATGTGCGTCCTATGGTCGGGTGCATCCTATAGAGCGAAAAATACGGTAATTGTTGCTCAGCTGCCTTTTATCGGCTTGGCTCCTGTGCTTTTACGGTAGCTTGGCACACTTACGAAAAACCCAGCAGCTAATTAATTTTCCTGGACAGAGAGATAAGCTGAGCGAGGGAGAGCATTTTCCTCTCTGCAACCAGGAGAAGTAATTGTCTGTTTGATGTCTATGTGTCAGGTGAGCACCAGGCTATTTCTAGGTGAGCGTGTTAGAAGGGTTGGGTGGCGATGTTTTGTTTCTGATTCTAAGGGCACCTGAGGTTAAATTATCAGGCAAACGGCGGCAAGCACATTTCTTCCCGTATCATCACTGCTGGCCTATCTGTCTGTTTGTGTCAGATGTGTCGTCTTGCAAGAGAGAAAAATGGCCTCTCTTCCAACCTAAATGTTAGGGCTGGTTGGAGGGATGCAAACATCATTTGTCAGCACTTGTTCTGCAGAGAGTTTATTACTGCTCTCGTTATTATCACTAGCAAGGAGCACAAATTGGCATGCAGACTTTCCCTCCCACACCTCTCCATTTTACTCTCGCAATGATCCTGAGATGTAAGTTAGTCTGGGAGACACTGACTGAGCGAAGGTTACCCAGTGAGCTTCATTCGTGGCTGAGTGGGTGTTTGAATCCTGGTTTCTCAGGTCCTGTGGGACACGAGTGACGCTGTGGGTTAAACCACAGAGCCTAGGACTTGCCGATCAGGAGGTTGGTGGTTTTAATCCCCGTGATGGGGCGAGCTCCCGTTGCTCAGTCCCAGCTCCTGCCAACCTAGCAGTTCAAAAGCATATCAAAGTGCAAGTAGATAAATAGGTACCGCTCCCTCGGGAAGGTAAACGGCGTTTCCATGCGCTGCTCTGGTTCGCCAGAAGCGGCTTAGTCATGCTGGCCACGTGACCCGGAAGCTGTACGCCGGCTCCCTCGGCCAGTAAAGTGAGATGAGCGCCGCAACCCCAGAGTCGGCCACGACTGGACCTAATGTTCAGGTGTCCCTTTACCTTTACCTCTCATGTCCTAGACCAACACTCTAACCGCTACAGTGCTCTAACCCGGTTCAGGCATCACACAAAACCTTGGTTTGTACCATGGTTACAAATGTATATTAAGCAAACCATGGTTTATGGTTGATTGTCTACTTTCTCTTCCCCCTCTGTTGCCTATTTCTATGAAGCGGGGGGGGGGTCTGCAGAGGTAGAGCTAATCAATTGCTGCAACAACCTTATTGTATCAAAGTTGTAAATTTTTGCTTGCAAACAGCTTTTGTTATCGGGAAGTACAGCAGTACAACTTTCGTTTGTTGAAATCCTCACTTGCCATTGCAAAAACAAAAGTGAAGAATATGCTAAGCAACTCCGGGGTTAAACCAAGTCAGCTCCACGCACATTCCTTGGGAATTCAAGGAGCAGGTACTTTATAAAAAGAAGACTTTGTGGTCTATAAATATTTCTGCGGTTGTCTGCTTGGAGACTGTTGCAGTTGGACATTTTTAGCATAGCGCAGAGGATGCAAGAATTGCAATAAATAGCTTGCGCTGTGAGCTAAAGAGGCAAACCCCCTTTTATTGTGCTGAATTATGGAACCAGGGACGAGGAGAGTTGAGGGATGGCAGACTGTGAACTCATTCAACTCCAACCGATGGCTTGCATGTGCAAAACAATTGTCACAGGTGAGAGACTTGCTGACAGGACTCCATCATTGCCCCAAACAATCCTATCCAATATTATTAGTTAAGAATAATTACCCTTCAACACCCCTCTCCCACTGGCTATCTCCATGGGGGCACTTCAGACCTTTAGGCCAAATTCAGACTCCACAGTTCCAGGCAGGTGGTAGCCTTAGTTGTAGGGCTAACTCCAAGTTTGAGACGGGGTTCTGGCCAATTTGGCACATCCACCACAACAATAAGGGGATGCAGGTGGTGCTGTGGGTTAAACCACAGAGCCTAGGACTTGCCGATCGGAAGGTTGGCGGTTCGAATCCCCGCAACCAGGTGAGCTCCCGTTGCCCGGTCCCTGCTCCTGCCAACCTAGCAGTTCGAAAGCACGTCAAAGTGCAAGTAGATAAATAGGTACCGCTCCGGCGGGAAGGTAAACGGCGTTTCCATGTGCTGCTCTGGTTCGCTAGAAGCGGCTTAGTCATGCTGGCCACGTGACCCAGAAGCTGTACGCCGGCTCCCTCGGCCAATAAAGCGAGATGAGCGCCGCAACCCCAGAGTCGTCCGCGAGTGGAGCTAACGGTCAGGGGTCCCTTTACCTTTACCACAACAATACAAAAGCTCTTTTGTCAGTTTTGACTTTCGGTTTGCTGACTCCAAACACCGAAATTCTTCTGATTCCTCATCCAGACGGCAGGAGATGCCCTTAGCAACCATTTAGGACCATTAATTCTGCTTTTGCCAAAAAGCTTTGCTGCGGGAACAGCATTCATAGACTCACAGGGGAGGGCTCGGCTGTGTTTTAGCAACAGTGAGCAAGAGCGCCTGATGTCGCAAAAGTACCAGGAGAAACGGATCAGGGTTCTCGTCATCTTGGGGTCAAGCTAGTCGCATTTAGGGGTCTCCTGAGTCATTGGAGCTGCGGCGGTAGAGGAAGCTGGCCCTTTTCTGCACAGGTTTTCCCCGTTAAACTTGTTTTTCCTGCAAAGCCATTCTTTCTTTCCTGTTACAAGAAAAAAACCTGTTCCTTTCCCCTTATCCAAGAGCCCTTATGTGGGTTCCCTATCGGTAGGAGAAAAGGACAGAGGCCAACCAGAGTATATTGAGAAGCAAAGCGGCTAGTAAGCCTGATCTTTATTAACTGTTGCAACAGGGTCCCCACTCACCACATGCAGGAGGAGAACCCAGAACAATGGTGTGCAAGCCCCTATATAGACTTTTGAAATGGCCCACCCTGTAGCACAAGACATCATACAGACATCACAGAAGGAGGAGGTCTACAGCAGAAATCCTGTTTTCCAGGATACCTGATAATGGTCACTGATTGCCTTTACCTGGCCATCCTGGCCAGTCTTTTGTGATGATTAATACTTTAGTTCCTGAATCCAGGTCACAGGCTCACCCTGTTCATGCACAAATATGCCCTTAAGACAGGATTTGTAAGCAAAAGACAACGGGGATGCTTTTCCCTATTTCCTTCCTCCTTGCAGAGAAATATTTGAGGTCAATTTGGGAGAGTCAAAATGGCTTCAGGATTGTTCTCCTGTGCATAGCTGTCAACTTTTCCCTTTTCTTGCGAGGAATCCTATTGGGAATAAGGGAATTTCCCTTTTTAAAAGGGAAACGTTGGCAGCTATGCTCGTGTGCTATTTCAGACATGTGGTTTATATACCGGTACTTATGTGTGTGTGTTTGCCTGGTACATTTATGGACATTTGATTTACATTTGAGACCTTGGAATTCTTATTACAATCCTAAAGCAAAATATACTGATAGACGACCCGGAGGAAGCATTCCTCAATTCAGAGTAGGGTGTAGCCTCTGTAATATTTTGAAAAGAGAGACTATTGCCGCAAGGGCGAATTTTTGTGGTGCGGTAGCAAAATGATGTGGGGGCAATGTTAGCCATGTACGTCTCAAATTTCTGCATCAAGCTGACCTACTTTTCCCCTGTGGGGCAGGGCGGGCCTGATGAGTCAGCGCTTTTGTCTCCCCCCCCCCCGCCCCGCAGTGACTCATCCCTCTCAGCTGTTCCCCATCTCTGGTAAAGTATGGAGCCAGCCCTGGAATTGCCAGAGGAATCTTGGGAATGTGAGCTAAAGGGAGCCACTTTGGAGGGGTGGGAGAAGGAAAACGTTAGGCTGTTGCCTGTTTTTGTGAATCTGTTCTGTAAATGTTCCCCTGATACACGAAGGCAAAATTCGAAGCAGAGACCCAAAGCTCCCACCCAGTGGGAATGTGAAATTGTATTCAATTACTTCCTTGGTTTCTGAGACTTCGCCGTGCGGTACTCACACAAGTTAAAACCAGGAGTGGGAAACCTGTAGCCCTCCAGATGTTGTGGACTACAACTCCCATCATCCCTTATTTTCTCCTGCTCCAGAGGCTGGGACCCAAACCGATGGAATCTCCTCTCTTGTAACTTGAATCTAACTAAACATCAGGAAGAACTTTCTGATGGTAAGAGCTGTATGATTCCATGATTGAATAATAATAATAATAATAATTTATTATTTGCACCCCACCCATCTGGCTGGGTTTCCCCAGCCACTCTGGGCAGCTTCCAACAAAGATTAAAAATACATTAAAATGTCACACATTAAAAACTTCCCTGAACAGGCCTGCCTTCAGATGTCTTCTAAATGTCTGGTAGTTGTTTATCTCTTTGACATCTGGTGGGAGGGTGTTCCACAGGGCGGGTGCCACCACCGAGAAGGCCCTCTGCCTGGTTGCCTGTAGCTTTGCTTCTCGCAGTGAGGGAACCGCCAGAACTCTTTACAATAGCAAAACCCCTTATTTTGGCTGCTGATCCCTTATTTTTGAGGCTGCTGGTCCCCTATTTTCAAATCTGTAAGTTGACAGCTATGCCTCCCGCAGTTTGGTCAAACTCATGCTGGTAGCTTCGAGAACACTGTCCAACCATCTCATCCTCTGTCGTCCCCTTCTCCTTGTGCCCTCCATCTTTCCCAACATCAGGGTCTTTTCCAGGGAGTCTTCTCTTCTCATGAGGTGGCCAAAGTATTGGTGCCTCAGCTTCACGATCTGTCCTTCCAGTGAGCACTCAGGGCTGATTTCCTTCAGAATGGATCGGTTTGATCTTCTTGCAGTCCATGGGACTCTCAAGAGTACTCCTTTCCTAATTTTGAACCAATCAGGATATGATAGCCATCTTCAAATATCTGAAGGGAGATGGAGCAAGCTTCTTTTCTCCTGCTCCTGAACTAAATGGATTCAAATGGCAAGGAAGGAGAGTCTGATAACATTCAGAATAACTTTCTGAGGGTAAGAGCTGTTTGACAATAGGCATGTGGTGGCCTCTCCATCTTTGGAGGTTGGGTGGTCAGCTGATGGGGTGCTTTAGCTGTGCATTTCAGGGGGTTGGACTGCATGAATTTTTGGGTCCCCTTTCAACTCTACAATTCTCTGAACAGCTTCCCGGTGGCGGCTGACTCGCTCGACAGATTCCTGCGTTAAAGGGCACCATTCAAGCCCACTCCTGAAATACTGGCTCTGTTCGGCCACTTTCTGTCTGATCCCCTTGGCACTCGCTTGGAAGACTGGTACTTGATTCATTTTGGCCCCTGGCCAGTTTTGTTGCTGCTTGTTGTCCTTTTACCCCGGAGCTTGCCAGTAGCCTCTCTGGGGAGTGTCCCTTTCCCCCCTAACAAAGGGGCTTTGTCGTGGGAGAATTCCTGGGAACAATGACGCGGCCCACTCATTCCTGTGCACACGGCTTTGCTTTCTACATCAGCGACAAAGGAGCCATCTGTGCCCTTCTCCCTCGAGGGAGCGCCGGGGGGGGGGCGGTTAGAAAGGCTGCAGCTGTGCCTAGTGGGTGGAGCCAGTGTGCCATCTCCACACCGAATGTCGATGGAGATGGATATTGGTTTGTGCAAACCGCCAGCGGGAAATGCACGATTTCAGCGTTTCGTACAGCACCTAGCGCAGAACGCAGGGACAGTGGTCTTCTCATCAACTGTAGGACTAAAGTCTCCCTTGATTCATCCCTCTTTCTCCTCAATTCACCCCTCCAAACGAGCCAGCAGGCCATCTTTCCCTTGGCCCCTGCACCTTACCTCTCTGGAGAAGGAATTATGGTGTTTCTGGCAGCCTTGGCCGGATGCCATTGTGACGCAGGTAAAGCGTCACCTTTCCTTCCTGTAGGCTAGGGCGGTCGGCAGCCTTTGCTTTTATCCTGACACCTGAATATGCTTCAGCATCCAAGCTTCGTTGGACGGAGCCTAATTAAGGACATGGGCTGTAAACTGAGCATCTACCTTTTGGGCTCTTGGGATTCCTTGGCAGGCCCTGCTGTGCTAGGGGCTGGACTAATTTCCTTATATTTCACCTCTGCAGGGAAATGCTAGCTGCTGGTTTCAAGGTAACAAGCTCTCGTGGGACAGTGTTATTTTGTGTGCCAGAGTTTCGGCTTCGAATACCGTTTGTTTGTTGATTTAAGGGACCCTGATGTTTTAACAGCAAAGCGTCATGCAGTAATGATCCTCAACAGTATCTTCATAATCATACGTTGCTTCACCTTCCTTTAAACAAAATAAAATTATTCAGCGTTTTCCACTTTTACAACGAACATACGTAAAACTTTAACACATCCAATATATTCTTTATACCCATTCCCCTTCCTTCCTCATCTGTGGTTCCTTCTAGTTTACCTTTACTACTGTATATCCAAGTTCATTCCTTATTTATTTATTTTTTTCTCTTTAAGAACTTTCTTCCAAATCTGTCTCAGTTGCTCACATTACACTGATCCTGGTCCGATTGCATTGGCTACCGATTAGTTTCTGGACCCAATTTAAAGTGCTGGTTTTGACCTATAAAGCCTTAAACGGCTCAGGACCGCAATACCTCAAGGACCGCCTCTTTCCATATGAACCTACCCAGACCTTGAGATCATCTTCTGAGGTCCTCCTTCATGTGTCTCCTCTTCGAGAGGTCCAGAGGGTGGCAACACGAGAACGGGGCCTTCTCTGCAGTGGCTCCCCGTCTCTGGAATGCTCTCCCCAGGGAAATTCACCTGGCGCCTTCATTATGCACCTTCAGGCACCAGGCAAAAACGTTCCTTTTTAACCAGGCCTTTGGTTGATCTTATTGACATCCTATGCCTTTTTAAAATGTAGTTCTTTTGGGGTTATTGGGTTGTTGCTTTTATTTTTGATTATATATATTGTGGTTTTTGTGTTGATCTTTTCTGTGAACCACCCTGAAACCTCTGCATATAGGGGCTGTATATAAATTCTAATAATAATAAGTCATGGGGAATAAGTCTCAATTGCTACTAGCTGTGATAGAGGCTATGCTGTTTCTGAATTCTGGAAGCTACAGGAGGAGAGAATGCATTTCTGCTTATCTCCAGTGTTAGAAACACAGATATATAAGCTATTTGCCAAATAGCGCCTTAAACCTAGGTTATGGGCACTGCAATGGAAAGTCTAGGGTCCTCTCCCTACCAAGTTTGCAAAGTCAGCACGATAAAATTCGAAAAGCACAATGTTTTCCCACTTTTTTTTGCTGCTATTTGAGTCCCTGGGGTTATTTCAGGTGTACTTTGTGGCCTTTTGAAAAATGGAAGCCATTAACCATTCCAAATGGGATCCGGGTGGCGCTGTGGGTTAAACCACTGAGCCTAGGGCTTGCCGATCAGAAGGCCGGCGGTTCGAATCCCCACGACGGGGTGAGCTCCCGTTGCTCGGTCCCTGCTCCTGCCAACCTAGCAGTTCGAAAGGACGTCAGATAAAGTAGATAAATAGGTATCGCTCCGGCAGGAAGCTAAACGGCATTTCCGTGCGCTGCTCTGGTTCGCCAGAAGCGGCTTAGCCATGCTGGTCACATGACCCAGAAGCTGTACGCCGGCTCCCTCGGCCATTAAAGCGAGATGAGCGCCGCAACCTCAGAGTCGGCCACAACTGGACCTAATGGTCAGGGGTCCCTTTACCTTTTTAACCATTCCAAAAAGAAACCATCGCAAATAAAAGGAGCATGTGGGATTTCCCACAGGTTGGCCACTGTGAGAACTCGATGGGCCATTGGCTTGATCCAGCAGCGCTATTCTTGCATTCTTCAGGCCAAGACATGAGCACGGCCTTGGAATGGGTGCAGAGTGGGACCCCCCTGCCCTTTCAAAGCAGCCCCCCGATCCGCTCGTGCCTTTACAGCATCTCCTTGAGCAAAAAGCGTATTTTCTTCCCCAGCAAAACACCTCCAGATGCTTGTCTCGTAGGACTGTGGGCTGCTTAATTAATTTCAAGGAATGCGCTTCTGATTCTTCAGAATTGACAAAAGGGATGAGACAATTAATGCAAGAAACACGGAGATAGATTAAGCTTGTTATGCAACCGCTACCCAGAAGGGGCCGTTTCCCCGGGGACGACAGGAGCTTGCCTAAAGACGCATCCCGCTTCAAGGGAGCGTGTTCTGCTTTCCGTGAGGAATTGCTTATAGGGTCACAGAATCGTAGACAGCTGGCCGTCCAACCTCTACTTAAAAACCTCCAAGGAAGCAGTCTACATTCTCCCAAGGGAATCCGTTCCACTGTTGAACAGCTCTTACAGCCAGAAAGTTCTTCCTGGTGTTGAGTTGCAATCTCCTTTCTTGTTAACTTGAAGCCCTGGGTTCGAGTCCTACCCTCCGGAGCAGGAGATATGAAGCTTGCTTCATCTTCCATGGGATATTTGAAGATATTTTGTGACTGTTGTGATCACTGCAGATGGTGACAGTAGTGATGAAATTAAAAGACGCCTGCTTCTTGGGAGAAAAGTGATGACAAACCCAGACAGCATTTTAAAAAGCAGAGACATCACCTTGCCAACAAAGGTCCGTATAGCTATGGTTTTCCCAGTAGTGATGTATGGAAGTGAGAGCTGGACCATAAAGAAGGCTGATCGCCGAAGAATGGATGCTTTTGAATTATGGTGCTGGAGGAGACTCTTGAGAGTCCCATGGACTGCAAGAAGATCAAACCTCTCCATTCTGAAGGAAATCAGCCCTGAGTGCTCACTGGAAGGACAGATCCTGAAGCTGAGGCTCCAAGACTTTGGCCACCTCATGAGAAGAGAAGACTCCCTGGAAAAGACCCTGATGTTGGGAAAGATGGAGGGCACAAGGAGGAGGGGACAACGGACAGTGTTCTCGAAGCTACCAGCATGAGTTTGACCAAACTGCGGGAGGCAGTGGAAGACAGGAGTGCCTGGCGTGCTCTGGTCCAGGGAGTCACGAAGAGTCAGACACGACTAAATGACTAAACAACAACAAATCAGAACTCCTCTCGGTATCCTCTTTTCCAAACTGCTGCCATCCAGCAGAAGCAGATTTAGGGGAGCATGATCGGTTCGGTTGTGCTGAACGTAAAGTCTTGGGTGATGTTGCAAATATTTGAGAGGCAAGCAGATGCTGGATTTTGGTGGCGCACGGGGCGCCGCTGAAATTTGAGACCCCAGAGTCTTCCACTGACTCACTTCTACACATCCTCTCGCCCCCTGCTCTCTGTTCCCTGTCCAGGCAAGTGAGAGACATTATCAGAGCTCAAGACTCCATTCCAGCCAGGTGAAAAAACACTAAAGAAAGGTGCAAAAATGGCAGACCCTCTAAGTGTCTCTATTTTCCAGGGACGGCCCTGGATTTACAGAAGTCGTCCCGGTTTCTGATTTTATCTGGAAATGTCCTGCTTTTCCTTAAGACGACACTATACCTGAAGGAGCGTCTGCACCTCCATTGTTCAGCCTGGACTCTGAAGTCCAGCTCCAAGGGCCTTCTGGCAGTTCCCTCCCTGCGAGAAGTGAGGTTACAGGGAACCAGGCAGAGGGTCTTCTTGGTGGTGGCGCCCGCCCTGTGGAACGCCCTTCCATCAGATGTCAAGGAAATAAACAACTACAGTGGTACCTTGGGTTAAGAACTTAATTCATTCTGGAGGTCCCATCAAATATCAAGGAAATAAATAACTAACTGACTTTTAGAAGACACCTGACGGCAGCCCTGCTTAGGGAAGTTTTTAATGTTTGGTGCTTTATCATGTTTTTTATATTCTGTTGGGAGCCGCCCAGAGTGGCTGGGGATACCCTGCCAGATGTAAATAATAAAATTACTACTACTACTACTACTACTACTACTACTACTACTATTCTGTGATCAGATCTCTGCACTGGCTGCTGATTTTCTCCCAGGCCAAGTTCAGGGTTTGTATCCAAATCCCTTAACAACTTGGGACCAGATTACCTCCCACCATTCCACTTAGTGTGGCAGCATCTATACTTTGGAACTCCCTGCCACTTGAAACCCAGCCACATGGATGGGGTATAAATTATTATTATTATTATTATTATTATTATTATTATTTTCATTGGAGAGATGTTGGAGGGTATGGAGTTATACAACCCCCGAGCCAAGGAGATAAGTAACTATGCAACCTTTACAAGACCTCTGAAGGCAGCCCTGTTTAGGGAAGTTTTTAAATGTTCTATTATATTTTTATATATGTTGGAAGCTGCCCATAGTGGCTGGGGCAACCCAGTCGGATGGGATGGGAATAATAATAATAATAATAATAGTACAGTAAAAGAAAAAACCTATTTTCATTGGAGAAATGTTGGAGGGTATGTACCTTTCCTTCTCCAGACAAACCTGCTTTCCATCCTTGGTAAAGCTGTAACCTCCTCAGGACTCGACACTCAAGTCGTTTGACACCATCCTTGGCCCTCTTCCTGCCTGAAGTGTGTCCAATAGACGGCACTTGGGACAAGCGTTCAGTCTGTCTAACAGCCAAGCCGGCCCCTGCTCCCGACCTCGGCTCCTGGCCGTGTTCCCAGGCTGCAATTCCAGGCGGTGCCAGGGAGTCCGGGCATCCTGAGCCTTCTCTGGGTGAGCTCAAAGTGTGCCAGATGTGAAGGGGAAGGCTGTTCCTCCGGGGGAGCCAATCGATCAAATTAAATGAATGCGCGGTCATTTCATTGTGGGCTCCTTTCGGCCCAATTAGCCTCCCGCGGATCGTTCTTCACAGCCGCTGGGTTGGCCGAGGTCACTTTTAATGGCGCAAAGTTCTTTTCAGACGCGGCGCCGGCGGACGGTTTCCGAGAGCTTTGTGTGCAATTATTTTGGAGGTGACTTTAGGGAGTTTGGCTGTCTTGAGGAGGCTGGAGAGCCTGCCAGTGGTGCTATAATGGGAACTCGCTGTTCCCCTGAGGGGATCCATCAGCCCTTTGAGATTTGCTAAGTCCTACTTTCAGCCTTGCTTTTAGAAACTTGGATATATATTTTTTGCCAGCTTGGTGCCCTTTGGGTGTTCACACCAGCCATTCTGCGCATTTGCACCAGGAAAAAGCTGCCTTCTGTGATCCGTGGAGGAAGTGCAAATTAGGTGGGTTTGCATGCGTTTGCTTAAACAGGATTTTCTGCTACTCTGCTCATTTCTGCAGCCTTGAGGATGCTTGGAATGGTCTCCCTCGGGTGGTTGTAGACTCTCCTTCCTTGGAGGTTTTTAAGCAGAGGTTGGATGGCCATTGGTCATGGATTCTTTAGCTGAGATTCCTGCATTTCAGGGGGTTGGACTAGATGACCACTGGGGTCACTTCCAACTCTGATTCTATGATTTCCCTCCCTCTCTCATAAAACTCAGTGGGGTCATCCAACAAGCATAAATGTTGGCAGATTCAGGACCCACCAAAGGAAAAACTGGTTCATGCAGCACGGGGTAGAATTCGGGGATTTGGTCCTCAAGATGTGATGGTGGTCCTGAAAGACCTGCATTGGCTCCCAGTACGTTTCTGAGCACAATTCAAAGTGTTGGTGCCAACCTTGAAAGCCCTAAACAGCCTTGGCCCAGTAGACCTGAAGGAGCGTCTCCACCCCCATCGTCCAGCCCGGACACTGAGGTCCAGCTCCGAGGGCCTTCTGGCAGTTCCCTCCCTGTGAGAAGCAAAGCTACAGGGAACCAGGCAGAGAGCCTTCTCGATGGTGGCGCCCGCCCTGTGGAATGTCCTCCCATCAGATGTCCTAAACGACCTTGGCCCAGTATACCTGAAGGAGCATCTCCACCCCCATTGTTCAGCCCAGACATAGGGGTCCCGCTCCAAGGGCCTTCTGGCAGTTCCTTCACCACGGGAAGTGAGGTTACAGGGAACCAGGCAGAGGTCCTTCTTGGTAGTGGCACCCGCCCTGTGGAATGCCCTTCCATCAGATGTTAAGGAAATAAACAACTACAGTGGTACCTTGGGTTAAAAACGTAATTCATTCCAGAGGTCCATTCTTAACCTGAAACTGTTCTTAACCTGAGGTACCACTTTAGCTAATGGGGCCTCCCGCTGCCGCCGCACAATTTCTGTTCTAATCCTGAAGCAAAGTTCTTAACCCAAGGTACTATTTCTGGGTTAGCAGTCTGTAAACTGAAGGGTCTGTAACCCGAGGTACCACTGTATCTGACTTTTAGAAGACACCTGAAGGCAGCCCTGTTTAGGGAAGTTTTTAGTAGTTAAAGTTTTATCGTGTTTTTAATATTCTGTTGGGAGCCGCCCAGAGTGGCTGGGGAAACCCAACCAGATGGGCAGGGTATAGATAATAAAATTATTATTATTATTACTATTATTATTTATTAGGGTCACCAACTTGGATGGCTTTATAAAAGGATTGGGCCCAGTGTGGGGAACTTTGGTTCTCCAGATGCTTCTGAACTACAACTCCCAACAGCCCCAGCAAGCATGGCCAATGGCCAGGGGTGATGGGGATTGTATTTCAGCCACATTTGGGGAGAACAAGGTCCCCCACACCTGGCTTAGACAAAGGCTGCTTCTCAAGACCCCATCTATGGAGCACTCAATTTGCTTGCATGGAGATTAGATGATGTTTGCAGAGAGGTTAGATGATGTGGCAATGCAAGCATTAATCCCGTGCTTTCCAGTGCAATTCTCCGTTACTTTCCTGATCTAAAAAATGTCTGACCTTTTGCGGGGGAAATGCAAGCCCTCTCCCACGAACCATTGCACAACTTGAATGTGCAACTTGACGAATCGCACTTGAAAGCAACAGCAGTCCGGAAGCCTCGTTGAGGATTGGGCTACAATGGCCTTGCAGTACCTCCCAATATTGCAGATAATATTCCTTTGAATACTGGGACGCGGGGGGCACTGTGGGTTAAACCACAGAACCTAGGACTTGCCGATCAGAAGGTCGGCGGTTCGAATCCCCGTGATGGGGTGAGCTCCCGTTTCTCAGTCCCTGCTCCTGCCAACCTAGCAGTTCGAAAGCACGAAGTGCAAGTAGATAAATAAGTACCGCTCCGGCAGGAAGGTAAACGGCGTTTCCGTGTGCTGCTCTGGTTTGCCAGAAGCGGCTTAGTCATGCTGGCCACACGACCTGGAAGCTGTATGCTGGCTCCCTTGGCCAATAAAGCGAGATGAGCGCCACAATCCCAGAGTCAGCCACGACTGGACCTTTATTCCCTTGAATGCCAGCAGCTGGGCATCCCAAGTGCGGGTTGTTGCGCCCAAGTCCTGATCGCAGGCTACCCCGTAGACATCTGGTTTACCCCTGTGAGAAACAGGATGTTGGACCCGTCAGGCTTTTTCAGTCTAATCCAGCACAGCTCTTCTCTTGCAATCGGCATTTTGGCAGAGAAGCCTTCCTTCAGAACTGCAAGGCTCTGAGGCACTGAATGACTTCAAAAGCACCTGAACCCACATAAATAAACCGAAGAGGGGAAGCGTTTTTGACTCCCACCGCGGGAGGAAGCCTGTACATTTCCCGTTTCCTTCTCTTTAGTTTAAATCACAGCTGATAAGTTTCCTGTGCAATTGACTGTAATTTGCAGGGGTAAACAGAGCTGTATAGGGGATGGAAGTAAACACAGCTCATTCAAGGGAGCTGGGACCACAGCCTGTACAGAGGAGAGTATAAAAGGCTGGGCCTCTGTCAGTAAACTCTCTGTTCTCTGCCCCCCGACAGCTTCGTTTTGCGGCTGCTTTGAAACCGAACCCCTCAAGATGAAGAGGACCCTGAATTTCTGGTCAGCCCTCAGCCTACTGATGGTAAGTGTGATTTCTTCCCCATGACTTGACTTTGTTGCCTCTCGCGCCGTGCTGGAAAAGTGGTCCCAACAGTGTTTCCACCGGCAATCTCTGCCTCCACTGCTTTGCAAATATTCCCCTTTCTTATGCACACACCCGGATTGGTAGTAAGCCTGAGGATGTGATGGTCTATTGTAAGAGGGAGGAGGGAAACAATGATTCCCTGCCTGTGGATAAAATCCACATCAGCCAAGCAAGGAGCTGCTTACCAACCTACCAGGCATCTTACTGGCTCTTTACATTGGCTCCCAGTACGTTTCCGAGCACAATTCAAAGTGTTAGTGTTGACCTTTAAAGCCCTAAACGGCCTCAAAGGCCCAGTATATCTGAAGGAGCATCTCCACCTCCATCGTTCGGCCCGGACACTGAGGTCCAGTGCCGAGGGCCTTCTGGCGGTTCCCTCACTGTGAGAAGTAAGGCTACAGGGAACCGGGCAGAGGGCCTTCTCGGTAGTGGCGCCCACCCTGTGGAACGCCCTCCCACCAGATGTTAAAGAGAACAACAACTACCAGACTTTTAGAAGACACCTGAAGGCAGCCCTGTTCAGGGAAGCTTTTAATGTTTGATGCATTACTGTATTTTAATATTTTGTTGGAAGCAACAAAATTATTATTATTATTAATCAAGGACAAGGGAACTTTTTTGTGGGTGCAGTCACCCCTTTCTCTCTCCCTGTTTCTAACCCTGCCTTTACATGCTCTCTCTCTCGCCTTCTGCCATTTCATTTTCATGCCCTCTCTATTTCTGCCATCCCCTTTCCCCACACTCTATCTCTCCCCCTATCTGGATAGGAGGCTAGCACAGAGCAGTGACTCATACTTCTTCTTCTTTCTTGATCCCTCGTAGCCGAGTAAGATTGTCTTCCATGAACACGGTTTTAAAAGGGAGTCCGTAAGTGACTGTGGAGGCCAATTCTGGAGCCACATATCCTTCCACAGTGGGGACATTGGTTTCCAGGCGGGAGTTTGATCACGGTGTGGGTTTGCCAAGCGTGCCTTCCTCTTAGCGCATTTCTCCCTTTTGTCCTGAGTTTGAGCATCTTCAAAGCCCATGACACCTTTGGTCAAGGCTGTTCTCCAACTGGAGTGCTCACAGGCAGGTGTTTTCCAGTTGCTGGTGTTTATACTGCATTTTTGAAAGAGTCTTTAGACCTCTTTTGTTGATCACCAGCATTGCGCTTTCCATTTTTAAGTTCGGAAGAGAGCAGTTGTTTTGGAAGACGATAATCAGGCATCCGCACATCCAGCGAAGTTGATGTCGAAGAATCATTGCTTTGCCACTGTTGATCTTTGCTTCTTCCAATACACAGAGCAGTGACTCATACAGAGAGGCATTAGCCACCCTCCTCTGACACAGCACACTCTCCAGCTGCATCTCTGCCTCAGGAGTGATTAAATGCTCCACCACTCATACCCAAAACACAGAAGGGGGACCATTACCCGTCCTAAGGAAAGAGTCGAGGTCAAGAAATGCATTGAATAGGAGCCTATTCTGTCCTTTGTCCTTCCAGGAGCTTCTCATGATTAATATTTGGAAGATTTATTGTAGCACCAGCAGTTCCTTCCTACCCCGTAAATGTTCCTTGGCAGACAGTTTGGGCACGACAGGTCCAGATGGTGACCTTGAGGGAACCCAGGAAGACCCAACAGACGAGTCTCTTTGAAGCCATCGACGTCTTTGCACTTGGGATTGGCCAGCTGGGTTTTGCCCTCGCCCTCTTTCCCAAAATAGACTCCTGACTGAGGCGGGGGGGGGGGGCGGGCAGGCCATGTATGGGACCCCAGCCAACAAGGGGAAGTTTTCCAAGGGAAGGAAACAAAACCACAATGGGCAGGTCTGAACTGCAACTCACATTGCCACATGTTCTAAAATGCTGCCTAGGCACTCATTATGCCAGGGAGCTGTTCTGTCATCTTAAACTGGCGGTGAGTCAGTTCTTGCCAGCGCAAGCAGACATCTAAGAGCTCGGGGAAACTCAGGCATCAGGAGAAGGGAGGTGGCCAAGAACATCTGAATATCTGCAGAATGCGGGGACCTTTAAGACCATCTAGTTATCTCTCGCTTGGACTACTGCAATGCGCTCTACGTGGGGCTACCTTTGAAGGTGACCCGGAAACTGCAACTAATCCAGAATGCAGCAGCTAGACTGGTGACTGGGAGCAGCTGCCGAGACCACATAACACCAGTCCTGAAAAATCTACATTGGCTCCCAGTACGTTTCCGAGCACAATTCAGAGTGTTGGTGCTGACCTTTAAAGCCCTAAACAGCCTCGGTCCAGTAGACCTGAAGGAGTGTCTCCACCTCCATCGTTCGGCCCAGACACTGGGGTCCAGCTCCGAGGGCCTTCTGGTGGTTCCCTCGCTGCGAGAAGCCAAGTTACAGGGAACCAGGCACAGGGCCTTCTTGTAGTGGCGCCCGCCCTATGGAACGCCCTCCCACAAGATGTCAAAGAGGAAAACAACTACCAGACTTTTAGAAGACATCTGAAGGCAGCCCTGTTTAGGGAAGCTTTTAATGTTTAATAGATTATTGTATTTTAATATTCTGTTGGAAGCCTCCCAGAGTGGCTGGGGAAACCCAGCCAGATAGGCGGGGTATAAATAATAAATTATTATTATTGTTATTATTATCCCCTATCCTTCCTGTTTCATGGTTTGTGTTGAACTCTGGATTTCACCTGCTGATGATATTACAGACTGACTTTCCCAACGAAGAGTTCTTCCCTATCTTCTTCTTCTTTGGTGATCACTCATAGCCGAGTAAGATTGTATTCCTCAACAATGACTCCATAAGTGACTGTGGAGGCCAATTCTGGATCCACACGTCCTTCCACAGCGTGGACATAGGTTCCCGGGAGGGAGTTGATCATGTTGGAGGTTTGCCAAACGTGCCTTCCTCTTAGCACGTTTCTCCCTTTCGTCCTGAGTCTGTCTTCATAGCCGGAGTTGTAGAGTTAAAGGGACCCCGAGGGTCATCTAGTCCAACCCCAGGCAAGGCAACCCCCTACTGCCACTTTCTCCTCCTCCAAATACTTCAGTGGTTGCGTCCACGAAACCTGGAAAAGTCAGCTGAATGGGCGTCTGTCTTTTGTGCCACTGCTGCATTTCTGGGTCATGTTTGGTTTTCGTGGTGTTGTGTTTTTTTTACTGAGTCAGAGGGATGAAAAGTTTACTTTCATGATCTGCGAAGCCGCAATTTGTGGAGATCATTGATGATGCTCCAGTTCCCAAACTCATGCTATGGTCCTTGGCCGTGGGCCAAGAAAATCACTTGTGGTTCCCAGAAACTAGTATTTGGAGCCTTACTGCCTCCAACGGTGAAGGTAGCAGCCATTGATAGCCTTAGCAGTAATTCATCTACAGTACTTATATATGTATTACTTTGCCTCCTTCTTCTGGAGGGTAGGATTCGAACCCATGGCTTTGAGTGTTACAAGAAAGGAGATTCCAACTAAACATCAGGAAAAACTTCCTGAGAGTAAGAGCTGTAAAACCAATTTTATAAATGTACCCAACATAATTAAAATGCACAATAAAACAATTCCATCCATACGTTGAAAGCCTCCGTCATTAAATTGTGCAGTGGAAACGAGTCATTAGAAGAGGATAAGAATTAAAAACAGCAGTGAAAACAGCTAGCTCAGGAAGTTCAGGTCAGAAGATCAGGGGACCGCTTGCCTTAAACAGATGCATCTTTAGGAGCCGGCGGAATGCCAATTCAAATGGGGCATCTCATATTCCAGCAGAGACAGCATTATCCTCCCTGAATCGGTCTAATCCCTGGGAACAAATTCCATCGTTTCACTGTACTCAGTGTGGAGAGATCCTTTCTCGAGCAAGCAGTTCGTACAAAGTCTCTCTGAGCTCATTCTCTATTTCCCGGCATGCTGTGGTTTTTCTTTCGCTGCGGTTTGCTTTATGGGCTGGTTTTGTTTTAAATTATGTTGTAATTTTATATTTTTATTGCAACCGAAGGTTCTGGCATCGGTTATCTGGCTCTGTAGCATCTGCTCCCAATTCTTCCTTTTTGTAAGTTTCCCTGCCTTGAACTTTCCCTGTGCCTCTCGTGAAATGAAAGATGGGTTCAGTTGCCCTCGGGCACCATGCGGGTGGCACTGTGGGTTAAACCACAGAGCCTAGGACTTGCCGATCAGAAGGTCGGCGGTTTGAATCCCCGCGACGGGGTGAGCTCCCTGCTCCTCCCAACCTAGCAGTTCGAAAGCACAAAGTGCAAGTAGATAAATAGGTACCACTCCGGCGGGAAGGTAAACGGCGTTTCCGTGCACTGCTCCGGTTCGCCAGAAGCTGCTTAGTCATGCTGGCCACATGACCCAGAAGCTGTACGCAGGCTCCCTCGGCCAGTAAAGCGAGATGAGCACCGTAACCCCAGAGTCAGTCATGACTGGACCTAATGGTCAGGGGTCCCTTTACCTTTACCATGCGGGACACAGTCCTGGTTACAGTGTGGACAAAAACCTACCAGTCTGGATGTGTATGGAATTGGGGACTTGGGAGAGCAGGCATCTAGTCCATCATTTCAGGAAGCAAAATCCAGCTTTGCAAGGGAAAGAAAAATCCCAGTCATTTTGCATCACCTCCAGGAACTTTCTGCAGCAGATATTTATAAAAACACACGATCACAGCAGTTGTCGACTTCTGACGACTTCACTGCATGCAAGACAGACTCTGGAGCTTCTCATTCTTTGAGGAGGTCATGGTGTGCCCTTTAGGAGTTGTTCAACTGTAAAACGGGCTCCCTCGGGAGGCAGTGAATTTTCTCTCTCAATACCATCAGAATGGCTTCCATTTCAATATATATTTTGTGTGTGTGTATTATTTTTATTAAATTTTCTGTTTTACACTTTAGAACTTTCATTTAAACAACCTCAAAATGTCAGTGACTTCCCTTCTTCTCTTTCCGTGGTTCATTTTGCATATCATAAATCCCTGCATATTTTACACAAACTAAACCATTCAGTATTCCATTATTGCATCCATCAAAACTTATTTACCGCATTTTTCGCTCTGTAAAACGCACTTTTCCCCTCCTAAAAAGTAAGGGGAAATGTGTGTGAGTCTTATGGAGCGAATGCAGGCTGCGCAGCTATCCCAGAAGCCAGAAGAGCAAGAGGGATCGGTGCGCACAAAATCCTCTTACTCTTCTGGCTTCAGGGATAGCCACGCAAAGCCTCTTGAGCAAAGAGGGAGCGCTCCTGCCTCTTCACTCAAGAGGCTTTGCATTGCTTTCTTGTTTCTTGTTCTCCTTCTCTAAAAACTAGGTGCGTCTTATGGTCGGGTGCGTCTTATGGAGCGAAAAATACGGTGCACTGTTGAATTTATCTTACTGCTGCCACGTTTTCAGGTGTACACAATTTCCCCCCATATATTCAATAAACGTTTCCCAATCTTCTCTAAATGCATGTTCTTCTTGTTCTCTTATTCTATATGTTAAGTTAGGGTTACCAGATGTCCCCGGTTCCCGGGGACAGTCCCTGGATTTGCAAATCTGTCCCCGGACAAATTCCGTCCCCGGAATGTCCCCAGATTTGCAAATCCGTTCCCGGGAAACGTGGCAGCGGCAGTCTCAGCAGCCTGGAGCCAGCCTGGTAGCGCAGTTGGCTCTGGCTGGCTTCAGGAGCTGAACACTGTGGACATCAGAGTGCCAAATTCTCTCCCTTTTGCTTTTTTCAGGCCTTCTTCTGGCACCAGGCACAAGCATGCGGCAGTCAAGAGTACTGGAGTTCCAAAGGCTACTGTGTCCCTTGCGAAGGGTGTCCTCCGGGAGAGGAGCCAGACAGGGTAAGCAAACCTATCTGAGATGTTTCCGAATGCCTGGCCTCTGCAGCCCAGCTGCATCGGTGCTGAATGGGTGCTTTTGTTTTCATCCATCCATTTAAAATCAAAGTTTCTAGTCCCTATGGACCTGAATCTACTCTTGGAGATACTTGATGCTGCTCTTGCGGGAACCTCGTGGCAAAGCCTACTGGCGTTTCCAAAACCAAAGGGGTTGCTGAATTATATTTCCCCTAAATTATGCAATTATTTGCGTCATTTCCTCAGGCAGCACAGTTCAGCACCGAAACCGCAACAACATTTATTAATGGCAAGAGAAGGCTTCCATTCACAAAATATGCTGCTGCCCCAACATGCATTCACAATAATAATAATAATAATAATAATAATAATAATAATAATAGCATTTAAAGATTATCTACAGAAACATTGCAAAATTAAAGAATGTTAGAGTGATGATGGATTGAAATAAAGTGGCTTCTAGCTATACAGGCTTTAAAGTTATATATAGATCAAGATTAAGGATTAGGATTAAAAAAGTTAAAGGAAATGGAAATCTGGTTTTTAAGAGGTAAAAATTTTAATGTTATACTATATTAAGATTAAGGATTGGGATTAAAAAAGAGGGAAAGAAATTGCTGGACAAACAAAATTGAACTGGAATACAAAAGAGGGAGGTATGAGGAGGTCCAGAAAATAAGTAAATTTAAAAATGGTGATGAAAAGGTGGTATTGTTTTTAACTGTTTTCTTTTTTGTCTTTTGTTTTTTTGTTTTGTTTTTTATTATGTATTGTGTATTTTTGAACTGTGTATTTTTCTTTTTTCTTTTTAATTTTTTTACTGATGTGTTCTTTTTATTGGAAACTCTAATAAATATCATTTAAAATAATAATAATAATAATAATAATAATAATAATAATAATAATAATAAAAGCAGTGCCAGGTTCATAGAGGGAAATGGCTTAATTTAGAAAATGTTCCTCTTTCGGTTTTGGATGCAGAATGAGAAACTGTAGTATTCTAGCATTCTTGTCTGTTTATGCTTTCGCCTAACCATGGGCAAGTAGATGTGTCTGACAAAGCTACAGCCTGAAGGTTTTACACTCGCAATTTTTAGTTTTCTTTTTTATGCTGCAGCATGCATTTCGTTCTCAGAACGGGAGCTCCTCAAAGCTGAAAAGGCCTTTCTCTGGCGAAGCATGCTGGGCCACATTTTTGTGGCTGTTCTTTTTAAGCGTTCGCTTCCAAATTGCCGCCGCGTTAGCACCGTTTTCTCCTAACTCCAGGCAGCTGTGTTCTGTAAACAAGACAGCCATTGAGCAATGTGCCTTTCAATAAACAGGGCCTACTATATTAACTGCCGCTTATTTTTCTTCCCGATGGTTGCAGTCCCTTTTGAGCAGGGTGGATTTGATTTAAATCAAATCGATTTAAATCACTAGTCAGTAAGACTTGATTTAAATCTTTTTTTTTTTTTTTTTTACAGAAAGACTCATTCTTGCTGGTATAATCTTAATATTTACAACCAGAGGAAGGTTTCATTTTTGGAATAATAAACTTTCAGAGTAGGTTTTACAGTTGTATCAAAAATTACTGATTTGGTTATACTATTAAAAATACATGACAGGTAATTATGAAATTATTGTGAGGTTTAATAAGTTAACTGTTTATATTTGGGCAACTTTTCTGCTGTGCTTTATTGGAAGGAGAAAAATAATCATTTCCTTAATAACAATTTATTTAATTAAAACAATAACATTATAGCATATGTATCCATGTTTGTTAACTGATGTGGTTAAACATGTTTAAAAAACAAAACTTAGACTGAGTTTTAGTAGACATGAAAACTTAAAACAAATTCTTATTTCCTGATGAATAGCCTCTGGACTATAATGTAACTTAAAGAGAAAACTAACTTTAGAAAGATTTTTCCTCCAAAAGCATTTTATTTTAAAAATCTGATTTAAATTAAAAAAAAAAATCCGATTAAAATTTTAAAAAATCTAATTTTTGGATTTATTTATTTTTTAAATCATTGGTTTTTATCCACCCTGCTTTAGACCTTTAGATTATACAGAAACCTGCTGCAAATGCATGCATCGATTTAACAGGAACTGTATGTCTCCGCAGAACCTGCGCCCTGTACAGCTCAGTTGCGCACTGACTGTGAGCTAATGCTCAACAGCTTCTCTCTTTTTTGCCACAATCTGATTTCCTGCTTCTCCGTCCCAAATCCCATTTCCCACTATGAAGGCCGGTAGCAAAAAAAAAGCACATCCAACTTCATCTGGGAGGAATCTTGTGCATTTCGTTCACTATTTGCAACCTTCAAGCCCAAAATCCAACCTTTTGATAGGGAACCCTCTCGCCTTCCTCGTGAGTGTTGGGATTTTCATGAAGATTCCGCCACATCCCAGAGGCGGACGTCAGTCCAACAGCTGGAAGGGAAGTGAGGTATAAGGAACTGCATCCCCTGCCTGGTTGAGCTTGTGGCATCTTAACCTTTAAAGCCCTAGGATCCTTGTACCTACGGGACCGCCTCTCCTGGTATGCCCTGTGGAGGACCTTAAGGTCCACAAATGACAACACTTTGGAGGTCCCAAGTTGCAAGGTCATTAGATTGGTCTCAACTAGGACCAGGGCCTTTTCAGTACTGGCCCCAACTTGGAACGCTCTGTCACAAGAGACCAGGGCCCTGCGGGACTTGACATCTTTCCGCAGTGCCTGCAAGACAGAGCTGTTCTGCCTGGCCTTTGGCTTGGACTCAGTCTGACCCTTATGTTTCCCTCCCCTTATGGTTTTGATCTATGGGCTACTATTAAAATGAGGCTGCATTTTAAATTGTATTTTAACCTGTATTTTAAATTCCCCACCCACCCCCATTATGTTTTTACTGTGATTTTATTGGTGTTAGCTGCCCTGAGCCCGGCTCTGGCTGGGGAGGGCAGGGTATAAATAAAATTTATTATTATTATTTTATTTTATATCAGAATGGATCAGAAACTAGCCAAGCTATCTATCCCCCTCCCCAAATCTAGTATGTATCTCACCTTACTTTTTAGCCAGACCAAATTTGTAAAGGGAGCACAACTTTATTATTATTATTATTATTATTATTATTATTATTATTATATTTGCAATGTTCAAGCCCAGAATCCAGCCTTTTAATAAGGAACCCTCTCACCCGCCTCACGAGTGTTGGGATTTCCTTGAAGATTCCGCCACATCCCAGCAGCGGACGTCAGTCCAACAGCTGGAAGGGAAGTGAGGCATAAGGAACTGCATCCCTTGCCTGGTTGAGCTTGTGGCATCTTAACTCTGCTTTTTGTTTGATTTCCCACCCTAGACATGTGGCTATGGGAAAGGACTGGGGATGATTTGCAAGGCTTGCTCTGCGGGAACCTTCTCTCCTAGCTACGGGCTGGAATTCTGTTTACTGCACACCCACTGTGAAGCCAAGAGGAGGGTCCATGCCAGCCCTGGAACAGCCGCGGCGGACACCTTGTGCGGGGACTGCATGCCCGGGTAATGCCGCTTATTGCTTTTACTGTCTGTTCTCTTGCAGGGCAGACACACCTGCGCCAAACCCTCCCGCTCTGGGGGCAGCGGAGCACCTCTCCGGCAAACACGGAGCCTTGTACGGAGAATCAGTTGGCAACACACCTCCCTGTCGGAATATAAAGTTTTGCACGAATGTGAAATGGTGGCAGGATTGGGATTTGAACTTACCGTATTTTTCGCTCCATAAGATGCACTTTTTTCTTCCAAAAATGTAAGGGGAAATGTCTGCGCGTCTTACGGAGCGAATGCACGGTCCCTGAAGCCGAATTGCCCAGGGGCGAAAAGCAGATCATGGTTTATTTGTCTTCTGAAAGAGGGAAGGGGGTGTTGAAAGGAAGCCGCTGATCGCAAGCATTCGGGAGGGAGATAAGGGAGGCTAGCAATAAAGGAGGCTGCCTGGGAGGGGGGAGGTAAAGACAGCGAACTTGCAAGGAGAGGAGACAGGAAGACGAAAGCAATGAGGAGAGAAATTAGAAGAAAAAGAGGAGCAAAAAACTGCTCCAGCTAAGGAAAAGACACCAAGGCAAACAAGAGGGAAGGGAGTGTTGAAAGGAAGCAGCTGATCAGTGGGATCGGGAGAGAGATAAGGGAGGCTAGAGATAAAGGAGGCTGTCTGGGAGGGGGGAGGTAAAAGCCCATGGATCCTCAGGATTTTAACATTGGGTCACCCCAAACACGCACGTATCCTGCAAGGAACCACCGTGCGTTGCTAAGGATTTGGGGCAAGAGGAGGGGAGAGCATTGCAGGGCAATTGTTGAGTTGAGCATGCATGCGTTTTTCCATGTGGCTCTGCATTGTGGAGGAAAGCTGGCAACCGGGCGTTGAAGCAATCTTCCCTGAAAATTATGACCGTCAATCGCCTTGTTGAGAAACCACAAGAGGCCATGACGACCACACAGCTTGTTTAAGTGTCTTGTTAAACTGTGAAACCTGCTCTCATGCGAGGCAGGGATGGCTGCCAGCCTAGATGGCTTTAAAAAGAGGATTAGGCAAACTCACAGAGGAGGCTGCTCTTGGTGGCTACCAGCCAGGAAGCCGATGCTTTTTGCCTTCACAGCTGGGAGGCCGCAATGCTTGAATTGCTGGAAACCGCAGGAAAGGACAGTTGCTCTTGCGCTCGGCTGCTGCTTGCTGGTTTTCCACAAGTCTTTGTTTGGCCACCGTTAGAACAGGATTGCGGGGCTAGATGGGCTATTGGCTGGATCCAGCAATCTCTTCTTACGTTTTTAGCAACAGCTGATTGACGCAGCCCCTGGATCTGTTTTTATTTTGCCCTTGATGGTCTTGCTAAGCCTGTTTGCAACCCTCATACAGTCATACCTCTTGTTACATTCAGTTCAGGTTACACTCTTTCAGGATACGTCCTGCGGCGACCCGGAAGTAACAGAATGGGTTACTTCCGGGTTCTGTCGCTCGCGCATGTGCAGATGCTCAAAATGACATCATGCGCAGAAGCGGCGAATCGCGGCATGCGCAGACATGGGTTGCGTTCTGCTCATGTTGTGAACGGGGCTCCGGAACGGATCCCGTTCACAACCAGAGGTACCACTGTACTTCTCTCGTGACTTAACTCTTGCCTGTGTTTTCTATGGAAATGTCCACATTCATATTCATTCTGTGCAAATGTCCATATTCGTTTCCGAGCACAATTCAAAGTGTTGGTGCAGACCTTTAAAGCCCTAAACGGCCTTGGCCCAGTACACCTGAAGGAGCATCTCCACCCCCATCGTTCAGCCCAGATACTGAGGGCCTTTTGGCGGTTCCCTCCCTGCGAGAAGTGAGCTTACAGGGAACCAGGCAGAGGGCCTTCTCGGTGGTGGCGCCCTCCCTGTGGAACGCCCTCCATCAGATGTCAAGGAAACAAACAACCACCTCACTTTTAGAAGACATCTGAAGGCAGCCCTGTTTAGGGAAGTTTTTAATGTTTGATGTTTTATTGTGTTTTTAATATTCTGTTGGGAGCCGCCCAGAGTGGCTGGGGAAACCCAGCCAGATTGGTGGCGTATTATTATTAATATTATTATTAGTTGTGCAGTGCCTGAGTAGTAGTAATAATAATAATAATAATAATTTTTATTTATACCCCGCCCTCCCCAGCCAAGACCGGGCTCAGGGCAGCTAACAGCAAATATAAAAACAATTGATTGAAATACAGCTTAAAAAACAACATTAAAATACAACATTAAAACATTAAAGTGCAGCCTCATTTCAGTGGAAACTCCATATGCTCCATATGGAGTACATATGCTCCAAAAGCCATGAGGATCTTAAACTTCCTAATTCACCCAGGAGCCAACCATTCCCAGCTTGTCTCACGTTCTTATATTCTTAAACCTGTAACAAGTTTCCAAAGAGCCCAGGTCGAAAAATCAGCGCTCCAGATTGTACAGCAGGCCGGGCTGGTGGGTAGAGGACCCTCCGATACCCCAGGGCTTAGTGGCCTGCTATTCAGTCCAGCCTCAATGCGCAACATTCCTGGGGGAGGTCAGCTGATGCCGATAAGAATCGCAGGAATGCAGGCAGAGAGGGTGTGAGTGCACAAGGAGGTCTCAATGCAATTGATACCACAGCAGTGCTGAAGTTCAAATAGGCAGGGACTCATCAGTCCCTGGGATGGCTTGGGGCATTTCAAGCAAGAATCAGAGAGGGAATAATATTTTTAGAAGGGTTGCAAACTGGGCTTCTGCCCCCCCCCCCCCACTGTATAGCCCCATTTTCAGAGCAATTATTCTTACTGGTTTTGGAAGAGGGACTGCATCCCTCTTGGACAGTACTTGATGTGTTCAGTGTCAGAGAAAGGTAGCAAGCACAGGTGTGCATAATTTTGTGGCTCTGGTGTGCCTGGGCTGGAAGTCGGGACGGGACAGAAATCCGCCTCACTTTTAAAAGGCATACAGTGGTACCTCAGGTTAAGTACTTAATTTGTTCCGGAGGTCCGTTCTTGACCTGAAACTGTTCTTAACCTGAGGTACCGCTTTAGCTAACCACTTTAGCGATTTCTGTTCTCATCCTGAAGCAAAGTTCTTAACCCGAGGTACTATTTCTGGGTTAGCGGAGTCTGTAACCTGAAGCGTCTGTAACCTGAAGCGTCTGTAACCCGCGGTACCACTGTACTTGCTAAATTCACACCTCTTCAGACTTTGCCTGTATCGAAACACCACTGTTTTTGCACTTTCTCCTAATTTTCCAGTGCGTTTTTCCAGCCAAGTAATGTGAGTGAAAATGCATGTTCTAGGGTGCAGTGTGCGTGGACTGCGTCTCTTAGTGAAAACGGCGTCCAAAAAAACCACAGAGAGAGAGAGTGAATGAGAAGTGCTTGCAAAAATGTGTATTCTGGGCCAATTTTGCAATAATGAGAACAGGAGCAGGGGGAGAAAGCAAGCTGAATGAGTAGAACTGAGAAAAGGAGAAACCAGTATTGAGATGTTCCCATTCCTAGCCGGAAATGCTATCAGGGTTGGGGACACCTGAAAGTTTACGATCGCCCGCGAAGGGAGTCCTTGTGGAGAGGCAGCAAAGCAACACTTCCGAAATGCCGCAGTCTGCAAAACTGCGTACCAGGAAGAGCCGGAATCCCAACATCTTGATGGGAAACCAGTGAGGAGGAAGTGATGGGGCAGGAACCAGTGATTCATCGCCAGCTCTTGGCTGAACTCAGCCTGCTGTGATTAAGGGAGGAGGGAGAAACTAGTTGACCCCTTAGTCACGTTTTTTTGCTCACTCCGGGCTGCTGATTAATCCAAATTCCCCCCGTCGATTTTGCAGAGAGTGGAAAAGGAGATTCTCGCCACCCTTGCCTTTTCCCTTATCCTCTAGCATTTTCAGTGGGATTTTTCCCTCTGTCCCCCAGTGCAGCATAAGATTTTGCACCTCTTTTAGCCACACGGGAGTCCTGCGAAGACTTTGCACCTCTTTTAGCAGTTATCGGATGGGACTTATGGGATACTTTTGGGTTGCTGTGACTTATAAGTGCAGCAGCAGAAGATAAAGTGAGGATAACGGCAACCAGCGCCGGATTTAGGTTCGATGAGGCCCTCAGCTACTGAAGGTAAAGGGCCCTTTATATGTCCAGCTGTCCTTTGTCAACAACAAATTGTCACTGTTTTTGTTGTTGTTGTTGAACATATGCTGTGTGGTAATTAATATCAAATTGTCTTAAGTGAAAGCAGCTAAGAAATTTCAACATCTGGAGGGGACCTGCTAGGAATCTTTGTCCTGGTGGGATACGCCGGTGTCTCTGAGGCATCTCTGAGATACCAGCCTTTAACCTGATCAGCTCTCTTCTTTCCATCCACAGATATTATAGCCCTGAAGGTGAGACAGACCCAAACGCCACCTGCCTGCCTTGTTTGTCTGCCCCCAAAGGCCTCCCAGGATGCTCAGGTGAGAGCAAAAAGATGGCGGAGGTGCAAAAAGGGAACGTTTTATTTCCATTCAAGCTGGAGAGGGAAGGAGCTGGCTGGGCATGGTCTGCAGGTTAGGTTGTCTTGCCAAAGTGAAGCAGCTCAGGGCCCGGGTGGGAGATCACCTGGGTCACCTTCAGTTCTTTGATGGACGACTTGGAACCAAGTGACATAAAAGATGCTCTCCTCAGCAACTGTGCTCCTCAGGTGTGGCACTGCTGAGAGTACCAGGTTCCCCAGAGGTGCGCTTAGCTTGTCCTAGAAAAGAGGCTTTTAGTGTTGCAGCTCCAGCCCTCTGGAATCATTTGCCAGCTGGAATAAGACAAGCGCCTCACATTGTGATATTTAGCAACCTCCGGAAGATGGTTTTGTTTAAAAAGGCTTTCCCTGAAGTGTGAGCCAGTCGTTGGATGGGGGATTGCAAGTTGAGATTCCTGCATTGCAGGGGGTTGGAAATAATAATAATAATAATAATAATAATAATAATAATAATAATAATAATTTTATACCCCACCATCTGGCTGGGCTTCCCCAGCCACTCTGGGCGGCTTCCAACAGATTATTAAAATAATACAGTAATGCATCAAACATTAAAAGCTTCCCTAAACAGGGCTGCCTTCAGGTGTCTTCTAAAAGTCTGGTAGTTGTTCTCTTTGACATCTAGATGACCCTTGGGGTATTTTCCAACTTGACGATTTTATGCAATGGGATAAAATTGCAGAAATAGTTCCTCCACTTTTCATTCATTGAATTTGTAATCTTTTGCATTTTATCTTGTATACCATGGTGGTAGCTCTGTTTACAAAATCTCCAAAGCAATAAATGAAATGTAAAGGGCAAAGTAAAGGTAAAGAGACCCCTGACCATTAGGTCCAGTCGTGACCGACTCTGGGGTTGCGGCGCTCATCTCGCTTTATTGGCCGAGGGAGCCGGCATACAGCTTCCGGGGCATGTGGCCAGCATGACTAAGCCGCTTCTGGCGAACCAGAGCAGCGCACAGAAACACCGTTTACCTTCCCGCCGGAGCGGTACCTATTTATCTACTTGCACTTTGATGTGCTTTCGAACTGCTAGGTTGGCAGGAGCAGGGACTGAGCAACGGGAGCTCACCCTGTCACGGGGATTCGAACCGCCGACCAGTGGCGTAGCGTGGGGGGTGCAGGGGGGCCGGCCGCACCGGGTGCAACATCTGGGGGGGCGCTCACACTCGCAGCTCTCTGCCCCCTGCTAAAATCCACGGGTTAGGGTGCGCAAATTACTTGCCTTGCCCCGGGTGCTGACAACCCACGCTACGCCACTGCCGCCGACCTTCTGATTGGCAAGTCCTAGGCTCTGTGGTTTAACCCACAGCGCCACCCGCGTCCCCTAAAGGGCAGAGTACAAGCGTACTAATAAATATTACGGCAGTTGAAAGAGCCTCAGAGTCTGGAACTTCATAGGGAGAGGCAAGAAATGCGAGTTGACTGCTGCTCCTTTCTTATTCTTTTCCTGGGAAAGTTGAGTTGCGTTGAAATGTGGGGCGTGATGTCATTGCCCCAAATGCTCCCTTCCCCATGTGAGTGGCAGTGGGAGAATATTCCATGCAGTGATACCATGTCATGACTTGCCTTAATGTGACATGTTAATGTTACTGGGACAAATATATTTATTTAAAAATAAAAACCCAAGAGTCCCAGGATAGAGTTGCTAAATTTCTGGTTTTTGTCTATTTCTCTCTGATTATTATTTTTCTATATTATCATTAGCTGCCCTCCACCCTCTGATCCCAGGGTGGAGTACCACAGTTCAAAATACATCATCGGAAACCGTTTAAAACAAATTAGAATCACGAAAACAGGGCAGGTCCTAAAAACAGTCAACAGGGTGTATATAACAGCGCACTGAGTGGAACTTGATGGCTTGTGAAGGATTAATTACAACTTGGTATTCTCTCTTGTGTCACACGAAGAAAAGTTGATTATAGTGAATCATGCTAATTCTCTTTGGCTTGTGGGTACACCTTTGGTATACCTCAGCGTGTCTCAGTGCATGTGCAAACCTTGAGATTTCCTGGGTGGGTCTGAGAGATTTTTTGAAACCTGTGTCTCTTTCAAATCGGAACCTGTGAAGGCGGTGAAGGTCCTGTGTGAGTGTCTGGAGGCGGTTGGAGGATGGATGGCGGTTAACAGATTGAGGTTGAATCCTGACAAGACAGAAGTACTGTTTTGGGGGGACAGGAGGTGGGTGTGGGGGACTCCCTGGTCGTGAATGGGGTAACTTTGCCCCTGAAGGACCAGGTGTGCAGTCTGGAAGTCATTTTGGGACTGTCCATGGACTGTCCACAGCTGTCCATGGCAGCGCCATAAGCTCCATCTAGTACGCAGGCTGAGCCCCTATCTGCCCGCAGTCTGTCTCACCAGAGTGGTGCATGCTCTAGTTATCTCCCACTTGGACTACTGCAATGCGCTCTAAGTGGGGCTACCTTTGAAGGTGACCCAGAAACTACAACTAATCCAGAATGCGGCAGCTAGACTGGTGACTGGGAGCGGCCATCAAGACCACATAACACTGGTCCTGAAAGACCTACATTGGCTCCCAGTATGTTTCCGAGCACAATTCAAAGTGTTGGTGCTGACCTTGAAAGCCCTAAACGGCCTCGGCCCAGTATACCTGAAGGAGTGTCTCCACCTCCATAGTTCTGCCCGGACACTGAGGTCCAGCGCCAAGGGCCTTCTGGTGGTTCCCTGGTTGCGAGAAGCCAAGTTACAGGGAACCAGGCAGAGGACCTTCTTGGTAGTGGCACCCGCCCTGTGGAACGCCCTCCCACCAGATGTCAAAGAGAAAAATAACTACCAAACTTTTAGAAGACATCTGAAGGCAGCCCTGCTTAGGGAAGCTTTGAATGTTTAATAGGTTATTGTATTTTAGTGTTTTGCTAGAAGCCGCCCAGAGTGGCTAGGGAAACCCAGCCAGATGGGCAGGGTATAAATAATAAATTATTATTATTATTATTATTATTATTATTAATTTATTACTCTGAACAAGGTGGTGTAGAAAGGCAGGAAATTCCAACCCCTGGGATTCCCAATTCCACCTCTGTGTAGTCTGGCTGTCAAATACCAGAACACGTCCGAGGAGCGCATTGCGGTTCCTTACAACACGAGGTGCGAAAGCATCACGGCTAGTCAGACATAGGTTGCAACAGGAATTTCTGCAGGGCAGATCGTGGCAATAATTGTTGATACCCAAATGTTGAAAAACTCGTGGTTGAGTCATCCGTCAGGCATGCCTGTGTGGCAAAGGCAGGTTGTAAAATTCTGCCACAAGCATGCATTCTAATGAACACCCAGAAATGATCTCCAGGTGAAATGTGGATTTTGTTTTAAGTAAGAACAACCAGGATGTGATGTCAAAGGGTGTTTTAATTTGATTGCACGCCCTGTGCCGTTAACACCACTGCTTTGCTTCCAGATGCCTAAAAGGCATTTGACACAATGGAATGGGCTTGGTTGTTTTTATGTTGTCAACCGCTCTGTGACCTTCAGATGAAGGGCAGCATATAAGTTTGATAAATAATAAAATAAAGTAAATAATAATAAAGCCTTTGAGTGTCTCGGCTTAAAGAGAGGGGACCCATGAAGGTCAGCTGTGCTTTCAAAGCCTACTGTAAGTGAGCATCAAGGAAAAGGGAGGATCTGGGAATTGCTGGTTTCTTTCCCCATAAAATTAAATGAAAGCTTTTAGAACACATATCCAACAAACAACATAAAAATACAATTATGAAGAATCTCCTGGACTTCCCTCCTCCCCTTTGTGGGTCCTGTGGTTCTTGCATCTTTTGTGATTATCCAAACCTTTTACTTCTCCATTATATCCAAAATTCACCACTGAACTACAAGTGTTATTCCAATCCTACGAACGATGTTAACCGTTTTCAATGGTTTGTAAGATGAATTATGAATTTCCCCCATTCCTTATTAAAACTTTGGTCTTCCTGATTTCTAATTCTTCCGGTTATTTTGGTCATTTCAGCATAATCCATCAATTTAACCTGCCGTTCTTTTCTGGGACTTGTTGTAGGGAGCTGGAATGGTAAAGTCCAAATGCCTGGTTTCCATTGGGACTGGGATGGCAGAAGGCAGGGAGCCCATCAGTTGTTGGAGCTGGAGCCAAGGACAGGGAGGGGGTCACCCCACGGCTGGTGGTACGTTCTGGTTGATCTCGTGATGCCACCAACGTCTCCCAATTCCTTACCCTCTCAGGATCCAGGAAGTGGCTGACCCGCCTGGCACGCAACGCCGAAGCTCTGCAGAGGCGGGACAACAAGATGGCTGCCAACAGAACCCGAGAGGGGAAGCCGGAGGAGAGCGCCACCCAGTACGCCGTCTTGGCCATTGTCCCGGTCTTCTGCGTGATGGGCCTGCTAGGGATCCTCTTCTGCAACCTGTTGATGAAGAAAGGCTATCACTGCACCGCCCACAAGGACACGGACGAGGAGGGGGCCAAATCCGAGAGGAACGGTGAGCCAGGGCAGGGCCAGGGTGGGATGTGAGCTCTTCTGGATTATGATCAGGAAATCTCCATTGGCGCTCCCTGTATTTCAAATCATCGCATTTTGCAAGCGGGGCGGAGTGCACTTTTCAGGGAGCTATTAAGGCAATAGAGTAATTTTTGTTTGTTTGTTTATTATTTGTACCCTGCCCATCTGGCCGGGCCTCCCCAGCCACTCTGGGCAGCTCCCAACAGAATATAAAAAACACGATAAAACATCAAACATTAAAAACTTCCCTAAACAGGGCTGCCTTCAGATGTTTTCTAAAAGTCAAATAGTTGTTTATTTCCTTGACATGTGATGATAGGGCGTTCCACAGGGCGGGCGCCACCACCGAGAAGGCCCTCTGCCTGGTTATTATTCAAGGTATAATAATTCCTTTTAATTCTGCTTCCAAACTGTTATTCAATCCAGTTACAATCCAATCTTAATAATAATCCCTTATACAACAGCTACCGTGTTCTAACTTCAATTTGTGTTGACACATTTAATAACTTATGATCTGCAAGTGAAGTTCTCCTTTCTTCTTCCTGTGTGTTGTATCACCTCTTAGAGGACAAATGCCAGCTCGCTCGGCCTGAAAGCAAGACGAGCGCCACAACCCCATAGTCACCTTTGACTGGACTTAACTGTCCAGGGGTCCTTTAAAAAAGGTAAAGGTACCCCTGACCATTATGTCCAGTCGCGGACAACTCTGGGGTTGTGCGCTCATCTCACTCTATAGGCCGAGGGAGCAGACGTTTGTCCGCAGACAGCTTCCAGGTCATGTGGGCAACATGACTAAGCCGCTTCTGGCGAACCAGAGCAGCGCACGGAAACGCCGTTTACCTTCCCGCCGCAACAGTACCTATTTATCTACATGCACTGGTGTGCTTTCGAACTGCTAGGTTGGCAGGAGCTGGGACTGAGCAATGGGAGCTCACCTCGTCGCGGGGATTCAAACTGTTGACCTTCCAATCAGCAAGTCCTAGGCTCAGTGGTTTGGACCACAGCGCCACCCGTGTCCCCCGGGGTCCTTTACCTTTACCTATTATGGCGTCAGTGAACTGTTGCAGAATAGACCCACAACAGAGCACCAACTTCCTGTGCAGTAAAACAAGAAAGCGAGGCGCAGGTCTCAGGAACTCTTTTGCTGAGACCTCGGAGGGTCATTGCTGGAGCAGATTGTACACTTGCAGCTAGATGAGCTGGCTCGATGCAAGAGGGCTGTATCCGTTTCCTTCTGGTGTAGCAAGAAGGACAGGCTGCATGCTCATCTTGGGTGAAGATCCTGCACCCTTCTTCCTAGACATTGCTTAAAAGCAGTTCTGCCCTTGGCTGCAAAGTCTGCCAGCGGCAGAGCTTTTGTGGTGCATCACCTATTCAAGGCACGTGCCCGTTCTGAAGGCGTTGGTCGTATCGGGGAGTGTCCATTTGCTTCTTTAAAGCTGTCATCTGTACAAACAGTCATAATCTCCTTTGTGCTCTTTGTTGTGTGTTGGTCGGTCCTGCTGTGCTTGTTCTACTCTGCCTATGGGCAAGGTAGAAAGACTCAGCCAAAGAAAGGCTGCCGAGATAGGGCCGGATTTAGGTTTGATGAGGCCCTAAGCTACTGGAGGTAATGGGGCCCTTTATATGTCCAGCTGTCCTTTGTCAACAACAAATTGTCACTGTTTTTTGCGTTGAATATATGCTATATGGTAACTTATGGACCTGATAGGTATCTCAAGCCGTTTGCACATGTTGCCATGCAGCCAGTCCATGCAGAATGGAGGCACCCTATACAGTGGTACCTCGGTTTACCAACTTAATCCGTTCGTGAAGTCCGTTCTTAAACCAAATCCATTCTTTCCCTAATGAGGCCTCCCGCCACCAGTGCCCTTCCACTGTTCAGCTTCCGTTTGTTATTGTTGTTGTTGTTTAGTCGTGTCCGACTCTTCGTGCCCCCCTGGACCAGAGCACGCCAGGCACTCCTGTCTTCCACTGTCTCCTGCAGTTTGGTCAAACTCATGCTGGTAGCTTCGAGAACACTGTCCAACCATCTCGTCCTCTGTCGTCCCCTTCTCCTTGTGCCCTCCATCTTTCCCAACATCAGGGTCTTTTCCAGGGAGTCTTCTCTTCTCATGAGGTGGCCAAAGTATTGGAGCCTCAGCTTCAGGATCTGTCCTTCCAGTGAGCCCTCAGGGCTGATTTCCTTCAGAATGGATCAGTTTGATCTTCTTGCAGTCCATTGGACTCTCAAGAGTCTCCTCCAGCACCAGAATTCAAAAGCATCCATTCTTCGGCGATCAGCCTTCTTTATGGTCCAGCTCTCACTTCCATACATCACTACTGGGAAAACCATAGCTTTAACTAGACGGACCTTTGTTGGCAAGGTGATATCTCTGCTTTTTAAGATGCTGTCTAGGTTTGTCATTGCTTTTCTCCCAAGAAGCAGACGTCTTTTAATTTTGTGACTGCTGTCACCGTCTTCCGTTCGTAGACCGAGGTAAAGTTCACAAACCGGAACACTACTTCCGGTTTTGCGGAGTTCGTAAACCGAACAGTTCGTAAACAGGACTGTTTGTAAACCGAGGTACCACTGTATATAGAAATGAGCAAACCAGTGATATTTTAGGGAGCAGGCTAGCAGGCAGGGCCCATGACTTATTGTATCTTTCGCTCTATAAGATGCACCAGACCACAAGACGCACCTAGTTTTTGGAGGAGGAAAACAAGAAAAAAAATATTCTGAATCTCAGAAGCCAGAACAGCAAGAGGGATCGCTGCGCAGCGAAAGCAGCAATCCCTCTTGCTGTTCTGGCTTCTGGGATAGCTGCGCAGCCTGCATTCGCTCCATAAGACGCACACACATTTCCCCTTACTTTTCAGGAGGGAAAAAGTGAGTCTTATAGAGCAAAACAGTACATCATAGGAGCCTACACAACACAAAACTCTGTTTCTGTATGTAGGTTTTATTTGTTTTTTATCTTATATTTTGGAAATTTACATCCCGTTTCCCTTTAATTTTTTTTGGGGGGGGGGGCCAAGAGAGCTTGTTTTGCTTATACATAAATCTGGCACTGGCCAAGTGCCACCACAGCCAGCATTGCTGCCTCAGGGGAGGAAGAGAGTGTCAGAGGAAGAGGATTTGGCCAAGGGGGAAGCCCAGATTTCACTGGCAAGGCTGCAGCTGTGAGACCGGGAACCCTGTGCATAAGTCCATCCCCACTATGAGGTCATTGTTGACTCAGGAAGGTCCTAAGGAGTTGCTGGGCTCCTGAACTCCACCACAGCATCTCCAGAAATTGTCCCCCTCCCTCTTGTATTACCAGCAACAAGGAGGCTATTAAATTCAAATCACAAAACCTTTGCTCACAATTTTGGGGCAAAGCTTGTGTTAAGCCAAGTAGCATTACTCAAGAGTGAAACATAACTGCAATGAGGGTGTTTCTTTGTTTCATAGCAAATACATAAAGATGGGACACATCGGAGCTAGGCTTTTATTATTTCTATTTATGGTAAAAAGAAACAACTAACCTCAAGGCAGTTTACAGAAGAAGAAAGACAAAACAATAAAGTTATCAAGAAGAAGAAGAAAACGACACTAATTTCGAAAAGTTAAAATAGCAGATTAAAACTCACATAAACTTTCTAAACATCTGGGTAGACTTTTCTAAACAGGAATGCTTTCAGCAGCTGTCAAAAATAGTACAGCAAAGGCACCTGAGATCAATAGGCAGGGCGTTCCAGAGTTTTAGGTGCTGCCACACTAAAAGACCAAGTTCCTACAAATGTGGGACAGGTATGTGGCACCTGCATTGGTGCCAGTTGCTCTGACAGAAGCAATTGAGAGGACATATATTGTATGGTTGCCGGACATATGGCAGCCCATGTTTGCAGTGTAGATTTTGGCGATGTTCATTTAAAATACAGTGGAACCACAGGTTGTGAACGTGATCCGTGCAGGGGGCACGTTCACAACCCACAGTACCACCTCTGCACACGCACATGACGTGATTCGGCGCTTCTGCGCATGTGCAAAGAGCGATTTAGCACTTCTGCACATGTGCAGGCGCCGGAAGTAACCTGAAAACGTGTAACCCACCGCAACAAAACAACAGGAGTGCGTCTATTGTGAATTTGACTTGTATCTCTCTCAGGTCACACTCCTGAGATTTAAATCCTGCCTGTGAGTCATTTTAATAAACCATCTTGATCATTTATTTTCATCCGTCCCTTCTATTAAAAGTACCCAAAGCGGCGTAGCATCTAATAATAAAGCCGTGTCATATAATCGAGAACAGTGTAAGTACAATTAAGAAAGCAGTTTCTGCAGTCTCTAACAGAGAATGCATAATAATATGCAGTCACCATTTGTTTTTTAAGAAGATATGCCTCCTAGCAGAAAGGACAAGGGATGTTACACTTTGAAACTGCCAGCAATAAAACCAGGGGTGTTAGGCACTCTGTGAACATAAAAATGCCTTCGGTTTCTGGTGTAGGAGACGCAAAAAGGAGTCTGGTTCACGTCAGTCTGGGGCATTCCAGAGCAGAAACACCACCACAGAAAAGGGGTTTTTCTCTCTCTCCGTCTTGGCTTAATTTACATCACAGGGTGGTTGTAAGGGAGGAGGTGAAACTGGTTTGGCAATATGGGGTATTCCAGAGCCCATATAGAGTCCTTAAGTGCGTTACCTGTCAGCAGGCACGGGTTGCGATTCGGTGCTTCTGCCCATGAACGACCGCCGAAACCCGGAAGCAATCCATTCTGGTACTTCCAGGTTTTGGCGGTCCGTAACCCAAAAAAACGCAGCCTGAAGCGTCTGTAACCCGAGGTATGACTGTATTTACACCTCCATGTCAGTCTGTTATCCACATTTGTTATCTGTCTAAAATGCCCATAGTCTTTGTTACTTTACAAGTGAGATTAAAATCCTGCTAATGTTCTCATCTGCTTACAATGGTCTCCTGAGCAGATTATATTTCCCCCCAATAATAATAATAATAAACTACTACATAAATAAGGGACGTGGGTGGCGCTGTGGGTTAAACCACGGAGCCTAGGGTTTACCAATCGGAAGGTTGGCAGTTCGAATCCCTGCGACGGGGAGAGCTCCTGTTGCTCGTCCCTGCTCCTGCCAACCTAGCAGTTAGAAAGCACGTCAAATTGCAAGTAGATAAATAGGCACCGCTCTGGCAGGAAGGTAAACGGCGTTTCCGTGCGCTGCTCTGGTTCGCCAGAAGCGGCTTAGTCCTGCTGGCCACATGACCCGGAAGCTGTACGCCGGCTCCCTCGGCCAGTAAAGCGAGATGAGCGCCACAACCCCAGAGTCGTCCGCGACTGGACCTAATCAGGGGTCCCTTTACCTTTTACTGCATAAATAACCAAACAGGTAAATAAAAACAACTGAATAAAAACAACTGAAGCCAGTGCCACTGTATTTGCCAAGTCAGCTTGTGGGCCAAAATTCTGCGTAAAAAGATATTCTGTAAATAAAAATGTTATCGCTGCACAAAGTACAAATGAGCCTTCCTGTAGTTCCAGGGACTGATTTGCTTTACCTACCTTTTTGACTCCGCTGGCTTCAGAGCAGGTCAGCAAAGCCAGGGAGAGCGTTTTTCATCCTGCCGTCCTTTTCTCCTTAGGGAATAGTCCTGCCTACAGAATAGAAGATGCCAACGAAGACACCATTGGGGTTCTGGTGCGTCTGATCACGGAGAAGAAAGGTGAGCCTTGCGCAGGAAAGAGGGGGGCCGGGAACCTTTGCTTTATCTGTTTGTTATGGGTGGTCAAAGTCCCTCCGCCTTGAGCCCCGTTCACTGGCAAGCTGAGTGCCAGAGCCTCTGCCTGCATGTGTAGGAATGTTCAGGGTGGCAGGAGAGGATAAGGTAAAGGGACCCCTGACCGTTAGGTCCAGTCGTGACCGACTCTGGGGTTGCGGCGCTCATCTTGCTTTATTGGCCGAGGGAGCCAGCATACAGCTTCCGGGTCATGTGGCCAGCATGACTAAGCCGCTTCTGGCGAACCAGAGCAGCGCATGGAAATGCCGTTTACCTTCCCGCCAGAATGGTACCTATTTATCTACTTACACTGGCGTGCTTTCGAAGTGCTACGTGGGCAGGAGCAGGGACTGAGCAACGGGAGCTCACCCGGTCGCAGGGATTCGAACCGCTGACCTTCTGATCGGCAAGTCCTAGGCTCTGTGGTTTAACCCACAGCACCATCCGCGTCCCTAGGAGAGGATATATTGCTTATTAATATCCTTCCCAACTTGTGCCAGCAAGTTCCTTTACTTAGCAGAGCTTACATTCCCCTTTACACAGCAGAAAACTTGTTACAAGTCTTTACAGAAGATTGGAAGAAGTATATGAATTATTTGAAGAGCAACTGTCATCAACAAATTACGCTAGTAGGACTACAAGAAGGAGAAATAGACGAAGTGTTACAAAGTAGAAAAAGATTGAGATATTGGTTATGAGTTTGAAATGTAATAAGGAAAATAAGAAATGCATACTAAGAGATTAGATTGGAAAATTTTCAGACAGGATCGATGGAAGTCAAAAATTTGAATAAGATGTAAAAGTATGTTTAATTACTGTTGAAAATGATATGTTAAAAAAAACTAATAAAAAGTTATATTTAAAAAGAAAAGAAAAAAGAAAACTTGTTGCAAACTCGTGTGAGTTTCATAAGACAATACGCAATTCAGTCTGGCTTGCCCAGGTTGAAATGCGTTACAATATTTTCCTGGTAAGACCCCTTGAATCCCTCCTGAAAGAATAAAGACACCACAGTCTTACTCATAAGTAACAAAAAGAAAGTTTACTCGGGATCAGGCAGAGCACAGTGAGATCCCTGAAGGCAGCCTTTAGGCTTAAAGTTACAAGCGTATGCAAACAGGTTTACCCCATAAATGAAGACACCTTAATGAGGACTAGTGGGCTTGCTAGGCTTCATGTTGCACCAATGACTCTCTTCCTCCTCCTTTTTCGCCTCCTGTTCAACGGCTCTGCTTTATTTCCCCTCCCTGTCCCTCTCATTTGCCGCCGACAGAGAACGCCGCAGTCTTGGAGGAGATGCTGAAAGATTATCACAGCAAGCAGGTCTTGCAGCCCATCTATAAGCCCGTCAACAAGTAAGAAGGATGGCTTTTTCTTTGCTCAATTGATCGTTTTATTACGGCCATAGACCAGTAGTTTTAAAAATTAGCTAAAATACAAAATTGTAAACGCAAGAATGAACGAATGAATGAAACTTTATTTGCGTCAGCCGTCGCCCACAGCAACAAAAGAACATTGTGATATACATAGAACAAAATAAAGAGTTGATTATATAAAAGCAAGATATCTGGACCTTTTCCCTCTCCTGCTGCCCCCTCTCATCGCTCCTCGTTAGAGAAACGGGGCCATTTATGTGAACAGTTTGGACTACAAAGAGATGGCCCCCTATCTAAAAAGAGAGAATCACATAAGCCATGGCTCGCTCCTCTTTGTGGCTGAGCTATAAACAGGGAAGTTTTAGTGTTTGACTTTTTATCGAGTTTTTAATATTCTGTTGGGAGCCACCCAGAGTGGCAGGGGAGACCCAGCCAGCTGGGCGGGGTATAAATATTATTATTATTATTATTATTATTATTATGGCTCATCTTAAACTTTGCTAAATGTAACTGCATCTCAATAATTTATTTTTTTCGACTTAATATCCTCTGTGTATTGTTTGCATGCTTGTGTCTTGGTTTGTATGTGTCTTGTGAGAGGCTCCCTGGATGATATTATTATTATTATTACCCAGGGAGCCTCATGACTGGGGACTAGACTCAGTTCCCCTCTCTGACTGCTTCATCATCCTGTATTTTTATGGTGTGAACTGCCCAGAGATCTATGGATGAAGGGCGGTAAACAAATAATAATAATAATAATAATAATAATAATAATAATAATAATAATAATATTCCTGGTTCTCAACAACCAGATTCACCCATTACATTTTTTGCCCACGATGCAGCAGATTGAGGAATAGAGTGGCACAGACACTGAAAAAGGATGTAATATTAAGCTGAACCTTTTGTTGAACCTCTACGGGACCGCCTCTCCTGGTCTGCTCCGCAGAGGACCTTAAGGTCCACGAATAACCATAGTTTAGAGGTCCCTGGCCCTAAGGAAGTCAATTATCCTCCACCAGGGCCAGGGCCTTCTCAGTGATGGCTCCGACCTGGTGGAATTCTCTGTCCCACGAGACCAGGGCCCTTCAGGATTTAACTTCCTTCCGTCGGGCCTGTAAGACAGAGCTATTCCGCCTGGCCTTTAATTTGAATTCAGCCTTATCTTTTATTTCCCTTCTCTTCTCTCCCCCTCCCCTTTTATGAAGATCACTCGCTCTGAGACCCCACAGCTAATTCTCCCCTGGCCTCCTCGCTGGCCCAAGTAGGACCAATTCAGCCAGCTAGCCCTGGTAACTATCTAATGCTCTATTAGATGGATTTCCCCCAAATTGATTTCTGAACTTTGAATTTTATTGTTATTCGTGTTTTTTTACTGTATTTTATGCTGCTTTTACAATTAAGTGTTTTAAATTTGTTGTTAGCCGCTCTGAGCCCGGTTTTTGAACCGGGAAGGGCGGGGTATAAATAAAAAAATATTATTATTATTAGGAGTAAAACCTTAGAATTGTAGAAATGGAAGGGAACCCCAAAGGTCATCCAGTCCAACCCCCCTGGCGTGAAGGAGTTGATGGAGTGATTCCTGGCCTAACATGATCAAGTTGGGTGGTGAACCTGTGGGGTGGCCTTTGAGGGGGTCTCTGTTCTCTCCTCTAACGGTGGTCCTTTCCCCCTCTCATCCCCCTACCCCCACTTAGGCTGCATCTCCTGCCTCAGTTGCCCCACATTTGCAGGCACCAGCACCACCTGCACACAGTCCAAGGCTTGGCCACCCGCCCGGGCCCCACCTGCACCCGGTGCAGCCAGAAGAAGTGGCCGGAGGTGCTGCCCTCGGCAGAAGCCACGCCGGCCACCTCCATCGCTCCTGGCAGCGCCACCGCAAAGCTTGCGAAGCCCGGAGGCAAGGCTGGCAGGCCGGCAGAGATCACCATCCTCTCCGTGGGCAGGTGAGTCACGGAACAGGCCGCTCCACGCTCTGCGATTGTACTTGCAAAGCTCAGGCACTTGGTGTCCCGGAAACTACCATTTTGTTCGAGTCAAGTTTCTAGTCCTTAAGATTGCAAAGGCAGGCCTCGAAGCTACAAGGCTCTGCTGCGTTTCCTCCCAATGGCAGCTCTGAATTCCCTAATGCTCGGATCAGGGCCACCCTCGGGAAAACAACACAGGAACGGGCCTTTTCGGTGGTGGCTCCCTGTCTCTGGAATGATCTCCCCAGAACTCAGTATAAAAAAATACATCTATATATCTTTCCTTTCTCCTCCTGTGATGGAACGCCTATTTGCGGACTTCCCTGGCTTTTTTCTGGCCCATGTAGGACCAGTCTGGAAAGTTAGCCTTGGTGAAGACTTGACGTTTTCATCCCCCAAAAAGTTTTTGATTTGAGTTTCCATTGAAATGAGGCTGTGTTTTAATGTTGTATTTTAATCTTGTTTTTAAGTTGTATGTCAATCAATTTGTTTTTGTATCGGGCGTTAGCCGCCCTGAGCCTGGTCTTGGCTGGGGAGGATGGGGTATAAATAAAATTTATTATTATTTATTATTATATATACACACCAAGCAGGACACGGGTGGCGCTGTGGGTTAAACCACAGAGCCTAGGGCTTGCCAATCAGAAGGTCGGTGGTTCGAATCCCCGCGACGGGGTGAGCTCCCGTTGCTCGGTCCCTGCTCCTGCCAACCTAGCAGTTCGAAAGCAGTTCAACGTGCAAGTAGATTAATAGGTACCGCTCCGGCGGGAAGGTAAACAGCGTTTCTGTGTGCTGCTCTGGTTCGCCAGAAGCGGCTTAGTCATGCTGGCCACATGACCCGGAAGCTGTATGCTGGCTCCCTCGGCCAATAAAGCGAGATGAGCACCGCAACCCCGGAGTCGGCCACGACTGGACCTAATGGTCAGGGGTCCCTTTATCTTTACTATACACACCAAAGGGGCACCATTGAGGCTCCCAGCCTGTGTGTATTTACACAAATATGCATGGGTGGGTCTTTGACCAAACTGGGTCTTTGACCCGGGTGAAATAAAGCCTATTTTCAACCCCTGATTCACACAGACAAGGGGCCGCTGACTCTGCTTGCTGCGCTCCCCAGCCCTGCCTTCCCTGGAAAACTGCGGAGCGTGACAACCACCTTACCTTTCTATGTATATAGCAAGATAAGATACACCATTTATATACGGTGTTTTGTTTTGTGGCCCAGGTTCCGCGTGGCTCGTATCCCCGAGCAGAAGCCCAGCCCCTCGGAAGTGAAAACCGTTTCGGAGAGCGTGGGGGCCGAGCCCGCTGAGCCACCCTATGCCTGCCTCGTCCCGGAGGAAAAGCCACTGGTCAGCAACGGAGTGAAGCCGAAATGGCTTACGACGGCAGATGGCCGACAAGAGGTGAGTGGGAGCGGCTGGGAAATCTCGAACACTGAACACACGCTCTCTGGACCGAGGGCCTTAGAGCCTGCAAGGCTCTTTTCTGAGAGAAGCTGGTCTGATTTAAGGAAATTTCTGCCCTCCCTTTTGGCAACGAGGAGCAAAAGTCCCTTGAGGCAGCTTCTAGATTAAAAGGCAGGAACGCAGGAAGCCAAGAAATACTTTAAAATGGCTCGAACAGCAGTAGGAGAGGAGCGCAGAATGACCAGGTCGTTTAAAAAGGGCCGTGATGGAGCAGGAGGGGAAACTAATATGAATTTAGAATCCTGGTGAAATTTCCTGTCTATTTGTGTGTCACTGATTGATTGATTGATTGATTGATTGATGCGTTCTTTAAAGACATATCTATCTTGAAAGAAGCCAACTGAGGTTTCTTCCCCCCTTGCAAATTATTATTGTTATTGTTATTATTATTATTATTATTATTATTATTATTATTATTATTATTTATACCCTGCGCATCTGGCTGGGTTTCCCCAGGCACTCTGGGCGGCTTCCAACCAAATATTAAAAACAATACAGCGTCAAACATTAAAAACTTCCCTAAACAGGGCCGCCTTCAGTTGTCTTTTAAAAGTAAAATAGTTGTTTATTGCCTTGACAACTGCTGGGAGGGTGTTCCTGGGGAGGGCACAGTTTGTTGTTGTTGTTTAGTTGTTTAGTCGTGTCCGACTCTTCGTGACCCCCTGGACCAGAGCACGCCAGGCACTCCTGTCTTCCACTCCCTCCCGCAGTTAGTCAAACTCATGCTGGTAGCTTCGAGAATACTGTCCCACCATCTGGTCCTCTGTCATCCCCTTCTCCTTGTGTCCTCCATTTTTCCCAACATCAGGGTCTTTTCCAGGGACTCTTCTTATGAGGTGGCCAAAGTACTGGAGCCTCAGCTTCAGGATCTGTCCTTCCAGTGAGCACTCAGGGCTGATTTCCTTCAGAATGGAGAGGTTTGATCTTCTTGCAGTCCATGGGACTCTCCAGAGTCTCCTCCAGCACCATCATTCAAAAGCATCCATTCTTCGGCGATCAGCCTTCTTTATGGTCCAGCTCTCACTTCCATACATCACTACTGGGAAAACCATAGCTTGAACTAGACGGACCTTTGTTGGCAAGGTGGTGTCTCTGCTTTTTAAGAACAGTTAAACTGTGGCTAACAGAGATGAGATTTCCTTAACAAGAAGAGGCCCATTATACTCATCTCGATTTTTAGGTAAGACGGGAGCCCAGATTTACCTGTAGTGTTGACCCCCTGGGGCAGGAAACCTGTGGACCTCCAAGTGTCAAAGAACCATAGAACTGTGAAGGTGGAAGGGACCTGGGGGTCATCTAGTCTGGACTCCCAACTTCCATTAACCCCAGTCAGCGTGACCAATGGCAACATCTGGAGGGCACTGGGTTCCCCATTGGTGGCGTAGCTCAGAGGCAAGGAAGCTTTGTCAAGCTGGGGGCCACATTGCCTTCTGGACAAGGTTCTGGGGGCCACATGCTGGGCCCAAAGGCAAAATGGATGGAAATCTTACCTTTGCACAGCAGGAATCAAAGAACCATAGAATTGTGGAGTTGGGACCACAGGGGTCATCTAGTCTGACCCCTTGCAATGCAGGAATCTTTCACCCAACCCGGGACTCAAACCCACAACCCTGAGATTTAGAGTCTTATGCCTGACCGCCTGAGCTGTTGGGTGGGTTTGATTTTTTGCATGCACAGAAACCCCATTCTAAGCCACCACTGTTCTTCAAACTCAACAAAAATATCTGCATTGAGTGCGAAGTAAACCTCCTCAGGGGTGTGGCCTGAGGATAGTCCCAAGGGCCAGGTGGAGAGGCCTGCAAGGGCCACTTTTTGCCCCTGAGCCTGAGGTTCCCATCCTTTGGGCAGCTGATGCAGTAAAACCTCAGAGAAGCACAACAAGGAGAAAGAGGGTAGGTCCTTGCTCAGGCATAGGCAAACTCATCCCTCCAGATGTTTTGGGACTACAACTCCCATCATCCCTAGCTTACAGGACCCCAGTGGTCAGGGATGATGGGAGTTGTAGTCCCAAAACATCTGGAGGGCTGTGTTTCCCTATGCCTGTCCTTGCTCCAGGGAGGTCCAGCTCTCCTCCCAAGCCCAGAATCTCATGAGCTGCCCAGAACCTCCACTGCGGCGGGCAGAAGTAGGTGACCCAGCAGCCCTGTAATTCTGTTGACGTTTGCCACAGACAGCCTAGTTTGCAAAACAAGAGATGACTAAGGCCGACGCTTGGGGAGAGAGAGGGAGAGCAGCTTTGCTGCCAGCCAGGCTGAATCGCCCGTGACACCGTTTGGAGTGTTATCGCACAAATTAAATGCTGTGCAATTTCCGGAGCAGCAAAGAGGAGCCTGGAGAGAGGCGCTTCGCTTCAGGCTGGGGGTGCGAGTCTGAGGAAGCCGCGTGGAGAGCGGCTCAAAAGGAGACGGAGATATTCTTACGTACGCCTCCCTCGCTCTCTGGAACGGTGTCGGCTGCTTTCTGCAAGGTTCCCAAATCTCTGCATGATGAGATTTTGTCCTTGGAGGGTCCTAAACCCCTTTCCCCTGAATTCCAAGCACCGGTCTCCCCTGGGTACACAGATCATCACCCTATATAGCCCTTTTGAACCTCAGAAGAAACAGTTCCCTTCCAGTGATAGCCGTAGCTAGAATTATGTTTTCCTTTCTAAGCAGATGCTGGCTCAGTCCCTCTGGCCATGTGCAGAGTGTCTTTCGTACAGACTCTTAAGCCATAGAAGGCTGGTTGACCCAGATTGGCTCGAACACCCTTTTAAAGAAAAGTAACCATTAAATCAAAGCAGAGACATCACCTTGCCAACAAAGGTCCGTATAGTTAAAGCTCTGGTTTTCCCAGTAGCAATGTATGGAAGTGAGAGCTGGACCACAAAGAAGACTGATCGCCGAAGAATGGATGCTTTTGAATTCTGGTGCTGGAGGAGACTCTGGAGAGTCCCATGGACTGCAAGAAGATCAAACCTATCCATTCTTAAGGAAATCAGCCCTGAGTACTCAATGGAAGGACAGATCCTGAAGCTGAGGCTCCAAGACTTTGCCCACCTCATGAGAAGAGAAGACTCCCTGAAAAAGACCCTGATGCTGGGAAAGATGGAGGGCACAAGGAGAAGGGGACGACAGAGGACGAGATGGTTGGATAGTGTTCTCGAAGCTACCAGCATGAGTTTGACCAAACTGCGGGAGGCAGTGGAAGACAGGAGTGCCTGGCATGCTCTGGTCCAGGGGGTCACGAAGAGTCGGACACAACTAAACGACTAAACAACCATTAAACTGCAAACGAGGGGTTGGGAACCGCAGGCACAGGGCCCAAATGTGGCCCTCTGAGTCTCCCTGCCTGGCCCTCAGGACTGTCCTTGTGCCACACTGCCTGACCAGGCCATGCCCCCTCTCCCCAGGCCACACACCTCAATGACCCAGATTCACGCCTTCCTTGAGAGTGCAGGTCTGGCTGGAAATGCGTCCTTGAGCTCTGCCTTTTGCTCTCTCGGTTGCAGGATGGTGAGAGAGAGAGAAACGAATGTTATTCTAGGCTACATCCGCAGAAGTCTAGTGTCCAGGTCAAGGGAAGTCCTAGTCCTAGCTCTACCTCTCTTTTAAATCAGAGCCAGTGAAGGCGGTGAAGGTCCTGTGTGAGTGTCTGGAGGCGGTTGGAGGATGGATGGCGGCTAACAGATTGAGGTTGAATCCTGACAAGTACGGTTTTGGGGGGACGGGAGGCGGGCAGGTGTGGGGGATTCCCTGGTCCTGAATGGGGTAACTGTGCCCCTGAAGGACCAGGTGTGCAGCCTGGGAGTCATTTTGGACTCACAGCTGTCCATGGAGGCGCCATAAGCTCCACCTGGTACGCAGGCTGAGACCCTATCTGCCCGCAGACTGTCTCGCCAGAGTGGTTATCTCCCGCTTGGACTACTGCAATGCGCTCTATGTGGGGCTACCTTTGAAGGTGACCTGGAAGCTACAACTAATCCAGAATGCGGCAGCTAGACTGGTGACTGGGAGTGGCCGCCGGGATCACATAACACCAGCCCTGAGAGACCTACATTGTCTCCCAATACGTTTCTGGGCACAATTCAAAGTGTTGGTGCTGACCTTGAAAGCCCTAAACGGCCTCGGCCCAGTATACCTGAAGGAGCGTCTCCACCTCCATCGTTCAGCCCGGACACGGAGGTCCAGCTCCGAGGGCCTTCTGGCGGTTCCCTCACTGCGAGAGGTGAGGTTACAGGGAACCAGGCAGAGGGCCTTCTCGGTGGTGGCGCCCACCCTGTGGAACGCCCTCCCATCAGATGTCAAAGAGATAAAAAAAACTACCTGACACTCAGAAGACATCTGAAGGCAGCCCTGTTCAGGGAAGTTTTTACTGTGTGACATTTTTATGTATTTTTAATCTTTGTTGGAAGCCGCCCAGAGTGGCTGGGGAAACCCAGCCAGATGGGCAGGGTACAAATAATAAATTAGTATTATTATTATTTTATCGAAGTAATTGCTGAACTGAAATACAATTAAGAAGAAGCATATTAATATTGAAATAATTATTAATGTAAAATGATTTTTTTATTCGTAACAAACTTAATAATGCAAACACATTGGCATTTGGCAGTAACAAAAGTTCCTTTAGAAACACAATTTACAAAGGCTCATTATCTAGTCTAGTCTAGAAACGTGCTATAAGATGAAATAATAATAGGTGTAAATATAGGATGCAAACTACTAATAATTATAAACAGCAGAATGTAGGCACCCTATATATAGAAAGGAGCAAACCAGTGATATTTGAGGGAGCAGGCTAGCAGGTGAGGCCCATGACTTACATCATAGGAGCCTACACAACACACAGCACTGTTGCTGTACGTACGTTTTATTTTATTTGTTTTTTATCTTATATTTTGGCAATGTACATCCAGTTTGTTTTTCCCTTTAAGTTTTTTGGGGGAAGCTGTAGCTTGTTTAGCTTATACGTAAATCTGATACTGTGCTGCAGCCACAGATCCTCACCTGTTTGGGGGGACGGGGTGGCGAAGCACACAGACGCCAGCTCTGACCGCAGCCTCGTTCGTTCGTTTTCCAGGACAGCCCGGTCATTGTTAGGCTTGGGGAGAGCAACCTGGTTATCTGAAGGTAATCCACCAGCTTCTGGCTCCCTGCCAACAGCTTCTCAGGGGTGATGGGTCGGCTGCCAAGTCCCATGTAGCTTTTGCTTCTGGTCATCTTCTTCAGTTCTGGTGCTTTGGAGAGCAGGGCTGTGCTGGGCTTTGTTTTCTCCTCTGCGGGTTACCTGGGGGCGCCATTCTAGGCAAATATAAAGCGGCTGAGAAACAGCTTACTTGCGTGTCGAGGTCCCCAAGACACCCACCGATAAAAACACAATTGACGCATAATTTTGTTTCAGGTTTTTGGCATAATTTTTGTCCACAATTTTATTAAAATACAAGCAATGTGAGTGGTTGCTTAGGCATTGGTTGCGACTATCTGTGGGACGCAGGTGGCGCTGTGGGTTAAACCACTGAGCCTCTTGGGCTTGCCGTTCTGAAGGTCAGCGGTTCGAATCCCCGCGACGGGGTGAGCTCCCGTTGCTCGGTCCCTGCTCCTGCCACCTAGCAGTTCAAAAGCACGTCAAAGTGCAAGGAGATAAATAGGTACCGCTCCGGCAGGAAGGTAAATGGCATTTCCGTGCACTCTGGCACTCGTCACGGTCCTCCGTGCGCCAGATCAGAGACTTGCTGACAGGACTCCATCATTGCCCCAAACAATCCTATCCAATATTATTAGTTAAGAATAATTACCCTTCAACACCCCTCTTCCACTGGCTATCTCCATGGGGGCACTTCAGACCTTTAGGCTAAATTCAGACTCCACAGTTCCGGGCAGGTGGTAGCCTTAGTTGTAGGGCTAACTCCAAGTTTGAGACTGGGCTCTGGCCAATTTGGCACATCCACCACAACAATAAGGGGACGCAGGTGGCGCTGTGGGTTAAACCACAGAGCCTAGGGCTTGCTGATCAGAAGGTCAGCGGTTTGAATCCCTGCGACCGGGTGAGCTCCCATTGCTCAGTCCCTGCTCCTGCCCACCTAGCACTTCGAAAGCACGCCAGTGTAAGTAGATAAATAGGTACCATTCCGGCGGGAAGGTAAACGGCATTTCCATGCGCTGCTCTGGTTCGCCAGAAGCGGCTTAGTCATGCTGGCCACATGACCCGGAAGCTGTATGCCGGCTCCCTCGGCCAATAAAGCGAGATGAGCGCCGCAACCCCAGAGTTGTCCGCGACTGGACCTAATGGTCAAGGATCCCTTTACCTTTTATTGGACACGGACAGTAAAAGTCTCAGGGTGGAAGGCAAGTAGATTGGGCTGTCTTGGTTTAAGTCTCCTATTAAAGGGGTTAAAGGAAGGGGTGGGATTAGCAGAAAAATGTCCTTTTGCGTGTCTGCTGCCCAAGACTGGTGGATGCTGCGAAATCCTCTTATGGCAAATGCTTGTCGAATATTCAGACATTCAAATTCATCTGGGTGACCTGCAAGGCAAATCTGTTCAGCTCTTCCCTATTCTCTGCCTTTCCTTTCCTCTGTGGATTTCTAGCATTGGCTTCCTTTTTTAAAATATTAATTTATGTGCCAAAAAAGTTGCAAGCAGAACATAAAGGAAAGAAACGATGAGTCAGGCATTTAAACCATAAAGCGCCACAGCCCGGAGGGACAAAAGTACCATGTTATAGTGCAAATCAAAAGGGCTATATAAATAATAAAGTATTAATTAACTCATACAAAGATTCTCTTTACAAATACTAATGATTTATAAAAATAATAGTATTCTCCACTTGTGAGTTCCATTATTATTGAGAACAAAGGTTCTATGAGCCAGATGGTGGCACTGAAAAACCATATGCCTCAATATTTGTATGAGAAATAAAATCATGCCATATTACGGCACGTTGAATTTTTAAACTTTGAAATTCCCAAAATGAAGGCTGCTAAAAAGTTGTCATGTGATTCGAAAGGTATTTTGGTTAAATTAATATAATTTAGGTTTGCTCTGTAGGTAAAGTTGCATGGAAGTCATTGAAAACAATTGCCAAGTGCTTGCAGGTTTATTATATACTAATATCATTTTTAGTTATTATTCTTTAGCATTGCCTAACAGTTTCAGAAGGCGAAATAAAAGTTATTTGGTTTTCCGAAAGCAGTGTGCTTCATCAAACGTAGACTTGCCAAGCTACATGCTGTCCAGTCACAAAAATAATAGCAGATTTGAATCCCTCACACCCAGAAACATATTTGAAGAAATTTGCAAAAATTAAGTTTCACCCCCTAAAATGACACACAGTGATGTCAAATATAAGGGGCAGGGAACGGTCATTCGAGCTCTGCCCTTTGGATCAGAATATCCCAAACCTGGGTCTCCAGATGGTTTTGGACTACAACTCCCATCATCCCTAGCTAGCAGGACCAGAGGTCAGGGATGATGGGAACTGTAGTTCAAAAACGGCTGGAGACCCAAGTTTGGGAAACTCTGCTTTAGAGATTTCTTTTTTTAAAAAAAATGATATTTATTGAGAATTTTAAGATTACAAAGAAACAAAGAAAAAAAAGAAGGAGATTTCTAGTGTATACAGTCATACCTCGGGTTGAAGTAGCTTCAAGTTAAGTATTTTCGGGTTGCGCTTCGCGGCAACCCAGAAGTAACGGAGCGCATTACTTCTGGGTTTCGTCGCTTGCACAGGCGCTCAAAATGACGTCACGCGCATGCGTGGAAGCAGCGAAACGTGACCCGCGCACGTGCAGACGCACAGTTATGCCTTACATTTACTTCAGGATGCGAACGGGGCTCCAGAATGGATCCCGTTCGTATCCAGAGGTATCACTGTACAGTTGTACCTTGGCTCCCCAACGCCTTGGGAGTCGAACGTTCCGGCTCCTGAACTATCGTAAACTAGAAGTGAGTGTTCCGGTTTTCTATCGTACTTTTGAAAGCCAAAAGTGTGACAGGGCTTCCGATTGGCTCCAGGAGCTTCCTGCAGCCAATCAGAAGCCGCACTTTAGTTTCCGAATGTTTCAGAAGTCGAACAGATTCTGTGCAAGGTACCATTTCAAGGAGGGCCAAATTCTGCCATTTGCCTCCCGCCGACCTCACCGTCCTCTCTCCCACCTTTGCAGGTGATCATCTGACTCCAAGCCGCCGCGACGCAGATGGGACATTGGATCAAGGGGAGGCCTGCGGCCAAACAGCCATCATCCGAGGCTTGCGAGCGCTGGGCGCTGAAGAAGGTGAAGGACTGCCCTCGTTTTCCCCCCACCATGCTCTTGGGAAACCGCCAACGTCCTGGAGCAGAGCCATGGGGCAGGCCCTCCATGGGTGTAACGCCGTCCGTGCCACCTGGAGAGTCGAACTCTGGAGGACACCCTTGGCATTGCAAAGACTCTCCCCTGCCCTTCTTCCCCCCTGCGCAAGGACCTAAGGGAAGCAACGCGGTGGGGGCTTTAGGGGAGGGGCTCCTTTCAGCCGCCAAACTTGGAATACCACTACATGTGCGCTTTTGTTTACATGGCATGGAATCAGCTCTCTAGCGCCAGGCAGGCTGGGTAGGCTTCTGAACAGTGAAAAAATAGTTTTTGGGGGGTTCCCCCCCCCCAGGGGCGAATATCCTCCATAGATCTAACGCAGGGCCAAATTCTGCTGCAGAGGAAATAGATGCTTTAGAAGTTTTTCGCTTTCCCGAGCTGCTGTACATGATCCGGTCATGAGGGCATAGGGTTTTCTCAGCACCAAACCAGCAATATTTGCTTTTGTTTCTTTGAGTTGTATCGTGCCTTTCCTCCCAGGAAGTTAAGGCGGCAAACGTGGTTCGTCTCCACCCGTTTTAGACTCACAACCAAGCAGAGAGGGAGGTCTGGTCCAAGGTCACCCAGTGGTCTGAGTGAGGATTCGAACCCTGGTCTCCCAGGTCCTAGACTTGGCGCGACAGCACACCTTTCTGCCACTGGGGGAGGGGGGGCATTCATCCCTACGATTCCCCACCTGCCCCCTAAGTAGCTATCATGGTAGCTTAGTGCAGTTATGAAACGGGTTTCCTCCAATGTCATGCGCACCCCCACAAGATGCAAGCATGTTGTGGCCCGGCTCCTGACTCCCTCATGTCGCCCTCATTTTAATGGGGGGGCTTTCTTTAGAGAGCAATCTATTGCTCTCCTGGTATTGACCGAAAGCGAGCGCTTGTTTTTGTGTGTGTCTGGAAACGCCCTTGGGGCCTGATCCATGGGAAGCCCTCCATGCAAATGCCACCCAGCACCTGTCTGCTCAGCAGCAAGCCCTGCTGAATTCAATGGGACTTACACCCAAGTAAGCGCGTACATAGGGTTGCAGGCTCGAGCGATTGTCTGGTCCCCGGCCACGTCGGTGGGGCTGGAAAGCCTTTCTCGCGGATCGTGCCCATCGAATCGTAGAATGGTGGAGTTCGAAGGGAACCAAAGGGCCCCTTCATCCTCTGTGAGCAAACGCTGTTCCCGTGTTTGGGAACACGAAGAGGTGGGAAAACAGACTCCTGTCTTTCCTCCTGGGAAATAGGCGTGCAGGTAAGGTCTTGCTTTCGCCCCACCTGGTCCTTTCTTCTCGCATCACCTGTTAACGCACCTGGATTCGCCGCCTTGGTCCTGGGAAGTCCCAAGATTGTGCAGACATTTCTGGAATAGTTCCGTCTAGTTCAGCCTCCTGTCTCCAGGCGCAGAATCACTGCAATGGTAGAGTTGGAAAGGATCCATAGGGGTCATTTAGTCTGACCCCCTGCAACCCGGACGCCTCTAGAAAGCTCACAAGCAGGAGACAGCCCTCTTCTCCTCCTCTTAGTCTCCCAGCTTCTGGAGGTAGAAACCAGCAACCGATGAATCTCTCTCTGTTCCGAAAACCCCTCTGTCAGGGAGAGACGACTTCGGCCGTGCCTGGATTCCAGCTTCCAGTGTCCCTGGATCATTTTGGCGGGGGCAGTTGGGAGCTGGGGGTCTCCCACAACTTCTGGAGAGCCATGGGTTCCCACCACTGCATAACCAGAGAGTGTGCACGCATATGCGCACGGGTTTAGCGATGCTCATTTAAAGGTTCTGCATGGGGGAAACAGTGGCCAGGATGAAAACGCAGCTCATTCAAATTTGCATGATTTCCTCTTCCTCAGATTAATTTATACTGCTTGGGCCAGGTGCAAGGGAAGGGGGGGCTTGAGAGGGTGCTGAAAGTTGTTTAAGAATCCCCTCTGGCTTCTTAGCAGGCATTCCCACACTTTGACAGCGATGAAGACTAGACACTTGTTCTTGAAAAAGAAAGGAAAGTGTTCTGTCATTCTGAATGGAGGAGCAAAGCTACATCTCCAGAAATTGAATTCCACGTTCTTTCTTTTTCTCTTGATTTAGAAGATCCCGCTTTTGGATTAAAATAAAGAGCAGAACGAGCATTAAATATGAGCTTCCGATTTAAAACAGACACTATAAGCAAGAGCCAGTGAGATCAACAACAAAAATGTAGTCTACACACTCAAATTTACCCTTGGGCAATGTGTACAAGCTAAAGGTGCCCTAATGAGCTTGGCCATGTTGCTAGACCTCAGTGTGCGGGGCAGGTAGCGCCTTAGAAACGTGCTGTCTTTGGGATCCTAAAACGGCAGGCTAGGAAACAGGCTGCGTCTTGATTTTCTACTGCTAATCTAGGGGTGGACTAGATGACTCTTGGGGTCCCTTCCAACACTACCATTCTAAGTCCCACAGAGAAACTGAAAGGGGGCAGGGGTGGTTGCAGTTTGAACTTCCAGGTTGTAGTGGGCACCCAGCAGCCAGACTGAGCCCTGGCACCTTTTAGGAATCAAATGTTTCAGGCCCTTGGTTGTGGAAACATCATTTGCTAAACCTTGAGGCTGGCAGATTCCAGCTGTTTTCCATCCAGCTGTTTACAAACAGTCTACTTCTCTTAACCCAGCTCATCAGCCAACACAGCTTTTTTCTGTTATCTGTCATTATTATTATTATTAATTTTTTTCTACATCAAAATGTTATTTATATGGGCAAAGCAGGGGGAGGAGGGGGAACTTCTGACCTCCTCAAACCAGCCACCCCTCTCCACCCTAGCTCAGACTCTGCCCTTTGTCTTATTTATTTTTATTGATGGTTTGTGGTGTTTTGTCGGGGAGAGAAGGTTGGGGGGGTCTTTTATGTTAAGGGTGTTATCGGTGGCTTTCAAGCCTGTGGGTTTCGTTTCTGTACATTGATAAATAAAAGCAATCTTGAAAGCGAAATTGCTGTGGGGTTTTTTCCCCTTCCCAACCACCTTCTTTCTGCTGCTTATGGGCAACCTACCCCTCACTGATTTGGGGGACTAGATAGATAATTTATTATGGTCGGAGACCAGCTTATAAAACACACTTGGGGGTACATTCACAGAAGGAAAACAAACAATTAAAACATTGTACAACAATAAATTTGAAAACAATGTACAACAATAAACTACCGCAGGGAGCTGACTCAGAGTCACCCATAGAACTGAGTTTGGGGATTTTCTTAAACTATTTTGGGTCTGGGGATGGTCTGCGCCTACAGATCTGTACACAGAATCTGGCGACCATCCGGGTCGTCTTCTGATCTTTGCCTAACAGGAAAAGTTTGAATTTTTGCTTTTCCGGCAGGTCAGCGAGCCTCACCAGCAGGGGATCAATGGTCTCACTACGTGCCTCTTCATAAAAGGGACATCTAAAGATCAAGTGCTCTGGGCTTCCTGTCTCCCCCAATGAACAGGCGCAAAGTCTCTGAGCGTGTGGGACTTTTTAAAAGGCTCCTTCCAGGACCGGCGAGGGCAGAGCCGAGCTTCTGGCGAGTGTAAAAGCCCTTCTTGCATTTTTAGATACGAGAAAGAAGAGATACGCTGCTGGTGCGACTATGATTTGGGGGAAGTTGCCAGGGAGAGGAAAAAAAGGTTGCCAGACCAGGAACAATGGGCATATCTCCTAAAATCCAAGGCCAAACACCTCTGAGACTCTCACCTGGCCCTTAGTACAGGGCTTAGGAGTCTCCAGGTATTAGCCAAATTTGCGGCACATTTGTTTGGGTCACACACAGCTGCCCTAGACCCAACATGCCATATCAAATTTGTTTTAACGTGTTTCATACGTGTAGCATTTTGCATCGCTGTGACATGCCCTGCAGTTTCATGGAAGGAGGGGCTTATAATAATCATGTTAACGATTCAAGACAGGTGTGAAGCGGGTAAAGATGATTTTTAACTTACTTTCTTCTACTTTGGTGATCACTCGTAGCCGAGTAAGATTGTCTTCCATAAACATGATTTTTAAAGTGAGTCTGAGTCCATAAGTGACTGTGGAGGCTAATTCTGAATCCACACGTCCTTCCACAGTGGGGACATAGGTTTCCGGGCGGGAGTTGATCACGGTGTGGATTTACCAAGCATGCCTTCCTCTTAGCATGTTTCTCCCTCGCGTCTTGAGTTTGAGCGTCTTCAGAGCCCATGACACCTTTGGTAAAGGCTGTTCTCTAATTGGAGTGCTTGCAGGCCAGTGTTTCCTAGTTGTCGGTGTTTATACTACATTTTTAAAGATTTGCCTTGAGACAGTCTTCAAACCTCTTTTGTTGACCACCAGCATTACGCTTTCAATTTTTAAGTTCGGAATAGAGTAGCTGCTTTGGCAGACGATCATCAGGCATCCGCACAACATGACCAGTCCAACGAAGTTGATGTTGAAGAATCATCGCTTCAACACTGGTGATCTTTGCTTCTTCCAGTACACTGGCATTAGTTTCCCTGTCTTCCCAAGTGATGTGTAAAATTTTCCGGAGACACCATTGATGGAAATTTTCGAGGAGCTGGAGATGGCATTTATAAGAGGTCCAGGTTTCACAAGCATACAGTAAGGTTGGTAGAAATGGAGAGAGAGAGAGAGAGAGAGAGAGAGAACAACCCATCAGCTTCCATTAAAAGCTCCATTAAAAGTTTTAATTTAAACACAGAAGTCAATATATCCAAATGATTGAATAGGCTTCTGCATGAAATTGATGCCTCTATGAAAATATGCTCCAAAGTGCCTAATGATGGTGAGTGTTTACCCTTTCAGGTTTGAAACAGGCATCTCCTTGTGACCATAAAGGCTTATAAAATCAAGCCCCGTCATACTACAGCAATACGATTTAAGGGTACATGGCTGTCTGCAGACATCAAGGAATTTTCCAACACAAAATTGATGCAGACAGCAACTCCAAACCAAGGACAGTATGTTGTGAACAGCCCTGAGATCTACAGATGAAAGTGCTTTTTTCGGGGGTGGGACGCAGGGGGACGCATATTCCTAAACATTCTGTGAATCTTTGTACTTTTATCCATTTACTGTATTTAATTCCTTTCCTGTATATTATTTTCTTGAGTCAAAATGAGAGGACCCCTAAACATTTTTTTTAAGAAAAAAAGCACTGGTGGTATACAAATTTAATTAATAATATTATATCACTGAAAATTAGGGCTGCCATATGTCCGGGTTTTCAAAGGCAGAATTGCTCAACAACTGTCAGGTTTTCCTAAGAAAAACTCAACAAAACAAGCAAACAAAAGAAAAAACTCAACAACTTTTGGGGTGTCCTGGTTTTTACTTTTTGAAATACGGCAACCCTACAAAACGCCTGCATCATGCCTCAATGAGACATCTCCATCACTGCACCTCCAGCATCTTATCAGCATCAGAAAATGCCTTAATGCAAAGACCCAATAGACCCAAAACATCCATTTTTGCTGGGGCAAAAGGCGCTTCCCATGCGCAGCGCATAGCAAGTCCTGGCAATCAGTTTGTCATCCGCATGGGGGGAAATTCTATGATGCTGTGAAATGGGTACCCTGATGTCATGGTGATTGACAAGGTGCGTGGCCTATGGTGGGCAGGGGAAGGTAAGGATCCAGCCCACTGCTCTCAAGCGGACCTGTTTCCAGAGCTGGAAACCATTTCTACACAGCCTCTCACCCCCTGCTCTCTATTCCCTGACCAGGCAAGCGAGAGGCACTAGCAGAGCTCAATATCTCATCCCAACCAGGCAAAAACACTCAAGAAAAGTGCAAAAATAGCAGACCCTCCAATTGTCCCTATTTTCCAGGGACAGTCCCAGATTTACAGGAGCCGTTTCAGTTTCTGATTTGATCCTGGAATGTCCTGCTTTTCCTTACTGGCCTGCTTTCCCCTCTTTTCATTGGAGAAATGTTGGAGGGTATGGAGTTATGTGACCCCACCAAGCTAAGGAGATAAATAACCATACAACCTTTAGAAGACATTTGAAGGCAGCCCTTCATAGGGAAGATTTTTATGTTTAATGTTTTATTCTATCTATCTATCTATCTATCTATCTATCTATCTATCTATCATCTATCTATCTATCCATCTATCTATCATCTATCTATCATCTATCTATCTACACACACACACACATGTTGGAAGCCATCTAGATGGGCAGGGTATGTTGTTTATTATTATTGTTGTTGTAAGAATTTTAAGGTCTCAAACACAGAATAAACAACTTATACCATGCCCATCTAGATGGCTTCCAACATGTGTGTGTGTATAGATAGATAGATGATAGATAGATAGAATCCTGAAGCCATTTTGACTCTCCCAGTGACCTCAAATATTCCTCTGCAGTAAGGGAGGAAAATGGGGAAAGCCCTCCCATTGTCCTTTTGCTTACAAATCCCGTCTTAAGGGCGTATTTGTGTATGAATAGGGTGAACCTGTGACCTGGACTCAGGAGCTAAAGTATTTACCATCACAAAAGAATGGCTAGGCTGCCCAGATAATGCAATCAGTGACCATTATCAGGTATCTTGGCAGGCGGGATTTCTGCTGCAGACCGCCTCCTCCTGTGACTCTGTGATATGATGTTTTGGGGGGTGGTCTTTGGCGATAGGGTGGGCAATTTCAAGAGTCTATATAAGGGACTACTGTTCAGCATTCTCCTCCCGTGTGGTGAGTGGGGACCCTGTTGCAACAGTTTATTTTCCTTCAGTAAATATCAGGTTTACTAGCCACTTTGCTTCTCAATATAAGCTGTTATTTTTCTCCTACCGATAGGGAACCCTCAAGGACTCTATATGGGCTGTGGAATACCCTATAAGGGAAAGGGAGCAGTTTTTTCTTTTAACATTATTATTAAGGAATGTCCCTATTAACATTGGAGAAATGCTGGAGGGTATGAGAGGGCGGTTTCTCCCTGGCAGAGAGAGCATGTGGCAGCTAGACTGACGACTGGGAGTAGCCGCCGAGACCACATAACACTGGTCCTGAAAGACCTACATTGGCTCCCAGTACGTTTCCGAGCACAATTCAAAGTGTTGGTGCTGACCTTGAAAGCCCTAAACGGCCTCAAAGGCCCAGTAGACCTGAAGAACCATCTCCACCTCCACCAGTCTGCCTGGACACTGAAGTCCAGCTCCAAGGGTCTTCTGGTGGTTCCCTCCCTGCGAGAAGCGAGGTTACAGTGAAAGAGGCAGAGGGCCTTCTTGGTGGTGGTGCCCGCCCTGTGGAACGCCCTCCCACCAGATGTCAAAGAAATAAACAACTATCTGACATTTAGAAGACATCTGAAGGCAGCCCTGTTTAGGGAAGTTTTTAATGTTTGATGTTTTAATGTAATTTTTGTTTGGAAGTCTCCCAGAATGGCTGGGGTATAAATATATTATTATTATTATTATTATTATTATTATTATTATTATTAATACAAATATAAGTTTGTAGGGAGGTAAAAAGAAACTATATAAGAAATATGCAACTGTGCGGTATAAGATAATTGATAGATAAAGTAGAGTGAAATTAATTGGAAGTCATTTTTAATTTCTTTATAAGTTTTATAATTGCTTTCAGTATCAGGAGTATAAAAGATGTTAGCTATATTAATTTTATTGTTTCTTATATTGCAGTTGTTTGTTTGACTTTTCTATTATTTGTTTGTTTGATTATATGTTGGTTTATTCGTTTGTTTGTCTGTTTTCCCATAAATGTATTTATTTTAAATCAATAAAGATATATTTTTAAAAAACCAAAGAGCCCAGGACCTTTGGCTCCCAGCTCCACGTTGCGTCTGCAGTTTCTGCAACCCACATTGCAGGAGTCGCCCCCCCTCCCCAGTGGAGCCCAGCCTGCAGCAAGAGCCAGGAGCAAACAAAACAAAACAAAACCTTCTGGGCATCCTCTCCCCTTTCTAAAAAAAGAACAATCTCCTCAGCTGACTCTGCTGCTTTCTGAGCAGAGCTGGAGGTTTTGAAGGGGACCTTGCCCTGGCGCAGGTTGTCTCTATATTTAGCTGCACCGCATGAACGTCAAGCGACCGGCCGCAGCTGCGTGGCTCTCTGGGCCTGCCCTGAGCCTGGCTTTTCCGCTTCTGCCTGCCTGCGGCCTCACAATGGGAATCGCTGGGTGCCGGCTGCTGCGTCACCTGCCCTCCAAGTGACCTCAGGCCAGGCTGGACCAGGACATTCGCAGGGAAAATGCTTGTTTATAAACCCCTCTGCAGCGCCACAAATCCAAGTGCAGAGTGGGACATTCGCAGGGTAACCAAAATGCTTGTTTACAAAGCTATTGTACAGTGGTATCTCAGGTAACATACGCTTCAGGTTACAGACGCTTCAGGTTACAGACTCCGCTAACCCAGAAATAGTACCTCGGGTGAAGAACTTTGCTTCAGGATGAGAACAGAAATCGTGCTCCGGCGGCAACAGGAGGCCCCATTAGCTAAAGTGGTACCTCAGGTTAAGAACAGTTTCAGGTTAAGAACGGACCTCCGGAACGAATTAAGTACTTAAACCAAGGTACCACTGTACTACCAACCTCACTGTATGCTTGTGAAATATGGATCACTTATAAACACCATCTCCAACTCCTCGAAAGATTCCATCAACGGTGTCTTTGAAAAATTGTACACATCACTTGGGAAAACAGGCGAACTAATGCCAGTGTACTGGAAGAAGCAAAGATCACCAGTGTGATCTTCAACAATGATTCTTCAACCTCAACTTCGTTGGACTGGTCATGTTGTGCGGATGCCTGATGATCGTCTGCCAAAGCAACTACTCTATTCCGAACTTAAAAATGGAAAGTGTAATGCTGGTGGTCAACACAAGAGGTTCAAAGACTCTCGTAAGGCAAATCTTAAAAAATGTAGTATAAACACCGACAACTGGGAAACATTTGCCTGCGAGCGCTCCAGTTGGAGAATAGCCTTTCCCAAAGGTGTCATGGGCTTTGAAGACACTCGAACTCAGGACGCAAGGGAGAAACGTGCTAAGAGGAAGGCAAGCTTGGCAAATCCACACTGTGATCAACTCCCACCCGGAAACCAATGTCCCCACTGTGGAAGGACGTGTGGATCCAGAACTGGCCTCCACAGTCACTTACGGACTCATAGAATCATAGAGTTGGAAGAGACCACAAGGGCCATCGAGTCCAACCCCCTGCCAAGCAGGAAACACCATCAGAGCACTCCTGACATATGGTTGTCAAGCCTCTGCTTAAAGACCTCCAAAGAAGGAGACTCCACCACACTCCTTGGCAGCAAATTCCACTGTCGAACAGCTCTTACTGTCAGGAAGTTCTTCCTAATGTTTAGGTGGAATCTTCTTTCTTGTAGTTTGGATCCATTGCTCCGTGTCCGCTTCTCTGGAGCAGCAGAAAACAACCTTTCTCCCTCCCCTATGTGACATCCTTTTATATCTTTGAACATGGCTATCATATCACCCCTTTGACTCACTGCTAAAACCCTGTTTTGGAAGACAATCTTACTCGGCTAGGAGTGATTGTCAAAGAAGAAGAAGAAGCCGTTGCCAACTAGTGTCCAGCTGATGCTGCAGACTCCAACTCCCATCAGCCCCAGCAAGCACAGCCAGCGGTCGGGGGTGATGGGTGTTGAAGTTCAGCCCAGGCTAACAGAGAAACACTGGAAGCTGCCTTAGATGCAGCCAGGCCATTGAGTCTGTCTACATCAGCATTACCAACACTGGCTGGCAGCAGCCCTCCAGGGTTCCAGGAAGCCCTGCCTGGGGATGCCCTCAGGAATGGAGCCTGGGTCGTCCTGCAACGCAGATGGTCTACCATGAAGAACCTTTCTCCTCTTCCTGCCTGCTTCAGTTTGACCAGCCATTCCCCATGATTTGACATTTATGTGAAGCAGGAATCTCTTATTGCATAGTTGGGCCTAAAGATGGCTTTGAAGAACACTTGCAAAGTTCTGCAACATTTACGGCAAGTGTTAAAATGCTACATAAAGGTGATCGATATCGCGCCACTGATCAAACGTGGGACCTTTTGCATGCAAAGCAGCTGCTCTGCCATTGAGTTCAGCTGCTAATAATAATAATATAATAATAATTTATTATTTGTACCCCACCCATCTGGCTGGGTTTCCCCAGCCACTCTGGGCGGCGTCCACAAAGACAAAAAATACACTAAGATGTCACACATTAAAAACTTCCCTAAACAGGGCTGCCTTCAGATGTCTTCTAAAAGTCTGGTAGTAGTTGTTCTCTTTGACATCTGGTGGGAGGGCGTTCCACAGGGCGGGTGCCACCACCGAGAAGGCCCTCTGCCAGCTTCCCTGTAATTTCGCTTCTCACAGTCAGGGAACTGCCAGAAGGCCCTCAGAGCTGGACCTCAGTGTCCGGGCTGAACGATGGGGGTAGAGACGCTCCTTCAGGTATACTGGACCGAGGCCGTTTAGGGCTTTAAAGGTCAGCACCAACACTTTGAATTCTGCTTGGAAATGTACTGGGAGCCAAAGATGTTGAGCATGTGCAGTTCTGCATTTTGGTTGGAAGGGAGACGAAGGGTTAACCCCCTGCAATGCAGGACTCACAATATTTAAGATGTGTTATATATATATATATATATATATATATATATATATACTGCTGATCGTATTAATTTTTTGATGTTTTTTTAGGTCTACTTGACCTAAAACTTTTGACCCCTCACTGATAAGCTTAATGCATATTTTCTATTTTAGGGTTGTTGTTTTTCCTTTACAATACAGTGCAGCTGAAGAAAGATAAATAAATGTAAACAGTATTACAGATCTGCCAAACTCTTTAACTGAAATCTAGTTAACACTTAAATACAGTGTCAATCTGTATAATGCCACTATTATACATTATTATTATTATTATTATTATTATTATTATTATTATTTTATTATGTATATTACTATATGTTAGATTTTTTTGTGGGGGGGGGTCCCTCTGTCTGTCTCTCTGTCTGTCTGTCCGTTAACATACCCAGGTAACGAGTTACATGTTGTTGTGTCCAGTTTTCTAGGCTGTTCTGGATTTTAAAATAGAAATCTGGGTCAGTCCCAAAGGGAATAGTCTGAGAGGGCTCTTTGTTATTTGTTTGTTTATTTTTTTATAGAGAGAAATTTATTCTTGCCAAAGCAAAACTTTTCAGCAGGGTCAGTTGTGAGACTCTTGAGCAAACCACCTTCCAAAATCAGCAGCCCAGTTTTAAGCGCAAGAGCTCAGGGGCCGAGTTTTGCATGCAGCAGGTCCCGAGGTCCAATTTAAAAAGCATTTATAAGCTGCTTTTATATTGTGTCTGTATGTGGTTGCAATAATAATGAGTACATAGGTAGAGGGACCCCTGACCGTTAGGTCCAGTTGCGGACGACTCTGGGGTTGCGGCGCTCATCTCGCTTTATTGGCCGAGGGAGCCGGCGTACAGCTTCTGGGTCATGTGGCCAGCAGGACTAAGCCGCTTCTGGCAAACCAGAGCAGCGCATGGAAACGCCGTTTACCTTCCCGCCGGAGCGGTACCTATTTATCTACTTGCACTTTTGACGTGCTTTTTAATTGCTAGGTGGGCAGGAGCAGGGACCGAGCAATAGGAACTCACCCCATCACAGGGATTCGAACCGCCGACCTTCTGATCGGCAATTCTTAGGCTCTGTGGTTTAACCCACAGCGCCACCCGCGTCCCTAATGAGTACATAATCTATTTCAAATTAAAAATGCAACATGAAAGCAGTACAGTGGTACCTCGGCTTCAGGTTACAGACTCTGCTAACCCAGAAATAGTACCTCGGGTTAAGAACTTTGCTTCAGGATGAGAACGGAAATTGTGCTCCAGCGGCAGCGGGAGGCCCCATTAGCTAAAGTGGTGCTTCAGGTTAAGAACGGACCTCCGGAACAAATTAAGTACATAACCAGAGGTACCACTGTAGTTATAGAAGCATAGGGCATATAAACAAATATAAACAGGCATTCAGGGAATGCAAATAAACAAAATGAGGTCTGATTTTGCGAGTCAGGGAAACCCTATGCAAAAAAGACATTGGTGTTTCATATTCTGACGGGGGGGGAAGGGGGGCCTTTCAAAGCCAACAGGCTCAATATGCTGACAGGGCAAATCCTGGATTTTCTATCGGGAGAGAGGCTGTGTTTTTGCCTAGGTTTCCTGATTTAGCTCCGGGAGTCTTCTCTCATGTGCTAACAGCGGACCAAGCCATCAGTCTCTTGGAGAGTCGCCTGGATGTTTTATGACATGCTGTGATCAGTGGGGATGACACATCCCTCCTGGTCATAGGTTAGCCTGTCCTTCCTGAAAAAGGAAAACTGATAATGGAATTCTCAACCCCCCCTCCCAGGTGCTCTCAATGGATGGGAGGTGGGCGCCCTCTGCTGGGTATGCCAGGCAATACAGCCTTTCTAACAGCAGTCACGAAATTAAAAGATGCCTGCTTCTTGGGAGAAAAGCAATGACAAACCTTGACAGCATCTTAAAAAGCAGAGACATCACCTTGCCAACAAGGGTCCGTATGGTTAAAGCTATGGTTTTCCCAGTAGTGATGTATGGAAGTGAGAGCTGGACCATAAAGAAGGCTGATCGCCGAAGAATGGATTCTTTTGAATTATGGTGCTGGAGGAGACTCAAGAGTCCCATGGACTGCAAGAAGATCAAACCGATCCATTCTGAAGGAAATCAGCCCTGAGTGCTCACTGGAAGGACAGATCCTGAAGCTGAGGCTCCAGTACTTTGGCCACCTCATGAGAAGAGAAGACTCCCTGGAAAAGACCCTGATGTTGGGAAAGATGGAGGGCACAAGGAGAAGGGGACGACAGAGGACGAGATGGTTGGACAGTGTTCTCGAAGCTACCAGCATGAGTTGGACCAAACTGCGGGAGGCAGTGGAAGACAGGAGTGCCTGGCGTGCTCTGGTCCATGGGGTCACGAAGAGTCGGACACGACTAAACGACTAAACAACAACATCACATTCTTTAAGCTGAATATTGTTCTGTTCTTATCATTTTTATACCCTAATTGTTTTCAGCTTACCTCTTGCACTTTAATTTTATCCGATTATTACGTCTTAATCTCTATATCTGATTTGTTAATTGTAAGTGGTTACTCAAATCCTGCTAGTGAGTCCACTTCTTTACAATATCTCTCTAAGTACGACATAAATAGTTCCCAAAGTTTTTTGAAATCTCTAATGTCCTTGTCTCTGAGTTTTCCGGTAAGCTTCGCCATCTCCACCTAGTCCATCAATTTTTCTTGCCATTCTTCTTTGGTTGGTATTTTGTCATCTTCCCATTTTGGGGCTAGTAATATCCTAGCTGCTGTGTTGTAGCGTACATAAATAATTTTTTCTTCTCCTTCGGCAAGTCTTGTCCTGTAATGCCTAGCAAAAAGGCTTCTGGTCTTTTAACAAAGGTTATCTTAAACATTCTTTAAATTTCGGTATAAATCATTTCCCCAAATCATTTTGTGATAGGAATTTTATGGTCTTAGATATATGGTAATGTTCATAAATGTACCAACCAAGCACATACATAGATCAGCACAGGAAGACCAACCTGGAACCATTTTGATTCCTAAACTGAGCCAATGTTTTCTCTGCAAGGTCAAAGTGGGAAACCTCCCATTGTCTTTTCCTTCACAAATCCTGTCTTAAGGGTATGTCTGTGTTTGAATAGGGTGTGAGCTTGTGACCTGGCCCAGGAACTAAGTATTTATCATTACAAAGGACTGGCCAGGCTCCCCAGGCAATCCAATCAAGTAACCTGCCAGACAGGAGATAAACAAAGAAAAACAACATTCAAATTTTCTGTTTTAGACTGCCTTTTTTGTGATGTAGGTATGATGTATCTGGGGGTGGTCTTGATCTACAGGGTGACAATTTCAAAAGTCTTTATAAGCCCTTGCACAGCATTTTTGAGGCTCCTCCTCCTTTCCTGCGGGTGAGGGGAGCACCCTGTTGCAACAGATCAATAAAGATCAGGCTTACTAGCTGCTTTGCTTCTCAATATTCTCTGGTTGGCCTCTGTTATTTTCTCCTACCAATAGGGAACCTATGTAAGGACTCTATATGGGCTCTTGGATACCCCATAAGGGAAGAAGGGCAATTTTTATTTACAACAATTTCCCAATGAATGACCAGCAGCAGCTCTTTAAATGGAGTGCTTGGAATCACAAAATTTTAAAGTTGGAAACGGATACTGAGGCTCATTCTACTTCAGGCTTCCTCAACCTCAGCCCTCCAGATGTTTTGAGACTACAATTCTCATCATCCCTGACCACTGGTAGCTAGGCATCATGGGAGTTGTAGGCCAAAAACATCTGGAGGGCCAAGGCTGAGGAAGCCTGATCTAAACTAATGCTCATTTCTTGTAGTTTGAATCCATTGGGTCAGGTCCTCCATCTAGCGTGTTCATCTCCCACGGGAGAAATCTTCGGATATTTGAAAATGGCTACCACGTGCACAATTAGCAAAAGCTCAACAATGGAAGAAACCGTCCGAAATACCTCTGAACATATGGGAAAATAGTATCCTGGATACAGCAATGTCTGAGCATCTCACCAGACACAGGAGGGCAATTAAAGGCATAACGAAGAGAGAGACACCTCCCAAGTAACGTGGACTTCATTCTTTAACTATGTTAATGAGAAACCAGCTCTCAGTGGGGAGGTTGCCTTAAGTAACATGTTTGAATTTGAACACGGAATGTGTAAGTGGATGTCTAAAATCAACGGATAGAGCAAACATCATGAGATGTTCATTGCTGGATAAGTGTTTAATAGTTCTTGTATTTGTATAAAAAACAATAAATGATTATTAAAACATGGCTATTGTATCATCTCTTCATCTTCTCTTCTGTTCTCCAGGCTAAAGGTAAAGGGATCCCTGACCGTTAGGTCCAGTTGCAGACGACTCTGGGGTTGCGCGCTCATCTCACTCTATAGGCCGAGGGAGCCGGAGTTTATCCACAGACAGCTTCCGGGTCATGTGGCCATCATGACTAAGCCACTTCTGGCAAAACCAGAGCAGCGCACAGAAACGTCATTTACCTTCCCGCCGGAGCGGTACCTATTTATCTACTTGCACTTTGACATGCTTTTGAACTGCTAGGTGGGCAGGAGCTGGGACTGAGCAACAAGAGCTCACCCCATCACGGGGATTCAAACTGTCAACCTTCCGATTGGCAAACCCTAGGCTCTGTGGTTTAGACCACAACGCCATCCGTGTCCCTTTTCTCGAGGCTAAGCATACCCAATTTTATTTTTTTTAACGTATTTTTTTATTAGAAGATTTCTTGGTTTACAAAAGTATGTGCAATGTCTCTTTTTTCCAAGTTACATTTTCTACAGATCAGTTTACTTGGTTGAGATGTTAAGTGTTACATTAGGAAGAAAAGGGGGAACGAGGTGGAGGGGGCCAAGGTGAGTGGGGTCGGATGGCGATGCTTCTATTCTACTTAGTGTATGTGTGGGGTTTTGTGTTGTCGCAGGAAACCCCCCCCCCCCAAATCATTCAGTTTGTACAAACTTCACACACACTCACACTCACACACTACATACGCTACGCTTCTGTTATAAATTCATAGAAAATCAACCATACATCGGATCTGCACTGTTCCACTTTTATTTTACTCCATGAAGGAAGGACTACAAAATGGGGAAGGTTTGATACAGGCCAGCCATAATCCCTTGAGCATACCAGCAGATACACAGGAGCCCTGCCCAGTTGCTATGCCAACCTTGATGGTCCTAGACAGAAGACCATCAAGGTCACAAAGGGCTTGCATATGGGAGTGGATTCAGCACGGACTGGAACAAAGGATAATAATCAGCTCTTCCCTCTGGGGGCAGGAAACTGCAAACTCCCCTCTGTCACCTGGAAAGTACTCATGGGGAGGGGGAAAGGGGGAACCAGCCAGGTGACAGGACACTCAGGCTACCACCACAACTCCTCCCTCAACCCCTCCTTTCTGTGATGTAGGTGTGATGTATCTGAGGGGTGGTCTTAGGTTACACCCCTTCTGTGATGTATGTATGATGTTTCTGGGGGTGGTCTTGATCTACAGGGTGGCAATTTCAAAAGTCTTTATAAGGCCTTGCACGCCATTTTTCTGGGTCCTTCCTCTCTCCTGCAAGTGAGGGGAGCACCCTGTTGCAACAGTTCAATAAAGGCCAAGCCTACAGGCTGCTGTTTTGCTCCAAGTAATCCTGGTTGGTGTCCTTGTTTTTGTCCAAGGGAGCCCTCGGATTTTTCCGTTAACAGTGTCAGCGTCGCTTGTGCAGGTTCTCTCTACTATTTGCTTGTGTTCCTTTGGTGGTGAGAGAGGTTGGGGTTGGCCTAGGGTGTGGTTGTTTGTTTGTGATTGGCTGTGGTGAACTTTGTTTTCATGTATGAGTGGGGTGGATGGGTGTTTTTGTATCAGGTTCGCCATATTGATTCATATGCTGTTGGTGGATTCTTGTCATTGTCTTGTTGGGCTCTGTGTGTGATAAAGGGGAGCCATACCGGGGTGAAGGCGTCTTCTTCCATTTGTTCCCATGTCAGTTTCAGTTTATTGGTTAGTTTTTCTAAAAGGCTGTTTCCCATACTATTTGATACCATTGGTCCAGGCTTACTCCTGACAGGTCTCTCCAGTGTCTGGCTATGATGTTTCTGGCTGCTTTCTTTGTGGTATGAGTGGGCATTACTGTCTTGGAATATGTTTAGTAGGGCCAGTTCTGGGGTGACTTCTAATAATTCCATCATTGGGGCACCGGCCGACCTGACAAGACTCCAGGGTGTGTATCTCCATTTCCACCTTTAAACCACCATCTCCATCACAATAAAACTGGACTTACCTGGAAGTAAGAATGGCTATGGGAGTAAAGCACAGGCCCCAACTGTTCCCCTTAAGCAGGCACCCCCAAATTCGGCCCTCCAAATGTTGTGGGACTACAACTCCCATCATCCCTAACAGGACCAGTGGTCAAGGATGATGGGAATTGTAGTCCCAAAACATCTGGAAGGGCAAGTTTGGGGATGCCTGCCCTTAAGACTTGGTTTCCAGACCCTGGGGCATCTTGGTTGCCCTCCTCCACTCACCATCCAGCTTGTCAACACCCTTCTTAAATTGGGGTGTCCAGAACTGGACACAGGACTCCAGGTGTGGTCTGACCAAGGCAGAATAGAGTGGCAGCTAGCTGACAAGGAGCCACCAGGCAGCCGTCTCTTTGTTAACATAGTCCAACAGGTACAGGAAAATGTCGAGTACAGCTCTATCCAACGTGCAAATGAGGGTGGCACAGAGTTTGGATATGGCATTTTTTTCTGCACGTCCAGCTTCTACAACCACGTTGAGCGCATTATTTCTCTAGTTTTAAATTCTCTCCCCTCCCCTTCCAAGTTGAACATTTGATGTATCGCCAACAGCTTCATATCCACTGTCCAAATGCCCATAGATTCACAACAAACCTTTGGGGAGGCTATTTGAGCTGAGATTCCTGCATTGCAGGGGGTTGGACTAGATGACTCTGGAGTAGGGTTACCAGATGTCCCCGTTTCCCAGGGACAGTCCCTGGATTTGCGAATAAGTCCCCGGACAAATTCCATACCCGGAATGTCCCCGGATTTCATCTAATGTCCCTGGGAAACGCAGCAGCGGCAGTCTCAGCAACCCGGAGCAGTTGGCTCTGGCTGGCTTCAGGAGCTGCTTGGAAGTCCCCATGTGATGGTGGTGCAGGGGCTCTAAGACGCAGCTTCCGGGCTGCCTCCGCCTTTCCTGACCCCAGCAACTAAGCTGTGAAGGGAGGCTTCATGCTGCCTATCGGAGCAGCCTCCCAACTCCTACTTGCGTGCAAGCAGGATCATGGCAGGGATCTCTCAGCTGTGAAGGGAGGCTTCACGCTGCCTACCAGAGCTTGCGTGCAAGCAGGAGGGGGCAGGGATCTCTCAGCTGTGAAGGGAGGCTTCACCCTGTCTATCAGAGCTTGCGTGCAAGCAGGAGGGGGCAAGGATCTCTGTTAGGCAACGGGAAGCCTCTCTTCCCAGCTGAGGGATCCCTGCCCCTCCTGCTTGCACGCAAGAAGGAATGGGATTGGGGCTGCTCCGATGGGAAGAGAGGCATTGCGCTGCCTGAGAGATTCCTGCCCCCTGCCCGCCTTCCATGCCTGACCCACTGCGCACCGCTTCCCCACCACCACCACTGAAGAACCAACAACTCAGGGGCTGCCCAGGCTCATGGAGAAAGGAGATAGAAGCCTCAAAGGGGAAACATGGCGGTTGAGGTCAAGGGGGCGGCTGCCCCTCTGCCACCGCCATTGCTGCAGCATCAACGTCCCGAACGTGTAGTATGTGTGCATGTATTTATAGTGTCCCCGGATTCATTGAAAAAAATCTGGCAACCTTACTCTGGGGGTCCCTTCCAACTCTACAATTCTATGATTCTGCCATAAGGAGCTGGTTAGGAAGTCTCCCTATGAGAGAGTGCTGGAGGTGAAATAGTTAAACAGGTTGCCCAATCAGGACCCAGGGGGGTGGAGTCAGTGGGACTATAAAACCAGCTCTGGGACGGGCGTAGGGAAGAGTTTGTTGGAGAGTTCGTTAGGAGTTGGGTGGTTGGTTGGAGTGGGAGCGAATTGGGCTAGAGTTGTGGGTAGGTTGAGTTAGTGTAGCGAAATAAGATGAGTCAGGAACAGTTTGGGGCTAGGAAGACAAGTAAATATCTGAGAGGTGGTTTAGTGAGTGAGAGCAGGTAGCGGAAGTTATAGGTCTGGATAGGCACCCCATGAATGTAATGGACCGATACCGTTTATAAAACCACACGCTTGTTAAACTGCAATAAATAAACAGAAGTTTATGTTTCAATTTAACCCTGACTGGACTCCGTATTGTCCCAGGTAGAGCCTGGGTAGTGGCAGTGAGAAATAAAGTGGTGGCACAGGGATCAATAGACGGTGAAAAGTCCGGGGACCCTGTGTGATCGCCACAGTGGACAGGCCCACTTCCCAAATGTCCAGCTGTAACCTGAAACCACGTTAGAGCCTTGCAGCATCAGCTGATGAAGCAGACCCTAGTGGAACAAATGTGCACGTCTTTAGGGCATCACAAGACTCTTCGGCTGTTTGTGCGGTAGCAGACTTCACATGGCTACCTACCCTCTGGCAATGGTAGACTGCACTGGCCCCGGCGATCTGGCAGGTGGCGCTTGCTGTGAGATGATAAACCTAGACTCCTCCTCTGAGCCCCTTTTGCTCGGCACTCTTGCCTAGGGAAATTGGACCCCTTGCTTCTGCTCTTACAGAATTGTAGAGCTGGGGGGATCCCAAAGGTCATCCAGCCCACCCCCCTGCAATGCTAAAGAATCCCTGACAGATGGACACACAACCTCTGCTTGGAAACCTCCAAGGAAAGAGCGCCCAACGCATCCCGGCTCAGTGTCAGAAAGTTCCTCCTGCAGGAAGTTCAGGCAGCAGAGCAAGAGACTCTTAAACTCTGGGCTGTGGGTTCGAGACTCCTGCTATTGCCGGGGGCTGGTCTAGATGACCTTGGCGGCCCCTTCCAACTCTACAATTCTGATTAGGCTTTTTACCTGCCCGGTAGATAATGTTTTATCTGATGGCAGCGCTTTATTTGCTATTCCTCCCTGGTTTAGCTGGGTGGCGCTGTGGGTTAAACCACAGAGCCTAGGACTTGCTGATCAGAAGGTCGGCGGTGAGCTCCCATTGCTCAGTCCCAGTTCCTGCCAACCTAGCAGTTCAAAAGCACGTCAAAGTGCAAGTAGATAAATAGGTACCGTTCCGGCAGGAAGGTAAACGGCGTTTCTGTGCGCTGCTCTGGTTCGCCAGAAGCGGCTCAGTCATGCTGGCCACATGACCCGGAAGCTGTAGGCCGGCTCCCTCGGCCAATAAAGCGAGATGAGCGCCGCAACCCCAGAGTCAGCCATGACTGGACCTAATGGTCAGGGGTCCCTTTACCCTGGTTTAAGGCAGACCCCTATATTTGCAGGCTGATGTGCCAAGTGAAGCCACAGATCCAAATTTCCGCTTGAAGCAGCGACTCTGCTATTGGGGAATTTCTGATTTTATAAGATAAAGAATAAACATGGCAGATTCTGGAAGTCTACCCAGCAGCCCAATGGGCAAGATGGTCGTAGCACAGAGAGGTTGGGAAGTTTTAACTTACTAATTCGAAGGTCTATTGGTTTCTGCACGGATGGTGCTTGTTTCGTGCTTGTAAGCCGCTTTGAGTGTCTTTGGAGAAATATCCCGGGTAATTTAAAGTGAAATAAAATAAAATAAAAACATGTTGAAAAAATTTTTCTTGAAAGATACTCAACGCCTTTTTTTTTTTTTTTTGGAAACATTTTAATAGTTATCGAATGTTCTACATCTTACAGTAAATATCATACAGTTACAAACTCTTGGCTTAAATTTGTCTCAGGGAGATCACTAGCTGATCCTCAGAACAAAATAATAATAATAATAATAATAATAATAATAATAATAATACAGATTTACACTTCATATTCACAAGTTGAGGCTGTGGGGCTTTCCGACTTAAATCTCAAAGGCTCCTCTCTCTGTGCCCATTGTTTAAGTCCTTGGATTTAAAACTTGGAAGACTATTAATTTCTATTTTGTTTTTGTTTCCAATGAAAATTTAAAAAACAGGTTGTCCAACCTGCAGAGTCCATAATTATTATTATTATTTTAAAACAAAGAAGCAAATAAAATCCAAGAGCTGCCGCTTGTCTCCACCTGCCCTCCCCAAAAGTTGACATCCTAGGAGCCAAAGTTCTCTGCCATGGGCTATGGAAACCAAACAAAAGCTGGGGGGTGAGGGGAAGAGATGTTTGGGGTTTTATTGGCGGCTACATTTGCTCAAAGGGACGCGGGTGGCGCTGTGGGTTAAACCACAGAGCCTAGGACTTGCCAATCAGAAGGTCGGCGGTTTGAATCCCCGTGACGGGGTGAGCTCCCGTTGTTTGGTTCCTGCTCCTGCCAACCTAGCAGTTCGAAAGCACGTCAAAGTGCAAGTAGATAAATAGGTACTGCTCCGGCGGGAAGGTAAAGGGCGTTTTCGTGCGCTACTCTGGTTCGCCAGAAGCAGCTTAGTCATGCTGGTCACATGACCCGGAAGCTGTATGCCAGCTCCCTCGGCCAATAAAGCGAGATGAGCGCCACAACCCCAGAGTCGTCCACGACTGGACCTTTACCTTTACATTTGCTCAAAAGTGACATGATAAGAACTCCCCTCCCCGAAAGCTGTCCCTTTGCATAAGCAAAAGATGGAACCAGTTATCAAATTTTAGGAAGGTGCCAGGCCAAAGTGGGTGAGGGCAGTGGGAGAGGAGAGACAGCTTGGCGGAGCAGATAGCCAGCGAAGGTTTAAGGCCAACAAATGCCAAGTCCTGGTGCTGCCAGCTAGAAGGAATCCACCCAGCCCTAGGGAACATATAGACTTCCATTTGCCCCAGGATTTCTAGAAAGGGGCCCAATAGCCTCTCTCTTTTTGGTTCCCTGGGGAAAACCCGCAGCGCCAACCCGCAGAAAAACACAATTGGCGTTTCTTCCGAGTCAGCAGTTACCTGTGGGTTTTCTCGGGAAAAGCTCAGGAAAAAACCACCACTCTCTCGGCCCCAGAGTACAAATCATGGGACAAACGGAAGTGTCGATGGGCTCTTAGCGCCTGCTAGGTTTGCTAACGGGATGGAAATGTTCACGGTTCAAAGGGGCTGCCCCTCTCCCTGCAAAAGGGGAGGGAAACCCAGACATGGCCCCTCTCTGGAAACCTCAAAAGCAGGCGCCGGGCATTTCTGCATGGTTTTTAAGCAGCAAGTGTACGTTCCCCTCGTTTGTTGGGTGCAGCCTTCTCACCTACAAATCCTCACTCAATTGCAAAATGCAGGTTGGCCAGACCAGCCAACCTCGCAGGGTTGCTGTGAGATTAAAGTGGAACACGGCCTGAGCTCCTCAGAGGGAAACACAAGTGAAAATTACCATATTTTTTGCTCCATAAGACACACTTTTTTTCCTCCTGAAAAGTAAGGGGAAATATCTGTGCGTCTTATGGAGCAAATGTGTGGTTGATCGCTGGCTCCCTTTTCGGCCCCGGCCCCTTGCCCAAGCCTCCATTGTTGAATGTTCTGCAGATGGAGGCTGTTTGTTTCCCCAGAGACATGCGACTGGCTGATTAGATTATCTGTCTGGAAACTGTAGAAACGGCTCCCTTTCCTAAAGAAGCTGCAGAACTGTGAGTTGAACTCCATAAAAACAATATTTTTTCCCTTTGCAAAGTAAGCTCAACAACTTTGAGCTGATCCTGAAAAAAACAGGGCTCTTCCCCTTTGCAAAAGAAGCTGCACAACTGTGAGCCGATCCCAAAAAAACTGGGGCTTTCCCCCTTTTCTCCTCTAAAAACTAGGTGCATCTTATGGAGCGAAAAATACGGTACTTTGCCAAAGAGAGATATCGTGCTGAAGGATGCTGAGAATGACTCCGCAAAGAACAGCCTTCCCCGCTCGGAGGCCTACAACTCGCATAGCACTGGCTGGCGCTGGCGGGAACTCGAGCCCCAAACTTCTGGAAGGCTGTCGTAGCCCATGGCAGAGAAAAGGCATCCTGACCCACTTGATGAAGAACTCTGCCCGATTGACTAGATCCTCACAGGTCACCTTGGCTGGTCGATGCGAAGCCCTAAAAATACTAAGTGAGGACAGACACAATCCATAACCTATGGTGGTTTCGTTTGTTTGTTTGTTTGTTTAAAAGGAATGTCACCACCAAATTTGGCATGACAAATAGAGGTCACACCAGAATGGTCCCACAAAGCTTTGGCTGGTGCCAAGATGGGAAATGCAAACTGGGTGCAATGTAAGCGGCTCACCCCCAAATTCTCTCTATCGAAGGAATTGCCTGAAAGCTTTTAAAAAGGTAACTGCGTGATATTTCATGGTCCTTATTGCTATTTTAAGCTGGTGGATTTGTTTGAAAGGTAATTTCTAGCTCAAGGGTTTTTGCGTGTGTTTAAAAAAGATGTATAAAAAGTGCAGAGATTTGACTTCACCTGGACAAAATTGTCTAGGGCACTAAAGCGAATGGGAGGGTGTGTGTGTCTTTTTAAACAATTGCCAAGGAGATGGAGGTTTGCTGGGAAAGTCAGCTCTGCTGTTCCCATGGGAATGTCGATGGTCGCACTGCAAGATTCCCGCACACATCCATGGAGACCCATCTGTCACAGCCCACAATAGGAGCCCTGTGTGTGCACGTCTGGGGACTGGGCTCAGAAGAACGTTACTGATTTGACAAAGGACGCCCTTTCCCAGACTGTCTTGTCTGTGGGCATGCAATCGATGCACAACCGCTTGCTGCCGCAAGAAATCTGGGCACTTTCCTTCCAGGGAAACCACACTTTGTCAGCACCCAAAATGCAAGCTTTTTTTTTTGCAAGGTGAAAATGGACATAGCCCCAGCACTAAGCTCCTCGTTTTGCAGTGGTCCTTATGTGGTTTGGACCCCCGGGAATTAAATGAGGGAAAGGATACTGCTGCAGTGCCAAGGGATGGCGCAGAGGAATAGTCGATTGCTGAAAATAATACATAAGTATTTTGGGGTGTGGAAAGGCCCAGATTTTTTGCAGTTAGGAGACTGACTAGGTTTAGATGGCATCGTGGTGCCAATATTCTCATGGATCTTTCTGTACACAGGGCACCCCTCAAGAATACTACACAGTGCCCAATGCCAACATGTGATCATTGCAATTGCCAATTAATGATGGTCTTCTGAATTCACATCTCAGAATTAACAGCTGAGATTGTGTGTGTGTGTGTGTGTGTGTGTGTGTGTTTTCAAAAAATCATTAGTACGTTTTTGCTTTCTCTTTCCTCTTTTTTTAGGGGGAGCCACCCAACAAACTGTTGATCAGCAAAAGCCCACAGACTTGTGTTCTGAAGTGCTCCCTGTAGCTTGAAGAAGCTTCCAACCAGTTCAACCATAAAGTTCCTCTAGTGAAGAATAATAAACATCAATCATTAAAAACAAAAACAAAAACTTAAATAACACTTATGGTAAAAAGCGCCTTTTAAATTACATATCTGAACTGCAAATAATTTTTTTAAAAAAAAATTAAAATTGACTAAGTTATTATGGTTCATAAAATACAGGAGCAAATACTCGCACACACTGTTCCGTTTTCCTGGAGTCGCGGTTGGGAGGCTGCTTTGAGGTGGGCTTCGGCCAGTACAATGATTAATATGCATTCTTTCGTGGGTCGATCGATTTCCAAGCACATGATTTTAAAGTGAAGGTTATTCTGCGGGGTCAGTTTAACAGCAGGAACTAGCATTGGCAGAGATCATCACAACATTTTCTTGGTTTCATTATTCACGGGGAAAGGGAGAGGGTGCAATGGATTCTTGAAATGCAAAAAAACAAAGGTGGTGTTGCAATATAGAGCCAACAGAAGCAGCAAAAGGGACTGCCCTAAGATGGCATCTGGCTACGACTCAAACACACACACACACAAAATTTCATTGCAGACATCATTCCCTGGCCCTCCGCTGACCCTCTTGCCTTCCCCAACCTAGCACTGCTCTCCCCAAATGCTTTCCAGCCAAGATTCAAAGGCTCTAACTTTATACAGCTATATACAAACAGAAACTCCAACGATTACTTGCTTTATCTAAACATTGGATCCCAATTACTTCAAGCTGCCTTCGTAAGGCCAGGTTTTCAGGAAGTCTCAGCTGCTGCCAAGCAGATCCACCGGCCTCACAGTGGGTACTGCTAGGAGGAGGAGAAGGAGCAGAAAGTAAAGAGAGGGTGAAAATGGGGGCCATTGGTTAAAAATATAAACCCCCACCGCCGCCACCCACAACAACCTGCACAGGACTTAGCAGGCCATGTGGCTCCAGGTGGTAGAATTTGGCTCTCCAGTGACTTCTCAGCCCTGCGTAGACCCTCCGAGCCTAGGATCCATCTAAAGGGCAGGATCCATAATCGCTTCCTGCCTTTCGGTGTAGGGGAAGATGGGTTCATTTCCCTGCTTGGCCGTAAAACATAAATCATGAAATGTTTCCTGATGCGAAGGGTGGTTGCTGGGCAGATAACGGCAGAAGCCAAGTTTATATGGACCAAGCACTGCAGAAACAGCCAAGGTACCAAGAGGACTGCCTGCAGGGCAGCACCCTGTGCCCAGAGTGGAAGGCTGCTTTCCGCAATGCCACTGGTATTTCTCTTGCCTTTGGATGGGGCGGCACCCAGGAAAAGGGGTGGCAGGATTAGGGAGCCCGGCTTGCGGCTAGCCCCCTTTGGCACAGCTCCTTCTCCAGCACAGAAAGGTCCCCCACACACCCTGGACCACCCAGGCAAGTTAGTTGGCCTTCAGAATGATGGACCCAAAGGTGTTTGTAGAAAGGATTCCAAAAATTGGGATGGGGCAATTTCTTCACAGCTCTGTACGTTAAATGAAACAACCACAATGATTAGCGGGGGGGGGGGGGGACCAGAGTTTTCAAAAATGATTGCCTTGGTTCTGCACACCGCAAGAGATGCATTAAGGACCCAAGAGGCCCCTGGTAAACTCTCACAGCCTTCGCAGAGGTCCCCATCAGCAACGAAGCGCTTGTGCTTTAGACCCGACACAAGCCAGCAACCATCCTGTGTGGCGCAAACAGTGTCAGATGAACAGGGCAGAGCCCCATGGAACTGTGCCCCCTTACAGGCTCCCCTTAGCCTTGCCCGCCTGGTATTTTGGCTCAGAAGATGGGACGCTTTGAACTGGACATTTGGGTCTCCTGGGTGCTCTTTGCTATCGCAGCTCTACGGGCCCCTTCCTGCCTCAAAAATTCCACAGGGCAATGGCTCCAGCTTCAGCAGCAGCTGGCCAGGGTGGCTGAGAAAGCACAAGGCCTTGCACAAAAGGTTTCAGGGCGAGGCCAGACAGAGACGCTGCTTGGAGCCCAGTGGCGCAGCCACATGGAGACCAAACACACCCTCGTCCCTTCCAGTTTATTCAGCCTGAAACATTTGCACTTTTGGTGTCTCTAACTCCTTCCGGCTACAGGTGATCCATGGCACAGGTGAGCAAGTTTCCCATCTAGGGCTGTCCATTGGCTTCATACTGCTGTCTCCTGTGGAGCGCCAAGACCCCCTGCCATGTCCCGTATGCTGCCCGCTGCACTCCCAAGCCTATCCCGCTTTCCCCCTCCCCTGCCTTTCGCCCCTGGGAGATGTGGTAGCTGGCAAACCATGCTCTGCTTCGGCTGTTTGCCTGGGCTCCTTGCCAGGGCTGCAAGCTCCGTCCCAGCCAACCTCCAGCTACTTGAAGCTTGCACCGCTCCCAGAATCTGCGTCCAGCAATACCCAGGGACCAAGGCAGGGCGCTGACTTGTCAGGAACCAACGGCTGCTTCCTGGGCACAGATCTAACAAGCCAGCAGAGGTCTCTACCAGACATCACGAGATGACGCCCTCCACGGATGCGAATACGTTGTTTCCCTTCCACCACACCAGCTTTCTATTTAAACTATTCTGTTTTCTCTCTCCTTTGGCAGATGCTGCTCCAGCCCGGCTGCTTCTCTAGAATAGGGGCAGCTGAGATGGTGCTCTATTGGCCACACTGGCTGGAGCTGACAGGCGCCCACAGGGCACCGCATTCCCTCCCCCTGTGCATTGGAAAGGAGTTCCCTTCCGATGAATGCTCTCCCCAGAGACCTTTCATCAGAAGCCACATGATGCCAGGGCTGCAATTAATCTGACAAAGAAGATCCCGGGAGCATCCTAGGTGAACGGAGATCTCCCAGGATGTTCCCAGGAAACCTAGAACCCAATCCTGCCAGAGGAGTAGATTTTCCACCCAGCCAAACGCCCTACAAGTGCTGCCTCATGTGCCCAGAGGGACCTCAGCGCCACACACACGACACAAAGGGATCCAGGCTAAAACTTCAGTGATGTTGGGCAGTGGCACACCCGCCAGTTGCGGCCTGTGCTCTTCTAAAGAGCCTAGAGGACACGTTGGAGCAGAGGAAATCCTAGCTCAATTCATCTCTGTTGAAAGCAAACAGATGATGGAGCAGCAGTCTCAATGTCCAGCTGCATAAGCATCTCTCCGAAATTTGCTACATTCCCTTGCTCTGCCCACCCCCCTGGTGACAGTGGAAGAGCCCGTCCTGTGACCAGCACTTCCAGACACCCTCCCTTGCTGGGGCTATCACATATTTAAACCTCACTTGCTCCTTATCACGATGGGCCCAGTCTGTCCCTTCTGCCTGACCTGCTGCCCACCCTTTTCACCCTGTGGGCAGCCATCCCAACTAGGAGGCTGCCAACCTTCCCGCGAGTTGCCCCACGCTTCAGAAATGAAAATTCAAGGGAACTGCCCCACTCCACTTTCAGGCCCACAGCGACGCTCGCTTAACCTCTCCAATCACATTCATAGTTAGTTGCATTCATTCGGGTTCATACTAAAAAGAAGCCACACACACACGTTCCCCAGACCCAGTCAGCTCCACACATTCTTGGGCCAATTCACACAACCGAATTGGTATGCTGGGAATGTGTCTTGTGCGAATCCGTGATAAAAAATACCGAGTCTGCAAACAGGAGTGGCAGCTGCTCAGTGCAACCCAACGCCTCGGATACTTCCGCATGTGCCAAACTAGAGAAGCCAAAAGGGAGGGGTGGGGTGAACGTTTCCTTTTATTGAAACGCCACTTCGCTTAGTTTGACTGAGCAGATCGGCCATGAAACAAGAGACCAGCTCAGCCTCTCCTTTGTTGCGCTCCGTGGAAGCAACTGCTGAAGCCCAACGGGTTATAAAACACACATCCCCTCTCTTCCCAACTTCCCTGCCTGTACGCCAAACATTAATTTGCCAACCTCTCTCACTTGATCTCCTCACCAAGCTCCCAATCATTCTCCTGTCTGAATCCAGAACACGGTCAGATGGCCATAAACACCAACAGAATGACTCTTGCTCACTTAAGGTTCTATGCCTGTATGCAAGTCCACCCCCCATTTCCTCTTCCTGTGGATCAGGGGAAGACGGGGGACGTCACAATTTAAAAATAAACCCAGGTTTTTTTTAAAAAAAACCTCTGAATAGTTAGCAGCTTCCCTGCTTCCTGTGACACGAGGGGCGGGGGTGGCCTGACACACCATTCATCCTTTTGCCTGCTCCTGCAAATGAAGGAATGAGCTCCACGTTTCAACGCAGATATAATGAACTGTAAATCTAATTCCGACACCTTATCTGGAAGACGCCAATTTTCCCGTGTCATGTTGTGGAAGATGGAACAATTGAAGATACAGATATAGACAGATAGGTAGGTAGATATTAATGGAACTGGAAAGGGCGAGGGGGAGAAGCCTGCTAGCCTGCCAGCACTGTGCTTTTTTTTTCCACTCAGAAACCCTGAACATCACCAGTCAATCATTTTTGCTAGTATTAAAAAAACCAAAATTAGACTCTGGGTGAAATGCATGACATCAGGAGACACTTGCGACGTGGAACTGGGGGAAGAGAGGAAGGTGAAGACTGGGGGATGGAAGGGGGAGGAAGAGGGGAGTTCAAAAGCACAAATATTGCTCAGCATCAGTGGGTGCCATGAAACAATTCTGAGTGGGGGAAGACGAGAGGAGAAAGGCAGTGGCAGCGAGAGAATGGGGCTATGGCAGGGAAGTGGCTTTTACAAAATCAACTAAAAAAAATAATTAAAAAATTAAACCCTACAGAATGCATAAAGTGACCCTTGCACTTCTTTTGTTTTTGTTCTTGCTAACAGACTTGGTGCCTTGGGACAGTTGCTCCAGCACCCATGTAAGACTTGAGTTGTTGCATACAATGTTTGACTCCAGATCTGCCGGAAAGAGAGAGAGAAAGAAAACAATAGGACAGAAGTTAGAAGCAGCAACGCAGAGAGACAGGCAAGGCTGGATTCACATCTCTCCCATCAAGGACCCAGCATTTGACAGATTTCACTCTTCCAGCCAGTCGACACCTTTGCCTGCGAGACTGGGTCCCCACCTCAGCTAAGTTGGTGCATCTCTCTGCGGAGGCTCAATTTAACAACCTCAGAGGAGTTTTGCATGTCAGATGTGGTCTGCCAGAAGAACAGAAGCATTTAGGACAGTGCCGCAAATTCACATGGTTTCCCAGTCCTATAGCGAAGCTACAACTCCCAAACTCACCGTTGGGCAAGGCTTTTTTAAGAAACAACCAAAGAGTCAGGTTTATTTGTGTGAGGGGGGGGGGGTTGGAAGGGGCTTGGGGTTACGAAAAGTATTACCCAATTGTGAACGGTGGGATTCTTTTGAAAGCTGCCTGAAAGAGGATTCACATCCCATCCTGCCACCACACAAGTATTTGTTTCGTCCCACAGTCGCGCCTCCAGTCAAACAGATTGTGCAGGCTTTATTGAAAGAAAAGGCAAAAACCTGCACAACCTGTTTGCTAGAGGGGAACGTAGGGTGAGCCACAATACCGATGCTACTAGGAAGAACATTTACAGGTGTTCATCCATTTCCATCCTGTGTATGACATCTGGATCTGCCCTCTTCGTTCTGCAGTTTTGGAAGGGAGAGTTGGCACTTAGGAGGAAGACTCTCTGCCAGCTCCCACCAACCAATGGTCCTAACTTCCGATATTTCAGATCAGACTCACCTATGCACTCCTATCAGAAGCTGAAGGGGCAGGTGGAGGAGAAGAACCTCTTCTAAGCTGGCCTGTGACCTGAACACAAGATCTCTTGGTAAGAGGGAGCTTATATTTAACTCCTCCTGCCCGATTTGCTGCCTCATGTTAAAGTCCTGTTCTGCTGAAGGTCCTGTTCTGACTAACACGCCCTGTGGCACCAATTGGAAACCTCTCCGACCGATGCAGGTGGAGGAATTTTGGCCTGTACCGCTTCTGTCTGTTTCCATTCCCTAAAGAAAGAAACAATTCCGCCATCGCTCCTTTCTCTCGGCAAAAATTGACCCTATTCAGGAGGAAGAGTTTTGTGTGTTGGCGAGCGAGCGCACCCCCCCCACACACAAATGCGTCCAGGTCCTCTCCTCTCCAAAGCCAATGTGATCTTCTTGTCAGTCTGCATTTCTTAGTACAAAAGTGTGCAGAGATCTTTCCCATTCTACTTAATCCAAGAGGGTTCTGGAAGCTTCTCTGTGTGAAAGAAACAAGCAGAAGGTTTGTGATGTTTGGGTTATCCCTTCTGAGAAGCTGAGTACAGTGGGGTTAAACTGGTTCTGTGATCTTTTTCTGTCAAGGTCATGCTGACTATAAGGAGCCTCTTTCTCTTTCTTTCTTTCTCTCTCTCTCTTCCTTCTGGTGTGGTTTCTATGCTCAGTGTTGAGGTTTAGTCTTCTTATAAGTTATTGTAAATTTAAGTTAAGTCTGCTGCAACTGGAATTCTTATGGACAGTGCCAATCCTGGACGTTTTGGATTTGTGACCATTATGCTGATTTGCCTTCAGTAGTAGTAAAGCTCTGCTGGATGAAATACAATTGCCTCTAGTCTACTTTTTTGGGAATCCTGCAACGTGCTTAAGTTTTTACTCTGCGAGTTCTGCTCTGGATCAATACTGAGTAGAATTTCATGACACCAGTAGCCCCATCAGTCATGATTCAGAAGGCAACAGAGAGGGGGATTTGCTAGGGCTCTTGAATATTATATCTCCTGGTGGCGCTTTCCCCTGAATACACTCTATTGCCATAAGCTGCTTTAATGTTCTTTTGTGATACAGTGGTATAAAAATATTTTTTGATGAACAAGTAAATAATAAATAAATGCACCCCTTGATCTTCTGCACCTCTTGGCAGAAAGCCCAGTGGGTCTTCCGCTCCACACAGGGAGGGCTGTGAAAAATCCACAGCAGCTGGATGTGCCCGGAAACTAGTAAAGGGTTGGTGGCGCATGCAGAAAGACTGGGAGCAGAGCCAACTTCAGCAGAGGTCGCTGGGCCTTGTTCTAGAGCAGGGCCGTCCAACAGGTAGATCGCGATCCACTGGTAGATCGTGAATGTTGACCCCACCGAATGTTGACTTCCCCCAAAAAACTCAACAGCCACTGCCAGTTTTTTTATAGTGGGAGTAGATCTCAGTCTCTTGAAAGTTGGACATGCCTGTTCTAGAGCAATGGGGTCTCAAAATGCCTCTGAGGGAGACTTCGGGCATCTGCAAAGGGAGGCTCAGGCCTCCTCTCATCTGCCTAGCAACAGTTCTTGCGCTGCTTCTCATTGCTGGGTTGTGGGGAAAGCAATTCCTCACCACCTGCACATACAGACAAATATTTCCTTTGAAACCCTGAAGGTGAGAACCAGGGTGGATAAAAATCATTAAAATAAAAAAATGATTTATTTTTTTAAAAAATTGGATTTTTAAAATAAAATGCTTTTGGAGGAAAAATCTTTCTAAAGATAGTTTTCTATTTAAGTTACATTAGAGGCCAAAGTCTATTCATTAGGAAATAATAATTTGTTTTAAGTTTTTCATGTGTGCTAAAACTCAGTCTAAGTTGTTTTTTTAAATTGTTTAACCACTCGGTCAACAAACATGGATGCATATGCTATAATGTTATTGTTTTGGTTAAATAAATTGTTTAAATTGTTATTAAGGAAGTGATTGTTTTTCTCCTTCCAATAAAGCACAGCAGAAAAGTTGTCCAAATATAAACAGTTAACTTACTCACAATTACTTCATAATTATCTATGTATTTCTAATAATATAACCAAATCAGTAATTTTTTATGTAACTGTAAAAACTACTCTGGAAATTTATGATTCCAAAAACGAAACCTTCATCTGGTTGTAAATATTAAGAAGATACCAGAAAGAATGAGTCTTTCTGTAAAAAAATGATTTAAATCAAGTCTTACTGACTACAGTCATACCTTGGGTTGCAGACGCTTCAGGTTGCGTTTTTTCAGGTTACGGACCCGCCGAAACCTGGAAGTACCGGAACGGGTTACTTCCGGGTTTCGGGAGTTGCGCATGCGCAGAAGCACCGAGTCTCAACCAGCACATGCACAGACGTACCGCTGCGGGTTGCGAACGTGCATCCCACACGGATCACGTTCGCAACTCGAGCGTCCACTGTAGTGATTTCAATTGATTTGGTTTAAATCAAATCCACCCTGGTGAGAAGCCACTTCAAAGCTGGCTCCTGACTTCATCCTTAGCCCATGATGCAAGTACAAAAGCGAATGTTGCGTTTTGGACTTCCAGTCTCATTTGGGGAAGTTGCCTTTTGCGGCTCCGGTCTCAGACACTAGCTTACGGCCGACTGGCCTGTAGAGAAGTATTCCAAATGCAGCCCCCACCTCCCGCGACATTGGGGGTGTCCCTGCAAGCGTTTGCAACGACTTACGTGGCTTGGCCAATGGGATTACCAATGTGGAGGTACGTAGCTGTAGGTAGGGGTTCCTTGAGCCCTGTACGTTGGCACCGAGACTGGATGTGCTCCGATGGCAGTGTGTTGAGGGGTGGTCAGCAAAGTGCCTGCAACAGAAAGAGAGGGGGTCAGGCGGCAGGAGGGCACAAAGCGCTGCATCCCGGCCCCTCAAGCAGGTGTCAGAAGCGGATTCTGAACCCAGGGCCCCGGAGGAAGTGGGAGCACGATTTCCCTGGCACGTGCGGCTTGGCTTGGCTGTGATCCCTGCATTGCGGGGGCAGGTTGGGGGTCGAGAATAGATGACCCTGGGCATCCCTTCCCCCTCGACAATCCTACGATTGTATGATTGGCTCTCTGGCACAAATCCCTTGCAAGCGTTCGCACACCTGTGGATTGAGCTCCTGGGAGCTGGTGGAGGGTGGGGTGGGGAGACTGCAGAAGCAGCCGCAGGCCTGTGGGACACAATGGTTTTTCCTCCTGTGGGGCTGGCGGGCGGCTGATCTTGCCCTTCGGGGTCCGACTTGGGGAGTGACGCCCGAGGATGCAGCATGGCACAGATGAAATCCCTGGGCACAGGCCATGCAGAAGATCCGATCCCTTACCTCCGACCATGTGCCAAGTTGCACCCGAGTTGTAACCAAACAAATAGACCTTCACTGGGGGAGGAGGGGGCGGGGCAGGAGCTGGCAGATAAAGGAGGCCATTTTACTTCAGCTTAACCGTCCTGCTGGTCTCAGGCATTTTTGCACAATTAGCGACGGAAATCAGACATAACAAAGTGCGTACATTTCAATGATTTTTTTTTTGATTTTTTTTTTTGCAGAGTGCTGTCCTGCCCGCCCCCAAACTGCCTAGGACCCTCGTACCTACGGGACTGCCTCTCCTGGTATGTCCCACGGAGGACCTTACGGTCTTCAAATAAAAACATCTTGGAGATCCCGGGCCACAGGGAGGGTAGGCTGGCCTCAACCAGAGCCAGGGCTTTTTCGGCCGTGGCCCCGATCTGGTGGAACGCTGTCACAAGAGACTAGGGCCCTGTGGGACTTGACATATTTCCGCAGGGCCTGCAAGACAGAGCTGTTCCACCAGGCCTTTGGCCTAAGCACAGTCCTTTGGTAATTCTCACAGAACTCTAGCCCAATGGTTGCCATTAATTTGATTTTGAATTGATTTTAAAATGAATTGATTTTAGAATTGCAGTGTTCCTTTTATTGTTGTTAGCCGCTCTGAGCCTGGCTTCAGCTGGGGAGGGCTGGATATAAATAAAAATATTATTATTATTATTATTATTATTATTATTATTATTATTATTAGGTTTGCAGGCGATGTTTCAAGAGCTGCCGTTTCCCCGCAAATGGGAAGGGTGCTTTTGAAAGGGTCGCTTGGCTGTCAATTCTTGGCTTCCATCTACTTTAGAGCCCATCTTACCCCCCAGACAGGGTGCTTTCAAAACAGAAACCTGCCTAGCCATCTTTCCATCAGGACAGGGACATCAGGGAGGGTCCTAGCTTTCTCTCTGTTGCACAACGCTGCTCTTTCTGACAGCCGGGAAACTGTGGTGCTGGGTGAACCCTGGCTTGTTCTCCTAGCTGAGGGACTCCGAATGAGCTCTCTGTGCTGCTCATTCCAGCCTGGAAAGACCACCGACGCGGTGGGGCCAATCCCACCTCCTGCCCTGCAAGGCGGCATGTTCTAGCCGATGAACAGAAACTGAGGGTAGCAAGGCAGGCAAGGTCAAACAAGGTCAGTTGGACACTGGAGGTTGAATCCTGACAAGACAGAAGTACTGTTTTTGGGAGACAGGGGGTGGGTGGGTGTGGAGGACTCCCTGGTCCTGAATGGGGTAACTGTGCCCCTGAAGGACCAGGTGCGCAGCCTGGGAGTCATTCTGGACTCACAGCTGTCCATGGAGGCACAGGTCAATTCTGTGTCCAGGGCAGCTGTCAACCAGCACCATCTGGTACGCAGGCTGAGACCCTCCCTGCCCGCAGACTGTCTCCCCAGAGTGGTGCATGCTCTGGTTATCTCCTGCTTTGACTACTGCAATGCGCTTTACGTGGGGCTACCTTTGAAGGTGACCTGGAAACTACAACTAATCCAGAATGCGGCAGCTAGACTGGTGACTGGGGGCGGCCGCCGAGATCACATAACACCGGTCCTGAAAGACCTACATTGGCTCCCAGTACATTTCCAAGCACAATTCAAAGCGTTGGTGCTGACCTTTAAAGCCCTAAATGGCCTTAGCCCAGTAGACCTGAAGGAGCGTCTCCACCCCCATCATTCTGCCCGGACACTGAGGTCCAACTCCAAGGGCCTTCTGGCGGTTCCCTCACTGCGAGAAGCAAAGCTACAGGGAACCAGGCAGAGGGCCTTCTCGGTAGTGGTGCCCGCCCTGTGGAATGCCCTCCCATCACATGTCAAAGAGATAAACAACTACCTGACATTTAGAAGACATCTGAAGCCAGCCCTGTTCAGGGAAGTTTTTAATGTGTGACATTTTAATGTATTTTTAATCTTTGTTGGAAGCCGCCCAGAGTGGCTGGGGAAACCCAGCCAGATGGGCGGGGTACAAATAAATAATAATAATAATAATAATAATAATAATAATAATAATAATTACTACTACTACTACTACTACTACTACTACTACTACTACTGGAGGCATTTATGCAACGGCTGGCCAGCCACCTGTCAGGGATGCTGTAGCTGCAGCATCCTTCACTGACTGATGGGGTCAGCTAGCTAGATGACTTCCACAGTCCCTTCCAACTTTAAAACTCTATGAAGGCACGGCAAGCAAATCAAATAGTGCCAGCAGAGCGAAATGCCTCACTTTGTTGAAACAAAGCGCTTAACAGGAAAGATGACCTGGTGGTGTATTGGGAGAACTTTGGTTTATTACAGTTCCATGCAGGACTGGGGACAAAGCAAGAGGGACTCAGCAGCAGGCATGAAGAAGCTCTTAGAAGGAAGCGGTTCCCGTCAGTGGGGCCTATCTGAATTCTGCACTCGGAAAAGCTAAATCCTGCGAGCCGAATAAATTTTGTAGCAATCAAATGCACTGGCACGGATTCTCCAAATTTTGTATCATCTATTCGACTTTTTAATGGGATCGATTTGTCTTGTCAGCACCCCCCTTTTCAGCCAAACTTGGAGCCCAAAGTGGCAAGCTTTTAATAGGATTGTATGGGGTGAGTTATATAACAGAGTCTTCCAGTTCTGGCAACTGTCCTGGTTCCAGGCTCATCCTTCCAGAAAGAGGGGCAGAAACAGCTGAAATGGGCTTAAGGGCTGGCTGGTGGCAGAGATCCCATTCCATCGAATTAGCAGCCCTTTATAATTTTATCCTTTTTACTAGTCGTGGGGAGACAAGAGGAGTCCAGAAAGTTTAAGTCCAACACCCAACTATTGGAAATCTTATTCTGCCTCCCACTCCAGATTCAGAGGTCTCATGTGGCTGCCAGCCTTCCAATAATATTTTCACAGCCACAAGAAAAGGAACTTTGGGCAGGGTTTTGCTTAGCAGAAAGGCGCGAGGCTCAGAAATCCAAATTCCCCGCAATGTCCTGGTACTGTGGCAGACAGAGACGGATCTGCAAATACAGTTCAGGAGTTGCAAACAGGACAACACAGTCCTGGTTTCATGCAAGCTGTACTGTAGCCTTTGCCCAACGTGGTACTGTGCTGTATGGGAGCTCTAGTCCCACAGGGAGCACGTGGAAGGCGCCACGTTGGCAAAGGCTGCTCTACCGCAAGGGTTAACAGGACACGGTTCATTTCCACTTAGTTCTCACCTGCTGACATTGCCATGGTGGTCCCAGCTACCATCCCCATGGCCACGCCGTTAGTCCTTGGGGCAGCCACGGGAGCTGGATAAATAGCAGACGGGATGCTGTTTGGCTGGACCACGGTGGTGTGGTGGATGACATGAGGCTGTGCCGCATACACTGGCTGTGTATAATATGCTCCCTGTTCAGAAAGGGGGTAGGGGAGGAGAACCACATTTCAGCAGAGGTTGGCTTTTTTAAAAATCAGCAACGATGTGGGACAGACCATCACAACACAGCTGTGTTAGAAATTGAAGTAGGAAAGCTAGAAGCTAAATGGCACCTTAAACCGAGGTTACGGGCGCAATGATTGAATGTCTAAGGTAAAGGTAAAGGGACCCCTGAGCATTAAGTCCAGTCGTGGCTGACTTTGGGGTTGCGGCGCCCATCTCGCTTTACTGGCCAAGGGAGCCGGTGTACAGCTTCCAGGTCACGTGGCCAGCATGACTAAGCCGCTTCTGGCAAACCAGAGCAGCGCACGGAAACGCCGTTTACCTTCCCGCTGGAGCGGTACCTATTTATCTACTTGCACTTTGAGGTGCTTTCAAACTGCTAGGTTGGCAGGAGCAGGGACCGAGCAATGGGAGCTCACTCTGTCGCGGGGATTCGAACCGCAGACCTTCTGATCGGCAAGTCCTAGGCTCTGTGGTTTAACCCACAGCGCCACCCACGTCCCGATGGAATGTCTAGGCGCGCTTTTTTTATAACAAGAATACAGAGCTGAAAATGAATGAACTGCAGCTAAGATATTATGTTCGTTTTTCACACAGTCTAGTTCTTCCCCTGCCCGCCATCCCCTAATCTTCTTAAGAGGGTCTCTTCTCCAGTCTTCAGAGCGTGGCTGGAAGTGGGGAGGCAGAAAAAGGCCCCCCTTTCCTTCCACTATGCAGTTTTAATCTGAAATCCTAGGTGCAGTACCGTGCCCAGAGCTCAGAAATTGCTCGTGCAGTAATGAAATTCCCTGTCGCAAAATGCGCCTGGAACAAGGGGAGCTTCGGACACTGCCACACAGTCCTCAAATCACTTGGCTCATTCAATTGAATTTAATCTGGCTTTCAATTGTATGTCTGTGGGCAGGGCCTGCTGTTTTTAATTTTTGCACATCCATTAGGTTATAGCACCACTGTCTAGCTATACTGTGCATCACACCTACAAGGAGAACATCAAAGACCTTTTCATCTGGTAAAGCAGTTATGCTCCAATTTGTACTGGTATTTCCAAAAGGCATGTAAGCAATCTCTCTGCACACCCCAGACTATGCCATGTCTTAGTGGACGTAGCAGAGCAGCACATCCTTCATTTAGAAAGAGGAAGGACAAAGCAAGTTTGGAATTCCTCTCATCTACTATGTGTTTTGGAAAGTGGTTTGTCTGCCTGTTTTCTTAGGCGTGTGGAAAAGCTTCCTTTTGCCTGAATCTTCCAAAATTCAGCTTTGCTGAATGTCCACAGATTCTAGTGTTATGAGAAAGGGAGAAAACCTACCTCTTTGCATCTTCTCCACACTACAAATAATCTCTATCATGTCCTGAATTACCTTTTTCTATATACTAAAAAGACTCGAGTATTTTAACTGTTCCTCCCAGGGGAGTTGCTCCAACTTCTTCAACGTTTTGGTTGCCCTTTTATGGAACTTTTCCAGCTCTACAATATCCTATGCGATGGAACTGTACACAAGCGTTCCACAACATTCTGATACTGGCATTCTTATTCTCAGTTCCTTTCCCTATGATCCTTACCATGGAATGTGCCTTTTTCAAGGCTGCTGCATTATGGGTTGACATTTTCACTGAGCTACCCCCACCACTCCAGACCTCATTAAGTGTATAAATATGCTGTAAGGATATTTTTTGCCTCAGTGTGCATCACTTCACACCTACTGACACTGAATCCCATTTGAAATTTTAATGCCTGTTTACCCAGTTTGGAGAGAACCTCCTTGTAATTCCTTTCTTTTTTCTTACCACCCTAAACAAATTGGCATCAATAGCAAACTTGGCCACCTCACTGTTCAGACCTAACTTCAGGCCATTCATGAACAACATTAAAAAGCACCAAAAATGATCTTTGAGGAACTCCACTTCTTATATCCCTCCATCACTGCTTCTTATTCTTTAACCAGTTACTGATCCGTAAGACAGTCTACGCTCTTATCCCTTAATTGCTAAGCTTACTAAGGAATCTTTGGTGACAAAACGCCTACTAGATCACCTCTATCTGTATGCTTACTGACACTCTCAAAGAGTGAGCAAGACAGGATTTCGCCTTGCAGAAGCCAGGCTTGTTCTTCTTTGCAAGGCTTGTCCTTCTGCATGCTTAAAGGTAAAGGGGCCCCTGACCATTAGGTCCAGTCACGGACGACGCTGGGGTTGCAGCGCTCATCGCGCTTTACTGGCCAAGGGAACCAGCGTACAGCTTCCGGGTCATGTGGCCAGCATGACTAAGCCGCTTCTGGCGAACCAGAGGAGCTCATGGAAATGCCATTTACCTTCCCGCTGGAGCAGTACCTATTTATATACTTGCACTTTGACATGCTTTCGAACTGCTAGGTCGGCAGGAGCAGGGACTGAGCAATGGGAGCTCATCCCATCGTGGGGATTCGAACTGCCGACCTTCTGATCGGCAAGCCCTAGGCTCTGTGGTTTAACCCACAGTGCCACCCACATCCTTTATCTGCATGCTTAGTAATTTATTCTTAATCATGCATTCCATGAGCTTTCCCACAATATGTTAACCAGCCTGTAATTTCCAGCACTGTCCTCCCTGGACCCCTTTTAAAAACTGGCAATACAGTGCCCACGTTCCAGTCTTCAGCCATAGAGGCTGATGTTAGGGACAAGTTTGTGCGCTTTTGTTAAAAGATAGGCAATTTCACATTCTGAGTCTTCAGTGGATACCATCCAGACCCAGGGATCTGTTCCTTTTCAATTAGTCAATGAGGCCAGGAATCTCATCTCATCTCACAACTATTAGCCTTAGTTGCTGAGGTCTCCCTTTCCTCAGAAAGTTGCTTCAGGTACAGGGATCTCCCCTACACCTTCCACTGTGGAGACAGATGCAAATAATTCATTTGGCTTCTCTGCAGTCTTTCCCTCTTTTAGCACACCTTTGAACCCCCCCCCCCAATGTCATCCAAAAATTCAGCAGCCACCCTAGCTGATTCAGAGGCCTGTTTAAAGGGACAAATTCATAGACGATAAAACTGTCAATGACTACTAGCCATGATGGCTGGGAACTACCTCCAGCACTGAACACTGAGTGCTTGGAATTACAGGTGGGGAGAGGGCTCTTGCCTTAGTTCCTGCTTAAGAGATTCCCAGAAGAGGCATCTGAATGGCCACTGTGACAAATGGATGCTAGACTGGCTGGGTCTCTGTTCAGACCTAACAGCACTCTTCTTATGCTCTTAATGATGGCACCATCATTACAGAATACAGCGGTAGCTCGGGTTACATACGCTTCAGGTTACATACGCTTCAGGTTACAGACTCCGCTAACCCAGAAATAGTACCTCAGGTTAAGAACTTTGCTTCAGGATGAGAACAGAAATCGTGGTCTGGTGGCACGGCAGCAGCAGGAGGCCCCATTAGCTAAAGTGGTGCTTCAGGTTAAGAACAGTTTCAGGTTAAGAACAGACCTCCGGAATGAATTAAGTACTTAACCCGAGGTACCACTGTATCTTCCCAAGGGAGGTCTGCCAAATCGCCGTGTTTTATGCATGACATAGAACGTTCAGATTTTTCCAGCTGAATTAAATTTCGTTTTCTACGCTTAGATTAGGAGAGTTACCAAACAGCGGTCACTTTTAGGCTCTTGTTTTTGTTCTTGCTGTTTGACATCGCCGCGGCTGCCGGTTGTACTCACTTGGGCATACAGGTTCTGCTGCGGATAGGCACTTCGGATGGGGTACATAGCGGTTTGGTAAGGATTTGGAGATGGAGAATATGGGGGAGGTGCGCTGTTGCTCTGGGTGGGAGGGACCTTGTAGGGCGTTCCAGCGGTATACCCTGTTGAGAAACAAAAAGCAAGGCCCGTCAATCGGGGAGGTTAAGCAATTTTCACCAACCACCTGGCTTGTTTCTGGCTTTCTCGGAAAGAGGCAGGTCTCATTCCAAAAAGCCCCAAAAGCAACTGCTGCATCCATAAGAATGCGACTGTTACTGTTCTTAAAAAAAGAGGCCCAAAGCACAAAATGATGTTTCATAGCAATACAGCAGCTAACAAGAGTTAAGCGGACTTGAAAACGTGCCCCAAATTAGCTAAGTGCTGCTTTCCACCCCCCAGGAGGGTGACGAAGGCGTCCAGTTCATGTCCATTATGTGCTCAATTGTGCAAATGCAAAAATTCATCCAAAATCTGATAGTGAGGCGAAAGAACACTGAACTGCAGGAAACAGATGGCAAATACAGTAATTTCCTCCAAGAGGCACATAATTGCCTTCCTTTTCACTGACCTCAGAGTCAGACCCAGCGTTAACAAACCAATTTTGAGATTTCGGGCATGAGAAGCCTCTCAGGCTGGATTAATCCTGCCGCCACGAACACGGGCACTGTTTCCCTGAGCGCAGCTGCACATTGTCAGGGAGGTGCTATTAGCATCCTGGAACGAACTGAGTGGGCTATTCCAAGACAGAGGTATTTAACAAAGCATCTGTTGCAGTGTGTGCCATCAGCGGCATAATTAGAACACAAGGCAAAAACCACTTAGGAACCCAGAGTGGGTGCCACTGCTATTTCTCCGCACGGCATGGGGCTTATACGGAGGTTAACACAACAAAGGCCAAATAATGGTATATTGAGTGGCAGAAACAGGGGCAGGATCAGAACCTCGGTGATTACTAGGCTTGCAAGTGGGATTTTGTGCAACTCCACATGCAGCCAGGACTCGAGTAGAGCACTTGGGCATTGAGCTTTCAGCATTTTTTTTTTTTAGTACAATGACTACTGCAACGTATTTACTAGGATCCAAAGACTGCTTAGGCTAACAATGGGAGCTTGTGCTAGCCCAGGTGCAATGTTTGGCTTCTTCCTCCTATCTCCCCGCTTGCCCCGTAGGCTCCATGCTATATCACAAACTAGTTTCAAATCTCCTCCTCCCTTCACAGTTTGAAGGGCATTTGGTGAGCAGCATGGGATGAAAAAACCAACTCTCCAGGCTCAGAGAAAGAGCTTCGTGTTTCTTGGGATCCTGGCTTGTGCCTGAGCTGCACAGCTTCTCTCCTGAGTCCACCCTCATCCCCACCCCCCACAAAAAATTGTGGGATGTGAAACACAAGAGCAGTCAAGTACAACATTCCTAGAGTGAACATGTTTACACTTGGGGAATGTTTGTCCAGCCAGTAGGTAAACTTCCTGTTTCCTTCTGGGCTGGGACAGACTTCCTCTGCATGTGACTAGAAGTGGGCGTGGCCTCACCTGTGCAGGTAACGACAAAAGCACAGGGCAGGGCAGACATCTCTCTCTCTTTTGACTACATGCATCGAAGAAGCAACCTCTGCTTAGCCAAAGATGCTCTCTTGTCTCTAGCCAAGAGAGGACAAAGGGACTGTCTTCTTATGAGATAGTTTCTAGGTATATGTTACTTTTCTAAGCTAAGTCTGCCTTCTGGGATCCTATTGTGAACAGAATGGTATGTGAGTAAACCTTTTTATACTTTTATAGAAGACTGTGTCGTGTCTTATCTTTTATGAGGGAATAAGGGGAAAATACCAGAACAGTTATTATAGAGGCTTTAGCGAGCCTCAGCAAACACATCCGCTGCAAGTTTAAAAGGGGGAATGTTACTCTGCTAAATTGCGAACTTGTTAACACAAGTTGGAAAAGGATATAATCAGACAATATATCCTCTCCTGTATCCCTGAACATTCCCACAAAAATGGGGGGAACCTTTGGCCCAGATATTGCCGAACTACCATTCCTGCTATTTTATTTATCGTAAGTATTTCCACACCACTCTTCAGTCACATTCCTGGGACAGGTATTTGCCAACCTACTGGAATCCCAGGATGAGGAGAGAGGTGAGTCCTCAAACTTGCTAGAAGTTAACGATTCTCTTTCATTCCACTTATTCCGCAATGAAACCAAATCAAGATGTAGGCTACCGTATTCTGAATTTCAAATAATAAAAAATAATAATAGCAATTTATTATTTATACCCTGCCCATCTGGCTGGGTTTTCCCAGCCACTCTGGCGGCTTCCAACATAATATTAAAATACAATAGTCTATTAAACATTAAAAGCTTCCCTAAACAGGGCTGCCTTCAGGTGTCTTCTAAAAGTCTGGTAGCTGTTTTCCTCTTTGACATCTGGTGGGAGGGCATTCCACAGGGTGGGTGCCACTACCGAGAAGACCCTCTGCCTGGTTCCCTGTAAATTGGTTTCTCGCAGCAAGGGAACTGCCAGAAGGCCCTCAGCGCTGGACCTCAGTGTCCGGGCAGAACAATGGGGGTAGATATGCTCCTACAGGTCTACTGGACCGAGGCCGTTCAAACCACACACATTCACCAACCACCACCCCCATTCATAATTTCAACCCATGCAATGCAGACCACAAGGAGAGAGAAGGCACATTGTTCCACTGCTTCCATTTTCACAGCGCTGGTTTATTTCTTTTGTCGTTTTTTATTATTGCACTCTGCACTGATGGAAGCAAATGCACTGGAGGGGAGGGGGGGTTTTCTAAATAAATAAATATTGCAAGGGCTGCTCCAGGTGGTCTGGGGCATGTGAGCGCAGGCCAGCTAGCAGAGGCATCTGACATGATGTTTTCTTCCAGGTACAACATGCATGCCACCCAATGTTATTATTTGAGGACTCGGGTTTTGTCGGCGGCAGACTCTGCGTGATTAAAAACAGGCACCCTTCCAACACTTATGTTTCCAGGCACACAGACTTGGCAGGAGGAGGCTGCAAGCAGAGTCATTAATTGGTCTGCCTTAGCCTGTAAGCAAAGCAAACACACAGCACCTTATTCCCTCCTTCACATCTGAAATTAACAGGAGCTCCTTTTAGACAAAGGACTCGGCTTTAAGCAGCCACACCTGCTGAACAGGGTCAAAGTGGCAGGGGAGAATTCAAAGCAAGCTGAGCAAGTAGGGAAGGGAGATCTCTGAACTCCTTGCAGAGACTAGGCTGTCCTGTATCACCAAAGGTCACCTTAGCCTAGCAGAGATTTCTCTGATAGCTTTGTATGCACCTCTGCTCTCTCTACAGGCCCATTTGCATTATTGACAGAAGCCTTGCATCTGCTCGGCTCCTATTAAAAACAGAGCAAGGACTTGCTCTTTGCAAACATGCAGAAAAATAGAAAGCGGCAACCTTGCCTGAAAAGAGCAATCTGGGACGTCAACACAAAACCGCAGGAAGGTTGCCTCGTAGAGGATAATTAGCAAACAATGGGTTTTTAGGGGTGGGTGCGGGAGAAAGACCGCTTAAGGTTGCATTTGTCAACCAAATATCCAAGCATAGCTAAAAAGCTATCTGGATGGGAGCCAGTTTAGGCTTATCAGGTTGGTAATAAAAAAATGTAGTATAAACACCAACAATTGGGAAACACTGGCCTGCGGGCGCTCCAATTGGAGAACAGCCTTTTCCAAAGGTGTCATGGGCTTTGAAGACACTCAAACTCAGGATGCAAGGGAGAAATGTGCAAAGAGGAAGGCACGCTTGGCAAATCCACATCATGATCAACTCCCGCCCGGAAACCAATGTCCCCACTGTGGAAGGACATGTGGATCCAGAACTGGCCTCCACAGTCACTTACGTACTCATTGTTAAAACCGTGTTTATGGAAGACAATCTGTGATCACAGAAGAAGAAGAAGAAGAAGAAGAAGAAGAACATCAATCTAGCTCCAAGACCACTATCGTCTGGCAACCCTAAACTGAACGTGCAACGCCTGCAAAACAGAATCCATGTTGCATTCTTCACAGGACTGAGCGCCACATGGATCTCGCCACAGGCAAACCATTCTGGGGTCTGAATCACAGCAATACTGTGTTGTAAAAATTTGGGTTGCCCTCACACCGCAGACACAGAAACAGAACAATCCTGAAGCCATTTTGACTCTCCCAAAATGACCTCAAATATTCTTCTGCAAGAGGAGGAAGGAGATGGGGAAAGCTTTCCAGTTGTCTTTTCACTTGCAAATCCAGTTAATAAACTGCCTGGAATGTAGGGGCCAAATCCAGCCTGGCAAGTTTCTCTTAAGCTAAGCAGTCTATCAATAAGTGTAAGTTTGTAAATAAGGGATTCTGGAACCAAAGTATTTACCTTCTCAAATGAATGGCCAGGCTGCACAGTTAATGCAATCAGGTACCTTGACAGACTGAGGGACGCGGGTGGCGCTGTGGGTTAAACCACAGAGCCTAGGACTTGCCAATCAGAAGGTCGGCGGTTCGAATCCCCGCGACAGGGTGGTCCCTGCTCCTGCCAACCTAGCAGTTCGAAAGCACCTCAGAGTGCAAGTAGATAAGTAGATAAATAGGTCCCGCTCCGGCGGTAAGGTAAACAGCATTTCCGTACGCTGCTCTGGTTTGCCAGAAGCGGCTTAGTCATGCTGGGCACATGACCCAGAAGCTGTACGCCGGCTCCCTCGGCCAATAAAGCGAGATGAGTGCTGCAACCCCAGAGTCGGCCACGACTGGACCTAATGCTCAGGGGTCCCTTTGCCTTTACAGACAGGAGAGAAGCAACACTCTCAAAGGAGACCACCTCCTTCTGTGATGTATGCTGGGTGCTTTTTGGGTGGTCTCTGGCTAAGGGGTTGGGCAAATTCAAAGTCTTTAAAGGTTCCTGCACACTTTGTTCTTGGTCTCTCTTGCAAGGAGGGGAGGCAGCTCTCTTGCAACGGAAAAATAAAGATTGGCTTTTGCTTTTCTCTGGATCCCGCTTCCATCCATTCATCTCTGACCGATCATGGACTTAGGGGACTCAGTCCCTTGGGGAGGTGGGCAGCAAAAGCCAAACCCCAATTTTTCTACATCAACTGAAAGCTGCCTTCCAGTTTAAAGCCAGAATCTCACAAATCTCTCAGACCAGAACTCCCAGAAACATCCTCCTCTGCACTGTACCAAATAACCATGACCAACAGACACACGGACGCAACTCCCCAGAGGAACAGAAGCACACCTCGCTTGGACCACCGTCAACCCACAGCTTAAAAACCCAGAGGGAGTGCAAGCACGTCCGTTTTCAAAATGACAGTGCACTGCACAGGCTTACAGAAAAGCAGATAAAACTACAAGCTACCGAGATGAGTCTTGCCACAGAGGCACTGTGTGCCTTCTACCCTACAAATCTCTGGGAACGAGCCAAAATCTCTATGTGTATGCAGCTACCAACCCAAAGACGACAAACTATTTAAGAGAACTTCAGCCGGTACAAAATGATACAGCAAATCTTTGGGTGGGTTGAGCAGCTGAATTAAAAACAATAAGATCTCATATATATATATATATGTATATATGGAGTTCATAAATGTACCAACCAAGCCGATACATAGATGTGTGGACCACATGTCTGGAGCAGCACTGGAGGACCGCCCTGAAACCATTTTGACACCCAAACTGACCAAATGTTTTCTCTGCAAGGAGGGAGGAGGTGGAGGAGCCTCCCCATTGTTTTTTTGTTCCCAAATCCTGTCTTAAGGGTATGTCTGTGTATGAATAGGGTGAGCCTGTGACCTGACTCAGGAACTAAGTATTTGTCATTACAAAAGACTGGCCAGGCTCCCCAGGGTATCCAATCAAGTAACCATTAACAGGTAACTTGCCACACAGGAGATAAACAACACACTCAGATTTCTGTTGTAGACCACCTCTTCTGTGATGTAGGTATGATGTATCTGGGGTGGTGGTCTTGGGCTACACCCCTTCTGTGATGTATGTATGGTGTTTCTGGGGGTGGTCTTGGACTCCAAGGCGGACAATTAAAAATGTCTATATAAGGGCGGATACACCTTGGTTCGGGGTCTTCCTCCTCCTGAGTGTGAAGGGGACACCCTGTTGCAACAGTTCAATAAAGATCAGGCTTATGAGCTGCTTTGCTTCTCAATAATCTCTGGCAGGCCTCTGTTATTTTCTCCTACCGATGGAGAACCTGCAAAGGACTCTATAAGGGCTCTTGTGTCCCCCATAAGGGAATAAGGGCAGATTTATGTTTATTACACAGCCTGGGCTACATTAGCTAAGCCCTGAAGCACTTGCAAAAGTTGTTGTGTCCTGGGCTCTCTTCTGCACAGTGGTAATGAAGGCTTTATGTAGTGGTGGGGAACCTGTGGACTCCCAGAAATTATTCAACTAACCTAACAATGGCTGTGACAGATGGAAGCTGGAGTCCAGCAACGTGAGGACTGCCCCCTCTCGGCCTTAATGTGCCGGGCTCCACTCACCCCTTATGGCCCCTCAAAGTGAATGAAATTTCTGTTTTTATGCACATAGCTGAGACTGTGAGGGCCCACAGACCCTCAGAGGCTGTTCATCATTACCCTTCTTGGTGACTTGCCAAAGGCAAAAAGTATTCTGTAAAACAGCGCAAGGAGTTTTTACAACAACTGACTTCCAATCTAAAAAACAATCTAAAAGCACACACACCTGAAAATCCTTAATAAAAACTATTAAAAAACCAAACCAAACCGGTTTTCTGTCTCCAAAATGGGAGGAGGTGGCTTGATAACTGTACAGTGGTACCCCGGGTTACAAACACTTCAGTTTAAAGACTCCGCTAACCCAGAAATAGTCCCTCGAGTTAAGAACTTTGCCCCAGGATGAGAATAGAAATCGCCCGACGGCAGTGGGAGGCCCCATTAGCTAAAGTGGTGCTTCAGGTTAAGAACAGTTTCAGGTTAAGAAGGGACCTCCGGAACAAATTAAGTTCATAACCCGAGGTACCACTGTAATGTGTTTTCTGATTGTAGCATGCTGTGACCTGGGAGCCCTTGCTAGGTCTCAGGCTTGAGCCCTGAAAACTGCTCTTGACCTGGCAACTCTAATTGCAAAAATAATAATAATGACGATAATAATAATAATGATAATAATAGAAATAATAAATGCAAAGCAGGCAATACAACCCCCTCCCAAATCAAGAAAGAAACACAGACATACACACAGAGAGAGAAAGAGAGAAAGAAAAACACCAGGAAAAAAAATCCCCAGAAGTATAAAGTTCTATTTACTGAATGCTGCTGATGAAGCTTGGTAAGTTCTGTTCTCGGTCCCAGTGTCCACTGGGAGGTGAAAGGTACCCTCAGTGGCACAAGAGGATGATGTCTGAGGCCAGGCCTGTTTCATCAGAAGTGTCGCTTGAGTGAAGACAGAAGAGAAGATGTTACAAATGGGACAAACAGCGAGGGGGCAAACACAATGATGAAGGCGCAAGCATCCATTGTAAAAAAAACGAAACCCCAAAACCACTTTTTCGTGAAGTTCAGCCATCCCCTTCGCTGCGGCGACATAAGGCATATAAAGGGACAGCCAAACCTGTTCTGAGAGATTGGTTCGAAATTATTTTATCTTACACAGCAGGTGATTGTTATAAGCAGTTGCCTGGGGCATCAATTAAAGGTTGCGGCTGATTTGGGGCTGTCTAGGAAGTGGGGATCTGAAACTGGGACGCAGGGGGTATTTTGCTGGCTCAAATTGCCTAATTGCCTGTGGTGGGAGGAGGGAGATACAGAATATTTTGCAAAAGTGGACACTGAGAAAAGGAAGAGATGGTTGGGCAGGTGAGTTACTTCCTCGCCCACCTTCACGCTATTCTTCTCCTCCGCACTTGCAGCCCCCCACTTCTCTCGCTCTCTTTTTCTCCGCTTCTATCCATCACGAGAATTCCTATCCTGACATGGAGGGGGCCCATCCATCGCCTCTCCTGCAGCCACTGGGAACACAGAGAAGGAGAAGCAGCAAGGCCTACGGCGTGATGGTGCCAGTTTTGGGTGCTGGCATCTCCGCTGAAAGCACAGGTGAGCAACCTGTGGTCCCCGGGATATATGTGATAGGAATTTCGAGGTCTTAGATATATGTTAAATGTTCATAAGTGTACCAACCAAGCACGTACATAGATCAGCACAGGAAGACCGACCTGAAGCCATTTTTGATTCCCAAACTGACCAAATGTTTTCTCTGCAAGGTCAAAGGAAAATGGAAAAGACTCCCCATTGCCTTTTCCTTCACAAATCCTGTCTTAAGGGCACATTTAAGATATGAATAGGGTGGGAGCCTGTGACCTGACTCAGGAACTAAGTATTTATCATTACACAAGACTGGCCAGGCTCCCCAGGCAATCCAATCAAGTGACCATTAAAAAGGTAACCTGGCAGACAAAGCACTCAGATTTCTGCTGTAGACCGCCCTTTCTGTGATGTAGGTATAATGTATCTAGGGGTGGTGGTCTTGAGCTACAACCCTTCTGTGATGTATGTATGATGTTTTTGGGGGTGGTCTTGGGCTCCAGGGTGGGCAATTTCAAAAGTCTATATAAGGGCTTGTGCACCATTGTTCTGGGTTCCTCCTCCCTCCTGTGTGTGGTGAGTGATGACCCTGTTGCAGCAGATCAATAAAGATCAGGCTTACTAGCTGCTTTGCTTCTCAATATTCTCTGGTTGGCCTCTGTTATTTTCTCCTACCAATAGGGAACCTATGTAAGGACTCTATATGGGTTCTTGGATACCCCATAAGGGAAAAGGGCAGATTTTTGTTTACAACATATACAGGCCGCCCTTGGCCCAATCTCACGAGGGTGGCAATGTGGGGGAAGGTGGTAGTGGAAGGGAGGAAGGAGAGCAGAAAGAGAGGAGGAAGAGGAGACAGAGGGGGCAGAAAGAAAAAGAGATGCCTCATCCACTTTTGACTCCAGTCTGGCCCCTCCTACTATGTGTGTCCCCACCCCTCACCAACAGGGGGGGGAAATGTGGTCCACTTCTGGCTTGAAGCATAGATGGGCCAATGGTATGATTTTGCAAAAGGAAACTTCATACTCGGCATAAGAATATTTATCAATGTCATGGTCGGAAATGGGTGAATAACGCAACAGCGAAGCACCATATTTTTCGCTCTATAAGACGCACCAGACCATAAGACATACCTAGTTTTTGGAAGAGGAAAACAAGGGGGAAAAAATCTGAATCCCAGAAGCCAGGCTGTCCTGGCTTATGGGATAGCTGTGCGCAGCCTCTCCTGGGCAGCGGGATGAAGGCTCCCCTTGCCCGGGAGAGGCTGCGCGTGGCTAAGCAAGAAGCCAGGACAGCCAGCGGGATCGCAGCGCAGCAATCCCACTGGCTGTCCTGGCTTATGAGAGAGGCTTATGGGAGAGGCTGCGCCCGGCTAAAGCTCCCCCAAGAGCCGCGCTCCCTTTAAAGAGCGTGCAGAGTATGTGCCAACCCTTCTCCCTCCTCAGGGAAAAGCCCCCAAGAGCTCCACACGGCTCTTTAAAGGGAGCGCTGAGCAGAACCTCCCGCCTGCATTCGCTCCATAAGACGCACACACATTCCCCCTTACTTTTTAGGAGGGGGAAATTGCGTCTTATAGAGCGAAAAATACAGTAGCCATTTTACAGAAACAACCAAGCAGCACCCGTAAAGCGATGTTCAGCAACGCCCCCGCCCCCCGATCCTTCTCATTGCCTCTCTTCTCCTATCTTTCTAAACTGCTACTTGAACGATGGCGCGTCCATCCCCTTTGAAGCCATAATGGACAGTGCGATTCTGGGAAAATGCCCTACTTATTTCTACATACCTCCTCCCACCCTGCTGTGTTCCCCAACAGTAGTGGATTCGCTAATGGTCTGCGCTTTTCACTATGGGCAGTTTTGTGCCGGTGGGGAGATGCAACAGGGGTGCGAGAAACAGGAGGTTAGAGACAAGGCGGGCAGCTCTGAGAAGGTGGGCTCACAAGACGTGGAAGGGAGCGCTCCTTCGTTCACTGAGGCAGACGTAAGTGAAAGCTGGCTTTTCACAGGTTTGATCTCTATTGTCGGCAAAGCTTTTTGAGCTCTTCTCAAGGCCGTGCTTGCACACAGACGGAGGGGAAAATATAGTGGGGGAAAGGTATGGCTCTGGCTTCTGAGAATCTTGAAACAGGCTAATAACTGAGCGCCTTTCTGAAACGTTAGTGTTTTGCAGTGAACGTGAACTTAGCTCAGATGCTGCTCCTGAGCGATGTGCCTACGGAGGGGTATAATAATATAATAATAATAATAAATTTTATTTATATCCCACCCTCCCCAGCCAAAGCCAGGCTCAGGGCGGCTAACAACAATCAAATAATCAAACAATCAAATAATCCAACATTCTAAAACATTTCATTATAAAAATTAATTAAAATCAAATTAATGGCAACCGTTAAGCAAAGTTCTGTGCAGGCTGCCAGAGGAGGGAGTCAGGCTGGGCCCTGACCAAAGGCCTGGTGGAACAACTCTGTCTTGCAGGCCTTGCGGAAAGATGTCAGGTCCCGCAGGGCCCTAGTCTCTTGTGACAGAGCGTTCCACCAGATTGGAGCCGCAGCCGAGAAAGCCCTGGCTCTAGTTGAGGCCAGCCTAACCTCTCTGAGGCCTGGGACCTTCAGGATGTTTTTATTTGCAGACCGTAGGTTCCTCTGTGGGGCATACCAGGAGAGGCGGTCCCGTAGGTACGAGGGTCCTAGGCCGTATAGGGCTTTAAAGGTTAAAACCAGCACCTTAAACCTGATCCTGTACTCCACCGGGAGCCAGTGCAGCTGGTATAGTACCGGATGAATGTGATCTCGCAGCGAAGACCCCATAAGGAGTCTCGCCGCGGCATTCTGCACCCGCTGGAGTTTCTGGGTCAGTCTCAAGGGCAGCCCCACGTAGAGCGAGTTACAATAATCCAGTCTGGAGGTGACCGTCGCGTGGATCACAGTGGCATTTTCCCAGCACAGGGTGTCTGGGAAATGCAACCCTTCTCGCTGAAAGCGCATCCATCAGTATTGTGATTGTGGTCAGGATGTTGCTTGTGCAAATGCCACCTTTTTGTTGCCATTGCATATAATGTTCTCCTTGGCTGTAGGCTTCCCTGGAGTGCAATTCAAGCACTGGTGTATTCATCCACTAGGGTGTGTGCGTGTTTTGTTTTCAATTTTCTGACTGGCTGTGCTGTCCTTTCATGCACAAAGCAAAGACTCCAATGCCCTCCCAGCCTTGTTTTCAGCCAGCTATTATCGGCAAAACGACCTCCCATACACTGAAGAACGCGAGGGGCAAAACCTTGAGCTCTTGCTTCAGGACTGTGGTTTGATCATGCAGTTTGCATGCCCATCATTTCATGACTGGCTGCTCAGCTGAGCCCGCTGGAAAGGATGGCATCTGAGGCGACGTGTAAATCCTATGCGTCTCCTACGTATATCTACTGGGATTGCCCGTTCGCAAATGGAAGTTATCGCTTGCTTTTGCAGCGATCGGGCAACAAACGTGCATGTGTGAAGCTGCCCTTTGTGAACAGCAGTCATCAGAAATATTCATTGCATTTCATTCTACTTTTTCTATTTCCTTCCAGCTTTGTGGGGTTTCTTTGCATGGCTTGCAAAGAATAAAAATGAATGAAACATCAAAAATAAAATTCTGCCCCACCCGTTAAATCCTACCTTGAAACTGAGAAGAGTAGTAATAAAACAAATGATCCATCAAATGCTCAGCACATTTTAAAAAAAGATGTTTCAACCTCGCACTCTGTCATTAAAGTGAATCTCATAGGCTCTCCACGGAGGGTATTTCACAAATGGGAAGGGGCCACCAGAGAGAAGGCCCTATCCCATACCACCTGATTTCAGAAGGTGGGGGGGGTACCTGGAGAAGGTCCAGAGAAGGTGCTTCTTTTAGGGGAAGGTAGTAGTTCGCATTGCAAGGCTGGTGCTGTGGGTTAAACCACAGAGCCTAGGGCTTGCTGATCAGAAGGACGGTGGTTCGAATCCCCGTGACGGGGTGAGCTCCCGTTGCTCGGTCCCTGCTCCTGCCAACCTAGCAGTTCGAAAGCACCCCAAAAAGTGCAAGTAGATAAATAGTTACTGCTCCAGCGGGAAGGTAAACAGCGTTTCCGTGTGCTGCTCTGGTTTGCCAGAAGAGGCTTAGTCATGCTGGCCACATGATCCGGAAGCTGTACGCCGGCTCCCTCGGCCAATAAAGCGAGATGAGCGCCGCAACCCCAGAGTCGGCCATGACTGGACCTACTGGTCAGGGGTACCTTTACTTTTAGTAGTTTGCATCAAGCAGGGAAGGGAAACATTAAGAGTATAGGAAATGCAGCCGCAGAGTATAGCATAGCAGAAAGTGGCCGAGTTTCATTTACTTACTTGTCTGAATTCCTAGCACTTTCCAGCAGCCAACTGCTAGCATGACTGCACATTCAGACATGCAGGAGAAAATAGCCCCTTTTGATAGAATGGGCCGCATTAACAGATCTTGCTGTGAAGCAGGTTCCTGGCAGAGTGAGGCTCCCCAGCAAGAGCCTCTCTCCACCACGGTGCCCCTGAAATTTGCCACAAAGCTAAGTGCGAAGGGTCTCCCTCCGAGGAAGAATACCCTCACTCCCACTGGCCTTTACAGTAACTTCAGGCGAGAAGGTAACATCTTCATCTTCACTTTGCAGGGCTCACCACAGTGGCCAAATTATTCCCTCCTAAACAGTCCCTCCTCTCTGGCCAACCCCTTTGTCCCCTTAGCCAGGGATGATGGGACCTGTGGCCCTCCGGACGCTGCCAGATTCCAGCTCCTATCAGAGTGGCTAGGGATGATGGGAGTTGTAGTCCAACAACATTTTTATTTTGTATTTTATTCCGTGAACCGCCCTGAGATCTTTGGATGCAGGGCGATGTATAAATTTAACAGATAAATAAACACATGGTGGGCCGCAGGTTACCCATCCCTGCTCTTGGTCAACCTTCTTCAGCGTGGTGCCCTGCTCCAGGTTCTTTTGGATTACAACTCCCATCATCCCTGAGCGCTGACCATGCTGGCTGGGGCTGGTGGGAATTGGAGGCTGTCAGGGTGGGGGGAAGACTACTTGAAGCCACACACATCATTGCCTCGTAACATCTCCCATTCAACAGTCCTTCTCTTTTGCTTCCATCCCTGCCCCCCAAATCCTGGTGCCTAGCCCACCAACTCATTTTTGATGCCTCCACTCATCCATTCCCAACTTCTCCCTGATAGCCACACAAACTCTGGAGTGAGTTCTCCAATCCCAGTATTCCCAATGCAGGATATAACACAGGGGCCAGTCTAGCAAAATGGCAGCTAGATCTCTTGCAAAGGCTTTGAGCATCTCAACATCACAACGGCTCCTTCAAGGAAATAAAGTCCTGCCTGACCTTCGAGTGAATCACTTGCCAAAACTGAACAAGCCCGAGACACCAATAAAATACTACTTAGCTGAAATCCAATAGAGCAAAAAGTCTGAAATGTAGAACAGTTGGGGAAGAAGTTATTTCATGCATGGCTTTCTTTAAATAGTCCTGTGTTAAGGCAACTGCCTTTGTTTATACACAGCAAGGAGAATAGAATATAGATATACACCTCTAGAGACCTGCAGTCAAATATTTGGCTGGCTAGTTAAAAATCAATATATGAAATTCAGCCACCCACACTCAAATACCATTTCCCCCCACCTCACTATAGTTTCCCCATATTCAAAGATCCTTTGTCTGTCCAAAACCTGCAACGCCATCCCCCTAAACCCCAGGTGAAGGTTTTCTCCAGACAAACTGCTCTTCCACTGCCCTCGTTTCTCATAATTTCCTCTTAGCCGCAAGAAGTAACATTCCAGGACATCACAGCAGTTGAGCTAATGGCTAGTTTGAAAGGTGGAGACGAATAGCCACAAGACAACTGGCAGCCCAGTTTTAGCAAGAAATACTGGTGGAACAGACAAACACCATCACACACTCCCATCAGCCCCAGCTAGGATGGTATGGCATCAAGGAACCACACTTCAACATCATCAGGAGAGCCACAGGTTTCCCACCCTGGTCTAGAGGCTCAGGTGCTTCCCAGAGATCCTGTGTTATGGGGCAGCTATATATTTTTAAAAATTCAGTAAATTCAGAGACAATGTAGTGTAGTGGTTAGAGCAGCGGTTCTCAATCTGTGGGTCTACAGATGTTGTTGGACTACAACTCCCATCATCCCTGAGCTAGGGATGATGGGAGTTGTAGTCCAACAACATCTGGGGACCCACAGGTTGAGAACCGCTGGGTTAGAGTGTCAGATTTGGAGCTGGGAGAGACCAGGGTTCAAATTGCCACTCGGCCATGAAGCTAGCTGGATGACCTCGGGCCAGTCACTGCCTCTCAGCCTATCCTACCTAACAGGGTTGTTGAGGGGATTAAATGAGGGGGCAGGACCATGTATGCCACCTTGAGCTCCTTCGAGAAAAGGTGGCATATAAACATAACCAATTAATAAATAAAGTTAACGAATGCCTCTAAAGAAGTATCAAGGGGCCTTCGAGATTCTAGTAAACCACCGATTTCAGGTAAATCGCACTCAATTGTGGAAGCTCCACATCCATCACAGATGGAACTGCTCACCAGGGAGTCAAACCAGGACTAAGCAAAGGTATTTTTAATGTGTTAACTCTAGACAAGCATGTTCCTCCCCAAGCCCTAAGGAACGAGTTGACAAAAGTTCAAATGAGCCAATTTATTTCAACTTTGGGTATATTCCTTCCTTGGGGCTTCGGGTGCAATACAAATATATAAACATCACACTAAGCATAACATGTCACAAATCCTCACCCCCAATTAAAAGCTTAATCCTGGCCCCAAGTGCCTGTCTCAAAAGAAAAGAAAAATCTTACAACGCTGGTAGAAAAATAAAATAAAATACCAGCATGGTTTGCAGACTGAAGACTGTATCAGAAATGCAGGAAGCCAACAAGCCTGGAAGATGCTCCTGTAAGCACTATGGAGACTACTTGACTTGTGCTGGTCCTGCTCTTACCTGAGGAAGGGCAGCAGCAAGCCAAAAGTCTCAGGGCCATTGAAAGTAAAAAAAAGGTAAAGGACTCCTGACCATTAGGTCCAGTCGTGACCGACTCTGGGGTTGCGGCGCTCATCTCGCTTTACTGGCTGATGGAGCCGGCGTACAGCTTCTGGGTCATGTGGCCAGCATGACTAAGCCGCTTCTGGTGAACCAGAGCTGCGCACGGAAACGCCGTTTACCTTCCCACCGGAGCGGTACCTATTTATCTACTTGCACTTTGACGTGCTTTTGAACTGCTAGGTTGGCAGGAGCAGGGACCGAGCAATGGGAGCTCACCCTGTCGCAGGGATTCGAACCGCCGACCTTCTGATCGGCAAGTCCTAGGCTCTGTGGTTTAACCCACAGCACCACCCGCGTCCCTTCAAAACCATCATCAGTTGGGATCAGTTGGTCCCTTACCTTTCCCGCCCCGACCTGGTCACAGTGATCCATGCGACAGTCACCTCCAGGCTTGACTACTGTAACTCGCTCTACGCAGGGCTGCCCTTGAAGCTGACCCACAAACTCCAGAGGGTGCAGAATGCAGCAGCGAGGCTCCTCAAAGGGTCCCTGCTATGTGCGCATGTTCACCCAGTGCTCTACCAGCTACGCTGGCTCCCGGTGGAGTACAGGGTCAGGTTCAAGGTGCTGGTTTTGACCTTTAAAGCCCTATGCAGCCTAGGACCCTCCTACTTACGGGACCGCCTCTCCTGGTATGTCCCACAGAGGACCCGAAGGTCCATGAGTAATAACAGCTTAAAGGTCCCGGGCCCTAAGGAAGCCAGACTATCTTCCACCAGGACCAGGGCCTTTTCAGTGACGGCTCCGACCTGGTGGAATGCTCTGCCCCACGAGACTAGGGCCCTGCAGGACTTGATTTCCTTCCACAGGGCCTGTAAGACAGAGCTATTCCACCTGGCCTTCAATTTGAATTAGCCTGATCCTCTATTCCCTTTCCCACTTTCCTCTTCTATGAAGAAACCCTTCTGGGACCCCACATTTAAATTCTTCCCTGGTCTTGTTGACCCTAGTAGGACCAACTTGGCCAGTTAGCCCTGGTGATCATTTGATGTCTACTGACTGGGGTGTCCCTCCCCATGAGCCCTGAATTTAGAATTTTATTGATATGATGCTGCATTTTATATTGCATTTTATGCTGTTTTATGCTGTTTTTAAGTCACATTTTAATCAATGTTTTATATTTGCTGTTAGCTGCCCTAAAACAGGAAGGGTGGGGTACAAATAAAAATTTATTATAATATTATTATTATTGATGCAGTATCAAATAGGGGGGGAGCACGTGCAATGGAGAGAGAAGGAAACCTCAAGCCAATCACAGCCAATTTTGTGGTTGGAGTTTAGCAAACATCTCTTCTGGGTGGAAGCTGATATAATGGATGACCTGCATTATCATCCGCTGTATTATTAATAGAAATGGATCTAGGAGGAACTGGCCCCTGTGGAAATTAAATGTACACTTATATGGAAATCGCAAAGCAGATACCCCCCCCCCCAAAAAAAAACCCTCCACAGAAAGCAAGAAACCTAAAGAGGAACAGATACATTATTAGGTTTTAATTAAAGGAGCTGCTGGAGGTGGAAGGATTCTTTGCCCATCTTTTATTAAAATATAAGCAATTTTATCAAACATTCATTCTGCCTGCAAAGTTCCTGACACACACATTTTGGGCCCCTGGGCTAAAAGGTTAGTACAAGTTTTCCTGACAGTCAGGCTCACATTAAGTTTGTTTGATCAATATTGTATGAATTGCTTTAACCTGCTTTGCATCTCTTTCCAGCAAGCACAGAAATATAGGAAAATATAGGTTAAAATCTCCCTTTTAAAACGCACCTTTGTAGGAGGAAAGGCGCTCACCTTTTAGAAAGTTCTCATATGCAAATGAGCCAAGTGAAGTTTTTTCTAAAAAATATTGTTACTATATATAGCTTCAAATCAGAATCCATTTTGAGTACCGTATTTTTCGCTCTATAAGACGCACCAGACCACAAGACGCACCTAGTTTTTGGAGGAGGAAAACAAGAAAAAAAATATTCTTAATCTCAGAAACCAGAATAGCAAGAGGGATTGCTGCGCAGCGAAAGCAGCGATCCCTCTTGCTGTTCTGGCTTCTGGGAAAGCTGTGCATTCTGCATTCGCCCCATAAGACGCACACACATTTCCCCTTACTTTTTAGGAGGGAAAAAGTGAGTCTTATAGAGCAAAAAATACGGTAATTCAGTTCACCTGAGTTATCAGTAAGGTCTTGCCACTTGTAGGAATGATGGAATGTGCAAGCATAATGCAGGCAACAACATATTTCTGGACGTCTGTAATTTAAAGCTTAGTATCAGTGGTTCCCAATCTTTACCCTTTCTTAGACTCTTTTTTTTGGGGGGGGGTAGACCCTCCCAAATCCTGCTTCAAGGGAAGCTATATCATGGAACTAAGGCAGCTGCCTTGTACTGACCCAAACCATTGGTCCATCTAGCGGTCTACACTGAACTACCACCAAATTATGACACCTCTCAATTGCATTTGTACATTTTTGCTGCCCATTTTCAGAATACAGGGGACGCTCGGGTTGCGAACGTGATCCATGCAGGAGACATGTTCATAACCCGAGCACCGTTTCTGCACATGCACAGGTCGCAATTCAGCACTTCTGCGCATGCGCAAAGTGAGATTTAGCGTTTCTGCGCATGCGCCGAACCCGGAAGTTCTGGTACTTCTGGGTTCGGCGCGGTGCGCAACCCGAAAACGCGCAACCTGAAGCATCTGTAACCCGAGGTTTGACTGTACAGACAACCAGCGATCAAAGAAACCAGGCAGGATTGCCATGTATATTTGGTTAAGCTACATAGTGCATGCAGTTCTTACTGAGAACTCACCTGACATTTTGTTAAAAAAAGACATGTTGATAATGGCAGGTCTGTTAATGGTGCTGAGAGAATGAAAGATTTGATGAAAAACACACAGACACAAGAGCCGCAACATGTGGCTTACAAACAAGGAAGTGCATACCGCCAAATGTGGCTAACAGAAAAATAGAAATCTCCGTTTACCTGGGGCATAGCCTGGGCTGGTGGTAGGGTACATATTTGGGTTGTAGGTGGGGGCAGCCGTGGGATATCCAGCAGGATAACCTGAGAAGAGAGATGAGGTACTTTAGCTGGGGGAAAGTCAAACAGCAAATATCTGTGCAAAGAGAGAGAGAATGCAGTGATTAAAAGCAATAAAAGGATGACAGGTCAGCAGGAGAACTAGCCAGGGACTCAGATTCTGCACCACCTCCTTAATTTCTGCAAAAGGCAAGTAAACATAAAGACATACAAATAGCCCCTTACCTGACAATTACCCCTGATTTCTAAAATATTCCATGTGCAAAGAATGAGGATTTTTTTAAAAAAAATTATGACACCTGTATACATCTTTTCAACCCTAACAGTTCTCACAAGTGGTCCATGATAACAAAATCAAAATGTTTGGTGAAGTTTTCTCCTAGGGAGAAATAGCAGCTGTGAAAAGGAGATTTTCATTAGCACTGAGCAGAGGGGGGAAGTTTTAACTATCCCATTTCTTCCCTCTCTAGCCCCCTCACAAACAGACACACACCATGGTCCTCATCATGATTCCCACCCACCCCCAAAAAAGTCAGGGGTCCCTTTACCTTTACCATGATTTAAAAAACACCAACAGATACAGGAAAACAACAATAATACACTTTACATATAATTTGTTTTGGCCCGAAGCAATCCAGAAAACCAGGTGCCGCTGATAGTATTCAACCATGCTGGGGGGCGATGTTCTTCAGGGTCCCTGCCCCAGTTTACTACATACCCCAACCATTGATATATTTTTAATCCTTGTTGGGAGCCGCCCAGAGTGGCTGGGGAAACCCAGGCAGATAGGCGGGGTACAAATAATAAATTATTATTATTATTATTATTATTATTACTATTATTATTATTGCTGCTGCTAAAGCCCTAAGAGGCAAAGGATGTTGGAGGCTGGGGGGGGGGGGAGAAGCAGTTACAAGGAACTCTTCTTCCTGCTGCCAGAACATCCCCCCATCACCAGCCCCCCCATTGCCAGAATCATGGATAGGCAAACTAATAAGGCAAGGGGGCCGGATCCGGCCCAATTGCCTTCTTAATCTGGCCCACGGCCGGTCCGGCAATCAGTGTGTTTCTACATGAGTAGAATGTGCCTTTTTATTTAAAATGCATCTCTGGGTTATTTGTGGGGCCTGCCTGGGGTTTTCACATAAGCTGAATGTGTGCTTTTATTTAAAATGCATCTCTGGGTTATTTGTGGGGCATAGGAATTCCTTCATTTGCCCCTCCCCCCCAAAAAACCCATAGTCTGGCCCCCCACAAGGTCTGAGGGACACTGGACCGGCCCCCGGCTGAAAAAGTTTACTGAGCCAGATGTTTTCAATCCCAATGCTGAACTAGTGTAGCTCCTGATTCTGCTCCCCTGAAAGGTGGAAGCAGCAAAAGGTGCATATTGTAGGGGGACGGACGATGCTTTTCAAAGCCCTCTGCCCAGTCTGCCAGCAGTTTTTCTTGCCTGATAACCAATGCACTTTTCAGGTGAGTAGACAAACCCCAAGTCCTATTAAAATGCAGCCACTGGATGACTAGGAAAGCATTCACCCGCCCCACAGAATTTCTTGCAGGATGTGACCCCTCTTCTACCCAACTCCATGGGCATCCTGAGTAGCTATGGGACGTGTCTGGGATCTTTGCCTCCCCTTTATAAATTTATGAAGCTCCTCCTTGAAGTTAATTAGAATCATCTATTTCAACAGTCATTACCACTGTGCTGGAATAAATAACTATTTGTTCCAACCTCTCATTTTCATCAGCGTTGCAATTCTGCTACTAAATCAGGTTAATTAAAAATGGTTGCAGTTAATGCCGGAGATGCCAGCGATTCGCTAATAGTATGTAAAGCCCATGCCACTGAGGAGGCTGTGGGGTGTACAGGATTCTGGCAATCAAACGTCTCTTTTGAGTGTTATTTATAGAACCAGCAACGGCACACAGAATTCTAATGAGGACACGGCCAAGTCAAAGGAAGAAATGCGCACTTGGCTTCTCATGCGAAGGCTCTTGACTGTGGATTTGGTGGGCGGTTCTTTTGGCTGCTTCTTTTTTTTAAGAAGGAAAGGCAAATGCACTGCCGCGATGACTAATTCGCTGCTGTCTTTTTACTACACATCACATCCATCTTCCTTGCCTCGAAGCGTTTCGTAACAAAAGTGCCCTTTAGATGTTACCGCAGTGGCGCGAGAGCTTTTCCTGCGAGGGCTCCTTCCCTGACGCCACCGCAACGTCCCAGTGAAAGTGAAGCTCAGTCGCGCAGGGCCTTAGGACCTGGTTTGCTACCCTCGATATGGCTGGGTGGAAACTGCCCGGGAAGAAGCGGAACAGCTGAAACTGCCGCAAGCCGAATCCACAGGAGAGCTGCGGCTGGAACGGCCAAAGTCCTAGACTGCTTGGGACCATGAAAAATCGGCTCACCTCTTATATACCCAATAGATCACTGTACTCTGCAAATGAGGGCCTCTGGCAAACAATGGAGGTCCGCTTCAAACAATGTGGGAATTGGGTCTTTTTAACACGCACCCTATTTTGGTGATTGTTGGTTGATTTAAACCAGGGGTCAGCAAATTTTTCAGGAGGGCGACGGTCCACTGTCCCTCAGACCTTGCAGGGGGGCAGACCCACCCTCTCCCCAAAGCATCCCCCTCCTGAAAGGAACGCCCACCACCGCTACTCTCGCCGCAGCTACCTTCTCTTCAGCAGCCAATCAGAAGCCGTGCCACAGAAATCAGGCTCCTCGCCGGTTTAGCACGGGGACTGACCTAGCGGGCGGCAGGGTCTGCAAGGTTCGTGGGCCGGATTAACGAGCCCAGCGGGCCACATCTGGCCCGCAGGCCTTAATTTGCCAACCTCTGATTTAAACTGTGTTGAACTGGGTGGTTTAAGTTGTTGTAAACCACCCCTGCATCTTAGGGCAAAAGGCAAGCAATAAGTTAAATACCGTATTTTTCGCTCTATAGGACACACTTTTCCCCCTCCAAAAATTAAGGGGAAATGTGTGTGCGTCCTATGGAACGAATGCAGGCTCCTTGGCTTCAGCGATAGCAGCACGAAGCCCCCGAAGCGCAGAGGGAGAGCTCCCCCCGCGCTCCGGAGGCTTTGCGTTGCTTTCGCTGAAGCCGCCTGAAGCCCCCGGAGCGCAGGGAACTCCCGCTGCGCTCCGGGGGCTTCAGGCAGCTATCCGCAAGCCTTCAGAGCGCAGCAGGAGTTCCTGCTGTGCTCCAAAGGCTTGTGGGTAGCCGTCTGAAGCCTGGCGAGCGAGAGGGGTCGGTGCACACCGACCCCTCTCGCTCTCCAGGCTTCGCTTCGCTGGAGAGGCGCTGCACTGTTTTCCCTCTCTGCGCAGCGCCCCTTCAGCGAAGCGGGAGGAGAAATGGAAGGGGCTCAGTTTCTCCTGCCGCTTCGCTGAAGGGGCGCTGAGCAGAGAGGGGGAGAATCCCCCCCCCCCCGTTTTCCCCCTCCTATGGTCCGGTGCGTCCTATAGAGCAAACAATACGGTAATAACCCCCTCCACCATGTTACAGCAGGGTGAATTGCTGCTGACCAATCTCTGGCGTCCAGCTAGCGCTTGCTAGTGTGCTTCAAATGAAAGGCGCAGGAGATACACAGACAGGCCCTTTACAACTGGCAGGGTCACATGCAGGCAACTGCAACATGTGGAGCAAAACAAAAGCGGAGACGGTACCCAGAGATGCTATCGCACGTAGCGAATCGGGTGTAATTACTTTTGTAAAAATAGGTAAGCGAAAAGCCAGCCATGCTGACATGAAATCAATTCTTCTTCCCCTGCATTCGTCTTGCTTTTTGGTTCTCAGGGGCCGTTCACCCATTATTGTTTCGAGATCTATGTCAGAAAGGAAACTGACCGACCCACGGCACAGGGCAGCAGACAACTCCGTGAGCTCAGATGCCTGAACCTGGGTCTCTTGCTCAAGTGCAACACAATCGACACAATCTACTCCCCAGCACAATGATGTGAAGCTAGAGAACGTGCCTTGCTCACGTGCAGACCTCATCAGCTCCAGCATTTATTTATTTTAATAAAAAGAGTAGGTAAGAAGGTGATGTGAAAAGCCTCTCTCAGCCTAAGACCTTGGGGAACTGCTGCCAGCCAGGGTAGACAGTGTTCGGAAATGGAAAGAAGAAGAAGTCCCAGCAAAAGAAGAATGGATACAAAAGCTTATGGAATATGCAGAAATGGAATATGCAGAATTGGCTCCCCCCCCTATGTTTTTATTGTAATTTTACTATTGTTAGATGCTCTGAGCCCGGCTCTGGCTGGGGAGGGTGGGGTATAAATGAAATATTATTATTATTATTATTATTATTATTATTAAGAGCCATTCAACAGTGGGGCAGTCTCCCTCGGGAGGTGGTGGATTCTCCTTCATTGGAGGTTTTTAAGTAGAGGTTGGGTGGCCATTAGTCATGGATGCTATAGCTGAGATTCCTGCATTGCAGGGGGTTGGACTAGATGACCCTTGGGGTCCAACTTTACAATTCTATGATTTTATCCTCTATAGACATTTAAACCTCTGTATGTATGCACACACACACAGCCGGCTCCCCTACAGCCCTGTGAATGGCAAGACCTCAGAATCCAGAAAGATTGCCCATTAATTGAGTCAGCCTTTGAAGATGGAGCCCTCTTTCAAGCCGGAATTTAAGGCTGCTATAAATAATATTTGTTTATCTCTTTCATCTACCTGTTAAATCTGTGTTGATTCGCTCAACATGAAAGGATTAGAAGTGTGCAAACGACTCCATCCTTTTGAAGGAAGTGTAAAGGGAGAGGCAAAGAATGCAGCAGTTTCTGAAGCCTAGGCAGATAATGAGCGCATTAAGTCTTCCTTTTTCTCCCCTGAACCCATTTTGATTCTAATCAGCCCAAGAACTCCCATCAGTCAGAGACTGCAAGGAAACGGACCATCAGACAGCACTGCTGAGATTGTACATTGATGACCTGCATAGCTTTGATCCACACCATTTCCCTCTTTTTTTTTTTTTTGTTTCATTTTCTCTGTCGGTGGAAACTATGCCTGTACAGTCAGGGGTCTACTTTACTACCCGTACGCCAGTGCAGTTGTGACAGTGGTCCCCTGCCAACCCTGAAAGCCAGCATTGGGGATGCAAGCCATCTTCAGAGCAGTTTCACTACGGCACACCAACATGAACCTGGTTAGCACTAACTGCCTTCTCTTCTAACCACAAATACCTAATAATAATAATAATAATAATAATAATAATAATACATTTTTATTTATACCCCGCCCTTCTCGGTTCAAAAACCGGGCTCAGGGCGGCTAACAAATTTAAAATTTAAATGAACAAATTTAAAACACTTAATTATAAAAGCAGCATAAAATACAGTATAAAAACATGAATAACAATAAAAATCAAAAATCAAAAATCAATTTAGGGGAAATAAGCATTAGATAATCCCCAGCGCTAGCTGGCTGAATTGGTCCTACTTGGGCCAGCAAGGATGCCAGGGGAGAATTAGCTGTGGGGTCTCAGAGCGGGTGATCTTCATAAAAGGGGAGGGGGAGAGAAAAGAAGGGAAATAAAAGATCAGGCTGAATTCAAATTAAAGGCCAGGCGGAATAGCTCTGTCTTACAGGCCCGAAGGAAGGTTAAATCCTGAAGGGCCCTGGTCTCATGGGACAGAGCATTTCACCAGGTTGGAGCCAACACTGAAAAGGCCCTGGCCCTGGTGGAGGATAGTCTGGCTTCCTTAGGGCCTGGGACCTCTAAACTATGGTTATTCATGGACCTTTAGAATTTGGCGGCTTGGGGGAGGCTTGGGAGCCGCGGACGGGTGCTGTTGCCCCACACTGCTTTCTGGGGGGGGCACCTCACTTTGCTGTTGGCCTTCCCCCTTCTCAGGCTTAGGAGCGACGGGCAGGCTGCACGCCATTGCCCGCACTCCCGGGCTGCTCTCGGGGGGGGGGGGGGGGCCGCGCTGCTTTTTTTCTGGTGGCAAACATAAGCCGCACTTTAGCTTTTCACCATCAGACTTGGGGGGGGGGAGGTGTGGCTTATATTCGGGCCAATACAGTAGCAAAATCTGCTTCGAGCTTAGCCTTAGGAGGGAATCAAGGATTGTGTGTGAGCACAGGCCTCCTGAAGCAGAGGAGATTGGGCAAGTCTGAGGACCGACATCTATCTCTACCTCTCTTTCAAATCAGAACCAGTGAAGGCGGTGAAGGTCCTGTGTGAGTGTCTGGAGGCGGTTGGAGGATGCATGGCGGCTAACAAATTGAGGTTGAATCCTGACAAGACAGAAGTACTGTTTTGGGGGGACAGGAGGTGGGCAGGTGTGAGGGACTCCCTGGCCCTGAATGGGGTAACTGTGCCCCTGAAGGACCAAGTGCGCAGTCTGGGAGTCATTCTGGACTCATAGCTGTCCACGGAGGCGCAGGTTAATTCTGTGTCCAGGGCAGCTGTCTCCCAGCTCCATCTGGTACGCAGGATGAGACCCTATCTTGCCAGAGTGGTGCATGCTCTGGTTATCTCCCACTTGGACTACTGCAATGCGCTCTACGTGGGGCTACCTTTGAAGGTGACCTGGAAACTACAACTAATCCAGAATGCGGCAACTAGACTGGTGACTGGGAGCGGCCGCCGAGACCACATAACACCGGACTTGAAAGACCTACATTGGCTCCCAGTACGTTTCGGAGCACAATTCAAAGTGTTGGTGCTGACTTTTAAAGCCCTAAACAGCCTCGGCCCAGTATATCTGAAGGAGCGTCTCCACCCCCATCGTTCAGCTGAGGTCCAGCGCCGAGGGCCTTCTGGCGGTTTCCTCCCTGAGAGAAGTGAGATTACAGGGAACCAGGCAGAGGGCCTTCTCGGTGGTGGCGCCTGCCCTGTGGAACACCCTCCCACCAGATGTCAAACTACCAGACTTTTAGACGACATCTGAAGGCAGCCCTGTTTAGGGAAGTTTTTAATGTTTGATGCATTACTTTATTTTAATATTGTGTTGGAAGCCGCCGAGAGTGGCTGGAGAAACCCAGCCAGATGGGCGGGGTATAAATAATAAATCATCATCATCATCATCATCTCCTTAGCATGGGGAAGTAACCTGCTGCTACAGGTCTTGACTCCTTGGGATGTGTTAACACATTCTGCAAAAGGGTTCATACTGCGAGTGGGTTCCCTGCGCTGACTGCTCTTGCGTCTAATTCCATCCCGGTTCAGAGCAACCCTCCAGCACAGGAAGGGGAAAGAACAGAAGCTAGGCTTGTCAAAATGTAGAGCCCTGGAATTCAGACCCCATCCTCGCCACAAATGAAATATAGACAACACATTGGTAGTCTGCAATGCCTCTTCTTCAGAAGAAACTCAATTGCAATATAACAGCCTGTTCCACTGAAAATGTCAGGCAACTGCTATTTAGCATTGCAGCATGCCATACGGCAGGCTGTGGGAGCCAGCACACACTCCCTGAAGTCGCAAATTGTTGTCAATCTGGCAGGGGAAGCATGCATATTCCTCAAAACAACTGTGGACAAATTCTGCAATTATAAAACAACATCTCTGTGCGTCAAGAGCAGGGTGGTCATATCCTCATAGAGGAAGATTTAAAAGACCATCTCACCTTTCACTTTTAGGTGCTTAATTTCTGCACCCTAATTAACTTCAGACGGTCCCTATGTTATTTTGGACGGTTCTGGACTAATACCAGCAGAGCAAATTGCTCTCAAATCCATTAGCTTTCGACAAAGGCAAAAGCAGATGGAGCGTGCATGGAATATTAGCAAAACCAGTTTTAGAGTGTTAAAAAGGCTTAATGCTTCTCTCCTGGGTCCCTGGGCCAGAATCAAAATGATGCTTCGGGGAACTGGGGAATTTACAGTATCTCGACTGGCAAAGCTACACAGCTGTGTCTGCAGAAGAATCCGGTAAAAGTAAAGTCTAATATCATGGGCTGGAATAGTAGGAAGCCCTTGTTTAAAATAACAGAAGTCACAAGTATTAAAATACCAACATACATAGATAGATGACTGTTAGTTTTGCATTTGTTCATTTTAAAGTTTTAATTAAAACAAAAATTTAGTCACAAAGGAATTGTTACAGGAATTCTAAGGTCTCATATATATATAAATCATATGTTCATAAATCTACACAGCAAATACATTCATAAGTATATAAACCACATATCTGAAATAGTACAGGAGAGCAATCCTGGAGGCATTTTGTAGGTTATTCCTTTCCAGGGGTCAGCAAACTTTTTCAGCAAGGGGCCGGTCCACTGTCCCGCAGATCTTGTGCGGGGCCGGACTGTATTTTTTTGGGGGGGGGGGGATGAATGAATTCCTATACCCCACACATAACCCAGAGATGCATTTTAAATAAAAGGACACATTCTACTCATGTAAAAATATGCTGATTCCCGGACTGTCCGTGGGCCGGATTTAGAAGGCAATTGGGCCAGATCCTCCTAGAATCATAGAATCATAGAGTTGGAAGAGACCACAAGGGCCATCGAGTCCAACCCCCTGCCAAGCAGGAAACACCATCAGAGCACTCCTGACATATGGTTGTCAAGCCTCTGCTTAAAGACCTCCAAAGAAGGAGACTCCACCACACTCCTTGGCAGCAAATTCCACTGTCGAACAGCTCTTACTGTCAGGAAGTTCTTCCTAATGTTTAGGTGGAATCTTCTTTCTTGTAGTTTGGATCCATTGCTCTGTGTCCGCTTCTCTGGAGCAGCAGAAAACAACCTTTCTCCCTCCTCTATGTGACATCCTTTTATATCTTTGAACATGGCTATCATATCACCCCTTAACCTCCTCTTCTCCAGGCTAAACATGCCCAGCTCCCTTAGCTGTTCCTCATAAGGCATTGTTTCCAGGCCTTTGACCATTTTGGTTTCCCTCCTCTGGACACGTTCCAGTTTGTCAGTGTCCTTCTTGAACTGCGGTGCCCAGAACTGGACACAGTACTCCAGGTGAGGTCTGACCAGAGCAGAATACAGTGGCACTATTACTTCCCTTGATCTAGATGCTATACTCCTATTGATGCAGCCCAGAATTGCATTGGCTTTTTTAGCTACCAGCTACCAGGCCCCAGGCCTTAGTTTGCCTGCCCATGCTTTAAACAGAGTTGAAATGGGACCATTTGCCAATTTGCTCAACTCCACTCACTCAAAATACAGAAAGAGAACAGACATTTAAGAATTAGCAAACACCTTGGTACACACCTACTGTGACCTACTGCAGCTGATTTTAAATCACTCTAAGCTGAGCAAAAAGTTAAAATCTGTCGCTGCATGTAAAAGTTGGAGGGTGGGTGGATGGATGGAAACACTGAAGCTTAGGTCAGAAATAAAAAATCGGCCTTAAAATCTCGAACTTTATATGAATTTAACCAGATAAAGGCTCGATTTTTAACTAGATGACATTAGGTAGGGTCTTCGCTTGAAGGATTCCGAAGGTGGTTTTCGAAAGCACAAATAAAGTGAGGGGAAAGCAAAGGAAACCAGTTTATGAGGATGACACATCCTGCCCCGAAATATCTCTGACTTCTCTTTACTGTAGTTCAGCCTACCTGTCACCTGAAGTTATTCTGCCTGGATTCCCACTGACTAGTTTGTTTCCCAGCCTGCAGTTCACTCATGCTTTTAAACCCTTTAATGATTTCATTGCTTTTATTATGGATGTTAGCAGCCTTGAGCAGCTCTTGTGAAGTGGAAATACATGTTAAGCATCTCTTACTGGTACAGAACCTGGTTGACTTAGGATATTCATGGATAGAAGCACACACCTTGCAATGTATGGTAAATGCAACTGTATGGCACCATCAAAAATATGGATAGCTGCCAAGTTCCACAAATGCAATGTTACAAAAAAAAAAAAAAGGAAAATAGCAGAAACTCCCCAGTGAAATACACAAAACACCTTTTCAATTCCCATTCCTTCAAAAGGAGTCCACAGAAGAATTTACTGGTTAAAAAATAGGTTGCTTTTCATTGTTCCTTTTGTAATATTGATTTTATAAAACAAAAAACAACAATACAATAATTCATATTAACATGGCCCAAGATTCCAGCCTAAAGCAGCCCACTTGGGCACAAACGCCACTTTAAGAAGAATTACAAGCAGAATGATTTGGCAATCCATAATACAGTTTCTCTCAGAAACAGGCAACAGTAAATCGGCGAGGTATAAAGGAATAATTATGGCGACATGCTGGCTGCGTCATTTTTACATAAATCTTCATCAAGGCACATGTCTGAGGACAGTAGAAATTATAGTGAATCATACTTCTGCAATTAGAGGGTTTTAAAAAACCATTTCTTCAGCTTCTGAATTTCCTTTTAAGCTGCATTTATTCACAGAGTCATGAACGATTCAATGGTCAGAAGTCAAAACCCACATATTAAATTAAATGGGAACTTTGGCCATGCAACTCAACTGTTTGGCCTGAGTCTTCCAACACATAGAAGACAGAACGCAACCTGAAGACACACAAACCACAACAGAGGACCCTTGATATGCAGGCCTATTTGCACAAGCAAAATGACACTTGGAAACAAAGCATATCAAATTATGGGTGCCCCCCCCCTGAATTTTTAAGGCCACACCCACAAATCTTGCTTTCCTCCCCCCCAAGCACTAGCTCAGTTTTTCACCATTCACTGAACCCATTCCAGAATCAAAATATTTGCCCTAACCACAGCAAAAAGACTGATACTGATGAATCGGAAAAATAAAAATGCGGCTCCCTTCTACGATTGGATTGAAGACTTACACACACTCGCAACATATAAAAAACTTGCATATAAACACAGACTTGCCATGGACAAATTCAGTATTTGGACTCCATACTTACAAATACTGTAATAGGTTAAGATTTGGTGAAGTACAATAACAACTTTATAAAGTATACAAAGTTCAGAAGGGCAGTGATTTGAGCTGTAAACCTGGACGGCACTAGTGGATCTCCTGACATGCTCCAAGCGCACTAGCAAGAGGACTCTCTAATCTTAAGACATTCTTAATAAAGGAGGGAATATTTGCATATGGAAGCAACTAGGAAACGTATCCCCAAATATCAGGGAGAGGAAGACCACAGTATATCTGAAGGAGCGTCTCCACCCCTATTGTTCTGCCCGGACACTGAGGACCACCACCAAGGGCCTTCTGGTGGTTCCCTCACTGTGAGAAGCCAAGTTAGAAGACATCTGAAGGCAGCCCTATTGAGGGAAGCTTTTAATGTTTAACAGACCACTATATTTTAATACTTTGTTGGAAGCCGCCCAGGGTGACTGGGGAGACCCAGCCAGATGAGCTGGTATAAATATATTATTATTATTATTATTATTATTATTATTATTATTATTATTACTACTACTACTACTACTATTGTTATTACTTAAAAATGGAAAGCGTAATGCTGGTGGTCAACAACAGAGGTTCAAAGACTCTCTCAAGGCAAATCTAAAAAAATGTAGTATAAACACTGACAACTGGGAAACACTGACCTACGAGCGCTCCAGTTGGAGAACAGCCTTTACCAAAGGTGTCATGGACTTTGAAGACACTCAAACTCAGAACGCAAGGGAGAAACGTGCGAAGAGGAAGGCACGCTTGGCAAATCCACACCGTGATCAACTCCCGCCCGGAAACCAATATCCCCACTGTGGAAGGACGTGTGGGTCCAGAATTGGCCTCCACAGTCACTTTCAGACTCACTGTTAAAACCGTGTTTATGGAAGACAATCTTACTCGGCCAAGAGTGATCGCCAAAGATATATCAAAGCAATGCAGGAACCAGTGCAGTGGCCGAATAATGGCTTGAGGCCTTTTGAAACCTATTTTGATGACCACGGTGACAAACACCTGCACTCTAAGTTGTTCATTCTGCCTCACAGGCAGCGCCTGTTGAACCCAACATTTAGAACTGTCGCTTAATTTCATGTCTCTTCCCTCCCTTTTAAAGTTCTTGCATGCAGCCTTCTAATTGCTTTCTCAACATACCCAGTATAATCTTCTCTCCCTGTTGTTGCAAGGATTATGGAGAAATAAAAAGATAAAGCTATGTTTTATTAATATGGAAATCAGAAATTAACTTCCATATGAAATGCTGAGACTCTTCTGCTCTTGCACTGCTCCCCCTACCCTAGTCTTTGGAGGATTATAAATATACGGGAGAGTAATAAAAAGAGTCTTGAAGCTAACTAAGCAATCTAAACTGAGAACGGTACATTCAGAAATTCTTTTCAAGACAGAAAGGTAATACAAAACAAAAGGAACTGGCATAGGCTGGTGCCCAGAATGTGGGCATTTTCCCTGAAGAATCTCTATTCAACATAATAGACTGGCACCCAGGGAAGCTTATGAACTCTGGGCTTCTGATCAACAACTCTCCATTAGTCCTCTTCAGCATAAGCTCTTCAGTTGCCCTTTACTATACAATTGTTTCTGCAGATCTGGTCTTTTGTTGTTGTTTAGTTATTTAGTCATGTCCAACTCTTCATGACCCCCTGGACCAGAGCATGCCAGGCACTCCTGTCTTCCACTGCCTCCCACAGTTTGGTCAAACTCATGCTGGTAGCTTCGAGAACACTGTCCCACCATCTCGTCCTCTGTCGTCCCCTTCTCCTTGTGCCCTCCATCTTTCCCAACATCAGGGTCTTTTCCAGGGAGTCTTCTCTTCTCATGAGGTGGCCAAAGTATTGGAGCCTCAGCTTCAGGATCTGTCCTTCCAGTGAGCACTCAGGGCTGATTTCCTTCAGAATGGAGAGGTTTGATCTTCTTGCAGTCCATGGGACAGGACCCAGAGGACAGGACCCCAGAGGACAGGATCACACTTCAAAACGACCTTGACAGATTAGAGAACTGGGCCAAAACAAACAAGATGAATTTTAACAGGGAGAAATGTAAAGTATTGCACTTGGGCAAAAAAAATGAGAGGCACAAATACAAGATGGGGGACACCTGGCTTGAGAGCAGTACATGTGAAAAGGATCTAGGAGTCTTGGTTGACCACAAACTTGACATGAGCCAACAGTGTGACGCGGCAGCTAAAAAAGCCAATGCAATTCTGGGCTGCATCAATAGGAGTATAGCATCTAGATCAAGGGAAGTAATAGTGCCACTGTATTCTGCTCTGGTCAGACCTCACCTGGAGTACTGTGTCCAGTTCCGGGCACCACAGTTCAAGAAGGACACTGACAAACTGGAACGTGTCCAGAGGAGGGCAACCAAAATGGTCAAAGGCCTGGAAACGATGCCTTATGAGGAACGGCTAAGGGAGCTGGGCATGTTTAGCCTGGAGAAGAGGAGGTTAAGGGGTGATATGATAGCCATGTTCAAAGATATAAAAGGATGTCACATAGAGGAGGGAGAAAGGTTGTTTTCTGCTGCTCCAGAGAAGCGGACACGGAGCAATGGATCCAAACTACAAGAAAGAAGATTCCACCTAAACATTAGGAAGAACATCCTGACAGTAAGAGCTGTTCGACAGTGGAATTTGCTGCCAAGGAGTGTGGTGGAGTCTCCTTCTTTGGAGGTCTTTAAGCAGAGGCTTGACAACCATATGTCAGGAGTGCTCTGATGGTGTTTCCTGCTTGGCAGGGGGTTGGACTCGATGGCCCTTGTGGTCTCTTCCAACTCTATGATTCTATGATTCTATGGGACTCTCAAGAGTCTCCTCCAGCACCACAATTCAAAAGCATCCATTCTTCGGCGATCAGCCTTCTTTATGGTCCAGCTCTCACTTCCATACATCACTACTGGGAAAACCATAGCTTTAACTATACGGACCTTTGTTGGCAAGGTGATGTCTCTGCTTTTTAAGATGCTGTCTAGGTTTGTCACTGCTTTCCTTTTTGGGCATATAAGCTTCAAAAACCCCTCCAGAGGAAATAACTTTCTTCAACACTTACTCAACACGGCCAATTTTTGACCTTAAAATGCTATGAAGCCTCTAAGCCAGGGATAGGAAACTTGTATCTCTCCAGATGTTGCTGGGGTGGGGCTGCTGGTGGTTAGAGTGCAACAACATCTGGATGGCTGCAAGTTCCCCGTCTTTGCTCTAAGTCAGTGGTGTCCAAACTTTTTCCAAAGAGGGCCAGATTTGAAGAAGTGAAGGGTGGTGAGGGTCAACCAAAGGGCCAACCCAAGTTGTTGGGTTTTTTTTTTTTTTTAGGATTAAAGTTGTTGAGCTTTTTATGATTTTACCCCAAAGCTTTTGAGCTTTTTTAAGGGTTGAAGTTGTTGTGGCTTTTATAGGATTTTACCCCAGGAAATTAAACCGACCAGAGGGCCAGATTAGGACTCCAAAAGGGACTTTGAACATGCCTGCTCTAAGTAATCCTGCTGGAAGGAGAGCTCTTTCTTCCCCGGGAAGAACAAAAGTTCCTACTCTGCACATCTCTTTGAAGATTGAGAATCTACTGGATCTATCATGGCAGCAGTTCAGGTCTTAATGTTCAACAAGTGGCAGATGGTCAGTCAGTCAGTCAGTCAGGTGCTCTCTCTCTCTCTCTCTCTCTCTCTCACACACACACACACAAGCATTATATTCCTTTTTAATGGGAATGGGAGTTCTGAGTACATGTCTCAGTTTCAGAGCTGCTGTTAACTAAAACTCTCCAGTTAGAGCAAGGGTCACTAAGCTTTCGGGGTCTGTGGCCACCCCTGCAAACTGTTACTGTCACCAAACACACCCTGCAACCAAGCACACAACACAACCTATTATACTGGCTACAGGATGCTTATTTCAAGACCAATTTCACCGGTGGGCGGGAGGACTGTGTGGGCGCCAGGGAAGGCCCCCCAAGGGTGCATGGGTGCCCATGGGTGCTGAGGTTAAAGGCACTCACATAGTAAAGCTGGGAGAAACCTCTGCCTGAAACTTTGGAGAGCATTTGCCAGAGAGCAGACAGTACTGGGCTAGAGGGACTAATGGTCAGGGGTCCCTTTACCTTTACCTTTAAGGCAGCTTCAAGGGACACGGGTGGCACTGTGGGTTAAACTACAGAGCCTAGGACTTGCTGATCAGAAGATCGGTGGTTCGAATCCCCGCGATGGGGTGAGCTCCCATTGCTCGGTCCCAGCTCCTGCCAACCTAGCAGTTCGAAAGCAGGTCAAAGTGCAAGTAGATAAATAGGTACCACTCCGGCAGGAAGGTAAACGGCGTTTCCGTGCGCTGCTCTGGTTCGCCAGAAGCGGCTTAGTCCTGCTGGCCACATGACCTGGAAGCTGTACACCGGCTCCCTCAGCCAATAAAGCGAGATGAGTGCCGCAACCCCAGAGTCGGCCATGACTGGACCTAATGGCCCTTTACCTTTTAAATCAGCTTCAAACATACCCTGTGCTGTAAAGACAGTAGTGCAATCAAGCAAAAGGAACCCAGAGAGCAAATTGCATGAATACTCATAACTGCTGATCTGGCATCTGCATGCATTTAAAGTTAAGTTAGTAATGTTATTATAATAACACTGCTTACTCTCTCGTTTTTTCATTTCCCCTCTGGAAATCTCCTTTCACATTAGCATCATGTTGTGGCTGTTTTCGTTGTACTTTTGCACCAGAGTCCCAAACTGGCCATCAGCAGCCATATAGTACACATAAAGGTAAAGGACCCCCAACAGTTAAGTCCAGTCGCAGACAACTCTGGGGTTGCGGCACTCATCTTGCTTTACAGGCCGAGAGAGCCGGCGTTTGTCCGCAGACAGTTTTTCCGGGTCATGTGGCCAGCATGACTAAGCCGCTTCTGATGAAACCAGAGCAGCGCACAGAAACGTCATTTACCTCCCCACCTATTTATCTACTTGCACTGGCATGGTTTCAAACTGCTAGGTTGGCAGGAGCAGGGACCAAGCAACGGGAGCTCACCCCGCCGCGGGGATTCGAACCGCCGACCTTCGAATCAGCAAGCCCAAGAGGCTCAGTGGTTTAGACATATAGTACTCATAAAACAAAACACTATCAAAAAGATTCACACACATTAAAGGAAAACCACCACAGAAAGGTAATGGCAGAATTAAGAGAGTTGCTCACCTCAAAGACAAGAAAATTCCAAGAAAGCAAAATCAAAGGGTAATCTTGATTTAAGGCTAGAATTCATGAGTAGTTTAAAGCTTGTGTTAGAGGCGTTGCAAAATTTGGAAAAGAGAGGGGAGGGATCCAAGATGCAAGCCATAGTTTTAGTACATCGTAGCTCTAGGCGCTGTTCCCCAATTTTCTTTCTGAATTCAAACACTTTATGGAAGAAAGAAGATGTACAGTTTGGACAGAAGACCTACAGGATAAGTCAAAGCTGGTAAGATGTCGAGTGGAATCCTGCTCTTCTTCAATACAGTAGAGCTTTCAGAGTAGTTTCCTTGCATTACACTCTGCATATAGTTGCTTCCACGTAATAACAAAGGCAATACAATTAAAATGCAGGTTACAAAAAGCCTCAAACGTCAACATTAATCTACAGTAAAAACTTGCAACAAAGGAAACTTGCATCTCCAGTCCAAGCCCTTAAAATCAAGTAGGAAGCAAAAGAATTGTCTTAACCACAATCTTATAGTGCGCTAGGTGTATTTATAGGAGGAAATAAGGTAATCTATACTTTTACAGTATACCCACAAATACCTCCTTCATCCCCAGGCTCTTGTTCATAGAAGCCAATAGGTATTCATGTGTAAGGGGAAAATAAAGATATATTTTAAAATCTGCATTTTTAATGAAAGTGTCACCAAATATTGGAGGCAGTTTTTAACTGAATCAAAACCCACATGAGTATTCCATGATTAAATTTAGTGGGTGTGAAATTTCATTAGGTTGCTCAGTTTTAAGCAGATTGGATAATTAATTCTGAAGGACAGAATTTGAGAGGGGGAAAATAATACTGCCATTTTTTTTTTTATCTCACTTCCAGCCTTCCGCCATCTGTGCGATTATTCCCATTCATGTAATACATCAGTGTCTCACAATTTGGTCTTTGATGAATTTATAAAGAATGTGACCTTATCAATCAAGGGAGGTTAACGGCTTCTAAATGCTGATAGATAGCCAAGAGCACATGGCCAAATCCTCATGACCCTTTGGGTAAAAGTTGACACTGAAGTAGAAAACTCTGTATTTCATTTAGTTCCAACTACAGTACAAAAGGAAAAGGAAAAGACGACAGGCTGGAAACTTAAGGAGGCAAATAGAATGCATATTAATAAACTTATTATTAGTTAATAAAATTAGCTGTTGCACAGATAAGCAGAAGTCCCAGCAGGACCAAAAACCACCACTAGTCTACATCAATGAATATTTTCTCTTCTGCCCTGCTACCAATACGTACCAAACTGCTTGGTGCACTACTCATGAATTCTGTGTCTGTGCATGGAACAGATTTTCTAGATCAACCTTCTCCAACATGGAGCCCTCCAGATGTTTTAGGCTTTCATCAACCCTGACCATAGGCCCTGCTTGTCTGGGGTTGATGACAACTGAGAGTTCAACGTTTTGTTTTCCTCCCTCTCTCGTAACATCACGTTAGCCACTGTGAGAACAAGATGCTGGACTAAACGGGTCTTTGGGTTTGGTTTAAATACTTATAATTAATATATTAACAATATAGTGAGAGGAGAGTCTCATGGATGCTCACGTGCATGGAAAAAATGACTCCAATTCCTAACTATATCTTTTCACTGGGAAGAGCCCATGGCTGATGGAATGGTTAAAATGAAAACAGTTTCTTTCTTTTTTTAATAATATTAAAAATATTTTTTAATATTAATAATATTTTTTACAAATATTTTTTAGCATAGCATCCGTCTTGCATATAATATATAAAAACCAATTGGCCATCTCGGCCTGAGACTTCCCACCTCCTCGACTAATGGTTTTCTTGTTTACACTCTGATATTGCATTTAGTTAATATTATTATTACCCTTAAATCTTATCAATTAAAAATAATATTTAATAGTAAATGATACATTTAACCTTACAAAACTTCTTGGAACCCCACTAACAATGTTAATTGTTGACAATTGTCTTTCAAATACAAACAAAAATTTGCTCCAGTCTTTTGGAAAGGTCTGGTCCTGCTGGTTCTGAATTTTCCAGGTTAATTTTGCCAGCTTGGCATAGTCCATTAACTTCATCTGCCACTCTTCTTTCATCGGAATCTCTTCTTGCTTCCATCTTAGGGCCCAAAACGAAAACAGTTTCTGACCTTCCATGCAATACAATAGAAATACCTGTCAATATTGGCCAATGTGGTGACTTGGATGAAAAGAATTTGAGGAAAGGGGCTGTCATGATATCTTAGGAAACATGGTGTCGGGGAACACCCTACGATAAGCCCCTTGCTTAGTGAGCCAACCAAAGCGGAGCTGGACATCATTTTCTTTGTCTCCGTTTTGAATTTAGCCCCAGCACTGAGCAGATGTGGGGTTCTTTCTCTAATTAACAGTATTAATAATCGCTGGGAGCTGAGCTGCAACAGTAAGCAGAAGATCGTGTCTGCAGCAGTTTTCTGCAGCTCAAGGAAATGACAGAGTCATGGGGCTATAATCTCCTGGTTCATATTTGATGTTGCATCACTTAGCACGAGTAATTAGGAAGGGGTCGGCCAGCTCTACTTGCAATGGAAGCTTTTCAGATTGTGCAAATGTCGACACTGGGTTAGTGGCCGTGCATTCATGAGCACTGGGTGTAAAATAATTGACTGATGCTTCTCCAGATAAACAGTAATGTAATAGCTTATTATTTGTATAATGTCTTGCGTGCTGCAGAGTTTCTTGTATGCAGCAGTAATTCAGCTCAACATTCACAGCGGGATGAGGAGGAGAGTGGAGACTTCTGTCTTTCTGATCACGAGCACATGGATTGCCAACCGCAGTTGACCAGAACGTGGGACATTCATGGGCTCTTTCCCTTTCTGCAGCTGAGAACTGGAACATGTTGGTTGAATGTGCAGCTTAAATCTCCTGGATCGTGGCCTCTATTTCAGATTTTTAACCTGAAGTCCTTCAAGGCGAATTTTGCAGATAAATGGGACATGGTGTTTAACTAGATCTGACAGTTGTTTTTGCCACTTTGAGTTCCATGACGGAAGAAAGGCAGGATATAAATGGAATAATAGAAAACAAACAGTTGCTCATTGACTGGGGCAGAACAAGCCAACTAACACTGGTGCAGACATCTCCAGAATCTGGCTTTTACAAAACTTGTGGATTTTGGCAAGTCATCTGTTTCCGCAGCATCTTTAGCTGTAAAAATCAGGTTCATCATACTTGCCTCACAAGGAGCTGTGAGATGGCATATTACGATTACAAAACTGCCCTGACACCTGCAGTAAATAAATTTAATAAATAATAATAATGTTGTTGCCTGTGCTTTCCAAATATTTTATATGATGAACTGCATCCACCTTGAATGATGAGACTTAATCACAACGTAAAAAAGTAATGAAAGCAGAAGACTCCTAAATTCCTGTACAATACTCTCTATAAAAGCCAAGTAATCTTCTATAAAGGACTGTTCTATAGAAAGGCATTTAATGAAAATAAGCACCAAATAATGCTAATGTTGTCAATCTTGCAAAGGTGCACAGCCTACTCTTTCATGTAGGAACACATGAGCATGAAGTTTTCTATGAACTGTAAAACGTGCCCAAATTGACATGGCCCAGCCTGATGGGTCATTTGCATGGAAATTTAAATAGGAAACTGAAAAGGTCCCATGCTGCAAAGTGTCATATCAACAATAAAACACAGCTGATATTTCAAACAAAAAGTAGCAGTAATGTGGAATAAGCATGTTGTCACTCAAGCTGGTTCCTTGATAGAGGATTGAAAGGTAACCAATTTATCAGCCACTTTCAAAGAGCCATCTAACATGAACCAGGGAATTCTAGGTCTGTTAGCCCAACTGTCTTATCTCAGGATAAGCATTGTAATAATTATGAAGTATACAAACGAACAAGGCGTGCCAAGGATTAATCAGCCCAACTTCTGAAAAGGAAAATCCTGCCTCACCAGGATTCCAGATTTTTAAAAAAACTTTGTTTATGGAAGATTCAGAGCTCTCCACTCAGAATTAATTAGAAATTTTGCTACTATAGGTTCAAGACTTTTCTCCATCCTTGGCTGGTCTCTCGTCTTAGTGGCCTGGATTTGAGGCATACATGGAGTGGTAGCTTTCAAATCATTTCCCCCTAACACTTACAGTTTGTACAAGCAGGTGGTGACATTCAGTGAAACGAAAGCCATCTTTGCTTTTAAAAACAGGATAAAATCACTGGCCGGGGATGTGGCTTTGTCTTGGGCATGCAGTTACAAAGCGAGTGTGGAAAAGAAACACAGCAAATCCAGGGCTTATCCTGAAAGCTGTTGGGAAGCAAAGTAAATACATTGCTAAGAAGGAAAGGGCCTCTGCTTCTAAGGCATGCACACATTTGAAGGATCCATTATGTTGATGAAGGAAGCATATATTGTTTGCTCAATGCTGATTTGGTTAAGCCTTATTTTATCCGTCTAAGCAAGGCGGTATGAAACCTCTTATCCAACCTATTAGGATGGTCTGAGAAACCTAATGTCTCTATTTAAGAGCGAAATTGCTTTGTTAGAAAGCTTGAGCACTACAGACATATTCTTTCCTTAAAGACCAGTGAGGCATGGAGGAGGAAGAGTACTTAAAGAAGAAAAAATAAGAGTGCAAGTGGAGCTTGGATAGTTAAATAACATTCTAACACACACAAACCAAGACAGGCTTTGTTACTGGTTTTCTTATGAAGGTGAATTCTGCAGCTGTGTCCCAGCATTGCAAGAAGAGCAAGTCACATCTTGAAGAACAATATACGTGACGTGATCCAGTCAAAGTTAAGCATTTGTCCCATTGATTCCAATGACAAAAAATTAACCACATCCGATCTGCACCACGGAAATCAACCTGATTCTGATTTTAAAGAAGAAGAAGAAGAAGAGGAGGAGGAGGAGGAGGAGGAGGAGGAGGAGGAGGAGGAGGAGGAGGAGTTTGGATTTGATATCCCGCCTTTCACTCCCCTTCAGGAGTCTCAAAGCGGCTAACAATCTCCTTTCCCTTCCTTCCCCACAACAAACACTCTGTGAGGTGAGTGGGGCTGAGAGACTTCAAAGAAGTGTGACTGGCCCAAGGTCACCCAGCAGCTGCATGTGGAGGAGCGGGGAAGCGAACCCAGTTCACCAGATTATGAGTCTACCGCTCTTAACCACTACACCACACTGGCTCGCTAAAGTGCGTACCTTCAGCAAGACCATACCCAGGGCTGCGAAATGGACGATGGCACAAGCTGGTTTTCTGCTGCTTCAGAGGGCAGGACCCGAACCAAAGGATTCAAATGGCAAGAAAGGAGCTGCTGAATGAACATCAGGAAGAACTTTCTGACGTTAAGAGCTGTTCCACAGTGGAACAATTCCCTTGGAAGATGGTGGACTCTCCTTCATTGGAAGTTTTTTAACAGAGGTTGGATGGCCATCTGTCAGGGATTCTTTAGCTGTGATTCCTGCATTGCAGGGATTTTGACTAAATGACCCCTGGCGTCTACCAACTCTACCATTACAGTGGTACCTCGGGTTAAGAACTTAATTCATTCCGGAGGTCCATTCTTAACCTGAAACTGTTCTTAACCTGAAGCACCACTTTAGCTAATGGGGCCTCCCGCTGCTGCCGCGCCGCCGGAGCACGATTTCTGTTCTCATCCTGAAGCAAAGTTCTTAACCCGAGGTACTATTTCTGGGTTAGCGGAGTCTGTAACCTGAAGTGTCTGTAACCCAAGGTACCACTGTATATGATAAAAATAGCTCCCATACAAATGAACCACAGCAGCCCAAGATTCACAACTGATTTGCCAGCATCTTATCTAAACCCTGGGAAAACATGACACAACTTCAATACTGATGAAATATCAGGTGCAAGGCAGGTCAAGTACTGCATACCACAGGGGTCAGCAACCTTTTTCAGCAATGGGCTGGTCCACCGCCCCTCAGACCATGTGGTGGGCCAGACTATATTTGGGGGGGGGGCGGGAATGAACGAATTCCTATGCCCCACAAATAACCCAGAGATGCTTTTTAAATAAAAGCACATATTCTACTCATGTCAAAAACATGCTGATTCCCAGACCGTCCACGGGTTGGATTTAGAAGGCGATTGGGCCGCATCCAGCTCCTGGGCCTTAGGTTGCCTACCCCTGTCATAGCATATAATTTCTCCCAAAGTACAAACCAGAACCTGTACTTAACCCTTTACCGGAAGATAGTCTCAGCATGAGGTGAACTAAGTGGCTGCCTCCAGAGCTGAATCTCAGAGGTTGCCAAGAGGGGCAGAGTAGAAGACTAACAGCTCTGGCCTATGGGTACAATCCACTGGCAAGTTCTATGCAAGCCCTTGTAAATTCAAGCACATCTGTAAGATTAGCACAAGGACGGTGGGGTCAGAGATAGAACATTCAAATGGCACATCTTCTTCCACTAATTAATAAGGAATGCAACACACTGGGAAGTTCTCCTCTATAAACCTCAGGGAAAGGAGCTAATGTCAGTTCTGCGTCCCTAGAGGGTGTCCAAAAAATTCCTCATGCTAAAGCCAACTTTGACTTTTCCACCAGGCTGTCATAATTTAAAGTCTGAAATAGCAGAAATCTCCAACTCCTATTACTCCAAAAAGTCTTTAAGAAGAAGTGAAAGAGGTGGGGAAGATTATATTTGCATGCACACCTACTTCCAACCAAGAGAAGTAAGTCCTTGACCTACAAAGAAATGGTTGAGAGCAGTCCTTGTTGCTGCAGTGTTATGCATGCTTAATTAATAGCCATTTTCCAGATCAGCAAAGTGCGCTGGGCACTCTACAAAAGCATGAGAGGCCAAGACCTTGCCCTGAAGGGCTCAACATCTAATTTACTGCGGCAAGTAGCTCCAATCAACTCCTGGGGATTGCACTGCCCATAAATCAGGCTATGAACATGAACCGTATTTGCTGAATCTCTAGATGGAGGGAGTAGATGTCTGGAAAGATTGTTTATATTGGCATAGGTACCAGGCAACAGTTGAATTTCACATTGGGATATGCAAGAATCCGAGAGTTGGAAAAACTCTTTAAAGGTATCTAATCCAGCTAGCTAGACTAGCCAGAGACTAAAGCCATGCCTGAGATGGTGAAAGGAGGGCTGAATTTTTTTGGGAACAAAACCTTTCTGTCTTAGTGTGCAGAACCAAAGTTTGAAGGGCCTAGCCTGCAATTCTTACCTGAGAGTAAGCTGCATTAAATTCAATAGGACTTGCATCTGAGTAGACATGGTTAAGATTGTGCTGTCAGTTGCTAAAATGTGTAAAATGAGGGTTTAAAGAGAAGCGGAATAAATTAGCCGGAGTCAGTCTTGGTGAAACACACGACCAATACATGTGGTTGTCTTTCTGGCATGGGTAGTCAGATCACTATTTGTATCATTTTATTGTTTTTAGATCACCTGCAAAATACAGCTGCTATACTTTAAAAAAACCCATGCTTTCTATTTCTGCTGGGAAAGACTATTCATCTTTTAAACAATCAGGGGATACCAAAGCAAACCAACTACATATCTAGATACTTCATGGAAAAGAAATGTCTTAGTATGTGGTTGGTGTCCTGATCCATCAGAGATTCTGTTGTTCCAGGATGGTGGTGGTTCCCAGAAGATGCAAGGCAAGGTGGATATAGCTAGAACTGATCTGGAGCAAGGCAGGTTCAGGACCCTGGACAGCACTGCAAATTGTTGGCATCCGTGTCTCAATGGAGGAGTGCACCTTCTGAGGCTATGTCAAACCTTTGGAATTGTCACAGCGCCTGCTGTGGCTGTAGAGACTGATACGGGAGAGACATGTTTTATTGCAGGTGAGGGAGATGAAGGTGTCCAGTTTCGCTGCTACAGGTGCACCATGGGGTTTCTTCTGTCTGCACTCCCCCCAGTGGTCATTCCTCCTCTGGTCACTACTGGGGATACACAACCTGTCTCCACTGCAGCACTGCAGATGCTGCCCCAGATATTATTTGCACCAGTTCAAGGCCACTGACAGCAACCCTGTAGCTTTAGTAATAGTAATAATAATAATAACAATGATTTATTTATACCCCCCCCATCTGGCTGGGTTTCCCCAGCCACTCTGAGCAGCTTCCAACAAAGTATTAAAATACAGTGCAGTGGTGCCTCGCAAGACGAAAAGAATCGGTTCCGCGAGTATCTTCGTCTTGCGGTTTTTTCGTCTTGCGAAGCAAGCCCATTAGCGGCTTAGCGGATTAGCGCTATTAGCGGCTTAGCGGGTTTAGCGGATCAGCTGATAAGCTGCTTAGCGGTTTAGCGGATCAGCTGATAAGCGGCTTAGTGGCTTAACGGATCAGCTGTTAAGCGGCTTAGCGGATCAGCTGATAAGCGGCTTAGCGATCAGCTGTTAAGCGGCTTAGCGGCTTGGGGAAAAGGGGGGGAAAGGAAAAAAACCCCGCATGAACTCGCAAGACATTTTCGTCTTGCGAAGCAAGCCCATAGGAAATTCGTTTTGCGAAGCACCTCCAAAACGGAAAACCCTTTCGTCTAGCGGGTTTTCCGTCTTGCGAGGCATTCGTCTTGCGGGGCACCACTGTGGTCTGTTAAACATTAAAAGCTTCCCTAAGGTACTTCTGGTGCTGGTGCTGGAGGAGACTCTTCAGAGTCCCACGGACTGCAAGAAGATCAGACCTCTCCATTCTGAAGGAAATCAGCCCTGAGTGCTCACTGGAAGGACAGATCCTGAAGCGGAGGTCGGACACGACTAAACAACTAAACAACAACAAAGGTATTTCTGGAGATTCAACCCACGCTTAGTGCTACAACCAGCCATCTTGAAGGACCTCCATCTTCTTTTCCAGTTACTGGCTCCTTCTTGTGGGTGAAGGTTGTGGTTAGTGGGGACCTGGTTGAAAAACACTACCCCCCAAGGCATTCTAGCTTTCTGGAAAAGTCAAAGTTCCACCCTTCAGAGTCTGAGTGCTGTGGTACTTCCTAAGCAGATGGGGCACAGGATCGAAAGCAGAGGGTCCTGTGTGGGAAGGATTGGGGAGCAAGTCTGACGCTACTTCTCAACTGCTGCCCGGTACCTCAGTCCCGGGGCCATGACAACAGCAGGCATTTTCAATCATGTGAGGTTCAAAACAAGGATTGGAGACCCACAGTGGTCTAGCTGTATAAACCTATTTTTAGTTCTGAGCGGAGCCTGGAGTTTTGACTGGACTTTCAAGTAATGAAAGAGATGGAGTTGTGCTGCCGAGGTTTAAAAATAGAAGATAGTTTTATTGTTAAGTGGACAGGTGTAGCTGCTATAAGGATCTTGCACAGCGTTCAGTGAAGCAACACAGATTGTATTTAACACTCAAACAAAGTTGAGATGCCAGGGGGTTGCAGGAGGGGAGAATAGTGCATCGTGTAAGTAATAAATAGTCATAAATAGTGTTTGCCCGACTTAGTGCTGTGACATTCACAGTCCTTATGCAAAAAGAGGGAAGGGGTGGAGGGGAAGAACCAGCAGGATACAGCAGTCTGAACGCTGAACTTTCACCAAAAAGAGAGATGGGACTGGGTTCAGATAATTGATTTCTTTCAGAAGTGTCTACAGCTGAACTGCCATCACTCTCTCCAGCATGTTGCCCATAAAGGGGATAATAGTCACTGGGTGATAGCTGTCATGTACCTCAGGAGCCACGAAGGAGTATTTTTGGCACAGACAATGTTAAAGAGATTAATAGTGAAATGCTGACTGTTCTCCCATATAGCTTCCGGGGCATCCCCTCAGAAGGGCAGGATTTTTACAGCTCATGCTATACCCAGTTATTTTCATTATGAAGATTTTGCAATTTTTTAATCCTGTTCTTTTCTTGTTTGGAAAATTTTGAAGTACAGATTTTGCGAGATGGAAAGGGTGTGGCATTCTGGAGCCCTAGAATAAATCAAAGCAGATTAAATAACTTTGGAGATAGGCTTAACCTTTAAGAAGTGTTATTCCTTGGCAGGAAAGGGTATTCATTTTTTTTCAAAAGAGTATATTTACTGCTCATGATAGTTTGGAACACCAGGAAAAATTTAGCAGAAGCCTTCTGCTGAGCTGTGCCAATATCACAAACTCCCAGTAGCTACAAATTATTCTGAGTGTGTTCCAAAAAGACAAGAGGAGAATGCAGGTTCCAGTGATTTACGTTTCTGCAACATACTTCACATTTTTATAGTGTTATTCGGATTGCTAACTGCAACATGTCTGCCTGCCTTTCACAGAGGTACGTGGAAGTAATGTTCTGTACAAACAAGAAAAATTCTTACTATTTTAAATTAACTTTTTGCTTCATCCTACCCTCAAACATATAGCAGGAGGAACGTTCTCTCTAAGTATTCAATTTGGATATCAGTAAGCAAGGATGTGGGTGGCACTGTGGTCTAAACCACTGAACCTATGGCTTGCCGATCAGAAGGTTGGTGGTTCGAATCTCAGCGACGGGGTGAGCTCCCGTTGCTTGGTCCCAGTTCCTGCTAACCTAGCAGTTTGAAAGCATGTCAAAGTGCAAGTAGATAAATAGGTACCGCTTCAGCGGGAAGGTAAATGGCGTTTCCGTGCGCTGCTCTGGTTCACCAGAAGCGGCTTAGTCATGCTGGCCACATGACCCGGAAGCTGTACACTGGCTCCCTTGGCCAATAAAGCAAGATAAGCGCCGCAACCCCAGAGTTGGCCATGACTGGACCTAATGGTCAGGGGTCCCTTTACCTTTAGCTTTAAGCAAGGCAGAGAGCCTACAAGCTATCTGGTAAGGCAAGATGGTGGACATAGGGACAGTTCCAAGGCGGTGGTTTGAGTATATGCACTTTTGCGTATACGTGCCATCCATGGAACGTAACAGCTGCATATGGTGTGCATGCCCTGAATCTAGTTAAAATGATTTCAGATAGAAGACATCAGGCAGGCGCCTTTGCTTTTTCCCGATTGAAGTGAAGAGTGTTTGAGGACAGGGACATTCGCAGGGAAACCAAAATGCCTGTTTACAAAGCTACTGTACTACCAACCTCACTGTATGCTTGTACATGGAGCACTTATAAATGCCGTCTCCAACTCCCTGAAAGATTCCATCAACAGTGTCTCCAAGAAAATTTACACATCACTTGGGAAGACAGGTGAACTAATGCCAGGTTACTGGAAGAAGCAAAGATCACCAGTGTCAAAGCAATAGAATTCATCAACATCAATGTTGCTGGACTGGTCATATTGTGCGCATGCCTGGTTCGTCTTCCAAAGCAACTGCTATATTCCCAACTTAAAAATGGAAAGCGTAATGCTGGTGGTCAACAAAAAAGGTTTAAAGACTTTCTCAGGGCAAATGTAAAAAATGTAGTATAAACACCGACAACTGGGAAACACTGGCCTGCAAACACTCCAAGTGGAGAACAGCTTTTACCAAAGGTGTCATGGGCTTTGAAGACGCTCGAACTCTGGTCACAAGGGAGAAATGTGCTAAGAGGAAGGCACGCTTGGCAAACCCTCACCATGATCAACTCCCACCCAGAAACATATGTCCCCACTGTGGAAGGACGTGTGGATTCAGAATTAGCCTCCACAGTCACTTATGGACTCACTGTTAAGATTGTATTTATGGAAGACAATCTTACTTGGCTATGAGTGATCGCCTAAGAAGAAGAAGACTCTTTCCAGCACCTGCTTAAAACATTTTGGGCTAGGCAAAGCTATCCATAGAAGTTACATGTGCCTTAATTTTTTTATAGGTTACTGTTTATTTTAATTAGCCTGGAATGATTTTTTTAAATACCTGTTTTTTATTGATAATTACTGGATGGAATTCAGTGTTGCACTTAGAATATTCTCCTCCTCTAAGCTCTCTTGACCCTTCCATAGCCACTTGGCGGGGGGCGGGGAAGAGCAAGGAAAGGCCTACTGCACTAGCAGGACTCACCATGAAGGCTCCCACTAGTGCAGCTATATAGTTGAATCCAGCCCTTAATGCCTTATTTTCTGTAAACCACTTTGAGGTTTAATTACAATCAAGTGGCATATGAATATTGTTAAATGGAATAACTCCACAAATGGCAAGTCAGCCACACGAGCCTGTGCTAATCAGAGTTGCTGTTAGGCTGCCTGTTTGCAGGTCACATGTTGCTAGGCATGGAAATCTCCCTCTTCAAATCTAGCAATATGATGGAGAGGTAATGAATTCACCTCATTTCCAAGAACTTCCTCTTCATGTAATATATGCTTCTTTGTGTACACACAAACACACACACACACACACACACACACACACACTAATGAGGAAGAGGGAAAGAGAGAATTATATACACAAAAGAGATTATGCAGCCATTTCCCATTCTGCCATAACACAATCAACTAGATTTTCACAAGAAGCTAAAATATTATGCCAAATGGTTTAATCAACAGGCCATACAAAGATGTGATTTCTGGGTCAGATATCACATCTTATACATAATATACACATACAGAAGAGTGGTGTTGGTTATCTCCTATATCCTTTCTGCACCAGCCATTGGAAGCATGAGCCTGTAACTGTCTTCATTTGACTCCATGACTTTCACTCTGCTCATTCACCAGCTCATTACTGCATCACTCTGCCGGAATGTAAAAAATATTAACTCTCCTTCAGGCACAGATTGTATTGCTTCGTCCATAGCGGGGAACACAGCCTTAGCACAAAATTACCTTAATTCATTCTGACTCCGCTGCTCGCTGCTCAAAACACTGTATGCTCACATAACACTGTTAAAGCTTCAAAAGCAAATTTTAGATCGTGGCCACCGTATACTCCACTGACAGATAACACACAACAAAATACAAAACAAAACAAAGAAAAATCAATGGAAGCAATCTACATTTTCAAGGTTATAGATCAAAGCCGGGCTGGGGAGGCGGAGGGAGAAAGCATATTGTGTTTCTAGCCTTTAATATATGAATGCAAAAGCTGAACACTCAGGAGGGCGAAAAGCCATTTTGATGTACGTTGAGAGATTACAAGCAAGACATTAAAAAAACCCTCATGCAATCTGCTCTTGACTGTTGTGGAGAGATAAAGCACAATCTTTGAAAGCAAAAGGAAGGCACCTCGTCTTTAGAAACCTCATCTTTAGAAAATCAGCCCTCCTGCCACCATTAATTCAGCCTGTCTTATTATCTAAGAGGACCTCAAGTCACTGATCTCCGCATGCATGTCCCCTTGTCATTAAAATATCTGGTTGCATCGTCAAGAGGACACGATTTCGCACCACCGGCACCAGTTCACCTGAAGGAATTCCTTTCATCGCCCCAATCCTGATTCTTACAATGGCAAACCCTTTCTCAACAGGCAGGTTGGAAAAAGGAAACCAAAGAAATTCGCACACCTAAAGCCGTGCTCACACCCTACATTCAAAGCGCATTCCCATCCATCCCCAAAGAATTCTGGGAACTGTAATTTATAAAGGGTGCTGGGAACTGTAGCTCTATGAGTGAAGTACAGTTCCCAGACTACTGAGAAGGGGAGAATCTGCTTCAAATGTACGGTATAAATACAGCCTAATTTAATTTCCTGGATTGTGATTTTAGTGGGTCTGTGTTTAAATCCCAGTTCGTAGAAGGTGTTTCAGGTGACTCTGGATAATCTATTATTTCTGACGCCCAGTAAACTTGGTGTGGTGAGCAGTTGTTGCTGGGTTGTTCATGTTAGCCCAGTGGCAAGGAAAGAGCAGAACTGCTTCCTTAAAAACCCTGGCTCCATCAGTGAAAGCCTCATCCCTCAGCATTACAAGAGATACTCACGCAGCCTTCCCCAACCTTCTGTAGAGCTGGAAGGGCCATCTAGTCCAAATTGGAATCCCAACCAAAGAATCCCTAACAGGTGGCCAATCCAACTTCTGTTTAAATACCTCCAATGAAAGAGCATCCTCCAGCTTCAAAAGTTGGAGATTCATTCCCCGTGTCTGCAGTCATGGGATTGTAGTCTATCACATGACGGTGTATGTTTTCATTCCACAGTGTGGGAAGTGACAGAGACAGGATGTTTGTGTCACTGTGTTCCGTGAAGTGGGACTATTGTCCTTTGTTTTCTCTTTTCTGTCTAATGAGAAAGAGGCAGGAGCTAAGGCAGAATGCTCTGAGTGTATTATATGTAAATAAAGTAGATTAGCCAAAATGCTGTGCTACTGAGTTCTGTTATGCAAACTGCCAATACTCTGCGGATCCCTAAGTGTGCTAATGCCTTTTGGCATTAGTCGCTGTGATGTTCGGGTTGGAGAAAGCTTTTGAAGCTCCCGAATGACTGACCAGGAGGGAGAGAACATGCCAGTTGGGCATGTGTCTCTACCAGGCTCCTACACAAGAGTAGGGTGCTCCCAACACCCATCTTACATGTGACAACCCTTCAGATATTTGAAGATGACTATCACCTCTTAGTCTTCGCTTCTCTGTGTTAAATGTTAAATACATCCAACAACCTCATAAGGCTTAGTTTCCAGGTCCTTTAGAATCTTGGTTGCCCTCCAGCTTTGTGCGAGAGAAGAAACCACACACAATTTTGTAAGGGGCTGCCCCATCCCCTTAACCTGACAGGATGACTTCCCAGTTGCAGAAACCAAGGAGTCATCGGAAGCAGCTGGTGAAAGGGCCAAACAAAATAAGCTGAAGAGACAAAGAGATGCCTATCAGGAAACAGCTCCACAACCATGAGTGTGTGTCCCATTCCCAGGATCATACAGCTCCATGCCTGGCAAGGTGGAAAATGGTTTTTTTAATGGTTTTTTTTAATTAAAAAATCAGATTTTTTTAAAATTTAAATTGGATTTTTTTTATTTAAATTGGATTTTTTTTTAAAATAAAATGCTTTCAGAGGAAAAATCTTTCTAAAGATAGTTTTCTATTTAAGTTACATTATAGTCCAAAGGCTATTCATGGGGAAAAAAGGATTTGTTTTTAATTATGTAGCATGAGGCTTTATATGCAATGTTTAAATTTTTTGGTAAATGAATTCCATTAATCCATTCACAATGTCATGCTCTTCCAGAGGTTTCTGTAAGGTTATTTGGGGCAGTTTTTCTAACGAGAAGATATTATCACAGATGCTTGTTTTTGCAGTTCTCAAAAGTGTGAATTTGTGTCTGCAGAGATAACATGCCTTTTCTTCACAGGAAAAATGTTACAAAATGAACATACAGAGTTGAGGAAAAAACCTTAATCCCATTGTTCCTTTGCAAATTTATACACACAGAAACAACCCCTTACCTCTTAGATGCTAAGTTCCAAGAGGTTCAATGAATAGATTGTTTGGGGTGGAATAGATCTGCACAAATAGCTGAGTGTGAAGCAGTAAAAATGAAAGTGCAACCAATTAAGGGACTATGCAGAATTGGACAAAATGACAGGAAGGATTCGAAACCTGCGGGACCAGAGATTCACAGAAGATTGGAAGAAGTATATGAATTATTTGAAGAGCAACTGCAATCAACAAATTACGCTAGTAGGACTACAAGAGGTTTTGTAAGGAGAAATATACAAAGTGTTACAAAGGAGAAAAAGATAGAGATATTGGTCATGAGTTTGAAATGTAATAGGGAAGATAAGAAATGAATACTGAGAGATTAGATTGGAAAATTTTCAGACAGGATTGATGGAAGTCAAAAAAATTGAATAAGATGTAAAAGTATGTTTAATTACTGTTGAAAATAATATGTTAAAAAAACTAATAAAAATTATATATATATTTTAAAAAATGAAAGTGCAACCTTGTGAGCAGAATACTCCACAAGTCTTGGGATCTTTGTGTAATGATTGTGCAAGTCAGTTGCATGTCCGTGCAAATCAGACTTGAGGCAAGTGCTGAAGGCATTTCAGGGCTGGCAACCTCTTCCCAATCCCACTGGGTTCCAACAACTGCACTAACACTTAACTGTACAGAATAGGAACCTGAATGTAGAAGCAAATCCAAAGGGTGTATGCGTGTGTGGTGGAAATAGTAACTGGGATCTGTAAGTCCTTGGCGAGACCTTGAAGTGCTTGCCAGTCAACTAATAAGAGTTCAATGGATCCATGCCCTTCTTCCCAATTGTAAATATTAAGATTATACCAGCAAGAATGAGTCTGTAAAAAAGTGATTAATAATAATAATAATAATAATAATAATAATAATAATTTATTATTTATACCCCGCCCATCTGGCTGAGTTTCCCTAGCCACTCTGGGCGGCTTCCAATCAAGTGTTAAAAACAATACAGCATTAAATATTAAAAACTTCCCTAAACAGGGCTGCCTTCAGATGTCTTCTAAAGAGAAGATAGCTGCTTATTTCCTTCACATCTGAAAGGGTTCCACAGGGCGGGCGCCACTACTGAGAAGGCCCTCTGCCTGGTTCCCTGTAATCTCACGTCTCGCAATGAGGGAACTGCCAAAAGGCCCTCGGTGCTGGATCTCAGTGTCTGGGCTGAAAGATGGGGGTGGAGACGCTCCTTCAGGTATACTGGACCAAGGCTGTTTAGGGCTTTAAAGGTCAGCACCAACACTTTGAATTGTGCTCAGAAACGTACTGGGAGCCAATGCAGATCTCTCAGGACCGGTGTTATGTGGTCTCGGCGGCCACTCCCAGTCACCAGTCTGGCTGCTGCATTCTGGATTAGTTGTAGTTTCCGGGTCACCTTCAAAGGTAGCCCCACGTAGAGCGCATTGCAGTAGTCCAAGCGAGAGACAGCCAGAGCATGCACCACTCTGGCAAGACAGTTTGCGGGCAGGGAGGGTCTCATCCTGCGTACCAGATGGGAGCTGGTAGACAGCTGCCCTGGACACAGAATTAACCTGCGCCTCCATGGACAGCAGTGAGTCCAAAATGACTCCCAGGCTGCGCACCTGGTCCTTCAGGGGCACAGTTACCCCATTCAGGACCAGGGAGTCCTCCACACCCGCCCACCTCCTGTCCCCCAAAAACAGTACTTCTGTCTTGTCAGGATTCAACCTCAATCTGTTAGCCGCCATCCATCCTCCAACAGCCTCCAGGCACTCGCACAGGACCTTCACCGCCTTCACTGGTTCTGATTTAAAAGAGAGGTCTTTTATCAAGTCTTACTGACGAGTGATTTAAATCGTGATTTAAATCAAATTGATTTAAATCAAACCCACCCTGATGCCTAGCAAACTAAAATCAGGATAATGATTTTAAAACTGGCTTGTCAGTGTCACACACCCGGACAGTGTCGAGAAAGACGTCCCACAAAAAGCATGCCCACTGGGCAAAGAAGCTGATGGAGATGTCAAGCCACGTGCTTTCCAGAATCCTTGCAGCATTATAGTGTGAATGCTGCACTGCCGAAGCTACACACCATGCTAACTAACACCAGAGGGGGTCAGCTAATGTCATTTGCCAGCACAGATGTGCACACTGGCCTACGGGAGAAATATCTCAGCTCTAACCAGCTGTCACGTGGAAACGTTTACAGCTGCAAGAAGCTCGTCCTGAAATTTCAGTAGCAAAGAAGGAATGCTTAAAAAAACAATAATTCAGTATTAAATTGGCAGCCAGATCTGCGGATGCTTGTGTCTTCTGCAGAGCTATCAAGCATGCAGCTGACCAAAGCACCCATTTACATGAACAGTTTCCCCCCTAGTTTTTCAAATGGACCTCAATATTAATTAACTGAGTGTTCGTTTGAAGAGACTGATGTCACAAAAGCCGCTCTTGGAATGAACAAGCTTTATTTAACAGTTAATTTGGAAGAGTGGAGGGGGCTGTATTGGCATGCCAGTCTACTCCTGATAATTCTCCAGCAGCCGCCCATATCTCTCACCATCCAAGTAGCCACAGCTCCCTACAAGGAATGAAGCATAGAGGCTGGCATTATTCCATTAATTACTATTATTATTATTTATACTCCACCCATCTGGCTGGGTTTCCCCAGCTACTCTGGGCGGCTTCCGACAAAAGAATAAAAATGCATTAAAACATCAGTCTTTAAAAACTTCCCTAAACAGGGCTGCCTTCAGATGTCTTCTAAACGTCAGATACTTGTTTATTTCCTTGACATCTGGTGGGAGGGCGTTCCACAGGGCGGGTGCCACTACCGAGAAGGCCCTCTGCCTGGTTCCCTGCAACCTCACTTCTTGCAGCGAGGAAACTGCCAGAAGGCCCTCGGAACTGGACCTCCGTGTCCGGGTAGAATGATGGGGGTGGAGACGCTCCTTCAGGTATACTGGACTGAGGCCATTTAGGGCTTTCAAGGTCAGCACCAACACTTTGAATTGTGCTTGGAAACATACTGGGAGCTAATGTAGGTCTTTCAAGATTGGTGTTATGTGGTCTCGGTGGCCGCTCCCAGTCACCAGTCTAGCTGCTGCATTCTGGATTAGTTGTAGTTTCCGAGTCACCTTCAAAGGTAGCCCCACATAGAGCGCATTGCAGTAGTCCAAGCGGGAGATAACCAGAGCATGCACTGCAACACAAACACCTCACAGATCAGACTGCCTCCTCTCCTACAAGCAAGGGATTCAAGTGCCACTTTCTCATTTTCTTTTTTAACTGAAGCAATTATACATATATTTGCTTATGAGGCTGTTCAGAATTTGTTAACTTTTATAGCACTTTATTTGTCATGTCGCATATAAGCAAACACGAACAATGAACTACTACAAGATCAGAAGAGTGGCTCAACAGACAAAATCAATTATTTCCAGGGTGTCAGACTGGGTTCCCCTCCACTTCCACAAAACATCTCTTTCCACGAGAGGCAGGTTGTCGCCAGAGGTCAATAAATGCATATTTTTAAAGATAATGCTCAGGAATTGCTTGATAACAGTGCACAAGCTTAGAAAAAATATATGGTGTTTCATAGAAGACCCAACCATCTTCAAGCAGTCGTATTTTCATTTTGCAGGTTGATTATTCAGAGGGATGGAAGTGGGGAAAGTCACTGCTAAATCAGTAGTGCGACCACTGAAGGGACAAAAGGGGCCTGAACCACAAATTATCATGCAGCCATTCAGGTTTCAATATCCAGATAAGGAGTGCATGTTACGGCATTAAACCCAGGAGTCCTGGCAATCCACCTTTAAGACTGCATGCTACTTCCCTGGGGTGCATAAAATTTTTACCTTCCCCAAGGGCTCCTGTATAGATTAAGAGGTCTGGCTGGCTCTGCTGGAAAGAGATGCTCTGGCAGTGTCAGCCAAGTGCTGCTTTTTGGCTACAATAAAAAGGTGCAGAGATCAGCAAATGCCACGTCTTTCTGGATCCCATCCAGACAATAATCTTGTGAAACAGAAGCTGTTCTTTGAAATAAGTTTTCATTGTCAAATTTAAACTGTTCTGGGGTGGGGGGCTCCAGAAAAGTCAACTCCCTGTCTGGTGAATGGAGAAAATAGAACACAAAGGCAAGTTTAAGTACAAACAAATACAGTGGACGCTCGGCTTGCGAACGTGATCCGTGTGGGATGCATGTTCACAACCCGCGCCTGCGCAAAGCGCGATTTAGTGCTTCTGCGCATGTGCAACTGCCGAAACCTAGAAGTAACCTGTTCCGGTACTTCCAGGTTTCGGCAGTCTGCAACCCAAAAAAACGCAACCTGAAGCAGCTGTAACCCGAGGTATGACTGTATACTTGTTACTTCTATTGCAATTTGCAAGTAACGAAAAGGAATTTGCACCCATTGAAAACCAAACTTGAGTCCAAACTAGATATGATGTTAAATGTGTATATCCATTCAGTGTGGACTTTAAAAAATGCAAATAGCAACTGCTTGGGGGATGGAGTTAAATTTCCCCAGCACCCATGCAGTAGTCATGATAATTATAATTTGTATCTTAACACAACAGCGTGTTAAATGCAAAGGTGCACTGAACATCAGTTTGGCCCGAGGGGCTCACAGCAGGACCCAATTCCCCAACACTCCTAGCCACCACCAATACCTCTGGCTTGGCTACTCCTTTATGCTTCCCTTGCATACATGTACTGTACAGTGGTACCTCAGGTTACAGACGCTTCAGGTTAAAGACTCCGCTAACCCAAAAATAGTACCTCGGGTTAAGAACTTTGCTTCAGGATGAGAACAGAACAGCGGGAGGCCCCATTAGCTAAAGTGGTGCCTCAGGTTAAGAACGGTTTCAGGTTAAGAACGGACCTCCAGAACGAATTAAGTTCTTAACCCGAGGTACCACTGTGCACATGTTCATCATCATAAAGAAACATGGTGAGCAAGACTGAGAGCTGGCAGCCACTGCAATCCATAGACACATCCAAGGGTGGCAGGCAGGTTACAGAATGGGACAAGAGAGAGCTTTCTGTACCTTAGTGGTTAAATGCAGCCCTGATTTTACGGCTACTGCATTTTTACAGTAACCAACCGAAATCCCACTTGGTCCTGGAACAAACCCTTTTTGACAAGGCACTATAAAATCAGCAACAGAAAGGCTGCGCGTTTAACAAGGCTGTAAATCTAAATTAAATTCCATTGTAGCGGCATGAAATTCCTCAATTAAATGCCGGACGGAATTATCCCCCTGAGTGTCTCAGATGTCTGTAAAACATCCCATTTTATTTTCACTGGTTACTGGAGAGCGACAGAATACACGCGGCAATGTGTTGTTTGTATCTTGCAGGCGCAGTTCTTTCCCTTTGCTTTGGAACAGGATTTTTCTTGTCTTTGATCCAACAGTATCAGAAGGTGAAAACTTAAGCAGCCAAAATGAAACCACACACACACACAGGGGCAGGATGTATCAGCAAGCTTGGAGGAATTCTAAGGTTTACAGAAGCACAAAAACTCTTAAGAACCACCAGGGAGAGAGGGGAAACAGGTCAATGAAAAGTGAGCATGCTCACTGAGCATGGAATACTGATTGGGCTTGATGGGGAGCAGAGAGGAAACTGGAGGTGAAATGGAATGAATGGAATATCCTGGTGCAAAGTCAGGGGTGGCTGTCATTTTGAACAGGAGCACCCCACACAGAGACAATTTGTTTCAGGTCCGACTTTTCTTCTAAAAAATGCTAAACATTTGCATGTGAAACTGAACAAATGCTTTCACTTGAAGACACTGATATAGCAAGTTGAATATCTGAAATGTGAGCATTTAGGGAAGCTTTTGCAAAACTGGATGAAAATAGACAACATTATCATAATGCTTGCCACCAATCAGACTGTGGGGGCACACTGTATGTATTTTATTTTGAACAAATACAGGGGTACCTCTGGTTACAAACTTAATTCGTTCTGGAGGTCCGTTCTTAACCTGAAACTGTTCTTAACCTGAGGTACCACTTTAGCTAATGGGGCCTCCCACTGCTGCCGCCGCGCGATTTCTGTTCTCATCCTGAAGCAAAGTTCTTAACCCGAGGTACTATTTCTGGGTTAGCGGAGTCTGTAACCTGAAGAGTATGTAACCCGAGGTACCACGGTAACAACTTTTAGTACATTTTTGAATTGGCTTTCTAACCTAAGATATTTCAAAGTGGGGTGAGTGTATCTACTTATCTATATATAACTTAATTCTTTTAAATCTGTACCCACTTTTTGATGCATTGGTCCCCACCATAACAGCAGCACACAAAAGGCATATGTAAAGAGTATGTGTATGCAAAATGTGCATGCATAAATGGGGGAAAAGTAAATAAAACCATAGAAAGCCATACAAAGTATTTCAGAGCGGCCTCTTTCTGAAGGTTCCTGCTTTTGACTCACCTCCCTTTCTCTTAGGTACAAGCCACGCACATTTAACACTACAGAATCTTCTCTCACCATTCAGGCCAGGGACCCAAAGCCATTACATCACCAATAATTGAGAAAATGAGCGCTAAAGTATTGCCCATCACTTGAAAGAGAGGAACGCCAATGACAGGGAGATCTTTGCTGCCAATATCTTTCACGGTGCTTAAAATGAAGTTGTTTCACGACTTCAGTCGAAGTTGGTCTCCATGGGAAGAGCAAATAAACTAAAAATAACTTGATGGCATGACATTTCAACCATCTCACAGCAAATTGTCATGGCAATGGAAGAGTTGTGACCTGTTGTCATGCTAACCAAAGTTTGAAGATTAATGGGAAAGCAGTTGGTTCCTACTTCATGTTTACGCTTTCAGATTTTAGTCTGACACACTTGTTGGGATGGATTTACACAGTGTTGAGAAAGCAAAACAAAACCACTGGGCTTTGCTCCTAATAGAAACTTTTTAGAAATCCTTCTGCTTTAAGTGCCTACACCTACTGTTCATATTATTTGTGTAGCATTTCTTGCCCACAAGACTTTATTGCCTTTGCCTTTGCAAGAGCCCATTTTACATATAGGAAACTAAGGCTGAGAAAGAGAGACATGGCCAAAGCCATATAATGGGGATGAGCCCAAATGCTATACTCAACTACAAATGGCAGCCCTGTGCTGGATTCTCTCCTTTTCCCGCCCCCCGATAACTGCTTAAGTACCATTAAAGGTAAAGATACCCCTGCCCGTACGGGCCAGTCGTGACCGACTCTGGGGTTGCGCGCCCATCTCACTTAAGAGGCGCTGTCCGGAGACACTTCCGGGTCACATGGCCAGCGTGACGAAGCTGCTCTGGCGAGCCAGCACCAGCGCAGCACACGGAAACGCCGTTTACCTTCCCGCTATAAAGCGGTACCTATTTATCTACTTGCACTTAAGGGTGCTTTTGAACTGCTAGGTGGGCAGGAGCTGGGACCGAACGACGGGAGCTCACCCGCCGCGGGGATTTGAAGCGCCGACCATACGATCGGCAAGTCCTAGACGCTGAGGTTTTACCCACAGCGCCACCCGCGTCCCTGAAGTACCATTACTAACGTTGAAACACCATGGTAAGAGTGTTCATACCCGTGCCAGTCTCTTAGGAAGAACTGGGATGAGCAGGTGGGAAGGAAGCAAAACAGTATGCTGATACCACAACAGAAAAATTGCATGCCTTCACTTTCCAGTATGAAGGAGAGAGAACCTGACACAAAAGTATAAATGTTGGTGAGACCCAAATTCAGGTCTCCCTAAGTTTACTCTGTAATCTCCATACTTTAGCAACTGTTCTAGAAGGTTGTAAGCTGAGAACCGAGTCTTAGACTGCTGTGCTCTGGGGCTTACATGATTCACCAGTCACAAATTCTCTTGATTCATACTTTTTTGTTCATCTGAAGTAGTAAGCAATGCATGCAAGCTAAGCAACCTGCTAAACTGGGGACAGTGGTACCTTGGTTTACGAACGTAATCCGTTCCAGAAGTCCATTCTTAAACCGAAACTGTTCTTAAAACAAGGAACGCTTTCTCTAATGAGGCCTCCTGTCGTCGGTGTCCTTCCACTATTCGGATTCCGTTCTTAGACCAAGGTAAAGTTCGCAAACCAGGACACTACTTCCGGTTTTGCGGAGTTTGTAAACCGAATCATTCGTAAACAGGACTGTTCTTAAACCGAGGTACCACTGTAATACTATTCTGCTTTCAAAATAATAATAAAATAATAAAAGTGTCCAGTAGCACCTTAGAGACCAAGTAAGTTTGTTCTTGGTATAAGCTTTCGTGTGCAGAAGCACACGAAAGCTTATACCAAGAACAAACTTAGCTGGTCTCTAAGGTGCTACTGGACAATTTTTTAATATATTTTGACTGTGTCAGGCCAACACGGCTACCTACCTGAATCTAGAACAATAATAAAACCAGCCTGTAAAATTTCAGTGGCTTTTGAGCAGATTCCTTGCCTGCACCCCATCGATCACACTTCCAAAATAAAAAAGCAGGGGGGGGGGGCAGGAAATGGTCCTTACCTGAGGAAAGATAGAAAGGGGCGGAAGCGAAAGCAGCTCTGAGTCAAATGATCAAAGGCAGGCAGACAGCAACATATGACTGCTACCCATGTGGTTCTTTTACCCCCTTAAGCTAACATGAGTCTTCCTGCTATCACCTCCCACTGATGGTTATTATCATGCACTTTACCTCCTGGGGACCCCAATAAAAGAGACAGCTAAATCCCTCTCCCTAGAGGAGGAGAATGCTCATTCCTACAACATGTAAGGCATTTAATAAATGAGAGGCAGAAACATAATCCTCAAGAGGACATGGAAGGCAATAATGTCAAACGCAAAGCTATAACTGCCCAGCTACAATAACTGCTTCATAGAGGATAAGACAGGTTAAGGAACTCTCATTTCTATGGGCTCAGTTAGCTTTATAGACTAAATCATTACAATGAAAATTCAGCTCAAGTATCACTGGGTGTTTGGAGGTTTCTTTAGTGAAATTTCCTAAGCAATCTCATTACACACACATGTGGGGGGAGGCAGAGAAGCAGGGCTCTATGTAAGAAATGAAATGCTCGATCAAGCCAGAGAACTTTGCAATAGCTCAGTTCTACTGCAATTTAAGATGAACATACTTTGTCTTGCAACAGTTCCAGTCTGAATCAGTTCAGATTGAAATTTATAAGCAGCACTAGTGATTGTGATGAGTAGGGCTGGGGCGAGATCAGCTTTTCGACATCGCGGTGTAACGCCAGCCAAACATCGCAGTTTGGCGATATACCACGATGCTGGAAAAACAAGATGCATTGGCCTCTGCATGCGGGGCACCGGCTGAAACTGCCCTAGCTCTCACCTCGAGAACTAAGGCGGTTTCACCTAGGCACTCGCAGTCTGGGACAATGCAGCTTATTTGCACTGCTCAGCTGGGGATCGGGAAGGAACTCTTGATTCCCCCCAGCGGACACTGCTAACAAGAGAGACTCAGGAGTGGTGGCAGTTTCACCAGCGATATAGCGCTGAGTGAAGCCGACATCACAGTCTGCTCCTCATACCGCTCCAGGGCGAGATTCATATACAGCAGGCACGTCCAACTTCCAAGAGACTGCGATGTACTCTCACTATAAAAAAACTGGAGTTGTTGAGCTTTTTGGGGGGGAGGGTGACCCAGAGTTGTTGAGCTTTATTATTATTATTATTATTATTATTATTATTATTATTATTACTATTATCATTATCATTATTAAAAAATGGAAAGTATAATGCTGGTGGTCAACAAAAGAGGTTTAAAGACTCTCTCAAGGCAAATCTTTAAAAATGTAGCATAAACACCGACAACTGGGAAACACTTGCCTGCGAGCGCTCCAGTTGGAGAACAGCCTTTACCAAAGGTGTCATGGGCTGTCAAGACGCTTGAACTCAGGACGCAAGGGAGAAACGTGCTAAGAGGAAGGCACACTTGGCAAACCCTCACCGTGATCAACTCCCACCCGGAAACCTATGTCCCCACTGTGGAAGGACGTGTGGATCCAGAATTAGCCTCCACAGTCACTTACGGACTCACTGCTAAGATCGTGTTCATGGAAGACAATCTTACTCGGCTATGAGTGATCGCCTAAGAAGAAGATTCTTTCCAGCACCTGCTTAAAACATTTTGGGTTAGGCAGTTACATGTGTCTTAATTTGCTTATAGCTTACTGTCAGGGGTTCAGGAGCAGAGGCAAGGGCAAGGGAGGAAACAGAGAGCGAGGGGGAGGAGGCAGAAGAAAAGATGAGTGATGACGACGACCCGAGATCTCCGAGTCTTTCCAGTGAATCAGAAGATTCACAGAAAGGAGCACCAGTGGCCAGGGCAAGGGGGGAGCCTAGGGGGACACCCCAGGAAGATAGAGCCAGAGGGGACTCAGAGGGGAGCAGTTGGAAATCGGGACCAGCGTCACCGCCAGAGAGCAGGGAAGAGGAAGGGCGCCAGGGATCAAGCGCTGGCAGCTCACAACAGGGGGGAGGGCACGAGTCAGGAGTGGCCACACCTCCATCAGGGAGCGAAGAAACGGTCAGACGGAAGGTGGAAGGTTGGGCGCGCGTGCCAAGTTCAAATGCACAGGAAGGTGGCGCAGTAGGCAGCCCGGAAAGGGAGCCAGGTCCTAAAGCCCGGCGCAAGGAGACAGGAGGGTCCGGGGGGTCGGCGTCAGAAGAATCCCGGAAGGAAGAGACCCAGGGGGGCAGAGGGACCCAGAGAAGAACAGTCAGGCGGAAAAGGTGGAGCAGGGCTAGGATATTAAGTTGGTGTACAAGGGGCGGAGACTCAGACGGAGCTTCGCCGATCTAACCATGAGACGTAGAGTTGCACGCAGCAGCTTGAGAATGGAAACTGTAACTCAATAAAGACTTTTATTTAATGATCGCTGGCTAGCGTGATCCTCTGTGAGCTAGGATCTGGAAGCAGCTCTGACACTTACTGTTTATTTTAATTAGCTTGGAATGGTTTTGAAATACCTGTTTTTAGCTGTCTTTTATTGATAATTATTGAGTGGAATTCAATGTTGCACTTGGAATATTCTCCTCCTCTGAGTTCTTAATCTTACTCAGCTACGAGTGATCGCCAAAGAATTATTATTATTATTATTATTATTATTATTATTATGGCCAAAAAATCAGGAACCCACGATCGACCAGGGGCACCCCGCGATCAACCAGTAGATCGCGATCAACCTGTTGGACATGCATGATATACAAGCGAGTTAGAATGGTAAAACTGCTGGTTTTCCCTCCCTGAATTGTTACATACGGAGTCCAAACCCAGTTCATTCCAGGCTCACTTGGTGCCATCTAACTCTCTCTACTGCCGTGACTACTTCCCCCTCCCTTCCAAGAACCGACAGAGCCGCTCAGTTAGGCTCTCAGCACTACTATTGCTGTTGCAGCATCTGGGCACAAGAATCCATGATGGAAATGTCCTAGCAGGAACCACATTTCTTATGGATCCTTGAGCCCACGATGCTGCTGCAAAAGGGCTGAGGGCCTAACAAAGGCCCGGCTGCATGGCTTCCCTGCCTGCCACCATTTTGATAATAATGTTGAAGTCACTAAGTGACCAACTTAGATTCATTTATTTCAACAGGTCCATTCTAAGTAGAACTTAGTTCATTTATTTTATGAAGAGCACCAGTTCTGAGACCCCACAGCTAATTCTCCCCATGCCTCCTCGCTGGCCCAAGTAGGACCAATTCAGCCAACTAGCCCTGGGGATTATCTAATTGATTTTTTATTTTTATCGTTATTCATGTTTTTGTACTGTATTTTATGCTGCTTTTATAATTAAGTGTTTTAAATTTGTTGTTAGCTGCCCTGAGCCCGGTTTTTGAACCGGGAAGGGCGGGGTATAAATAAAAAATTATTATTATTATTATTATTATTATTATTATTATTATTTCAATGGGTCAATTCTAAGTAGAACTCGGTTCATTTATTTCAACGGGTCCATTCTAAGTAGAACTTAGTTCATTTATTTCAACGGGTTCATTTATTTCAACTTAGCTGGATACAACACTTCAAAATAGACTCAGAAATAAAGAATAAACCATTTTATTGCTAGGGATGTATGTTTTTCCAAAAATCCTTCTACCAAACCCTATTCCAAATTGAGCAAAGCTGGATGGGGAAGGGAGGTGCTCATCATTAAGCAGCACAACATAAAAACAAATGCTTCGGTTTTATTGCCCTTCCTGAACACATGGGCAATATGAAATACCAGGGTTTGTTTCCAGGAACTCTTTCAGCACAAAACCAGTAGCAGGTGCTTGTGTTGAGTTGGAGAGGTCACCAAGTGCGGTCGAGATGAGGGTTATGGGTCTGGGAACAGAGCCTGCCATTTACCTCTTGCATTTAAAAAAACGGTGGCAGGTTAGTGCTGAATCGAGAGACAAACACCCCGTTGAAAAAGCTCCCTTTCAAACAGGCACAATGCAAAACTGGTGGAGGCCAAAGCACTGGAAAGTCTTTCCGGACTCGTGTATTTGAACAGTGCCAAGCAAGCTCATTGAGACAATATTTTCTTCCTGTTGTCCTAGCCAGAGCTCTGGGAACTGATAAATCATCTCTGGCTGCAGATGCATTAACATTCCACGCCGGTACTGGGTTAGATGAAATGAGGACGAAAGCCAGCAAGAGCACAGGGAGAGAAAGGGACACGGGGAGAAGGTTTCAGAGCAAAATGAAGCCTTGCACGTCCTCCAGATTTCGAGAGAAACACAGGCGCACTTGGGTTATGCTAAAGGGACAAGAAATGCTTGTCGTGCGGTAGAGAGCAAGCTAAACAAGAAAACTCTCAAATGTGGCAGCACCCCTCTGCTAAATAATTATTTTAGTGGGGTGGGTGGGCATGCATGTGGGTGCAATTTCCAGGGATGGAAATTTCCAGGGGGCCCTGGCAACTTAATAACTGGGCCTGGCAACTGGACTGCTGAAAAGGGGATAGAAGCAGGATTCCTCACCTTCCAGATGTGCTAAATAACATCTGGGTGCCACCAGCATCACCACCCCTCATGTTCTCTTTTCCAAACAATGTTTTCTCCTGCCACCCTCTCCCTCCCACCCACCAGGGCTTTACCCTGCTTGATTTTCTCCTGTTTTGTTGTTGTTCTTCCTTTACATAACCTTCTCATACCTCAGCCTCCACTCTCTATTTGTTTAGACTGTGAGCTGGCCCACAATCCAGCAATTTAAAGCGTAAAGGTAAAGGGACCCCTGACCATTAGGTCCAGTCGTGGCCGACTCTGGGGTTGAGGCGCTCATCTCGCTTTACTGGCCGAGGGAGCCGGCGTACAGCTTCCGGGTCATGTGGCCGGCAGGACTAAGCCACTTCTGGCAAACTAGAGCAGCGCACGGAAATGCCGTTTATCTTCCTGCCGGAGTGGTACCTATTTATCTACTTGCACTGGTGTGCTTTCGAACTGCTAGGTGGGCAGGAGCAGGGACCGAGCAACAGGAGCTCACCCTGTCGCGGGGATTCAAACCGCTGACCTTCTGAACGGCAAGCCCAAGAGGCTGAGTGGTTTAACCCACAGTGCCACCCGCATCCCAATTGAAAGGGGGGGGGTTAAAACAATGATATATACCAAGCTGGCAAAACATAAAATTAAAGACAACAGAGGAAATAAAACAAGAATAAAAAAATAAAACCTGATTCAGCTGATGTTTTAAAAGGCAGCGTATGGGGAAAGGAAGTAACAAAAGGAAGAGAAAAGGAAGTAAGAGTTGGTGCCAGGTAAGAATGAAGGAATCTGCTTTAAATAGATTTATACACAGTTTTTGGTAGTTCTGACCCAGATGAGCTTTGACTGCATCAAACTGCCTCTTCCATCAAGCCTCCTTCACTTATGTCTGTGCTACTCCTGCACTGTGGGTTGTTGTTTTAAAAACCCAGCAAATTATACGCAAAATTATGCACAGAAATAAGAATAATCTGCATACAATACATACAAAAGTGTCAAGCCCCATGCTATACTTCTGCATCATGACTTTGTAAGTATATTAATAATATGTATTTAAATTCAGTTATATGTATCTGTATATTTTCTGGCTACTTTAAGAAACCTGGAGTATAAATGCCTATAGTATTATCTACATAATATTATGTATAATATGTGAGAATTGTTTGTATTTTAAGCAGAAGAGGGAGGAAAATTCCTCATTAGGATTAAGGAACAGGACAGTTATTAGAATAAATCTATTGAGATTTTCAGGAAATTCCATCCCCAGTGCTAGGCAAGCAGGGAGTCAGAGCCAAAAAATATTCTCACTGGTTAGATAGTCACCAACTATCTAATTTCAGAAGGTGGGAGAATCTGAAGAACAGTCTTTGACAATGAGCTCAATCATGTATGAAAACAGTCCCACAGCTACACAACCTCCAGACCATAAGGCTTTAAAAAGTAAATGTCAGCACTTCGAATTAGGCTCAGAAATGGATAACCAGTGAAGTTGTTTTAAATCTGGAGAGATAAAACCCACAGCTGATGTTGCCCTGTTGAAAAGACTGACTACCTCCCCATCCAATCTTGCAACCATTTTTCTACAACCGTAGCAGTCTTACTTCAACCGACGGCACCTTGAGACCAGGCAACTTGAAGGATCGCCTTGCCCCATATATGTCTGCTTGGCCACTTCAGTTTGCAGAACCAACTGACTTTTTAGTGTGCCAGCACCCAAACCTTCGATCTCCCTGCCTATTGACATCAGGCAAGAACCTTCGCTGCATTCTTTCTGACACCTGCTTAAAACATTTTGGTTTAGGCAAATCTATCTAGAGATGTAGGATTTGAATTGTTTTAGCTTAACTGTTGATTTTTAAAAATATATCTGCTTTTTTAAAAAACAAAGGCTTTTATTTACAATTTCCATTTTTGTGTCATTTTTGTAAATGGCTAAGAGGTTTTACTTACAATCAAGCAGTACATAATTTTTTGTTAAAAATAAACAATCCAGTTCCTTCAATGAATCTGCGATTGTCCCCTTCTTCAGAAATGTTGGTGCCACAAACAAGATTGTCACTCGAGGTGGTGGCAGCAATGGATGGGACCGGCAGGTGGCAGTTTTGAGGCCCAGGACAGATGAACCAGACCCAGCATGGTAAGCCACCCAGCACAAAGCTTACATTTCAGAATAATTAGATCTGCATTACAGTGCAGCGCAGAAATCTGATACAAAGCACCGGAGGAAACTGATTTCTCAGAATGCTCTAGGCAGGATGTGCATGCTCTGTGCAAACGAAACAAACCATTATAGAAAGCCAAATTCCATGCATCGTGTATAAAGCTAAAGCAGGGGTCAGCAAACTTTTTCAGCAGGGGGCCAGTCTACTGTCCCTCAGACCTTGTGGGGGGGCTGACTATATTTTGAAAAAATAATAATGAATGAATTCCTATGCCCCACAAATAACCCAGAGATGCATTTTAAATAAAAGCACACATTCTGCTCATGTAAAAAACACACTGATTCCCAAACCGTCCGCAGGCCGGATTGAGAAGGCGATTGGGCCGGATTTGACCGCTGGGCCTTAGTTTGCCTACCCATCTATGATAGCCTGCTCCCCACCACAACATTCATCCTCTTTCATGGTTGAAGCTGCAACACTCAGAGCAAATCAAAGAAACAGAAAGTTGTGGACGGAGCCTTCCTCCCAACCAAGGCAAAGTGCAGAATACTGGGACCAAGAGAAACAGCAAAAGGGTTAATTAAGATAGGGTGGGACATGGGTGGTGCTGTGGATTAAACCACAGACCCTAGGGCTTGCCGATCAGAAGGTCGGCGGTTCAAATCCCTGCGACGGGGTGAGCTCCCGTTGCTCGGTCCCTGCTCCTGCCAACCTAGCAGTTCGAAAGCAGGTCAAAGTGCAAGTAGATAAATAGGTACCGCTCCGGCGGGAAGGTAAATGGCGTTTTCGTGCGCTGCTGTGGTTCACCAGAAGTGGCTTAGTCATGCTGGCCACATGACCCGGAAGCTGTATGCGGCTCCCTCGGCCAGTAAAGCGAGATGAGCACCACAACCCCAGAGTCGGCCACGACTGGACCTAACGGTCAGGGGTCCCTTTACCTTTACTAAGGAAAGGAAAGGAAGCCTTCACTTGGCTCCTTCTTCCTTGTGCCAACAAAGGTAGAGGGTTTAAGAAGGAGAGCAGTGTCTGTCCTGTGTGCCCCATGCAAACATCTGGCTGGCCAGCTACAGGCATGATGGTACCACACAACTTCAGGGGCTGGCATGCGGCAACTTAGTCAAAAGAGCCAGCGTGGTGTAGTGGTTAAGAGCGGTGGACTCGTAATCTGGTGAACCAGGTTCGCTTCCCCGCTCCTCCACCTGCAGCTGCTAGGTGACCTTGGGCCAGTCACACTGTTAGCCGCTTTGAGACTCCTTCAGGTAGTGATAAAGCGGGATATCAAATCCAAACTCCTCAAAAGAATTACTTTGACAACTTGTAACAGAGGCTTTACCAGCCAGCACTGGATCAGATTTCCATCCATAAAAGCTGACCTTTCAACAAAATTGTAATGCCTGCCTAGAATGTAAAAAAAAAAAAAAAAAATTAATTGTCTACCTGGGGTGGAGAAAATTTCAATATTTAATATACACCCTTCCAAATACAAAATCCTAATTCACTACTCATAGAAACAGACAATGCAAACATTACCCAAATTGCTCATTGCTAAGCCTGCCTGAATGCAAGATTAGAAGTAATTCCAGCAGACTGCTAGCAGGATCCAATTTTCATTTGTTCCTTTATGGAATCTACAAACTGTGAAAGCCCAGTAAAGGACAGCCTCTCTATGAAGGATGGTCAAAGAGACACTTTTGAAGATTCCAAAACTGGTCTTGCAAATATGTATTTGTCAAGAATCAAGTCTCATGCAGGACCTAACTTCCACAGTATGTTCCTATATCTTCAGGTAGAAAATAGTCCCTTGCCTGTAAAAAAGAATATGCAAATCAGGACAGATGAAAGCCAATTTATTATTAAAGCTACATTTTGCAGGGAAGAAAGTTGTTGTGCATGACTCACGGAAGTCTAAAGATTGTAGAGGTGCAGATTTCAGAGGTTTACTGCTCTGAAAGCTCACACAGCTCTGGATGGACGAACACAAAAAGTCTGGCAAGAGCTTTAAGCACAGCCATAGCTACAGGACGGGGGACTAAGCAGGTTTTTTGCCCTGACTGAAGCCCCCAGAGGGGTGCCACTGTGTGTGTGTACACAAATGTGCATGGGAGTGTGCCAAACTGGGTCTCTGACCTGGGTGAAATAAAGCCTAGTTTCGCCCCTGCCTTAAGAACAAAATAAGAGTCTGCTGGAACAAGCCAATGGCCCATCTAGTCTAGGGTTACCAGACGTCCCCATTTCCCAGGGACAGTCCCCGGATTTGCAAATCTGTCCCCGGAAAAATTCCATCCCCGGATTTCATTAAATGTCCCCGGGAAACGTGACACCGTGCTCTCCTGGAGTAATATGCAGCTGGAGGGGTGGGAAGATAGTTTTTGCGCAGGCAGAGGCAGAGGTGGGATCGAAGAGTGCGAAAGAAGGGCTTTGCAGCTTGCCCGGCAGAGAAACCGCGCGCCTTGCGCCCCTCCTGGGCAAAGGCACGCTGCACATCCATGACTCCCAAGCCTCCCCCAATCTCTTGCCCCCTTCCCCCTTCGTTCTGAGAGTTTCACAGGGTGCAAAAGAAGAGCTTTGCACCTTGCCCAGCAGAGAAACCGCGCCCCTTCCGGGAAAGGGCCGCCCGCCCAAGATTCCCAAGCCTTCCCCAATCCGTCAAAAGGAAGGGGGCAGGAGATCGGGTGAGGAGCGGGAGTCACAGGCGGTCGGTGCACCGTTGTCCGTGAGGGGCGCAAGGGGCACGGTTTCTCTGCTGGGCAAGGTGTGGAGGGGTGAAATAACTTTGATCCCCTCGGCCAACTGGAGCGGGCGTGGAGCCAGGCAGCTGAGCGTGAGAGAAAGCGTGAACGAGAGCGTGTCCCCGACGGCCGGGAACTGCAGAAGTCAAATTGGAGCAGGGAAGCCTTATGTTCTTTTAAGTTGAGGCTGCTTGAGTTGAGATACCTCCATTGCAGGGGGTTGGCCTAGATGCCCCTCAAAGGCCTTTTCCAAATCTGTGATCTTCCCACAGTCGTATTCTCAAACTCTGCTTCCAACTGCACCCCCCAGGTTTCTCTCCTCTTCTGGACTTCTCAAGACAGCAAAACAGCTGATGTATAGATGTAATTAGGGATTATAAAGCATGTAATTTTTTACAGTCATACCTCGGGTTGAAGTAGCTTCAGGATGAGTATTTTCAGGTTGCGCTCCGCAGTGACCCGGAAGTAACGGAGTGTGTTACTTCTGGGTTTCACCACTCGCGCATGTGCAGACGGTCAAAATGACACCACGCGCATGTGCAGAAGCGGCGAATCGCGACCCGCTCATGCGTGGATTACGTTCGCTTCAGGATACGAACGGGGCTCCGGGAAGGATCCCGTTCACATCCAGAGGTACCACTGTATTTATTTATTTTTTAAGTGTCCCCAGATTCATCGAAAAAAAATCTGGTAACCATAATCTAGACTGCATCCTGTTCTCAGTGACCAAGCGAGCACCTCTTGGTAACCCTTAAGCAGGATCCAAGCACAAGAGCATCCTCCCCTCCTGTGGCTTCCTGCCACTGGTATTCAGAAGATAACAGCAGCCCAGAAAAATACTTACTTACCCTTTGCCTGAAGGTACCATGGTGACTTACATAGTAAATAAATAAATATTTAAAATACACAACAACAGTTAAAAGTGATCACACTAAATATCCCCCAGGTACACATTCCACTGCCATAAAATCATCACAAGCAATCACCATAAAACAGCAAGCAGCTAAACCATCCACTCAGTGTATATTAAAAAAAAAATCATGGGGTGCGGGGGAAGGATCTTAGACTTGGGGAAAGCTTCACCTCCCTGGGGAAAATGTTCCAAAGACGGGGAGACACTACAGAAAAGGCCTTCTCTCATACAGCCACCCTCCACACCTCTCTTGGGTCTGGTACTTGGAGAAGGGCCTCAAAAGATGAAGTAAGCGTCCCAGAAGTCTCATAAAGGAAACAATGCGCTACATGTTAATGGGGTTCTGAGCCGTATAAGGCTTTGTAAGTCGAAAACCAGCACTCCAAATTCAGCTCAGAAACCAAATGCAAGCCGGTGCAGATAGTCCAGCGCCAATGTTATATGTTCGGAGCTGTGAACATATATGTGAAAAATGAACGTAACATTTTAGCAGCATTCATTCATTTTCAGCTTTGTATTCTTGTTATTTAAAAATGTGCCTAGGCATTCCGCTGTTGCGCCCATAACCTCGGTTTAAGGTGCCATTTAGCTCCTAGCTTTCATATCTGTTTCTAACACTGTATATGAGAAAGTGTGCATTTTCAAGCGTTGCTCCACTCATAATCTGTCATTTCAATAAAAATATTTCTTTTGAAAAAGAAGATTACCAGAGGCAGGAATGCTCCCTTTTCCAAGAATGAATCCAATTACTGTATGCCTCTAGCAAATATCTGATCTGCTGTTCCTCTATAAGAAGCCTGAGGCTCCCATTGACATTGCCAGTGCTGCTCCTAGTGGCCACTGGCACTCTCAGCTCACCTGCTGAAAAGGTAAAGGTAAAAGGCCTGCTATATGTCCACATGATATACCCAGATAAGGGACTTTTGAGGCCTGGCTTTCACTGACTAGTAAGCCTACATCCAAACTGAACTGAACTTTGGACTGCAGGTGGGGCTTGCGTGATGGACTGCTCTTCCATACCAAACCTGGCGCTGTGGTCTAAACCACTGAGCCTCTTGGGCGTGCCGATCGGAAGGTCGGCGGTTCGAATCCCCGCGACGGGGTGAGCTCCTGTTGCTTGGTGCCAGCTCCTGCCAACCTAGCAGTTAGAAAGCATGCCAGTGCAAGTAGATAAATAGGTACCGCTCCAGCGGGAAGGTAACCGGCGTTTCCTGCGCTCTGGCACTCGTCACGGTCCTCCATGCGCCCGTAGCAGTTTAGTCATGCTGGCCCATGACCCAGAAAATTGTCTGTGGACGAACGCCGGCTCCTTCGGCCTGAAAGCGAGATGAGTGCTGCAACCCCATAATCACCTTTGACTGGAATTGACTGGACTTAACCATCCAGGGGTCCTTTACCCCTTTTTTCTTTTTCTTTTCTTTTTTTACCATATCAAACCACCACCTCCCAAACATAGAACATTAGGATTTCAGCAAAAAGGCTACGCTAAAATCCTTTCCTATTCACATGTTGGTTTTCTTTGACAGGGGGTTTGTTTTGAACAGCAGCTAGCAATGTGCCCCCCACCTATGGTCTGAAGTGTCATTGCCCAAAGCGTAATTGTTTCATTTACTTAAAGATTTATATACTGCTCTTCGGACATGCTTCCAGGGAGATCCAAATAACACACAATAGAAACATTGCAATGCAAAACGAAAAACAAAAACCCAATTGAAAGTAGCATAGAGTCACTTGCAGCAGGTAAACAAAAACTTTAAGAGACTGGGAGAATAAATATGTCCTTGCCTGGTGCAAAAAATAACAATGATGGTGCCAGGCAAATTTCCGTAGGAAGGAAATGTCACATCACAGAAATGGGTCTCTCTGGTAACTGCCACCTTGCCTCAGATAGCAGGAGTCCCGGAAAGAAACTGTCCAAAGATTGCCATAATACACAGGCAGGTTGTTTTGGGGAAAAGGCATTCCTACAGGTACTGAAGGTTAGTCAAAAAGCACTGTGCCTGGAAAGTATCTGGGAGTCAGTGAAGTTATTTCAGCACCAAGGAGATTTATATTCCCACTGATAGGTTTTAGTCAACAGCCTAATGGTACAGTGGTACCTCTGGTTGCAAACCGGATCCGTTCCAGAGCCCCGTTCACAACATGAGCAGAACGCAACCGACGTCTGCGGGTCACAATTTGCCGCTTCTTCACATGCGTGTGACATCATTTTGAGTGTCTGCGCATGCGCAAGCGGCGAAACCCGGAAGTAACCCTCTCCGGTACTTCCGGGTCGCCGCGGGATGCAACCTGAAAAGACGTAACCTGAACCGAACAATCAGGCCCAATCGCCTTCTCAATCCGGCCCACAGACGGTCCAGGAATCAGCGTGTTTTTACATGAGTAGAATGTGTCCTTTTATTTAAAATGCATCTCTGGATTATTTATGGAGCATAGGTATTAGTTCATTTTTCTCCCCAAAATATAGTCCGGCCCACAAGGTCTGAGGGACAGTGGACCGGCCCCCCGCTGAAAAAGTTTACTGATCCCTGCTCTAATACATTACAGTGATCAATTCACGGAATCACAGAACTGTCGAGCTGGAAGGCACCACAAGGGTCAATATAGTTGCTAATCATATCAGCAAAAAACTGGCCTGAGGTCAAGGAACAAGTACAGAGTGACTGGACTTGTTGGCTGGGGATACTAAACAATTGCCTGACCCTGCTCAAAGCCATCCTCAAGACAAGGAACGAACACACACACACGCACGCAGGCACACACACACACACACACACACCCCCCCCCCCAAACCCTACTCGTGCTTTTACCTGTGAAACCTCAGAGCTGTGAGTCATTCATAGTTATCATTAAAAAGGAGCAACGGAACACAATGTGCTTGCCCTTGTAAGATCCTCAAAGAATCTTTTTTTGTTTTGTTTATTAAAAGCAGAGGATTAGACTGCTTGAACACCAGAAGGCATAAGAGCCAGCAGTTTTCCCTCTCGCCCTTTGTTTTAATTGGGGCCAGCAGCGCAGCACCTTCCCCCGGGAAATCATTTGGAAAGTTACACTGCAAACCAGAATTAAGGCACAGGTTTGTAACGCTGTGAACAACAGATGCAAAAATGCACTCCCGTGTGCTAAAGAGAATCAAGGTCAATGAGGCTGAAATTCTCCACAAAGGTCACCAAGCTGGAACTTGCACAATCTGTCCCTGAATCCTAAGCACCTCGCCTTTCTCTTGTGGTAAGAAAAGCGTGTTTCTAGCCTTCTGGTCTGCAGAAGATCCTGAACTGGTGATCTGAACCTGACCAGGGCAGGGATTTAGCCTATCGACTAGCACCAAGCTCTAGCCAAAAAAAGAGAAGTAAATAGAGAACTATAAGTTCAACAGTGGAATTTAGATGTTTTGCTCTCTCAGTTGAAGAGACTGATTAAAGGAGTGCATTTCCGCATCGGACTATACAGGGAGTAAACAGATAGAAATTTCCATCTAAGATCTGACAGCTATCTGTACCATATCATGATTACACAGAATTTCCCTTTTGGGCAATTCCTTCCACTCCGATGTAACTGTGCTAATTTAAGAGATTTCAGCGCAGAGGCCTTGCAAGTACAGGTTTCTCTTTTGAGCAGAGACTATTCTAAGAACATAATTACATCAGCCAAATCCCAAGTTTTGAGCTCAAATAGGAATGTGCTTGGTTCAGAAAGCTTCAAAAAGTGCCCAGAATAGAGTCAGTCACTTGCTGCTTTACTTTTGATTATGTAAGCAGATCTTTGCGGTGACTATATATATAAATATTGGCACTTGCTACACAATGTAGCAGCCATGAAAAGAAACCTCTAAATGCTTATAAAAGAGCCAGGAATTGCAAAGACTGGTTGGTTCGTAATGATGTGCATAGTTCAACAGTCCACTTTGCCACCTTACGGACGCCACCAGTGTCGAAACTGTTTCGATTCAGAATGCACCAACAGGATGCATTCATTCAGTAGTCCAGTTGACCATTAAAATGTACAAAACTTTCACTACTTTTGGCTGCCCTCATTGGTTCATGCCATCAAATAATCATGTGAAAATATTTACGTTGGTCAGAGCTTTGAAAACACTGGCAACATCTGCACTTGTAGATCTGGCACTCTTCTGGTGGTGAATTTGAGAGCATCAACACAAGCACGCGTCCTTGAGACCATTAAAAATGTACATCAGCTGGCTGTCAAACTGCTGATGAAGAGGGAGCTGTACTGGGTCCTTACCCTAAAGGGAGATGGGAAAAGGTTTCTCTCAATATTTTCTGTGCTTAGAACTCTGTACCTAAGAAAGGTTGCTCTCAAATACTATCTGCAGTAAATTCCTGTGCTAATCCTGTGCTAATCTTACTTCTGCAAATTTTGGCCAGACAGTTAGCACACCGCCAGTGACTGCTTGCAAAATTTGGCTGACAGGTCAAAAGTTCGTTTCCTGCCTAGCCAGCTAGCAAGAAACCGCTGCTGTTAGCAATAACTAACCAGACCTACTAAATTTGGCTGGCGGGTCAAAAGTGCAGATTTAACCAGGCCTGCTAAAGAGGCCCCTTTTCCTGTCTTATGCTTACTAATGCAAAGATGAGAAAAGACACGTGTACGAAGGAAAGGGGAGGAATGTTTAGCAAGCAATAAAATGTGTTTAGCAAGCAAAATAGAAAGACAGGAATGTTTAGCAAGCAATAAAATGTGTTTAGCAAGCAATATAGATGTGCCATGTAAGGGAATAATTTGAGAAGGTATGGGAGGGGGGAAGAGTGCTCAGAGAGTATAAGAAAGTTTGCTGAAGTGTCTTGCTTTACAGCCAGTATATTTTCAGGAGCTATCCAGCTGGTTGTCTCTCTGTACAGATATTGTCTCTGTGCACAGATTTCAATAAACTTTTTCTCCAAAGAAGATTTTGCTTTCCTGGTACTTTTGTTCCCTCCAAGGTCCGGGGATGGCGTGGCTGATGGATCCCTAGGTAAATAAGGCTTCATTTCTTTGGGGGCTCGTCCGGGATAAGCCCTCTCCCCAATACGGACCGGAGGGCCAGGCTCAACCAAGGTGAACAGCTCAGCAGCGTTTGCAGGCTCCCGTGCGCACCCCACCTGTTTCGTGGGGGGAGCCAGCCACACTGTCCTGCAGTGGAGACATCTTGTTGAGGGAGAAAAACAAAGAGGACGGCGCCGAGGGGACAGGTCCGCAGCGGAAAAAGGTAAGCCCAAGGGAAAGGGCGTGGGCCCCCAAGGAAAAGGGGGGCGAGGTCTGATCAGCCTCACCTGGTTGGGCAGTAGAGTGCCAGCCACCAGGAATAAGGGGATTGGTTGCGCAGTAGAGTGCCAGCCACCAGGAATAAGGGGATTGGTTGTGCAGTAGAGTGCCACCAGCAAAAATTTGGAACAGAAGAAGGAGGGAAAATTATTTTGGTGTGTTTTGTGTATTGCATGCTGAAATTATTTTGGTGTGTTTAGTGTGTTACATGTTGAAATTATATTGGTGTGTTTTGTATGTTGTATGTTGCATGTCAAGATACTCTAGTGGCTGAATTGTCAAGTGTGGGCCAGGGCTTAGTGTCCCCTTGGCCGAGCGATTGTAGGTCTGTTGTGTGTGAAGTATCTGGAAGAAATGGGTTCTGGCCAAAGTAAAAGTACCCCTTTGAAATGCTTTTGGGGATTCAAGCTGATGAGAGGGGAGGATGAGGACATTGTGTAAATTAGATTGGCCCACCCCAAAATAACAAATTGGCCGTCCATCAGGACCCTTGATTTGCAACTCATTAATCCATTATATCAGAACATTTTGAATGTCCACCCTGATCAAATCCCCTACATTTCCACATGGAAGACCAATGTGGAACAGAACCCCCCCCCCCTCCTGGCTGAAGTCATGCTGCCAAAAAGTCTCAGGCAGCCGTATCTGCTCAGTCAGGAAGACAGGAGGACAACCCCCCAGTCCTCCAGGATTCAGAGAGGGAAGAAGATAAAAGTTTTGATGCCCCACCACCTCATGCCCCAGCAACAGCCCTGGCACCACCCCCGCCACAGGGAACAGATGGCCCAGCCCCCAATCCCGTGGACAATGCATTGGTAGACCTGGGCGAGGATGGAGAAAGGGAGGAACGAGAAGAGGATGGTGAGGATGAGGAATTTGTAAAAAGATTAGTTAAGTTGATAGGTGATAATAAGAACAGGCAGAACATTTGAGAAAGTATGTGGAACCTTATGCAGGAGAAGTGGACGTCAGTCCCCATATGTTAAAAACAGCGGGATGTGTAGGGGAACAGAGAAGAAAGTGGCAGAAAGAGTGGGGAAGGCAGTGAAAAGAGTGACCCTCCATAGGGCACATGAAACACAGGAGGAGGGCGCGGCCAGAGTGATGCCTCTCCATAGAGTGTATGACCCTCCGGCCCCCCACGGGACCTAACGGGGTGGTGCCCAATAGAACTTATACAGTTCAACATGTCCCCTTCTCTAGTGCAGATGTTTGTAATTGGAAGAACCAAAACCCTTCATTTGAAGAAAACCCTGCCAAAATCATTAAGCTGTTTGAGGGAATTTTTTTTAAAACATACAACCCCACTTTTTATGATGTGCAATATTTGATGGATGCCCTGCTAGCTACAGAGGAGGATAGGCGAATTCATGCTGAAGCCCGAGCACACATGAGAGCGCAGGGGGCAGGAGATCAAGCTGTTGCAACAGGATATCCTGAAACTACACTGAATTGGGATTATCAGACCATTGAAGGGCAAAATACCCTCACCACTTATCGCCAGAATGTCTTAAATGGCATGAGGAGGGCAGCCAGAAAACCCACCAACTTTGTGGAGGCCAGAGAAATAGTGCAAGGAACAGAGGAGGCCCCTGGAGCCTACTTAAAGAAGCTGAAGGAAGCCTACCGCCAGTATATCCATGCCCCTATCATAAAAACTGCCTTTGTAGCCCAAGCAGCGCCCGATATTTGCCGAAAAATCCAGATGGGCCACACCCTGAAATGGATGTTAGAAAATAGCCCAAACCACTTATAATCAGAGAGAGGAAGAGGCCCAGAAGAAAAAAGGAGAAGTACCAGGCAAAGAAGTTGATGGCCCTGAAGACGGGAGGCCCACCGTTAGAAGAAGAAGAGGAGGGCGAGGCCGCTTAGGAAAGAGTCAGCGTGCCATCTGCCGAAAGGCACCTATTTCCTCTCCCAGGCTAAAATGAGGAAATGTCAGATGCTACTACATCCGCGTTAGAAATTCCAAGTCACCACAACCCTCAACCCAGCTGCCCTATTACCGGTAGGAGTAGGTGAGGAGCCCACGCATGACTGCATTGAAGTAATGGATGAAGTGTATTCTAGCAGGCCTGACCTTAAAGATGAAGCAGATACCCAATGGCCATCATGGTTTATGGATGGAAGCAGCTTCATTGAGGCTGGACACCGGAAGGCAGGTTATGCAGTGGTAGCCCTGGAAGACCAGGTGATCGAAGCAAAGTCACTCCCGCCTGGAACATCGGCCCAGCTGGCAGAGCTAACTGCGCTTACCAGAGCCCTGAGCCTGGCAAAGGGACAGAAGATAAACATTTATACAGATTCTAAGTATGCATTCCTGACTTTACATGCCCATGGAGCCTTATGGAAAGAAAGAGGTTTGCTTACCTCCAGAGGAAGCCAGGTGGCCCACCCACAAGCCTTGCTGAACCTTCTGGATGCTGTATGGGAGCCCGAGGCAGTGGCAGTTATCCATTGTTATGGACACAAGACTGGACCAGGAGAAGTGGCCAGAGGAAACCGATTGGCAGACAGAGTGGCCAAGGAAGCAGCCCAAGAACTGGCCCCCGCCTCGGTTATTGGAGCACTGGTCCCAGAAGAAATTTTAAGCACCACTGACAAGCCAGCTTATACGAAGCAGGAAAGGGACACTGCAGACGCTCAGGAGCTGACATTGTCCAAAGAAGGATGGTACCTTACCCCTGATGACAGGATATGGATTCCAGAGTCCCTTTCTCGGCAGGTTACTCAGAGATACCATGATTCAACCCACATAGGACCAGATGCTACAACCAAGCAGCTGGAGAAATGCTTCTATATAGCCCACCTCTACCAACTGGCAGCCCAGGTTTCCAGGAAATGCCTGCTATGTCAAAAGAATAACCCCAGAACCGGACCACTAGCTCCCCCAGGAGTTCAGCGCAGTGGAACTGCACCTATGGAAGATCTTGTTGTGGACTTTACTGAATTACCCCGTTGTGGACTACACCGCTACCTGCTGGTGGCAGTGTGCACCTACACCGGATGGGCCGAAGCATGGCCAACAAAGACTGAAAAGGCATTTGAAGTAACCAGGTGCCTGCTTAGGGAAATCATCCCTCGCTATGGATTGCCAAGGTCCATAGGATCTGACAATGGACCAGCATTTGTTCATGCAGTCCTACAGGGACTGGCAAAAGCGCCAGATCAACTGGAAGCTGCATACTGCTTATAGACCCCAGAGTTCTGGAAAGGTAGAGAGAATGAACAGGACTCTAAAGAATCAGCTGTCCAAGCTGACACAGGAAACCGGGTCTAATTGGGTGACCATGTTGCCCTTGGCATTACTCAGGGTCCGCAGTCTCCCGTCAAAGCGAACCCACCTGTCACCCTTTGAAATTGTGCTTGGGAGACCGGTCCCATGTCAGAATGTTGTCCCCACATGCTGGTCAGGATATGCAATTGAATAATTAAGTCCAGATATTCTTCCGAGTTTTCTTTTGTCTCGACAGGTGGACCCAGGCTCGCAACCCCTGTGTGTTGGCTGCATCAGTTCGAGCCAGGTGATGAAGTGTGGGTAAACGATTGGGCACGGACGCAGCTACAACCGTGCTGGAACCTTATACCGTCCTGCTCTCCACACCCACCGCCGTGAAATTCGCCGGCATCACCCCTTGGGTCCACCACACCAGAGTGACCACTATAGATTGAACTGTGCAGTTAAATCCTGATTAACCCCTTCGGCTGACCATCTCCAGACCCTCCGCTGATGACCGCTCTGCTGATATCACACCGGAAGCTGATATCTCAACGCACAGCTGAAGAAATGGATGGGAGGGACGCCCGCGGGCAGCGTCCCCAACGTGAAAACCCGTGCCGGGACTGATCCAGGAAGTCCACCAGGACATTTAATACTTTCATAAGGACTTTCTCTTTTCCTTTTTTTTCTGTTATATTCTGTATTGATTTGCTCTATGCCCCACAGCCCTGACCCTACCGAGCCATACCGCCCTTACTGGCCTGCTGGCCTCTGCTACGACTGGTTCGTCTTGCCGGTGGTAAGAGATGGCGTGCTCATTGACTACTGGAAACAGGGGTTTGATGAGGTTACTATACCAACCTCATCTGATGGACCAGGTTCTAATCTTAATCCAGGCGTTAGATGGGACGGAACCTATCTTAATGCAAGTATTGCAGGGGTGGGAGCCTTAACCAGGTGTGCATTGAAATTGCTAAACAAGTGCCAGTAAGAATTGCCACCCCAGGATTTCAGCTTCCATATGCTCTGGTCAGTAGGGAGGCAGCACGAGAGTTCAATCCACCCAACAGGGTTAGTAGAAAAGTTGACCCACATAGTGGGAGCATCAGCTCACCGGTAGGCTCTCACCCTTGAGGAAGTTCACCACAATGCTAAATCTTTCCAATTATTGGCTGTGTATGCACATGCCACCTTATGCTAAATGGCCAGGTTTGATGCTACATGGAATTCCCATTGGTAACATCTTCAACATAGAGAGGAGTTTGTGTGCTAGTTCATTTTCATTGCTGTATGTTTATCCCAGATAATAATGTCAGCATTTCGGCCACAATTGACCACATGGAAACAATGATAGCTGAAAACCCGCTAAAAACTACAGAAGGTGATCCATGGAATTGGTTATATTCTTGGTTGCCCGATGGTGGATGGATGGGGAGGATATTTAGTATGGTGATAGGCCCAATAATGCTTCTATTGCTTTTTTGCTTTTGTATTCCCTGCTTGATGCAATGCTTGCAGAATATGATGGGAAAGATGATGTCTCGCATGATGGGACCTCGCGTGATTGCTGTAATGAGAGAATATAGACCCCTACCCCAGAACGAATCTAAGTAATAGATTGTTCAAAAGAAGAGGAGGGAGTAAAGGGAGATGGGAAAAGGTTTCTCTCAATATTTTCTGTGCTTAGAACTCTGTACCTAAGAAAGGTTGCTCTCAAATACTATCTGCAGTAAATTCCTGTGCTAATCCTGTGCTAATCTTACTTCTGCAAATTTTGGCCAGACAGTTAGCACACCGCCAGTGACTGCTTGCAAAATTTGGCTGACAGGTCAAAAGTTCGTTTCCTGCCTAGCCAGCTAGCAAGAAACCGCTGCTGTTAGCAATAACTAACCAGACCTACTAAATTTGGCTGGCGGGTCAAAAGTGCAGATTTAACCAGGCCTGCTAAAGAGGCCCCTTTTCCTGTCTTATGCTTACTAATGCAAAGATGAGAAAAGACACGTGTACGAAGGAAAGGGGAGGAATGTTTAGCAAGCAATAAAATGTGTTTAGCAAGCAAAATAGAAAGACAGGAATGTTTAGCAAGCAATAAAATGTGTTTAGCAAGCAATATAGATGTGCCATGTAAGGGAATAATTTGAGAAGGTATGGGAGGGGGGAAGAGTGCTCAGAGAGTATAAGAAAGTTTGCTGAAGTGTCTTGCTTTACAGCCAGTATATTTTCAGGAGCTATCCAGCTGGTTGTCTCTCTGTACAGATATTGTCTCTGTGCACAGATTTCAATAAACTTTTTCTCCAAAGAAGATTTTGCTTTCCTGGTACTTTTGTTCCCTCCAAGGTCCGGGGATGGCGTGGCTGATGGATCCCTAGGTAAATAAGGCTTCAACCCTACGGTTTAACTCCTTGATGAAGTAGATTTCCTCCCTTTGCTGTGAACACACATGTAGGATTTTCTCCTTCATTGTTTATTCTCTGCTTCGTGTTTCCAGGTTTTCTAACATACCGCCTATTTATTCAGTTCTAGGTACTTTATACCAGTAAGTGGTTAAAATCACCTCTTCATTCCGTTCCATTTAGCTTAAACAATGCACCTGCTACAACCTCTCATCTTCAGAAAGCTGGTTTCATTAGTAGTACCTGACTGCACAGACAGCTGATTCCAGTTTATATAATAGGTCCAATGCATCACTAAAAATTGTCAGTTTATTTTCATGATTGTGATTTAGCTATCTCTGCATATATTTTTAAAGAGAGGGTTTTAAAGATGACATTTTGAGTTTTATTAATCAGGTTTTTATTGTTCTCAATTTTGGAGGGTCGTATCACCTTTAAGCGTCCTGTTTTTACTTTGGTTTTGTTAAATATGTTTTCTTGAGACACCCACACCCACCCACACATTTCATAAATTTCACATTTCTGTTTATGTTTCAACAAAAAAGCACTTTGGTAATTTTGTTTCATATGCATTTAGAAGAAGACTATGATAATGTATTAATACTTTACCGTTCCATGTTATTTGTATGTTTATAGCACATGTGGCTCCCAGGCAGTCACCCATCCAGGCCTGCTTAGATTCATGGGCCTTCAGACCATAGTCTAGAACAGGCTTCCTCAACCTTGGCCCTCCAGATGTTCAGAGACTACAATTCCCGGCAACACTGACCACTGGTCCTGTTAGCTAGGGATCATGGGAGCTGTAGGCCAAAAACATCTGGAGGAAGCCTGGTCTAGAACAGGGGTAGGCAACCTAAGGCCCGTGGGCCAGATGTGGCCCAATCGCCTTCTCAACCCAGCCCGCGGACGGTCCAGGAATCAGCGTGTTTCTACATGAGTAGAATGTGTCCTTTTATTTAAAATGCATCTCTGGGTTATTTGTGGGGCCTGCCTGGTGTTTTTACGTGAGTAGAATGTGTTCTTTTATTTAAAATGCATCTCTGGGTTATTTCTGGGGCATAGGAATTCGTTCATTACAGTGGTACCTCGGGTTACAGACACTTCAGGTTACATACGCTTCAGGTTACAGACTCCGCTAACCCAGAAAGAGTACCTCGGGTTAAGAACTTTGCTTCAGGATGAGAACAGAAATCGTGCGGCAGCAGTGGGAGGCCCCATTAGCTAAAGTGGTGCTCCAGGTTAAGAACGGACCTCCCGAACGAATTAAGTACTTAACCTGAGGTACCACTGTATTTTTTCTTTCCAAAATATAGTCCGGACCACCACATGGTCTGCGGGACAGTGGACCGGCCCATGGCTGAAAAAGGTTGCTGACCCCTGGTCTAGAACTTAGGTGTTTGCTCATACAACCTGGTGCTAGGCCACAAGCATGCTTTTGACTGCATCTCTCCTCTTGTTTGCCAAATCCACTGTCTGACCACTAGCCCATCCATGACTATGCCTTCTGCCTCTGGCCCACATGATCCTCAGCTGCAGCCTATAATGAAAGCAGGCCCCAAGCCTGGTGGGTAGATGGGAGCTGCTGCTATGGGCATGGCATGTGGCTCTGTTTGGTGGTAGCACATGCTGCTTTTCCAAGACCTCCTTCCCAGTCCTCTGCCTGCTCTTGCTGCCATTGGTGCTGTTGTGCTCCTTCTCCCTCCCCTTGCTAATTTGGATTTTGTCATTCCAAAACGCTGGTTTTTAAGAATTCTGGGGACTTGCTAACGGACAGGAACTGTCACCCAGCCTAGAGTTATGAAAAACCTTGATGGGGCTGTTTTTTGTGGACTGTTGCCTTGGCCCAGCACGGACAGTCTTATGATAACAGCACAGATATTTCTCGCATGAATAAATGGGAGTCTTTTTCATTAAAACGTCGAGCGATCTTTAGGCAACAAAAAAAATATAGTTCTGTTCTCTTTTGTAATTCAGATTTAGCTCACCCCATGCAAGAAAAATGGTAGGACATGAAGAGCTTTTGATATATTTTGTGCCTGGGCTTTTCTTCTCCATCCTGAAGTTTTCTGTTTCATGGTTTTTAAAATAAAAGCCACTCTTATGACAACTCTTTGCCTCCTGGGCAGCCAAGACAAACATCTAAGGACTCTAGTGGTTCAATTGATTCATCAGTGCTCTGTGTATGGGTTCTCACACTGGCAACATCTAAGTTTCCCTGCCTTTTGTGCATTCACTTGCATTCCTGGGGACCTTGTTAAGCATTTCCGTGTTTGAATTTGCCTTCCATTTCCTTTTCAAGCGATTCCATCTCTCCCTGGGACCTCCAGCAGGGCAAATAAAGGTCATTTGAGTACCTGATTAGCTGGAATGCACATTCACTTGGTCCCTCAATTCCATACAATTTTGCTCAAAAGCACTCAGCAGAGCCAGCAGCCTCATTCCTAGACATCTTAGCAGGCTGACTCTCCCACCTATCAAACCTCAACCCTCTTACCTCTCTCAATTCTGCTAGTGAAAACAAAAGATGCTTCAGGTGGATTGCAGCCACTGGAGAGGGGAGGAAATAATAAACCCACAACTGCAAATAGCTGAAATTAGCAGACATTTGAAGAGGAGCCTTCAACATACCTCTCCTGAATAATCCTTTGTTATCTCCTCTCTCTTAAATCCTGCATTGTCTCCGATTCTGGTGCCAAGGAGCCAGAGTGTGACACTGGTCAGAGACAAACAAAACCACCCACTGTGGAAATTTGGCCCACGCTTTCTACAAAGATAATGGGTTGCACAAAGACGGCTTGTGGTTTCCAACAGGCCTTTGGTTGGCCACTGTGTGCAAAGAAGGCTGAACTAGGTAGGCTTTTGGTCTGATCCAACAGGGCTCTGATTATTCACAGGTATCTCACAACATAGATTAGGCTGAGAGATCATGACTGGCTCAAAAGAGGCTCAAATAGTAAGTTCAAGTTCAAGTTTGGCTGGGAGCTGCCCAGATAGGTGGCATATATATAATACTAATAATAAAAACCACATACTCACTACTACTCCTACTACTACCACCACTATTACAACTACCATTTCACTACCTAAAGCATGGGTAGGCAAACTAAGGCCCAGGGGCTAAATCCAGCCCAATCGCCTTCTCAGTCCAGCCCGCGGACGGTCTGGGAATCAGCGTGTTTTTACATGAGTAGAATGTGTGTTGTTGTTGTTTAGTCGTTTAGTCGTGTTAGACTCTTCGTGACCCCATGGACCAGAGCACACCAGGCACTCCTGTCTTCCACTGCCTCCCGCAGTTTGGTCAAACTCATGCTGGTAGCTTCGAGGACACTGTCCCACCACCTCGTCCTCTGTCGTCCCCTTCTCCTTGTACCCTCCATCTTTCCCAACATCGGGGTCTTTTCCAGGGAGTCTTCTCTTCTAATGAGGTGGCCAAAGTATTGGAGCCTCAGCTTCAGGATCTGTCCTTCCAGTGAGCACTCAGGGCTAATTTCCTTCAGAAGAGTAGAATGTGTGCTTTTATTTAAAATGCATCTCTGGGTTATTTGAGGGGCATAGGAATTCGTTCATTTTTCTCCCCAAACTATAGTCCGGCACCCCACAAGGTCTGAGGGACAGTGGACCGGCCCCCTGCTGAAAAGGTTTGCTGACCCCTGACCTAAAGCAAGTGAATTCATCAGCACGTACATATGGTCAAGTATCAGGCTGGGATATTTCTTTAAATGCCACACACATTCATTAATGCAATGTAAAGAGAAAAGAACTTCACAGTTGCTCAATATGCAAGGCTTGAAAAATCCCAGGTGCGTGAACTCGTAGAAGTTTACTGCTGAGTCTTACTACTTTGAAATATTTATTCAAGCTTCTGCAAGTCGGCCGCATGAAAGATTGATGGTGGCACTGCCTAGACACTAGAATTATTTTTCTAGCCCTGTCAATATACTTTTCCTGTTGAATCAAGGAGACACTTCATCAACAGGGAAAAAATTATGAGTGCATTTATTGGTGAACGCTTTATCCAGCTAAGTTACCTCTACTGATTTTTCAAAACATCACTATTTAATTACTATCGCCACTCAATGGCAAAGAGAAATAGATCAAATTGCGGCTCTTACTAGAAGAGCTAAATTATATTATGGGATGCCCTGGGGAGCACCTCTGAGTTCATTATGATGAGGTTAGTCCTTTGGCCCGCCACAAATCCATGGCAATAGAATTAGGTAACAGAATGGCTGATACTCCACAGAATATTTGCTGAATGGGAAGAAGAAGACAGTAAACTGGAGCTTTGGGCTCATCCAAATCGGAGTCAAGCAAGAAAGCAAAGAGCTCTCTGCACAGACCTAAACTTTTAAATGGTGTTTGTTTCAAATACCTGAATCAGCAAACATGGCATAGTCACATAAACTCTCATAAGTGTGTACGTGTGTGTGTTTGCTTGCTTGCTTGCATCCATGCATCAGGTTTTATTTTCTGTAACTGCCCACAATACTTTATCAAAGCATATCCCCCAATTTTTCACTCCCTATTAATAATAATAATAATAATAATAGAAGCAGGATATAGAAAAATACAAAATGGAACCAAATATTAACATACCTAAAAACATTTTGCTATGGCTTCTAAATTAATCCACCTTTATATTCCATAATCCTGGAAAGATTGAGCAAGGAACCCATAGTGTTAGCCAAAGGTACATAATTGTGACATTTGACTGCATCATAAGACCCCAAGGGTACATTCACAGCCCAACAAGACAACGACAAGAATCCACCAACAGCATATGAATCAATATGGCGAACCTGATTCAAAAAAACACACACACACCACTCACACATGAAAACAAAGGTCGCCACAGCCAATCACAACAAGCAACCGCACCCTAGGCCAACCCCAATTTCTCTCACCACCAAAAGAACACAAGCAAATAGCAAAGAGAACCTGCACAAACGACACTGACATTGTCTGCAAAGTGAAACTGACCACCGGTCCTGTTAGCTAGGGATGATGGGAATTGTAGTCCCAAACATCTGGAGGGCCAGAGTTTGCCTATGGCTGATCTAGAGGATACCAGCTTCTCTATCCCTGTTTTTTTTTTTTGGGGGGGGGGGGGTTTCTATTTTAAATCAATTCAAATTAGATAGAGCACTAGGGTTTTCAGCAGGTCTATGTCACTGGAACAGTGTTGGTCCTGAAAGTGAGTAAATGCCTTTTATTTGGACCAACAGCTACTAAAACTGCAGCCTTCCCTTTCAAAAGACGAGGTAGCTCAAATAAAACACTTTGGGGTAATCAATTCATATAGCTCATTTGATTCATCGGATGTTAAGACAGACAGAGCAGTTACCTGTCATTGACATGCAGCCAGAATAAAGCCAAGGCGCTTGACATTTCTGCTAAACTGCAGTCATGCAAAAGGAAGGCAATCACCCATTCCAATACATAAGGCTCACTCAACATTTCAGCATCGCTCCAGCCATTTTGCTGCACGCTATCTCACAATATAGATTCAGCAGGAATAATAATGCTGAATTTGAAGGAAAAAGCACATCGAAATAAGGAGGTTTTTAAAAGGCTATTCAATATACAACTTCAGCCAGAAGAAGATAGTTCATGGAAAACTCTGAACAAAATGTATATTGCATCACTTGAGAGAAAACAAGTATTTACAAATGCCAGGAGACTGAGTGCTACCTTTGTCAACTACAAATGTGTCTTGTGGCACCTTTGTTAGTCTAAATGCAACAGGGTTATTTGTTATTTTAGCATATAAAACCCTTTGCTCCTTCAGCAGCCAAGGCCACAGAGAAAACCTCCTATTTTCCTATTTTTCCCAATGAGTTTTAAATGCATCTCTTTCATACAGCTGGCTACAGAACACATTAGATTATCACAGCCCCATAAGCTTGTCTTCTACGTTTAGGAGGTTAACATATTTTGACGCTATTAAACAACATTTATCTTCATGCATATTACAAAGACACACAAAGAACCAAGCTCAGACATGGCATGAATGCTTATTCTCAGCCTCTCCTGAACTCTTATTCCCTTATAGCCATTTCCTGATTTTCTGCTGGAACACTCTGTCTGTTCCAATATATCGTTCTGTTTCCAGATCCTGTGCAGGTTTGCCTCTTATGCAATTCATATGGATCACCAGCCATGACATCATTCCTCCTCAGGTCTCTCTCTCCCCAGGTATCTGCACCTCTTAAGCTGCCCCATTCCGTCACCTTTCTATGCACTAGATGCTCAGCTCATATTTTAGGTCCCTGCATGCCAACTGGCATTGGTCAAAATGCCCATCTTCCTAATTTCCTACTGGGAAGGTTTTTCAGAGACAGTCTCTTGCTACCGGCTGCGGCAGCTGCAATGAAGACACTTCCAAGCAAAACAACTAGACTCTGTAGGACACATGGCAGCTTCTTTCAAGATCTACAACATAGTAGTTGTAGACTTACAATGTTGTTGTTGTTGTTGTTGTTTAGTCGTTTAGTCGTGTCCGACGCTTCGTGACCCCCTGGACCAGAGCACGCCAGGCACTCCTGTCTTCCACTGCCTCCCACAGTTTGGTCAAACTCATGTTAGTAGCTTCGAGAACACTGTCCAACCATCTTGTCCTCCGTCATCCCCTTCTCCTTGTGCCCTCCATCTTTCCCAACATCAGGGTCTTTTCCAGGGAGTCTTCTCTTCTCATGAGGTGGCCAAAGTATTGGAGCCTCAGCTTCAGGATCTGTCCTTCCAGTGAGCACTCAGGGCTCATTTCCTTCAGAATGGATAGGTTTGATCTTCTTGCAGTCCATGGGACTCTCAAGCGTCTCCTCCAGCTCCATAATTCAAAAGCATCAATTCTTTGGCGATCAGCCTTCTTTATGGTCCAGCTTTCACTTCCATACAGCACTACTGGGAAAACCATGGCTTTAACTATACGGACCTTTGTTGGCAAGACTTACAATAGTCTGTTATAATGTGGCAACTGGTGCATCCCAGAACAGCATCCCAGAACAGCTGAGCATCACTCCTGTCTGCAAAGTGACAAAAAGCTCTAGGACATATAGATACTGGCCCCATTTTCTATTACAGTGGTACCTTGGGTTCTCAACTTTAATCTGTTCTGGGAATCCGTCTGACTCCCGAAACAGTTCGAAAACCAAGGTGCAGCTTCTGATTGGCTGCAGGAGCTTTCTGCACTTATCGGAAGCCACGTCAGACATTTGGCTTCCGAAAAACGTTCACAAACCGGAACACTTACTTCCAGGTTTGCGGTGCTCAGGAGCCGATTTATTCGACAACTCAGCCATTTGGGAACCAAGGTACCACTGTACCTATTTATGGTATGTGTATGCCATTCCATAACATCAAGTTCTCTGGGTGGCTTACACTAAATAAGTAGATAATGATAAGTAGATGACAACAACAACAACAACAAATAAAAAGCTACGTAGAAGATGGAACAAGCTTGTTTTTTCCTGCTCTGGAGGGTAGAACCAGTACCAATGGATTCAAGTTACAAAACAGGAGATTCCGAGTAAACACCAGGAATAATTTTCTGACTGTAAGGGCTGTATGACAGCCAAGGGGCTGAGCAGTAAGCTCCCAGCACCACCTTCAGGAAACAGCCATCCAAGTAGGAAGAGAATCACTGCCAAAAACCATCTCCCACACCTAACCTAGACAGCCTACCCAGAAGGATACCATGGCCAAATGTATCAAAAGGTCTAACACAGGGGTCAGCAGAGGTTTACCTTGCCTGGGCCAGTTCACGACAGCGGAGATTCCTCCGTGGGCCGGATTGCGGGCGCACATAAGCGCCCATGCCCACGATTTCCGGCGTCTGCGCAGATGCAATTTCCGGCATCTGAGAAGCGAGTCCCCGCGCCACTTTAGCGCAGCGGGCGGGGACTCATCGAGCGGGCGGCTCGGTTCGGTTCGGGATCGGCTTATGGGGTGGTTAAACGACCCCTGTAGGCCGCTTGTGGCCCATCGGCCTGAGGTTGCCGACCCCTGGTCTAACATAATCGTCAGGGTCGCATATCCCTTATCTTTCTCTCAGCAAACGTCACCCCACAGAACAACCAAGGCAGTTTTCCTCCCCCAACCCGGCCTGAATTGGAACCAAAAGGGATTTGGAAAAACAGTTCCTTCCAAGAGTGACTAGTGTTGCCCTGCTACTAAGTCTACTGTTGCTGACAGGGCACAGAAGAAAAAGAAAAAGAAAAAGAAAAAGAAAAAGAAAAAGAAAAAGAAAAAGAAAAAGAAAAAGAAAAAGAAAAAGAAAAAGAAAAAGAAAAAGAAAAAGAAAAAGAAAAAGAAAAAGAAAAAGAAAAAGAAAAAGAAAAAGAAAAAGAAAAAGAAAAAGAAAAAGAAAAAGTCATATATTCCAAATCTAGCTGCTGATTCATCAATACAGTTGCAGAAAATAAACAACTTCCAATAATTACAGGGAAATTTTATCTGTGTTTTTCACTAAGGAACCCTAATGAGGAAATCTTTATAAAGTTGAGAGGCACGGGCATGCAACTAAAACAAGAAACCATCAGCAATAAATAACTGGATTGGGGCCTCTTTTTTTTTCATTTTGTATTTTCAGCAGATGTAATTGCTAACATATGATTGAGTTTTGTTGTGCAATATTCACAGGTTACATCAGTGGTAATTCACGGCAAAGTTCATCACTGTAACCTACAGAGAGTTATTTATGCAGAAGGAAGCAGCCATCAGCAGAGAGAGAAACCACTGACTTTTTTTAGGCGTGCAGACTGGAGATAAGTGATGAGATCCCATTGGGTAGACATACCAAATGTTAAGCACAAATTGAAGCATCACATTAGAACATGCCTGAGGAGAGAAGTCTTATCAAACAAAAGCTGGTGCACTGAAGGAAACTCCAGGGGTAACAACAAGATCCCAGAAGAACAACAAAACTTGGTTATAGCAACGCACTTCTTGGAAGGGTTCAACTTATCTGAATTAACCAGCTGCCTGGTACACACACTGCTGCGTGGAAAACCTGTATCTGAACTATACCACTTCAAGCTCCCAATAGGAGCTGCTCTCAGGAACAAATGTACAAAGCAAAACACACACAGAGAGAACATCACAAGGCTAAAACCCAGCTAAGACCTGCCATCCCGGATCTAGCTTTCGACATGCAGAGAGTGGAGGTGGGGGTATTAAAGAGCATTGTTTGATTAGCCCCACCTTCCATCTGAAATGGTACATCCCATAAAAAGGCACATGACCTGCATGGGAACTAGGCCTCTGAGCATGGTAATAGAAGCAACCTTACCTGTATAGGCCATGTTCTTAGGGTTTCCATAAGGAGCCCCAGGTTGAACGGGGCTGTAAACTGGATTCATTGTGGAAGACGTGAAAACTCTGAAAGAGAAAGGGGGAAAGTGATTACTGAAAAATATTTCCCACTCTCACGTTAAGATGGTAAGGACTATGTTTACGATTCATGACATAGATCTGCAAAGATAAGTATTTACGAAAAGACAACAGCTTACTCAGTTATTCAAGTTTTGGAGCTTTCACTTAATTCTCTTAAATTATTCTCACGGGTGACTTACCTGTCCTCCTAATTACAGCGAAAGAATTGCAAGAAACGCGTTTTTCAGTACTGCAATGAAATGGTACTTGGGAAAAATCAGAAAGAACAATTCCCCTCTTCCACCAGGGGGAGTCCAAGCCAAAGGACAGATCAGGGAGTTGAGGCCAAAAACCCCCACCACGTTTGGGCCACAGGTGCATGTTGTACACTGAGTGTAAGATTCATTTCTCGGGAAATAAATCATACCCATATCGTAAAGCAACATTCATTACACTATTATTGTGTAGCAGCTGGAACACTGGGCTTGAGGTTCTGGTCAGCTGTGATACGCAACTACTGCAGTGTGCTATATGTGGGACTGCCTCTGAAGATTGTTCGGAAACTTCAGCTGGTGCAGAATTCAGCGGCCAACTTTCTCACTGGGACAAGACAATTTGAGCATATTACACTGATCCTGACCTGACTGCACTGGCTACCAATTAGTTTCTGGCCCCAGTTCAAAGTGCTCGTTTTGACCTAATGAAACCTAATGAAGCCTAATGAAGCTCAGAACCACAGTACCTCCAGGACTGCCTCCCCCCAATATAAATTATTATTATTATTATTTATACCCCACCCACCTGGCTGGGTTTCCTCAACCACTTTGGGAGGCTTCCAACAGAATATTAAAATACAATAGTCTATTAAACATTAAAAGCTTCCCTAAACAGGGCTGCCTTCAGATGTCTTCTAAAAGCCTGGTAGTTGTTTTTCTCTTTGACATCTGGTGGGAGGGCGTTCCACAGGGCGGGTGCCACCACCGAGAAGGCCCTCTGCCTGGTTCCCTGTAACTTGGCTTCTTGCAGCGAGGGAACCGCCAGAAGGCCCTCAGAGCTGGACCTCTGTGTCCAGGCAGAACAATGGGGACCCGGGCAGACCTGCCATCATCACCTGAGACCCTTCTTTCTTTGCCCCCTGCACTAGAGGTCTGGAGGGTGGCAACACTAGAACGGGTGGCTCCCCATTTGTGGAACACTCTCCCCAGGGAGACTCACCTGGTGCCTTCACTTACACCAGTTATTACTCTAAAATATCCATGGAAAAATAGAGACTGGTGGAAATTCTGCCATGCATCATGGTTTCAGTGCTCCACAATCCCACTGGCAAGCCATTGTTAGGAAAGAATCTGGGAAGTGATAAACATGGCTGCAACATAGATGCAACACACCGCAGAAGGGAGTTGAGCTCTCAAGCAAACAGAATGATCCCCAAATTGGCTAACTATGGTGAAAAGAAACAAAAACCTGTAACCACTTCTTCTTCAGATATTTATATTATATTATATATTTTTATTTTGTTTTTACGGCAGACCAACACGGCTACCTACCTGTAACTAGAACTATTGTTAAAAAGTCAGAACAGTATCTATGCCACCCTGAGCTTGGGGAGGGGCGGAGAATGTACAAGTGGAACAAATAATCAAATCACATAAAGATGCAGATTTCCAGATACATTTAAACCAACTATCCAGGGAGCATCCTGAGTGGAGCTTTGGGCTCTGCTGTATAGTTCAAGCTTTGGCATCACTGAGGAAGTGCCGAGGTTTGATGGCCTACTTGTGTTAAATGTCTGGCTGGATGCAGCTCAGCTCTTCATAACAAAAAGCTAGCTTCAAATTTATCTCTCTGTTGCCAGACCAACATATGAACTAAAATATTCTTTCTGGCGTGCACACCAACAGTATGTACTATCTGAAATGTCGCAGCTCCAGGCAGAGAGCTGCCTTTTAAAAAAATTAATAACCCTTTTGCCCATCATCTTACTAATAAAGATGATTAAAGGGAGCCAGGATCTTTCTTTTCTCTGGCTTTTATTTAGAGAAAAGCAAGGAACCTGGGAATTTGTGTCTAGGACTGACAGTTAAGCAACTACTCAGTTAATTATCTTAATGAAGCACATTCTTAGCTCTGATTAGTGGAGGGAAAAATCAGTCATTAAGCTTTATTAGGCATACCATTTGTCTCCACGGCTACCTAGACAATTTTAAACATCATACCCATCACATTTACACCACTTCTGGATTGCCTTTAAAAGGAAAAGAAAAAAAAGATGCTTACTTCATAAAATAATCATTCATACATACAACAATGTGGACATTTATGAGCGATGAGCAATTTGTTAGATCATTAGTTCTTTTCCTTTTTATTTCCAGATAGTAAACAAGTCAAATGTTAAGCCTAGCAACAACTGGCTTGACAATTAGTGCTTAATTAATTAGCTTTCCTGCCACTTCTAAGTTAGCATTGTATTAGCGGCTCTCTAAAGAGGGAGAATGGGACGCGGGTGGCGCTGTGGGTAAAACCTCAGCGCCTAGGACTTGCCGATCGCATGGTTGGCGGTTCGAATCCCCGCGGCGGGGTGAGCTCCCATCGTTCGGTCCCAGCTCCTGCCCACCTAGCAGTTCGAAAGCACCCTCAAGTGCAAGTAGATAAATAGGTACCGCTTTATAGTGGGAAGGTAAACGGCGTTTCCGTGTGCTGCGCTGGTGCTGGCTCGCCAGAGCAGCTTCGTCACGCTGGCCACGTGACCCGGAAGTGTCTCCGGACAGCGCTGGCCCCTGGCCTCTTAAGTGAGATGGGCGCGCAACCCTAGAGTCGGACACGACTGGCCCGTACGGGCAGGGGTACCTTTACCTTTACCTTTAAAGAGGGAGAAGATGGCGGCTATAAAAAAGCAAAGAACCTGGGGGTGGAGAGGATGGCCAGGAAAGAGACTCCAACAGTCCAAATCAATGAATATTTGCAAAAGCCTCCCCTCGCAACTGGAAGAATGTGTGTTCCCTGTCTGTGAGTCACATCCACCACACAACGTTGCAGCCGAAGATTTACATGTCACACATGCCAAGTTTATGGTCCTCTCAGCATTTGCAGCTTGGCACTCCTGCCCGTCTGCAGTATTTTTTTGCTACTGTATTTATAGAGCCATTAAGTTTACACCGTAATATATGTATGCACTGTGGCCGTTACTTTTGCCGCAGGGACCATAAGTCTCAATTTCCTGACTGGTGTGAATTTAAAATTGTCCACCAGAGTGCTTCGCAGATAGAATCTTTTAATGCTGAAGATAAGAGTCTTTTGATTTAAAAAGGAATGACTTCAAAGAGAAATATCATGGATACTTCTATGCTACAAACGCAATGTTAAAGTAATTTAACAGTCACGCCCCCTCCTCCCAAAATTGACAGTTAAGAAACTCCTATCCACCCGCAATTACAATTCCCCCAAATTTCTTGAGATGAGATTCCAGGAAAGCTAAAATTTGCATAAAGTACAAAGTGCCATTGTCATAGGTCTGCATGGTGGACCTCCAATCCTCAGCTCATGGGCTCATGAAATCTACCATAATACGTAAATTTGGCAAGGTTAATGGCAGTCTTAAGAGGACAATCAGATAAACAATTAATAAAATAATGGGATTGTGTTAAAGAGTATATGAAAAAACATTGTTCTGGAATTAACGTATCAGTATGTAATAAATGAAGTTTGCAAGGTCAAGGGAATGAAAAAATGGTTATAAAAGGTCTAAAGCTAGAAATAACATAATATATATATAACACAACAATTAAGATAAAATGAAAAGTTGAAGTCTCAAAAGGATGGGAGGGAGTCAAAGTATATGTTTGTTTACGTTTTTGTGGTTGTTCTTTTTTTTCCCTTTGATTTTTTGACTAATGTATTATTTTGTTTATCTTTTATGTTGAAATTTTGCGTTGAAAATAAAGTAGAAAAAGAAAAAGAAATCTACCATAATAGAGACAGTGAACCAAGTCTGAGAATTATGAACACCCAGCAATTCCAGCAAGCGGCTACGAGGTTGGAGAAGGGTTCAGCACACCATCAGGGTACAATGACAGGCAGCACAGCAGGGATGTCCTCTTGCTGCAAGCCTCAGCAGGTAATATTTACAAGTACTATGTAATCAGACCACTTATTTGCTGTGCTGACCAGGATGCGTGAAGACCTGGAGACGTACCTCGACTATTGTAATTCAAACTCATTTCCATTTGGTTCCAGAACTGATCTATTGGCAGCCATTGCAACCTGAGAGGCAGGACTGCCAGACTACAGTACAGTGGCTTTCCACTGTTCCCATCCAAAGTAGTCATTATAAGAACTGGCGCTTGAGTTCACTTGTTCTACTCCTCCCTTCACCCCACCCCCCTGTTTTTGAGTTCTCAATCTCCCAGCTCCAATTATGCCATCTTCTAAGCCCACCCTAAAATGGCAACACCCACTTTCACATTTTGGCTATGCCCACTTTGACCACGCAGCCCCCAGAAGGGTAGATCTTGGGGTCAATGTAGTCTTTAGCCCCAAAAAGGTTAGCCACCCCTACTTTAACCACCTACTGCAAATCACCAAGTGATCTACAGCAGGGTGATCTTCAAACTTGGGTCCCCAGACGTTGATGGACTACAACTCTCATCATCCGTAGCCAGCTCGTGAATGATGGGAGTTGTAGTCCAAGGTTGAAGAGGACTGCACTAGGAGATCCAAATCTATTCCTTGCTCATTCCATACAGGTCTTTAGATGCTAAGTTCATTTGCTGCACTGGTTTCACTAGACCATGCGACCACGTCACCCATTTAAAAGCGGGATTTACAAAATCATTTTTGTTTTATAAATGTGGACAAGCAGTTGCACTGGAAACATTTGTTTCTCAGTTCAGTAACTGATTATTACATTGCTTATGCAAAAATCTAGGTTTGCACCAAACGGGGTTTGCCTGAAATAGTTTCTGCAACACTTCTACCTAGTCAAATACATAGTTCAACTTCACATTGGCACTGGAGAGGCAGGGAGAAGAAACAAGTCAGAAAGACAAGTAAAATCTAGGAGACGGGCTGTGCCAGTTCAATGCAACAAACACAGCAAATAAACTTGGGACACCTTAAAGTCTGAACACATTTTATTGTGGCAAGAGCCCACCAAAGCAGATGCAGGCTTGAAACTTATTTTATTACTTAAAAATTATTGGGAAATGATATACAATGAACTGAAAAAAAATGTTTAAAATGACATTTGTAAAAAAAACCAAGAAGCACTTTTGTTAGGGATTGTAGGACAAGACCTGCCAAGAAAAACAAAGAATTTATTTATGTATGCTACAACAGCGGCAAGAGTCTTGATAGCACAAAGATGGAAGAATGAGGAAATCCCAACGAAAGAACAGTCGCAAGAAAAATTGATGAGTTATGCAGAGATGACTAAACTGACATACAAATTGCGGGAGAAGGACAACTGTGGCTTTAAGGAAGAATGGGAGCTTTTTACAAATTATCTAAAAAGACAACAAAATAAACTGGGGTCCTTGGCAGGTTTTGAATAAACATACACATATTTATTGGTTGATAACATGTTAGATAGATAATGCAAGGATATGTAAAATTTTGTAACGTGCAGAGAATAATATGTGCTGAGAAATCAGAGAGAGGAGCTGAGGGAAGTCTTTGGTGGGGGAGGGAGGGGGGAGGGGGAAAATAATGTACTGTACTTTTCGCTCTATAACACACACCAGACCATAACACACACACATAGTTTTTAGAGGAGGAAAACAAGAAAAAAAATATTCTAAACGAAATAGTGGATATATGATTTTTGTGGTTCATGCTGTGGCCACAGACATGTGATCTGACAGTGAGTTTGGAGTAGCCCAATGCAAAAATCCTGAGGATCCATGTGGATCCATGCTTTGTAACCACGGAGGAGGGAAGGAAGGGGAACCATGGATCCTCTGCTCACGACTGCAGCAGATCCCCCCCCCGCCATCCGTAGGCATTCGCTCCATAACACGCACAGACATTTCCCCTTACTTTCTAGGAGGAAAAAAGTGAGTGTTGTGGTGCAAAAAATACGGTATGTGATTATATGGTTTGATAATTTGTTATGTTGAAATTGCTAATAAAAATTTTAAAATTTTTGAAAAGAAACTTATTTTATTACAGCAGCTTTGCACCGCAGAGACAATAGGAATGGACAGACAACACACAACTAAAAACAGAGCAAGACTGAATATAATAGAAAAGACAGACCTAGAAGACATACAGTAGAAGTGCTCCATTGCTATTTTTGCTTAGAAACTGCCAAATACCCAGAGGAGGAAGAATTCCAGCAGGACAATCCTAAGAGGCCCCTACTGTTGAGCAACCTCCAACAACCTGTCCGCCATAACTTGGTGACTCTCCTATCGCATCTCTGCTGTGAAAGCAGTCGCCGGCAAAGGAAATTACTTCAGACGAAGTGTAAATAGCAACACCACAGAGGTCGCGCCATCACTCAATGGCCCGTGTGTCAGTCAAAGGGGGTGAGAGGAGGTGAGGGTGTGGATATGAAGGATATGCCTTGAGAAAGGGGAAAGGAAGCACCGTAAACACTCAACTTGAACTTTCCACGCTATTAAGTGGCAGCGGTGTCACACTCGGATGCTCTCGCCTCGCTGAACAATAGTGCGCTTCAAAGGCTGTGCGTGATAAAATGGAAGCTTTGCTCAGCAATCACCAAGAGGTGCAGATGGGCGATCCAGGAGCATCCATAAGGCAGTAAGAGAGGTTCGGTTGCCTCTCCGCTTTTAGACCATTTGGGAAAAGTTACAAGGGAGTGCGGCATAGCTGATTCTCAGAGCCTCACACCAGGGCTGTGCAAAGAAGAAAATAAACGCCAATCCTTCTCTTTCACAATCCACCAGGACGATTTCCTACTCTTGCACAACTCTGGTTCATTTCAGTGGGGAGATCCCTGGCCAAACCATGCTCCATCGGTTAAATCCGTCTTCAGTTTTGCTGTGCACCATACTGAAATTGAAATTGTAATACTTTATTGTCACTTGTACAACTTGTATACAGTGAGATTACACGAGCACCCCCCACTCAGCTCTCTTAGTCTTAATTCCCCTTGTTTACTGACGCACACACACCAAACCCAAAAGTCAATTGCCCTGTTGTTATCTTTTCACTCAGCAGCCTAACAGCCCATGGATAGAAGCTGTTCTTTACCCTGTTGGTGCAACTAATCATGTTTCTATATCTTCTGCCCGAGGGCAGGAGAGCAAGAAAGTGCCGGCCAGGATGTGAATCATCCCTCAGAATTTTCCTCACTCTCCGGAGGCAACGTTCTTCCACGATGTCATCCAGTGGATTCACAGGATAACCCATAATATCTTGTGCTGTATTCACCACCCTCTGTAGGCACTTCCTATCCATTGATGTCTAACCAGCGCACCACACCATGATGCAGTATGAAAGGACACTTTCTATTGTGGACCGGTAGAAGGAGATCCATAAAGAAGGCTGATCGCCGAAGAATGGATGCTTTTGAATTCTGGTGCTGGGGGAGACTCTTGAGAGTCCCATGGACTGCAAGAAGATCAAACCTATCCATTCTGAAGGAAATCACCCATGAGTGCTCACTGGAAGGACAGATCCTGAAGCTGAGGCTCCAAGACTTTGGCCACCTCATGAGAAGAGAAGACTCCCTGGAAAAGACCCTGATGCTGGGAAAGATGGAGGGCACAAGGAGAAGGGGACAACAGAGGATGAGATGGTTGGATACTGTTCTCGAAGCTACCAGCATGAGTTTGACCAAACTGCGGGAGGAAGTGGAAGACAGGAGCGCCTGGCGTGCTCTGGTCCAGGGGGTCACGAAGAGTCGGACACGACTAAACGACAACAGCAAAAGAAGGAGATCATCAAATACTGCTCCAAATCCACTATCTGAGGTTGGCCGCTTCACTGCACTACAAAATCTGGAGAAGTGTGAAATTCAGGATTTGGGGATCAGGCCTGTTCACGTCAGAATTCCTCAAGCATCCCTAGCTGGTATCTCCTGCATGTCCAAGCTATCAAACAGAGGTCCATCATACAAACAACCCCAAACATTGGAGCCCGCCCCCCCCCAAAGAAGTGCCAGGTTCCAAGCCCTAAGAGGCAACCCACAGTCTGATGATGTGGGGCTTAGGGAAGTATATAAGAACACAGGCAAGATAACAGACTTGGAGCTATCCAAGGTCCTGCAGCCTCTGAATGACCAACAGCCATCTTCCGTTGGATCTCATACCATTTGGTCCTCCAGCTTAAATTGGACCACATTTTTTTGCCTGGAATCACAGCTGTGCAGCTAAACACCCATCACTCCACGCTTTAGTTTTACAAAGCGTCTGAGTTGTAAAGAGGTAACCAAAAAACAACAACAGCCTAAGTATAATTTTGTAAAATTCCAATTAGGGTAAGTTATGTGCAGATAAAGCAGTTGAAGACCCTTTATTTCAGCAGGCATTTAAAACGCTAAAACATCCCATTTTATTGCTTCCACTTTTTAAATGTGTAACATCTTTTACCCTTGCCGCTGTTGAGTTGTTGCTTTGTTTTTAAGTGTTAGCCACATTTTATGTTCCTTGTTATTGCTTTCAGAAATGGACTGCTAGTTGCATTTGCACTTTTTATTGATTTATATTATATAATTTCCTGATTATGCTGTATACCATACCAGGTACTTTTCGGACTATATATAAATAAAGTATTATTAGTGCTACAATTTTGTTTGAGAGGGCCCATTTCTAATAGAAATTAGAAGTACTGTATAAGAAGAATTATTAACTGCATTAGAGAGTTTTCCATCTCTAGATTTAATAATTAAAAGCAAATTACATGGTGATTGGGTATTTATAATTACACACTAGTCCAAGTTGGAGCCTATTTTGTCACACAGATACAATGAATGGAAGTAGTGTCTATGGGATGGTCAGTTCAGCAATCCTGCAGCCTATTCCAAGGATTTAGGAGAAGTAACGTTACATTCCACAAACATAAAATATACCATGCCTGTCCTGAAGGTTTGGTCGCTAAATATGCATCAGAAGATGGGAAGACAATGAAGTAAAGCACAGAGAAACAAACCCCAAGCCCTCTCTACCCTTTCCGGCAACATTCAAGCCTGAAAATAGTCTACTCTGTCCCTCTTCACACAAGAGGACTGTGAAGTAGCATATTAGATCTGGAAGATCTGGGTTCAAATCCTGATTCAGCCACAAAGCTCTCTAGGTTGGCTTTGGACAAGTCACCATGACTCAGGCCACCCACACATCATAGCATAGCCTGGTAAAGCACTCCCTTATTTCCACAGCAGGCCTTTCTAGAGAGTCTGGGAGCTGGCAGATTCGTTTTGCAACTCTAAAACAGACTGTCTTTTCCAAGCATCTTTTTTTAAAAATGTACTTCTCCCTAGATTATTAAATGTTTCCTGCCCCATGAGCTGCCTGTGTGACATTCTCACCTTCCACTATGCAATCCCCATGGTTCCTCTTGCCTCCCTTCTTCCTCTTCCTCACCCACAACCCCACCTGCCACTATGACCCAACATGAGACTAGAATGAGAATCCATCCTCTAAATAAGAGTTCTTGGTTCCATTTAAAATTTCGTACTTATGTACAGTGGTACCTCAGGATGTGAATGGGATCCACTCCGGAGTCCCGTTCGCATCCCAAACGGAACGCAAGATGGGACGGTGCGACGGCACGCCACGTTTCGCCGCTTCCGCGCATGACGTCATTTTGAGCGTCTGCGCATGCGCAAGCGGCGAAACCCGGAAGTAACGCACTCCGTTATTTCCGGGTTGCCGCGGAGCGCAACTCGAACGCGCTCAACCCGAAGCGCTTTCAGCTCGAGGTATGACTGTACAGTGGTACCTTGGGTTAAGTACTTAATTCGTTCCAGAGGTCCGTTCTTAACCTGAAACTGTTCTTAACCTGAAGCACCACTTTAGCTAATGGGGCCTCCCGCTGCTGCCGAGCCGCCGGAGCACAATTTCTGTTCTCATCCTGAAGCAAAGTTCTTAACCCGAGGTATTATTTCTGGGTTAGCAGAGTCTGTAACCTGAAGCGTATGTAACCTGAAGCGTATGTAACCCGAGGTACCACTGTATGTACTTTGGGAGAAAAAAGGGATGGTAATGTGCTTCTTCTTCAAGATCTGAAAGACTCATGAATAAGACTTGACACCTTTATCCACACAGGTTTCACTGCATTTTTACTACTTAGCACAAAGCTAATGTTCTCACAGTAAAACAGGGAGATGGTTTGCTTCAGTACTTAACGTAAGAGTTAAGTTTCAAATAATGTTATTCCTTCTTTTGTCAAATTCCACTGCAACAGTTCTGGATTGTCTATCAGCTTCTCACCCCAAACACCTCACTTCCAATGATGCTTTTCAGAACCCCTGGAATCATGTTGTACAGTCTTGTGAGACTGCAGGTCTTATATATAAGGGGCAGGATGCAGATCTACACATAGAGAGATGCACATGACTTAAGGCCATAAGAGTGGATCAAATAATCTTAAAGGGTTCAGAAGCTTCCCCAGTCAATGAACACACACACACACATTTTTTTTTTTTAAGGAAAGGTGAGATTGGAGGAATATTTTCTTGCCACAGGTGGTGAAACAAACAGCTATTTATAAGCCTTATAAAAACGTAAGGTCTGTTGGAACACTCCTAACAAGGCATTGTCTGAAATTTGAAGAGAGCTGATCTGCCTAGTTGTCAAACGATACAGTGAAAGTATCGTCCCCAAATCCTACCACCATCAAAAACCACCTAAATCTCATTAGTTCACAGATCTGACTATCATTTCTAGCAAAGTCCTCAATGCTACAAGTGACTACAAGTGATAAAAATTCAACAGTGATTTTTAAAAATCAAAGATTCTGATGCTATGCACGGATGGGGGTCAATTTCTTTTCTTTTCAATATAATGGCTTAATTTCATATTAATCCCCATTACCAGAAGCCAATTTTAGAAAAATTCGGTGATTCAGCTAGTTTTAATAATTAGAATCAATAGGTTACTCCAAGTCTTTCACACATGCTGCCAAAGTAATAATTGTGTCTAGAAAGACTTAATTATCCTCTGCATAATTTCTTCATGTTACACCTCTGATCCATGATAGTTCATCTTTTATAGCTAGGCTTTTGTTTGGAGACAATCTAATGAGCATAAGATGTGGTAGGTTAACAATTTAAATATAGAAATATTATTTTTGCCCGTGGATGTGATCCTATGGGCAAGACTCTGTACTGGCATGGGTCTCCATTCACATGGAACACACACACACACACACACACACACACACACACACAACAGCTGCTGGTGCCAGAATACAGGAAGTATGCTAAAGATTCCTAGCATACTGCAGCAAAAAAACCCAAAAAAACCCCTGAGTTTAGGGCTCCCACACTAACATTGTTCACACAAGCAGATGACTTCTGAATGATGTATTCCTCTCTCTTTGTTCTCAACTCTGAAACAACAGTGATGGTTGGGGCTGATGGGAGTTGGGAGTCCAAACCATCTGGACGACACCAAGTTGGTGAAGGTTGATCTAGTCTAACCCCAGTAACCTCAGTACAGGAAATCCATAACAAGAGAGAGCATCTTCTGTATGGAGACCTCCAGTTAGGGAGATCCCAACACCTTCCTAGCCAATTGATTCCATTTTCAAACTGCTCTTTCTCATCAATAAGTTGCTCCTAATATTCAAGCCAAATCTACTCTCTGATATTTAAGCCTATTACATCTAGTCTTGACTTTCAAGCTGCAGAGGATAAACTTTTGTCCGTTTCTACATTATAGCCCTTCAGAGATTTGAAAAGTGTTATATGTTAGTCCTCTATTTTCTCTCCTCCAAGCTAAATATCCTAAATCCTTCAACCTTTCCTCATAGGGCCGGTTTTCCATATCGCTGACCATCTCAGTTGCCCTCCTCTGAATCAATTCCAATTTGTCTATATCTTTGTTAAAGTGCAGCACCCAGAACTAGACACAGCACTCCAGAGAAAATTGGACCGGGGAAGAATAAAGGGGATCTATTACTTCCAGTGACTTGGAAACTATGGTCCTATTCATGGAGCCTAAAATCTCATTAGACCTTTTTTTATGCAGTTGCATCAATGCTAACTCGTGCTCTGCTTCTGACTAACTGGAATTTTGAGAGCCTTTTCAAATAGGTAAAGGACCCCTGGACGGTTAAGTTCAGTCAAAGGCGACTATGGGGTTGCAGCACTCATCTCACTTTCAGGCTGAGTGAGCCGGCCTTTGTCCACAGATAGCTTTCTGGGTCATGTGGCCAGCAGGACTAAACCGCTTCTGGTGCAAAAGAACACCGTGATGGAATCCGGAGCGCACGGAAACATTGTTTACCTTCCTGCCACAGTGGTACCTATTTATCTACTTGCCCTGGCATGTTTTCGAACTGCTAGGTTGGCAGAAGCTGGGGCAGAGCAATGAGAGGTCTCACCATCATGTAGATTTGAACCGCCAATCTTCCAATCAGCAAGCCCAAGAGGCTCAGTGGTTTAGACCACAATGCCAAGCCAGTTGTCCCCCATCCTATGCCTGAGTATTTCCCTCCCTCTGCCCATACAAGTAATGAACTTTGCATTAGTCTCAGTTGAATTTCATTGTGTTAGTTTCAGCCCAATTTTCCAATCCATCCAGCTCATTTGAATTTCATTCTTTTCTTCTGATATGTGAACTATCCTTCCCAGTTTTGTGTGTTGCCTGCAAATATGACAGGAATTCCCATCACCCGTTTTATTGCTTTCTTTTCTTTTGTAGGATTGCTTTGAAAAATTTAAGGCCAAAAAGCAGTATATAAAGAAACCATAACATAATGTATCACCCTTGACCGTTGAAATTGCTGGTTGGGAAAGTCTACACTAAGTCATAGTTGAGGCTAGCCATAGTTCTTGGTTTACACATAACAAACCATGCTAAGTTGAAAAACAGAAGTGAAAACATTTGATTTCTTGGTCATGGCTGCACTGAAGGAGAGAGACATGCATGAGCACAGAGTTTGTGTGCATTATATTTAAATATAGTTCAGCATCACACCTGAACCCAGCCGTAGTCAGTAACTTAAGTTTCCCAGAGCCCAGCACTGGCAACTGCTGTTACTGGCAAAAGGTGATTCTCAACCCAGAATCGGAAACTTCTGCAATGTTTTCCTGCAGGGGGACAGTCACCAATGCCACAAGTCCTTGCCCAGCCTCTTTTTGCAATTTTAAAATAGCCTCCCAATTTGTTTCCTTTTTTACATCAGACAATGTGTGCTTAGCCTTCCCCACCCCCCAGACAACACACACACACCTCTGCTTCCTCCCATTTAATGGACATTGATCTACACCATTAGGACTAGGACAGTGTTAAGAGGTAAGTCATGTTATCCTCCCCAAAAACAAGTGTCTGGAAAGGTACTAACTCTAAAGATTAGATACTCAGATATCTATGATGAAAGTTGCATGCAGGTATTAATTTTTACTAGCTCTAGATCTTAAAAACAAGCAAAGAATTGTTCTTTGTAATGTGTCTGGAGGCTATCTGGGGGTAATTTAAAAGACTTCCAAGTGCAACAGTTTACTTTCACCCTAAGGCAATCCATTTGCCATAGGGAAGCAGGTAGCTGGATGTGTACCTTTAAGCATTTAACGTCTTTGGAAAGGAAACACGGGTACTACAAGATCTGGATTGCCTGCATACAGTAGAATTATCTGAATTTCTACCTCTCTCAGTCCCAACATTTTAAGGCATGATTTCTACTCCCAACTCAACAACTAATAAAGTTCTTATGATGCTTTCAAAAGATGGAATCTCACTAGATTCCAGAAAATGGTGTTGATATTACCAAAAGTATACAATCCTCTTCTAATCAATGGTAAGGTAAAAAGGTAAAGGTAAGGAACCCCTGGCTGGTTAAAGCCAGTCAAAGGCGACTATGGGGTGCGGTGCTCATCTCACTTAAGGCCGAGGGAGTCCACAAGCAGCTTTCCGGTTCATGTGGCCAGCATGACTAGACCACTAATTAAATTAATTAAATAATAATAATAATAATAATATTTATTCCCCAGCCACTCTGGGCAGCTCACATCCTATATCAGAATATACTAAAACATCAAACATTAAAAACTTCCCGATACAGGCCTGCCTTCAGATGTCTTCTAAAAGTCAGATAGTTGCTTATTTACTTGACATCTTGAAGGGAGGGTGTTCCACAGGGAGGGTGCCACTACCAAGAAGGCACAACGGGACACCGTGACAAGTGCTAGAGTGCACGGAAATGCCATTTACCTTCCCGCCAGAGCGGTACCTAGTTATCTACTTGCGCTGGTGTGCTTCCGAACTGCTAGGTCGGCAGAAGCTGGGACAGAGCTATGGGAGCTTACCCTGTCACGCAGATTTGAACCACTGACCTTCTGACTGGCAAGCCCAAGAGGCTCAGTGGTTTAGACCACAGTGCCACCCGTGTCAATGGTACTAAGGCGGAGGGGGATTTCTCAACCAAGCAGTGCTGGGCAGCCATCTTGCTCATTAATACCATCTAGGGTCCAGCTGCTCATCACAAACACTCTTTTCCAACAACACAAAAAACGACTCTACACATGGACATCACCAGATGGGCAGCATCAAAATCAGATTGATTATATTCTCTGCAGCCAAAGATGGAGAAGCTCTATACAGTCAGCAAAAACAAGACCTGGAGCTGACTGTGGCTCAGATCATCAGCTTCTTATAGCAAAATTTAAGCTTAAACTGAAGAAAGTAGGAAAAACCACTGGGCCAGTAAGATACAATCTAAATCAAATCCCTTATGAATACACAGTGGAAGTGAGGAGCAGGTTTAAGGATTTAGATTTGGTGGACAGAGTGCCTGAAGAACTATGGATGGAGGCTTGTAACATTATACAGGAGGCAGCAATGAAAACCATCCCAATGAAAAGGAAATGCAAAAAAGCAAAGTGGCTGTCCAACGAGGTCTTACAAATAGTGGGGGAGAGAAAGCAAGCAAAACGCGAGGGAAATAGTGAAAGATACAGAAAATTGAATGCAGATTTCCAGATATATTTCTTCCGGGGAGCTTTCCTTAACCACATTTGAGGACTGTGTAATATATGAACTCAAACAAGAATGTAATAAGAAAGGATTGGATTTAATTAAATAGGTTGGATTTAATTAAATAGGTTATATACCTTGCTTAAGGATTGTATATGGTGTACATCCTGGACTTGATTCGTATGTTAGGAAGTAACCAGTAAATAAATTTGTTACAAACATTACCATTCAGCCCATTGCCACCACCAGGCACGGAGGCCAAAGTCAGAGCAGGAGCTGAGCCAGGGAACTGCAGTGCAGGAGAAAACGAACTGGACATTAATTAATGAGCTGAAAAGGTATCTGTTAACTGAGCAAATGTTCAGAAAAGACTGAAACAGAGGCACAAACACATTGTCACTTAAACTCCCATTCTACTTGGTCCTCAGCTCGACCGTTGCTTGCAACTGGGTCACTGCCTGAATAGACCCTTCTTCCCAACTTCACACCTGGCAACACAACGGCTTGGCAGCCAACTGGGCCACCCAACAACAACTCTGAGGTTCCTGTTGGGTCCACTACCACCTTTGCTCTCGAGACCCGGGGGATAATTGGGAAGAATCAGGGATCAAGGCAGGGCTCAGGACAGAGTCAGAGGGGTTTATGGGGACGCCAGACAAGACAGATGGACGGCCCCAGGTCCTCTGTAATCTCAACAGGTCTATGTGAACTGGTTTCAATGACTGCCAGTACGCTTCTGGGCATCGTTCAAGGTTCTGCTTTTAGCATTCAAAGCCCTGAGCAACTTGGGACCAGGATATCTAATGGACGGCCTTGCCCACTATTATGGAGCACTGCTCAGAGTACCACGTATTCTAGAAACCAGAATCAAGACATGTTTGCTTAAGGAAGGCTTTCCCTGAGTTGTGACCCAGTCATTTGTGAAAGCTCACTTTTACATCTGATGAAATTGTTTCCTTGTTTTTAGAGCTTGTACAGACAGTTTTATTGTTTCAGAGTCTGTTTAAAAGATTTATTGTTCTTGTGTTTCTGTATTTTATTCTGCTATATTTACTATTATTATTATTATTATTAATGTTCTGATTAATGCTTTGCTTTACCTGAACACCACTGAAAAGGATATATCAAGAACTCTGGCCAAAAGTTTCAATATAAGGAATAATTCCTACTCAAGAGTTGAAATGAAAAACGTGTGTATTCTGCTAAGAATAACAGTTTGAAGCTAGTAGTAGATTTAAACACAACGTATAAGTAACGTTGAAAACGCACAGAGAAACGCAAGAAAACTTGGATGCAATTATCTAAGACGCATGTCGAAATAGAAACATAAAAGAACTAAATGATACAGACTTCCAACAGATTTATAGTCGTCAAAAAACCGAGCTGAAGAAAGCGTGTACTCCGAAACAGGGCCCTGTCCTGGTTACCACCACTGAACCGTACATCTGATTCACACTCCGGATACTCCTTTTTGGCCCCATTTGATCCTTCATTCTTTATTCTTTATTCTAATTTTATATAATGTGGACTCGTTTTGACTGCTATTGAGACTTGTATAAAACAATTGTTGTGCACTGGTATTTCATGTACCTTTGTACTATATCATTGTATATTTGAAACGACATTATTTCTGCACTTAAACGTTGTATCCAAACTTACCATTACTTTAAAACTATCATACTTATACGTTGTGTTTAAATCTACTACTAGCTTCAAACTGTTATTCTTAGCAGAATACACACGTTTTTCATTTCAACTCTTGAGTAGGAATTATTCCTTATATTGAAACTTTTGGCCAGAGTTCTTGATATATCCTTTTCAGTGTAGTTTCAACAAGAACTCCAATTTCTTTAACGATTACCTGAACACCAGTCTGAGGTGGGGAATTTGCTCATATACAAGACAAATATAGGGCAACTGTCTCACAATTTTTCTTTTTTTATGAAAAACTGCTTATGTCGGCAAGGAACATCAATATGTCTTGCGAAGTTTGGAAGACTGCCAATTCTACACATAAATAAATATCAATAAACACCTGCTTTTTAAAAGATGAAAAGGGGAGAATTTCTTGAGATGTTCATCTCCCACATCATTGTGTCCTTTCATTAAAGAAGCATTAAAGCCTTATTAAAACAGGTGGGAAGATTTTACAGCTGAATATTGATTGATCTCAACAAAAAGCATTTGCCAAAAATTGGGAATATTAAGCAAACAGGCAAAGTTCGTTGGAATGGACACATTTCCTAAATGAGAACAATCACAGCCGATTTCATGCTTGCGGAAGAAAAATCACCACCTTGAAACCCTTCACCTTGGTATGCTACAGACGCAAAGAAATGAGGCAAGAAAACCTTCTAAGTTATTTCTGTACTTCAAAACTAAAGAGCCAGAGGCTGGTCTAATTATTTTGAATTGCTATAGAGCTAGCAGTTTCAGCTACTCCAACAGGGATCGAAACCTCTTCTTTAACAACCAGGAGAAAAATATTGTAACCTGCGAGACTTGGGATGACTTAATGGAATGGAAGAAGTAAATTAGCACACTTTCATCATTTACTTAGCATTAGTATAAGCCATTCCAATGTTCAAAGGGCTTAAAATAATTTTTATTACAAACATAAATAACTAATAATAATAATTATTATTATTTATTTATATCCCGCCCTCCCCAGCCGAAGCCGGGCTCAGAGCAGCTAACAACAGTAAAATGATACAACATTCTAAAATCATTTCATTATAAAATCAGTTGCTGTACAGTACACTGTACACTGTACAGTTGCTGAATATTATCTATGTGTAGCATTGTTATTTTAGCAAGCATCGTAATAGCCCTGAAATGTCGCCATCATCACCAGCATTTTTTATGTTTTGTTATGTTTTTATATGTGCTGGAAGCTGCCCAGCATGGCTGGGGAAAACCCAGCCAGACGGGCGGGGTATAAATAATAAAACTGTTGTTGTTGTCATTGTCGTCATATACACACTGCAGGCAGGAGACTTGAGGCAGAAGCTACCTGGATTGCTCAAAGCCAGCCAAGTGGAATTCATGGGTCAGGATTTGAAAGAGGGACATGGGTTTGCCTTCTGCAAACTGCGTGTCCTCCTACATTAAATTAAGGGACTGCAGGTCCCCATCGGCTCTAGTCAGCTATACAGTTGCAGTCCAAAACACCTGGAAGTCACTGGGCTGGGGAAGGCTGACTTACAGAGTCTTAGGGAAAGCAATATACCGTGGTACCTTGGTTCTCAAACGCTTTGGTTCTCAAACTCCGAAAACCCACAAGTAGGGTTCCAGTTTTCAAACAATTTTTGGAAGGTGAACATCTGATGCAGTTGTCATATTTTTTTCCGGGGCGCCTGCACCAATCAGAAGCTGTGCCTTGGTTTTCGAACATTTCAGAAGTCAAACGGACTTCTGGAATGGATTAAGTTTGGTGCTTTTGTTATTGCTATTTATTTTGCGTTTTTGAGGCTTTTTTGGTTCATTTGTTTTTGTGACTGTGTGGAACCCAGTTCAGCTACTGACTGTATGCGTGACTGCAGAAATGGATAAAAGACCCCCATCCAAACAATGACTATCATCAGTGCAGGGAAGAAAAAAAATAAATATTCATGTTTATCATCTACAATACTGTCTTATTTCTTTTATAGTACAGTACATTGATTATTGCTTTTATTTTATGGATCAATGTTCTTGTTAGATAGTAAAATTCATGTTAAATTGCTGTTTTAGGGGTTGTTTTTAAAAGTCTGGAACGGATTAATTCGTTTTGCATTACTTTCTATGGGAAAATAATAATAATAATAATAATAATTTATTATTTATACCCCGCCCATCTGGCTGGGCTTCCCCGGCCACTTTGGTTTTGGAATGCTTTGGTTTTGGAACGGACTTCCGGAATGGATTAAGTTTGAGAAGCAGGTAACACTGTACTACTTGCAAATGCCTGCACCAATACTTTACTGCACCAAATTGATGTTTTAATTGAAATCGGGTCCTGTATACCGGAAGGAGCGTCTCCACCCCCATCGTTCAGCCCGGACACTGAGGCCCAGCTCCGAGGGCCTTCTGGTGGTTCCCTTGCTGCGAGAAGTGAGGTTACAAGGAACTAGGCAGAGGGCCTTCTCGGTGGTGGCTCCTGCCCTGTGGAACACCCTCCCAGCAGATGTCAAGGAAATAAACAACTCTCTGACTTTTAGAAGACATCTGAAGGCAGTCCTGTTTGGGGAAGTTTTTAATGTTTGCTCTTTGATCATGTTTTTAATATTCTGTTGGGAGCTGGCCAGAGTGGCTGGGGAAACCCAGCCAGATGGATGGGGTATAAATAAATTGTTGTTGTTGTTGTTGTTTTATTTTTATTTTTATTATTAGTTATTATTTTCATTGGATTTTTTTTGGAAGGTATGGAGTTATGCAACCCCCGAGCCAAGACGATAAGTAACTATGCAACCTGTACAACACCTCTAAAGGCAGCCCTGTCTGGGGAAATTTTTTTAATGTTCAATTATGTTTTTATATATGTCTTCGTCTTCTTCTTCTTCTTCTTCCTCTTCTTCTTCTTATTATTATCAGCAGGTCAGGTGTCTGGGAAGTCAATAGGGGACAATTGCTCCTTCCCCCAGCCTGTTTTTCTACTCCAAATTGCAGGGTTGAAACCAGGCTTTCTTTCACCTGGGTCCAAGACCCAGTTTGGTACACACACACACACCCATGCACATTTGTGTACACACACATACACAGGCTAGGAGCCTCAATGGCACTCCTCTGGAGGCTTCATCCAGGGGGGGGAAAAAACTGGTCCTCCCAAGCTGCTCACAGGATGTCAGACACATGTGGCTGAACAAAAATGTCCCAATTTCGCCACCCAATTTGCAGGCAGTGAAATGGAGAAGAGGGTTTTCAGGGGCGGAGAGGGTGGGGCTCATTACAGGTGCAAGCAATCCTCCCTATGTGCGCCATTTCCATCCTGCCTTTCCAAATTAAAAATGGGAAACGCCAAGCGGTTCCTGCCGGACAAAATGCCACTGATACGAAACCACACACTGGGAGACCAGCTTCAGCACCTGCACGCCTGCTCTTCCAGCGTATCAGAAATTATCAACGGGATAATGGAAATGGATTTTCTGTGCCCTAATGGTGGCCGCCAAGAGATTGATATTGCGGAATTGGAAAAATAAATATGATACCCTTCAATCAATGGACTGATGGAATGACATCACTGGCAATTTATGAACGGACTGCTTACAGGCACAGACTCTGCATGGATAAATACGATAACAATTGGAATGAATTTATACAAAATGTAGTAGGGCTATTAACATTTACATAAGCACTAGGACAATAACACTATACCAATTTATACAAGAATGTATGGGAATATTGATCTCTTTTTTGCATTTTTTTTTTTGCTTTAATATGTATCTTTGTTGTCGTTTTTCTCCCTCTCACTTTTCGTTATTTTTTTTTTCTGTATCACTTTATTTCTTTTAACTGAAATCACCTTAATAAAACAAAAATATTCAAAAATATGTATTTTAGCTGTATCAGATGCTGTTTTCGTGTAGAGTTTTAAATTTTTAGATTTGTTTCTCACTAGAGGCAAGATGGGGACGCGGGTGGTGCTGTGGGTTAAACCACAGAGCCTAGGACTTGCCGATCAGAAGGTTGGCAGTTTGAATCCCCACGACGGGGTGAGCTCCCATTGCTCGGTCCCAGCTCCTGCCCACCTAGCTGTTCAAAAGCACGTCAAAAGTGCAAGTAGATAAATAGGTACCACTCTGGCGGGAAGGTAAACAGTGTTTCCGTGCGTTGCTCTGGTTTGCCAGAAGCGCCTTAGTCATGCTGGCCACATGCTCGCCAATAAAGCGAGATGAGCGCCGCAACCCCAGAGTCGGCCACGACTGGACCTAACAGTCAGGGCTCCCTTTACTTTTACTTTAGAGGCAAGATGAGCTAGAGATAATCCACTTGGTGCCCTGTGAATGCACCTGGTGTACAATCCCATTTTCCTTGACCATCAGCCATGCTGGTTGCAGGCTGCTAATAAGAGATGGAGTTCTGGTGCTAGAGGGGGAAATGTCAGTCTCCCCCCCCCACACACACATATATTCTTTATTTCATTCTACTTAGACATTATCTCCTCTTCAACCAACATTGCTTAAACTTCACCTCTCTGTGAAATTGAGCATTTGCCTGACTAGCGCTCAGGAAAGTAGAGATATATATCTATCAGGCCCATCAGTTGCTGCTGGACAGGAACAAATGTGCAAAGCTGTAATCTGAGATACATTAATTGACACCAGATAATCCTTTACGCAAGCAAAACCAACAATATGAGCTCTCCTAATATGGAAGCGAGCACTCCCCCCCAAAAAAGACCAAAATAAAATAAACATGGTCATTGACAACTCAGGCAGGCACACAAAGCCAGTGCCATTAACGCTTTAGGCAAAACTAATGCAAGGCTTAATTGGCAAGCACTTTTTTCGAAGAACATTTCAGCTGTGGAAAAAAGGAACCTGCATTCAACAAGAACAGCACTAGCAGGTTGTGTGTGGGTCTACGCAAAAATCACTTTGAGATAAGATTTTTAAAAAAATAAAATGTATTTATTCTTTAAATGAAATGTATTTATTGTTTTATGTATTTAAACAATTCATATACCACTTACCAGTAACTACAATCCAAGCATCCCCCCGACACACTTACGTTCTACTTGCACGTGACCGTTGCTCTTACAATCCAGTGATACATAAATTTTGTTAAACGGATAAATGGAGAGAAGGAAAAGAGATCTCTTTAGAACTGCACAAGCAATAGTGTGATGATACTGCAGAATTCTCAACCATTCAGCAGTGTTCTTGTTCCACTAACAGCAGATACAGCAAAACAGAGTGGTTGTATAAGCAGCATCTGTCTCATTTGGACATGGCGCATCATGCACCCCACACCCACCCAAAGCTTAAGGAGATCTGATGGGGTAATCAGGAGAAGAATAGCTCATATTTCACAAAATACTCTACAAGGCAGGTTTATAAATTATGTATCCTCCAAGTCCGAAGACTAATCCATTAGATTTTGGGTGCACGGGTGATGACTGATTTGTTAACTACATGAGTAGTCCAAAGTAAATATGCCGTTTGCACATGCCCTTAATGCCCAGTAAATGCAGTGTCAAATCACCAGAGCAGCGGTCAGCAAACTTTTTCAGCAGGAGGCCGGACCACTGTCCCTCAGACCTTGTGGGGGGCTGGACTATATTTTGGAAAAAATATATGAATGAATTCCTGTGCCCCACAAATAACCCAGAGATGCATTTTAAATAAAAGGACACATTCTACTCATGCATAAACACGCTGATTCCCGGACCGTACGTGGGCCAGATTTAGAAGGCGATTGGGCCGGATCCAACGCCTGGGCCTTAGTTTGCCTACCCATGCCCCAGAGTATTGCCAGTGGGCAGTTTCAATGCAACAGAAGGCTAAGGTACAATGCAGCAGGGATGATAGGGCAACTGGCGGTTCCCTCGCTGTGAGAAGTCAAGTTACAGGGAACCAGGCAGAGGGCCTTCTCGGTAGTGGCACCTGCCCTGTGGAACACCCTCCCACCAAATGTCAAAGAGAAAAACAACGACCAGACTTTTAGAAGACATCTGAAGGCAGCCCTGTTTAGGGAAGCTTTAATGTTTAATAGACTATTGTTTTAAAAAGCAGAGACATCACCTTGCCAACAAAGGTCTGTATAGTTAAAGCCATGGCTTTCCCAGTAGTGATGTATGGAAGTGACAGCTGGACCATCAAGAAGGCTGATCGCCAAAGAATAGATGCTTTTGAATTCTGGTGCTGGAGTAGACTCTTGAGAGTCCCATGGACTGCAAGAAGATCAAACCGATCCATTCTGAAGGAAATCAGCCCTGAGTGCTCACTGGAAGGACAGGTCGTGAAGTTGAGGCTCCAAGACTTTGGCCACCTCATGAGAAGAGAAGACTCCCTGGAAAAGACCCTGATGTTGGGAAAGATGGAGGGCACAAGGAGAAGGGGACGACAGAGGACGAGATGGTTGGACAGTGTTCTCGAAGCGACCAGCATGAGTTTGACTAAACTGCGGGAGGCAGTGGAAGACAGGAGTGCCTGGCGTGCTCTGGTCCAGGGGGTCACGAACAGTCGGACACGACTAAACGACTAAACAACAACAACAACAAAGACTATTGTATTGTAATATTTTGTTGGAAGCCGCCCAGAGTGGCTGGGTATAAATTATTATTATTACTGTATCACCTTATGAATACATCTGCCTGGTGCTGTTTTTCCACCATGTTCTCTTGTAACAGCAATGGCGCCCGCCTGAGAGGTGCCGGAACTGAATTCTGGTGAGTTCCGGCTGAAAAAAAAGCCCTGTATCTGCCCTATTTGCGTATGAAATGAGGGAATCTTGCTGCAGCATCAAAAGGGTCGCATAAGGACAGCCCTGTCTTTCCACTCCACCTTCAATTCCTCATGATTTGCTGCTTCAGATCATTTCTGCTCTAGGCTTAGCATCCGTTCAGGTATAGATCCAGGCTGAAAGAAAGAGGCTGAGGTTGAGGGAGCAAAGGAAAGCAAGGCAGGGGAACCCCTTTTGAGGCTTGAGTAAGACTTCACCCTCACCCTGTTCTACGCCTGAATCGGGCACAATCATGAAGAAACGGAGCTGCTCTATCACATCCAGCCTGGCGCTCAGTGTGAACCTGCTTACATCCTCCTCCCACAACACAAGACAGTTAGGCTGTGTTAGAGATGCGGGTGGCGCTGTGGTCTGAGCCTCTTGGGCTTGCCGATCAGGTGGTTAGCAGTTCAAATCCCCGCGACGGGGTGAGCTCCCATTGCTCGGTCCCTGCTCCTGCCAACCTAGCAGTTCGAAAGCCCACCAGTGCAAGTAGATAAATAGGTACCACTGCGGCGGGAAGGTAAACGGCGTTTCCATGCGCTCTGGCTTCCATCACAGTGTCCCATTGCACCAGAAGCGGTTTACTCCTGCTGGCCACATGACCCGGAAAACTGTCTGCGGACAAACGCCGGCTCCCTCAGCCTGAAAGCAAGATGAGAGCCGCAACCCCATAATCACCTTTGAGTGGACTTAACCATACAGGGGTCCTTTACCTTTACCTTTTTAGGCTGTGTGCACATCTTGCTGTGCCAGGGAGCTCAGCGCTTGCAACTGGGAATCTGAGGCTGGGATCCAGCCTTTTACACAGTATAAAGCAGTTGGAGAACATTTCAGGCACAGAAGAGGATAAGGGTGTGTGGCTTAGAATCACCACATGGCTTATGTATCGGCCAGGCTGGGTGCAAATATCCTTTTCTAGTCAACAGCATAGGACCTTCAAGTTCTACCCCCGAGCTAAAAACTATCCAGGCCTAGATTCAGGTTGGTCTGCCGTTTGTACGTTGATAAAAAGGTAAAGGGACCCCTGACCATTAGGTCCAGTCGTGACCGACTCTGGGGTTGCGGCGCTCATCTCGCTTTATTGGCCGAGGGAGCCGGCATACAGCTTCCGGGTCATGTGGCCAGCATGACTAAGCCGCTTCTGGCGAACCAGAGCAGCGCACGGAAACGCCGTTTACCTTCCCACCGGAGCGGTACCTATTTATCTACTTGCACTTTGACGTGCTTTCAAACTGCAAGGTTGGCAGGAGCAGGGACCGAGCAACGGGAGCTCACCCCGTCGCGGGGATTCAAACTGCCCACCTTCTGATTGGCAAGTCCTAGGCTCTGTGGTTTAACCCACAGCGCCACCCGCGTCCTATTGTACGTTGATAATTAGCCACAAAGATCAGTGGGACAACCTTTGCGCAAGACACTTGTCGGGGGAGTGGGCTTCCTAAGCTCTTTATTTAAAGTAAGAAGTCAATTGCTACCACTGCTGTTTGCTAACACATCTTTAAGGTTGTGATGTTTGTACAAATCACATATAGTTGCTACCAAAAGACCTCTACCATCTGCATAAACCCTTGCAGCCCTCTTCCTTATTCTTTTATCATAGCGTGCATTTAAGAAGTGTTACCATCCTCTAGCCTATATCAAGTATAAATAAAAATAGCTGGCCTGTTTAAAATTTTATTATTTTGAAATTAAGACGGCAGAACCAAATTACAAGGACACAGCACAAAAGAATAATCATCTAATTTTACACGGTGCAAACACAGATATTGGTGTAGTAATGAGATGATTTCTCTCCAAGTAAAATGTTAGGCCCCATGAGAACTGCAGTTCTTTTCTGAACAACTTGCCCTTTAAACGCCAAACTGAAGGCAATCGTTCTGGCCAGCAAATTCCGAGGGGGCTTGTCACCTAAGCATAGCATCTGGATGCGCACAGATGAACTTCCAGGTAAGTTTGTTTGTTTGTTTAAGCGCCCTGAAATCTCCCTTACATTGTGCTCAGCTGCTTTCTTGGAAAGAAATTATCTACAGCAGCTGCTCCATCAAGCTCTAGGAAAGCGAGCGATACGGGACTGCAGGGCGTCTCCATTCACTCAGCTGGAAGGTCAGCTCTATCAGGCTACATCTACAGCAGCCATTCCACAGGGCTGTCAATGCTTCTGAATACCAGTTGCTAGAAGCCCCAGGAGCAGAGTGCACTCTTATATTCGGGTCCTGCTTGCAAGCTTCCTGCAGGCATCTGGTTGGCCACTGTGAGAACACGACGCTGGACTAGATGGGCCATTGGCTCTTCTTATGTTCTTAACTGTAACTAAGAAACAGTTTTCTATTTTCCTCCTCCCTGACAATCCCTCTTCCTTCTTTTGTGTAGGGTACTTTTGACTGCAACTCTGCACTGGCTCCCGGTGGAGTAGAGGGTCAGGTTCAAGGTGCTGGTCTTGACCTTTAAAGCCCTTTGTGGCTTAGGGCCCTCATTTCTAGGGGACTGCCTCTCCTGGTCTGCCCCACAGAGGACCTTAAGGTCCACGAATAACCATAGTTATAGAGGTCCCAGGCCCTAAGGAAGCCAGACTTTTCAGAGATGGCTCCGACCTGGTGGAATGCTCTGTCCCACGAGACTAGGGCCCTTCAGGATTTAACCTCCTTCCGTCGGGCCTGTAAGACGGAGCTATTCCGCCTGGCCTTTAATTTGAATTCAGTCTGATCTTTTATTTCCCTTCTCTTCCCTCCCCCTCCCCTTTTATGAGGATCACCCGCTCTGAGACCCCACAGCTAATTCTGCCCTGGCCTCCTCGCTGGCCCAAGTAGGACCAATTCAGCCAGCTAGCCCTGGGGATTATCTAATGCTTATTTCCCCTAAATTGATATTTGATTTTTGAATTTTATTGTTATTCATGTTTTTATACTGTATTTTACGCTGCTTTTATAATTAAGTGTTTTAAATTTGTTGTTAGCCGCCCTGAGCCCGGTTTTTGAACCAGGAAGGGCGGGGTATAAATAAAAATGTATTATTATTATTATCATTATTATTATTGTTATTATAACTCTTGAGACCATTCTGTGACCTGAAGAGCGAGGTAAAAATGCTTTAAATAAGCTCTCTTTCTCTCTGAATACTTTTGAAAACTAAATGCTCCAGAGACATACATTATGCTGACAACTTTTTCGGCTGAAAGAAAAGAGTTACGCGAAGGAAATAACACTGGGGGGAAACAATCATTTTTATGCCATTTTATAAAAAGCACAGGACTATCATTCTCCCAGCTCCCAGCATTTCCATAATCCCAGAGGATAAGCCGCACCAATTCATATGCCTGTTAATTAGCACTTATTGCCTGCCACATGCAAAAAGAAAAAGAAAAAAAGAACAGAGCAGAGCAGGCAGCAACCAAACTCATCTGTAGTCAGAATGTGTTTTTATCGCCATATCAGCTGCAGCCACTGCCAGGCCTGACAACAGCTGAACACGGCTTGGCAGAGTGCCTCAAATTACTGCCGACTAGAAGCACTTAAAGCATCCTCCTGGAGCTTGACATGACAAATAAAGCAATGATTCATAACTGAATTACAGCGAGGTTCTCTGGAAGGAAACAAACGCGACGTTGAGGAGAAAAGCTTGGTCGTTCCTTCACGGAGCTGAAAGGGAAAAGGAACGCCGAGGATGCTGCGCTGACATGACACGAGACACAAGCCCGGGAGGGAGCGAATGCTCAAACCAAGGGCAACCCGGCAGGAGACAACGGAACGGATACAAGCTGCCACGGGAGAAACACCCCCAACACTTCCCTTCCGAGAGGTTGCATTGCATCAGTTGGGCTTTGAGGCCCAAAGCAACCAGTTCAAGGAATTGGTAAAATGGGCTTGTCCACCTCCTGGGCTAGCACTCTGGAACCATCACCAACCTCAATGCAGACTGCTTCCTGAGGGCTTCCACTGGCACCACAGATATGGCGCATGCTGTGGTCAGCTTCCCCTGCGAGGCTCAAGCCACCACAGGACATCCTACCTCGAGCCTGTGATCGGATACCAGTTGCTGGCAGACAAAAAGGAGGTGGTTGCTGCCTTTGTGAGCTGCTTGTGGGCTCATAAGATGCATCTTGTTTTTACACACGTACATCATCTTATCTGTATGCCTCCTTTCGACAGTTAAAACCACGCTCAGGGAGGCTGACGACATGAAAAAATATGCCAATTTCAAACACGACAATTAGCCATGAACAATAAAACATCAAAAAGTACACAACCAAATTGAACAAAGTAGTACCTCGGGTTAAGAACTTAATTCGTTCTGGAGGTCCGTTCTTAACCTGAAACTGTTCTTAACCTGAAGCACCACTTTAGCTAATGGGGCCTCCCGCTGCCGCTGCGGTGCCGTCGTGCAATTTCTGTTCTCATCCTGAAGCAAAGTTCTTAACCCGAGGTACTATTTCTGGGTTAGCGGAGTCTGTAACCTGAGGTACCACTGTAGTTTCCACATAAATCATGACTAAGGTACAAAATAAAGGTATAGTAAACTGACCAATTAAATCATCAAATCAAACATCAATGGATGAATATCAATTTATATGAATAACAGCAACAACACCTCCTCAGCAAAAAAACCCCTATGCAATAGAACAGCAAGCGTCTGTTCAGGAGCCTCAGCTTTTGTAGCTGGAGTCAGTCAGGGCCCTACTCTGCAAGGCCAGGTGGGAAAAGGCCAGCAAGGCAGGGAAACAGATCTTCCAGAAATCACAGCTAATATGCTTGTGGATGTGTTTTGAAATTCTTTTTAATATTGCAAGCCGCCCTGGGGCCTTGCAGTGAAAGGCGAGCAATAAATAAAATAATAATAATCTGAGCACACACCATTGGACACAGGAAGCTGGAACCGTGAAGCTCATCTAGCAGTGCTCTTGCACCATTTGTAACCAGATATACAGCTCAACACGGGCCGGCTGCAGCCCCTCTGGCAATCACTAGATGTACCCTGCTGAGCTTCCCAATCAGGAAACACAGAAGGACTCTCGGGCCGGCAGCCAGCTGTACTTTCTCCCTCTCTGCCCCTTTGGTAAGCATAGAGGTTGGCAAGTAGGTGCTGAGGCACTGACACCCACAGACTCTGCCCCTCTCCCTTCTGACTTTAATACCAAAAGTCACAGCAACAGGAGTCAAACACTTCAGGGATGCATTGCACTCAGCCGGCAGACTAGCCAGGCTTCCCTAGTGTCTGCAAAAGCTGCACAGGAAGAGCGGAAACAGAACCTTGCTCTTCCACTCCAACTGAGCAGAACAGGGAGCAACAAGCTCAGTCCTCTTACATCGTTTGAAATAATTTGCTATGGAAAGATGGGTGTTGGGAGAAGCTTTCGGAGAAAAAACTCACCAGAGGAGCCTGTCTGTATCCTGACTGTGTAGGTCAGGGGTCGGCAACCTGCGGCCCACTGGGGTCGTTTAAACGGCCCACAAGCCGCCCCTGAACCGAGCCGCCTGCTCGGCGAGTCCCTGTTGTGTTAAACCGACGGAGCAGGGACTCACTTCCACAGCACCGGAAATCGCATCTGCGCAGATGCCGAAAATCGCTTCTGTGCAGATGCAATCCGGCCCACGGAGCGATCTCCACTGGAGTGAACCGGTCCAAGCGAAGTAAAACTTGCCAACCCTGGTGTAAGCAATCCCAGAGTTGCCTTTTACCTTGGGATTGAGGTCATTGGGGTTTTTTGGCCTCCAGGTGAACAGGAGCAGCTTTCTCGGCTGAGATCTCATGCAGTTAAAGGTAAAGGGACCCCTGACCATTAAGTTGTCGTGGCCGACTCTGGGGTTGCGGCGCTCATCTCGCTTTATTGGCCGAGGGAGCCAGCGTACAGCTTCCAGGTCATGTGGCCAGCATGATTAAGCCGCTTCTGGCGAACCAGAGCAGCGCACGGACACGCCGTTTACCTTCCCACCAGAGCGGTACCTATTTATCTACTTGCACTTTGACGTGCTTTCGAACTGCTAGGTTGGCAGGAGCAGGGACCGAGCAATGGGAGCTCACCCCGTCGTGGGGATTCAAACTGCCAACCTTCTGATTGGCAAGCCCAAGAGGCTCTGTGGTTTAACCCACAGCACCACTGGAGCTCCACAAATTCCAGAACTACATAGCTAGAACCACTTGCAGGATAAATTCCCCCGTCTTCACCACCCTCCTGTCAAGATGGGGAGAAACCATGAAAGTGGGGGGAAATTATAAGAATAATTTATTCTGCCTTCCCAGGAAACCATGAAAGCAGCTCCAATGGCATAGCTGTGGCATTGACGCACAAACTGCAGCTACATGCTATGCCATCACTATACAGCAGCTTGCCGTACGGCTGACTGAGGGCCCTAGGTCCAATCCCAACATCTCCCAGGAAGACTGGGAAAGGCATCTCTCTGAAACCTTAGGGAACCGCTGCCACTCAATGTAAACAATTCTGAGCTAGGCGGACCAGTGGTCTGACTCAGTATAAGGCATGGGTAGGCAAACTAAGGCCCGGGGGCTGGATCCAGCCCAATCCCCTTCTAAATCCGGCCTGCGGATTTAGTCCGGGAATCAGTGCATTTTTACATAAGTAGAATGTGTCCTTTTATTTAAAATGCATCTCTGGGGTATTTGTGGGGCATAGGAATTCATTCATTATTATTTTTTCAAAATATAGTCCCCCCCCCCCCCAAGGTCTGAGGGACAGTGGACCGGCTCCCTGCTGAAAAGGTTTGCTGACCCCTGGTATAAGGCATCATCCTATGTACTTCAGCATTATGGGCAAACGAAAGGTTGAAAACCTCATAGTTGTTTAGAATGGAACAAGACATTCTTAGGTTCTCTACAGCGCCATGTGCATTTGGCTCCTTCCTTTTCGGCTTTCACCATTAAAAGAAGATAACTGTGTTCAATGTTTTTTAATAACACTGGTATTTTACAACAGCTCTGATGTTTTAATTATCTGCCATGCTGGAGTGTGTGCATATGTAAGCACCTGTTTAGTTGTTTGAATGTTGAAACACTGGTATGTTGTTAGTGGCCTTAAAAGCAGCTTTGCTACCTGGGAAGGCAGAATAAATTATTCTTATTAAATAGGTAAGATACAGAGCCTTAATACAGCCAGAACAGGTTTGGCAGCCCAAAGCCCCTTTACAGAAGAGAGAATGAGGAGAGGGGATTCCCCAAATTATGGCACTCCTTAAAAGCTGCAACTTTAGAGCCCTAGAGTCTAGACAGAACTAATTTCTTTGTCTGCTAAAAATAGGGATTAAACAAATCTGACAGTGCCATTCCTTCTTACACGTGAAAGCTAAGACACTTGGGGCTAACAACCTGGCAAAATTCCAATAGCTACTTTGTTAGGAGACTGAAGAAAAGGTCTACAAAAAACCCCAATATTCCTACCTAGGAGCCACGACAATTAAGAATGTTGAGCTGACAGTGGAAATTACACCGAAAAGCCCTAAGGCTTAAAAATAGAGAGCAATTTCAAAGACTATCTCATCTACTATATGGAATGCATAACGGTTAGAAAATTTATTTCAGAATGTTCCTGATCTACTAAGACATGCCCCACAAAACTCCACTGAACTGACTCTCATGCAAATCAGCTCTTCTAGATACTTTTCTGGTTTAGCACTAAACCTCTTGTTTTACATCCAACGGTTAAAGGGGAATGGGAAGGATCCTTGCTATGCATGTACATGGTACCCCAAGCTCAGTCTCCCCAACTACCTTGAGTTAAGAGGTGTGGGCCTGAGACAGATGGACTTCCAGAGCCATTGGACAATTGAGTTTGAAGGTTGGCAAGACTGGGCTCATTTGGCTGGAAAGGAATTAGTTGGAAATGACTAGGTACTGTTGGGTAGCAGGCACCAACTGACAACAGCTGCCCACGATTTTGCAGTTTGCTGGTGAGGAATACACTTCTTATTTATCACTGTATGTATTTCTGTTTTAACTTACCTACTAAGATATAATTCATGCATGCATTTTAGTGCTGTTTTATTATGCTTTGTTCGTAAGTTTGATGTGCATTGCCCTGGGCACTTTCTGAAGAAGGGCAATTTAGAAAGGATGGTGAGGGGTGAGAAGAGAAAAATCATCTCTTCACCCACATGCATCTCTTCATTTTGTTGTAGTAATCAACCAAAAGCAATGGTATCCCTTTAGTATTGGCACCATTCATACCATACCACAGATATTCCCTTTGTCTGTCTTCCTTCTGTCCTGAACCGGTTCATTGGTTGGACCATTACCGGAGCAACCCTAAATGGCTTCTTCCTTGCTAGCATCTTACAAGTTCTTGTTGGAACCCAGAGATCTGAAATGTTTCCTCCAGCCCAAACTTTCTCGGAAATCTGCTCATGTTGCTGAATCCTTTTCCTCCCACAAACTTCTTCTTGACTCTGCCACTGCAACATCTTCTCTGCCTGGTCTTCCCTCCTGCCTTTCCCACATCTCTAATCCATTCAGAATGCCTCTGAGCTCACCTCTCTGCTCCTGCTATGATCGTGTCACTCCCCATCAGCTTACTTTTAAGCCTCTCCACCTCTGTGTCCCTTCCTTCCCCTTACATCCCTTCTTGCTTACTTCAGATTCCTCCAGTTGTCTCGGCCTTTAATTCCAGTCTCTTTACAGCAGCCTTCCTTTCTCTCTTCTTAAGCCTCCCCTCAAAGTCCACTTTTGAGCAAAGCGTATTCTGATCCACCCTGAGCTTAAACAGTTTACCTGCTCTGTCTCTTTCACACACCTCCCAAAATATCGTAACACAAATCATTAAGGTTGCTGCACACATTAAGGCGGATACCTAAAATTCTTTACACGTATAGCTAAAAAATGGGGGGGGGGATGCTCACAGATATGTGATAGGAGTACTCAAACCCAAAAGCTGGGATTGGCCTCATTTCCCTGTGGAATAAAAGATGGATGTGCTGTTGCATAGTGTGTGTGTGTGTGTGTGTGTGTGTGTGTGTGAAGAGGCCATAAGCCTTCTTGGCTGGACCATGAGTCAATGGCAAAGCTTTGCATGTAGGTTCAATCCCCAGCATTTCCTGATAAAAGGATCAGGAAGATCACAATTCCCCACAGAGGTCAGTCTGGAGATGACTCCTGTTTTATATCCCTTAGTGTCTTACCTATTAAAAAATATATATTATGAGAGAGTATTTAGTTTATCCTGCCTTCTCCAAAAAACTCAATGTGGGAGTAAGTTAGGTGCTGTGTCTGCCTGCGTGAGCATGCACAGAGCGGGTGGCGCTGTGGTCTAAACCACTGATCCTCTTGGACTTGCCAATCAGAAGTTTGGCGGTTCAAATCCCAGCAATGGGGTGAGCTCCTGTTGCTCTGTCCCAGCTCCTGCCAACCTAGCAGTTCGAAAGCACACCAGTGCAAGTAGATAAATAGGTACTGCTGTGGAGGGAAGGTAAACAGCATTTCTGTGCGCTCTGGCTTCCGTCAAGGTGTCCTGTTGCGCCAGAAGCAGTATAGTCCTGCTGGCCACATGACCCAGAAAGCTGTCTGTGGACAAACACCGGCTCCCTCAGTCTGAAAAGAAAGACAAGCACTGCAACCCCATAGTCGCCTTTGACTGGACCTAAGCGTCCAGGGGTCCTTTACCTTTACCTACCTGCACCTGCCTCCAAAGCACTTAGTGATGGGAATGCGAACCCAGGTCAAAACTTGGCCCTAAAGAGCAATCTAAAAATCCACAGAAGATGCCAAGAGTGTTCCAAAAGTCTTTCCTGCCCGCTCTACTGTTTTGCTCCCAGACAGGAGGTTTATTTACTGATACAGCAGTGGAAAACCTCAGGCCTAGGGGCCAAATGCAGGCCTCTCTAGTCAGACCTTGGAAGTATCCCGAGGCCACAAAGGTCATTTTCCACATCTTCAGGTGCTTTTGCCAGGCAAGAATGTATTCTAATAACGTGATAGTGGTTCTTGCTTGCCTTGATGAAAAGAGGTGGGCGGGTGTAGAAACCTGAATTACTCATGGCTGCAATACAGTCTACTGTACAAATCACAGCCCCTACCAACTTTTTGCCTCTGCCCACTACAGGCATACGGCCCCCAGAAGCTTCCTTGGAAGGGAATGTGCCCCTCAGATGGGACAAGGTTCCCCACCCTTGACTCAAGCTTCAGCATTCGCTCATCTCTCACAGGCACTGCCGCATTTGCTTGTCTTTCTCAGGCAACGCATCTCAGTGGCTCTCCCACGTAAGCTGTCTAAAATTTAAATTAGGACTTGCCAAGAAAGCTGAAATCTTAATTTGCCTCTTACTAAATAACAAAGGCTTGTTTCTTTGACCCACAGCATTTATGGGGCATGTCTGGAGGAGGCACTTAATCACAATAATTTGTAGTGGCTCAGAAACTTTCAGATTTCATGACAGCCTGGCATTAAAAGACGCCACAAAACAAGAATGACAAGCTATAAGGAGCCCCAAAACCTTGTTCTGAGGCTGGCTTTGGATTTTATTTTAGAGAATTCGTGGGGGTTTTTTCCCTTTTTTAACCAAGATAGCAATGTCATACGATGTCCATGGGACTAACCTGAAGGAAACCAGACTTGCAACTTTGGTATCTATTTAACAAAAGTAAGGCCAATGGAAACAGGAAGCGTTTATGGACTAAGACGACCCAGCTTATTAACTCAACTTTGTGATTCAAAAGCACTTCACAAAGACCCAGGTATATTCAAGCACAGCATGTTCAGCCTACAAAATTGTCAGCAGGCTGTACGCAGAGAACACACACTTACCAATACAAACAAGGCTGGCGCGCCAGGAAAAACACAGTAAATTATACATCAGAAATAAAGAGCTGCTACTTCCAGCCAGGCTTTTGAAGGCAGAACTATGTAGGACATGCTCAGTGGGAAGGCACCATGAAAAAGCAGGTACAAGCGAGCAAACCTCTTGTTCTAATCTCATCCCAGCCACTTAAAGATTTCCCACTGCTGGGAAGCCTGCTGCACTTTTCCAGGAAATAGGAAATCACTAAGCTGGTCACCCACCAGGCTCTATTCAATAAGGTCTCTCAGCATCCTTCATTCTGCACTAGATTTGAGAAGATATTTATGTACTCAAGTTTTGGACTGACCGCGCTCTTCTCCCAATCCTTGCCAAAACCCATCAGACAATCTTATGCTTCAAATGTTTCGTTTTCAGAAGAAAAAATCACAAAGCAAATTGCTCAAAAGCCGCATAGAGAAAGGACGGAGCTGCTTCAGAGGGTTTGGTTTCACGCTGAGCAGTAGCTACCAAATCACGTGATCTACAGAGGCTCAGGAGCAAGATCTGAAGAGCAAACAGATGAGCTAAGCTGAAGTCATTTTCCCTGCAGAGCTAAAGAGAAAAGCCTGGGCACCAGAAAGCCATGAATCAGGGGTGGGAAACCTGTGGCCCTCCAGACATGGCTGGACCACAGCTCCCGTTAATCCCGGATCACTGGATAAGTTGGCAGAGGCTCATAGAAACTGGAGTCCAGCAACGTCTGGAGGAACACTGGACCCCTACTTCTCCCATACATGAAGTTCTAGGATATTATATTCAACCATCTGCCTAGCAGCAAGTGTCAAAATCCCCCAGTAGAGACCAGTGGTCTAGCTGCTGCTCCACTGGCTTCCTGTTCTTTTCCAAATAAATAATACTAATAATAATAATTTATTATTTATACCCCGCACATTTGGCTGGGCCTCCCCAGCCACTCTGGGCTGCTTCCAACAAAGATTAAAAATACATTAAAATGTCACACATTAAAAACTGCCCTGAACAGGGCTGCCTTCAGATGTCTTCTAAATGTCAGGTACTTGTTTAATCTCTTTGATATCTGATGGAAGGGTGTTCCATAGGGCGGGCGCCACTACCGAGAAGACCCTCTGCCTGCCTCCCCTGGTTCACTTTGTGATCCTAACCCGTTTATTTATTTCATGCCCGTCCCTGGGCAAGAGGTCTTCTCCAACCATAGAAAGATAACGACGCTCAATTCAGTTCACAGATTCAAAATCTCAAATTCACAGAGAATGGTCTCCTGAGCTTCAAAAAAGAACCAAGAAGTGAAATATATTTAGGTGCCAGGCAAAAACATTTCTCTTCTGCCAGGCCTTTGGATAATTAAACAATCTGTGGCCTTTTGAAATGGGGGTGGGCTATTTTTGTTTGTTTGTCACTATGTTATGTATTTTTGTGTTTTTATATAACCCTCATTTTTCAAAATCCTGAAATAAACGGACAGAGTTTTTCTTCCTTTCTCTTAACAACAGGACTCGTGGACATCCAAGGAAGCTGCATGTTGAAATATTCAAGACAAGATAAAATAAAGTACTTATTTGAGCAGGACATAGTCCAAACTATGGAACTCACTCCTACTGGGGGCACTGCTGGCCACCAACATAAAGGTAAAGGACCCCTGACAGTTAAGTCCAGTCGCGAACGACTCTGGGGTTGCGGCGCTCATCTCACTTTACTGGCCGAGGGAGCCGCCGTTTGTCCACAGACAGTATTTCTGGGTCATGTGGCCAGCATGATTAAGCCGCTTCTGGCGAACCAGAGCAGTGCACATAAATGCCGTTTACCTTCCTGCCAGAGCGGTACCTACTTATCTACTTGCGCTGGTGTGCTTTCGAACTGCTAGGTTGGCAGGAGCAGGGCCCGAGCAACGGGAGCTCACCCCACTGTGGGGATTCGAACTGCCGACCTTCCGATCAGCAAGCCCTAGAGTCAGTGGTTTAGACCACAGTGCCACCAACTTAGATGGCTTTAAAAGAAGATTGTTACTGTTTTTCATTTCGTTTCTACATCACTTTATATTTTTAAGAAAAAATCATGGAAGAGAGGGCTATTGATGGCTACTAGCCATGCTGGTTACGTTCTATAACCACTTTTGGAGACAGTATGCATCTGAATACCAGCTGCTGAGAGTCACAAGTCGCAAGAGAGCTGTCCTGTCCGACTTGCCTTGTAGGCACCTGGTTGAGCACCATGAAAAGAGGATGCTGAACTAGACAGGCCTTGGACATCAGTCCGGCTCTTCTTAGGTTCTTAAAATGTTTTAATCTTATTGCATGTTATAATCTCAAAATCTCTGCAAAGTGCCCAGTTAATACCAGAGTTTTACAAGGCCCTTCTCTGCAGATATACGTTCTATTGTGTGGTTTAGGATCTGGAGGAAAAACTGGTTGAAATTCCGAACAAAGATGAAGTCTGTTGAGGCAGTAAGGATAAAGTTTGGTACCTTTTATAGATGAAAGATATCCTTCAGCTGAAAATAGTTCCAAACGTATTTCGTCTATGACTGTGGGGCCAGGGAAGTCTTCACAGCATTCCACAACTCTAAAACAGCAAACAACAAAGGAAGAGGTGAAAACACGCCCATAACTTGCTGCAAGACATGGCCCTGTGAAGAGCGATTGGTTAAATTTATCTAACAGTGTAGATAACAGCAAAAGCATGAAGCAGAGTGTAGTGGTTCTAGGGGTTGCTCGTGCGTAAGCCGGTGCAAACACCTGGCTGGGTTGCCTGAGTGAACCTTTTCTGTCCGGACAGCCACTCACCCGTGGCTGTCTCAATCGCTGGCAGAATCCGTCAGTGGGCGTTTCTTAAACTTCTTCCAGCAAAGCAGCTCTTTGACGCCTAGTCTCCTCCTACTCTCTCTGCGTGAAAGCCTTCTGCGCAAGGAGGGCGTAGGCAGCGGAGGACCCCTACTCTCCCCGCTGGTCCCCGGCAAGGAGTCATGGGACCGCCTCGCCGCTTTCCCCATCTGCCCCCCTTCTCCACTGGTGCTACACTGATTCTCTTCCCCAGATGGGCTGCCTCTCCCAATCCCGGGACGCTCCCCAGAATCCCTCTGGATTTTGCTCTCTCCCTCCGGCACTGATTGCAGTTCCCTGACACAGAGTCTTTCTTCAAAACCAGGCAGCATCTGACATGAACCATCTTGAGCAGTTTGATGCCTTTTAGTTGTAGCCTTTCCAGCTTATTTCCCCATATAGCCAAAAAACTTTCCTCATGACTGAATCGCCACACTGGGAAAAGCATCAGCTGCGGAATTTCTTATACAACTGTTAAAAGCAGGAGAATCTTGCCAGTATTTTTTTTAACTTATTTTCAAAAAGACTTTGACCAGTTGGTGACAGCCCAGTAGCAGCTTCCCAAATTCCCATATAAAAGCAGTATCATAGAAGATCCTGCAAAACAAAAAATGTCTGGGAGGTGGGGGGTGGAAATAAACTTTGGCGGAAAGTTCATTAGGCATCAAAGAAGCAGCCTGGTCAAGATCACTTGCTTTCAAACCCACGTTTATCTTCAGACTCAAAATCAAGGCTACTAAAAAAGCACCTCACTATTCAGCCAACCAAATTATGTCCAAAACTAACTCCAGTAAAATGAATATGATATGGAAAATAAAATAGATATTTTCGGATAGCAGTGCAGTAGGGCAGATCTCAGCTATTAACAAAAAAAATCTTAACATGGGACAAAGATAAATCACAGCACCTGCACTAACAGACTCCAGGTAAAAAAAGGTAAAGGACCCCTGGACAGTTAGGTCCAGTCCAAGGCGACTGTGGGGTTGCGCTGCTCATCTCGCTTTCAGGCCAAGGGAGCCTGCGTTTGTCCACAGACAGCTTTCCAGGTCATGTGGCCAGCAGGACTAAACTGCTTCTGGAGCAACGGGACACCGTGATGGAAACCAAAGTGCACAGAAACGCTGTTTACCTTCCCGCCGATGCAGTAACTGTTTATCTACTTGCACTGGTGTGCTTTCAAACTGGTAGGTTGGCAGGAGCTGGGACAGAGCAATGGGAGCTCACTCTGTCGCAGAGATTTGAACCGTTGACCTTCCGATCTGCAACCCCAAGAGGCTCAGTGTTTAGACCACAGCGCTACCCGCATCCCAGACTCCAGGTACTGTATTGCTGACAGTCCAAAGACTTCCCAAAATCCAAATTGTGCACATGCACACAAACTGCCAAACAACATTTTCAAGGAGTAACATAAACACAGGCAGCAGCCTGGGCAAACACCATCATATCAACCCTCTGTGATGTCTTGGCATATTTCCCTTCAGGCACCTTCATTCCAAGTTGCATTCCTAATTTCAGAAAGCCATCTCTAATGTTATTCAACTTCATTTTATTAAGTTTGTTTCACAAACGCGCGCACACATTTGCGGAGGCAACTAGGGACACAGGCTCACATCCAAGACTCTTGGAACAAACTGCCTGAACAGCCCAGTACTAAGCGACTCAGATGAAGTTTATGTGAAAGATCATGAAGTAATGCATAACCTGTCACTCTTGCTCCATTTCCTTTGGTTTAAGGTTACATATTTGAATATGTAGCCGGGTGCATTGCAGTGAAAGAGAGAACACATGCAAAAGCACAGAGGTGGGCATGAATTAGAATACATGGACAAGGATCTAGTTGCCAAAGAAGATCAATCAGTTGGTGTTTGATCAAGATACAAAAGGTCTGCTGAGGAACACTGACAGAATGGGCTACAAATAACACCATCAAGAATGGATTAAGAAGTGAAGGAGGATTCATTAGGAGAGCAGAGGTGGTACCAGCAGCAGGAGAAAGGTAAAAGGTAAAGGTAAAGGACCCCTGGACGGTTAAGTCCAGTCAAAGGTAACTATGGGGTTGCGGCACTCATCTCGCTTTCAGGCCAAGGGAGCCGACGTTTGTCCACAGACAGCTTTCCGGGTCATGCAGCCAGCAGGACTAAACCGCTTCAGGAGCAACGGGACACTGTGACGGAAACCAGAGCACACGGAAATGCTGTTTACCTTCCCGCCAGAGTGGTACCTATTTATCTACTTGCACTGGCATGCTTTCAGACTGCTAGGTTGACAGAAGCTGGGACAGAGTGACAGGAGCTCACCCCATCGCGGGGATTCAAACTGCCGACCTTCTGGTCGGCAAGCCCAAGAGGCTCAATGGTTTAGACCACAGCGCCACCCGCAGGAGAAAGGATTGTGAGATGGCTGACAGGGAGAAGTTCCATGTCTTCTGTTTCTTAGCCTTATGAAGTCTTCAGCAGGTGACTCCAAGTTGATTTTGCAACTCTGGCCACCCAGGTTCTAGGTGATGCTCAGCAACTCCAGACATTTTCCAACATTACTCAGGGCCTGGGGGGATGATTCCATATAGCCTTGCAGTCTCAGACCAATGTTCATTTAGTCCAACATGCTATTCCTAGCAGCAGCCAGCCAAATGCCCCATCAAAGCTCACCAGAAAGGACACAACTGCATTCAACATTAATCACATAAACACATAATCTGAAGGCACTCATAGAGACAAAACAAAAATAACCAGGCCAAAGAGAAGGAGAGCCTAGACCATCTCCAGGGAGCTGAGTGGCCCTGCTCACCTAAGCCTCTAATCTCAGCCCCATCATGCACACTACCACTATCCCTTGCACATCTCGACCCATCACCCAACTCTTGTGTCACCAGGGGAAGAGTCTCCTTTTCAGAGGAGGGATTTTCTTGTGCCACAAACAGACCTTGTTTCCTAGCTTACATAAGAACGTAAAAATAGCCTGTGGTGCCTGTCAGTAGCTATGCTTCATATGTTAATGGGTGGCAAAAAAATGCCTTTTTTTCAGAGCTTCCTTTTTTTTCTTGTCGGAATGAAGGTTCATCACTAACACAGCAGGAATGGAAACCTATGCTTTTATGAGAGCTAAGAATAAGATGAAGTGAAATGGGCAAGTGTCTCCCCATCAAATAATTCATGGCAGAGGCTGATGTTAAAATCTGTTAAACTAGCTGGCATGCATGCTCGCGTGCACACACACACACACACACACACACAACACACCTCTTCTCAATCTATTCTTCCCCCATGCCTGCTGGAAGGTTATTTCCTCTTCCAGTGGAGAGACAGCAATACCTGCAGCCTAGTGATTTTAGAAGACACAGAAGGAGAAAAGTACAGATATTATGTGGCCATTGGCCACAGTGTTTCACCCCTATCATCCAGCCTTGTCTTCTGGGTTCTCTTGCTTTCAATAAATAAATGAAATCCCAACTCCTGCATGATACACCTTGTTGCCTTTCATAGCCAAGACTGTTTAAGGAAGCAAGTTCTCACATCCGTTCACACAAATTAGGACCCATCACTCAATTTACCGAATCGGCAGGTTGCTCCTTAACTCTGTTTGTCATCACAACCTGGTTGTCAAAAAGCATTAAGAGGTATGGATTTTTCCATATTTTCAAATTAACGCAGGCTCACTGTACAAAATCCTGACTATACTCCTGAGTAAGCTCAACAGTTCTTAGTGAACTGGTCCCAATGACTGCCAGTCTGTTACTGGGCACAAATCAAGGTTCTGCTTTTAGCAATCAAAGTCCTAAACAACTTGGGATTAGGATATCCAAGGGACTGCCTTGTCCATGCTATGGGGAACCTCAAAGGACCATAAGCCTCAGAGGTACGTTTAGCCTGTACAAGAAACCAGACTTTTAGTGTTGCAGCTGAGGCTGAAATCAGGCAGGTACCTAGAATGATGGTGTTTGGGTATCTACTGAATACATGTTTGTTTACAAAGGCATTCCCTGAGGTGTAACCCAGCCATTTGTGAAAGACCAATTTTATATCTGATAAAACTGTTTCATCGTTTTTAGAGTTTGTATGGACAGTTTTATTGTTTTAGAGTTTGTTGAATTAATTTTATTGTTTTACAGCTTTATTGTTTTTACTCTGCACACCATTTTGAAGGCTTTATACTATGAAGTATACATTTGTTTATTAATAATAATAGTAGTAGTAGTAATAATATTAAGTGCAGAGGTCAGCAACCTTTTTCAGCAGGGGGCCAGTCCACCATCCCTCAGACCTTGTGGGGGGCTGGACTATGTTTTTTTTTGGGGGGGGGGATGAACAAATTCCTATGCCCCACAAATAACCTAGAGATGCATTTTAAATAAAATGACACATTCTACTCATGTAAAAACACCAGGCAGGCCCCACAAATAACCTAGAGATGCATTTTAAATAAAAGGACACATTCTACTCATGTAAAAACACGCTGATTCCCGCACCATCCACGGGCCGGATTGAGAAGGCCGCATCCAGCCCCCAGGCCTTAGGTTGCTTACCCCTGAATAAGTGCAAGCCATTCTGGGTTTGTATTTTGTGTGGCATACATTCACTGGGAAATATTAACTGAATTTCAAATCCAAGTTTGATCCTCCCCTTTCTTTTTAAACAAGGAGAACTTAAGATTCAACTTCAACACAACTGAACCTTTGAGCCCCACCTTCCACAGGGGCAGCAATAAACTTTGCTTACTGGAAGGATATTTGATTTGGTTGTGTTTCTTCACCTGTGCTTTTTTTTGGGGGGGGGGGTTGCAATTTAATGAAATTCCTTTCTCGACTTGCAGGATGTGGACACGATTATTGGCAAGAGTCTGAGGATGTGTACTTTTCCCACAGATGCTGTCTGGCTAGATTTATAGCCAGTAGAAGCAGGCTGGCACGTTGAGGAGGATGAAAAGGCACTTGTTAAGGGACTCCTTTTGGGGGTGGGGAAGAAGAGCACGCATGAGAACAAAAAATATATAATACCAAAGGGGAAGGACAGAGGTGACACACCCAGGGACATATTAACTAGGATAAAAGTCTATTTTATGGAAAGTGCCCTCAGATGATTTGCATGTTAACACATGCAGCTCAGAATCATGGAAACCAAGCAAAGCTGCAACACTGGAGAAAAAATGCAAGCATTAAATTGAGCGCAGAAACTTAGCAACTGGGAAGGAAGCTGAGTGGCTGAGTTGCTGGCTGAGACTGAAAAGCTATCGTACTCTTTAATCCAAAAAAATTCTCATCCTCCTAGTTCATAGCTTAAAAATATTCACCATAATACACTTGTTCTCCAAGAGTACAAAAGGTATTTAAATAAGGGTATTTAGAAGACAAGTGCTGTGCATTATCTTGTCCCTGTGCTGTGAACCAAATTCCCCAGTGTCATAACCTGCCTTAGGACCAGAAATGGAAACCATGGTTTCAAATAGATTGCCAGTTCTGACTTGGAGCCAAGGGATGGTTTGTGGCAATCACAGTTGCCAGATGTAGATGTAGTAGTTAGTGTTGGTGTAGGACTGAGGAGACCTGGGTGTAAATTAAGGTTACCAGATTTTTTCCAAAGAATCCAGGGACACTTTTTTTTTGGAAAGGAGAAAAAAAAAGTTATTTAAAAAGAAGTTATTTTAAAAAATTTAAAGAAGTAATATATTCTCTTCTGTGATCTCCTCTGTTGCACAGCCTTCCTCTGGGCCCGGCCTGCTCTCTTGGAGCGCTAGCTGCCATGGAGTAGGCTCTGGTCGGACCTGGGCTCCGCCACAAGTCCATGCCCTCCTGGTGCTCTCCTACCTCTTCTCAGCAGCAGCGGCAGCGGCAGCAGCAGCGTGGCAAGGTTGGGGCTCCCCTCTTTTTTCTCCTTCCTCTTTCTCTCTCTTTCTTCTCCTTCTCCTCTCCTCCTTCTCCCTGCGTTGGCTCCGGGGTTTTCGTGGCCCCGGAGCACCACTGGGCAGTCAGCCTGGTGGCCGGGTGCTCTCTCTCCTGGCTCAATTTGGGTCACCGTTGTGTGTGTGTGTGTGTGTGTGTGTGTCAATGGTTCCCCAAGCTGACACGCCGCGTGTCCCCGGTTCCCCCTTGGCAGTGGTGCCCGCCATTTTGCCTTGCCGGAAGTCCCCATATGATGTGTCTTGTGCCGTTGAACCAATCACGCAACATTCTTTCGCTACTAATAAATCTACAGCACTTAAAATATAAATCCAGGGACATTAAATGAAATCCAGGGACATTCCGGGGATGCATTTTGCCCGGGGACAGCTTTGTAAATCCGGTGTCTGTCCCCGGAAAACGGGGTCGTCTGGTAACCATGGTGTAAATCATAGAACCATTGAATTCCTCGTAATAAAACTGTTGGTACATTTGCAAAGCTAAGCGGTGCCCAATATGGTTTCAAATTGGATGGGGGGTGCTGCAGGCTGGTTGGACTAAATGGTGCTTCCAACTCTACAATTCTCTAATTCTCTGAAGACTACTGGGTAACCTTGGGCCACTATCTCTCAGCCTAACCTCCTTCACATGGTTATGGGGAGGATGAAAATAGAAGGGGGCCCAAATACACTATCCTGAGCTCCCATGAGGAAAGGGATATAAATGTTATAATAAATAAGAAGTCTACTTAACATCAGTCTCAGAGTGTGGCGGCTCTGAAAAAAGCAACTTCCATTCTAGGGATCATTAAGAAAGGAACTAAAAATAAAGCTGACCAAATCATAATGTTGTTATATAAATCTATGGCGTGACCACATCTGGAATACTATGTACTGTGTACTAGCCATGCTGGCTATGCTCTGCCTTCACAATCGGATGTGCAAGTGCTTCTGAAAACCAGTTGCTGGAAACCATGGGAAGGAGGCTACTCTTGTGCTTGGATCCTGTTTGCGGGTTTCCTACGGGCATCTGACTGGCCACTATGGGAACAGGGGTCTGATCCAGAAGGCTCTTCCAATGTCCTTAAAAAGTAGAGATGTCCAAAAAAATTGCCAAAGAAAGCTCTGACTCAGATTTGAGCTCTGTGGCCCATTAAAAACCTACCTCAAAGGAGAGGAGAGCTTCTCAAGCTCCCAAATTCTTCTCCAGCTTGGAATAAAATCCCAACCAGAGAAGAATTCCAAGCTTATCCACCGCATGTAACCAGAGAGGGAAATAAGAACATCTGAACGCCATCTTTCTCCTATTCACTCAGTAAGTATAATTTAAAGGGATGAGAGGAGAGGGTTTAAGGGGAGAAGGAATGTGAGGGATGGAGGGGCAATTTCCAGAGTAAAACTGGCTCAGAAAAACAAGCCTTTTCTGACTTTTGAGGGAAGAGCACCACTTGTTTCCAAGCCATTCCAATTTGCCCATCTCAATGAAAAAATCGCTAACTTTCATGTGGTCACTACCCCATACTCCCAGAAATAATGAGCCCCTGAAATGTGGGCTGCAAGACAATGCACACTATGGCTGAATGAATGTTGTACCAAATTATTTGCTCTTCGGCAGCTCTTATTTTCCATCTGCAGCAGGAGACGGTTGTGGCAGCAGAAATCTCAACAAAAACTCACCCTGGTGTGTTTTAGGTGAAAGCTAAGGCCATTCTGTTCATCAGAACACAGCACTTCAAAAGAGCATATATTATGTGTTCATGAAAAGATACACTGACTGCAGTTTTACACAAAGTGGTCACATTCCGGTGACAGAGAAAGAAATGCAGTCAAAGCAGAAATACGTTCTCTCTCACACACATGCTCACACACTTTTCTTCTAGGACTTGCTGTTCTTTTAATAATGGCATTAGACATGTACAGAGACAGCTTCATTTCCAGTGTTATATTATGTGTTTGTTTAGGCCAGGGACTCAACTCCCATACCCAAACTACAGCATAGGATCCACTCTGAATTTTACGCAACCCACACACAGCCTCATCTTTTTAACACTAAACATGGTTTAGCACTGCATGTAAATGCAACCCGTGAGTTAGTACCAACGGACAGCTTCAGAAATTACAACTGCATATTAATCTCATCTCCCAAGTGAGAACATCCAGGACTTAGAAAACCACTGTTGTGTTGAATACACAATTAAAGCAAAAGGAGGGGAAGGGAGGGCAGTCCAATGTTTAAATAAAACATGTGTTTTACTTAAGATGGAACAGTTGTACAACACAACCATAAAACCTTCCTTGTCTTTTAATATTCTGAAATATTAACAGAGCTATAGGTGTTTTCTCTACTCATCACAACAAATTTCCAACCATTTCCATTGCTTAAGTTTATGATGTAGAAAGAAAAGTTTGTCATCCATGTTGTTGTTTAGTCGTTTAGTCGTGTCCGACTCTTCGTGACCCCATGGACCAGAGCACGCCAGGCACTCCTGTCTTCCACTGCCTCCCGCAGTTTGGTCAGACTCATGCTGGTAGCTTCGAGAACACTGTCCAACCATCTCGTCCTCTGTTGTCCCCTTCTCCTTGTGCCCTCCATCTTTCCCAACATCAGGGTCTTTTCCAGGGAGTCTTCTCTTCTCGTGAGGTGGCCAAAGTCTTGGAGCCTCAGCTTCACAATCTGTCCTTCCAGTGAGCACTCAGGGCTGATTTCCTTAAGAATGGATACGTTTGATCTTCTTGCAGTCCATGGGACTCTCAAGAGTCTCCTCCAGCACCATAGAGAAGACTCTTGTCATCCATAAAAGATGCCAATCCTTTAAGTCACCCCTCTTAATCAGAACCTCATTTTGGAACTCAACTGTTTTCTGCACACAGATCTCCTCAGGCTCGTTCTCTCAACTGATTGTTTGATGGTTTTAGGCATCATTATCCCTTATGCATTCTCAGCAATATTTTAAAGTGTGCCATACCATTATTATAAATTACAGTGACAATGAAAAAAAATTGCAGTTTTCTCTGTAATTATTAATTCATCCTCCACCTGCAAGTACAAAAACCCAGCTCCAATAAGGCACTAAATGTATTTTCAGTCTGTTATTGATAAAACACAGAACAGAGAGATCTTCTCCCTTTAGGGGCCTCTGTTTGTACCTAGAATACAGTCCAAACAAACCATCCTTCTATATAATTTTCCCTCTAGCACTGTAATGAGTACAACAGAAAACCATGATTTTTAAACTTGTTTACTAGCTCTGCCACTTTCTGCTGCAACGAGAAATTTATTTCTTTCTTAATTTAATAAATTTACATCCAGCCTTTTGGGGAAACTTCCTTGCAAGCTGACTTACAACAATATATTACAACAACACATTTGCAACATCATAAGGAAAAATGGTTAAAAATAAAACCACACAATCACAATAAAATTAAACAGCAGCAGCTAAGCAATTGGTCATCAAAGGATCTAGTCCAGGACAGCATACTCTCAGCTAGAGGTATGGCATACAAGTTACTGCACTTAAGCACTCAGGTGATAGCCATAAGGAATTGAATGCAGGTAAGGAGGAATCTTTGATGTAGGCTATAAGAATGACACAGCCTTGATGGCAGAAAGTGAGGAGGAATTAAAGAACCTTTTAACAAGGGTGAAAGAGGAGAGCGCAAAATATGGTCTGAAGCTCAACATCAAAAAAACTAAGATCATGGCCACTGGTCCCATCACCTCCTGGCAAATAGAAGGGGAAGAAATGGAGGCAGTGAGAAATTTTACTTTCTTGGGCTCCATGATCACTGCAGATGGTGACAGCAGTCACGAAATTAAAAGACGCCTGATTCTTGGGAGGAAAAGCAATGACAAACCTAGACAGCATCTTAAAAAGCAGAGACATCACCTTGCCGACAAAGGTCCGTATAGTTAAAGCTCTGGTTTTCCCAGTAGTGATGTATGGAAGTGAGAGCTGGACCATCAAGAAGGCTGATCGCCGAAGAATGGATGCTTTTGAATTCTGGTGCTGGAGGAGACTCTTGAGAGTCCCATGGACTGCAAGAAGATCAAACTGATCCATTCTGAAGGAAATCAGCCCTGAGTGCTCACTGGAAGGACAGATCCTGAAGCTGAGGCTCCAATACTTTGGCCACCTCATGAGAAGAGAAGACTCCCTGGAAAAGACCCTGGTGTTGGGAAAGATGGAGGGCACAAGGAGAAGGGGACGACAGAGGACGAGATGGTGGGACAGTGTTCTCGAAGAGACCAGCATGAGTTTGACCAAACTGCGGGAGGCAGTGGAAGGCAGGAGTGCCTGGCGTGCTGTGGTCCAGGGGGTCACGAAGAGTCGGACATGACTAAACGACTAAACAACAACAACATAAGAATCAAGACTCTGGTTCTCTCCATCCCTAGTCCTTCCTTCCCCTCCCCTTTAGTGCCTAGCCACGCACTTTCCCATCCCATCCCAGGAGGGTTTCGTCCAAGTGAATAAAGTGGCAATTAACTTCTGTGTTGTACACAATTTGCAATTCTGCTCTGTCTATAAAAGGACTAGTAAAAATGGTGCATTCTAATAACTTGTCCAGGCTTATTCACAGAGCTGCCAAGGCAGATGTTAAACCAGGTTATCAGAGCAGCAGTGGCAAGTTCAACAGGCTAAAGTGCCAGGTTGCAGCCTCTAAGCGGCAGCGTCTAAGGTCGGTGCAACAGTGCAGTGGGGGGAAGACAGGGTCATTTTGCTAGAAGTCACAAGCTTGCAGCAGGGCAGGCACACAGGGTTGGAAAGTAAAGGGGGAAGGGGGAAGACATAAAGCAGAGATGGAAATAGGAGACACCAGGTTGGGAACTTGAGACAGACAAAATCACTTGGGAACAAAAGAGCAGAGGATCTTCCTGTTGAACAAGCAACAACCAACCATTACGCTTCTAGTATTTAGTACTGAAAATGGTAACACCAAAGTGGAACTGAAGCAGATAGAAAAAGTTTGAAAGCTCTTTGTCTTCTGCCCAAAACAGTTTCTCTTAATATGCAGCTTTTGTGCACGGCTAGATCTCAACAGCAAGGAGGATTGTTGCAGAAACACAAATACAGTGGTACCTCGGGTTACATACGCTTCAGGTTACAGACTCCGCTAACCCAGAAATAGTACCTCGGGTTAAGAACTTTGCTTCAGGATGAGAACAGAAATCAAGCTCCGGCGGCGCAGCAGCAGCGGGAGGCCCCATTAGCTAAAGTGGTGCTTCAGGTTAAGAACAGTTTCAGGTTAAGAACAGACCTCCAGAACGAATTAAGTACTTAACCCAAGGTACCACAGTACCTAAATTCAAGGCCTGCCCATCTTGACACTACCTGTCCATGTCCCACTAAGTACTGTATATTGATTTATTTTCAAAGTTTGACAAAAGCCCCATAAAGCAACAACATGTGTTATCCACGCAGAGGTTTATCACCTGAAAGCTATTCTGTGTCCCGAGAAAATTACTTCTAGGACTGCCTATGGTCTGCTGTCATTGTAGCAATGCTGCGTTTTTTGCGTGCAGGATTTTATGTCAACACTAATGCTCATTTATATTCACATCCACTAGTCAGTCCAATGTTGATGTCTTCAACAGAGTTCCTCAGAGGAATAATAAGACTTTGCATGGCACAAATCAATCACTGCAGTGGAGAGATTATCTCTTGTAAATATCTCTCCTTGGTAGTAAAAGAAAAAGAGAATCAGAATCACTGATTTCTTTAACTTAAAAGTATATTTCCCAGCAGTTAAAGCAAACTAGGTTTAAGCTGGAAAATTCCCTATCATCCTCTCTTTTTGAAACTCTAACATGATCAGCGAAACAGATGCTCTGACATGGTATGTTAGTATTTCCATAATATACTTGTTAACATTTTTATATCTGTTGATAATTGTAACACGTCATGCCATTTCCTTTCCTTCTTATGTAATTGCAAAATCTGCAAACGCTAATGCTCATCACCCCAATATTAGTGGGGTGATCTATACCCTAGATCTATGAAGCTTTACAGAATTTAGCCCTTTTTAACTGGAGAACAAGAATACAGAAATACTCAGTGGAACGGTTAACTCCAGCTCCAGCTCCAGCCAATACTAAAATATAGAGTACTTTAGAAAAGCCTTGAACTTTACAACTTACCTGGTGCATGACCATGAGTTCCACAAAGGCATACACAATGGAATTTCACATAGGCTACCAACATGCTTGCTACGAGCTTGTGGGATTTCCAGACTTCTTTACACTGTTCAAAGTTTGACATCCACACGACAATTTGGTACTGTAGGTCAGTATTAGCCTTATATCGCAGGCCGGGGGTGGGGTGGGGGTTGAAATGGAGAAAAACAGTAGATTGGCTAAAGCTTCTGCCTTGTTTCAAACAATGGCTGGTTTAACAAGCCAGCTTCATTACAGTGGTGCCTCGCAAGACGAAATTAATCCGTTCCGCGAGTCTCTTCGTCTTGCGGTTTTTTCGTCTTGCGAAGCACGGCTATTAGCGGCTATTAATGGCTTAGCGGCTATTAACAGCTTAGCGGCTTTAAGAAAAAGGAAACAAACTCGCAAGAACTCGCAAGACGTTTCGTCTTGCAAAGCAAGCCCATAGGGAAATTCGTCTTGTGGAACGACTCAAAAAACGGAAAACTCTTTCGTCTAGCGAGTTTTTCGTCTTGCGAGGCATTCGTCTTGCGGGGCACCACTGTACTCGTTTTTGGGAGGGGGCACAATGTGTGAGGCCAAGACTACGCTCAGGCTCCTCTAAATAGCACTAAACAGAGCCAGAGAACCTTTTTCAGCTCAAGGGCCGCATTCCACTGTGGGCAGCTTTCTGGGGGCCACATACCAATGGTAGGTGGGGCAAGAGGATAAAGTGGGTGCAGCAATGGATGTGCCTGCTGTCTTTGTACAGTGGGCTACATTTCAGCCATGCAAAAGTGTTTTTTCTACACATATGCACACACCCACACAAACCCTCTCCATCCAGGCAAGTAAGAGGCATTAACACAGCTCAAGAACACTTTGCAGCCCCTGAGGAAGGCAGAGGGCAGGGCTAGTAAGGGGTGTGGCCTAAGGAGTGGGTGTGGCCTTGGACATAGGCATTGCCTAGGTAGAGCCTCAAGGCCTGGAGAGTGACATTTAGCCTGTGGCCTTAAGGTTTCCCAACCCCTGCAGTAAACCATGGTTTAGTGTAACATAGGTAAAGATAAAGGTAAAGGTACCCCTGCCCGTACAGGCCAGTCTTGCCAGACTCTAGGGTTGTGCGCTCATCTCACTCTAGAGGCCGGGAGCCAGCGCTGTCCGCAGACACTTCCGGGTCACGTGGCCAGCGTGACAAGCTGCATCTGGCGAGCCAGCGCAGCACACGGAACGCCGTTTACCTTCCCGCTGGTAAGCGGTCCCTATTTATCTACTTGCACCCGGGGGTGCTTTCGAACTGCTAGGTTGGCAGGCGCTGGGACCGAACGACGGGAGCGCACCCCGCCGCGGGGATTCGAACCGCTGACCATGCGATCGGCAAGTCCTAGGCGCTGAGGTTTTACCCACAGCGCCACCCGCGTCCTTAGTGTAACATACGTTGCACATATTCTAGAGAGTCTAACATTCTCAAACATACCAGAGAGAAGTCTAACCTTAGAACGCTGTGTGCTAAAATTTTGATAAAGTCAGTTCTGCTAACCATGAATAGGCAAACTAAGGCCCAATCGCCTTCTCAATCTGGCACACGGACGGTCCAGGAATCAGCGTGTTTTTACATGAGTAAAATGTGTCCTTTTATTTAAAATGCATCTCTGGGTTATTTGTGGGGCCTGCCTGGTGTTTTTACACGAGCAGAATGTGTGCTTTTATTTAAAATGCATCTCTGGGTTATTTGTAGGGCATAGCAATTCGTTCACTTTTTTTTTTTTCAAAATATAGTCCAGCCCCCCACAAGGTCTGAGGGACAGTGGACCAGCCCCCCTGCTGAAAAAGTTTGCTGACCCCTGTGCTAAGCGGTACAACTGCTGGACAATCACACTTTAAATTCAACTGCACAATGTTAGACGGTGAAAGACCCGAGAAGCCAACTGTTATCAGGAGAAGCACTTCAGCAAACAGAATAACAGATCTTACTCACAGAAGACCACAGCTGTTAGGTGCTAAAATACTAGGCTTGAGCAATACACACCAGTTATTGTATACCCTGTAAAGGATTTGGATTCTTAGATACAGAACTGCCTTATACTTTCGGTCCTTCTAAGCCAATATTGTTTCCCTTAACTGACAGCAGTCCTCCACTGTCTCACTCTTCCCAGTCCTGATACCCAAGAGATGCCCAGTGCTAAATCAGGGACCTTCTCCGTGCAGAGCAGATGTTCTACACTAAGCTATGGCTCCTCCCCTAATTAAGAGCATTACTTGTTGCATCAAGCTCCTGTGGCACCCAATTAAGTAATGACACCAAAGAGGCACTCCTAATTAATAAGGAAGTCCTCCACAAGCCTATACACATGTGACTATCTCAACCAGAGCCCAAGACAGCTGACTAGATAATTTATTCCTCTTTAAAAACACTCAAGGTGGCACACAATTAACTCCAGAGGAGGAGTACTCTGTGAAGGCAATTCTTTTGAGAGGCTTATATTTCTCTCAGCAATGTTCAGCCGTTAAATAGGCTACACGAGGAATTCAAGGCAAAATAATGGCTATGACCAATAAAAAAATAAGCCACATCATTGAAATATAGACAATATAATCTCCAGAGGGATAGCTGTCCTAGTCTGTTGAAGCCAGAATAGAGTCTCATGGCATGTTAAAGTCAGACAAATTTTATTATGGCACAGACTTTCATGGATTAGATGCCTGAGCATTGTGGTCCATGGATACATGTAGTAGATTAGGAAGGAACAGGTAAGCTACTTGCCTAGAAGGAATTATTACTTGGCCCTGGAAATTCTAAGGAATGGAGAGCCCCCAAAGATAATCTGATTTTATGTATTTATATAAATCTCCAGCATCCCCTTCTTCCTTAGGCTCCGGCGGGTAAAACAATGATACAGACACACTTAAATAATCTTAATGATCATACAACCAACCACTACAAGCAGCTATGCGGCGCCGGGATGCAAAGATCTGCCTGGCGCCCACCCCCAGGTTGCCCAGTCTCGCTGGCTGGCCCGAACTTGCGGCGCAGAGCCGCCCGCAGCAGAAGAGCCAGTCATGGTGCTTCCACCGATGAGCAGACTCTTCACTGGACTCAACTCTTGGGCCCCGGACTCTCGGCCTGGCACCCCTGAGAGCCCGGCACCCTGCACCCCTAGCGCCTATGGGTAAGACGGCCCTTACTACAAGGAAGCTTGCAAGGGGGACCTGCAATAATATGTTGACTGGTAGTTTGCTCCAGACGGTTATGGCCAGACTGCTAAGCACTTTTCCATATACTGGAAACTGGCTAACATGTGGCCCTCCAAATGGCCTTGGATCAGCTCCAGCTAGCATGGGCAATGACCAAAGATGATGCAGTCCAACATCTGGAGGGCTGCGGGTTAGATTTGTTTATCTATATGTTTTTTGGTTCCATTCTAACGCCTCCATTCTATCCCGGTTCCTGCCTCTCCCCACTGACAGTTTCTTCCCTCCCAGACACACAAAACCCCACACCATTTGAGTTATTGTGGGGCTGTTTTATGAGGCAGTTCATCCTCCTTGGGGTTCCCCCCACCCTGCCTGCAGATTTCTTTGTATTCTGCAAACCCTGGCGCCACTTCCGATACCATTTTCTTATTTGTGTGCAATGCCATTTTTGCTACAATAAGAGAAAGCACAGGAGAAATTGAATTGTTACTGGCATATACGGAGGAGTAAGATACATACACATCCTTCGAAGCAAACCTACATCATCCTGTTCTTCCACTGTGTAAACACCTCCGGCAAGGCAATGCTTCTGAAAGACCCAAAACGTGAAAAAGTTCAACTCAATCAAAATGAATAGGGAAAGTGGCACGCAAACATTAGGCGCCTAACCTGCGAGGCAAATCCCTAGCATTCCTTTATACAAACATTTCCTAAATTCTTGCTCACCCTATCCTGAAAAAAACAAAAACAGGCAACACTCGTGTTTCATTAAAATACACTAAACAGCTTGCACACACACACATTTATACATGCATATTTACACACGGCCTACCAAATACAACCAAAGAGTCTTAGTTTCTTTTTCTACATAACACACAGATCAGAGAGCATCCAACATCTTCCTCAGAGACGGCAAGGAACATGATCTTTTCAAAGCATGCAGTACTTTGAGAAATGGAAGAGACTTGCAGGAGAAAGTATCTCGGGGACATAATTCTTGAAACACTCAGGACTTAAGCTGCCTCGACTGCTGTCAGATGCTTGCGGGCTAGATAATGGACTACATAAGGCACACCCTGAACAGCTGCAGCCCAACACATCATGCAGAGCACAGGAGATAAACATTTATTTAATTCACCCTATAAACATGAAAGGAAGTAACTTCTCTGCAAATCCTCTCCAGAAAGCCTTTTATGAGCAACTCCCCATTATCACCTTCCAGGGGAAATTCACAATGGCGAGGTGTCAAGACCAGGACCAGGACCAGGACTGGCATTCAGTCATGGAGGGCACTTGCTGAGGACCCCTCACTGGCCCAACCTGCCACCCATTCACTCACCACTGGGCCAGACTCCCATCCGCAGCAGCTGCTCACCTCTGTCCTCCCTGCTTTATCTGAGCAGTAGCACTGGCAGTTTCTTCACCACCACCTCCCTTGCCTGGGCTCTGCAAAAGAGCCAAGATCAACCATCCCCAAACTCGGCCCTCCAGCTGTTTTGGGACTACATCTCCCATCATCCCTAGCTAACAGGACCAGTGCTCAGGGATGATGGGAACTGTAGTCCCAAAACAGCTGGAGGGCTGAGTTTGGGGATGCCTGGCCAAGATGATCCTTCTCAGAGGCTGGCATTACGGGTAAAGTGGCCAGGCATCACCTGTCCTGCTGCAGTGGTTTGCCACAACAGCTGGAAAGGCTCTTAAAATATAGACATTTTTAGAGCTTTTTCAGATACATATAGGTTTTTAAAGTCTTTCTAGCAAACTGTGATAGCGGCACAGGTATTCTCCTGGCCACCTCTTGGCCCTTTCACAGAGCCCAAACGGTAGGTCTATCCTAACAGATCTATCAACCATAATTTGGCACCAGCAGGACACTTCAATTATGCAAAGTTGCTGCAGCAAAATACATACGACATATGTAAGGTGGCCTTTGCTACTGGCAAATATTTCTTCGTGACTTCCCAAGAGCAACAGTAACACACATTTCTAAATTGCAACTCAACCTTTTAATCACAGGGCTATCATGAATTCTTACTCAGGGAGACTAGCCAGTTACCTAGTAACCACCTGGCAGCCCAAAGCAAAAGAGAATGGACTGTATGTTGGGCTAATTACAGTACCAAACCATATGGGAAACACTAGACTAGATCTGCAGAGGATAAAAAGAGTAGATTAGCTAGCATATTATAGAAATTAACCACAACAGGAGACTTTTGAGCCAAAATATGCGAGCTATTTCCATGAGAATAAAATCACAGGCATTTATGAGTCCTGTGGATCATACTATCATTAAAAACAAACAACCCATTTAAGCAACTATTTGTAAGATAAAAGAGCATTATTGTATTTATTGTTCCATCCACGGCAGCAGAGGGCTTGAGACTGAATGATCGTTTACCAGAAGGAGCAATTTCTAGGAAATTGCAGTTCAAACCTCCATCTTATTACTCCCTTTGTGATGTGCAGATATATAGTCCATGGGAAAGAAGAAGAAAAATTGCACAGCAACATACATAAACTATCCTCTTATGACACAGCATCTGCAACGGTTAGGGCTTATTTTACTGTATCAATGCCTGTGTTTTCATAAGATAGAATTTCTAAGTCTGGAAAAAAGAGCCGACTTGTAACCCAGCTGCAACACTGTCTGAGCAGGGAGATCCTGGCTTCCATTGTTTATGCTCAAATAACCTCTAGGTTATACTGCTGCAATGTGTTATAGAGCTGCATTTGAACAGAGTTCAGAAATTATAGTGCAGAAGATGGTGGCCAGACTGTTAACTGGGACAGGAAGGCATGAACATTTAGCACTGGTTCTGGCCCAACTGCACTGGCTGACAATCTGTTCTCTGGGCCCTATGCAGAGTGCTGCTTTGACCTACGGCCCAGACCCCAAGATCATCATTCGAGGCCCCTCTCTGCACATCACCTCCAAAGGGAGGCCTGGGAGACAGCAGCAAGATTATGGTCCTTTTCTGTATTAGCTCTCCGTCCTGTTGGAAGCTGGCCAGAGTGGCTGGGGCAACCCCATCAGATAGGCGGCATATAATAATAACTTATCATCATCATCATCATCATCATCATCATCATCATCTATGCTCTCTCCAGGAAGGCCTGCCTGGCACCACTGTCATCATTCCAGTGCCAGGCAAAGCCTTTTTATGACTATTTCATAGAATCATAGAGTTGGAAGAGACCACAAGGGCCATCGAGTCCAACCCCCTGCCAAGCAGGAAACACCATCAGAGCACTCCTGACATATGGTTGTCAAGCCTCTGCTTAAAGACCTCCAAAGAAGGAGACTCCACCACACTCCTTGGCAGCAAATTCCACTGTCAAACACCTCTTACTGTCAGGAAGTTCTTCCTAATGTTTAGGTGGAATCTTCTTTCTTGTAGTTTGGATCCATTGCTCCGTGTCCGCTTCTCTGGAGCAGCAGAAAACAACCTTTCTCCCTCCTCTATGTGACATCCTTTTATATATTTGAACATGGCTATCATATCACCCCTTAACCTCCTCTTCTCCAGGCTAAACATGCCCAGCTCCCTTAGCCGTTCCTCATAAGGCATCGTTTCCAGGCCTTTGACCATTTTGGTTGCCCTCCTCTGGACACGTTCCAGTTTGTCAGTGTCCTTCTTGAACTGTGGTGCCCAGAACTGGACACAGTACTCCAGGTGAGGTCTGACCAGAGCAGAATACAGTGGCACTATTACTTCCCTTGATCTAGATGCTATACACCTATTGATGCAGCCCAGAATTGCATTGGCTTTTTTAGCTGCCGCGTCACACTGTTGGGCTCATGTCAAGTTTGTGGTCAACCAAGACTCCTAGATCCTTTTCACATGTACTGCTCTCAAGCCAGGTGTCACCCATCTTGTATTGGTGCCGTGCAAACCCTTGGGTGCACCAACAACTGAATGTTTTTATTTTACACTTTATTCTATGACTCAAAGTCACTCCTCCTAGATAAATACAGAGTGAACATGGGAGATCAAACTCTTGGGTTTGGTACAGCAGTTTCAGCTGTCCTGTCCCCATCTGTTTATCAGGTAGCTCAAAGTCGGCTCATAGCAGAACTGTACTTTTGCAAATGGCAGCTTGCTGCATTTGAGGCTGATCAGAGACAGAGCCAAGGCATTTTCAATGGAAATACTTCTGTTTCATTATCAGTTCCACATTATAATATGCTAAGACTACATTTGGTAGTCTTCTAGGTTATGATACAAGACATCAGCATAATTTGCCTTCGAGGATATCTGGGAGGGCATTATCAACTTTGATAAGAAGGGCTGGGAGAATCACTTATCCCCATTTGAAAACAATTATCATTTTGTTTCCTTGGGCTTAATTCTGCTATGATTTGTTAATGCACTCAGATGTGACGCGAACGGTGTGATACAGATTGCAAAATTAATAGCAATTCTGCAGTACAAAACCAAGTGCAAGAAATCTATAGAGCCTACATAATAAAGTTTAGTAATAAAATAATTACAAAGTGAGATTATATCACTTTAAACTTTTTAGTATGTTCAGTAAATACAAAAGGACATCTTGATTCTGATCTCATCAGTCCCTCCATAAGAGTTGTTTTGTGGACAAATCAGAGGGGTCAGGCTGAGGGAATTTGGCAGAGAGGAAGGCAGCCAAGATCTCTTGGGATATGGTTACCAACTCCCCATTTAGGCTCTTGGGAAGCTGTGCTTGCTCCCTTCAGAGCAAGTACAATTTTGCCGCTCTCTGTAGGGCTAAGACAAGAGTCTGTGTGTTGCTTTCCATGGCTGGTACATTCACCGGTGACACAGGAGAGATGCATATACGTAAAAGGGGATCCACAATTCCACATGCCATGGTGTGCATTTGACCCCTGTTGGGTACAGATAGCCTAGCCACAGCTATCCATGTCCTGGTAATTTCAGGGATGGACCACTCCAATGTGCTTTATGAGGGGCAATGTACTTTTATGAGGCACACCATCAATATGCTGGTGACACCTAGATCTACCTGTTCCATCCGAATCAGGAGTGGCAGTTGAGCTGCTGAGCCATTGCCTGGAGGTAATAATGGGCTGGATGTGAGCCAATAAACTGAAGCTGAATCCAGACAAGATAGACGTGCTATGTATTTGGGGTTCTTGAGCACAGGAAGTAGGAATACTACCAGGTGTGGACGGGGTTGCACAGGGGCATTATTTGGGGTGGTCCTTGATACAGTACTGTCACCTGAAGCCCAGGTGGTTACAGGTTGCCAGGTGTACCCATTTCAAACTGTTGTACCCAGCCTTCTCTAGGGTGAAGGGGAGGTAAGGCATATACGTAATAAATAAATATGTTACTCTAATCCAGTGTTTCTCAACCTTTGGTCCCCAGATGTTGTTGGACTACAACTCCCATCATCCCTGAGCTCTGGCCTTGCTAGCTAGGGGTGATGGGAGTTGTAGTTCAACAACATCTGTGGACCCAAGGTTGAGAAAGGCTGCTCTAATCCAATATAAACTCTAGGATTTTGAAAACTCAGATACCCATATTGTTATATTACTTATGGTATATAGGTGGTAATTTCTGTACGTTGTAACTCATTATAAGCTAAAACAAATGGGTAGACAAACATATCACTCTTTCTGTTGATAAAGTGGATGTTCTGTGTGCACCAGGAAAATCTACCCTGAGGTGCTTCTATTAACATGGCAGGATCAGGCAATTAGTTTTTAACTTTGTTTAAATTTAAGAACGTCTTCTTAACTGGATTATGGACAAATTAACTGGCTTGAGGCTTTACATGACTACACAGACCAAAACCCCAGAGAGATAAAAATAGAAAGCTTATTAAGACATACAGATAAGCAGGCAAAGTCCTATGGGGTATAGAGTCAATCAGCCTGGGGGGAAATGTTGATCTGGTCAAGTGTTCACAGTTTTAGGAATCCCTAGGAAAAACACTACTCAAATTACGTACCACTAACCTTGCTAGTAAGGGATTTCTACATGGTCAAAATAATCATATTTAACAGGGCAAAAGCAATATTTAAATATGGCCTGAGGCTTGCTGACCTCTTAGGCCTCCCCTGTGCTGGAGAATAAGATAATTTAGCAAGTGCTTGCTCAAGTACTAACTTTAAGAGAAGAAAGGACCATGATGGGAATTAGCATGACCTTCTTAATAGTGGCCCCTGAGTTGAGCTGCAAAATTTTACCTCAGTATTTTCACTGAGGAACCTCTATAAAGCTCGTTGACACTGCTTAACGTCTGGAGATTGCAGGGAGGTTTCAAACTTTACTGCTGCTTTTGGAGCTGGGTGCTATAATTAACAGTGTGTTATATTTATGGTTTCCTATGTAATTAAGGAGTTATTAATAATTATATTGGGATGCTTTTTTCCTGTCATGAATTGCCTTGAGCTTACCAAGAGGCAGGATACAAGTGTTATAAAACAAATAAAGAGTCTGCCATCTGAAGCTCTGCTATTTTTCACTTCCATTTCAATTAACAGAAAAAGGCAGAGGGAAGATGTGATTGCGCCACTGTGGCTGCCACTTCATTTTTGTTATTTGCAACATTATTTTTTATGCTAATTTTAGTGTTTTGTATTTTAGGTACCTTTCATCGTTATTTTCACTAGCTGCTTTGAAAGGCCCATTTCTAAATTAAGACACCCATTTAACTTACATTTTTTTAAAAAAAATCTAACCTAAAATCCTTCCTTGAACGTAACTGCAATTTATTGTTCTCTGTATTTTCAAAACAGTTTCAAACCTGCACCTAATGGCTTTCAATTACCAGATCTATAAAAACCAAAATATGGATTTCTTGTGTGGGAGTGTGCCCGCCCCCCGCCCCCCCAGTATCCCTTTGTAAGAAAGCCTAATCATTAGTAGAAATCTAACAAAAACAGTGTCCCATTTATCTTAAAGTCCTATTCCTCAACAGTCCAGATTCAGGTAGGTAACCATGTTGGTCTGACGCAGTCAAAATAAATAACAAAATAAAATAAATTGTCCAGTAGCACCTTAGAGACCAACTAAGTTTGTCCTGGGTATAAGCTTTCGTGTGCATGCACGCTTCTTCAGATCAGTAGCACCTGAAGATATCTGAAGATTAATGAAGAAGTGTGCATATACATGAAAGCTTATACCCAGAACAAATTTAGATGCTCTCTAAGGTGCTACTGGACAATCTTCTCAAAAGTCCAGTTAGCAGTCCTTGACATAGTCCAATCAACTTGCTTTCAAGGGCTAAAGGGAAAGGGAAAGGGAAACCTGAGCATTAGGTCCAGTCGCAGACGACTCTGGGGTTGCGGCACTCATATCGCTTTATTGGCCGTCGGAGCCGGCGTACAGCTTCCGGGTCATGTGGCCAGCATGACTAAGCCGCTTCTGGCAAAACCAGAGCAGCGCACAGAAATGCCATTTACCTTTCCGCCGGAGTGGTACCTATTTATCTACTTGTACTTTGACGCACTTTCGAACTGCTAGGTTGGCAGGAGCTGGGACCGAGCAACGGGAGCTCACCCGTCGTGGGAATTTGAACCGCCGAGCTTCTGATCGGCTGGTACCTCCTAAATGAAACAGCCTGTTATTCCTGACTCTCTAGGGAACACTTGTAGTGCATCTTTGTTATCACAGGGATTCAAAGAGTGGAGAGACACTACAGTGGAAGTGATCATCACCTCAAGGGTTTATCGGCCCTTTAGTGAAGGGAAGCTGTGGAAGTTATGCTATCATTTGGAACAGGGGTAGGCAACCTAAGGCCCACGGCCGGATGCGGCCCAATCATCTTTTCAATCCGGCCAGTGGATGGTCTGGGAATCAGTGTTTTTACATGAGTAGAATGTGTTCTTTTATTTAAAATGCATCTCTGGGTTATTTGCGGAGGATAGGAATTCGTTCATATTTTTATTTTCAAAATATAGTCCGGCCCACCACAAGGTCTGAGGAACAGTGGACCGACCCACTGCTGGAAAAGGTTTCTGACCCCTGATCTGGAACAACAAGCTGCTTCCCTGGAACCAGTCACCTGGCCCCAGGCTCCCTAAGACCCACAAGCCCCCTTTCAGATTCTATGCCTTGAGAGAGATGTTCCTGCCCCAGGGGTGTGGAGAAGTGGGATGAACCCCGAAGATCACAACCAAATTTCAAATGTGTTTGGGACGTCAGACTTTGCATTCTTTCTGAAATTGTCAAGCTTTATGGGGAAAAAATGTTAATTAGCATTCTGCTATCTGAATTACTTGGGTTTAATTACCAAGGGCTGATTAATGATGTCTCATACTCAAGGCATGTTTTTGTAGTCCCAATAATATTTTTTGGGGGGGCGGGGGAGAAAACCTAAGCTCATCACAACGCTAGACAGGAATCACCACGCTTCAAGGGCAAATGAATACTGTATTCCTATTCAACAACCTCAGATATGCAGATGACACAACTTTGATGGCAGAAAGTGAGGAGGAATTAAAGAATCTCTTAATGAGGGTGAAAGAGGAGAGTGCAAAATATGGTCTGAAGCTCAACATCAAAAAAACGAAGATCATGGCCACTGGGCCCATCACCTCCTGGCAAATAGAAGGGAAAGAAATGGAGGCAGTGAGAGATTTAATTTCTTGGGTTCCATGATCACTGCAGATGGTGACAGCAGTCACAAAATTAAAAGACGCCTGCTTCTTTGGGGAAAAGCAATGACAAACCTAGACAGCATCTTAAAAAGCAGAGACATCACCTTGCTGACAATGGTCTGTATAGTTAAAGCTATGGTTTTCCCAGTAGTGATGTATGGAAGTGAGAGCTGGACCATAAAGAAGACTGATTGCCGAAGAATTGATGCTTCTGAATTATGGTGCTGGAGGAGACTCTTGAGAGTCCCATGGACTGCAAGAAGATCAAAGCTATCCATTTGCAGGAAATCAGCCCTGAGTGCTCACTGGAAGGACATATCCTGAAGCTGAGGCTCCAATCCTTTGGCCACCTCAGGAGAAGAGAAGACTCCCTGGAAAAGACCCTGATGTTGGGAAAGATGGAGGGCACAAGGAGAAGGGGATGACAGAGGACGAGATGGTTGGACAGTGTTCTCGAAGCTACCAACATGAGTCTGACCAAACTGAAGGCAGTGGAAGACAGAAGTGCCTGGCATGCTCTGGTCCATGGGGTGACGAAGAGTCGGACATGACTAAACGACTAAATGACAACATTGTTAATACATCTGTAAAGGAATGTTCGACGCTCCCAGTAAGCGTGAATGCCAACACGAATGTTACAGCACTAACCTGCACCATTCGAGTCTATGCTTTTCCCATTCGAGCAAATACTGATTTAGGGTGAAGACCAAGTTCCCTGCTATTTTCCCCAAGCTGTCATTTAAGGTAAGGAAATAAATGTGTCTTAATAAAATTAAAGGGAAAGGGAAAGGGACCCCTGACCATTAGGTCCAGCTATGACCGACTCTGGGGTTGCAGCACTCATCTCGCTTTATTGGCCGAGGGAGCCGGTGTACAGCTTCCGGGTCATGTGGCCAGCATGACTAAGCCGCTTCTGTCGAACCAGAGCAGCGCACGGAAACGCCATTTACCTTCCCGCCGGAGCGATACCTATTTATCTACTTGCACTTTGATGTGCTTTCGAACTGCTAGGTTGGCAGGAGCAGGGACCGAGCAACGGGAGCTCACTCCGTCGCAGGAATTCAAACCGCCGACCTTCTGATCGGCAAGTCCTAGGCTCAGTGGTTTAACCGACAGCACCACCCGCGTCCCTTGTTAATAAAATTAAGTACTAGCAAAATGTTTGTCGTTATAGTGGGGTGAGTGTGCGTGTGCACATATAGGGATGATTTGTATAGCTGCTAAGACTGAGGGGGGCAGGTAATGCATCTGTCTACATGCAGAGGCACACACGTGATTCCTATCATTGAGGATGAGCGCATCCACTATCTGGGGTGAAAGACACGTCTTGTCCTCACACAGCCCTGTAAGATTTGTTGCTTACAGGTCACAGTCATCCTACTGAAAAATGTTTTCCTGCTACAAACTGTAGTCTATATGTAAGACAGACACATTTCTAAAACGTAATTTCTACGGCCCCACTCTTCCCTGAGTGGAACTGTTTTTACTATGAAATCACTTCAAGCTTCAATGGGAAGTGATTCATCAAATAAACAGTACCCTATGTTAAGACCACAAACAATATGTACATGTAATATGATGTTTGTAGTCATCATATTAGCCTGCTTGCATGGCATCATATGCAGATGTCTTTAGATACCTATTAGGTCCATAAATTACCATCTAGCATATATTCCACACAAAAAACAGCGACCATTTGTTGTTGACAAAGGACAGCTAGACATATAAAGGGCCCCATTACCTTCAGTAGCTTAGGGCCTCATCAAACCTAAATCCGGCCCTGACCAAGGTATTGTGGAACCTTAAACCTTTCTAGCGTACAAGGTATTTGTGGACTACAGCCTGCTGAAGGGGGTCACAGCTCACAAGGCTGGCTGCCAATTCCAGTCCACCGGCTCTTTAAGGACAAATGATAGATAATTTGTTGAAAACATTTCTGCATCCCAGCGCCCACAAAACCTGGGGCCAGCTCACTTCCAGCCATCAAACCAAAGAAGATCTCGGCTGAGCAAGATCTCCGAATGGAAAACCTGGGACGCATAGAAAAGGGCTGGAAAAGAGCTCAAATCAAGAGCTCCAGCAGATATAATCAAGGCTGAAAGGCATTAAGTGAAGACAAATGAAGATTGTAAACTGGACTGAAGGGCAGACAGAGCGCTTGGGAGGGAAAGCACATAAACAGTGTTTCCCTTTTAACAAGCTCATCATCTCCAGCCACCCAGCATTTTATGAAAGAAGATAAAATATCCAACCATGATTGTAGCATTTTAAAAAATGAGTCAGAAACAATTGTTAGGCTGAAGGGTACTCAGGCTGCCTAAGCAGGGTGCCTCTGCAATTGTGGCCATTTCAGGGCTTACCTGCATTTCCAAGACTGATTAGATGAAATTTTGCTATGCTTGAGCCGAAATACTGCAGGGAGTCAGAACAGGGACAATTTTCTAAAACATCCTGGGTTGTTGCCTAAGAGATGTTTTGTGTTCTCGGACAACAGCAATTATTCCTCATTGGGATTTCTCAATTGTCGGAAAAGTATAGAGGGCCATCAATGCTGTTCTCTCTTTTGGGGGAGGGGGGCATACCAACCACTATATGTTTCACACACAAAAAAGTTCATTACAGGCAGTTTTTCTTTTTAGATGTACTTTAGTCAAAGCTCAATCCGACAAGTGACACAGCAGCATTTGAATAAAGAAACTGACAGGTGCATTATTCAGCCTCACTAGAGAAAAATAATCAAATAGACATTTCACATCATAACTATAGTGTTGCTCAGATTTAACATTTAAGCTATTCCCAAGAGCTATTTCTTAGCAAATTAGTAACAAATTATTAATCGAACGAAATCTCCCCCTTCGAATCTGCTTACTCCAGTATTATTATTGGGGGGGGGGAATACATGGTCCAGGGTTCAAGTCCCTACTCAGCTATGAAGCTCACTGGGTTACGCTGGGCCAGTCACAGTCTTGGCTATCCTACCTCAGAGGGTTGTTGTGGTGATATAATGGGGAGGTGGAGAAGCATGTTCACCACCTTGAGCTCCTTGGAGAAAAAAAGTGGAATATCAATGTAAAAATAAAATAAACTGCCATCTGGATTCTCCCCTCAATGTCCATGGTATGGGTTTGCTTTAATTTCTTCCTCCCTTTCTCGTGTGCCCATTCTTTTAAATGGAAACCGGTGAAAAAGCAGTATGTAAATGTGACAAACATATACATTAATACGGTAACCCTACCTCTATTATTTTGATGATTGCAGCTCAAGCCTATGAACACAGTCTGGGTGGAATCCAATGTATGGAAGTGAGAGCTGGACCATAAAGAAGGCTGATCGCCAAAGAATGGATGCTTTTGATTTCTGGTGCTGGAGGAGACTCTTGAGAGTCCCATGGACTGCAAGAAGATCAAACCTCTCCATTCTGAAGGAAATCAGCCTTGAGTGCTCACTGGAAGGACAGATCGTGAAGCTGAGGCTCCAATACTTTGGCCACCTCATGAGAAGAGAAGACTCCCTGGAAAAGACCCTGATATTGGGAAAGATGGAGGGCACAAGGAGAAGGGGACGACAGAGGACGAGCTTGTGGTGGACTTCAGGAGACAGAAGAGCAACGTCCAGCCACTTTTGATTGATGGGGTCTGTGTGGAGAGGGTAACAACGTTCAGATTTTTGGGCATTGAATTACAAGAGGATCTGTCCTGGAGTGTCAACACAAGGGGGCTTGTGAAGAAGGCGCAGCAGAGACTGTACTTTTTGAGAATACTAAGGAAAAACCATCTTCCGCAGAAACTGCTGCTTGCCTTCTATCACTGTGCCATTGAGAGCGTGCTCACTTATGGCTTATGTGTGTGGTACGGAAGCTGTACTACCCAGGACAGGATGGGGTTGTGCAGGGTTGTTAAGGCAGCAGAGAGCATTGTTGGCTGCCCACTCTCCACCTTAGAGCAGATTTATGCCACAAGGTGCCATAGGAAGGCACTGGACATAGTAAAAGATCCATCGCATCCTGGTCACTGTCTCTTCGAGCTCTTGCCGTCGGGATGGAGATACAGGACGATGAAGACAAGAAAGAGCCGTCTTAAGAACAGCTTCTTCTCCAGAGCGATCTCAGCCCTGAATGGGAAGCCCGGACTTTGAAAGTCATCTAATCTCCCTTGCTGTATTATACTGTATTGATTAATTAGTGTTTTTAGGGAGCAGTCAAGTAATTTCGTTGTCCCCGAAGGGGGCAATGACAATAAAGATATTATTATTATTATTATTAGACAGTGTTCTCGAAGCTACCAGCATGAGTTTGACCAAACTGCAGGAGGCAGTGGAAGACAGGAGTGCCTGGCGTGCTCTGGTCCAGGGGGTCACGAAGAGTCGGACACGACTAAACGACTAAACAACAACAACTACGCCTGAAGTTTCGACAGTGCAAGGATTTCTGCTTTCACAAAGGAGTGTTTCCCCCGACCCCCAGCATGCACCCAAAATCTGTTCTGGAGCAGATCTGGGGAAGGCATTGGGGAAGACGGGGAAAATCCCAGTGCACAATGACGGGACACAGCAGAGTACCCTCTGCTACAGGTGCAACCTACGAAAATCAGTTAGCTATCCTGACAGTTAATCTGCTAGAGGCTAGAGTATGAACAGCCTTGCAGGATCAGGGCCAAGAGGCATACTACAATAGCAGGTGAATCATAAGGTCCAAGGTCTATACCAGGGGTCAGCAAACTTTTTCAGCAGGGGGCCAGTCCACTGTCCCTCAGACCTTGTGGGGGGCTGGACTATATTTTGAAGAGAGAGAAAATGAACGAATTCGTATGCCCCACAAATAACTCAGAGATGCATTTTAAATAAAACGACACATTCTACTGATGTAAAAACACGCTGATTCCTGGACTGTCCACGGGCCAGATTTAGAAGGCGATTGGGCCGGATCTGGCCCCCGGGCCTTAGGTTGCCTACCCATGGTCTGTACAGAGGGTCAAGGTCCTGAAATGGGGTCCTTCTATGCACTATCACATAGGGAACAGCTTGGGATTGTTTCTTTGCATTCAGAAAATATGAAAGGCTGACTGCAACACCAAAGACCAGAAAGAGCTGGAGCCTCACGGATGCAAGCAGAGAAAGCGGGGCAGTAAAGGAGACTGGAGGTCCCAGCTACTGCTAGCTGGCAGAATGTATAGTATCAACAGCTAACACCAGCCAGGAAGGAGTGAATTGTTTCCAGGTGCAAAATGAAGCCCAAAAAACCCCCAGTCAACTATTTAGCAGTCTGCTATAGGGTAACTGCTTAGCACTGAACAAAGGCTACTGAACCAGATAACCTGGGTTCAACCATACCCCCTTCCCAATAGTATTATGATCGTAAGTCATGTTATCACCAGGAACAAATTCCACTGATTCAAACAGGAGTTAAAAATAATTATGTAGATTAGAACTGGATTGCCAATCAACAATTAATATTGTTTATTGAGGGATTAACACAGAGTTATTAAGCTTACCTGCATTCAGGAAAATTGTTTACAAATATTAAATGTTATTTCTCTATGAATTCATTAGTAACTGAAATACATGTTCCAACATCTGTAAGTAGTTAATATGTATAATTTAATAAACCAGGCAGATATTGCAAAAAAAGGTGGCAATTGGGGAAAAAATTAGATGGCCAAGATGTGATTTGATGGCAGAATGATTTTTGGTCTGCAGCCTGTATTCTGCCTCATTATACTCCCCTCTGGCTCTAACCAGACTATAATCAGCAGCCACTTCACAGTTAACATTTCATCACCAAATAACACTGTTGATTCAATCAAGCCCAGCAAAATGTTTCCCTTAAGATGCTTTCATCATCTGCATTTCTTGAAGAAATGCCCTTCCTTTCACCATCGCAACTTCTCAGTGAGAACAAATACTCTGCTGCATCTGAAATCATATTTTGATTAAAACATAAATGGAACCAATTGCCTTTCCCCCTCGTTGGCTAACACAACATGCCTTTGTCTGAAGGAAGGCAGGGAGACAGATGAGAGGAAAAACTCAACCTGCTCATTTTTCCACATTTGACAGTTTTCAGCACAAACTGAATTCCTTCTGGATGAAATTCAATCAACAGGAAATACAAGCTATAACCTGAATGCTTATCACCAAACAGGGCAGGGGTGGGAGGAACTGCTAGAGCAAAAAAGCCTTTCAGCAATGAATAGGGGTTTTTTGCCATATTTCATGACTGTTTACAAAGAAGGATGAACACAGGACTACTTTCAACTCAACACTATTAATCAGCAATATAATGATAAACTTAATTGCCCTTATTATTGCTGTCCCAATAAATGAACTCTAGCAGCAATCTCTTTAAATATAAAAAACCTTTTATCCCCATTCCAGCCCTGTATTCATCATAGAAAATTAATGCAGCTGAACATTTCTCAGTCTTGCAATATATCTGCTTTCAGCCCACGGATGTTACATGATGACATTTTCAATCACATCAAATCCAAAGCTTGGGTTCCAGCACATCATTAAAGACAAGGCAGAAACCATATTCATTCCCCACTACATAGGGTTACACAACACCCATCCATTTGCTTTTCCCAGTACGTACAAGGGCAGCCCTAGCTACATTTTAGGCAAATATACTGATGCCGATTTTTATTTTATGTGGCCACTACCATCCACACAATGTCCAAAGTGATTTACATGCAAAAAAGGAACGTTGCAGAACACACACATTCCCCAGTTTCTCTAAAAGAATCCTTCTTGCACAGCCCCGGAGTAACTTCCAAGAGTTGCCCTTTGCAAAGCTCAGACGAGGTAGTAAAGGTTCAGAGTATTTGCCGTTCAGGAACTGCAGTGATGCTAAGCAAGTATATGTGTGCTCTTAATTCTCCTTCCCAAGAGGAGGGGAGGTAAATTAGAATCCCAGTTCTTACCTTCCCCACGCTCTTGCAAAATGCAGCGTTCCTCTATCTAAAATGTGCATGTAACTCCCACAGCACCTCATCACAGATCAGTCTGGCATAGTACACATAGGAGTCATTCTCTAAGTGTGCACATTCCAATACTCTGCATTGAACATTCATGACGCTTAAGAGGTGCTATGCTTATGAAACGTTGCTGCGGAAGCTCAGCTGAGGAAGCATATATTTAGGCTGCAATCCCATACACGCTTAGCTGACAGTAAGTCCCACCAAACTCAAGGGGCACTTTTGAGCGGGCATGGGCAAAATTACACGGCACTGATCACTATTCAGCTGGATGTATGCCATCTTTACACGCTCCCTATTTTCACAGCCACTCCTGTAATTTGGTCCTCTCCCTACTGCCACTGCCACCCTCGCTCCAAAAGGCATTCTTCCCAGTGTTAGAAACTGAATGGCACCTTAAACCGAGGTTATGGGCACTGCAATGGAGTGTCTATGCACGCTTTTCTATAACAAGAATACAAAGCTGAAAATGAATGAACTGCAGCTAAAATCTTATGTTCATTTTTCACATGGTCGAGTCCTCTCCCTGCCCATCCCCCTAATATTCTCTTGAGGGTCCCTTCTCCAGTCTTCAGAGAGTGGCTGGATGTGGGGAGGCAGAAAAAGGTCCTCCTTTTCTTCCAGAAGTGGCAGTTTCAATCTGAAATCTTAGGCTCAGTACTGCGCCCAGAGCTCAGAAACTGCTCGCATTAATGAAATTCCCTGTCGCAGAACAATGCGAGTTTCGAACACCAATTTCTCCCAATCTCTTCCCCAAATATTAACCTTTGATGGCAGGATATACATGCTGAGTATGAACAAGTTTAGATACCCCATCCCAGACCCATCCCATCAAGTTGTTATCTCGCTACCTTCACCTGCTGTTACCTATCTCACTATCAGCAATACCCCAATTTACCCTTTGCCTAAACAATCATATTAAACAACGGCTTCATTAAGACAGAAAACATGATGTGCCCATCCAGTTCTCTCCCAGTGGCCAATATCGTACCTATACTAGTGCCATAATCAAGTTCACTCATGGCACCATGCTGGAATTCTTTCAAAACTTATTGCCGGCATGCGGGCTTGCAATCCCTAGTTCCTGTGCACTCCTTTCATATGCTCACCCTGGCTTTTGGTGCATCCCCCTCATCCACCCCCAAAGCATGCTGTTTGATTCCCTCATGATTTCCACCACAGTGTTTCTTGGTCCATCCTGCTAAGCACCTAGAAAGATTCCCCATTTCATGCTATGGCCCTGTACTAATCCACAGTGTTCTAAAGCCGTCTACCTTAAAGCTTTTATGGGCAACACATTACCATCTTGCTTTTCCTCCATAACGCCCAGCAAGCATCCAGAAATTATCCCAAATCCGTTTAATTATCCCTTTTGTTTAATTATACCTTTTGTCTCACCCACAAACACATTTCCCCTTCCCAAACCCAGGGCTTTTGTGATACCCCTGTACCAGCACACGGCGTTCCCACTCCTGCTATGTTCCTTTGCCCCTGCTACACCAGATATCAGGGCCCTGTGTCAATGCCAAGCCAATGCCCTTTACCATCTCCCATTGCCTCAGTGCCTGTTGCCATCATCTGCCTCGTCCCAACCCTTAACTCTAACAGGGACTTCCTCTGTCCCTATCGCAGGCACACCAATGCCACCTGTTAAAGCCATCTTGCCCATGGGATACTGCCACTTTCTAAGACAACCAGCCTGTGGAAGTGCCAGATTCCAAACATCTTGCCAAACCCTGTATCACATCTACATCAACCCACCCCCAAACCCCACTGAGATCAGTATCCTTTTATTATCCTGCCCCTACCCAATGCTAACATGCTATGTCCCCCAATGCTTACTGTAAAGGCCTTTTGACATTTCCGTCCTTCTTAAATTTATACGTATCCTGATTCTCCTCCACCTCGAAGGAACTCAAGGTGATCCTCAACCCTGTGAAGCAGGTGTGCGCCAAGAGGCTGGCCTAAGGTCATGCAGCGAGTTTCGTGGCTAATCAGGGATTTGAACCTAGAGCCTCTCTGGTTCTCAGTCAACCATTCTGGATTTTCCCATTGCACCGCCGCCACCGTCTCACAACACACAAAAGGATTCACGTGCAAGGATGCATGTTCCACACCACACTGAGCCATAGCTGTCAACCTTCCCTTTTTTTACGGGAAATTCCCTTATTCCATCGCCGTTTCCCGCTGCTTCCTGCTGCTATCCCGGATTGTTAGATATCCCGTCCGGGACAGGTGAGGCTGCTGATCCCTTATTTTCAAATCTGAAAGTTGACAGCTATGCACTGAGCCATCAACACACAAATGAACCCCAACACACTCCTGACAATTTCTCCCACCCTTCATGTCACTAGAGGTCAGGGGTCCCAACGCAGACCCACAAACCCTGTCCTCACGCAGCATGGCATCTCTTTCCCAGATCTCCCGGCTAAAATATTTTTAAAGGGTGCATACAAATTAATAAGAGTACACAATCTCTCTCTCTCTCTCTCTCTCTCTCTCTCTCTCACACACACACACACACACACACACACACACATATATATATATATATATATATATATATATATATATATATACATACATATACATACATGCGCATGCACAAATTGCCTCTGCTCCCCCCCACCTAAAAAAACAATCCTTTAACCTTAACAAAGCAAGCACTCTGAGGCAGCCCCTCCTCAGTGATTCTGCACCGCCGCCCCCCCCCCAAAAAACTTGCCTTGATCCCTCTCTTGTGCACACCCCCCCCACACACATTTCACATACGCACCACCAGCATCCTCGGCATCCCCCTAAACACGCCAATACCTTGAGACTGCAGGCCAGAAATAATAAAACCACTAACAAGCCCGACCCCACATTAGCTTCCCAGACACACACCCCGCCCCCCACGACTGCAAGAACTTGGCGGGGGGGGCACAGAAAAAGGGAGAGAAAACCGAGGAGACCCCTTACACTTGACCCTGCTAGGGTTTCCCCTCTCTCCCACACTCTCTGAGGCTAAGGGGGCGACAGATAGACGGATCGATAGATGATAGATACATACATATAGATATAATATAATGTATTATATATATTTAATATATTATCATATTATATCTGTTTATCTATCTCCCACCTTTTTCTCTGACGGAACTCAAGGTGGCTATGAGGGTGTTTCAAGGGGGTGGTTACAGAGGGGGTCTATGGGGGGTTATTGGGGTATATGGGGGGATATCAAGGGGGGTTACCGAGGGGGTCAATGGGGGGTTATTGGGGTATATGGGGGGATATCAAGGGGGGTTACCGAGGGGGTCTATGGGGGGTTATTGGGGTATATGGGGGGATATCAAGGGGGGTTACCGAGGGGGTCTATGGGGGGTTATTGGGGTATATGGGGGGATATCAAGGGGGTTACCGAGGGGGTATATGGGGGGATATCAAGGGGGGGTACCGAGGGGGTATATGGGGGGTTATTGAGGGGGTATATGGGGGGATATCAAGGGGGATTACCAAGGGGGTCTATGGGGAGTTATTGAGGGGGTCTATGGGGGGATATCAAGGGGGGGTACCGAGGGGGTTATTGAGGGGGTATATGGGGGGATATCAAGGGGGATTACCAAGGGGGTCTATGGGGAGTTATTGAGGGGGTATATGGGGGGATATCAAGGGGGGTTACCAAGGGGGTCTATGGGGAGTTATTGAGGGGGTCTATGGGGGGATATCAAGGGGGGGTACCGAGGGGGTTATTGAGGGGGTATATGGGGGGATATCAAGGGGGATTACCGAGGGGGTCTATGGGGAGTTATTGAGGGAGTATATGGGGGGATATCAAGGGGGGTACCGAGGGGGTATATGGGGAGTTATTGAGGGAGTATATGGGGGGATATCAAGGGGGGGTACCGAGGGGGTATATGGGGAGTTATTGAGGGGGTCTATGGGGGGATATCAAGGGGGGGTACCGAGGGGGTCTATGGGGATCTATGAGGCAGGCTATGAGGGGATATCATGGGGCGATTACCGAGGGGGTCTATGGGGATCTATCATGGAGGCTCTGAGGGAGGTCTATGGGGGGGTCATCGAGGGGGTCTATGAGGGAGGCTGAGGGGGGTTCTATGGGGGATATCGAGGGGGGTTATGAGGGGGTCTATGAGGATCTATGAGGGAGGCTCTGAGGGGGGGTCATCGAGGGGGTCTATGAGGGAAGCTGAGGGGGTCTATGGGGGATATCGAGGGGGGTTACCGAGGGGCCCCATGGGGGTCCATGAGGGGGCTTCGAGGGGCTCCCCTCCCCCCAGCGAAGGGGGGAGGGGAACTCGACGACGCGTGAGGGGGAGGCTGAGGGGTTTTCTGGCGGGGGGTGTCCCCCTCCCCCTCGCCCCCCCTTTCCCACCTGCGGGTCTGGGAGCAGGGGTCCTCCTCGTCCTCGTCGCCTCCGGCTTCTCCTCGTCGGCGGGGCTCCGGGGCTCCAGCCTCCCCTCGCGTAGCAGCGGCAGCAGCAGCGTCCTCCGGCGGCGGCGGCGGCGGCGGCGGCGTCGAGGGGGGAGCAGGAGGCCTCTGCGAGGGAGCCAAGGACGCGGAGCTTTGTGGGCGAGCGGCGGGCGAGCGGGGCTGTGAGGGAGCGCAGCGCCGAGGCTCCTGGCTGAGGCGGGCGAGGGAGGGAGGAGGGAGCCGGAGAGGGAGGAGGGGGCGGGGCCGGCGCCAGCCGGCAGAGCCGTTACGAGAGCCGGGAGGGCGGCGAGACTACAGATCCCGGCATGCCCCGCGCGCACAGGGATCAGCCCCGCGAGGCGCCCGCCTCGCCGCGGGGCATCTCGGGGGTTGTAGTCGCCGAGGCGTCTCCGCCTCCTCCTCTTGGGCTTCGGCGGAAAGGGGCGGGAAGGGGCCCGCGGGGCATGCTGGGAGTTGTAGTAGGCGAATCACAGATTATTAATAGCTGCTGGGAGAGCTAATAAAACGAAGCGACATCGCCGGTGATGGCGATCGCCGTCATTATAGGTTTTCCTGGGCGGCTTAAAATGTGAAAAGCACAACGTTGTTGTGGTTGTTGTTTAGAAAATGAGCAAGGAAAGGCAGCCAGGCTCCGTGAAATTGTTTGAAGTCGAGATTTAAAACGCAGTTAAAAGTCTACTTGAATCATAAAAAATGGTATTCACTGGCGCTAAAAAGACCGGAGAGACGCACACAGAGAGAGATGCACTTGCCAGTCTCCACGTCGCACCATTGCACATTTATCCATATTTTTATCATTATTATACATCTTTTACATCTCTATGGTGCTCATTAATTAAGCCTTATTTGGCTTTTAGGAAGTGCTATTGGAAAATATTGTTCGTATTTATATGAATTGATAAAGGACGTTACTTCTATTGTTTTCTGTGCAGATCGATTATTATTATTATTATTATTATTATCATTATTATATAAGCGAAACGTGTCATCTGAGCGGTTGGTTTGTTCTCTCCCTGCCGCTTTTCAGACCGAAGGCTCCACAGTTCGGCTCAAAGCATGCAATGAGAACCATTCTATAATATTAATAATCGGAGGATGCAATGCAAATAATAACAATAATATTAATAATAAAGCGGCTGCCTGGTCGCGTGGAAGCTAAGGACGGGTTATTCGAGCCTTGCGAAGTGGGTACGGTAAACAACGTCTGGGAAAAATAATAATTGCTGTGGAGGCGAGACCTGGAAAAGGTTAGGCGGAAAACTATTCACCTTTTAATGTTCCAGGAGCTGAAAATGCCTTGCGGGGAGAGAAATGAACTTGCGCGGAGGCTCCATCGTTTGGGACCTGCTGCAAACATTGCAAAACGATGCCCCTGCGCGGCTCTGGAGGAATAAATAAGACATTATTCTTTTCTGGCAGCGGAGCGGTGGCGAGCTGCCCTCCTTGCAACTTGCGAGCATTGCTGCAAGCATCTCAAAATGAGCCCTGAAATGCAATAAAATGGACCGGCTGCAGAGGCTGCAAGCGAGAGACCCAATGTGGTCTCAGGCGCTTTCCCACGAGCAGAGCCCGATGGGAGATGTAGTTGGAATAATCCACCCATTTTCCTAGTTTAAGGTTTCCTCATATGCTGGGTAATGTAGTCTCTCATCTGCTTGGGTGGCTGATGGACAAAGAATATAGGCGGCAGCAAGGAGCAAAGGATGTCAGATCGCGGCGGAGATGGGGGGAAAGAGAGTCTTGTTAACCCTAACGGGTTAGTTGCTGCAAGAGTTTTTTCTATGGGGAAGAATATATTTATTTTGCAAGATGTGTTCAGGGTTGCTCTCAGCTGATACATGCATTCTGGCAGGGCGGGGGGAGAACTGCAAGCAGTGAATGGCTAATGAAAACAAAAACAAAAAATCAGTTTCCTGACTGGTGAACGTGTTCGAGTCTTTCAGCAGAAACACCAAGGTCAGTGCTGGTTTTTCGTGTAAGCTAAACAAGCTATAGCCTTAGGGCCCCACTCTCTTGGGGGCCCCCCAAAAATTAAAGGGTGAAAAAACTGGATGTACATTTCCAAAATAGAAGATAAAAAACTAATATGTACAATAAACCTACATGCAGCAACAGTGTTTTGTGTTGTGTAGGCTCCTATGATGTAAGTCATGGTCCCCACCTGCTAGCCTGCTGCCTAAAATATCACTGGTTTACTCATTTCTATATATAGGGTGCCTACATTCTGCATGGGACCCGGGTGGCGCTGTGGGTTAAACCACAGAGCCTCTTGGGCTTGCCAGTCAGAAGGTCGGCGGTTCAAATCCCTGCGACGGGGTGAGCTCCCGTTGCTCGGTTCCTGATCCTGCCAACCTAGCAATTTGAAAGCACGTCATGTGCAAGTAGATAAATAGGTACTGCTCTGGCAGGAAGGTAAACGGTGTTTCCGTGCGCTGCTGTGGTTCGCCAGAAGCGTCATGCTGGCCATATGACCTGGAAGCTGTCTGTGGACAAACACCAGCTCCCTCGGCCAGTAAAGCGAGATGAGCACTGCAACCCCAGAGTCGTCTGCGACTGGACCTGATGGTCAGGGATAACTTTACCTTTACCTTTTTACATTCTGCATGGACTGCTTGCATGGCATCATATGCAGATGTCTTTAGATACCTATTAGGTCCATAAATTACCATCTAGCATATATTCCACACAAAAAACAGCAACCATTTGTTGTTGACAAAGGACAGCTAGTCATATAAAGGGCCCCATTACCTTCAGTAGCTTAGGGCCTCATCAAACCTAAATCCGGCCCTGACCAAGGTATTGTGGAACCTTAAACCTTTCTAGCGTACAAGGTATTTGTGGACTACAGCCTGCTGAAGGGGGTTCAAAGCTCACAAGGCTGGCTGCCAGTTCAAGTCCACCTGCTCCTTAAGGACAAATGATTGATAATTTGTTGAAAATATTTCTGCATTATACTGCTGTCCATATGTATGGGGTGTTGGGGGGGCATAGAACCTCTGATGGGAGACACATTGTTCTCCTTCAGGGGTTTGCCAGTTTGCCCACTCAGCTCTCACGTGTGGCTCCTGGAAGCTGCCAACATGTGGCCACACTTTGGGAAAGGCTTTGACTGGACAGCTAAACCAGGTGAGGGTAGCCAATTCATCTCAAACCTTCTGTGAGTTAAGGACTCCCCCTGCATGTGAAGTCAAGCTCCAGTGGATGGAGCGGATGAGACCTAGAGTGGGACCAATGGTCAAGGAGGCAGTTTCTGTGCTTGCTATGGATAATAATATAGAGGTACCTTTGTGGTACCTCTGGAGAGTCCCATGGACTGCAAGAAGATCAAACCTCTCCATTCTGAAGGAAATCAGCCCTGAGGGCTCACTGGAAGGACAGATCCTGAAGCTGAGGCTCCAATACTTTGGCCACCTCATGAGAAGAGAAGACTCCCTGGAAAAGACCCTGATGCTGGGAAAGATGGAGGGCACAGGGAGAAGGGGATGACAGAGGACAAGATGGTTGGACAGTGTTCTCGAAGCTACCAGCATGAGTTTGACCAAACTGTGGGAGGCAGTGGAAGACAGGAGTGCCTGGCGTGCTCTGGTCCAGGGGGTCATGAAGAGTCGGACACAACTAAACAACAACACCTCTGGTTGCGAACGGGATCCATTCTGGAGGCCTGTTCGCAACATGAAAAGCCCGCAACCTGAAACGCTGTATCTGCACAGCTGCGTGGCGCAATTTGGCACTTGTGCACATGCACAAAGCACAATTTATCACTTCTGTGCATGCGTGAGTGGCAAAACCCAGAAGTAACCCTTTCCAGTACTTTCAGGTTGCCGCGGGACGCAATCTGAAAAAACGTAACATGAAGCAAAGGTAGCATGAGGTATGACTGTAATAAATAATAATAATAATAATAATAATAATAAATCTGGCCGGGCCTCCCCAGCCACTCTGGGCGGCTCCCAACAGAATATTAAAAACACGATAAAGCAACAAACATTAAAAACTTCCCTAAGCAGATGTTTTCTAAAAGTCAGGTAGTTGTTTATTTCCTTGACATCTGATGGGAGGGCGTTCCACACTACCGAGAAGGCCCTTCTTCAGATTCTTCTGAAGGATGTAGTGGTGGATCTAGTCGTGATCCTTCCTTCATTTGCTGTTTTTAAGCAGAGGCCTTCTGTCCGGGATTCTTTAGCTGTGATTCCTGCATTGCAGGGGGTTGGACTAGAGAACCTTTGAGGTTCCTTCCAACTATGCAATTCTGTGATTCTCAGATCTCTTTGCCCTCTCTATCCAGCACCATGTGCAATGGAGAGGGTGGTGGCAGGGAGACACGTGACTCTCGCAGATCAGATCCCCTTCTCCTAATACAAATATTTACTGCTAAGAAACCCGCTACCAGCGAAGAGCCATGACTCCAGGGGTGCTTTCCCTGGCAAAGACACAGAGGACAATCAGCAGTCATTTAAGTGCGCCACGCTGTGGCTCGTAGCCTCCAAGAATGTTCCCCCCCCCCTTTGTGTGAATTTTTTATAAAGCAACAGGCATGCAATATTTAAATGAAACCCTGCGGGAGCCATTACTCGCTGAACAAAACAAGAGCAAGCCCGGTTCATTTTGGGCACAAACATCTGCTGCTTGCATCCACTCCTCAAACAGGGAAGAGCAGGAGGATTTGCCGATGGGAAGGAGGGAGTTGCGCATGGACAGAACGGTTGGAGCAACAAGCTTTCCGCCCTTGGTGATGTTTTCCACGGTGCGTTGCTGTGGATTAGTTCACCATAGCTATTCTTCAGATTGCGTATGTGCTACAGGAGTCCTTTTTACGGTGCATTTGTGATGATTCGTGCTCATGATGTTGCCAGGGCAGTTATATATAGCCAAACCAACAAATTCAAATGACAATTATTATTCCTATTTTATTTTATTTTATTTTTTATTGAGTTTACAGTCATACCTCATGTTACGTCCACTTCATGTTACCTTCTTTCAGGTTATGTCCTGCGGCGACCCAGAAGTACAGGAAAGGGTTACTTCCAGGTTTGCCGCATGCGCAGAAGCACAAAATGATGTCATGCGCAGAAGTGGCAAATCGCAACCCGAACATGCACAGATGTGCCGCTGCAGGTTGCGCTCTTTTCATGTTGCGAATGGGCCTCCAGAACAGATCCTGTTTGCAACCAGAGGTACCACTGTATATTCCCGCTTGGACTACTGCAACACGCTCTACGTGGGGCTACCTTTGAAGGTGACCCAGAAACTATAACTAATCCAGAACGCAGCAGCCAGACTGGTGACTGGGGGTGGCTGTCGAGACCACAAAACACCGGTCCTGAAAGACCTACATTGGCTCCCAGTATGTTTCTGAGCATAATTCAAAGTGTTGGTGCTGACCTTGAAAGCCCTAAATGGCCTCGGCCCAGTTTTCCTGAAGGAGCGTCTCTACCCCCATCGTTCTGCCCGGACACTGAGGTCCAGCTCCGAGGGCCTTCTGGCAGCTCCCTCCCTGTGAGAAGTGAGGTTACAGGGAACCAGGCAGAGGACCTTCTCAGTGGTGGCACCCGCCGGTAGAATGCCCTCCCATCAGATGTCGAAGAAATAAACAACTATCAGACTTTTGGAAGGCATCTGAAGGCAGCCCTGTTTAGGGAAGCTTTTAATATTTGATTAATCGTTTTAATATTCTGTTGGAAGCCACACAGAGTGGCTGGGGAAACCCAGCCAGATGGGCGGGGTGTAATTTTTTTTTTAATTATTATTATTATCATTATCATTATTATATATTATTATTATTCCGCCTTATACCTGGAGGTCCCAGGGCGTTTCACAGAAAAGATCACAACATCAAACAATAACCCAATAACACTCCCCGCCCAGAAAAGAACTGCATTTTAAAAAGGCATAGGATGTCAATAAGATCAACCAAAGGCCTGGTTAAAAAAGAACATTTTTGCTTGGCACCTAAAGGTGTGTAATGAAGGTGCCAGGTGAACTTCCCTGGCGAGAGCATTCCACAGACGGGGAGCCACCGCAGAGAAGGCCCCGTTCTCGTGTTGCCACCCTCTGGACCTTTCAAGGAGGAGGCACACGAAGGAGGACCTCAGAAGGTGATCTCAGGGTCTGGGTAGGTTCATCTGGAAAGAGGCGGTCTTTGAGGTATTGCGGTCCTGGGCCGTTTAACGCTTTATAGGTTAAAACCACTTTGAATTGGGCCTGGAAACTAATGGGTAGCCAGTGCAGTTGGACCAGGATCAGTGTAATATGCTCAAACCGTCTTGCTCCCGTGAGCAAACTGGCCGCTGAATCTGCACCAGCTGAAGTTTCCGAACCGTCTTTGGAGGCAGCCCTATGTAGAACGCAAGAAAGGAGATTCTAGCTAAACACCAGGAAGAACTTTCTGAGGGAAAAGTCGTTCGATGGTGGAATGGGCTCCCTCAGAAGGTGGTGGCCTCTCCTTCCTTGGAGGTTTCAAAACAGAGGTTGGATGGCCCTCTGTCAGGGATTTTAAAGCTGAGATTCCTGCGTCGCAGAGCGTGAAAGAGTTGGCTTCTTAGGCGACTTGTTAGCACAAGGTGTTAAAAAACAGATGCTCAAAAAGTGAAGCCATTGCTCTCCCGTTGTAGGCAGATGGACTCATCATAGGTGAGCTCCAGGTTGCTCATCTCCCCTCAGCAAAGCAGCATGAGTTTCATTTCTGTTCCTTCTGGTTATCTCCCGCTTGGACTACTGCAATGCGCTCTGCGTGGGGCTACCTTTGAAGGTGACTCGGAAATTACAACTAATCCAGAATGCAGCAGCTAGACTGGTGACTGGGAGTGGAGCTTATTGTTGTAGATCAGGGGTCAGCAAACTTTTTCAGCAGGGGGCCGGTCCCCTGTCCCTCAGACCATGTGGGGGGCCGGACTATATTTTGAAGAAGACAAAATGAACGATTTCCTATGCCCCACAAATACCCCAGAGATGCATTTTAAATAAAAGCACATATTCTAAGTAAAAAACCAGGCAGGTCCCACAAATAACCCAGAGATGCATTTTAAATAAAAGGACACATTCTACTCGTGTAAAAACATGCTGATTCCTGGACTGTCCGCAGGCCAGATTGAGAAGGCGATTGGGCCGGATCCGGCCCCCGGGCCTTAGGTTGCCTACCCATGTTGTAGATCCACTGATCTCAGGTTAACCTTTTAAAGCACGCAAAAGCTTTGTTGGAAGTCTGAATACTGCATATGCATATGCTCCCAGACAAGTATTTTTATTATTAAGTGAGAGGCTGCAAAGTCATCTGAAGTGCTTTCCTCTTCTGGCTTCCCTTCCTGTGTTAATTGTCTCCGGAATATATTTTCTGAGCTGCTCCGACTGTGTTCTCTGTGTGCTCTAATAAGCCCAATAAATAAATAAATGCTAATAGCGGCCTTGGAAAAAAAGATTGCCTGCACAAACATCCCTAAATGTGCATGCAAATTTATTTAGATGCTAACCTCAAACGACCATTTAGATACACCAGAAATGGCAGTGCGCTTGTTTCAAACTATTAGCAGCTTTGCTGATGTGAAAACACCAGCCTTTGGAGAGAAAAAATGTGATTTGTGCACAAAGAAGGCTTCATAAAATATGGAACACTTGATCATTTCATTAGGGATATAGTAAGAGTGATACCGGCTCCTGAACCCTCTGATTTAAACCATTATTGCCCTGTTTCAAACGTGCCCTTTTGAGGCAAGTGCCCATTGGTCCATAAATTCCACATTCTCTTGGACGAAACTGATATTTTGTTTTAGATCCCTGATGACGGTCTGGTTTCTGGCCGGTCCTACTCTGCAAGCATTGACCTCAGCAGAGGCAAGGCCACAGCGAGATGCGTGCTCTGCGGCCGACAGGACGGACCATATTAAATCAATTTCATTGGCTTGCAACAGGAAATGGCTCAGGGTATCATATTTTTACCCAGAAAGCCCGAAATGACCTGGGATCAGGGTATCTCAAACAGCTTCATGGACCTGCTTGGGAGTTCTGCATTCCTGAGGCCCTCCTCCTTTCGCCTTTGCCAGCGTGGTGTAGTGGTTAAGAGCAGTGGACTCGTAATCTGGTGAACTGGGTTCGATTCCCTGCTCCTCCACCTGCAGCTGCTGGGTGACCTTGGGCCAGTCACACTTCTCTGAAGTCTCTCAGCCCCACTCACCTCACAGAGCGTTTGTTGTGGGGGAGGAAAGGGAAGGAGATTGTGAGCCGCTTTGAGACTCCTTCGGGTAGTGATAAAGCGGGATATCAGATCCAAACTATTCTTCTTCTTCTTCGCCAACAAAAGTGGGGATGGAGGGTGAAATATACCCGGAGTTGAGTGTTGATTTCATGCTCTTTATTTGAGCTCATGGTAAACAGTGAGTGAGTTCTTTCTCCCAAAACCGCTGGCTATATATACATTTTTTACACAATAGGTCCCGTGTGATTGGCTGATTCAACTCTCCTCCTGGAGCCTGATTGGACTGTTCCTGCAGGCCAATCAGGTTGCTGATTCACTTCCTCCTGGAGCCTGTTTGACTGTGGAATGGCTTCCCTCTGGAGATGCTGGACTGTCCTTTCTTGGAGGTTTTTAAGCAGAGATCGGATGGCCATCTGTTGTGGATGCTTTAGCTGAGATTCCAGCATTGCTGGGGGTTGGACTAGATGGCCGTCGAACCCCTTACAACTCTAAGATTCTAGAAATAGAAATTCTCAACCCCTAATTTTCTTTAAATATATAGATATATGGGGACACCAACATATTTTCACTGCTTAGGGCCTTAATCCGGCCACTGCCCGTTGCCAGAAACCCACTCCATGCATGCGTATTGTTATCATTTTCAAAGCTTCATCCTCACAGTCGGGCAATTTTTGGAATTTTTGATAATTTTCCATAAAAGAAGTTAGGGGACTCTGAGTTTGTGTTTTGTTTTTCTCTATTAATTATATTCATATGTATTTATTACTTTTTTCCAATGTGTTTAGCTGCTTCTATCCCAAATATAGGCCGCCTTGAGTACCTGGCAGGGAGAAAAGCAGGATATACACTATTTTTTATTTTTTTATTTATTTATTATTATTATTATTATTATTATTATTATTATTATTATTATGTGCTCTTGCCCATGCTCCTGTGCTCCCCCAAACTGTGCACCAGTGAAGGTTGCTGTGATCACAGAGTCAGAGAATGGTAGAGCTGGAAGGGACCCTGGGGGTCATCTAGTCCACCGGGGGGGCATCCCTTGGCCTAGGGCTTTATTGCAGAGGGAGGGAGGAATTCAGCTTCCTCCTATATTCAGAACTTTTGCACTTGCATTAAGAGATTTTTCCATATTGTCTCTTAAAGAAAGGAATTGATGGTCGGTCTTGTGCAGAAGTTAGTTTGCTCCTCCTCAGCTCTGTAACTTAAGAGGAATACAGTGGTACCTTGGTTTGCAACCGTTTTGGATTACAATCGCGTCAAACCCTGAAGTATGTGTCCCTTTTTTGGGATTACTACCCATTTTTTTGGGATTACAACCAATTTTTTTTTGGAGGCCCCATTGGTGAAAGCGCATCTTGGGTTATGTTATGTACTGAGTTGAATAGGATCCAAACTGTAGCAGTCTGATTGGTCCTAGAACAATAGGATCCAAAAGGCAGCAGTCTGATTGGTCCTAGAACAATAGGATTCAGAATGCAGCAGTCTGATTGGTCCTAGAACAATGCAGCAGTATGATTGGTTGGCAGGAACCACCCAATCCTGCTCCAGATAGAAGTGAATCCACAACCTGATTGGCTTACAGTAGAATTCCAGAATTAGCCAATCATGTGCAGCCCATTGTGTAAATAATGTATATAAAGCAGTTACAGATGGGTAGCCGTGTTGGTCTGCCATAGTCGAAATAGAAAAATTCCTTCCTGTAGCACCTTAAAGACCAACTAAGTTAGTTCTTGGTATAAGCTTTCGTGTGCAAGCACACTTCTTCAGATACACCTGAGTGTATCTGAAGAAGTGTGCTTGCACACGAAAGCTTATACCAAGAACTAACTTAGTTGGTCTTTAAGGTGCTACAGGAAGGAATTTTTCTATTTCGTATATAAAGCAGATACTGTGAGGGGACATTCATTCATTCCTCCTCACCACTATGAGCTGAATAAAGAGCATGAAATCACTTTGCGACTCTGAGTATATTTCACTGGCGACGAGGATGGGATCCCGCTGAGCTGACTGCCACACACAGCACCGCAGCACCGCCAACTGCCGCACCGCTGCCTCGCACCGTGTATCCAGGCTTCAGCTCCGGGGCACAAGGAACTCAGAATGGCAGCCAACAGCAGCTTCTCGCCATTCAACCCAGCATCTGGAGACTGGGAAGCGTACGCCTCCCGTTTCACCTTCCTCCTAGAAGCCAAAGGGGTCACCGACGAAGAAGACGCCAAGAAGAGGGCGATATTCTTCAGCGTCTGCGGAGAGGAGACGTTTGAAATCGCCCAGGCTCTCCTTGCGCCTGAAGACGTCGCTACTGTTCCATACAAAACAATAATGGAACAGCTGAAGGGGCACTTTTCGCCGCAGCCCTCAGTGGTGGCTCGTCGAAATGCCTTCTACGCAAAGCGGCAAGCCCCTGGGGAAACCATAACTGGGTTTGTGACCTCTCTCCGCCAAGCCGCCCGGTTCTGCAACTTCTCAGAGCTGGAGAACATGCTTCGTGACCGCCTCGTCGGTGGCCTGAAGGATGAGAAGCTGCAACGACGCCTCTACGCTAAGAAGGACCTAACGTTCCAGGTCGCTCTGGAGGAGGCCCTGGCAACAGAAGCTGCCGAGAGGTCGACCCAAGAGGCACGGCCGAGCCTGCCATCCCAACCGAGGGTCCACCATGAAGACCTCACCGACGACTCAGGATCCGACAGGGAGGAGGTGCACCGAGTACAGCAGCGCACTCAAGCAGCGCACAGACCACAGCTGCCTCGACGAGAAGGAGGGAACTGCGCAAGCTGCGGGGAGAGTCACGAGAGGAGGACCTGCCGTTTCCGCAACGCAGAGTGCAGGCAGTGCAGAAAATCGGGACACATCGCCCGGGTGTGTCGGGCTCGGCCCACCCGACACCAGGCATCAGATGACCAATCCAAGAGCCCCAGGTCCCGGGGCCCAACGCACCAAGGCAACTCGACGGAGCTCACGGACTTCCAGGTATACCAGTTGCCCCACCCCAACGTAGAGAAAATTTATGTAGAGGTACAGATAGAGGGGGCCCCATGCCGCATGGAGCTTGACACGGGTTCAACTCTATCCATAATCTCGGCAAGGACCTTAAGGAAACTGTGTCCCACTGGGGGTCCCAAACTCAGGCCGGCCCCATTCACCCTCCGGGACTTCCAGAAACGTAAGGTCCCCACAATGGGGGTGGGGACCTTCAGGGTGCAATACCGAGGGCGGACGCGGCAACTGGACTTGCTTGTGGTCAAGGGCCCCTACATTAGCTTACTGGGATTGGCATGGTTTGGACCACTGGGGCTAGCTGTCACCGGGGTGAACCACACTAGCTTACAAGTGGACGTGGACGCCATATGCAAGGAATTTCCAGGGGTTTTCGATGGGAAATTGGGACAGTATACGGGCCCCCCCATTGCGCTACAGCTTGACCCCGCAGTACGACCGGTCAGGCTCAAGGCCCGCCGGGTCCCGTTCGCCTTGAAACCCCGTATAGACGAGGAATTGGACCGACTCGTAGAGCAAGGAGTGCTGGAGCCGGTGCCTAATGCTCCCTGGGAAACCCCAATCGTCACACCCGTCAAGCCTAATGGTTCGGTCCGCATCTGCGCAGACTACAAATGTACCATAAACAAGGCCCTCACGGCCCACGCATACCCAGTGCCAGTGGTCAGCCATGTCCTTGCCACCCTGGCTGGGTCGAAAATTTTTGGCAAGCTGGACTTGGCCCAAGCATATCAACAGCTGCCAGTAGATGAGGCCACAGCAGAGGCACAGACGATTGTGACGCACAGAGGAGCGTTCAGGGTAAAGCGGCTGCAATTCGGTGTCAGCGTGGCACCAGGCATATTCCAGAATATAATGGACTCTCTCCTTAAAGGGATTCCTGGCGTCACCCCCTTCTTCGATGATGTGTTGATTGCCGGCCCCACACCAGAGGAGTTTGAGGACCGCCTCCGCACCGTTCTGCACCGTTTCCAGACGGCGGGTCTCAAGGTGAAGCGGGAAAAATGTCTACTAGGAGTGCCTCAGGTGGACTTTCTGGGATTTATGGTGGACGCAGAAGGGGTCCACCCGACTGGGGACAAGGTACGGGCCATTTGTGATGCCCCAGCGCCCAAGAGCAAGACTGAACTTCAGGCCTTCTTGGGACTATTGAACTTTTACCATTCCTTCCTTCCCCACAAGGCGGCGGTAGCGGAGCCCCTACACAGACTCCTGGACAAGCGGGCCCCTTGGGTGTGGGGCCAGCGCCAGGAGGCCGCATTCCAGGCAGTCAAGGACTTGCTTGTCTCAAACTCGGTCTTGGCACACTTCGACGAGAGGCTGCCGGTGGTGCTAGCATGCGACGCCTCACCCTATGGCATTGGAGCTGTCCTGGGGCACCAACTCCCGGATGGAAGAGAGGTACCGGTGGCGTACTTTTCCCAGACACTCAACACAACCGAGCGGAACTACTCGCAAATCGACAAGGAGGGTCTGGCAATCGTAAAGGGAGTAAAAAAATTCCATGATTTCTTGTACGGGCGGCCCTTCACCGTGGTGACTGACCACAAGCCGTTGCTTGGCTTGTTTGCCCCCGAAAAGCAGACCCCCCAAGTGCTGTCTCCTCGCGTCCTCAGGTGGTCAATTTTCCTTGCCAGCTACCAGTATGCACTGATTCACCGACCTGGGAAGGCGATGGGCCATGCGGACGCCCTCAGCAGGCTACCACTACCGGAAACAGGCCCTGACCCAGCACCTGCACAAGAGGTTATGAGCCTGGAGCTGCTTCCCGACCGCCCCATTCAGGCACAAGAAGTTGCACACCATTCCAAGAAAGATAGGGTCATCTCCCGGGTCCTGGACTGGGTGTGGAGGGGATGGCCCAGCAGCAGCCCCGGGCCAGAATTCGCCGGCTACACAACCCGCAAACATGAACTGTCGGCCCACAAGGGGTGCCTGTTATGGGGAAGCAGAGTCGTTGTTCCCCAGCCCCTCTGCAAAAGGGTCCTCACAGCCCTACACGAGACACATCCAGGGGTAGTAAGAATGAAGGCCCTTGCCAGGAGTTATGTGTGGTGGCCGGGGATCGATGGAGAGATAGAGGCCTGGGTCAAACACTGCCAGGCCTGCCAAGAATCCCGCCCAGATCCCCCAAGGGCCCCAGTCCAGTCCTGGGAGTCCGCCCGAGCACCATGGTCACGCCTGCATGTGGATTTCGCTGGCCCCTTTCAGGGGAAAACATTCTTCATAGTGGTGGACTCCTACACCAAATGGCTGGAAGTCGCACTGGTACCGTCCACTTCCACGTCCGCAGCCATCCGGGTACTATGCAGGCTGTTTGCAACCCACGGGCTCCCTGACACTCTCGTCTCAGACAACGGGACTGCATTTACGTCAGGAGAATTCCAAACCTTCACAGCGCAGAACGCCATCCGCCACATCCGTTCGGCGCCGTTCCACCCTGCCACCAATGGCCAAGCAGAACGCATGGTGCGGACCACCAAGGACACCCTTCGCCGCATGACGCAAGGGGACTGGGAGTACCGCCTTGCCACATTCCTTCTAGCACAGCACAGCACCCCCAGCTCAACGACTGGCCGGAGCCCCGCTGAACTACTAATGGGTCGGCGCCTTGCAATCAGATTGGACCGCCTTCACCCCGATAGAGCTCAGGATGAGGTAGTGGTGGGGGAAGGCAGGAACCCCCGGACCTTCGAGGCCCAGGACCCAGTGTATGCAAAGAATTTTGGGGCAGGCCCAGCATGGGTACCCGCCACAATCACCAGGGTCACTGGCCCCGTGTCGTACGAGGTGCTAACGGATGGGGGGCAATGCTGGCGCCGCCACTGCGACCAGATACGGCGACGATTCCCGGGAGAAAACCAGGAGGAGGACAGGTCAGAGGAGTCCCAAGGGAACAGCGGGGCAGTGAGGCCCATAGAGCAGGAGGGGCCAGCAGGAGAGGCAGAATCAGTAAATACAGAGAGGACCCGTGAGGCCGAAAGGACACCGGAACCAGAACCACGACTGAGCGAGCCGGTTGCACCAGACCAAACAGCCGCATCACAGCCAGCATCCTTGGAACACGAGCCAGAACCCGGAGCCCGGACCAGGGAACACCCCAGGCCACAACGCACACGTAGGCCGCCGGCATACCTTGAGGACTATGAATGCGACCTCCCGGGCAGGACTGGAACTTAGAGGGGAGGGGTGTTATGTACTGAGTTGAATAGGATCCAAACTGTAGCAGTCTGATTGGTCCTAGAACAATAGGATCCAAAAGGCAGCAGTCTGATTGGTCCTAGAACAATAGGATTCAGAATGCAGCAGTCTGATTGGTCCTAGAACAATGCAGCAGTATGATTGGTTGGCAGGAACCACCCAATCCTGCTCCAGATAGAAGTGAATCCACAACCTGATTGGCTTACAGTAGAATTCCAGAATTAGCCAATCATGTGCAGCCCATTGTGTAAATAATGTATATAAAGCAGATACTGTGAGGGGACATTCATTCATTCCTCCTCACCACTATGAGCTGAATAAAGAGCATGAAATCACTTTGCGACTCTGAGTATATTTCAGGTTACAACCTGTTTTGGTTTACAGTGGTACCTCGGGTTAAGTACTTAATTCGTTCTGGAGGTCTGTTCTTAACCTGAAACTGTTCTTAACCTGAAGCACCACTTTAGCTAATGGGGCCTCCTGCTGCTGCTGCGCTGCCAGAGCCCAATTTCTGTTCTTATCCTGAAGCAAAGTTCTTAACCTAAAGCACTATTTCTGGGTTAGCGGAGTGTGTAACCTGAAGCATATGTAACCCGAGGTACCACTGTACAACTGGACCTCCGGAACAGATCATGGTTGTAAACCAAGGTATCGCTGTACAGTTACAGACGCTTCGGGTTGCGCGATTTCAAGTTGCGCACCGCGCCAAACCCGGAACTACCAGAACAGGTTTGGGCGCATGCGCAGAAGCTCCGAATCGCAACCCATGCATGCGCAGACGTGGCGCTGCAGGTTGCAAACGCTGTGGGTTGCAAACGTGATTCCCGAACAGATCACATTTGCAACCCGAGCATCCACTGCATTCCTAGGAAGCTGCCTTGGACACAGTCCTGTGACCCATCGACCTCAGTAGCACCTGCACTGACCGGCAGAAGCTCTCCAAGGTTTCAGACGGGGGGGCATTCCCAGCCCCCTCCCCCCGGAGATGCCGCCCAGGACAGAAGACCTGCATGCAAAGCAGGTGGTCCAATCCTGCACTATGGAGACCCCTAGCCTGCCTGGAAGGATGTGGGGCTGGCCTCCCTTTGGGAATGGGGCTGCAGGAAGAAGGATGTGAGAGGAAGATGGAGCCCAGCTGCAGGCGGAACAGCAGGGGCCTCCGAGTTCTGAAGGAGGAGCATCACCTCTCGGGAGGGGCCAGGTAGGAGGGGGTTGCCACGGTAACAAGGACCGGCCCTCCTTTGTGACCTCTCTTGCTTCTCCCTTAAAAGCCACCGACTTGCAGGAGGCCATTGTGGGTTAGGAGTGAGGCGAGTGGAGGAGAGAGGAGTTGGTGGCAGTTGGCAGATTAGGAGAGCTGTTGAGTTGATTATTTTCTCAGTTTCTTATTTTGATTTCATTTATTTGATTGATTTGATTCATTTTGATTTATTATTTTAGTTTTTTGTTTTAACACTTAAATTTTATTTTTTTGTTCTTTATTTTAATATTTTTTATTTTACATGTTTATGTTGTGCACATTTGTGCACATTTTGTATATATTTGGTATATATTTTGTACATAGAGGGGTAGTAAGGGCTAGGTGTCGGGTTGGGGTTAGGCTTAGGGCTGGGGTTGGGGTTGGGGTCAGAGTTAGGCTTGGATGGGCATTTTAGATAGCTAGTTTAGAGAGGAGGGTGGGATTTTTTCCTGGACAAAATGGGCAGGCTGTAAGTAGGATTCCTCCCCTTTCTCTTGCTCCCCTGGGGGGGTGAGTCCTGGGGTCCCCTGCACAGTCTTGGCTCTCTGGAAATTGACCCGGCCTGTCTTCTCCAGAGAGCTCAGCTCCTCCACACTCTTTCCCTGCCTTCCCCATTTCTCTCCCCTCTCATCATCCGCTTTTATTAGGACATTCCTAGCCCACTTTCCTCCCAGGAGCTCAAAGTGGCCTTCATGGTTCTCCCTGCCACCAATTTTTATCTTCCCAGCAGCCCTGCAAAGTAGGCCTGGCTGGCCCAAGGTCCACCAGGGAGCTTCATGGCTCAGTGGGAATTCAAACTCTCCTCTTCCCGGTCCTCCTAGTCCAGCCCTCCAACCGCTACACCTCTGCCTGGCTCCATCTTGCATCTCTCCAGCTGCCCAATGCCATTGGCCTTGTCCCTATTCCTGGGGGTCTCTCTGGTTCCAAGGAAGACTCCACCACCTTCCTCTCTTTGCCCCCCACACAGACACAAACCCACCCCACCCACTGGGGCTCCTGAGTCGCTCTCTCCCTGCTGCTGCTCCTCTCTATAATAATAATAATAATTTATTATTTATATCCTGCCCATCTGACTGGGTTTTCCCAGCCACTCTGGACGGCTTCCAACAGAATATTAAAATACAACAGTCTATTAAACATTAAAAGCTTCCCTAAACAGGGCTGCCTTCAGATGTCTTCTAAAAGTCTGGTAGTTGTTTTTCTCTTTGACATCTGGTGGGAGGGCGTTCCACAGGGCGGGTGCCACCACCGAGAAGGCCCTCTGCCTGGTTCCCTGTAACCTGGCTTCTCGCAGCGAGGGAACCGCCAGAAGGCCCTCAGAGGCAGCATCTAACCCCTTCCTTCTCTCTCTCCAGCATCGTGAGTCCAGCTCCCTGAAATGCAAGAATCTTGGACTACAACTCCCATCAGCAGAGCTGGAAACTAGCATCCAGAACATCTGGAGGGCACCAGGCTGAGAAAGGCTAAGCTGTGCGAAGGCAGGGGTCAGCAACATGCAGCCCATAGGCCGGATGTGGCCCACCAAGACTGTTTTACCAGCCCACGAGCTGCCTGCAAACCAAGCCGCCCGCTCAGCAAGTCCTCCATGCGCTGCGCTAAAGTAGCGCGTCGCAGCGCGGGGACTCGCATAGTGGCGCCGGAAATGGCGTCTGCGCATGCACAGATACCAGAAATGGCGTCTGCGCATGTCCAGACGCTGAAAATTGCTTCTGAGCAGGCGCGATTTTCAGCGTCTGGGCATGCGCAGAAGCGATTTCTGGCATTGCGCTGCGCCAGTCCAGCCCACAATCTCCGTGGGAGTGATCCTGCCTGTCAGATGCTGTTGTGGTTGCTCGAGAGCAAACAGGCGAGACTCCAACCTGTCTTTTCCAGGCTTTATTATCAATACAAACTACCGTATTTTTCGCTCTATAACACGCACCCGACCATAACACGCACGTAGTTTTTAGAGGAGGAAAATCCGTAGGCATGCCACCCGTAAGCATTCCCTCCATAACACGCACAGACATTTCCCCTTACTTTCTAGGAGGAAAAAAGTGAGTGTTATGGTGCAAAAAATACGGTATTTACAGTGCAGAGTGTCGCAAGTCCATGCCTGCTCAGTCGCTAGCAGAATCTGGGCGTGGCCGGTCTTTGTTCCTCCCCCAGCATAACAGTTGTCTGACCCCCATCCTTCTCCTCCCCTCTCTGCGCCCAGACCTCCTGCGCAGAGTGGGCGCTGGCAAAGGGGGACTTCCCTCCTCTCCGGTTTGCTTAGGTTCAGTGTTGGGGCTCTCCCTAGCATCCCCTGGTCGCTGCACCTCCTCTCCACTAGAGGTGGGGCTTTCCTCCTCGCCAGAGGAGGAACAGCTTCCCAAGATCTTCCGAGGCTCTCTGTAACGCAACTGCCCTTCCACCTCTCTCCTCTGAGCTGATGGCAGTTCCCTGACACTGCCCATGGCCGGTAAAGCTTGTGGCCCCTTTGCTAAGGGAACAACTTATTGCAGCGCTTAAGCGAAACCTGCAATTCTGGCAGAGGAAGGACGGTTGAGAATAATTGGACCCAACCGCAGAGCCCACATCCCTGCTGAGTTTTGAGCTAATAGTCAGCAGATAGACTGGAGCAGATAAAAAACCCTGCTAAAACTTCCGCACTCCTTGCCTAAGGGAGCGACTTTAATTATTGTTATAAATTCGCTTTAAGGGTGGGGAGGGGAGCTCAGCACTTCGCTTAATTCCAAGCCGTGCAAAAGGCTGGCATGTTTAGAGGCTTGCCTGCCCTCCCTTAGCAGAAGATAACACACACACGCGCATCCCGCTTTGTAATCAACTGGTTATGTCGCAGGGTTAACCTAATTCCTTCTGACGATTTCACTTGGCAAGTCCCGTCAGCGCACAAAATGGGTGGGGGGAAGCTTTAGATAGCGAGACTGCTTGCCTGGAATAGAGGGCTTAAGTATTTAAGAGTTGCCAAGTGGTTATTAAACAACTTTATTATCAAGCCAGGCTTTGATTGACTATAAATAATTCAACCAGGGGATTCATTTTTAAGGCTTGGAGTCATAAGCACCGGTGTGTGGGTGTGAGTGTGGGTGTGTGTTTACTGTATGCTTGTGAAACATGGACCACTTATAAACGCCATCTCCAACTCCTCGAAAGATTCCATCAACTGGGTCTCCAATAAAATTTACACATCACTTGGGAAGACAGGCGAACTAATGTCACTGTACTGGAAGAAGCAAAGATCACCAGTGTCAAAGCAATGGTTCTTCAACATCAACTTCGTTGGACTGGTCATGTTGTGCGGATGCCTGATGATCATCTTCCAAAGCAACTACTCTATTCCATACTTAAAAATGGAAAGTGTAATGATGGTGGTCAACACAAGAGGTTCAAAGACTCTCTCAAGGCAAATTTAACAAAATGTAGTATAAACACCAACAATTGGGAAACACTGGCCTGTGAGCACTCCAGTTGGAGAATAGCCTTTCCCAAAGGTGTCATGGGCTTTGAAGACACTCGAACTCAGGACGCAAGGGAAAAAGTGGAAGGCACATTTTGCAAACCCTCACCGTGATCAACTCCCGCCCGTCCCACTGTGGAAGGACATGTGGATCCAGAATTGGCCTTCACAGTCACTTACGGACTCACTGTTAAGATCTCATTCATGGATGACAATCTTACTTGGCTATGAGTGATCGCCAAAGAAGAATGATCTTATTCTCTGTGTGTGGTATACATCACCTGAAGAGGAATCTGACTCCACGTCCCTGACACCAGGTTCCTGGGATAAGCTTCAGACTTAAACCTCCTGGCTGTTGTTTCTCAATCTCTTGCTGGCCTGAGCAGCTGGCTGGTATCTTTGGTCCGGTCCTGGTGGGCAAGATGGACCCAAAAGTATAGAAAATCTCACTGCTGGCGTGAAATTCTAATGCTTAAGGCATTAGGATGAATAACTCTCAGGCTGTCTCCTGAGCATGACAGTGAGGTATGACAGAGCATAAACTGAGCTGACAGGGTGGGAACTAAAAATAGCTGCAGTGCATAGCTGGGACAGACATATTGTCAAGAACACAGAGTCATTGTAGTGTAGAATTGTTGAGCTGGAAGGGACCTCCAGAGTCATCTAGTCCAACCCCCTGCAATGCAGGAATCTCAACTAAAGCATTCAAGACAGGTGGCCACCCAACCTCTTCTTAGAAACCTCCAAGGAAGGAGAATCCACCACCTCTTGTGGGAATTTGCTCCACTGGAAACAGCTCTTACCATCAGAAAGTTCTTCCTGGTGTTTCGTCAGAATCTCCTTTCTTGTAACTTGAAGCCATGGGTTCGAGTCCTGCCCTCCAGAGCAGGAGAAAACAAGCTTGCTCCATCCCCCATGTGACAGCCCCTCTCAGTCTCCTCTTTTTCAGGCTAAATATACCCAGCTCCTTCAACCGTTCCTCATCAGGCTTGGCTTCCAGACCCTTGATCATTTTGGTCACCCTACTCTGCACACGTTCCCACTTGTCAACATCTTCTTTAAATTATGGTGCCCATAACTGGACAAAGAACTCCTGCTGCATCACACTGTTGACTCATGTGAAACATGTGGTCTACTAAGACCCAGCCTATCTCAACCTGTGGGTGCCCAGATGTTCTTGAACTACAACTCCCATCACCCCTAGCTAGCAAGGCTAGAGCTCAGGGATGATGGGAGTTGTAGTCCAACAACTTCTAGGGACCCACAGGTTGAGAACCACTGCGACCCTTTTCACATGTACTCTAAAAATGTACTAGAACATCAATGCACGAATATTAAACATTCATTGCAACATCAAATGTGAGATAATTACCCTTCTTCTTCTTCTTCTTCTTCTTCTTCTTCTTCTTCTTCTTCTTCTTCTTCTTCTTCTGTGATCACTCGTAGCCGAGTAAGATTGTCTTCCATAAACACGGCTTTAACAATGAGTCCGTAAGTGACTGTGGAGGCCAATTCTGGATCCACACATCCTTCCACAGTGGGGACATTGGTTTCCAGGCGGGAGTTGATCACGGTGTGGATTCATCAATCATGCCTTCCTCTTCCCACGTTTCTCCCTTTTGTCCTGAGTTCGAGTGTCTTCAAAGCCCATGACACCTTTGGTAAAGGCTGTTCTCCAACTGGAGCGCTCGCAGGCCAGTGTTTCCCAGTTGCTGGTGTTTATATTACATTTTTTTAGATTTGCCTTGAGAGAGTCTTTAAATCTCTTTTGTTGACCACCAGCATGACGCTTTCCATTTTTCAGTTCGGAATAGAGTAGTTTCTTTGGAAGAGGATAACTGGGCATCTGCACAACATGACCAGTCCAACGAAGTTGATGTTGAAGTCCAACAGTTAAACACAAAGAACCTGCCTCGTTTTATTGGTGGTGGATTCTCAGACGGCTCAGCAATGGAAGTCATGTGCAACGCTCCCTAAAGAGGAATGTTTCTTCAGTGATGGGACATAGCCTTGTCTGAACATCTTTCACAATGCAGAGGATTAGTCAGAGGTGAAACAAAGAAAGATCAGTTCCAGGAAGTGTTTTGTTATTATTATTTCCCCTTTTAAAAAAGGACTAAAAAATGATCAGGCCCTCCAAACACCTGTGCCTCACTTTGGAGGGGCTGCACAGATGCATAAAAATCAAACAAAACTGGTAACGACTCTTCTAAGATCATTTAATCCAGGCATAGGCAAACTCCGGCCCTCCAGATGTTTTGGAACTACAATCCCCATCATCCCTAGCTAACAGGACCAGCGATCAGGGATGATGGGAATTTTAGTCTCAAAACATCTGGAAGGCCGGAATTTGCCTATGCCTGATTTAATCATTTGCTGCAAGCTCATCTGACTCTGTAGAAGGCATTATATAATGTGTGTCTGTAACTAGGTTGTGTTATGCATGTATACTCAAAGTTGTTTTGTTTTTTAATTAGTTTTTTTTAAGCCTGCTAGACTCCAGGATGCCTGTCCAAATCAGACACGTCCTGATTTTCGGGTGTAAAAAAGGCGTCGTGGGGAATTTTGCCGAATCTGCAGAATGTCAGGGGGAACACGGCTGCAAGGCAACGTGATGGGAAAAGCACTGGGAAGCTCAACAACTTTGTGGGTGTCAGGAATTTTACTTTTTGAAATACTGCAACCCTATCCCTGACCGATCAGAAGGTCGAATCCCCACGACAGGGTGAGCTCCCGTTGCTCAGTCCCTGCTCCTGCCAACCTAGCAGTTCGAAAGCACACCAGTGCAAGTAGATAAATAGGTACCACTGCGGCGGGAAGGTAAACGGCGTTTCCGTGCGCTGCTCTGGTTTCACCAGAAGCGGCTTAGTCATGCTGGCCACATGACCCGGAAGCTGTATGCCGGCTCCCTCGGCCAATAAAGCGAGATGAGCGCCGCAACCCGAGAGTTGTCCGCGACTGGACCTAACGGTCAGGGGTCCCTTTACCTATACCTATCCTTGACCGTGGGCCTAGTTTGCTGGGGCAGTTGGAGTCCATTAAACCTCCAGAGGGCCAGAAGTCCCCTGCCCCTGAGTTAAATCTTATTTTTAAAGCAAAAGGGCCACAGATGTTGGGACTGAGCTCTATTATTTGAGCTGCAGCAACAGTGGCTGCCTGTTTGTTAACCGAGCCCTGAGAGAAGCCTCTTCTGCTGTTCCGCTAGCAAGACAAACAGGCCTTTGAAACAACCAGAGAGCAGGATGGACATTAGCATCCAGGCTGAGCGGCCAAAGTAAACGGCAAGCTCATTGTAAAATATGATCGCAGATAGAATCACAGTTGGAAGGGACGACGAGGGTCACCTAAGTCCAGCCCCCTGCAATGCAGGAATCTTTTGCCCAACGCAGGGATCAAACCCACGACCCTGACATCAGAAGTCTCGTGCTCTACCTACTGAGTTATCGGGGGTTGCTGTAAGGAACCCCTGTAAGGGAATAAAGGGACCCCTGACCGATAAGTCCAGTCGCGGACGACTCTGGGGTTGCGGCGCTCATCTCGCTTTATTGGCCGAGGGAGCTGGCGTACAGCTTCCAGGTCATGTGGCCAGCATGACTAAGCCGCTTCTGGAGAACCAGAGCAGCGAACGGAAACGCCGTTTACCTTCCCGCCGGAGCGGTACCTATTTATCTACTTGTACTTTGACATGCTTTCAAACTGCTGGATGGGCGGGAGCTGGGACCAAACAACAGGAGCTCACCCCATCGCAGGGATTCGAACCGCTGACCTTCTGATCAGCAAGCCCTAGGCTCTGTGGTTTAGACCACAGCGCCACCTGCGTCCCTTGTAAGGGAACAGCTGAAGGTATTGGTGAATTTCTGACAAGGGTCACCAGAGCTGAGTCTTGATACTCCACCTTCCTGCATGGAAGCCTTCTTCCGATGATTTCCAACTTTCTGACTCTTGCCTGTGGCTGCGTCTTTACCAGACAGCCAGTGTTGCATAACGGTTCGAGTGCTGGACTGCGACTTGGGAGACCAGAGTTCGACCACCGGAGATCAGGCATGAAGCTCACTGGGTGACCTTGGGCCAGTCCCTGTCTCTTGACCCAAACTACCTCACCAGGTTGTTGTGAAGGTAAAATGGGGAAGGAGAGAAGCACGTACAACACCTTGGAAGGGAAAGGTGATATAGCGATGTAAAAAATACAAATACAATCAACCACGGCTTGAACTTCAGGCATCAGCAGCTGATCCTGCTGATCTCCCATGTCGTTAAATAAGTTGGAGTTCTTGTTATTAAATATACCAAGAAAAAAGCACACCAAGAACTCTGGCCGATATAAGTTTCAATAGTGGGAGCGGTCCCTGCATAGTCAATTGTAACAAAAACTAATCCATTCAAATGCATGTATTCTGACTCAAACTCAAATAGAGATTACAAACCCAAACTCATAAAGATATGTATAACACAATAATTCGTTACAGTATTAAAGATAAGAGTTTATGAGTAGAGATAAGTTCATGTTAGTCCATGGTCAGTTTTGACGTGAAGATCTTAGTTTCAATCACTGACCAGAAGTCAATTATAGATCAGAAACCAGGACAGGGCCGTGTTTCGATGTATTTACCTTCATCAGCTGGAAGTATCAAACATTACATGAAAATACATTTAAATTCTAAATTATCATAAAGTATAAAACAGTGGTGCAAAATGTTGCCTGCTGATTTCTGCTGATCAAGCGGCGTAGCAGCCACAAGAGGAGGCAGGATGGACGCACACACACACACCCCCGGACAGCTGTGCATCGTGGACTTCCTTCCAAATTCCTAATATGTCCGCAATGCCTGTAGCTAATTGGTAGGACGGTGAACGAACACCATCCGTGCTCGGAGGTAATTCTCCCCAGTTGTTTTCAGCAGCAAAACTCCTGTGTTGGCCCCGGGGGTAACCCATGAAACGCAGTCCAGGACCAGACCAGAATCCAAAGGTTCTGCTAGGAGTCAGTCCGACAGGGTCAAGGCAGGATACCAGGCAAGGGCAGGTACAGGATCTCAGGCAGGATCTAGCATACAGCAATGTTGCTCCCGCAACCTGGGGCAAGGTCTGACAGCCTTTTATCTTTGTTGGGGTAGCTGCCGGTCCTGATCCCCTGGTGACTCACCTCCCTGTTTCATCCAAAGGCGAGCACTCCTCCTGCAAGAACTCAAGTCTCTCCTTCTCTCGGACCTCAGTCTCTGCAGCTTGGGAGACATTGGTGGGTTACTAGACCCAGGGGCCGCCTCAGCCTCCCCTGACCCAACCGGTAGTGGAGCAGCTGTGAGTGATGGCCCAGCTGGAGGCAACGAGGTCATCCCCGCATCTGGAGCCAGGGCAGGCTCAGGCCCCTGACTCGGCCCAGCTGGTGTTTGTTGCAGGGGAACCTGTGCAGACTGGGACTCTTCAGGATCAGGCCCCAGACTTGGTTCAGATGATGCCTGAGGCAAAGGATCCGGCGCAGACTGAGACTTCTCTGGTTCCGAGCCCGAGCCCGAGTCCCAGGCCATCACAACTCCAACGGAAGCAATTGCACACCCGGTTTCTCACAGAGCTTGGTGGAACGGCGCTCTTGGAGATTCCTCTTCCCACCTGCCCCTGTGTTCTTCCTCCTTGTAAAATGAGCCTTGATATCAACAAACTCGTTTTCTTCACGACGTCAGAACCGTTTGGACGCAGATTGCAGCTCTGGGGGAGAGCGCAGATTCCCCTTGTGTCTCATTCATGCGCATGGTAAATAAGCAGATGGCGTCAGTGTCTGTCCGTGGGAAGGCACGAGCAACACTGTAGTAAATTCTCCCTGTTCAATCTTTGCTCTTGAACGAAGGGGGATCTGTTTTTTCCCCGCATCCCGGAGGGAGAAACAGGCCAATCTCTTGGCTGGGTAAGGAACAGGCCAGGTAACCACAGGTTATCGATCAGTTCCTGGGCGCAATTCAAAGTGCTAGTTAGGTCCAGACTATCCAAAAGACCATAGTTTCTCACAGGAATTTGCCCAGGCTCTGAGGTCTTCAGGGAAGGCCCTTCTTTCATCCTCACAGAGACGCAGGACAGGGCCTTCTCGGTGGTGGCTGCTCCCAGACAACTTTGGAACTCCCTCCCTAGAGAAGCCAGACCTGCTCCCTCTTTGTGGTCCTTCCACCAGCAGGTGGAGACTCTCTTATCCCGAGAGGCCTTTGGGAACTGGCTCCCCCCCCCCCTCTTTTTTTAAAGGGCTTTAAATAGTACTGTGCTGTTTTCATCACCTACATTTCAATAGGCTGGGTTTTTTAAATATTATTAAATATTATTTTTATATTATTTTAATTCCATTAGAGTTCAATTACTTTTAAATGATTGTTTTTAGCGAGCCAGGGTGAGCAGTGGTGAAAACAACTTGGGGCGCCTCCTCCCGAGGAGACGCATGCCTGGCACACGCCTGGTTATCATGGCCCCGAGGCAGAGGAAGAATGCCTTCATCTGCTTCATCGTTTTTTCCTGTTTTGCCAAAGCCTTACGTAAGGAGGGACACAAGAGTGTGGGCCTCGGTGGGCTTCTCTTTTGGCACGGTCAGTGCCTCTTGTCCTTTCTCTAAGCCAGAGGGCGGCGTGGAGGGGGGGCCGCAAGTCACCGGAGCATCATTTGAGCAGCCGATGTGCTGAAGCGCCACTAAAAATAGAGCAAAATGAGAAACACGCTGCGGGGAACAGATGGGAGCATCGCTGCTTCACACACTTCCAGCTGCTTCAACTGCACCTGCCCAGGCTGTGTATGCATCGTGCATTTAAAGTGCATCTCCTCTCCATCAAGAACCCCGGGAACCGTAGTTCACCCCCTCGGAGAACTACAATTCCCAGCGCCTTAAAAAACCCTATAGTTTCCAGGATTCTCTATGGGAGTGGGGTGTGCGGGGTGTCCTTTAAATGTATGGCGTGGACCTAGCTTGTGGCTCTTTCCTGTCTAAAACCTGCTACTCAGCCAGCAAAAGAGCAAAGTCCCACTCGGACTGGAAGATTGGAATGCCCAGTGCTTTTTTCCGGGGGGGGGGGACGCAGGGGGATGCATTTGTTGTTGTTGTTTAGTCGTTTAGTCGTGTCCGCCTCTTCGTGACCCCATGGACCAGAGCACGCCAGGCACTCCTGTCTTCCACTGCCTCCCGCAGTTTGGTCAGACTCATGTTTGTAGCTTCGCGAACACTGTCCCACCATCTCGTCCTCTGTCGTCCCCTTCTCCTTGCGCCCTCCATCTTTCCCAACATCAGGGTCTTTTCCAGGGAGTCTTCTCTTCTCATGAGGCCGCCAAAGTACAGTCATACCTTGGGTTACAGACGCTTCAGGTTGTGTTTTTTCAGGTTACGGACGCTCCAAAACTCGGAAGTACCAGAACGGGTTACTTCTGGGTTTCAGAGGTCATGCATGCACAGAAGTGCTAAATTGCTCTATGCGCATGCGCAGAAGCGCCGAATCACAACCCGTGCGTGCGCAGATGCACTGCTGCGGGTTGCAAATGTGCATCTCACATGGATCACGTTTGCAACCAGAGCGTCCACTGTACTGGAGCCTCAGCTTCTGGATCTGTCCTTCCTAGTGAGCACTCAGGGCTGATTTCCTTGGATAGGTTTGATCTTACAGTCCATGGGACTCTCAAGAGTCTTCTCCAGTACCAAACCCCTAAACATTTTTGAATCTTTGTACTTTTGTCCATTTACTGTATTTATTTCCCCCCGATTTGAACTATAAAACTGTGATTTTCTTGGGTCAAGATGACGACGGAGGAAGATCTAGCTCCCCAGTTTTCTGTTTTCTCCAAGGCTCCGGATCCTAGATGCCCGTATACCTGGGAGTCAGCCCTATGAGAAAGCCATGGGGCTGATTTCTGAGTAGGCACCAGAGCGCATTAAGGACCTTCCTCCCCTTTGCAACGGATGCACAACGAAACAGGGGGAGTCAGGTGAGGGGGGCCTTTTGGGGGAATGAAGGCGAGCATCTCCTCCTCCTCCTCTTCTTGCATCCTGGGAGCTGGAGTCCATCCCGGGCTGCGCTGCCCAGTGCAAACTACGACTCCCAGAATTCTGTGCAAAGAGAGAGAGAGAAAGAGAGCTGGCGTTTGAAGGGAGGGTGTTGTGTTTCCATCTGCCAGAGGTTTGATGTGGCTGCCCGGCGAGTCCCGGGAAAGGTGGCAGCGCGCGGCGGGGGCTCTCTAGGTAAAAAGCAGGGTGAGGTGGGTGGGTGGGGAAGAGAGGACTTGGACCTGATGGGCTGGGCGAGGGATGGTGCAAAGGGGTGGCGCGTGGCGGAGTTTCTTTGCGCGCAAGAACGCAGGCAGGCGCGGGCGCACCTGGGCATCGCGTGGGCATCTTTGCAACCCCGGGAGAGGCGGCGCAGCTTCTTATTTGTAACGGATCCACCAGGTGGGAAGGGAGGAGAGAGAGAGAGAGAGAGAGAGAGAGAGAGAGAGAGAGAGAGAGGCGACAAGGCAGCCCTGTAGCCACCCGCCCCGATCCCAGGCTTGGTGTGGGAAGGAGGGAGCGGAGCTGATCCACCTTACCCAGACCTAAGGCGCATCCAGCCCCTTCGTTCAGGAGAAATGTGAGTGATCTGGGCGGTCCAGCAAGCGGGTGTAACCGAACCCTGGTCCAGACAACGTCAGAGCGCGACGACCCGGGTTCATTTTGAGTTCTCTTTCCTCTGCCGGAGGTGGAATCGCAAATAGAGTTTGGGTCCAGTTTCAAGCTCCAGATTAGCGGGGCAGATTTGTGCCGGCAGAGACGGGAACGCAGAGATAAACTTTGGGGATCCTTTTCCATCAGGCTTTGGGTTTCTCCTGCCGGCACCGAAAATATATATATATATATATATATCTCCTCTCTTCTCCCCATTTCTCCCTCGCCTTGCGGGCTTCATCCAGCCAGGTAGATCCGAGGCACGTTTACCCGGGGGGAAGCGCCAGGAAGAGTTAGATGAGGCTTGCTCCCCTATAAGCGCATATTGGGCGACAGCCTCAATGGTACTTTTCTGTAGTATTTTTGCTGCCCTGTTTGAACGAAACTCCTGGACTTTTCACCACTCGTTTTCATCTTCATTATTTCATAGACTAAAAACAGATTTTTTGTTATTCTTAAAAATTGTTTAATTTCGGATTCCATGTGTTTCCATGTGCTCCTATGATTCTGCAGACCCGAATCTTCCTTCCCCTTTCTGCTCTGGGTCCTGGCCACCCACCCCGTTCGTTGATTGATTGATTGATTGATTGCATTTATATCCCCTCTGATTGGCTACAAGGAACTCCAAGTGGCCTACATGGTTCCCCCCCCCCCTTATTATTATTGTTTTAAATATTATTATTTTTTTGAAAGATTTCCCATAAGGAACAATAGTACATTCAGCGTCTCTGTTTTCAAATTGTAGAGTCTTTCATAAAGGTCAATTACAGTCAATATGAGGCATTTTATTTTTTTTGTCGTAAGCAATGTGGGGTTGAAGGGGGGCGAGAAGGGGGGAGAGAGAAGGGGAAGGAGGCAGTGGCTGGGTCCAGGCTCACCCAGTGAAAGGTTCGTGGCTGAGTGGGGGGATTTGAACCCTTATCTCTCCCAGGTCCAAATCCAACACTAACCATTATACCACATTTCCCCCAGCCTACTTGCCTGGCCACTTTGTGGCGCCATGCTTATATTCCCCACTGTCTTGATTCCATTTCTGTACTTCTGCCAAGTTCTGCGCTTTGTGTGTCTGCGCAAATTAGCAAAATCATATGCTTTCAAGTGGTGTGGGTTTGTTTACGTGGCAGAGCCCTGAATGGGTGGGTGTTTATACTCTCTGTCTCCCCCCAACTTGGTTTTCATTGTGAGCCTGACTGCACAGCAAAGGGGTGTTTTGCAACAGCTCAGCAGCAGAAAGGAGCCGGGACGTTTAGAAAGCAGTTTAAAGCAGCCTTCTCCAACCCAGGTGTTTTAGACTACAACTCCCACCAGCCCCACTAGGGGTGGAATGATGGGAATTGTAGTCCAGAACAGCTAGAGGGCCCCAGGTTGGGGGAGGCTGCTTGGAAGCGATGCCCTGCGCTCCAGGTATGTTCTAGAGAGCTTCAGTTAAAGATAGAAGCAAAATGCTAATCTCTAAATCCCGCAGAGGGAAAAGGCGCCGCAGCCTCCCCTCCCCACCCTTTTGTAATTTACATAACAGAGATAATTCGAGAGGAGCATTAAAAAAAGATCTGGTTAGCCGCACACTCTGTGCCTTTATTTAGAAGTCCAGTGACCCCAATTGCCGCTCTCCTCCCTCCTCTCCGCCCCACGGTTGGAAAATTCCCACTAGCAGAAAAAAAACCAAGTTGTTTTCTGGGAGAGGAGCGAAGGTGATCTGATGTTACAGCCCGATAGTTCTGCATTCCTAACTCCTGCCTTTCCTCTCCTTCTTAAGTTCTTCTCTTGCTGGGATAGATCAGCCTGGAGATCGCTGCAGAAATGGCCCTGCTGAAATGCGGTTGGCTCTGGAGACAGAGTAAGTCTTAGCCTGGGAATTTACGACTATATAAGAGGCCCTTTCTTCTTCCGAGAGAGGCGGGCAAGCTTCTGGGACTGCTGCCTTTGCTGGGTTCATGATGGGGTGCTTGAGAGACCAGTTATGTCTTGGGATTCCTTGCACAGTTCGGACCCCGAGCCCCGAATCAGTACACAGCCCGTTTGTGTCTGCTTGGGAGCAGGGACTTACTCCCAGGTAAGCTTGCAAAAGATTGCGAAAAACCAGCTAGAGATGGACAAAGCTGTCTTTGCTTCCCAGACACAGCTGGCTGACTACTGTCAAAAATGGGAAGGTGAACCAGGTACGGTCGGATCCAGAAAGGCTCTTTTCATACTCTTATCATGTTTTTCATATTCTGTTGGGAGCCACCAGTCTGATGGGTGGGGGTATAAATAAATTATTATTATTATTATTATTATTATTATTATTATCTTAGGGCATTTGGTACCAGAAGCAGAAACTCCATCAGCATTCCCCCAAAGGTGGTAGAATACAACAATCCCTTTAACAATGTTCACTTTGCTTTGCTGTAATGATATTCCAACTGCCCAATGGTAGGACAGGCCCAGAAAATCCCTGACCACTGGTCCTGTTAGCTAGGGATGATGGGAGTTGTAGTCCCAAAACATCTGGAGGGCCGAGTTTGGGAGTTCCTGTTTTACATGGTCTTAAAACACTGACAATCCATATTGATTCTCCACAGGCAGTTTTGTGAGGTTGGTGGGAGAGCTTCTTCCCTTATGTATAAAAAGAAGGGAGACCAAGTTTCATCAGAGGCATTTTCCTTTGTTGGCGTGTCTACTTAGGAGCAAGTCCTGTTGCATTTGGGATGTGGGTGGCGCTGTGGGTTAAACCACAGAGCCTAGGACTTGCCGATCAGAAGGTCGGTGATTCGAATCCCCTTGACAGGGTGAGCTCCCGTTGCTCGGTCCCTGCTCCTGCCAACCTAGCAGTTCGAAAGCACGTCAAAGTGCAAGTAGATAAATAGGTACCGCTCCAGCGGGAAGGTAAACGGCGTTTCCGTGCGCTGCTCTGGTTCGCCAGAAGCGGATTAGTCATGCTGGCCACATGACCCGGAAGCTGTCTTTTGGCTCCCTCTGTTTTATTGGCTCCCTCAGCCAATAAAGCGAGATGAGTGCCGCAACCCCAGAGTCGGACACAACTGGACCTAATGGTCAGGGGTCCCTTTACTTTTACCTGTTACATTCACCGGGGCTTCCTCCCAGGTAAAGGGGGTCAGGATCGGAACCTTACTTGTTTGCTCGCTTCCGTCCTGCTTCTCTGCCCAGGCAGTTTGCCACTTTTAAATCAAAAAAAATAATGGGGGAAACCAATAAGAAGTTACAGCAGGCAAAGTAATAATGAATTTGATACAGCCTCTTGACATTGCAAGACTCTGACCCCCATGAGCTCCAGCTAGCAGCCAGGGAAGATGTCAGTTATATTCCATTTTGGCTACACTCGTTCCAAAAGCAAAGGTCTCCCCCTTTCCCTCGCCTGGCCTCCTCCTCTCCTCCTGTTTACTTGGAAGCAAGGCCCGTTGCTTTCGACAGAAGGTGGGCTGAGGACTGTAGCCTAGGCAACATTTTGTTCCAAACCGCTCTGCTCAAGGCAATCATCCACCTGAATAACTGCTGCAGCCACCCAGGCAGAAGAAACCTCTCCTCGCTCTCTGCGCTGCCGTCTGTCCCCTTGAAGCTGGACCACCTGTTCCCACTTGCTGTCTCCAGAGAGATGCACGAGTGAGAGCAAACACATGGGGTCCCCTCTCCTCTCGTCCTCCAGAACCTTCCTCGGGGTCCTTGCTCAACGCCTGCTCTTCTCTAATGCAGAGAGACGCGGGTGGCGCTGTGGTCTAAACCACTGAGCCTCTTGGGCTTGCCGATCAGAAGGTCGGCGGTTCGAATCCCCACGACGGAGTGAACTCCCGTTGCTCTGTCCCAGCTCCTGCCAACCTAGCAGTTCGAAAGCACACCAGTGCAAGTAGATAAATAGGTACCGCTGCGGCGGGAAGGTAAACGGTGTTTCCGTGCGCTCTGGTTTCCATCATGGTGTCCCGTTGCACCAGAAGCAGTTTAGTCCTGCTGGCCACATGACCCGGAAGCTGTAAGCCGGCTCCCTCGGTCAGTAAAGCAAGATGAGCGCCGCAACCCCAGAGTCGTCCGCGACTGGACCTAATGGTCAGGGGTCCCTTTACCTTTACAGGCCTGGAGAGCCTTGGATCTCGACTGTTTTCGCACACTAATACCCCGTCCTGTCGAATTCCATCAGTTATATTTTATCTGCACGGTCAAAATGAATTTCTGGGACCGAAATGCTTTTTCTGGGCTGCCTTGAGCGGGAGAAAAAGAGGTTGAAATAGGCCAATAGATACATGGATTGTCCGTCGATCAAGCAAGCTTTATCCTTTGAGAAAATTCCCCATTGTATGACACCCTCAGTGGGGTCTCCTAAAACCCAAGAGAGGCGAGATGTGGAAAAGGGCCCGATTCTGTGTGATGATATTGTTGTTGTTGTTACAGTGGTACCTCAGGTTAAGTACTTAATTCGTTCTGGAGGTCCGTTCTTAACCTGAAACTGTTCTTAACCTGAAGCACCACTTTAGCTAATGGGGCCTCCTGCTGCCGCCGCGCCGCCGGAGCACAATTTCTGTTCTCATCCTGAAGCAAAGTTCTTAACCTGAAGCACTATTTCTGGGTTAGCGGAGTCTGTAACTTGAAGCGGATGTAACCTGAAGTGGATGTAACCTGAAGCGTATGTAACCTGAGGTACCACTGTATTATTATTATTATTATTATTATTATTATTATTGAATTTATATACCGTCCTATACCCAGAGGTCTCAGGGCAGTTCACAGAATAAAATCAAAATATAAAACCACAAAATACATAATCAAAATAAAAGCAATAGCCTCCCCACCCCCGCCGACATTTTGATATAACATCGGTGTTGTATATCTGCAATGTCTGCCTGTCCCTCGTTAACGTGATTCACACATTTATTCTGGGAATCTTCTTGGGATCAGGAGCTGTTCTCCCAAACGAGTAAGATCCCGTGCTCCTTTGTGGTCGAGCAAGGGCTGGCTTCTCCATCCTGCTTCCTGGTCAGGCAGTGTGGAGACATGTGTGGTTAACAGTCGTAGAATCGTGGAATTGTTGGAAAGGGACCCGAGGGTCATCTAGTCCAACCCGCTGCAATGCAGGAATCACAACTAAAGCATCCATGACAGGATGCCGTCCAACCTCTGCTTAAAAACCTCCCAGGAAAGAGAGTTTACCCCCTTCCTTCGCATCTGCTCACGAGAGCAACTTTTTCTTTCTTTCTCAAAACACCATGAGGACTAGATTCATGCCTGGAGGAGAAAAGCTTGAAATAATTTGTCAGTTGTAAGGCTTGCTGATGCACTGAATACAGTCGTATCTTTGTTTTTGAACAGCTTAGTTCTCAAATGTTTTGGCTCCCGGACGCTGCAAACCCGGAAGTGACTGTTCCAGTTGGCAAAGTATTTTGGGGCTTCTGCGGCTTCTGATTGGCTGCAGGAGTTTCATGCAGCCAATCAGAAGCCACGCTTTGGTTTCCGAACGTTTTGGAAGTTGAATGGGCTTCCGGAACAGATTCCGTTTGACTTCCAAGGTACGACCGTATTCAGGTATTATGTTGGGGTGTTATCCAGAGTAGGAACCCTGGGTGGGTGGACAAGGCAGTTGCCTTGCCTTGTAGGAGATTATTAATAGATTACTGTATATGGTGCGCTGCTCTAAAATGGTGGGTTCCTTTTTCCTTAAAATTAATCGTTCGAAAAGGGACACGAAACAACTCAAAATCACATGCATGTTGTTTGGAAGAATTGTACACTTTACACGTTCATACTGCATATTTAAAGTGCTGTGTCGTGGCGTCTCCCAGAGAATTCTGGGAGCTGTAGTTTGTTAATGGTGCAGAGATAATAATAATAATAATAATAATAATAATAATTCATTTATACCCCGCCCATCTGGCTGGGTTTCCCCAGCCACTCTGGGCGGCTCCCAACAAAATATTAACAAAATATTAAAAATACAATAAAACATCAAATATTAAAAACTTCCCTAAACAGGTCTGCCTTCAGATGTCTTCTAAAAGGAATTGGGAGTGGCCGCTGAGACCACATAACACCGGTCCTGAGAGATCTGCATTGGCTTCTAGTACATTTCCGAGCACAATTTAAAGTGTTGGTGCTGACCTTTAAAGCCCTAAACGGCCTCGGTCCAGTATACCTGAAGGAGCGTCTCCACCCCCATCGTTCAGCCCGGACATTGAGGTCCAGCGCCGAGGGCCTTCTGGCAGTTGCCTCATTGCAAGAAGTGAGGTTACAGGGAACCAGGCAGAGGGCCTTCTCGGTGGTGGCACCTGCCCTGTGGAACTCCCTCCCATCAGATGTCAAAGAAATAAGCAGCTATCTTATCTTTAAAAGACATCTGAAGGCAGCCCTGTTCAGGGAAGTTTTTAATATTTAATGCTGTACTGTTTTTAACACTTGATTGGGAGCCGCCCAGAGTGGCTGGGGAAAGTCAGCCAGATGGGCGGGGTATAAATAAAAAATTATTATTATTATAAATTATTATATATGTTAGGAGTCTCCTGTTCGCCTCCCAGAGCTACCATTCCCCAGAGTTATATTTTGGAAGGGAGATGGGTTGTTAAACCACTCTGGGAATTTCACCACTTCAAGGCTTCCTCTGCTCCCAAATCCCTTCGGTGCTTTAGTTATCCTACTGCAGCTGCCCACAAAAGCAAAATATGAACTGTATTTCTCTTTTTCCCCCAAAAAGCAAGCAAAACTTTCCCATTGCTCCCTGCCCCTCAGTGAAACCAGCTTCTTTTCTCGTGTCAAATGCTTTTAGTAGACATTTGATCCCAGAGCCTCTTTTTATATATATATATATATAAAAGCAGAACAGAAATCCAGCCGACGGGGCAGAATACGAGAGGAATATGGCTGGGAAACAGAGTCAGCAAACTGCAGAGGGCATCTTCCACCCGCAGCCTCGAGCCCCACAGGAAGCAAGGCAGCCTTTCTCTGTGGATCGTGCTTTGGCTTTTTCCTGGCTTTTTCTGGCTCCGGAGCTGCGCGAGGGATATGTAAATAGAGAGGCGCAGTGACCTCGTCGCTCCAAGAAGGGCTGGCAAAAAAAAGAGGCATTATATTTGCATACTGCTATATCATCTCCACTTTTTTTGGTCTCCCTAGTCACCTTTCTCCACCCTTCCCTCTCTCTCTCACTCTCTTTCTCTTTTTTTCCTCTTCACAATAATATTTATTATTTTTCATACAAAAGCATAACAAAAGAGAGAATAAACAATAATTAAAGGAAAAAGAATAAGGAAAAGAAAAAATATGAAACACAAAATACTTCAAATTTCCCATATATCACCACATAAATTAAAACTTAGTTAATTGAAATCCATCTTCATAAACATATTACTTGACTTCCTCTAATCTCTTCCATCTGAATTTCTTAGTAATTAAATGTAGCAGTTTCCAATATCATTATTTCATAAAACCGTATTACAGTCATAATCAAATTTCCTAACTTTTCTTATCGTCCATTTTCTTATTTATTTATTTAATCCTAATTTAATCCTAGGCCGAATTAGTTCTTTCAAGTGGTTACATAGCTTTAATATTCCAATATCTATTCAAATAGCCTTTAAATTTCTTCCAATCTTCTTGGTGTTCCTCTTCTTTCTGGTTGCGGATTCTCCCAGTGAGATCAGCCAGTTCCATAAACTCCACCATCTTCACCTGCCATTCTTCTACCGTTGGTAGTTCTTGTGTTTTCCATTTTTTTTGGCTAGTAAAATCCGTGCTGCAGTTGTTATTATGTACTGAAGTTCTTACCCTGGGCCAGCAGGGGGATACTGTAGATAGTTATGCAAATAAGGGATCGAATGTGACATTCAGTGATTGGATAGTTTTAGAAAGTTGTTACAGTAACGTTGTACTGGAGCTCTATATAAGCAGGCTGGCTGAACCCTTCAGTTCAGTTCTGTTCTGGCCTGTGAATAAACAAGAGCTGTTTGAAGAATCGCTGTGTCGTCTGATATGTTCACCCACAACTTAACAGTTGTGGCATACAAAAATGCTTTTACATCTTTTTTGGGCAATTCAGAACCTCTCTCTCTCTTTCTCTCTCTCTTTCCTCCCTCCGCAGGCTCCATCCTGAGACGCTGGAAAAGGAACTGGTTCGTCTTGTGGGTTGACGGCACCCTCGTCTACTACCACGACGACACCGGACGCGATATGGACGGCCGGATCAACATCAAGTTCAATTGCCGGGACGTGCGGACGGGCCGCGAGTGCCGCGGTGAGTGTTCGCTCATCGCTTGCGGACTGCGCCGACGCGCGTGATCCCACAGGGACAGGGAGTGCTGATGTTTTTCTGACGCCGGAATCGAAACCGCCCGGGGAGCCGCCGTTTAATTTTTCCTTAAACAAGTTGTTAGTCCTTAAGACTGCATCTGTTTGTTCATTGTGCTTATATCTTGAAAGACCTTCATTGGCTCCCAGTACGTTTCCGAGCACAATTCAAAGTGTTGGTGCTGACCTTGAAAGCCCTAAATGGCCCTGGTCCAGTAGATCTGAAGGAGCGTCTCCACCTCCATTGTTCTGCCCGGACACTGAGGTCCAGCTCCGAGGGCCTTCTGGCTGTTCCCTCGCTGCGAGAAGCCAAGTTACAGGGAACCAGGCAGAGGGCCTTCTTGGTGGTGGGGCCTGCCCTGTGGAACACCCTCCCACCAGATGTCAAAGAGAACAACAACTACCAAACTTTTAGAAGACATCTGAAGGCAGCCCTGTTTAGGGAAGCTTTTTATGTTTAATAGACTATTGTATTTTAATATTCTGTTGGAAGACGCCCAGAGTGGCTGTGGAGGCCCAACCAGATGGGCGGGGTATAAATAATAAATTATTATTATTATTATTATTATTATTATTATTATTATTATATCTCACTTTTTCCAGCCCCCACCAAGGAACTTAAGGCTGTGTGCATATCTCTCCCCCCTCCTCATTTAAGCCCCACTGTGAGGGAGTTTGGACTGAGAGGCAGCGAGTGGTACAAGGTCGCTGGTGAGCTTCGTGGCTAAGTCAGGATTCGAACCCTGGTCTCCCTCTGGTCCTAGTCCAGCACTCTAACTGCTACACCACACTGGGTCTTCGACTGTGATAAGGGGCTGAAAAATAGGGCTGAACTGAATTGCTTCCCATGACAATGATGATTTAGTATTTTATTATTTTTATTATTTTATTCCTAGTTTCCCCAGCCACTCTGGGCAGTTTCCGACAGATACAGAAGCATAATAAAACACCAGACATTAAAACCTTCCCTATACTGGGCTTCCTTCAGATGTCTTCTAAAAGTTGTAGAGTTATTGTAGAGTTGTAGAGTCCAGTATACCTGAAGGAGCGTCTCCACCCCCATTGTTCAGCCCGGACGCTGAGGTCCAGCTCTGAGGACCTTCTGGCAGTTCCCTCCCTGCGAGAAGCCAAGTTACAGGGAACCAGGCAGACGGCCTTCTCGGTAGTGGCACCCGCCCTGTGGAACGCCCTCCCACCAGATGTCAAAGAGAACAACAACTACCAGACTTTTAGAAGACATCTGAAGGCAGCCCTGTTTAGGGAAGCTTTTAATGTTTGATGTATCACAGTATTTTAATATTCTTTTGGAAGCCGCCCAGAGTGGCTGGGGAAACCCAGCCAGATGGGCAGGGTATAAATAATAAATTATTATTATTATTATTTATCTCCTTGACATCTGATGAGAGGCCTTCAGACTATCAAAGAGGTATATTAGATCACATTGCATATGTTTATAGTAAGCCGGTTTGCCAATATACTTAATATTTTTCATCATCCATTCCAAGAGACCACATTACAAACCCTTCCCTTGAATTGCCTGCCTTCCCTTTGCCTCTGGGGACCCACCTGATATTTACAAAACAGCTCTGGTTATATAAAAGAGGCTCAGAGGCACATTCTTTGCAGCAAAACATCCTTGGGGGACGGTGCTGGGTTGCAGCAGAGAGACCGTGGCGGGGAGGGATGATTCACCCTTCCCCTGCCGGCTGTTTCCCCCCTGAAACCCCTCCTCTTGTTAATAATAATAATAATAATTTATTATTTATACCCCGCCCATCTGGCTGAGTTTCCCTAGCCACTCTGGCTAGTTAAAAACAATACAGCAATTAAATATTAAAAACTTCCTTAATAGGGCTGCCTTCAGATGTCTTTTAAAGATAGGATAGCTGCTTATTTCCTTCACATCTGAAGGGAGGGCGTTCCACAGGGCGGGCGCCACCACTGAGAAGGCCCTCTGCCTGGTTCCCTGTAGCTTTACTTCTCGCCATGAGGGAACCACCAGAAGGCCCTCAGCGCTGGATCTCAGTGTCTGGGCTGAACGATGGGGGTGGAGGCGCTCCTTCAGGTATACTGGGCCGAGGCTGTTTAGGGCTTTAAAGGTCAGCACCAACATTTTGAATTGTGCTCGGGAACGTACTGGCAGCCAATGCAGATCTCTCAGGGCGGGTGTTATATGGTCTCGGCGTTCGCTCCCAGTCACCAGTCTAGCTGCCGCATTCTGGATTAGTTGTAGTTTCCGGGTCACCTTCAAAGGTAGCCCCACGTTACTTCCCTGGCCCACCCTGTGGGATTCCAGACAGTCTTACCAGGGCCGTCTTACCCACAGAGGCTAGTGGTTCAGGGCGCCAGGAAAGAGGCAGAGGCTGGCCGCGGCTCTTCCTGGCATGAGCTCGCCACCCTCGCCTGTCTCCGCCATGCCACCCGTGCCGTGCCCGGAGCCTCCATCTGCCATGGCCACCATGGCACGAAGCAGCCAGCTGAGCCGGGAGCTGCCGCGTCCAGCCTCCGCCTCTTCCCCGCCGGAGGAGCCGCCCTCCAGCCGCTGCCCGCCCCATCCAGTCCTGCAAAGCTGGGCGCGTCACCGGCAGCGCCGTGCTCCCTAAAAAAGGTCGGCAACTCTGGGAAAGTGAGGGGTGCCGGAGGGATCTTCGCGCCATGGTGCTGGATATGCTTAAGACGGCCCTGGGTCTTACTTACACACTGGGAGTAGCAGAATAAAGAGAAAAAGCTGGCACGGGAAAGTTGGCCAAACTGCCTTGTTTCAGAAGCTGCAGACCCCGAGTGAGAAACCTGCACATGTTGTTGGACCACAGCTTCCGTCAGCTATGCTGCCGGGGGCTGATGGGAGCTGGGGGCAGGGCCAGATTTAGGTTTGATGAGGCCCTAAGCTACTGAAGATAATGGGGCCCTTTATATGTCCAGCTGTCCTTTGTCAACAGCAAATGGTCACTGTTTTTTGTGTGGAATATGTGCTATATGGTAATTTATGGACCTAATAGGTATCTCAAGACATTTGCACATGTTGCCTTGCAACCAGTCCATGCAGAATGTATTTTATCAAAGTAACTTGCTATAGCCAGTCCATGCTGAATGTAGGCACCCTATATATAGAAAGGAGCAAACCAGTGATATTTTAGGGAGCAGGCTAGCAGGCGGGGCCCATGACTTACATCATAGAAGCCTACACAACACACAGCACTCTTGCTTTATGTAGCTTTTATTTTATTTGTTTTTTATCTTATATTTGGGAAATGTACATCCAGTTTCCCCCCCCCCCTTTGATTTTTTTGGGGGCCCTTAAGGGAGTGCGCAACCCTAAGCTATAGCTTGTTTAGCTTATACGTAAATCTGGCACTGGAGCTGGGTAGAGGGTCCCACGACAACTGGGGAGCTCCAGACTAGCCCCTTGCCCCGCTTTAGAGGTTATTGTTCCAGGTTTGGGGAGGATTTGCTTGTTGCTTTTTTGTTATGGGCAGAATGGGAAGACCTTGGCTGTGCAGAGTTCAATCCTTGGGATCCCCAGGAAGGCCTGGGAGATATTCCTGTGCAACATCTCAGTTATTTTAGGCAATGTGGAGCTGGATGGACCAATAATAATAATAATAATAATAATAATAATAATAATAATTTATTTATACCCCACTCATCTGGCTGGGTTTCCCCAGCCACTCTGGGTGGCTTCCAACAGAATATTAAAATACAATAACCTATTAAACATTAAAAGCTTCCCTAAACAGAGCTGCCTTCAGATGTCTTCTAAAAGTCTGGTAGTTGTTTTTCTCTTTGACATCTGGTGGGAGGGCGTTCCACAGGCGGGTGCCACTACCGAAAAGGCCCTCTGCCTGGTTCCCTGTAACTTGGCTTCTCACAGCGAGGGAACCGCCAGAAGGCCCTCGGCGCTGGACCTCAGTGTCCGGGCTGAACGATGGGGGTGGAGACGCTCCCTCATATATACTGGGTTGAGGCCGTTTAGGGCTTTCAAGGTCAGCACCAACACTTTGAATTGTGCTCGGAAACGTACTGGGAGCCAGTGTAAGTCTTTCAAAACCAGTGTTATGTGGTCTTGGCGGCCGCCGAGGTCTGCGTCAGCATCAGGCATCCTTCCTACGTTTATTTTTCGACTTGTCATTGCTGCCTAGGGGCAGGTGGTGTTTGGAGGAAGGCCTGGAGAGATGGAAAGGTGTGGGAAACATAGGATTGTCTACAGCAGTGGTCCCCAAACCTTTGGGGGGCACTGCCCTCTTGGTTCCACAAACTCATCCTCAGGGCCTGCTACCCTGTTTAAAAAGCATAATTCAGAACAGCGGCCTGCACGATGCTATGATGAAATTCAAAGCGGTACCAATGCAGGTGGATCTTCTGGGTTCTCTTGTTTCAAATGGATAAACAAAATTCCAGTTCTTGCATGATATTCCTTGTTGCCCTTCATAGCCAAGGAAGCAACGTCCCTCATCACCTTGGGAATCTGTGGATACTCCTTCCTTGGGGGTTTTTAAGCAGAGTTGGGGTGACCCTCTGTCATGGATGCTGCAGCTGAGATTTCTGTCCCAGGTCCCTTCCAAATGTACAGTTCTGTGATTCAGTGAATTGTTGTTGTTGTTTAGTCGTGTCCGACTCTTTGTGACCCCCTGGACCAGAGCACGCCAGGCACTCCTGTCTTCCACTGCCTCCCGCAGTTTGGTCAAACTCATGCTGGTAGCTTCGAGAACACTGTCCCACCATCTCGTCCTCTGTCGTGCCCTTCTCCTTGTGCCCTCCATCTTTCCCAACATCAGGGTCTTTTCCAGGGAGTCTTCTCTTCTCATGAGGGGGCCAAAGTCTTGGAGCCTCAACTTCACGATCTGTCCTTCCAGTGAGCACTCAGGGCTCATTTCCTTCAGAATGGAGAGGTTTGATCTTCTTGCAATCCATGGGACTCTCAAGAGTCTCCTCCAGCACCAGAATTCAAAAGCATCCATTCTTTGGCGATCAGCCTTCTTTATGGTCCAGCTCTCACTTCCATACATCACTACTGGGAAAACCATGGCTTTTACTATACGGACCTTTGTTGGCAAGGTGATGTCTCTGCTTTTTAAGATGCTGTCTAGGTTTGTCATCGTTTTTCTCCCAAGAAGCAGGCGTCTTTTAATTTCGTGACTGCTGTCACCATCTGCAGTGATCATGGAGCCCAATGAATTAATTGCACATTTATTCAAAATCCCATTTGAAAATGTTAGTTTAATCAATTCAGCTTAACTGATCCCATTGTACCAGCTTTCCTCCCTGGGGCAGAAGCAACATTCCTCCCTCTGCCCTCTTTCTGTCTCTCCTCCCTCTGTTTGCGTGTTTTTGCTCTTGCACTGCTTGGTACCACTGTGCTGAGTCACACAGAGATTCTTTCGCAGACAATGGATGGAAAGAAACAGCCCAAACAAAGGGCTGGTTCATGGAGCTCCATGCCTCTCCTTGCGGAGTCTTCCAGCAGCAAAAAATTAAAATTAAAAATTGCAACGCTCTGCAGTTGCCCAAACTCCCTGCCAGTTTCCTGTTCACTCCCTGCAGGGGATTCCGGGATATTGATGCATAATGTTCAATAAACTTTAAGTGGCCTGTTCATCTCGTTTTTCCTCCCTGGCTACAGCTGGGGCTGAAAGGGAACTTATTGCTCTTCCAGCCTGAACGCTTGAAAAAGTCAAATTCCTCTTCCCAAAATGTGACTTTTAAAAAACAACAACTTTATTTTCAAAATGTACAAAGAAAGAATAAAAAGAATAAATTGATCCTAAATCACATATTCTGAGATAAGAAAAAAAAGTAGTACAAAATACATAGTAGAAATGTATAAAGATCTAAGATAAATAGGACAACGACGAAAAGGAAAATAATACAAAAAATATTAATAAAAAAGAAAAGAAAGAAAAATAAAAACTCAACTGTCAGGGCTGCCTCAAGTCTCAGCTCACAAAAGACCAACACCTTTCTTTTCTTATATACAAAAGTGTTTATTGCAGTTCATTGTTTGCTTCAGATCCGAGGCGCGCAGCCCTACGTCTGCTAGGCTTAGACCGCTGAAGTCCCTTCTGAATCTGTCCCCGCCCTGCACCAGTTTAAGAGGCTTGCGCTGCTCCACCTCTTTCTCTCTTTCCTTTTCCGCAGGGTCTTTCTGCCCACTGGGGTTTCGCCCCTCCTGGATTCCTCCGACGCGGAATCAGACTGCTCTTGCCCCCTCCTGCGGGCTTTGGGACCTGGCCCCTCCTCCGGGCTCCCTGTACTTCCGCGCGCCTCTACATTTGAACTTGGCGCGCGCCCCCAACCTCTAACTTTCCTTTTGACAGCTACGCTACTCCCTTCACTACTCCCCTCCCCTTCCGGGAGGGTGGCTTGCTCCGACCTCCCTCCTTTCTCTACTGCCGGAGCCGCCTCCCCTGATACACTGGAACCTCCACCCCCTTCGCTGCACTCTGGCGGGGAGGCTGGTCCTGACGCCCAGCTGCCACTTTGGGATCCCCCGCTGGCCCCCTGCTCCTGACAAGTCCCCCCTGGGGCTCCCCTGGCCTTGACCACCGGCGCCCCCTTCTGGGAATCCTCTGATTCGCTGGAAAGACTCATGGAATCTCTAGAGTCATTGTCATCCTCTTCCTCGCTGTCCTGGGATTCACCCCCATCGCTCTCCATCTCCTGCCTACCCTGTGCCTCTGTCCCTGAACCCCTGACATCAACAAAAAAAATCAAAACAAAACAGAAAAATATTTATCAAAAACAACATTATTTAAAGAGTACTAACCATAACTTAAATATTCTATACACAAAATCCTAAAAACAAATTACCTTCATACTGGTTTGAGTCCCTTATAAATTTGTTGACTTCCCTCTATCTCTTTGCAGTTTCAACTCAACTATTACATTTAAATTAGCTGTATTTAATTGTCTGGACAGGATGAAAAAAATTCCTCTTCCCAAAATTTGAGAGTCTTTTTATCCCAACACCATTCTCAAATCTGTTTGTTTCAGAATCATTGTTCATGCATGAAATTGGAATGGCTTTTAATTGCTTTATTGTTCTTGTTGGTTTTCCCATGAAGTCGCTTCAAGGTATTTAATCGATTCAGTACCTCATTTCTTACATTTATATCCCACCTTTCCTCCCAGGATCTCAAAGTTGGGGACATAGTTTTTCTCCCTTCCATTTTATTCTCACAACAAGCCTTTGAGGTAGGTCAGGCTGAACGAGGCCGTGACTGGCCCAGGGTCACCCAGCGAGCTTTGTTGCTTGAGTGGGGATTCGAACGCTGATCTCCCAAGTCTTAGTTCACTGCTCTCTTTCGGAGGAAGAGAGGACAACTAGCCCCGCTGTACATCGGGGAGGGCTGTGTGGAGAGAGTCTCTTCCTTTAAATTCCTAGGAGTTTATCTCAGTGAAGACCTTACTTGGAAAATCAATACAAGCCAGGTGGTTAAGAAAGCCCAACAGAGACTCCATCTCCTCAGAGTACAGTCATACCTCGGGTTGAAGTAGCTTCGGGATAAGTATTTTCAGGTTGTGCGCTGTGGGGACCAGGAAGTAACGGAGCGCGTTACTTCTGGGGTTTCGCCGCTCGTGCATGTGCAGATGGAAAAATGGTGTCACGCGCATACACAGAAGCGGCGAATCGCAACCCACGCGTACGCAGACAAGCGGACGTGGGTTGCGTTCGATTCAGGATGTGAACGGGGCTCCGGAAAGGATCCCATTCGCATCCAGAGGTACCACTGTATTGCGGAAGAACGATGTCAATCAACATTTGATGATCTCCTTCTACTGGTCCACAATAGAAAGTGTCCTTTCCTACTGCATCACGGTGTGGTACGCTGGTTTGACATCATCTGATAGGAGGTGCCTACAGAGGGTGGTGAATACAGCACAAGATATTATGGGCTGCCTTTGAATCTGCTCGATGAAATAGTGGAAGAACGTTGCCTCAGGAGAGTGAGGAAAATTCTCAGGGATGATTCACACCCTGGCTGGCACTTTCTTGATCTCCTGCCCCAGGCAGAAGATATAGAAGCAGGATTAGTCGCACCAACAGGGTAAAGAACAGCTTCTATCCGTGGGCTGTTAGGCTGCTGAATGAAAAGAGAACAACAGGCAACTGACTTTTGGGTTTGGTGGGGAATTAAGACTAAGAGAGCTGAGTGGGGGGGGGGGTGCTTGTGTGATCTCCCTGTATACAAGTTGTACAAGTGACAATAAGGTAAAGGTAAAGGGACGCCTGGCCGTTAGGTCCAGTCGTGGCCGACTCTAGGGTTGCGGTGCTCATCTCGCTTTAGTGGCCGAGGGAGCCAGTGTACAGCTTCCAGGTCATGTGGCCAGCATGACTAAGCCGCTTCTGGCGAACCAGAGCAGCACAGGGAAACGCCGTTTACTTTCCTGCCGGAGCGGTACCTATTTATCTACTTGCACTTTGATGTGCTTTCAAACTGCTAGGTTGGCAGGAGCTGGGACTGAGCAACGGGAGCTCACCCCGTCGCGGGGATTCGAACCACCGACCTTCTGATCGGCAAGCCCAAGTGGCTCTGTGGTTTAACCCACAGCACCACCCACAGCAGCAATAAAGTATTTCAATTCAATTCTAACCACTGCGCTTCACCAAAGCCACCCAGCTTCCTTTCCCTTCTCCACTTTGAGCGCCCCCATCCAATTTTCCCCCTTATCTTTGCTTACACCAGGGACAGGGGAATAGCAAAAGCCCTACAGAAATCTCAGAGGCAGAATTTCCCCCTCCCTTCACCCCACTGTGAACTCCAAGCACAAAGAAGATTTCCTTCGAAGCCCAGCTCAGGTCAGGGACAGACAAGTTTGCTGTCTGCGTTTTGACTCGAGGCTGGATTTCCTACTGACGTCAAGCGGAGAATTTCGGGCAGCTGAGACCCAGCCATGTGTACCAGACAGCCATGCCCTCTGCCCTGGTGCAGTAACCTCCGTCCCAAGCACCACATATGGAGCTGGTTGCGGTGATTTTAAAAACGGCAGTCTTGCCTAGTGGCAAGGATACTCCCATCACAGGTTTAAGGGCAGGGCCCCATAACTGGAAATAGATATGGGGGCTAATTCGCCTGGGTCTAATCAAAGCTTTGTCGATTACACGTCCCGGAAGGTTTCACAGTCAGGCAGAGAAATCCAGAGACATCATTGCCAAATCTTGGAAGTTCTTTAACCTTAATAATTTAGATCGCTGGTATCCAAGGGTTTGGCAAATTGCCCTTCTTGAAAAGAGATTTCGTATGCTAAATGTCTCTAAAGGGCAGAGCTCAAAATGGCCCCATATATATATATAGAGAGAGAGAGAGAGAGAGCATGGTTTTATTTCTTATACAAATATTGAGGCATGTGTTTCGTTCAGGCCTATCAGCCTATGCAAATGACTGGCTCATTGAGGACTACATAGAAACTTTAGTTTCAGGAACGATGGAACTGACGGATGGAGAATACTTTCATTTTTGCAAATCTTTATTCTTTGAAATGGGAATCTCTGTTACGAGTTAATACTTTTCGATCCCTTTTGGAGGTGTGCTGAGTCTTTGTCCTTTTGTCCTTCCAGACTATGGTTTTGAATTTTGATTCCCTGTTTTCTTTCTTTCTGCTATGTTTGCACTTTTCTTTTTATAACAAATCAATGATTTTTAAATTTTTTTTCTGATCCCTTGTTTTGCACGCCAAGAGTGGAACTTGGATGGAGTTGGGGGGACAGGACGACGGCGGCGACTGATGCCTGCAAGGCCTGTCCTCCCTCCCTTTCTCTCTCTCTCTCTCTCTCTCTCTCTCTCTCTCTCTCTCTCTCTCTCTCCTGGTCTCTTCTGAACGCTGCCCCATCTCCTGAGTGTCTCTGGGATCCTGGCCAGATCTTGCACCGCCGTTTGTTTTGTTGTGGTTTCAGCAGGAGCCACCGAGTCGGCAGCTTCTCCCCAAGGTCCCAATTACCCCGTCGGTTGCAGCAGCGAACCTGACATGCAGAGGCATTCGGCTCGCTCGGCTGCGTGCGGCTGATTCCTTGCTTTGCCACAGACTTTCCCTTCTAAATCGGCATGTTTTAGCAGCAGGAAGCCTTGGGCTGACTCTGGGCCTCTCCTGCGAATCTTTGGGGGAAATGAGCTGCGGGAGCTTCCTTGCGCAACCCACCGTTGAGGCTTTGAGAATTCCTGCTTTCCTATATTTATATATTTATTTATATATATTTTTATTAATTTTTTTTAAAAAATATATTAGTTTTTTTAACATATCATTTCCAACAATCATATAACATAACTTCTTATCTTATACAATATTTTAGACTTCCGTCAACACCTCTAATGATTTTCCATTCTTTATCACTTATTCTGCATTTCTTAATTTATCTATTACTCTTAATTATCATTAACTAATAATTCTCCTCATAGTCTTTCTTGCAATATTTCATACGGTCCTCCTTACAAAACTTCTTGCAGTCCTACTAGCGTAATCTGTTCATTACTATTACTTTTCAAATAGTTCGTATATTTACTCCAGTCTTCTAAGAATCTCTAATCCCGCAGGTTTCGAATCCTTCCTGTTAATTTATCCAATTCTGCATAGTCCATCAATTTCATCCGCCATTCTTCTTTCGTCGGTAATTCTTCTTGCTTCCATTTCTGTGCCAATAATATCCTTGCTGCCGTTGTTGCGTATAAAAACAATTTGCTATCCTGTCTCTTAATGTCCTCTCCTACAATGCCAAGTAAAAATTCCTGCTTTCCTTTAAAAGAAAAAGAAGTTCTCCAACTGGAGCCCTCGCAGGCCAGTGTTTCCCATTTGTCAGTGTGTATCTGAAGAAGTGTGCATGCACACGAAAGCTTATACCAAGAACTAACTTAGTTGGTCTTTAAGGTGCTACAGGAAGGAATTTTTTTATTTCGACTATGGCAGACCAACACGGCTACCCATCTGTAACTGGAACCATTTGTCAGTGGTTATACTTAGATTTGCCTTGAGAGAGTCTTTGAACCTCTTTTGTTGACCACCAGCCTTACGCTTTCCATTTTTAAGTTCGTAATAGAGTAGTTGCTTTGGAAGACGATCATCAGGCATCCACACAACATGATCAGTCCAACAGAGTTGATGTTGAAGAATCATCGCTTCGACACGGGTGATCTTTGCTTCTTCCAGTAAACTGATATTAGTTCGCCTGTCTTGTTGATCCATCTAGTATTGTCTACACTGACAGGCAGCCTCAGAACATAAGAAAAGCCTACCAGGTCAGGGAAATGATGCTGTCACACTAAAATCTCTCTCTCTCTCTCTCTCTCATTGGATGAGCCCTTTTAGTATTGTGTACGGTTTTCAAAAATCGTGTTCCCTTTGTATTTATGGCAATCCTTTGTCAAACATCTTTGGAAGTTGCTTTGTAAAAAGCGATGGATGAAAAGCTAAACGATAGGAAAGGTAGCCTACAGGCATCCCAGCTGCCTCTCAACGGTCCATGGATGGGGCCTTGGACGGATCCGTCCCCTGTAATAGCAAGGGAATGCCTCCTTCCTCCCATCTCTGCGCTTCAGCCCATCTGTGGGAAGACCATTTGGTAAACTTCGACTACCAAGCACACTGAGTGTGGCTTTGTGGGAAACTGAATTCTGAGGGTTTTTTTAAAAAAAAAACAGAACAAGAGGGATAATAACTCCTTGATTAATTACAAGGTCCTTTGAACCTGATCCCGGGCAAAGTAATGGGAAATTAATAAAGATATTCCGACCAGGCGTTTTAATCAACACGTTGAACGCAGTTTAATGAACACGATTAGAGCAAAACGTCTCATCTATTATTTTATTAAATAAAGACCGCGTTTAGTGTGGTTTTGGTTTCCGTCTTCCCTGCCCAAGGGGTGGGTGAGCTTGTATAGAATCCACGGACTTTGGGCAAGGAGGGTCCTGGTTCCTGGGGGTGGGAGGGGGTCCCGTAAATGATGCTGCCTGGCACCAAGGTCAGGATGGCATCTCTCCCTCTCCCCCCACCCCCCCCCCGATTCCAGGGACAGGAGCCGAGCAGGGCTGGCAGTCGAATGTTCCTCCAGCTTCTTCTGAAGGGATGCCAGTGGCACTGTGGTCTAAACCACTGAGCCTCTTGGGCTTGCCGATCGGAAGGTTGGCGGTTCGAATCCCCGCGACGGGGTGAGCTCCCATTGCTCTGCCCCAGCTCCTGCCAACCTAGCAGTTCAAAAGCACACCAGTGCAAGTAGATAAATAGGTACCGCTCTGGCGGGAAGGTAAATGGCGTTTCTGTGTGCTCCGGCTTCCGTTACGGTGTCCCATTGCGCCAGAAGCGGTTTAGTCCTGCTAGCCACATGACCCGGAAGAACTGTCTGCAGACAAACGCCGGCTCCCTCGACCTGTAAAGCGAGATGAGCGTCGCAACCCCAGAGTCGTCTGCGACTGGACTTAACTGTCAGGAGTCCTTTACCTTTACCTTTAAAGCCCTTAGGGACGAGGGTGGCGCTGTGGTCTAACCCACTGAGCCTCTTGGGCTTGCTGATTGGAAGGTCGATGGTTTGAATCCCTGCGACGGGGTGAGCTCCCGTTGCCCTGTCCCAGCTCCTGCCAACCTAGCAGTTCGAAAGCACACCAGTGCAAGTAGATAAATAGGTACTGCTGCGGCAGGAAGGTAAACGGCATTTCCGTGCACTCTAGTTTCCATCATGGTGTCCCGTTGCACCGGAAGCGGTTTAGTCCTGCTGGCCACATGACCCGGAAGAACTGTCTGTGGATAAACACCGGCTCCCTTGGCCTGGAAGCGAGATGAGCGCCGCAACCCCATAGTCGCCTTTGACTGGACTTCACTGTCCAGGGGTCCTTTACCAGCTTCCTCCAGTTCACCAGTTGGGGCTTGCAGCTGGAACCTTCTGCAAGCCAAGCAGCTGCTGTTCCACTGAGCTCCTCTCCACCCAGTAGTCTACTATGTCTTGGTGCACAGCTGCTTTTCCTGCTGTGTCGCTTGAAAACTTTTCCCGAGAAGTATCCACGCTCCCTCTGCAGACCTTCTGAATGCAAAGCAGGGGAGCAGACATTCATTTCTGACGCCTTCATCGTCTGAACCTACTTTCTTTCCTAATTCGTTTATTTGGTTTTCAAATCAAAGTTTTACTTTGTGTTAAATAGGAAAATTTGATAAAACTGAAAGCAAGTCAGACAACAGGGAGAAACTTTAGGCAAGTGCAAATTTAAGGAATTTAATCAGGGAACGCAGTGGGAGGATTGGAGGTCTAGTGAAATTGAATCACAAAAAGCAAGTATCAGTTAAGGAATGAAAGATTGTATACTTTTATTTTTAGTTTAACGTCAGTTGATCATCTTTGTTTTGTTATGCAATTTTCAACCAATAAAGCATTTATTAAAAAAAACACACTCAAAGTTTTACAATCACATATCAAATATATAACATAAAAACTAGATTCCAGGGAATCTCCTGGACTTCCCTCCTCCCCTTTGTGGGTCCTGTTGTGACTCATTTCCTCCTGCATCTTTTATAATAATCCAAATCTTTTCCATCTCCATTATGTCCAAAATTCACCATTAAACTACAAGTGTTATTCCAGTCCTGCTAACGGTTTACAATGGTTTTTAAGATAAATTATAAAAAATTTCCCATTCCTTATTGAAATTTTGGTCTCTTTGATTTCTGATTCTTCCGGTCATTTGAGCCATTTCGGCATAAATCCATCAAATTCGTCTGCCATTCTTCTCTGTGTAGGAATATTTATCTTCTTTCCATCTCTGGGCCAATAACATCCATGCAGCTGTGGTCGCATATATAAATAGTTTTTTTCTGCTCTCTTGGGGTTTCGGTACCTAGAATTTCTTTTTTAAAAAAGGTTCGGTTTTTTAAAGAAAAAGTTATGCATTTTAAACATTTTTTTGCCAACTGCTTTCTCCCCCCCCCCCCTTTTTTTTTTGTCTGCCTCTCCTTTGGCTTTCCAGACATCCCTCCTCCTGAAGGCAGAACCCGCGAGTGTCTAATGTGCATTGTGCAGAGAGACGGCTCCAAAACGATGCTGTGCGCCGAAAGCGAGGACGACGCTGTGTAAGTTGCTGCAATAACAATCCCATTTTACAGGTGGACAATTGAGGCCAAGACTTGCCCATAGCTGCTCAGTTTAATATGAGTTAGTATTAAACATTCCGTGTTTTGTATAGTTGTTATTGTTATGAATTGCTCCCCCCCCCTTCGCCCCAAGGTTCCCAGGTGGGTTCCAGCATTAAAAAAAAAATTAAAACAACTTGCGGCTGTGAAAATAAAGTGCGTCCTTAAAGCACACACCTCAAGCCCCTTCACCATCCTCTGAAAAAATACAATGAAGGTGCCAGATGTATCTCTGTGAGGAGTTGCACGGCTTAGGGGCTGCCACAGAGAAGGCCATGTCCCCCTGGGCTACTGTCAGGAGTTCAGCCTACACTCGAGTAGGACCCTGGCAGAGACACATGCCCAACTGGCATGTTCTCTCCCTCCTGGTCGATCGTTCAGGAGCTTCAAAAGCTTTCTTCTGTCCGAACATCACAGCGACCGATGCCAACAGACATCAGCACACTTAGGGATCCGCAGAGTGTTCGCAGTTTGCGTGACAGACCTCAGCATTTTGGCTAATCTACTTTATTTACATATAAACACACACGGAGCACTGCAACATGGCTCCCTCTCTCTCTAGCATCAGACAGCAAAGAGAAAAAGGACAAAGGACAATAGTCCCACTTCATGGAACACAGTAACACAAACATCCTGTCTCCTTCACGTCCCACTCTGTGGAGTCAAAACATACACCGTCGTGTGATAGACAAAAATCCCATGACTGCAATCATGGAGCAGGAATTCTAACATCCTCCCCCAAGCCTCTGATGGCACAGGAACTACCAAGAAGCTGATCCCAGCACCTGAGAGGATCTGTAGGGAAGGAATCAAAGAATTGTAGAATAGGAAGGGACACCAGGAGTCATCTAGTCCAACCCCCTGCAATGCAGGAATCTCAGCGAAAAAATCCATGGCAGGAGGAAGAGGCCTTTCAGATATTTGCAGCCTGGGTCAATTAGGACTTCAAACACCAATGCGAGCCCCTGGAATTGGACCTGGAAACGAGCCAACGACCAATACAGATTAAGAACTTAATTAATTCTGGAGGTCTGTTCTTAACCTGAAACAGTTTTTAACCTGAGGTACCACTTTATAGCTAATGGGGCCTCCCGCTGCCACCTCGCGATTTCTGTTCTCATCCTGAAGCAAAGTTCTTAACCCGAGGTACTATTTCTGGGTTAGCAGAGTCTGTAACCTGAAGTGTCTGTAACCTGAAGAGTCTGTAACCCGAGGTACCACTGTACGTATTAATTAATACTGTTAAATATGGGAGCTAAGAAGGGGGAAATGGGTCTGCAGCCCTCTTTCCTCCACAATGTCCCGTGACTCTGGTTCCACGATCTGTAAAATGGGAACAGACGGGCTCTACTGTCAAACAATCGCCGGCCGCTGAAGTCTGAGAAAACTGCTGGGAAGGGCTTCCTTGGGATGAAGCGAGGCTGTAGCGTTGGAGCTGGGACTACAAATCCCATGATTCCTGACCACTGGCTGGGCTTTTTGCAGGGGCTGCTGGGAGCTGGAACCCAGGGCATTGGGAAGGGGAGAGATGCCCCAGTTCTCTGCCCCTGAGCTTTTGGAGTATCACTTCCTTCCTTCCTGTCTCTGAGATCCAGCCAACTAAATGTTTGCCATCAGCCCTTGTTAATGATGTTTACTCTTGATCCCGGTGCTGCTGCCTCCCAGGCCTCGGGGAGCACTGTTTGGAAACAAACCGGCTTCCTCCGGGGATGTGGTAGCTCTTGAAAGATTTCCACCTCCTCGCATCAGCTGCCAGGCTCCCCTGGCAACAGACCGGTTGGAAATATTCCCCCTCAGATTCATGCAGTGTACGGAAGCCAGGTGTGCAAGCTGTTCAGACTTAAAGCATGCCGAGGGTCCTGGGTTCAAGTCCTGACATTTCCAGGGGAGACTTCTGAGGCCCTGGAGAGCTGTTGGCAGTCATTGTAGACAATACTCAGCTAGGTGGATCTCCTGTAATCCTTGTGATCACTGTAGATGAAGCCTATGGGATCCAGCTGTGGTAGAGGTGGGGTGGTGTACGCAGGGGTCAGCAAACTTTTTCAGCAGGGGGCCGGTCCACTGTCCCTCAGACCTTGTGGGGGGCTGGACTATATTTTCAGGGGGGAAATGAACGAATTCCTATGCCCCACAAATAACCCAGAGATGCATTTTAAATAAAAGGGCACATTCTACTCATGTAAAAACACGCTGATTCCAGGACCGTACACAGGCCAGATTTAGAAGGTGATTGGGCTGGATCTGGCCCCCGGGCCTTAGTTTGCCTGCCCATGGTCTATACAGAGGGCCGGACTAGGAGCTGGTGGAGACCAGGGTTCAAACAGGTTGGAGAGTTGGGCCCAGGCTAACAAAATGAATTTCAGTAGGGACAGATGTAAGGTTCTGCACTGAGACAGGAAGAAGCAGATGCCAAAATATAGGATGGGGGACACCTGGCTTATTAGCAGTACCTCAGGTTAAGAACTTAATTTGTTCCGGAGGTCCGTTCTTAACCTGAAACTGTTCTTAACCTGAAGCACCACTTTAGATAATGGGGCTTCCCACTGCCGCGCGATTTCTGTTCTCATCCTGAAGCAAAGTTCTTAACCCAAAGTTCTATTTCTGGGTTAGCGGAGTCTGTAACCTGAAGAGTCTGTAACCTGAAGCGTCTGTAACCCAAGGTACCACTGTACATGTGAAAGGGATCTAGGGCTCTTAGTGGACCATAAGCTTAGCATGAATCAACAGTGTGTTGCAGCAGCAAAAAAGGCTAATGCTATTCTAGGTAAAGGTAAAGAGACCCCTGGCCATTAGGTCCAGTCGTGACTGACTCTGGGGTTGCGGCACTCATCTCGCTTTATTGGCCGAGGGAGCCGGCGTACAGCTTCCAGGTCATGTGGCCAGCATGACTAAGCCGCTTCTGGCGAACCAGAGCAGCGCACGGAAATGCCGTTTACCTTCCCACCGGAGTGGTACCTATTTATCTACTTGCACTTTGACTTGCTTTCAAACTGCTAGGTTGGCAGGAGCAGGGACTGAGCAACGGGAGCTCACCCCGTCGCGGGGAATCGAACCGCCGACCTTCTGATCGGCAAGCCCTAGGCCCTGTGGTTTAGACCACAGCACCACCCGCGTCCCTAATGCTATTCTAGGCTGCATCAAAAGAAGTCTAGTGCCCAGATCAAGGGAAGTAATAGTTCCACTCTATTCTGCCTCGGGCAGACCACACGTGGAATGCTGTGTCCAGTTCTGGGCAGTACAATTTAAGAAGGATATTGACAAGCTGGAATGTGTGCAACCAAGATGATCCTGGGTCTGGTAACTTGAAGGAGCTGGGTATGTTGAGCCTGGAAAAGAGGAGACTGAGAGGAGATAGGAGAGCCATCTTCAAATATCTAAAGGGCTGTCACGTGGAAAAGTGAACAAGCTTGTTTTCTCCTGCTCTGGAGGGCAGGACTCGAACTCGTGGCTTCAAGTCACAAGAAAGGCAATTCAGGCTAAACATTAGGAAGAGCTCTCTGATGGAAAGAGCTGTTTAACAGCAGAACGGACCCCCTCAGGAGGTTGGGGGCTCTCCCAAGAGGTTTTTAGGCAGAGGTTGGATGGACACCTAACATGTATGATCTAGTTGAGATTCCTGCATTGTGGGACTTCCGGGTTGGCGCCTCCGGCAATGGCGGAGCTCCTCCAATCGGGAGGAACTTGCTCCGTGAAAAGCAGGGGTCTGACCGCCACGGTGAAGGCGGAGACCCATAGAAATCACAGGCGGGAGAAGCCTGTGAACTTGGGATTCGGCTGGCACCCTTTGCGCCTCCCCCACTCGCGGGGAAACCCTGTTTTGGGGATCCGGAGCGACGTGGGGTGAGCGGCGCGGTGCTTTGAATCGACCGCTTCTTTCACGGAGTGAAGCCGCATTGCTGTTGCCGGAGAGCGCTGACTTTTTCCTGTGGACAATTGGATTTTAAACGACTACCCATGAGTAGAACTGAAAATTGGATCTTGAAACACTTTAATTTGGCGCCGAAGCGGGAAGGCTCTAAACAGGAAGTCCGCTTCCCGTTTTTGTAAATAGATTGAAGCAAAGACGTTACAAGCTAAAGTCTTTGAAAGCTTTTGATAAAGGATTAAATTCCCACCGGATAAAAATATATAACCCCTCTTGGAAGCAGGAGAAGAGGGGGGAAGTTTTGGATCTAGTGTGCCTGCAGAAGAGAGTGAAAATCAAATTGCCACTGCTCTGAACTTGGAAAAGGGCTGTCAGATGATGTTCGGGGAATGTTTATTGACAGAACGGATTTGACAGTTAGCTAAAATAAGAAAGGCACTGTTTCCATTGTCCTCTTCTGTGTTTAAAAATGGAGGAAAAAGTAACCGAAAATTAAAACTATTGTTATTTGTTCGAGTCGTGCTTGAAAGAATTGATACAAACGGAGACTGTTTCCCTCTAGAGGGAGCATGTGAAACTGTTACAGGAGTGCAACAGGGAGATCTCCAGCTGCAAGATAAAGATTCTGAAAACTGGAGTCTGACCTTGGACCATTCAAAATGTTGATAGGAGAAGCTATTGTGACTGTATTATACAAGATAAACTACTCGCTGGAACAGCTCCATAAAAAGACAGATGACACTATCTCTAAAATTGACAACTTGGAACGGAACGTGACTAATTTGAGTCAAAAAGTGAGCCCCAATACAGAAACAATTCAGGAGTTGGTACAGGAACATATCTTGGTTGGACAAATGGTGGAGGAAAAGGAGAAAGCTGATGATGTGAAAATGGTGGAGGAAAAGGAGAAAGCTGATGATGTGAAAATGGTGGAGGAAAAGGAGAAAGCTGATGATGTGAAAATGGTGGAGGAAAAGGAGAAAGCTGATGATGTGAAAATGGTGGAGGAAAAGGAGAAAGCTGATGATGTGAAAATGGTGGAGGAAAAGGAGAAAGCTGATGATGTGAAAATGGTGGAGGAAAAGGAGAAAGCTGATGATGTGAAAATGGTGGAGGAAAAGGAGAAAGCTGATGATGTGAAACCAAAAGTAGTACAAGCGGGATCCTTAATTTCTCAGAAGCAAATCGAGGATTATAAATTGAGGTCTTTCATGACTGAATCTAGCAAGAGTCAAATTTTGAGGTTAGGATCCCGGCTTGGATTGAAGAAGGAAAGTTGGAAAGAACCCTTTATCCAGGGATTGACTGACTTTTGGGACATGGACTTGGGTTTGGAGGAGCCTGAAGTTTTGGGGGTCGCTAGAATTGGAGGAATCCTGAAATACGCTTTGAAACACTCTATGGACTTTATTTTTAACTTTGGAAATTTGGCTGAACTGTCCAGAAGGAACAAAAGTATTGCTAGGCTGGAGTCTTCACGAGATTGGCTCCTGAGCATCAAAGAATATGAAGAAAACCTGCAGAAGGGACTTGGAAGAGATTTAAGAGCCTCGGATATAAGATTACCGGGTTGATGGACTATATGGAACTGACCGAAAGGACTGGCAGAATCCGAAGCCAGGGAGAGGAGATAGTGGAAGATTACTGGAAAATTTAAAACGTTTATTTAGAAATATTGTTAAAGTAATGACTGTTAGAAAAATGGTGGAATGATATTTTATGGATTTAGCAGAAATGCTATAAGAAGTTGGGTGTATATAAGTAATTTACCTTTAATAGGAAATAAGGTTAAAGAATATGTTATTTATAATATGACAGAAAATAGAGAAAGATGGAAAGGATTTGCTGAAACAAGTACTAGAAGTGGGACACAAAAAGGGAGGTGTGAGGAAGTCGGGGAAACAAGGGAATGAAGGACAGAGTATGGAAAAGGAGGAATATTTTTAAATTGTTTTTGTTTTGCTTTGTTTATGTGTTTAGTTTAAGGGGTTTAGGGTGGGTTTGTATTGTTTATATATTGTATTGTTTTCGTTTTTCGTTTTTCTTGTTTTTCCCCCTCTTTTTTCTTTTTTGTCTTTTCTCTCTTTCTTCTACTTTTTTGTAACTTTTAAAAGTAATAAATATTATTATTAAAAAAAAGAGATTCCTGCATTGCAGCGGGTTGGACTAGATGACCCTGGGGTCCCTTCCAACTCTGCAATTCTGTGAAACCCATGGAGCTCCCTGGGCGACCTTGGGCCAGCCCTTACCTTCTCAGCCCTAACCTGGCTCACAGCGTTGTTGTGAACATTAGATGAGGAGGGATTGAACCACGTCCACCACCTTTGAGCTCCTAGGAAGGAAGAGTTGGGTTGTAAATTCAATAAGTTCAAGTCATCTCTGAGAGACATTAGTAACGCAATGTCCATCTGGGCCGTGACCAAAGGCCACCCGTTATTTCCCAGCTGCTTAGCAGAGCAGCTTGGGCAGATAATTAAAGATGACTTGAAGACGTCAAGGGTCGCAGAGGTCAGAGAAGGGCCAGAACAACCCCAGCTTAGCTGGGGCGGGGTCATTTGCTGAAGTGATGCTCCCCCTGCAAAATCCAATTAGAAAAATCCCTGGCCAGTGAAGGCAGTAAGAATATTATTGGCACAAAAATGGAAGCAAGAAGAATTACCGACAAAAGAAGAATGGCCGATGAAATGGATGGACTATGCAGAACTGAATAAATTAACAGGAAGGATTCGAAACCTGCGGGACCAGAGATTCTTAGAAGATTGGAGTAAATATACGAACTATTTGAAAAGTAATTGTAATGAACAGATTACGCTAGTAGGACTGCAAGAAGTTTTGTAAGGATGATTATTTGAAATATTGCAAGAAAGACTATGAGGAGAATTATTAGTTAATGATAATTAATAATAATTTATTTATTACAGTCAAAGACCAGTTCACATAACATAACACAATAAAAAAAAGTTCATAAAGATAAAATATACAATCGGAGCAGATTGCAGCAATAGCTCATGAGTTAAAATTGAGATATATATACACCCGTACAACTGAGATTTGGGCTACCATAAAAAACTGACCCTGAGGCTCCCCAAAGGGCGACTTCAGCATTTCCCTAGTAAGCTATTTTATTCTAGAGGATGATCTGTGCCTACAAATCTGGGCGCAGAATCTGGCTACCAGCCAGGTCATCTTATGATCTTTGCCTAAAAGGAGAGAATTAAGTTTAGACTTGTCTGAAAGATCGGCAAGCCTCTTCAGCGAAGGATCAATGGTGTCTCTACGAATCTCAACATAAAAAGGACATCTAAAAAATATATGTTCGAGGCTTCCTATTTCCCCTAATGGACAGGTGCAAAGTATCTGTGCGTACAGGACCCTTCTATAGGAGCCTTCCAGAACTGGTGAGGGCAAGGCCGAGCTTCTAGCAAGAGTAAAAGTAAATAATGATAATTAAGAGTAATAGAGAAATTAAGAAATGCAGAATAAGTGATAAAGAACGGAAAATCAGAGGTGTTGACGGAAGTCTAAAATATTGTATAAGTTAAGAAGTTATGTTATATGATTGTTGGAAATGATATGTTAAAAAAAACCCAATAAAAATGTATTAAAAAAAAGAAAAGAAAAGAAAAATCCCCGGCCAGGAGCTGCAGCCTCGATGACTCCTCTAGAGTAGTCACCAGGTGGAGTCATCAGGGTGAAGTCTAGTGGCACAGAATCATAGAACTAGATTCAGGTAGGTAGCCGTGTTGGTCTGACGCAGTCGAAATAAATTAAAACATTGTCCAGTAGCACCATACAGACCAACTAAGTTTGTTCTGGGTATCTGAAGAAGTGTGCTTGCACACGAAAGCTTATACTCAGAACAAACTTACCGTATTTTTCGCCCTATAGGACGCACTTTTCCCCTTCAAAAATGAAGGGGAAATGTGTGTGCATCCTATGGAGCGAAGACGCCATAGCCCCACGACCCTCTCCTGGCTGGAGAGGTGACGCGCGGCTATGGCAGGAGCCTCTCCGCTGCGCCTTTCCGCTGCTCCCTGACCTGCTCTTTGGGGCTGGTGGAGGGCTTCCCCCCGCCAGCCCCAAAGAGCAGGTCGAAAGGAACCTGAAGCCTGGAGAGCGAGAGGGGTCAGTGCACACCGACCCCTCTCGCTCTCCAGGCTTCCAAGGTAGCCGCCTGAACGCACCTTAAACGGCACCTTGTTTTAGAGCGGGAAAACAAGAGGGGGAAAATTCTCCCCCTCTCTGCGCAGCGCCTCCTGCCGCTTCGCTGAAGGGGCGCTGGGCAGAGAGGGGGAGAATTGTTTTTTTCTTGTTCTCCCCCCTCTAAAACAAGGTGCGTCCTATTGTCCAGTGCGTCCTATGGTGCGAAAAATACGGTAGTTGGTCTCTAAAGCGCTACTGGACATTTTTTTATAGAAAATAATAGAACAGTAGCGTTGGAAGGGACCCCAGAGGTTCTCTAGTCCAGCCCCTGGCAATGCAGGAATCTCAACTAAGGCATCCATGACAGATGGCCGTCCAGTCGCTCAGAGGCCTCTGCAAGGTCTTGCAAGACTCTCATGAGAACTTAACAGAACCGGAAAGCCTGCCAGTAGGGTATGGAGTGGGCAGCCTGCAAGGTGGGGTTGCCATATTTCAAAAAGTGAAAATCGGCACACAAAAGTTGTTGAACTTTCACAAAATCAGGAGGAAAAAACAATAGTTTGGGGCCAAAGTTGTTGGAGAAGAAGAAGAAGAAGAAGAAGAAGAAGAAGAAGAAGAAGAAGAAGGAGAAAATTCGCCAAAATCTACACTACTGACATGGATTGCCACATCCTGATTTTCCCGGACATTACAGTGATTTTCACCCAGACGCAGTTTCCGATGGCCAAATCCCAGCTATGTCTGGCAACTCTACTGCAATAATAATAATAGTAATAAGTTTATTATTTATACCCCGCTAAAGTGAGGAGGAATTAAATAACCTTTTAATGAGGGTGAAAGAGGAGAGTGCAAAATATGGTCTGAAGCTCAACATCAAAAAAACGAAGATCATGGCCACTGGGCCCATCACCTCCTGGCAAATAGAAGGGGAAGAAATGGAGGCAGTGAGAGTTTTTACTTACTTGGGCTCCATGATCACTGCAGATGGTGACAGCAGTCACGAAATTAAAAGACGCCTGCTTCTTGGGAGTAAAGCGATGACAAACCTAGATAGCATCTTAAAAAGCAGAGACATCACCTTGCCAACAAAGGTCCGCATAGTAAAAGCTATGGTTTTCCCAGTAGTGATGTATGGAAGTGAGAGCTGGACCATAAAGAAGACTAAGCGCTGAAGAATTGATGCTTTTGAATTATGGTGCTGGAGGAGATTCTTGAGAGTCCCATGGACTGCAAGAAGATTAAACCTACCCATTCTGAAGGAAATCAGCCCTGAGTGCTCATTGGAAGGACAGATCCTGAAGCTGAGGCTCCAATACTTTGGCCCCCTCATGAGAAGAGAAGACTCCCTGGAAAAGACCCTGATGTTGGGAAAGATGGAGGGCACAAGGAGAAGGGGACGACAGAGGACGAGATGGTTGGACAGTGTTCTCGAAGCGACCAGCATGAGTTTGACCAAACTGCTGGAGGCAGTGGAAGACAGAAGTGCCTGGCGTGCTCTGGTCCAGGGGGTCAGGAAGAGACGGACACGACTAAACGACTAAACAACAACAACACCCTGCCCATCTGGCTGGGTTTCCCCAGCCACTCTGGGCGACTCCCAACAGAACATTAAAAACACGATAAAACATCAAACATTAAAAGCTTCCCTGAACAGGGCTGCCTTCAGATGTCTTCTAAAAGTCAAACGGTTGTTTATTTCCTTAACATCTGATCAGAGGGCGTTCCACAGGGCGGGCGCCACCACCGAGAAGGCAGCACCTTCCTGTTTCGCCTCAGACAGCGAAAGAGGGCGGTCTGTAATGCAGAACATCCGAAGGGCGTCAGGTTTGCAAAAACAGCTATGGAGGCTACTCTATTTCTTGCTGCTGGGCCGAACGGCTGCTTTTCTGCTCTAAGCTGGGCAAGCGGAAGGAAAACAGGCCTCCTTTTGTGTCTCCCACATCTGCAGAGCCCATGCAGCCACGCGGGAGGGACTCTGAATTTCTGCCTGGAATTTCTGTATGTGCGCCTTCCTCCCAGCAGAGGGGGAAATGGAGAAGTCCTGAATACCCTGAAAGTCGTGGGTGCGGCTGCTGGACCTGCACATTCCAGGCAGAGCATGGGACAGAGTCACCCGGGTGGGTGAAGGTCGCAATTTGCCTTTGCGAAAAAATGCGCTCATTGTGATCTGCGGGTCTGCAGAAGTTATAGGCACAAACTTCTTATGAGAAGCTTCTTTAGCAATCCCTTGTAGCAAGTAAGCTTGTCTTCCATAAGCACAGTTTTAACAATGGGTCCGTAAGTGACTGTGGAGGCCAATTCTGGATCCACATGTCCTTCCACAGTGGGGACATTGGTTTCTGGCGGGAGTTGATCATGGTGTGGATTTGCCAAGCGTGCCTTCCTCTTCGCACGTTTCTCCCTTGCGTCCTGAGTTTGAGTGTCTTCAAAGCCCACGACACCTTTGGTAAAGGCTATTCTCCAACTGGAGCGTTCGCAGGCCAGTGTTTCCCAGTTGTCAGTGTTTATAGTACATTTTTAAAGATTTGCCTTGAGACAGTCTTTAAACCTCTTTGGTTGACCACCAGCATTACGCTTTCCATTTTTAAGTTCGGAATAGAGTAGTTGCTTTGGCAGACGATCATCAGGCATCCGCACAACATGACCAGTCCAACGAAGTTGAAGAATCATTGCTTCGACACTGGTGATCTTTGCCTCTTCCAGTACACTGGCATTAGTTCGCCTGTCTTCCCAAGTGATGTGTAAAATTTCGGAGACACCATTGATGGAATCTTTTGAGGAGTTGGAGATGGCGTTTATAAGTGGTCCATGTTTCACAGGCACACAAATACGAGAAGCTATAGCTTGCGGCTGAGTGTGCGTTCATAATAATTGCACCAGGCAAGCTCAGAATTTGGAGGCTGAGATCGGGTTCCAGCATCCTGGAAACATCCGTTAGCGTTTGTTTTCTCATGAAATCAAGTTTCTAGTCCTTTACAGAAGCCACAATAGGCTCAGAAGTCAGGAGGAAATGCAGAAGTAAGAGGAGGCAGATGAGCAGGTCTGAGAGTCGTGGCAAGAGGGTACAGTGGTACCTCAGGTTGCATACGCTTCAGGTTACAGACGCTTCAGGTTACAGACTCCGCTAACCCAGAAATAGTGCTTCAGGTTAAGAACTTTGCTTCAGGATGAGAACAGAAATTGTGCTCTGGCGGTGCGGCGGCAGCAGGAGGCCCCATTAGCTAAAGTGGTACCTCAGGTTAAGAACAGTTTCAGGTTAACAACGGACCTCTGGAACGAATTAAGTTCTTAACCTGAGGTACCACAGTACTGTATAACTGCATGCCACAAGCATGAATATAGTCACACAGCATATTTGGGCTGCAAAATTTGCATTTTTCTTCCCCAGAGTACAACACAGGCTGGGCTGTTGCCAGCAGTAACCACCCTCCAGATTTTGTTGGTAGACTCCGAATCCCATGTGGCCCAGGCAGCAGGTCCAACAGTGAGGGATGATGGGAGTTGTGATGCCACAACATCTTCAGGGCATTCCATTTGTATCCCATCCCTGGGCTGCACAGTATTATCAAAGGGAGGGGTCCTGTGGACCACTGAGTGTTGCTGAACTACAACTCCCATCATCCCTCACCTCAGTCTTGCTAGCTGAGGCTGATGGTTTCTGGAGTGCAACAACTGGTGTTGAAGTTACCTGAGCACAGGTAGCTGTAGCCAGGCTCTCTCTCTCTCTGCCCAGATGGCCTCGTTCAATAGGGACAAAGATAACGCGTTTGTGTGTCTGTACTATATGTGCGCACACACACAAAGACACACACAAATTAATAGCTCCACCACAGCAGCTCGAATGGTGTTTGCCCAAAAAGTGGAAAGAAGAATCTGCCCCAAATACAGAGGACCAGCAGCAAAGGTTTCGCAGAAATGGCGAAACTTACGGGAAGATTAAGAAATCAAGAAGATAATTTTTTTAAAAATTAAAACAAAAGCAAGAGTGGGGGTTTGGTTATTGAATATTTAAAGAACTATTGCAAACCACTTAAAACATTAGCAGAACCACTGTAAACACGTGCAAAGGGCCATGTTGTAATGGCGACTACAAGAGATGAATTATAGTTAGGTTTTGATGTTGGAGGTGCAGGAAAAAGAAGAGACAGCTTATGTAACTGCCGAAGGAGGGAAGTTGATAGCAAAATTAAATGTGTAAAAAGAATGTCTGATGTATTCTGCAAAATGTGAAAATAAAATTTATTAAAAAATGAAGTACCATATTTTTCGCCCCATAGGGCGCACCGGCCCATAGGGCGCACCTAGTTTTTTTTGGGGGGGGGGAGGAAATAAAGAAAAAAAAATTATTTTCCCCCCAGGCCCGAGCTTCCCCCGACCCCAGAACAGGCTGCTATCCACAAGCCTAGGGAGCCCGGTGGGAAGTCGCGCCAGTCTCCCCAGGCTTGCTGATATCTGCCCGAAGTCGCGCAGCTCTCCCACGGCTTGCTGAGAGCTGCGCGAAGCCCGAAGCCTGCAGGCAGCTCTCTGCAAGCCGTGGGAGAGCTGTGCAACTTCACGCCGGGCTCCCACGGCTTGCGGATAGCTTCCTGAAGCCTGGAGAGCAAGAGGGGTCGGTGCGCACCGACCCCTCTCGCTCTCCAAGCTTCAGTGAAAGCCTGCATTCGCCCCATAGGACGCACACACATTTCCCCTTCATTTTTGGAGGGGGAAAAGTGCGTCCTATAGGGCAAAAAATTCGGCAGATAACTGCAAAAGGTACTCCTAATTTAAACACAATCAAAATCCAGTAATAGAACTGCAAGTGTTATTCATATTTCCCATGGTTTCTTTTTGCAGCAGTTGGGTGGGAGGGGAACTTGGGAAAAAGGGGGAAGGACTTTTTAAATTGTCCATCTCTGCTGGTGACACTTTGCTTTAATTGCGGCCTCTCTCTTTTTCTTGACAGAGCTTGGAAGATAGCGATTCTGGAGGCCAAAGCGACTCAGGTGAGTCTGCCTTGCATTCCTTGTCCGGTTTCCTGCCCTGATTGTGAACCGTTCCTGCCCCTTTAAATGCTCCTTATGGGCAAGAGCCCTGCAAGTCTGAGATTCTTCAGGTTTCTAGTTCTCATTGCTTCCCTGAAAATACGGGAGAATGAAAAAGAACAGAGTGCTGGACTAGATGGGCCATTGTGTTGAATAAATTTATGGACCTAATAGGTATCTAAAGCCATTTGCACATAACAAAATATGTATTTTATCAAAGTAGTTGTGGAACTGAAATACAATTAAGAAGAAGTATTTCAATAAAAAAAGGTAAAGGACCCCTAACAGTTTAGTCCAGTCGCAGACGACTCTAGGGTTGCGGCGCTCATCTCGCTTTACAGGCCGAGGGAGCTGGCGTTTGTCCGCAGACAGTTTTTCCAGGTCATGTGGCCAGCATGACTAAGCCGCTTCTGGTGAACCAGAGCAGCGCACGGAAACACTGTTTACCTTCCCGCTGGAGTGGTACCTATTTATCTACTCGCACTGGCGTGCTTTCGAACTGCTAGGTTAGCAGAAGCTTGGATTAAGCAACGGGAGCTCACCCTGTCGCGGGGATTCGAACCGCCAACCTCCCGATCGGCAAGCCCTAGGCTCAGTGATTTAGACCACACCGCCACCCGCGTCCACGAGTATATCAAAAGTTAAATACAATTAAGAAGTATATTAATAGTTAAATTATTATTAAGCTCTAACTTAAAATGATTTTTTTATTCATAAACTTTTTTATTCATAGCAAACTTAATAATGCAAACACATTGGCATTTGGCAATAACAAAAGTTCCTTTAGAAACACAATTTACAAAGACTTATAATCTAGCCTCTAGAAACTTGCTACAGTGGTGCCCCGCAAGACGAATGCCTCGCAAGACGAAAAACTCGCTAGACGAAAGAGTTTTCCGTTTTTTGAGTCGTTCTGCAAGACGAATTTCCCTATGGGCTTGCTTCGCAAGACGAAACGTCTTGCGAGTTCTTGCGAGTTTGTTTCCTTTTTCTTAAAGCCGCTAAGCCGTTAATAGCCACTAAGCCGCTAAGCCGTTAATAGCCGCTAAGCCGCTAATAGCCGCTAAGCCGCTAATAGCCGTGCTTCGCAAGACGAAAAAACCGCAAGACGAAGAGACTCGCGGAACGGATTAATTTCGTCTTGCGAGGCACCACTGTATAACGTGAAATAATAATAGGTGTAAATATATCATGCAAACTACTAATAATTATAAATAGCAGACTGTAGGCACCCTATATATAGTAAGGAGCAAACTGGTGATATTTTAGGGAGCAGGCTATCGGGGGGGCCCATGACTTACATCAAAGGAGCCTACACAACACAAAACACTGTTGCTGCATGTAGGTTTTATTTTATTTGTTTTTTATCTTTTGCATTTTGGAAATGTACATCCAGTTGTTTTTTTCTTTAATTTTTTTGGGGGGCCCCCAAGAGAGTGGGGCCCTAAGCTATAGCTTGTTTAGCTTATACGTGAATCTGGCGCTGTTCCCATGCCGTCGGAAGGGGCACGTGGCAGGAGAGAGTAATTCGCACATTAAACCGATTCGCCAGTCGCCTGGTTGCCACGTCTTCCTGCTCCAAGTGGCTTTGCTCTGGAGCCGCGCTGCTCGATTCCTCTCCCGCTGAGGCAACTCTATTTTTAGCCGTGCCTTCCCCCAATTTCCCGGTCTGGCCAGCCACACAGATCAATAAGCGCAATCAGGCTGGCGATCGATGGCTCTGATGCCACAGGATCTGGATGGGAAAGGCCCTCCCCCTGTTTTCTGCATTGCTCCCCTCCGTCAACAGACTGCTGCCCCTCTCTCCTTTGGGGTCTGGGTGAGCATCTCTCCTTCACAGCTGCCAGCTGTGTTCACATCTTGCAGGAGGTCTTCCCTTCAAATCCATGTTCTTTCATAGAATCATAGAATCATAGAGTTGGAAGAGACCACAAGGGCCATCGAGTCCAACCCCCTGCCAAGCAGGAAACACCATCAGAGCACTCCTGACATATGGTTGTCAAGCCTCTGCTTAAAGACCTCCAAAGAAGGAGACTCCACCACACTCCTTGGCAGCAAATTCCACTGTCAAACAGCTCTTACTGTCAGGAAGTTCTTCCTAATGTTTAGGTGGAATCTTCTTTCTTGTAGTTTGGATCCATTGCTCCGTGTCCGCTTCTCTGGAGCAGCAGAAAACAACCTTTCTCCCTCCTCTATGTGACATCCTTTTATATATTTGAACACGGCTATCATATCACCCCTTAACCTCCTCTTCTCCCGGCTAAACATGCCCAGCTCCCTTAGCCGTTCCTCATAAGGCATCGTTTCCAGGCCTTTGACCATTTTGGTTGCCCTCCTCTGGACACGTTCCAGTTTGTCAGTGTCCTTCTTGAACTGTGGTGCCCAGAACTGGACACAGTACTCCAGGTGAGGTCTGACCAGAGCAGAATACAGTGGCACTATTACTTCCCTTGATCTAGATGCTATACTCCTATTGATGCAGCCCAGAATTGCATTGGCTCCCCCCCCCCCCGCATAGCTGCTCCATCAACAACTTAGCAAAGGGAAACGAGCAGCAGACCCAACCAGTTAAAAAAATCAGAATGAAAATGGGTTTCCGCTGGCATACGCAAGAGAAGGACCAGGCAGGCCTCCCTGAGCAGGGAATTCCACAGATGAGGGGCCACCACCATGAAGGCCCAGTTTCCGGCTGCCACCCAAGGCACCTCAAAATGCCAGGGGCACTTTGAGCCAATCTGGGTGCAGAGGGCGGTTGCTATGGGGAGCTGCCCTCCCACCCCAGTTTCCAGCTCAGGTTTTTAAGCTCTGGCTGCAAATGTTCTCGTTTCTCGCTTTCTCCAGGTGCACCTGTACGACCCGTACGACGACTATTACCAGACGGTTCCCCTCGACTCCCACCAGGCGATGTACGTCAGCTCCGATTACTACGGCAACCAGTACGGAGGTATGTGTTCATCCATCAACGTCCCTTTTCACCTCCCCCCCCCCAGGCCAGTTCAGGTTTGCTCAGCTGAGGGCTCTTTTCAGGGCCCCCCCCCCCGCAAGGCTGGGTGGCGATGGGCCTCTTTGTGACGTTTTGGGCGCTGCAGCAGAGGGCCAAACATTTCAGCTGGGCAGACGGGATGCGGCGATGGGTGTCGCAGATGCGACGCTTCGAGGCTGTTGTTGCACACCAGCCCAGTCTCCCAGCCGTGCAAGACTCCGGGTGTTCAGGGCCAGACTGTCTCCCTGCTTGCTGTCTTTCGGCCAGCAGATTAAGACTTTTCTTGTTGAAACAGGGTTTAGGGAACTGATTGCTTTTATGAAAGGGCTTGTGCCACGCTGTGATTGTGATTATTTGCATTAGAGATGATAGATAGATAGATAGATAGATAGATAGATAGATAGATGATAGATAGACAGATAGATGATAGATGATAGATAGATAGATAGATAGATAGATAGATAGATGATAGATAGATAGATAGATAGATAGATAGATAGATAGATGATAGATAGATAGATAGATAGATAGATAGATAGATATAGATAGATAGATGATAGATAGATAGATGATAGATGATAGATATAGATAGATAGATAGATAGATAGATAGATAGATAGATGATAGATAGATCATCTATCTATCTATCTATCATAATCAGTAAGAAACAATTATAGATAGATGGATTGATTGATTGATTGATAGATAGATAGATAGATAGATGATATAATTAAAACTACACTATCATCTGTCTATCTCTAATTGTTTCTTATTATCATAATCAATAGATAGATAGATAGATAGATAGATGATAGATGATAGATGATAGATAGATAGATAGATAGATGATATAATTAAAACTACACTATCATCTGTCTATCTCTAATTGTTTCTTATTATCATAATCAATAGATAGATAGATAGATAGATAGATGATAGATGATAGATAGATAGATGATAGATAGATAGATAGATAGATAGATAGATAGATAGATAGATGGATGATAGATGATAGATAGATGATATAATTAAAACTACACTATCATCTGTCTATCTCTAATTGTTTCTTATTGATTATGATAGATAGATAGATAGATGATAGATAGATGGATGATAGATGATATAGAATTAAAACTGCACTATCATCTATGTATCATCTATATCTCTCTATCTATCATAATCAATAAGAAACAATTAGAGATAGATGATAATTAAAACTGCACTATCATCCATCTATCGATCTATCATTGGTCAATCCATCTATCTCCAATTGTTTCTTATTGAATATGATAGATAGATAGATGATAGAAAGATAGATAGATGATTGCTAGATGATATAGAATTAAAACTGCTCCATCTATGTATCATCTCTGTCTGTCTGTCTGTCTGTCTGTCTAATTGTTTCTTAATGATTCTCTCACCCGCCCGCCATGTTTTCAGCTGTTCGTATTTTTATCTGTAAGCTACCTTGAGTCCTTATTGGAGGTGGGGGGAGGGGGGTATAAATAATAAAATCATTAAACTGTAGCGCTGGAAGGGAACCAAAAGGATCATCTATTGTTAACCCCTGCAGTGCAGAAATATTTTACCCAATGTGGGGCTCGCACCCGCAACCCTGAAATTGAGAGTCTCACGCTCTTACTGAGCCATCTCCTTTCACATCAACTTTTCATTTGAGCTTAAACATCCTTGTCCTCAAAAGCCAGACCAGCTTACTTACCCCTTTCCAGGCCGGGTCCAAATTCTCCCTGCAAGTCTGCTGCCTCTGACAGTGGAGATGGACCAGAGCCTCAACTGCCCTCCCCTCCGCGCATTCGTCTAATGCAAGTTATTAGCCATCACTGCCTCTTGTGGAAGGGAGTTCCGTAGTTTCACCACGCAATGTACTGCAAGATGCAGAACATCCAGAACTGAAAGGATGGTCAGGTGAAGATGACAGATTTTGCGGAACTTGCCAAATTGACAGGGAGGATCCGGGACCAAGAAGACCAGAGATACAAAAACAACTGGAGTAAATTTATCAAATACTTAAAGGAGAACTGTAAAAACTTAAAGACACTAGCAGGACTGGAATAATACCTTCAATGTAAAATAGTAGCGATATAAGAATAACATATGCGATAAGAATGTGATAAGTATACCAACTGCAGGGAGGGAGGGAAGTCAAGAGTCGGCAGAGTCAAAGGGAATATATTGTAATAATAAGGATTGTTGGAAAAAGAATACTTAAAGAAAATAATAAAAATTTACTTGGAAAAAATAATTGGTATAATTTCCACCGGCTGATTTAATCCGGCCTCCGTGGCAGTATATGTCCTGAGCTAAAATCCTAAAAAAAGCTCAGCAACTTTGGAGTTAAATCCAAACAAAAAGCTCAGCAACTTTGGGGTTAAATCCTAAAAAAAAAAGCTCAGCAACTTCAATCCTTATTCAATCATGTTCAAATCCGGCCCTCTATGCAAAAAGTTTGGGCAGCCCTGATGTAACCGTTGCTGGCTTAGGAACATCCTGAAGTGTAGGGTGACCTCTGGTGGCGCCGGGTGCGAATTTCTCTGCATTGCACGAAAAGCAGAAGAGACTGCATTTTTCAAAAGTCAGGCATTACCAACCAAAATTTCACAAAACATTGAAAAGCCTTCTGATTGCTGCATGTAGGTTTTATTTTATTTGTTTTTTATCTTCTATTTTGGAAATGTGCACTCAGTGGGGTTTTTTCCGTTTACATTTTTTTGGGGCCCCCCAAAAGAATGGGGCCCTAAGCTATAGCTTGTTTATTTAGCTCAGGGGTCAGCAAACTTTTTCAGCAGTGGGCTGGTCCACTGTCCCTCAGACCTTGTGGGGGGCAGGACTATATTTTCGGGGGGGGGGATGAACGAATTCCTATGCTCCACGAATAACCCAGAGATGCATTTTAAATAAAAACACACATTCTACTCATGTAAAAACACACTAATAATTTATAATAATAATAATAATAATAATAATTTATTATTTATACCCCGCCCATCTGGCTGGGGTTCCCCAGCCACTCTGGGCAGCTTCTAACAAAACACTAAAATACAATAACCTATTAAACATTAAAAGCTTCCCTAAACAGGGCTGCCTTCAGATGTCTTCTAAAAGTTTGGTAGTTATTTTTCTCTTTGACATCTGGTGGGAGGGCGTTCCACAGGGCGGGCGCCACCACCGAGAAGGCCCTCTGCCTGGTTCCCTGTAACTTGGCTTCTCGCGCTGAGGGAACCGCCAGAAGGCCCTCGGAGCTGGACCTCAGTGTCCGGGCTGAACGATGGAGGTGGAGACGCTCCTTCAGGTCTACTGGGCTGAGGCCATTTAGGGCTTTCAAGGTCAGCGCCAACACTTTGAATTGTGCTCGGAAACGTACTGGGAGCCAGTGTAGGTCTTTCAAGACCGGTGTTATATTCCCGGACAGTCCATGGGCTGGATTTAGAAGGCAATTGGGCCGGATCCATCCCCCGGGCCTTAGCTTGCCTACCCATGGTTTAGCTTATACGTAAATCCGTCACAGGCCGTGTTTCCCGCGTACATCGCTTACTGCATCTGTTCCTTTTCCTCTCTCCGCAGCACCTGGAACGACCCACGTCATTTTCCGCGAGGATCCGTACCGCGTCTCCGGAGACCAGATGGCCTTGGGCCTGCTGGCGGGGGCCGCCTCGGGGGCCGCACTGGGCTCGTTCATGTGGATGCCCTGTTGGTTCTGACCCCCCCTTTCGCAGCCCCAGCCCAGACGCTCAGCTAAGACGCCGCTGCGATTCCCTACCGGAGAGGGAGGGCCAAAGGGGGAGCTGCTTTGTAGGGGGGAGTCAGGGGTGGGCAGAAGCAAAATCGGGATCCCCCCCGAAAATCTCTGGGCCGTTTGCAGGAGGCCGGCGGCCGTCCCTTATCACTAAATCGTCTTAACAAAAGAGTTAGCACCAGAAAGGCTTCTTTCATCACAAGGAGGCCATTAGCATCCCTGATCTACAGGTAAGCCCAGCGGGGTATGGTAGGCAGTAGGCCCCGCCCAGTCCCAGCCGCCATTCTTCACCTAGCCCCACCCCCTGAGCTGCCATTTTGCACTTGGCCCCGCCCACCCAAGCCCCCAGTTTGTCTCTGCTCTAACAAACCATAGCTAGCAAATAGAATCAGAAATGGATTCCACCAGCCTGGTTATCTGCCCACACCTGATGTCGACTCCGGGTGATATTTGCTTCTGCCGTCAATCACAAGAGCTGCTTTCTGCGCTGCTGCACCTTCCCTCCGTGTTTCTCTTTGCTAGGCATCCTCCAACTCGGCTTACTCAAATCGGTCTTCGTGTATTTTGGGGGTGTAGCTGCCTGCTATGTTTTCCTGCCTCCCCAAACAACACCTCGGTTTTGTGTTGTTTTTGCTGGCACCCTGGAAATTGCGGGTGATTTCCCAGCTGCACTAGGGCGCTTGTGGAAAAGGGCAGATTACACACACACCACTCCAGTACCCAGCAGCTACAAACTTTTCCCACTGTTCTTTCTGGCAAGGGCCCCCTCTGCATTTTGACGCTTCCACAGCAGGCCGAAATTCAACAGGTGAAGCCTTTCCGCAACAATGGGGAGCGGCTGCACCTGTTGATTTACTGCTCCTCCGAGGCACAGAGCCCTGCGGGGAAGGAAGCCACGAACCTCCAGGTTACAGGTGTCAGCTTGACCTTATTTATTCCGGTGAAACGAGCTCCTGGGGGGCTGGTTGTTGTAAAGGTGGGTTGCCATCTCTCCCAGACACTTGGAGATTTTGTGGCTGATCTCACCGGGATCACAGCCTTGGGACTCTGGCTGATTTCTGGGATGGCAGCCATTTTTAAGACGCCTGGCAACAGAGCAGCTGTAGCTCAGAAGGTCCCTGGTTCAGTTCCGGTTTCTGCCATAAATCCAGCAGGGCTGCTGCCTGCCCGTGTAGGCAGCACTGAGCTCAATGAACCAAAGGTCTGGCTCCGTAGGAGGCGGACTTCCTAGCTTCCTAATAAAGAGTCATAGGACGCTTTTGAAAACTGCCCAATTTATTATGGCATAAGCTTTTCATGCAAAGAAGTCTAGTCCGTGGAAGCGTCCCACTGAGTTCAAAGGGGGCTGGTGTCCCCGATATGTCTGTTGTTTTTGCAGGTTACAGTGGTGGGTTTGTGCTTTTTGGTTTATAGAAGTGTAAACCACTATGCACGCAGTTAAGACTGTGGAACTCCTTGCCACAGGAGCCAGCGATGGCTGGCCACAGCTTGGCTTTGAAAGGGGACCAGGCAAACGCATGGAGGATAAGGCTGTGCTTAAGCTCTGCTCCGAACGCCAGTTGCTTGTGGGCTGCTTTCCCATCGGGCCATCTTCTTGGCCGCTGTGAGACCGAGGTGCCGGCTAGACAAGCCTTTGGCCTGATCCCTAGAATCATAAGAGAGTTGGAAGGGTCATCTGGTCCCTGCTGGAATCGCAGCAGGACTCTCCTCACGCCCTTTGCCCATTTGGCGTGAATTTTTTCCAGGTCACCCCGCCAGATGGTTGCCCAGCCTGAGCATGGAAAACTCGGAAGCAATAGTTTAAAAGCTGCAATCTGCGTGTGCAGAGGTGCTATAGAGGAGTGCTGAGAAGGAACAGCGTCAGAGACCCCCCCAGGTTGCCCCTAATAACACCCTGCCCTAGAGCAATAGCCTGGCAAGGCTGATTGGCAGAAATGCATTGCTTGTGTTTTAGCAAGTGAAAGGTAGATTTTGTGAGGCTGCTAGCCACAAGGCCCAGCCCTTGAGCAAATGCTTAAAATAAAAACAGGTGAGAAGCAGTAGATGCAAGCTCTCCCAAGTGCCACAATACTAAAATTGCAGCAATCTTTTTTTCTTGGCCGTTTCAGAACTTTCCCTCTCTGCAACTTGAAAGCACAATTATGTGACCAAACCACAACCGATTGCACTTCACAGCTAACAACGCAAATATGCAGCCTCTCTGCTTTTTATTTTTGACTGTTTATTTCCTTTCCAAAGTTATTTATTGACCATTCCACCACCCCCGCCCCAGAAATTCCCCAAGCAGCATACAAAATTAAAGAAAAATAAATCTCCCCTCACTATGGATCGATAACATTACTGTCATTAAAACAGTCCAAACGGGCGAGGGGGCTGACTGTAGGAACTCTGCACACTTAGCCGCAGCAACATTACAGAGACCACAGCGGTGGCTGGTTCCTTTGGGCACAGGGAACATTGCCCACCAACCTCAGACTACACTCTGCCAGCCCCCGCTGCTTGCTTTCTTTATTACAACCATTCCAGGGGGTTGCACTGCCAGCCAACTTCCTTCCCCCTCCATAGTCTCAGCTTTGAACTCAGCAAGGAAGATGGGGAAGATGTGATCTCTGCTCTGGCGCCACCTACTGTTCAGCTCCCTGCCTTGTGCCCTACCGGTTGACACTACTCCTAGAATCCCAGAATTGTAGAGTTGGAAGGGAGTCATCTAGTGCAATGCAGGGATCCTAAGTGGGAGGCTTCTTATCAAAGATGGAAGTGGGGTCTGGGAGCATCGCTTGTGGTCCTGCTGTGCATCCCTAGGAGGTGAGCATTCACCAGGGCGCACACTCCCGTTCTGCTTCTGCTCCCGTTCATTGTAGTAGCTCAAAAGTTCTCTTGGGGCCGTTCTCACATTCTGGAGGCAGAACTGCAGGTTGCATCTAGTTCCAGGATTCCATAAGCACACATTGCACCAACTGACAAAGCAGAATGTGAGAACGCTGCAAAGCAAGACATTTAGACTTCCAGCTGCTCAGATGCAAATCGGAGGTACCCTGTAGCCAAGGCTAAATGTTTTACTTTAAATCTCTCTGGGTTGTATTCCACGGGAACAACTTCTTCCCGCATGATGGAACATTCCCCTCTCTCCCCCCCCCCTTCCGCACACGCCCCCTAAATCTCTGGCACAGTTTTGGGGATGGCGCACAGAGCATTGCGGCAGGGGAGAGGAAACATCCTTGCACGAATTCAAAAAGTCTGAATACTGCCCCGTTTCGTTACCCTGCGTAATAAATATGGTTTACGTGATTCTCTGTGGGTGACTCTTCAGCAGATTAGTCAGAGTGGGGAAAGACTCCCTCCCCAATATGCTTTAACACCCGGGGGTGGGCATTATTTCTGCCTTGTGGGATGCAGTGCGGTTTGTGCAATGTGCAAAGAATCATGGAACGAGCTGCTTGTGTGTAGTTCTGCCTTTTCTGAGGGGCTTTGGCCTGGGCCTGTCAGGCCTTGCTCATTAGTTAAAGGCCATTTCAAACGAGAATCAGGTATTTTTGTACTTGGGTACACTGTCATGTTCACAGATTGCGCCTCTTTTAAAAAGAAAACAGCCCGGAATAAATCCATGCACACTTCACCTCTGGATTTTCTGGGAAGTGAGCTGTACCTAAGCACCAAAATATCTCTCGTCGGTGAGAGTGCAGCAGCCGAGGGGTCAGTGAAGCTGCTAGCCGCTGCCGGGAGGGGGGTGCCCTTCAGGCCCCTGCAGTCCTCGGCTGGGAAATGGGGGTGTCTGGAGCCCCTCACTATCCACAGCACAAGCAAGACCTCGCTTAAGATCGCTTCGCACACCACACATTTCAGTGTCTGGGTTTCTCCCGTGTCAGTTTGCAGTTTGGTTCTGTAAAGTGTTGTTTAAAGCACTAATAGTTATGTATATTTTTTGGTGGGGGGGGGGAATAAAAGCTATTTAAGAATAATAAAAGTTGCTATTCACTGCACCAAAGTCTTTGTTTCCTTTGTGGGGTGTTAACGGAGAAATCCGAGGGCTCCCTTGGACAAAAAACAAGGACACCAGCCAGGAATACCAGAGCAAAACAGCAGCCAGTAGGCTTGGTCTTTATTGAAGACTGTCGCGACAGGACACCCACCTGCCACAAGGTGGAACAAGATGGAAGCACACACAAAAGAAGACCCCAACTTTTATTAGTTACTAATCCCCCAAACTACTAGAACTACATCACAACTACATCATGACTACATCATTGGCACATCACAAAAAGGAGGGGTTGAGGGAGGAGTTGTGGAGTATCTTGTCACCTGGCTGGTTCCTCCTCTCCCCCTCCCCATGAGTCATTTCCAGAGGACAAAAGGGAGCTGGCAGTTTCCTGCCCCCAGAGGGAAGATCTGATCATTGTCCTTTGTTCCAGTCTGTGTTGAATCCACTCCCATATGCAAGCCCTTTGTGACCTTGATGGTCTTCTGTCTAGGACCACCAGGGTTGGCATAGCAACTGGGCAGGGCTCCTGTGTATGTGCTGGTATGCTCAAGGGATTATGGCTGGCCTGTATCAAACCCTCCCCATTTTGTAGTCCTTCCTTCATGGAGTAAAATAAAAGTGGAACAGTGCAAATCCGATGTATGGTTGATTTTCTATGAATTTATAACAGAAGTGTAGCGTATGTCGTGTGTGAGTGTGTGTCGAGTTTGTACAAACTGAATGATTTTTTTTGGGGGGGGGTGCCCTGCGACAGTTGAAAGGGTCTGTGGAGTCCAGCCTTTGATGGGTCTTGGCCAGGGGTCAGCAAACTTTTTCAGCAGGCGGCCGGTCCAATGTCCCTCAGACCTTGTGGGGGGGTGGACTATATTTTTTGGGGGGAAATGAACGAATTCTTATGCCCCACAAATAACCCAGAGATGCGTTTTAAATAAAAGCACACATTCTACTCATGTAAAAACACCAGGCAGGCCCCACAAAAAACCCAGAGATGCATTTTAAATAAAAGGACACATTTTACTCACGTAAAAAACACGCTGATTCCCGGACCATCCGCAGGCCGGGTTTAGAAGGCGATTGGGCCGGATCTGGCCCCTAGTTTGCCTGCCCGTGGTCTTGGCCAACCAGGTGTTTTGGACTACAACTCCCAGAAGCCCTAGCCAGCTTTTGATGCTAGGGCTGATGGGAGAGAATAGCTCTGCTCGCTAGGAGTGATGGGAATCGTAGTTCACAACATCTTAAGGGTGGCTGACTCAAGAACTGGGAGCACCAGCTGGCTTTTCCTTTCTGGTCAGGCTTTCATGCCTTCAGCAAATGCATGCCGGGCACAAGATAAGGGAAGCTTTCACCCTAACAGCAAGAAGGGAGTGCCTGCTCTAACACAGAAATAACTCTGAACTTGATTGTTCTATTTCTAGCAAGCAACCAGCCAGCAGATGTCACTATAGAGACATCTAGCATCTCAGGCCCCCTCCTGGAAAACTGGACTCCCAGATCAAGAAGAGCAGTTATACAATCTGGCAATGTCCTTGACGTAGCAGCACAGTGAGTATGTTTTAGATTGCTGTTATTGTTATACTTATTAGTCTTTTTTTACACAAAAGTGACTCAACAGCACCTATAGCCAAAACCCAGGTGCGGTCCCTGCAAGTTCTGTATCCGTATATGGTACAAATCACAAGTCGGGGCCACGTTCAACCACCCAGCTGCATTATCGAAAGCCAGCAAAAGGATTCCTGCTAGTGCAGCTGGAATTTCTGTTCTCGTGCACCACGCACCTGGTGCCATCCCAAAATCTGCTCCAGATTTAGAGGGCACCGAGGGATGGGAAGAGAGAGATGATGTTGTTGTTGTTTAGTCGTGTCCGACTCTTTGTGACCCCATGGACCGGAGCACGCCAGGCACTCCTGTCTTCATGGATCACTGCCTTGCCATGGCGAAGGGGCTTGAATAACTCAGAGAAGCTATGATCTATGCTGCGCAGGGCCACCCAAGATGGACAGGTCATAGTAGAGTGTTTTGACCAAACGTGATCCACCTGGAGCAGGAACCGGCAAGCCACTCCAGTATCCCTGCCAAGAAAACTCCATGGACAAAGACAACAGGCTTATAAGAGAGAGATAGAACCACAGAATTGTTGGAAGGGACCTCAGAGGCCATCTAGTCCAACCCCCTGCAATGCAGGAATCACAGCTCAAGAATCCCTGGCAGAGGACTCTCCAAACCTCTGCTTGAAAACCTCCACCACCTTCCGAGGGAGACTATTCCGCTGTCAAACGGCTCTTGCTTCCAGAAAGGCCTTCCCAAGGTTGAGTCCGGGAGAAAATTCCATCGCGCACAAGGCAAATTCTCCTTAGCTGTGGAGCTATGTTCAATACAAACCTTACTGGCCTTAAGTTCCATTTCCACTCAAATGCATTTGCACTCTCGTCTTTAGCAATTCTGCTCCCTGGGGAAGAGAGGTGGCGATGGAAAGCAGAGAGAAGGCCTCGGGCTGTTGTGGGTTACTGGCAATCTTCCTTTCTCCTGGAAGAGAACACACACAACCCGGGCTCCCACTGGCAAAAGCTCCCCGTCTCCCTATGAATTGGATAGGGCAGGGGTCGGCAAACTAAGGCCCGTGGGCCGGATCAGGCCCAATTGCCCTCTGGATCTGGCCTGTGGACAGTCCTGGAATCACTGCTTGGATTGATCGGCGTGATCGGGCTGCGCAATTATTTTTTTTGCAATTCTTTTCGGGCGCCATGCCCCCCGACACACACACGTCGCGGCGGCGCCTCCTCCTGGCTTCTCCCCGCCCTGCAGAGGAAGGGAGCTGAGCTTTCATTGGTGCCAGCAGCCAGCCAATCCAAAGCCTCGCCGTCCGCAGGCCTCTTCGCCCGTGGCCGCGCTGTGGGCATCGTGACTGGCGTGATAGTGATGGCGTCATGGGGCTTCGGCTGGAGCTTGGCATGCCTGCTGGCCCCGTGATGGGCGCCTGGGAAAGCTGGCCCAGAAAGGAGAGGCGCCACCACCACTGCTGGCTCCCAACCGCAGGCAGAGTGGCGGAGGTGGTAGGAAATTAATTTAATGATAATAATAATAATTTATTATTTATACCCCACCCATCTGGTTGGGTTTCCCCAGCCACTCTGGGCGGCTTTCAACAGAATATTAAAATTGTTGTTGTTTAGCCGTTTAGTAATAGTCTATTAAACATTAAAAGCTACCCTAAACAGGGCTGCCTTCAGATGTCTTCTAAAAGTCAGATAGTTGTTTATTTCCTTGACATTTGATGGGAGGACGCTCCACAGGGCCGGCGCCACTACTGAGAAGGCTCTCTGCCTGGTTCCCTGTAACGTGGCTTCTCGTAGCGAGGGAACCGCCAGAAGGCCCTCGGATCTGGACCTCTGTGTCTGGGCTGGACGATGGGCGTGGCGACGCTCCTTCAGGTATACTGGGCTGAGGCTGTTTAGGGCTTTCAAGGTCAGCACCAACACTGGGAGGGGAGGAGCTGGGGGAGAGAGTGCGCGCGCAGTCCGGCCCACCAAAAGGTCCGAGGGGCGGTGAACCAGCCCCCTCCTTTAAAAGTTTGCTGACCCCTGGGATAGCGTTTTCCCCGTATTTGAGGGAGGTCATTGGCGCCTTTGCAACCAGTCCCAATAAAGATCTGAGATTCCTTTGCTTGGCCAACGCACCAAACCCAAAGAGTGAAAAGCACTGCAGAAATTGGCCTCAGCTACATGCCACCCGAACTGGCCCTCCCCACCCTCCTAACACCATTATACCTACAAGGAGGAACGCTAGAGGCCAGGAAGGAAGGCTGGGAGACTGGGACCGTAGCAGCAGCATAGCTGTCAGCTTACAGATTTGAAAATAAGGGACCATCAGCCTCGAAAATAAGGGATCAGCAGCCAAAATAAGGGATTTTAGTTAACCAGCTGAAATACAAAGTTAAAAGGGACCAGATACCGGTAATTTGGGAGAGCAGCGCCGGTTTTTAGCCCTTCGTTTCCAGAGGTTGCTGCTCAAGACACCAGCCGATGAAACACTGCAATTAAATAACTACAAGCAGCAACCACTTTTCGCGCAAAACGAAGTCCAAGCTACGAAGATGCTGCTGCAGTTCTGTATCTTTTCTCTCGTGCTACATCTGCAGCTCTCAGTTCCATCAGGCGGGGCGGGAGGAAGCGGGGGGGGGGAATGGCGCCCAAAGTAAACCCGCAGATCAGACCATCTATGCTAATCTACCACTACAAATCTAGGGGAGAAGCGCTTGCGGTCCTTCCTCCGCTCTCCCCCTTTATGGCTAGCCCTTGGAACACCTGCCCGCGCCTCCGCCTCCCCCTCCTCTCTCTGAACTGCTTTCTCTATGGTTGCCCTCGCTCTCCTCTCAAGGCTCCTCAGCAATTCATAGGCCATGCCAGGCTGCTCATCTCATCTGGGTCCTTCGGCAGCGCAGCTGCAGTATGGCCTAGCGGGAGCAGCGGCGGCAGCGGTAGGCAGAGGGGAGGCCCCAGGCAGAGACGCTCAGTTCAGTGGCCACAAGGAGGATGGCAGCGGAAGGGCCCGAGACTCCCGCCAGTCCCGGTGGGGAGGGGCTCCCGGGGGCTGAGGCTGGTGAGAGGAGGCCGGAGGGGGGCAGACCGGGCAGCCAAGCAACACAGTTGGAGCCTCCCTCCTCCCTGGCCGGCAGGGAGGGAGGGAGAGGAACTGCTTCCTTTGAAACCTGGGAAATTTAAGGGACATCATCAATAAGGGACAGCAGCGGGACATGGGATAAGGGAGTTTCCCGCCAAATAAGGGACAGTTGACAGCTATGAGAAGTAGCGTAAAATGAGCAGAGGCGAAGGCCTGTCGATTTTAGTGTTTTGATTAGATACTTTATTGGAAGCAAAAAATTCTGTGCATGTTTAAAAAAATCCAACCCGTGTACACATTTTCATTGCTTTAAGAACCCAAGCCACGGAAAACTCAATATTAAAAAGCAGCAAGATGGATCATGTTTTTAATTTTTTTGTGGGTTTTTTTTCTTTTTTTTTCTCTTCGCACACATAGAATACAACAATACAGGAAAAGTAGCCAGGCCTTCCTTCCCTTTCGTTTTTCTTTTCGGGGGGAAAAGAACACATCCACCTGTCGTCGCCATTATTTAAACGCTTGAATTCCAGACATGCTACTTCCAAAAAGAAAAAGGAAAGATAAACCACCTCTTCAATATTGCATTAAAAGCATTTGGGTGTCTTGTTCTGCCCTTGAAACATACGATGACATTGCTGGTATATGCAAAGTTACTGGAAACTCAGGTCAAAGTGATGAATTTGCCATTCCAATTCCACAATGCAGGAACAGAGAGACTTTGCGTGTGCACATCCGAAGCTGGGGTGCTTGGGGAGGGGGCTTCCCCCCCTAAAGTGAGGGGGGGCATTGAAGATAGAGAGGGAGAGCCAGTTCTCCCCATCCTCCCCTATTTTAAACGATCACTTAGAAAAACGGAAACTCCAGAGGCCTTTCCTGGATTGTACCCCTCCCCGGCCGCAAACGCTCCTCCCACAAACAATGTATTTACAGTTGTGTTAACTTACACAGCAACTTCACAATGACTAGTACAGATTAAGAGAGTGCGCTTCTAGAGTGAGCATGTGAATGTGTGTCCCCACTTCCCAGTGTGTTTCTTGGATTAGCTATATCTCGTGACGTTGCCAAAGCTCTAAATAGATTAACAAACACCTCCCCCCCCCACAAAAAAATTACCCTTGAAGACAGTAAAAAAAAAAGCAAAGAAATAAATATTGAAGGTTACCACGGTTAATTGTAGTCCAGTTAAAACGTAATACTAAACAACCAATTATTTAACCAAACTACGCAGGAATAACAAATACACGAGACTCCGAAGACCCAAAATAATAATAAAAAATGCTAAAAACGAAGGCAAAAGTCTGCATAATTTTAAGTTTTGTTTCCATCTTTTGTTCCCTTCCTTTTTCATCTAAGGGACTTTTAAAATCTACTTTTATAAGTACCCCCCTCCCTTTCCAACTCAGGAATAGTCTCTTCTGCTCTGTCTCCTCATCTCCCTCATTATGTATTAACTTTATGTTGGATCTTTAAATGGTTGGCAGCGTAGGTGTCTCTGTTCAGAGACAGATTCACAGCTTGACCAAGTTGTCTATAGTGCCAGAACCTATTTGAAGCCTCTGTGCCTCCCCCATCCTCATTCTGAAGACAGTCCAGCCTAGTGCAGCAACCCCAAAGGTGCACTGCAAGCGGGTTCATTTGTTCTGTGGGGCTCCTATGTAGAGCAAACGGTTTCTAAACCCCGAGAACAGTATCTTGCAACTTTGCCCCTTTACAAAAAGCATCTTATTAGCATTTCAAAAAGGCTACTGTTTAGGGGGGGGGAAATGGCCAGAGGATCTCAACCGAAAAGGCAAAGCAGGCTAGTTTTGGTTTTTTTTGCAAAAGAACAGGCTGAACATCCGAGGACTGCTCCACAGTGCCTGCCTTGGGTGCCAAAGCATTTTTACCCTGCACACTCCTTTTCACCAAATCCAAACGTTCTACTCCCATTTCCACTAATTCTGTAAGTGCAATATTGAAACATTAAAAAATAATAATATTACCAAATTTGTACCTATCTTTCTGGCGGGACTGCTGTTTTCAAAAGAATCACTGAAATACGCTAGGATCGTTTTGGCTCCTTTTTGAAACTTCCTTATAAATAACGAAGACACCGACTTTTCTTTTGTGCTTGTGAAGCTAACAGATCATCTTCACGAGACAAGCAGCAATGATGAACCGCGGCTACGTTACGGATGGGGGGGTGGGGTGGGGTGGGGGTGGGCAAGCCAATAGTCACATTGCTGCCAATGAGTCTGGGGAGGGGAAAGGGGGTGGGGGGGGAGGAAGAAGCAGTGATGGTCTGGAGAAAGGTAAGAGAAAAGCAATACACTATATTAGCATGAACAGCCGCCTTCACTGACTGGCTGCTCCTGAGGCTTTTCAAGTTTGATGTCGATCACTGTTGGGGGAAAGTAGTTAAGGGAAATAAGAGCAGAAAGAGGAAGACAGCCTTCCAGGCTGAAACCGTCTCCCCTCAAGTCTCATTAAATGCCCAAACATTCAGGAAGGACATGTGGCTCACCCCCCACTTCAAAGTTATCCATATGCAGATTGCGTGCTCTTTTTGGTAGCCCTCACTCCTATGGAATAAGCCCTTCCAGAGTCTCTGGCATTGCATTCCCTGCAACCCCTTCCTGCATGAAACATTAATTCCCTACTGGGCGAAAACTGCAGCTCCACCTGCAACTACAGTGGTTGTCGAACGTATTCCGTTCCAGAAGACCGTTCGACTTCTGAAACGTTCGACAACCGAGGCACAAAGTCAATGGAGAAAATTGAAAGGGGAAAAAACACAGCGGAAGCCGTTCGACCTCCGAGCCGCATTCGAAAACAGAAGCAATTGCTTCCGGGTTTTCGGCGCTCGAAAACTGAAACGTTAGGCTTCCAAGATGCTCGAAAACCGAGGTACTACTGTATAATACTGCAAGCTGCCCTGCGGTCCTCAGATGAAAGGTGGTATAGAAATTTAAACTACAGCAAGTGCTGGCAACTGTTTTCCAAACAATGGGAATGCCTGGTGAAGTTTGTGATGGTTGTGGAGTCTGCTTGGGAAAGCCACAGGGTCTGAAAAGGTTTTCCTTTTGCTTGTAACCATCAACACTGAGGAGGAATGATGCTTCCGTTGATTTTCAGCAAGTGTTGATTTCCTTGAGGTTTCATCACAGAAAGAAGTATCACCCATCTCCTGAAACTCTGAAAGCCTGGATATCCCTCTCAAGTGTGACTGAGAAGTACCCTTCCGGTTTGCTCTCTTTTCTCCTCCCTCCCCAACCTCTTTTCCTTCTGTGTTGTGTGTTTTAGAGTGTAAGCCTGAGGACAGAATCTACATTATTACTGATCTTTGTAAGTTTGACCTGGGAGGCTTTTTGCAGCCTTTTTGCAGGGGGGGGGGGGACACATCTAATTAGGGGAAAACAAGCTAAAAAGCTTTGTATGCTGTGGGTAATACGACACACATGTGGCAATAGAAGCAAGGACCTTTGAACCTTTGTCTTCCAGCACTGCATGTCGTGTTAACCCACCAGGTCATAAATGCCTCCTTTATCAGTCTGATCAGAACAAACAATTCACACAGCCATGACTAGAACTAACAATTCGGAAGGGCTGGAAGGCGATAAAAGTGGCTATCAATAGCCAGGGCAGAGGAATGACAAGTGAAGTGCCTTTGACCAAAGTTCTCCTTAGTCCATTCAGAAATCCGCTGCTACCTACATTCTAGAAGAGGCACAGTTACAAGTGTACTCTGATCTCGCCTTACTTTAGAAGACTGAACTCTGTCCACTAAAGTTGATGTCTGACATTAACCTATTGGGCAATAACGACGACGTCACTAGGGTTTTTGAGCGAATAAATTCATGAAGGGTTATCATGCCTTTTCTGTTCTGCTATCCTTGTCAGAAAAAAAGCTATATTCGCTGCCTTGTGGGACATCTTCGGGTAAATCCTACACAAATCCAGAGTGCAGTCCCTAAGATGGCATCTGCTTTCCTTTGTACCATCTCAACGGGGGGGGGGGGGCATGTCTTGTCATCTGGGCAGCCCAGGACCTCCAAAAACACTGCCCAGGCGTGCATCCTGGTGAGGGTCACTTCTATGCTACCAAAGCAGTAAAAACATGGGACTCGGCAATCACAAATTACTGGTCTCTGCAGCCACAGCAGACGCTGTGATTCTCCAGTTCGACTTCAACCCCATAGTCCACTCCATAGTCTCTCAAGACAGACGGATGCCAACAACCTTCATCAGGGTCTCAGTGGGACCAGGAAGCGGGTTTTCTTATACTTTCCCCCACAGCCACCTGTGATTGACAACTGAACTAATGGACTTTCCTTCACACCGTACGGCCTAGTCGACCCAATCACTGGGTTTGAGGTCAAGTGGCAATTTCCCTGCAAAGCAAACTGACTCGTGAACTCTGGTTTGGCGGACTTTGGGCTTACCTCAGTTGCTTCAGCTACCTGGCAGGGATCGTTTTCAGTGGGCACACCTGCACCTTGTGCACTGCAATTCCAAGTTAAAATGCTCAACCCAAGCTTCTGATAATCCCCACCTCGAGTCTCTTTTGAAGAGCTCTCTTTTTGTACTTGCTATTCCCCAATTCAGAAGGCTATGCTTTCTTCAATCCCGTGGACCTCGACACCCACTCTCCTTCTTAATCCACAGGCTGCAAATGCTGGGCTGAAAAGGATACTGTCTTCTCTGCTTTTGTCCTGCGTGCTTTCCATCCCAGGCAAGGCAGCAGCCACACGTCGGAAAAGCTAGAAAGGGTGAGGGGGTTGGGGCAGAAGAAAACAGAAGGAGTAAATCAGAAACACAAAAACCAATTCAGGAGGGAGGCATCTGTTGCAATACGTGCAGCTGCACTGGGAAAGGGTCCTGTGCTCAAAGACTCCCAAGGCCACAGACCTGCGATTCTGCACAGGGCAAAATAAAGTCATGCATATCTCCCCCACAACTTACTGTATTGTTCACTCCGTAAGACACACTTTTTCCCTCCTAAAAAGTAAGGGGAAATGTCTGTGCGTCTTACGGAGTGAATGCACTGGACGATAGAGGGATCCCTTGGCTGCCGCTGCAGTCGCAAGCTGAGGGATGCCTCCGCAGCCAGAGCCATGGCTCCCATCCGTCACTTGCTGTGAAACCAGCAGAGCAAGAGCCACTGACACGCTCTGCGCAGCTCTAACTTTTGTTGCTTTAAAGCGAGAGCTGCGAAGAGCGTGTCAGCAGCTCTTGCTCTGCTGGCTTCACAGCGAGGCAGGAGGAGGGACGGACGGGAGCAAGCAAAGCGAGAGCCGCTTACATGGCTTCTGTCCCGCTTTGAACAGCTCTCACTTTGCTTGCCCATCCCTCCTCCCAACTCGCAGTAAAGCAAGCAAAGCACCTTTCCCGGTGTCTCCTCCTCCTCTTCTTGCTCTGGCGTCGCCACGCTTTACAGCGAGGCGGAAGGAGAGATGGGCAAACAAAGTGACAGCTGCACAAAGCGGGACAGAAGCCATGTACGCGGCTCTCACTTTGCTTGCTTTAAAGCAAGAAAAGCGAGAGCCGCTTACACGCTCTGCTCAGAATTTTTTTTTCTTCTTGCTTTCTTCCTCTAAAAACTAGGTGCGTCTTATGATCGGGTGCATCTTATGGAGGGGAAAATACGGTATCTTTTTTGCATCCAGACAAAAAGAGGTGCCTAGAACATACCATCATGATGAAACTTAAGTGCACCTCCTTCTCAACGGGAGAGGTGGGCAACTGCTCATCAGTGAATTCAAGACAATTTTGTTTAACCAGGAAGTTGCTCTAAAGGTCAAGATGTCCTCAGGATGCAAGTAACTGGGCATTTCAGGGCAGTGCTAATACAGACACGCATAACCAGGGGTGGGCAGCACAGAGCTTCCTGGGCAACACCCATATTTCAAAACTCAGTTTTCAAAAAACAAGATGAGAAAGCTTCAACCTCTCATCAAAGAGGCCATCAAAAGAACAATGTTTGAAAGCAGCAAACCACCTCACCACTAGGATTCCCAAATCTTTCACCCCCAAGCTCTTTCCATGCGCAGCTTCTACTCTGGTTAATGGCCTGTAGCATCTCAATCTGCGCTCTGAGGTTTGGCCCAATATTCCATTTCATGGGATTATTCTTGCTCTGGGGAAAACCAGTGGGTCCTCTGTTCACCATGGTTAATCATACTGAGTAATCCAAGGGTGGTGGGGAATACTGAAAAGGCCTGAACACACCTTGGTCTGCATCTTCCTATGCTCATCCCAACGTCACAGCTTCCGCTGCCTGCCTGAACAAAGGACTCCAAGGCCCTGGCGGTGTGTTTAAGTGATTATATTACCCCTAGCTCCTTTCTCCTGCTGACTGTGCTAGAGGGCTCCCCTTTGCAGTATTTAAAGACCATACTTTTCTCTTTAGGAAATATTTTTTAAAAACGGAGTCACTTGACAGAAACCAATTGGATTACTGCATTTAAATCCAGCTGCTGACAACAGGCGTTTTAAAATACAGTAATCACTTCTTTATATTTAAGCTGGGAACAAAATTATGCCCTGAGCAAGGTTGTCCACCAAAATTACCAAACTAAAGAGAGGGAATTGGCAAGCAAGTCAAGTCAAAGTGGATTTACCAGTCGGAGCATGCAAGAATAAATCCAATTAGGGAAACGTTACAAAAAGCCAGAAAGCTGCATAAGGAATTCGCGGTCTTCACACTCCAATGTTCCTTTCCTAATGTTTAGTGCCTATTTTATTTGTCTCCTAGGGCTACGGATTTCTATGCAGCACAAAGCAATGCCACTGTAGCAGGACAGAAGTGCAGCCTCATCTTTCAACATGAACCTGGACATCATTTAGTGTTGCATCCTCTGTCAATATCCAAAAAAACAGGGTCCTGCCTCCCCAGCTTTTCAACAGATCTCCCAACCCAGGTTTCCCCAAGACTTGCAGCAGGTATAGGGGGTAGGCTTGCAACCCTTTCTTGGCAACTGTGAGATCTTTGAACCAATAAACCCTTGGGAAGTCAGGTTCCATCCCAAGGGGACACAAGGCATGCAAGCACACCCAGCCCAGCACATATACCTACCAAAACTCCAGAAGAATTATGTACAGTGGTACCTTGGTTCTCAAACGCCTTGGTACTCAAGCAACTTGGAAGCCAAACACTGCAAACCCGGGAGTAAGTGTTCCGGTTTGCAAACTTTTTTCAGAAGCCGAACATGATCTGTTTTGAGTGTTACACTTCCATTTTGAGTGTTACGCTGAGGTCTGTCTGTTTTTGCTATTTGTTTTGCATTTTTGTTTCTGCGGCTGTGTGTGTGTGTGTGTGTAAGCCAGTTCAGCTACTGATTGTGTGACTGCAGTACATTTTTTATTGCTTTCATTTTATGGATCAATGGTCTCGTTAGATAGCAAAATTCATGTTAAATTGCTGTTTTAGGGGTTGTTTTTAAAAGTCTGGAATGGATTCATCCAATTTGCATTACTTTCTATGGGAAAGCGCACCTTGGTTTTGGAACGCTTTGGTTTTGGAATGGACTTCCGGGACGGATTACGTTTGAGAACCAAGGCACCACTGTATTCAGTTTTATTTTACCTGTTAAGTTTATCTGCCACTCTTAACCCCACCCCAGCCCCAGCCAATAGTCTATGCTAAGGGCCGGGTCATAAGATTCTTTCAGCATACAAGAATTTGGGTGGACCTAACTCTGGCATAGTTGAGCACACTGGGGGAAATAGTTCTTTGACTGTGTTACTGTGGGACGACTGACTACAGTGGTACCTCACAAGACGAATGCCTCGCAAGACAGAAAACTCGCAAAACGAAAGGGTTTTTGGTTTTTTGAGTTGCTTCGCAAGACGATTTTCCCTATGGGCTTGCTTTGCAAGACGGAAACGTCTTGCAAGTTTGTTTCCTTTTTCTTAAAACCATTAATACAGTTGCGACTTGACTTCGAGGAGCAACTCATAGCACGCGGTGTGGTAGCCTTTTTTGAGGTTTTTGAAGACTTTGGTGATTTTTGAAGCTTTTCCAAAACTTTTCCGACACCGTGCTTCACAAGACGAAAAAAACCGCAAGACGAAAAAACTCGCGGAACGAATTAATTTCGTCTTGCGAGGCACCACTGTACAATCCAACAACCAATGAATCCAAAACAGCATTCTGATGAAAGCGGGGAAACTTCTGCAAACTGATCTCAGGTTTTCTAATGTGACTGCAATTATTCGAGCTAAAAACATGACTTTACTCCTTTACTCCAAGAATATACCCCACTCCCCAAAATTTGGGGTGCTGCCTCCCCACCACTTACCTGTTTTACATTGTATCCTGCCTTTGCGCTAGTTTCAATAAACATTACATTCAGCTCTTTGGCTTTCCTCTCCCCTTCTTCAATAGATACTTGCCTGGAGAAAGAGAGAACACGTCGACCAAGATGACATTACAGGCACCTGAAATCTTGACTGACTGCCCACCCATCCTGCAGCCGCCTCAATCCCCAAAAGCATTTACAGAACCGCTACCAGCTTCCACATTCTAGGTGGTCCAAGACATTAACATGAACAAGCAAGACCTGCATTTTTATAGCACTGTCAATGCACTTAAAAAGTAACAAGGCAGACAGCCCCCCGTGCCCTCAATAACTCAAGGATTTAATACTTTTGCAGATTTTTACACAGTTAACAAGGGATGCATATTTCAGGAAGGGTTGAGGACTTGGTGGGCTAAGCCAAAAACTTCAGTGAAGAGGTGGGTCTTTGGAGGAAGACTGGGAGTGACACCAGACCACTCTGAGAGAACAAGGGAGAAAGAGCAAATGTATTTTAAGGGGAGCAGGAAGTTTTGGGTCTCATTTTGGTGACTGAAAAGATGAATCATGTCTCTAGGAATCTTCCTAACTCTCTGGAGGAGGTTTGCCCTCTTCAAGAGCACTCCTTGGAACTGTCAGTTCATATCCCACACCTCTTTTTGGCTGTAAGCGGTACATGAATCATCATCAGTTACCGTATTTTTCGCCCCATAGGATGCACTTTTTCCCCTCTAAAAATGAAGGGGAAATCTGTGTGCGTCCTATGGGGCGAATGCAGGCTTTCACTGAAGCTTGGAGAGCGAGAGGGGTCAGTGCGCACCGACCCCTCTCGCTCTCCAGGCTTCAGGAAGCTATCAGCAAGCCAGGGGAGCCCGCGGGAGTTCCCGCAGGGCTCCCTAGGCTGCGGATAGCAGCCTGCTGCCCGGACCGCGCTGAAGCAGGGCGCCCCGCGCTTCGGGCAGATATCCGCAAGTCTGGGGAGCCCGCGGGAGTTCCCGCAGGGCTCCCTAGGCTGCGGATAGCAGCCTGCTGCCTTGAGCACGGGGCGCCCTCCGGAGGGCGCCCCGTGCTTCGCGCAGGTGTCCGCTAGCCTTGCGAGCCTGGCAGGAGTTGCCGCTGGGCTCGCAAGGCTTGAGGATAGCAGCCTGTTCTGGGGGCTGGGGTCGGGGGAAGCTCGGGCTTCCCCTGCCCCAGCCCCGCGGCTGGGGGGGGGATAATTTTTTTTATTCATTTCTCCCCCAAAAAAGGAGGTGCGTCCTATAGGGCGAAAAATACGGTAACCTCTTAATACCATATGTTTCTCTTGAGATCATCTCTACTGCTCCATTACTTTTCTCCTTTTGCAAACTGACCATCTGAACATCCTAATACTGGGTGGGGTGGGGGAATGAGCATATGAGTTCAAGATGCACTGACGTTATGATTTCCATATTTTCCAGGCTTCAGCTCCTTAGGCCTCCAATTACAACCCTATACCTGTGGAGCTGCATACAGCCCAAGGGCCAAATCATACACCACCCTATACTGTCGCACAGCACAGACTCTCTCAATATAAAAGCCGGTTGGATTGGCCACAACGGCAAGGAATGAGCTGCCTTACCTCTTATCTGCTAGATCTGTTTTGTTCCCTACTAGCATTATGATGACGTCGCTACCTCTTTCCGTTCTGACGTCATCAATCCATTTTGTGGTTTGCTGGAATGAGTTTACATCTAGGAAGGAAAAGTAAACAAGCAGGTGAAAGTCACCTTACAACATTCCCATCACTCTCAAAGCATCTGCGTGTGATGCACCAGGTTGTCATCTGTGTCAGAGGTTAATTAAGATTTTGGTGTGTCAACGACTACAGGCAGGGTGGTGCAGAGATGACGGGTTCTGGATAGGGTCGCCCTCTCATATAGGGAGCAGGTTTGCAGCTTGGGGGCAACTCCTGGATCCAACACTGGAGGATCAGGTCTTTGTCCAGATACAGTTGGTTTGCCAGCTATGCCCCCTTTGGGACAGAAGTGACTTGGCCACTGGACTCCATGCTCTAGTAGTGGTTCTCAAAGGCTGTGGCAGGCTGGGTAATTCCCTGAAGTTTGGACCACAGTGGTAGTCATCTCTTTATTCAAAAAGGGCCTTACGTCCGATCCGGCTAGTTACAGACCAATTAGTTTGCCAGCTGTAATTAGCAAATTATGTGCAAAGCATCTTCACAATAAGCTTGTTGATTGGAGAACTGATGAAGCTATTCTTGCCAAACAGCAAGCAGGATTTAGACAAGGCAGATCCACTATAGAACACTGCTTTGTACTAGCCCATTTTATAGATAAGTATGTTAAGAAACCAGGTGGTGTGCTATACGCAGCTTTCATTGATCTGAAAGCTGCATTTCAGTCAATCTCTCAAATAAGACTGTGGGATAAGTTGAACTCTTCAAGTATAAGGGTGTGGCAGGACAGGAAGGAAAGTGTGGCTGGAAGGTTCAAGGACAATCAAAGGGAAATTTAAACATTTCAGTTTAGCATGGTATAATATAGCATCAAAATATTTATTTATTTATTTGCAGAATGTGGATAGGTATCTTTTCAAAATGAGAGCAAGAGCATCAAGTGATACGGCAAGCTCACGCCTCTCATTGCGTTTGTATACATACTTTCATATGAAAGAGGCTCGTTTATAATTATATTTTGGGAGTGATTCATGTTCTTATGTAGCTGCGTTGTTTTATACGTTCTGGATGTTCCATGATCATATTACAAAGTGTGTTCTATGTTATAACTCAAGCACTGCTAGCGGTTGTTTCTTTTTCTTTTCCAATATATTTCTTATCTATTTTTTAAAAAATGGCCTGGCATGAGAAAATTTCTATTCTGAAAGTGAGTCCCGGAGAAAAAGGTTTGAGAGCCACTGCTCTAGACACTTCTAGATTGGATTATTGCAATGCGCTCTCCATGGGGCTAGCCTTGAAGACTACAGTGGTACCTCGCAAGACGAATGCCTCGCAAAACGAAAAACTCGCAAGACGAAAGAGTTTTTTGTTTTTTGAGTTGCTTCGAATTTCCCTATGGGCTTGCTTCGCAAGACGAAAACGTCTTGCGAGTTTGTTTCCTTTTTCTTAAAACCACTAATACCGTTAAAACCGTGCTTCGCAAGACGAAAAATTCGCAACACGAAAAAACTCGCAGAACGAATTAATTTCGTCTTGCGAGGCACCACTGTACTTCAAAACTTCTTATTTTTTCAAAATGCCATTAATTGTTTCAAAATGGCTGGAGTTCTGTTTAGATCTCACATAATACCCATTTCAAAAGAACTGCGCTGGTTGTCAAGTTTGTCTCTGGGCTCAGTTCAGGGTGCTCATGTGAGCATTTAAAGCTCTAAATGAACTTGGGTCCAAATATTGCAAAGACTTTTTCCTTCCCTACAGACCCTCTTGGAAGTGTGGCTCAGCAGAAGAGGCCCTTTTGGTAGTTCTGCCACCCACAACAGCTGGGGGAAGGGAGGTGGCCTGTGAGCGGGCATCCCCAGCAGCAGCCCCTAAGCCGTGGAAATCTATTCCCACAAGGGTGCATCTGGCAACCTCACTATAAAGTTTTTGGTGAATGCTGAATATTCACCACTTATCCATCACCTTTGACACCTGGGGTCCCACACTATTTCTGTGATTGTAAGTTGTTTTAAATTGTTTTCAGTGCTGCGTTTAAAATGGTTGTACCTCTCCCTGTGACCTTAGGGAGAAGGGTGTGTAAATTATTATTAGTAGTAGTAGCAGAAGTAATATTTTCAGCACATCCAGTGGAAGTGGGCCTGAAGTGACAGAAAAACAACATGTATTATCTCCTAGAAAAGAGCTTCAAACTGCATTACAGTGAACCTCTGTAAAAAGGGGGGAAGGGAAGACCTGGTAGCTCTTCCCACTGCCCCAGTTCAGAGATGGATAACCCTAAGAGAGAATGAATAAAATCTATTTACATGGAGCTTTCTTGGGACATAGGCTAAGAAAGCAAATAGGAGAAAAATAATAGCATGTAGCCATAGCTGAGGTGGATAAAAATGGGGCAGCACTCTGCCTCCTGGGCTATCCAACAGGGCAGGTAACAAGACAGGCTGGCATTCATATGGATGCACAGAGACTATAAACCATATCCTATTACTTACTTAAACTGCGACCTACTCTCCCATTAATACATGCTTGATTCACAGTCTGTGGGCCCCCGATAAAAGAATGGTCACGGACCCCAGCTTTAAAAAAAAGGAATTTGTACTGCCAACTTCTTTATTTGTTAATTTGCATTGTTGAGAAAATTACTCCAGAATAGCTGAGCTATGGAGTTCATACAAATTAAACTGGGCAGAGAACAAAAACAGGAATATTTCTGTATGCTTGTTGTCTGCATGTTTCTTTCGGGGGGGGGGGGAGGAGAAATAACACCAGCCTTTCGGTGTTTCAGCTGCAGAGAGCCTGAACAATTCTTCATCTGACGAGAACTGAGCCCATTCCCCAGTTGTGAGCAAGAGAGGCGCTAAGTGTTAAAACTGCTTCCACTGCAGAGATTTCATTGGCCTACTTCCACCCGGGGTTATCTGAGGCCGACTGCTTCCCTAGACTTAAAAACAGAGGAAGTTCACTCAGCCGACGTGGACTTAAATAGCAACTATTGAGCAAGGAATGGCACGCATGCTCAAGAGTTTGGGGCAGGGGGAGTGATTGCCTGAACAACACTTTGCATCCTAAAATAAATTAATGGAAGAAATAGCTTCCCCCCACGCCCCACTAAAGCCCTTCTTGAGGGTTAGGAAGCGTACCTAAACAAATGAGTTGGGGGGCTTGGAAGAGGAGAAGATGGGGAGATTTCATTCCAAGAAATTTCTTGCGCTGGCTTACCTTAAAAATAATTAACAAACATGAGGTGTTTGTTTTTTAAATTTTCAATAAAGTTTTTTTTTGGGGGGGGATGCCTATCTAAGTATCCAAGCCAAGCATGCCTTGGATGGGCTCAGGTGATTTAGAGCGTGGTGCTGATAATGGCAAGGTTGCAGGTTCGATCCTATATGGGACTACTGCATATTCCTGCATTGCAGGGGATTGAACTAGATCAGGGTGGCCAACTCCAGAGAGACTGCAATCTACTTTCAAAATTAAAATCTGGCAGTGCTCTACCCCCATTTTTTAGGAGTTCAGGTCAAAGTTGTTGAGCTTTTTGGGGGGAGGGGAAATAGGGAGGGGGGAACAGAAGCAGCCACTAACTTTACAATCACCAGCCAGATGACAGCAGCCCCCGTTTCTAAACTCCAGCTTCCCTTCTGTAACAATAGAGGCCAGCGCAAGGAGAGGGGCCGGAGCCAGAAGGGATTGACCAGTAGATCGCGATCGATGTGTTGGACATCCCTGGACTAGATCTTGGGTAGGCAAACTAAGGCCTGTGGACTGGATGCGGCCCAATCGCCTTCTCAATCTGGCCCGTGGACAGTCTGGGAATCAGCGTGTTTTTACATGAGTAGAATGTGTCCTTTTATTTAAAATGCATCTCTGTGTTATTTGTGGGGCCTGCCTGGTGTTTTTACATGAGTAGAAGGTGTGCTTTTATTTAAAATGCATCTCTGGGTTATTTGTGGGGCATAGGAATTCGTTCACATTTTTTTTCTTCAAAATATAGTCTGCCCCCCGCACAAGGTCTTGAGGGACAGTGGACCGGCCCCCTGCTGAAAAAAACTGCTGATCTTTGGACTAGATAATCCTCAGGATTCCTTCCAACCCTACAATTTTATGATTCTATAATCAGAACCCAAAGAACTTTAGTTGTAGCCATTCAAGAGAAGTCTGGCTGGTTAAATAACATACATTTTGCTTTTTTTATCTTCGAATGCCAACAATTCTGATTCCATCTGTTTGTTCCACACAGGATGATTTGAGACGAAGCTGCAAAAAGTTTGGTTCTTTTGCAACTTAAGTCATTTTTGTTTTTTTAATTTAAAAAATGCTTTGCTTGTGTTTTTCATTTGTCATGTGAAGATAAGGGGTTTTTTCGGTTTTTTAAAAAATAGTTCTTAAAGATGTACATACCTCGGTTGGAAATGAAAGAGCAAAACTGATTAGGAAAGAAAGAAATGTGGCACATGAGAGGGGTGTGTGTCACAATCCTGGGAGCTCACCCCCAGCTATTAGGAGAAGCGGAGAAGCAATCAGCGGGTGACTTCAGCGGAGAAGCTCAGTTTGAGAATTACAGTTTGCAGAAGCCAAACACATGACAGTGACACCCACAGAACAGCAGATAACTAAGATGGCGATGAGGTCAGCTTGCTTTTCAGGAATTCTGGGCACACAGGGTGGGGTGGGGGAAGAGAAGTGAAAAATGGAACAGAAAAGAGGTAGAGGTTTTGCTTCAAGGGTGAAAACCCTAGAACACCTTTGGGCAAACGTACCACGGTCCACTCAAGAAGAGAATCTTGCAGGTATAATGCTGTGTATAGGAGACAGTGCTTAAAATTTAGAACATCAGGAGTGCCAGGGGTCTCGCTTGTGAAGTCTGGAGGAGCTCCTCTTTGAAGTCCCCAGTGTGCACGTTAATTTTGTGTGGCCAGCAGTGAGGAAATGCTTTCTGCACGTGCTCAAAGACACTTCATCAATGCATATTGCAGGTGCAAGCTCCGGCTAGCTGCAAGGTTCGGCTCGAGTGAATCCAATTCAAAACATGTCCCTACACACAAGACGTTTGAAAAACAATAGAAAGTCTCCCACTTGAAGCTCCAAGCCAGAAAATTTTCATGCCACAATGAGGAACAAGCAGGTGAAGGTGGTATGGCATGCACAGCTAGGCTTGAAGATGTGTGTGTGTATATAGATGTGAGAGAGAAAGAGAAAGAGGGAGGGAGAGCAGAATACCAGAAATGCAGAAATTTCCCCCCCACTCACTTGTGATATCATAAACAACAACTGCAACAGTGGAGTCACGAATGTAGCTAGGAATCAAGCTCCTGAACCGCTCTTGACCTGCTGTGTCCCACAATTGCAACCGTACCTAACGGAAATCAAGTCAAAACAAGCAAGAAAAAAAACAAAGTCAAAGCCAGAGCAAAATATACCTACTTGTGATATCGTAAACTACTACAGCAGCGGCAGAGTCACGGATGTAACTGGGAATGAGGCTACGGAAACGTTCCTGACCCGCAGTATCCCACAGCTGCAACCTGATCTGTGGGATGGGAGAAAATTAAAAAAAAAAGCCAAACTGCCACTAAAAATGAATCAATTTTTGATTGCTTTTTTTTTTTTTTTTTAGAACAAAAAAGCGAAGTAAAAATGATATAAAACTCATGCATGGAAGGAACCGCTTTAGGGTTGCGAGCGGAAGCAGAAGGGCGGGACTTTTCAGCGGCCCGCCCATTCTGGCAGGCAGGGAACAGATTGCGCAGCTGCCAATCATCAGAGGGCAGCGCCAATCTGCAGCTTTCCTTCACAGGCAGTAGAAGTGGGTGTCTTGCTGTAGCTTGCAGGGGAAGGTTTAGAAGCATTCCCTCCACAGAGGGACCCTCTCTTGTGCCAGGGGCACGGTGGCCGAAAGATCAGACCAAATCGGATCTTTCATGAGGAACCAGTGGCTGTCAACAATCAGCTGAGCAGTGATCAAATGGGTTTCATCAGCAAAGCCAATCGCCAGCCAGCGGCCATGTAGAGAGAATCATTTTGGTTAAAAGGAGCGTGTCAAAACACAAACAAACCAGCATTTATGGCGGGCATTCACATAAAGCGATCTGACAATACCCCAGAAAGGACACATCGGGGCTTGGGACAGTGAGAAGCCTAGGATCATCAGGGGCACCCACACTGCTGGACGCTGGTCTAGTGCTACAAGTAAATTCCATTTAGATTCCATGAACATCATCCCTGCCAATACATTTCCTAATACAGCAGCCTGGGGAAAAGCAACTGCCATGTTAAGAGATGGAACCAAGAGGTGGCAAACAGTGGGGTTGCCTTTTAACTTTGTAGTATCTGAGAGCAGGCAAGCTCCCCTGCTTTTTGGTTAAAACGTTTTTGTTCTCGTGGGTCCTTGGGTACCGGGAGAGTATCACTGCTGTTTCACTCTCAGATGTGAGAGGCAATTTTGTGCTGGTCGAAGTACTGCTTAACAAACTTCGTTATTAAGTTATGTGTCTGGCATTATTTATTATGCACAGCATCCTGCATCCTTTGGGTGAAGGAACAAGAAATAAGTGATATAAACCAACCAACTTGTGAAGCCCAAATCAGCTCGTCTTGTGTTGTATCTGCCTTCTGTTTCCCACTTGAAAGGGGCATGGGTTTGAAGGCACAAAATGTAGCATCTTTGGCTCCATCACAGAAGATGGGTTATAATGAGATAACTAAAAAGGCAATATATATCCGCTGCCTCAGTGTTGTAGCAAGGATTAAAAACAATGTACAATAAAATTAAAAACCGGAAAGCTCTGTGTGTGTGTGTGTGTGTGTGTGTGTGTGTGTGTTTTTTTTAAAGGGACAGCATCCTTTTGTGACAGCCAAATTTGAGCTTCTAAATCAGGCATCCAGCCCCTCTCTTTTATGGCTGTCTGTGATGGTTAGGACCTGTGTTAGGAGGGTGAAGGAACTGCTTTTTAACAGTTCATGTTTTGATATTATGCCTTGAGGCTCTTGAATATAGCAACCAATAAGCTTAAGAAATAAATAATACAATAACAATAAAATATTATTCCTTACAAGCAGCTCTGATTGCTTGGGTTGAAGAAAGAGCAGCAGATATTGCAAATAAAGAAAAACAGATGTAGGGAGAAGAGGACCACTTTTCCACTATGTTCAGTGACAGATCTGGAAAATGCAAACGTCTGCATCCTCCTGGCTCAGCAGTGGGGAAGCTGTGGGGCTTCCAGATGTTGCTGGATTACAACTCCCATCATCCCTGGACATGGACATGCTACCCAATGATGGGAACTGGAGTCCAACATCTGGAGGTCACAGGTTCCCCCTCCCTGTCTCAGCCCAAGAACAGACTATCCAATAAAGAAGAACCACCTTACTTATTCTGCATCTCTAATTATGGTAGTAAGGCAGCTTTTGCTCACTGTGTTAATTGCTAGCTGGCTTAAACGAGTTTATCTGCAAAGCAAACAAAAAGCCAATCTGTAGAAAAATGCCCCATAAAATCTACAAGTGTTCCACTGAGATCTAGGTTTGTGTTTTCACATAAAGTCTGTTCTACAGCAGTGTAATCTAATTGTAAGCCCCCAAATGCACATTGAACCATACATTTTTCAAGCCAGTGTAGACATGACGTATGGCACTCTGAAGAGTTTGCACTGACAGGGACAGAGGTAGCATCTCCAGCCATGACCCAATACAGACATGGTTGGAACGCGAGGCTGCTCTCGCATTTGGACCTAAGTTCCATTTAGATTGCGAATGTGCTTCCTGGACTAGAGTAGTCCAGTTACTACAAAAGTCTTACTCACTGTGCGATCTTCCAGGTACATGGTTTTTGATAAGAAGTCAATGCCAATAGTTGCCTGCAAAACAAAGTTTTCATCAGTGAGCAAATACGTTACTTTTTCTTAGGTTGCTTAGGTCGTGTTCCCCAAAACCAAAGATCTACCCTGCCATTTGGAAAGGACAAAAATACTTCATATATTGGCCACAATGCCAAGGCCACTTATTCCTACAATATTGAACAATAGGGGGGGAAACTCATTTCTGATCTCAAGTAAACGGCCAGCAATAATCTACAGGGATGCAATCACAATAATCCATGGATCATGAAATTTACCCAATGGCAGGATCCATTGGAACTGCTCGAAAAAGACTTGAACTTTCCTTTAAAAAGCATGATCAAACACGCACATGCAACAAGGGAGGGCAAACAGTTATAAAGGATTTCCCAAAGGGGAGTGTCCCCAAAAGTGAAGATCCTCCTATGTTTTTCTGCCTCCACAAAAACCATTTCAAAGGTTACAGCACAAGTAGTGTGTTATGTGCCATACAGGAGATGGATGTGATCTGGCCCCTGCTCAGAGTATTTAGGAGAATAGAGCTAGCAAGGGAGAAGTGAAGGAAACCATGTGGAGGTAAAGCTGGAGTGCTTTGGGAAAGCTATACTGATGAAGGTAATTTTAGACCTGAGAGAGGGAAGGTGGTGGGGGGAAAGAAAGGAGCAGCAGGCAATGTTTCTTTCAGCCATATTGACTTTCATGCAGAGGACTATACTCAACACCCTATCTGGGAAAGGAAAGGAAAGGTATCTTCCCCACTGAAAATTAGCTTGGGAGGGGTGGGTGGCGGGGAGACCAATGCAACAGGATTCACCTTCTTTCATAGCAACTTTGGGTGCTAATAATTCACGCCATTCCATTTTAGGTTTTCCAGATGGGCCATGGAAGCTTCTTGAACACACTTAAAAGTCTGGTCATTTCCAGCTAATTTCATTTCCAGCATTTCATTACGGAAGTTCTAAACACATCCAAAGCTCCACCTATTTGCCAAGTCCAGCTGAACAAACACCTGTTCCAAAATGGGTGTATCTACATCACAAACTTTTAAACTACTTTAACAAGTCAAACCCTCTTCCAGAGAAGCCTGGGAACTATACTTCTGTATGGGATCCAACAGAATTCTCAGCAACCTCTCCAAATGACAATTCTCATGAATCGCTGATACGTTATTTGCCCAGATACGTCTCCAAGACTGCTGCTGAAGAAGACAAGCCAACAAAGAGTAGTCAATATAGCTATAGCAACTGTTTTTCTTTTGTATGCTCAACAAGTCTGCTTTAAGATTTGAACAGAATCCCAGGCACATAGGTTCCCCATCATATGACTGACTGCTAATCTGCCCTTTCTCATGACTTTAATATATCCCTGTGTCTCCACCAAACACCACTGCAGCATTCCATTCTGCCAAATGTGGTATCTCTTTGGAATTAAGCAAATGAAGGATGGGATTCACTAAAAATATACACAATGGTCAAAATGATATGGCCCCGCACGGCTTTCTAGACAAATAGACATTTCTATGCTTGCCAAAGCAGCAAAATTTGGTCTTCGACAAGGAGTATATGTGTGTTTGCAGAGATTCATATATAAAAATTTGAGACTATTTACAAGCATGGGAAAAACCTGCGCACACTGTTAGCAATTAAAAATGGAGCCTTTTGCTCTCCGTGCTATGAGAAGCCTCCTCTACAAAATGTGCCATTTCATCTCCTTCAGTTTTTCTGACACTCAGTAGGAAATGCTGCACTGATTTGCAAGTCTGTTCCGATGTTCTCCTGAAGGCGGTTTATTAATAATAACTGGCAGGCAACAGCTAAAGTCCTGCACAGCAGCTAGCAGGCACATGCACCACATACACACACAGCAAATTTAAAATACAATCTTCTTAATTTTTCTAGTGACTGACAACAGTATGAGGGTTATTCTGTCTAGGTGCTGAGCAACACTGATTTGCTTGCTGTCTTATTTCCACCACCAAACCCTAGATAGCCCCAGGCTTGGGAGAAGCCTTTCAGACATAGCTTTTTATCAGGAAGGAGTAGCTAAGCTAGCAGAATCTCCCAAGGGGAAAATGAAGGAGAACAACAAACAGAAGCCCATTCCCACCTGGTCTAGACAAGAAAGAACAGCACCCAATCCCAGCTTCTGATATAGAGGTCAGACCTTTATCGCATCCACTGAGGACTAACTGCCTCTAATGAAAACTGAAAAGAAGCAGTGACCATTTCCTGGACTCCATGTTTACTTTCACATCTATCAAAGAAAGGGGCATTTCTGCACAGTTAATAACATCATCTGTCCATCTGTTCCCTTTTCCATGTAATAAGATCTTAAGTTCCAAGGCATGGCAAGTCTTAAGGTTTTAAGTTGAGGTTGGATGTCCCCCTGAAAGAGTTTGCAACTTATGAGGCAGTCTGCTCTGCCATGGAACATCTCGTACCATAAGCAAGAGTTTCTCAAGTTTTGTCTAAAGCCCTTTTCTTGTAATTGGGACCCATTGGTTTAGATCCTACCCGAAGCAACAGAAAGCAAATTTGTGTCATCATCTAAGCGATAGCCACTTAAAATCTGTAGATGGCTATTGCCTCTTAATAGTCTCTTGAACACAGCTCATTAAATAATTTTGCCCTTTAAGCCATTAATATGCTGGCCAGGGAAACTGGGATCTTTTTCCAGGAAGGTGAAGAGAAGGTGAGACAAACATCTGCTTGACTGAATATCCTAAGGCATGGGGATTGGCCTAAAATCATATATTGCTCTAAGACTCCAAGTATTCTATGGGACCAACATAGCAAAAATGACAAGATTGCTTCCTGCATGAATTCTGACAAGTCACCTGTCCTTTTTTAACCACATAATTCTCACCTCATCATCTTCTTGGTGGCAGCACCCCAATTATAGAACACTCCCATGAGATATTTGATTAGCACCCAGATTAAAAGTCTTCAGGTATAAGATAAATTCATTTTTATTTATACAGGCCTTTGGGTCTTAGAAGGAGGTACCTCCCAAAATTACTAGGGCTGTAAGTGACTGTTGCTGCTGATCTGTATAAATTTCACTGTAATTTCATGGTTTAATTATTGTTTTATTACTATATTGTTTGCTTTCGGTAATTTTATATTGATAGCCACCCTGTTTGAAGGAAGAGAACAATATTTAAAAATACATAAAATAAACCCGTCCCTCATTTGAGAAGTGCAGAAATGCAAACCACCTATTCTCCCTACTAGTGGCTTAGTTTTTAAAATTCATTATCACAGCATTCACATTTCAACCCTTATGGCTATTAAAATCATTTATGTAGTGAAGGCTTGGAAGCCACAGGGAAAGCCTTAGTTCCTGCCTATACAGTTCCTGAACCGTCTCCCCTGATTGCTTTTCTCCACTATGGCTAGACATAGATGCTGCCCTATTCTATATTTCATCTTCACTAAGCATTCTCTGAACATCTCGTATTTGGTAGCAGTGAAAGTTTCTTACAAATTATGCAAATTCAGGTGAAGTTTGCGCAATTCATTATGCGCACACAACAGGAGCTCCCCCTTGGGTAAAGGTGGTTTTCCCTCTCCTTAGATAGGAAAAACACACAGGGCTGGCAATTATGGTTGCAGAACTCTCTGAGCATGTGCCGTACAGGCATGAGCTAATGTTAAGACTCGAGTCAGAGGGACAAAGACACTTAAGCAAGCCTTACAAGTAACTGTTCTGCAGATGCTTCTCTCCTTTCACACTGCTGCTCTCTCCCTACCACGCCCCCCCCCAGACAGAGCTGCCTTTTCCCAGCTACCAAAGATACTGCTGCCTGTCTCAATCTCTCCTTTCCCCACCCCTATTAAAGGGAGGGGGGCCAGACAGACAGTGCTTCACTACATTAGCAGACAGGAAAAGCAAGTGGTGGACGGGCACACAAATCCAATAGAACTGTTCTGTAACCATTCAGACCAGAAAACATAACTAGGGTGGTGCTGGAAGGATGGGCAGATGCAATTCAGGGCCAAATTATACTCGCCCAATGCAAATCAAGGCAAAGTGAAATACAGGGTAGAGTCTATCCAGCAGAGATGCCTTGCAGTTTCAAGCTTTTAGTCATTCACTTTACAATTGGTTCGTTCATTATACCAAGATTCCTTTCCATGGAGATAGCCCTATTATTATAAAGCGCTGAGGGTCAAAGATCCAAGCCAAAATCTAGGGCACATGTTCCACAGAGAAAAAGAGGACTGAAAGAGGACCATGAGAAAGACAGATGATTACATAAAAGAACTGCTTCAACGGCTCTGTAATTACAGTGGCCGGAAATGGAAAAGATGTTTGCTCCACTGGGAGGCTTGAGGCATATCCAAGTCGTCCTGTGCCACGAAAGCTTTGCCAAATCTGCTGACCCAACAGGAATTTCTATTTGGCCATTAGGTCAAGTGTTGCTCACGTTGCAGGAAAGACTAATTTGTAACTGGAAGGAAATACCGTATTTTTCGCCCATAGGGCGCACTTTTTCCCCTCCAAAAATGAAGGGGAAATGTGTGTGTGTCCTATGGGGCGAATGCAGGCTTTCGCTGAAGCATGGAGAGCGAGAGGCATCAGTGCGCACCGACCCCTCTCGCTCTCCAGGCTTCAGGAAGACATCCGCAAGCCTTGCAAGCCCGGCGGGAGTTCCCGCGGGCTCACAAGGCTTGCGGGCAGCAGCCTGCAGCCCGAAGCACGGGGCGCCCTCCGGAGGGCGCCCTGTGCTTCGGGCAGGTGTCCGCAAGCCTTACGCGCCCGGCGGGAGGTCCCGCCGGGCGCGCGAGGCTTGGGGCGGCAGCCTGCAGCCCAAAGCACGGGGCGCCCTCTGGAGGGCGCCCCGTACTTCGGGCAGGTGTGTGCAAGGCTTGGGGTGGCAGCCGCGGCTGGGGGGGGGAAATAATTTTTTTTTATTCATTTCCCCCCCAAAAAACTGAGGTGCATCCTATGGGCCGGTGTGCCCTATAGGACGAAAAATACGGTATGTTAAGAACTACCCTTACAGATTATTTTAAATTAGGGGGAAAGCACCCCCAAAGTGTGTTTAGCAAGCAGCCCATATGCAGAGGGACTTCTTAAGCCCAGCATGTGGGGTTTCCTTGATGACTTAAGATGTATTCGGAGATGGGATTCTCAGGAGCACCTTGCTGCCCAATACTTACAATGCATGCAATTGCTCTCTTAGTGATGTCTGGGCTCCATCCTAGAAGCTAGAGTCACTCAACTGCAGTTTGCAGAGAGTATTTCCTCACCAAGAACAACCAACAATATCAAGTGTACGAAGCCCGAATACCACAAGCTAGCCCTACATAGAAAGTAAAGGTAAATGTAAAGGGACCCCTGAACATTAGGTCCAGTCGTGGCCGACTCTGGGGTTGCGGCGCTCATCTCGCTTTATTGGCCAAGGGAGCCAGCATACAGCTTCCGTGGCCAGCATGACTAAGCCGCTTCTGGCGAACCAGAGCAGTGCACGGAAACACTGTTTACCTTCCCGCCGGAGGGGTACCTACTTATCTACTTGCACTTTGTGCTTTCGAACTGCTAGGTTGGCAGGAGAAGGGACCGAGTAATGGGAGCTCACCCTGTCGCGGGGATCCAAACCGCCAACCTTCTGATCGGCAAGCCCTAGGCTCTGTGGTTTAACCCACAGTGCTACTCGCATCCCACACATAGATAGTAGGCATGTGAATTTGCTATGTGTGTATCCTGCACCCCATAGTCACCTTTGACTGGACTTAACCATCCAGGGGTCCTTTACCTTTACCTTTCATGATTTATAAGGCAAATCAGCATGATCTAGGTAAATTCTTATGTCTGAGCTGGGTCAAGCTGTTAACAAGGTGTCTCATGGCAGATCAGGGACTCCCTAAGCTTCCAAGTGGCTTTGGTTATTCAAACAAAATGTACGGCCATTTTTTTCTCCCCCTTTGAAAAAGGAAACCAATCTCCCAGCGCACAAATTAATATTATTTTTAAAAGCAAGTGGAAGGGGTCTATTGTCTCCCAGCTGTACAGTGTTAAAATCACATGAAAGTCTCTATTATTGGGAACTCGCACTGGATAAATCCCTGCATTATATAAGTTGACATTTGTAAATCATGAAACAAATACTGTCTTACCTGGTAGGTGTTGTCAAAGCTGTCATACATGAACCTGGTGATCAAAGAGGTCTTCCCCACTGGAAGACAAAATTGAGAGAGTATTAGTCACATCCAAAAAATGTATTCCAGGTGTTACACTTAAGTTGTAGCAGAAGATTGGCATATAATCAAACCCACAAAGAGGAAAATCGTCCAGTACAGATAGCATTTGAGAGTGAAGATGCTTCAGGAGGGGGAGGCAACACCAGATCAGAGCAAGAGACTACAAAAAGTTACTAGCTTTACTCTTTTTTTACCATCTTGTGGTTGCCTAGAACCTCAAAGGTGTAGGGTTCTTAGATGCCGTTTTTCGAGGGGGGGGGAGAGACAATCTTTGACATATTCTATAGAAGTATTTATATACAGCCCCACTCATAAAATCTCAAGGTGGTGCACAATATAAAATATCATAAAACCAGACAAAATATACTGTTATCTACTCAGTATATTCAAACAGGGGAAAATATATAACAAGATCTTAAATTATAAGCTCTTACATTAGGATTGTTATAAAAGACTATCATTTGCAAAACCTTTAAAGTACATTTCATCCAAGTTTTCCAAGATTTTGATCTGCGAGTTTCATAAAGCTCATTTCAGCCTACATAATGACTATTTGTGTGGCTCATATTGGACACACTTCCCTATAAGGTGACAAAAAGGATCTCTTTCATATGAATGTCTTCAAGTACTGGGATCTCACCATTTTAATTCAGTGAGGACTGTTAATGTGCAAGATTGCTGAAGTGATAGCACAATGAAGTACCTTTCCAGAGATTATAAGAATCAACAATAGCCGCTTCCTGCTGTGTCTGTAATTAAAGAGAAGCAGTGGGCTCCGTTCTTAATATGAACAGATTTACATAATGCAAGAACGCCCACTCAAAAGTTCGAGTACAATATTCAGAGGAATGGGACTTGAGGATTCGGTGACACAATACATTCCTGTGTTCAAAGCACTCCACCCTTTGTAACAGAATACCAGCCAGTAGAGCAAACAAGTAATGGAATCTGAACTGTTACTAATATTTACTCTCCCTGCATTAGAAGGGCATTATAGCCTATCAGGACCCAAGAGGAGTGTACTGGATCAGGCCAGCAGCCCATCTATGCTACATTCAATCTCACCTTCTGTGGGAGGGAATTCAATAAATGAATCCCTGTGGACCATGTGTGTGGGTGAACAACAAAAGAATTGGTGGGGTGCTTGGATTCAAAATATGGGGCTAGCAAAAAGAGAGCCCCACTGGCAAAGTATTAAACTCATAACAATAAGCAGCACTATAAAGCGTTAGGAATACAGGTTGCTAAACCTTTTTATGCCGTTGAGCTTCTAGCTCTCTTGCAATCAGCAGACCACACACTGCTAAGTTTAAAACGTTTCACTTGCAGACTCAAGGTATCAGTCATGCATTGTTCTGTGCAGCAACACGGGTAGTACAGGCAGAAAACCCTTGGGTAGAAAATACAGAATATAGTTCCAAACCAGTGCTCAAAGTTTGGGAATAAGCTTTCACATGCTATCCTTCGTTGGTTACATGGTGTGGGAAGGAGGGAGGGAGAAAGGAAGTGGAAAGGCTTCACTTCCTCCTTCCCCAAAGGAGAGGGTTGTACCTAGCTGAGTCTGTCTAGCAATTCAACTCTATTTTCCTCTACCCCTTCACGCACTAACTAGCAGTCCTGTATACAGTCATACCTCATGTTACGTTTGCTTCAAGTTGAGCATTTTCAGGTTGCGTCCCGTGGCAACCCAGAAGTACTGGAACGGGTTACTTCCGGGTTTCGCCACTCGCGCAGACATGCAAAATGTTGTCATGCGCATGCGCAGAAGCGGCGAATTGCAACCCGTGCGTGCGCAGATGCGGGTTGCGTTCTTTTCAGGTTGCAAACGGGCCTCCGGAACGGATCCCGTTCGCAACCAGAGGTACCACTGTAGTTACATTTGCCTGCAATCTCTCACACCCAACGGGCACACAGGAACACTATTCAACATTCGTTATATGCTATCATTAAGGTAACCTAATACAGCAGCGGCATTCTGTGCCTAGGGATTGTAATCAACAGTAGGCCAGGCTTGCAACCAATAATTTCCAGGTCTGATCACCAGCATAGCCAGATGGAGCTGGGAAAAGGTGGCCTCCTAAGTGCCTGGAATTGCTGGATCAGTGGTTTTCCAAAATCCTACCATCAGGGAATCAATGTAAGAAAAGGACTCATATATGCAGGAATCCTTGCATAGCTGCCATGAAACCAATGTATGTTGCAGCAGGGAATTCTGGGAGTGATCCTGAGTCCACACTGTGAGAAGTGAGGTTACAGGGAAACAGGCAGAGGGTCTTCTTGGTAGTGGCACCCACCTGTGGAACGCCCTCCCATCAGATGTCAAGGAGATAAGTAACTATACAACCTTTAGAAGACATCTGGATGGTTTTAGTGCTTGTTTCTGGATATTCTGGAAGCCACCCAGAGTGACTGGGGCAACCCACTCAGATGGGTGGGGTACAAATAATAATAAAATAAAGTAAAATAAAGTAAAATAAAAACAATAAGATGCTCTCTGAAAGCAAAAGTGCCTGAACACTTAATGGATGCCAAGATTGCGGATTCTAGTGAATAGTGTTGCTGAAATCAGAGAGTGTTTTCAGCATGGCCAAACAAAAAGCTGGAAGGCAGTTAAGGTGTGTTTTATTCTGTAAGAAACTATTTCTGTATTTTATTCTGTAAGAAACTATTTGTTATGGAAAGCAAGCTTCATTTTACTACCACTATTCTGAGTGCTCTTTCGTATTACTTTAGAGGTCTGCCAACAATCTTGGGGGTTCGCAGGTCAGGTTTCATAAAATACTTAAACTTTTATTAAACTTTCTCAATTGGTGCTTGGTTTCAAACAGCCATTCAGGCTGCTACCTTAACTGATTTTTGCTACTCTGTTATCTACTGCGAGGGCTTTGTTTTAGTTCTATTTAATGAAATTTAATGAAAAATTTAGTTCCCAGTGGAAATGGGAATTAGAAAAGATTCAAGGAAAATTCAAAGAAAGGCTTTAAATAAAAAAAAAGATGTATCTTTCAAAAAGAGCCTTTCTTACAAACCCCGAAGGACTAAGCTAAATTAACGTATGTTAACTACTGGAGATAAAGCTAGCATACAGAATATTTAAGAGAGTCCAAAAAAGTAGTGGCTGAGCATGGAGGTACTTCTGATTCCACAGGCCAGAACCCAGCTTGTGGAAGGCTAATCTTTGCAAAAGCAGATATTTTTCCACTTCCCCATCTAATCATTAGACAGAGGGGGAAACAAGAGTAGAAAGGTAGAAAGCAGTGGTGTCCAAACTTTTTTTCAAAGAGGGCCAGATTTGATGAAGTGAAGGGCCGACCAAAGTTATTGAGCTTTTTTCTTTTTTTAGGATTTAACCCCGAAGTTGAGTTGTTGAGCTTCTTTTAGGATTTTACCCTAGGAAATGAACTGCCACAGGGCCTGGATAAACCGACCAGTGGTAGAAAGGATACAATGCCCAGCTAGCCTGAGTTTACATGTTTAAGAACTCTCTTCTGCTTACATTACATTCTACCAAGTAAATACTCTGGGGTGGGTTCGGCTAAGAAGAATTCTAAAAGTCTCGTGCTAACCACTTTCATTAGAGGATACCCAGCAAGTTTTAATGCTGAGGGCTTATCTACACAACGTTTCCCCCGCTCTTTCCAGGTGCAGATGTAGGCTTCAAAGCTCTTTAGTGCTCAATTGGAACAAATTTGGGTTTTCTGCAGTTTGCCATTTGCTCCGATCTAGTTCTGAAGAGCGGGTTTTTGCAGGAAAACTCCAGAGCAAAAAGAGGGCAGGAGGGTGTCTGGATACAGAGCTTTAAAGTGCATACCATGCCTGGTAAGGTAAGTGTGGATAAGCCCGGAATGGAAATTTAAACCTGGTTCCCAGCTCTGCCTAAATCTCACAGCAGCCAATGCATACACAACAGGATAGCCTATGGAACAGCTCTTTCACATCAGCTAAGCACATCAAGTACTGAGTGGAAAGTTCAATGTCTAAATATCAGACATTTAAGAGTATATTTCTGAAAGCTAGCAAGGAAAGCTAAAGCAGCTATTTCTAGTGAGAGCAGCTGCTCACATGGATTCAAGCAGCCAGGAACATCATGTACTGCTAGGAGAGCAGGAGGGGAGTCTACAGCCTCAGTCGTCGTTCAGTGGCTTGCATGTGCAATGGTGAGCTTTTAGGCAAATGTTCACACAAAATGGTGACATCTCATAATTCTGCACACCAGTCAAATTAAAATGTAAGGAAATGTGGCAATTAGCCAGTGGCTTGAGGAAAAGAAAGGTCCTGTCTTGGCAAGGAATTTGGTCGCATTGCCCTTCAAACAGCTCTAGGACAGAACATAGGCAAGCTTTCAGGGTTAGCACTTATCTACATGGCTACACTGCTATAACTTTAGTTCAGCTATTTGAAAGCATTCTATTTGCCAATGATGACTCTGGTGTTTGAAAGCTAAAATGCAAGTCTTGCAACTATTTCCCTGGCTACCACTACATAATTGAGGAGTTTGAACTGCACGCTTTGTGCAGGGAATTGATGCATGGATGGGGGAAAGGCAAATATGCAATCCTGCTTTGATTCCATTCCATTGGGAGGAGCCAACAGGTATTCTGGGAACCTTCCCCCCCCCCTCCCGCCATGCCCTGTTTCCATTTAGAAGCTCCTCTGATTGGATTGAACAGTTGAAAATTTATTTTAAAATGTATTGACAGCTTTCCAAAAGTTCAAAGCTGAGTGCAATAGGCACCTTAAACAGAACCTCAGTAGACAAAATGAGTAACCTTAAACTGAAAGAGTAATAAAATAAAATTAGAGGGCAATAGGATGCACCAACATGAAATCACACTAAGAGCTAAACTGGCATTGAACCAAAGCCCGAGTAGCTATTCCCCACACTGCATATTAAAAACAAACACAAAACAATACATACTATTTTGTACTCAAATAAGGGCAAGAACCTCTATATTTTGCTTTTTCAGTTCTCATCCCAACAAAGTAAAGTACGAATAGGTTCATCACTCAAATCAATCTTGATCCCTGAATCAATTGGCTGGTGCCAGCCAAGCGCTGGGTGCAACTGCAAAGAGACCTGCATTGCAGCTTCCAAGTTGCTTGTCTCGCTAGCTACAATGAGCAAATACCTATGATTTGCCAGGGCCTGCTGATGAGAGCCCACTCAGAAAGCATGGGCAAGAGCTCTGCTCATCATCTCTGTGGGCTTAATTTGATCCATTAGCACTACAACCTGTTCTCAACACCAGGCTTCTGCTCTGGAACACAGGTAAAAGAGTTTCTTTGCATATGTATGCACAAAGTGCTGTTCCTCACCAATAAGTAATCACTATTAGGCCCCACACATCTATTACAGAGGACTTCCAGCCGTGCTTGTGATATATGGGCTTGAACTGCAGCACTTGCCACCAGTGATTCTTGGTAACCTGCTCACCTGCTTCTAATCACTGGTGTTCAAGTTCGCTGTTACATTAAGAATAAGCAACTATGAGTTGATTCATTTGATCAGCCTGCTGTCCAAAAGTGAGATACCGCATTGGCATGAATATAAGCCACACCCACAAATAAGCTGCACCTTTAAAATAGAGGGAGAAAGGTTAAAGTAAGAACACTGGAAGAGAGAGACAAATTCCTGTCTACATACGGAGAGGACCTTCAAAAAGGAATTGAACTACCTTCTGGGCCTGAGGCAACGCCAGTACCAACATCAGCACCTGTGGAACCTGAAGATCCTGAGAACAAGATACCACCCCTTGAAAAATAATCAGATAGTTCAGGATGTCTCTGCAACTGTTGAGTTGGAATATTAATGGTTGTAACATTCCGGAAAAAAGGAAGAAAATATTTCATATATTAAAAAAAGAACAATTGGACATTATTTGTTTACAAGAAACACATGTGACGAGGCTCCACAGAAAAGTGTTAATAAATAAAAGATTGGGCCAGGAATTTGTATCGTCGGACAAAGTTAAGAAGAGAGGCGTGGTGATATATGCAAAAGAGAGCCTGTCACCTAAATTCCTATTTAAAGATGAACATGGAAGAATTTTGGCTATTGAGATACAATATCAAGGAGAGAAACTGCTGATATTAGGAATCTATGCACCTAATGAAGGGAAATCGGAATTTTACAAGAAGTTGCAGGAGACAATGCTGGACTATCTAGATTACAACAACATCATAATGATGGGAGATATGAATGGGGTCGTATCAACTAACATGGACAAGTCACAAAGTCAAAATGTTACAAAAGACGGCAGACTACCTAAAACCTTTTTTGAAATGACTGACAATATGGATTTGATTGACATTTGGAGGACAAAGAACCCACTAGGAAGAGAGGGAACATTCTTTTCTGAAGCCCAACTGACCTGGACAAGAATCGACCAAATATGGATTTCTAGAGGCCTGGCACCTAAGGTTAGAAAAGTGGAAATCTGCCCAAAGACCTGCTCCGACCATAATGCAGTAAAGATGGATATGACACTATTACCAACTGGATCCTTTAGATGGAAGATGAATGACAATTTGTTTAGAGATCAGGAAATTACCAAGAAGGCCCAAAAAGTTTTGAAGGACTACTTTGAGATAAACATGAATAATATGGTGGAAAAAAGAATAATCTGGGACGCAAGCAAAGCTGTAATGAGGGGATTCTTGATACAACAGAATGCAGTAAAGAAAAGAACACAAAATGAGAAAAAAGATAAGATCCTGGATAAAATAAAAGAATTAGAGAAGAAATTAAGAGTGAATCCGAAGTCACAGCCAACTCTGAGAGAAATTAAACTTTATCAAACACAATATTCTAAATTGATAAATCAGGAAATTGAATGGAAGGTTAAATTAATGAAACAAAAAACGTTTGAGTCGGCGAATAAATGTGGAAAACTGCTAGCTTGGCAGTTGAAGAGAAGACAAAGATTAAATACTGTTACAAACTTAGAGGTTGATGGAAAAAACATCCAGAATCCAGTGGATATCAGAAAGTGTTTCCAGAGATACTTCAAAAAATTATACACCCAAGGGCCGCAAGACGATGTTGAGATTAAACAATTTTTGGCAAAAAACGGACTATCTAAATTGTCACAAGAAAATAGGACAATCCTGAATTCTAAAATAACACGACAGGAGATCGAACAAGCCATCCAGAACATGCAACTTGGCAAATCTCCAGGACCAGATGGGCTGACCTCCAAGTACTATAAGACATTAAAAGACTATTTGATACAACCTTTGATGGAGGTCAGCAATGAAATTATGGAGGGGAAGAGGGCACCGGAGTCTTGGAAGGAAGCGTTCATCACATTAATACCAAAGTCGGAAGCTGAAAAGACACAACTTAAGAACTATCGTCCCATCTCTCTTTTAAATGTGGATTACAAAATATTTGCAGACATTTTGGCAAATAGATTTTAAAAAGTTTTAAATGAAGTAATTCATAAGGACCAGGCCGGCTTTCTCCCAGGTAGACATCTGTTTGCTAATACAAGGAACATTATTGACATTTTGGAACTTTTGCAAACAGATATAAATACAAAAGCAGTTTTAATTTTTATAGACGCGGAGAAGGCCTTTGACAATATCTCCTGGAAATTTATGATGGGAAATTTAAAAGAGATGGGAGTGGGACGGGGTTTTGAGAATGGGATTGAGGCGATATATTCAGAACAGAAAGCTAAACTGATAGTTAATAATGTGGTTACAGAAGAGTTTAAAATTGAAAAAGGGACACGACAAGGTTGCCCTATTTCCCCTTTGTTATTCATTTCGGTTCTGGAAGTGCTATTGAACATGATTAGAGGGGATCGGTTGGTGGAAGGAATTCAGGTCGGTCAGAAACAATATAAATTAAAAGCTTTCGCAGATGACCTGGTTTTGACCTTGCAGAAGCCAGAGCCCAGTACGAAAAGAGTATTACAACTGATTAATGACTTTGGTCGGGTGGCTGGATTTAAACTAAATAAACAGAAAACTAAGGTTTTGGGGAAAAATTTGACTGATACAGAGTCAGAACGGTTTCAGAATGAGACGGAACTTAATGTGGTTAAAAAAGTAAAATACCTAGGGGTAAACATAACAGTAAAAAATCTAAGTCTATTTAAGGACAATTATGAAAAATGCTGGACAGAAATTAAGAGAGACTTAGATAGTTGGTCAAAATTGAAACTTTCTTTGTTAGGCCGAATTGCTGCTATCAAGATGAATGTATTGCCAAGGATGTTGTTTTTATTTCAAACACTTCAGGTTTTGGACAAAACGGAGTGCTTCCAGAAGTGGCAGAGAGACATTTCTAAGTTTGTCTGGCAGGGCAAAAAGCCCAGAATTAAGTTTAAGATTTTAACCGATGCAAAACAAAGAGGGGGCTTTGCCCTGCCAGACTTAAAGTTGTATTATGAAGCCGCAGCGTTTTGCTGGCTAAAAGACTGGCTACTTCTTGAAGACACTGATGTGTTAGATTTGGAAGGGTATAACAATGCCTTTGGATGGCATGCATATTTATGGTATGACAAGGTTAAAGCAAATAAGGCCTTTAAGAACCATATTGTCAGAAAATCATTGTTTAATGTCTGGACAAAATATAAAGACTTGCTGGAAAATAAAACACCTAGGTGGCTTTCACCTTTGGAAGCCAAGGCCCGAAAAAGACCCAATATGGAGGCTAAATGGCCAAAATATTGGGAAATACTAGAAAAGGATGGAGACAATTGGAAATTGCAGAGTTTGGAGAAAATGAAAGACAAAGTGCGAGATTGGTTACATTACGCTCAGATTAAAGAAGTTTTTAAAAATGATAAGAAACTAGGGTTCCAGGTGGAGAAATCGAAATTAGAAACAGAATTGCTAGAACCAAAGATTAAGGTACTTTCAAGGATGTATAACTTGCTGTTGAAATGGAATACACAAGACGAAACGGTTAAATCGGCTATGATAAGGTGGGCACAGGACATTGGGCACAATATCATGTTTGAGGACTGGGAGAGGTTGTGGAGTAATGGATTGAAATTTACTGCATGTAACGCTCTGAAAGAAAATGTAATGAAAATGATTTATAGATGGTATATGACCCCAGTCAAACTTGCCAAAATTTACCACCTGTCTGATAATAAGTGTTGGAAATGCAAAGAGTGTGAGGGAACGTTCTTCCACCTCTGGTGGACTTGCCCTAAAGTGAAGGCGTTCTGGGAAATGATTTATAATGAACTGAAAAAGGTATTTAAATATACCTTCACTAAGAAACCAGAGGCTTTCCTTTTGGGTATTGTCGGTCAAGGGGTGGCAAAGAAGGACCAGACATTTTTTATGTATGCAACAACAGCAGCAAGGATACTTCTCGCAAAACATTGGAAAACTCAAGATCTACCCACACTGGAAGAATGGCAGATACAACTGATAGACTACATGGAACTGGCTGAAATGACCGGCAGAATCCGTGACCTGGGAGAAGAGAGGATTGAGGAGGACTGGAAGAAATTTAAGAACTATTTACAAAAGTATTGTAATTTGAGTGAATGCTAAATAAGATGCTAGATCAAAATAACTGAGCACCACTAAATTTAGAAGTTTTTAAGAAAATAAGTAAGACTGTGAAATTTAGCTCCTTCTGAAAATTATAAGATTATGAAATATAGAAGGGATATAAGAATTTAAATAAGATGATAAATTGCTGACCAAATGTTACAACGCTGAAAGTGGGAGCGGGAGATGTGAGGAAGTCCAAAGAAAATGTGAAAATATGTTAAGATCAATGTTATATTGCTTATTATGTTTATTTTTATTGTAAAACCTAATAAATTGTTTTAAAAAAAAAAATAAAATAAAATTCAGTGTCTTGGGGGAGGCTTGGGAGCTGCAGATGGGACGGGTGCCATTGCCCTGTGCTCCCGGGATGCTTTGGGGGAGGGAGCTGTGCCGCTTTGCCGGTGGCCTCCCCCCCCCCCGGATGGCTATGGGGAGGCTTGGGAGCAGCGGGCAAGAGGCACACCGTTGCCCTGCACTCCCGGGCTGCGGGGAGGGGGGGGAGTCGCACCACTTTGCCAGCATAAGGTTGCAAATAAAAGCCACACTTCAACTTTTCACCATCAGAATTTGGAAAACAGTGCAGCTTATTTTCGGGCCAATACAGTACTGAGTTTTACAAAACAATGACAGCCGTGTCCATAACCATACTGTGTTAAAATGTACTGGAGAGTACTGGGAGTAACAATAATGAATAATGAATAATAACAACCACCACCACCCTTAGAGTGAACCTTACAGGGCAGGTTGCAACATTAAAACACATAGTTGGACCTTTCATGGTTCCGCAAACATATATGAAGATAACAAGGAGATAAGCACCAGTCTCATTAACATCTCTTCTGGCTTGCTGAATTCTTCTACATTCGAACCAAAATGAGACACCAAAGGCACAGAAGTGTTTATGAGAGGTTGGGTTAACATTCACCTGCCTGAAATGCATGTTCTGCTTCTTTCATTACCGACTAGGCCAGTTCCACTGCTGTTCATTCTCTCCTCTTGCCTTTCGGGCACACAAACACTAACCTCTTTCCACATTGGTCAAAATTCTGTATTTGTCATATTGTTTCTCCCAACTTTATTTGTAGGCAGCAAATTGCCTGACAGTGGGACTAATTTACAGTGGTTCCAATTAACATGCTCTTTTATTTGCTGCTCCTGTAACTGTCCATCCAACAGCACACTGCCTCAGCACTGTAGAAAAAGAATCCTTGTTGTAATTGCAAGTCATTGCCATAATTGCTCTGGGCAGCAAGATCAGGAATTTGAGGGAGTGGGAGAAAAGAGCAAAAGTAAAACTTGAGGAGGGGGGAAATGAAATTTATCTGCACAAATAGTCTTGCTTTTTCTGCTCTTTAACTGGTGCTTTGGCCAATTTTACATTAAGGTTTTGAAAATTGGCCTTTTAATCACTTCCTCACAGTCCCACTGAGAGGCAATTTGCTGCCTACAAATAAAGCTGTAAATTATTATTTTTTATCAGCCAGAAGATGAAGCTCCTCAAAGTTGGGTCGCTGCAAATGCTTTTCAGTGCTCCAATCCCTTCACATTTCATTAGATTCTCTTATTTTGGATTCATTATGACTCTGCACTTTAGAGAAGGGCTACATGTAAGGAAAGTGCCTGTGCAGCCCATAGGCTGCAGGTAGATTCCTACTGTGTTTTTTAAAAAAAAACATTTTAGTTCTCAGGACTGTTAACGCAGAGGAAGAGGAAAAGCTATTAGCATCCTGCAATTGATTGCCGAATTCCCCACCAATGTTTCTTCAAATGGCACCAAGGGCAATTTCCCAGATTAAAACTGGAGACACACTTTCTGTTCCACTCAAAAAGGCATTTTCCCCTTGATCAACTCCTTGACCCCCACCTGAGGCATTCTTGCAAATGAGGGACATACCAGTTAGCATTGCCTCCTACCCTCCTCTTTTACTTCATCAGACCGTGCTTTCTGAGCACTGATGATCTTCTGAGCTTCTACAACTCTCTCTCAAGTAATCATTGGCGCAGCATTTGTGTGTCATTATTTTTTTTAAAACACACACAAATGTATAGAATGGGAGTTCTCCTTGGTGCTGAAATTGGGGGTGGGGTTGCACTGGACAGACATCCTGAGAGTGTAAACAGTGGACGCTCGGGTTGCGAACGTGATCCGTGCTGGCTGCACGTTCGCAACCCGCATCTGCGCAAGCGTCTAGGGAGTTTGTGGGATTTTGGAGTAGTATTTTGTATATTATGGGTACCATCCCTCTACCGTGTCCCTTTGTTGTTAGGAGGAGGTTTTCAAAGGTTGTCAGGGGCCTAGTTGCTACTGATTTTACTGCTGGGTTGTTTAAGAAGGCATGTAATTGGTGATGTGTTAACCAGGGCATTTGGGTGTCTTCTAGTTTGTCTTGTATTTCTTGTGTTGCCAAAGGTTTGTTATTTTTATAGAAGTTTATTAAGCGATATAAGCCTTTGGTTTGCCAGGTTTTAATCTGGAGGTTTTGTGCTGCGTGGTACGCCAAGGGAATTAGTGGGGATGGGGTTGGGGATAGTTTGCCTATTACTGTTTTCCATGTTTTGAGCGTGGTCTGTGTGTACCTGTTAAGTGTTGTGGGAATTTTCCTTAGTTTGTTTGGGAGGAGAGGGTATGCTGTGGTGCATATTTTCAATTGTGTCTTTCTCTAGGTGTATCCATTATTTTGTCTCATCTTCTAGTATATATGGGATTATATGGCGTATTTGGTTGGCAATGTAATATGTTTCTATGTTGGGGACTCCCCATCCTCCTTCTGAGGTGGGGAGGTGCAGGTATTTTGTGTGAGAGAAGATAAAGGAGTGTAGTTTTCTCTGCCATCTGCGGAGTTGGGTTTGGGAAATCCAGACTGGGAGGGTTTGGAATAGGTAGGTTAGTTTTGGGAGGGTGATCATTTTGATCATGGCTATTTTGTCTGAGAGAGTGAAATTCATGTTGTTCCATCTTTTTAGGTCTTTGTTTATTTGGTGCCACAGGGGCTTGTAGTTGTGGAGGTATACCGTATTTTTTGCTCCATAACACTCACTTTTTTCCTCCTAGAAAGTAAGGGGAAATGTCTGTGCGTGTTATGGAGCGAATGCCTACGGATGGCGGGGGGATCTGCTGCAGTCGTGAGCAGAGGATCCATGGTTCCCCTTCCTTCCCTCCTCTGTGGCTCGCTTTGAAACAGCAAAGCGGGAGAAGAGCCGCTGAGTGGGGAGGAGAGAGGGACAGAGAGCCTGCTTGCTTTAAAGGAGCAAAGCGGGAGAGGAGAGGAGCCGCTTACACGAGTGTAAGCAGCTCCTGTCCGGTTGGCTCCTTTAAAGCAACCATGCTCTCTGTCCCTCTCTCCTCCCCACTCAGCTCACTAAATAGCAGCAAAGTTTTTCAGCTCGCTAAGCCGGGGAGGAGGGAGAGAAGCAGAGCCTGCTTGCTTTAAAGGAGCAAAGCGGGAGAGGACAGGAGCCTTCTCCCCTTATACCCCTCTTCTGCATTACTAGCAGCATCCTTCTCCACCCACCCCACGCGTGTTCCTTCTCCCCTTAAACCCCTCTTCTGCATTATTAGCAGCATCCTTCTCCACATACCCCACTTAAATACTCCCTCCCCACTTAAAATGTGGTTACAAAGCACAGATCCACATGGATCCTCAGGATTTTTGCACTGGATCACCCCAAATTCACCATCAGATCACATAGCATGTCCATGGCTACAGCTTGCACCAAAAAAATCACGCACCCACTGTTGCCTGGGGCCGCAGTGGTGCAAAAACGTGGTTACAAAGCATGGATCCACATGAATCCTCAGGATTTTTGCATTGGGCTACCCCAAACTCACTGTCAGATCACATGTCTGTGGCCACAGCATAAACCACAAAAATCATACATCCACTGTTTCGTTTAGAATATTTTTTCCCTTGTTTTCCTCCTCTAAAAACTATGTGCATGTTATGGTTGGGTGCGTGTTATAGAGCAAAAAATACGGTAATTTATTGAGGTTTCTGGTTATTTGTACTCCTAGGTATCTGAACTTGGTGTGGCAAAGTTTTATCTTAGTGACATTGGTGAGTTCTTTTTGGGTGTGAGGAGGGTGTTGAAGCACATAGCTTCTGACTTTGCAGATGACCTAATGGTCACAACACCAGACCCCTTAAACACAGCAACCTCTCTAATCAGAGAACTCAACACATTTGCAATGGCGTCGTGCCTACAAGTAACTTTTGCAAAGAGCCCTAACTTATAGGTTCTGCCTTTTATTTCCACTCCCTTGATGTCTGTGGCTGCTTGGATTCCAATTGCTAAGGGTTCCAGAGCCAGGATAAATAAGAAGGGAGACAGTGGGCATCCTTGTTTTGTGCCTCTTTGGATTGCTATGGTGTTAGAGTCCATATTGTTAGTTCTGCATTTTGCTGAGGCTTGGGAGTATATTGTTTGAGGATTTGTAGGACGTTGGGGCCAAATTTCATGCTAGTTAGTACATGCCCTGTTTTTGTAAGTTAAGCAGCTTAGACAGATATGGTGAGACATGCTAGAGTCACAGCAAGAAATGAATATTTAAGAGTACAGAGTATACTGTGACTTGTACATAAAGTGGGTGCGATAATATGGAAACTCACAATAAAATTCAGTTAGATGGAAGAATGTTTAAAATTCTCTAGAATCATCATCCAGATGCAGCAACTGATGGCTAAATTTCCAAAAAAACAACAACCTGCAAACACAAAGCGAGTCTGTAGCTCTCAAAGGGGCCCGGGTGCTTTCAACTGCAAAGCTAAGAGTCTCAAGCATTAGTACACTAAGCAGCCCTCTCCACTGGCATGCTAAGACAAAGCCCTTTAAAAAAGTAGTAGTAACAGGCCATGAGCTAAGTATACAAGACTAAAGGGATGACGGAAGCCCGCATGAATATTTATGACTGTCTGGTGTAAAAGAAGCAGAAATGGAAGCTAGAGTAGAGTGAAATGGCATGAAATAATGAGGAATGACACCCAGCTAGCAGGAGATCATCCTCAGAAGAGAGAAAATTCTACATACTCTGGCTCCACTGGAAGAGGGGGTGGGGTGGGGAATCAACCCTAAATTAGCCCCATTCTCAGCAGCACACAAATATCAACACCAACATTATCAAGGGTAATGGAAGTAGACTCTTGATAACCAGATCACACCAAACGCAAAATACATGCAGAATTTTGCAGGTGTCGTCACCGAAGAAGATCCAACACCCCACACAATTAGATTCATAGCCTCTTCCACTTCTCCTCAAGAGAAAGTGGGGAAATGCTCGTTTATTATGTCGTCTGGAAAGCAAGAAGTTGCTGAATGAATGCTTGTATGCTACAGGGACTTCCCAACCATGAAGTCCTTGTTGGTGAAGGCTGTACATTGGGAGTTCAAGGGAGAGTCTTACTCCTGTTCCCCCTTCCTCCATAGAAGCAAATGATACAAATCATTTATATGGAAGGAGGAAAGGGATGTTTGTTAGGCCAAGTTTAAAAACACCTGGTGGCTGGGACAAGAGGCAGGTGTTGCTCTAGTTCAACTCTGATACTATATCCCATTTACTTAGTTCCACTGAATTTCAGCGGGAGGCACTGAGAACAGAACCTGCTCCTATAAGCATATTCTTATCCTCAGTTTCTAGACCCAAAGCATGATGAGCCCAGGCTGCCAGGCCGTGGTGAAATGCTTATTTTTCTTTCTTTTTTTTACACTGCTAATGAAATAGCCTAACCCATATTCTCCATATTCCAAATGGAAGAAACCAATGTTTTAAAATCTATTGTCTAGCCTTGTGAAAATTTCCTTCCTGTCTTTATCTGGGAATAACTTGTGCACATTTTCAATGCAAACATATACAGATGGATTTCAAAGTAATACTGAAATCTTTGGTCTCTGAATTTACATCAGCAACCTATGCAGTCTTCTGTACAGTGGAGAGCTTACAAAAAAAAGTAGGCTCCACCTGCAGATAAGCCTGGAGAGGCAACAGATCCTATTCTCCCATCACAATTTGCCTGCCTCCAAGTGCAAACTGGAGGGCTTAGTTCCAGTCAGTCTGACAGGCAATATCTAAAGTAAACAAGATTTTTCATGCCTACTTGCTGGCGCATTCCTAAGAGTGCTCTCCTAGCTTAAGAAAAGCAGCAAGTTTATCACCTCTACAAGAGCCAGATGTCAAGCAAGTAGTACTCAGATCACACGTTTAGAGAAAAGATGATTGGGAGAAGATGCGGTGTTGAGTTTTAGAGATTCTTGTACTGTGTTGTGATCTTTTGGGATTTTAATCTATTATCCTAGCTAGGAATGCATGTATTCTGCACCCAAAAGTGTCAAAAACCTTGCGTCCCACTGGGGAAAGGTCCCCCCCCCCCAAATTATCTGTATTTCAAAATTATGCACTCAATTGTATTTTTAGGTTTCGTATTTCCTTCTTTTAGTAAACTGCCCTGTGTATAAAATTTAAGGGCAACAAACATACTTATTGAAATATTAAAAGCTGCTTAATTTGCGCATCTTTTTCACAATCCATAGTTTATATCTCAATGATCTTTTTTTTAAAGAAACAACCCCCCCCCCCCCAAAAAATGATAGAAGGAAAGTTTGTAACAGCGTTTTTTTAAAAAAGGGAGTGTGGGGTGTGGGTGGGGAGTTCAGGAAATAACAAGCCAATTAGCTCAATGTCCATTCCAGGTCAATTAGTTAAAATCATTATTAAAGATATTATTAAAGACATATAGAGCATCTACAACAGGACCATGGGTGTAGCCAAGGGAGGGGCAGCTGCCCCCCACAAATCAATTAAAATATATAGCAAACTGAGGTTCTGCCCCCCCCCCAACAAAATGTCTGCCCCCCTAACAAAAATCCTGGCTGCGGGACTGTGGGATGAGTTGTAGTCCAAAACATCTGGAAGCACTAGGGGAAGGCAACAGTAGTCCAATTTGGATGCAACCAGGGCATATTAATTAAGTTCTAAGTATTAGCAGATGGGAAGATAAAATATATTGACAAAAGGCTCCTGGGAGGTTGCATCCCCTGCCTCCAAGAAATATAATCACAGCTGTCCTTGCATCCATTGGTCAGAGAAGGAGAGGCTGCAGGGACTGCCAGCTACGCTAGAAATGTAGAGTACTTTGTCAGATCAGTAATACTGCTTATATTAAGTAACTTTAAAATATAAACCCAGAGCAGACCCCAAGGAGCACAACTAGCTTTTTGGGTGGGGAAAAATCTTATCTGGAGATGTTAGATAGGCTTGCTATTCTGCTCAGTGTCAATATGTATATCTTTTTTTCAAAGTGCTTTTTTCCTTTTCCTCTTGATGCTGCTATTATTTGAGAGATTATACCTCAGACATTTGTTGCAGTTCTTTGTCAAGTTGATGGTTTTTTTTTGTACTATGCTTTTCAAAAATCAAATAAAAATAATATCAGATAATCTTTGCCTGAAGATTTACAGTCCTGTTCTCTAATCTCCATACAGTGCTTGTTATATTTGAAGCACTTGGAAAGCGATAAACAGTTCAAACTGAATTTTATTTAATTTCACATCTCATTATTGGTAATACCACTTGAGATTTTAGTGCAAGAGTAGTCAGATCACAGAAACACACAGCAGCAGGCGCTAGTAGCATGGAAAAGGAAGTATTTCTAAACCTTTTTTAATATCATAGGTAAGGTAAGTCACTCCTGCCCCCTGAAAACAGACTATTAACAATATGATAAGCTCTTTCAAGTGGCAAGATATTTGAGGGTGCATGTTTTTTTCCACAGCCTGAAGATTACATCTATTATCTTTTCCCCAAAGATAAGAGGAAGAGCTAATCAGCAATTACAGACAACAAATGCCAGACACAAAGGCTTCAGAACCCCTCTGAGCTGCACCTGCCATTGCATCCTTAAGCACTATTTCAGCAGCAATCCACACCTAAGATGCAATCAAGTACATAAGCAATGGCATTCCCACCCCAACATTTAGGGACAAATGTGTAGCTCTCTGGAAAAAATATCAACAGGGGGCTCATCCCCATGCTAAAGTCTGGACATTGATGTTAACTTTAAAAAAATGTTGTCTGTCTGAAATTGGGATACAGAAAGTTAAGCAACCAAGATTAACTGTCCTCCTTTAAAAAAGAAAATACATCAAAATAATAGAAACTGACCAGAAAAACCAAACCAAGCCGGATTCCTTTCAGGAGATTCCCTTTACAATATTCTTGTAAATACCAAGCAAGAGGCATTTTTACAGCTTGAAATACAAATTTTAAAGGTTTTTAAATTATGCAGGGTGGGCAGATTTCAGGATACATTTCAACCCTAGCAAAGCAACAGTTAAATCTGAGATCCAACTTTTGGTTGACATTTGTAAGATTACTCAGTGTAATCTCTCTCCCTAAACTTCTTGTCATTATAAGCAACCTTTAGAAGATTACATTGTGGTGTGCAATCCCTTGGGCTGTGGAGGACCTTGAGCAAGAGACCCTAGGGAAGCAAATAACTTTCCGAAAAGGCAGCTAGGTTTGCCCCATGGATCTCCACCACTGCCAAAGGAAGGAAGGAAGGAAGGAAGGAAGGAAGCCGGGTAACACTTGGCTCCAGAAAGTAGCAACTGATATAGGTTGCCGGTGTGTGCGCACGTGCGAGCGCAGGCATCTTGCTAAGAAGCGTGTCTTGTGAACATCCACATGGCGGAAAGCAATTCCAATTAGATTCTGCAGTGAAATATGCAATATCTATCTATCTATCATTAAGTGCAAGTAAGAGATCCAGAATCACTGAAAATCAGCTACTCTTTATCTCCATCTGCTACCAACGTTTTCTGGACTTAAGGGGCTACTGGGTCTTTAAAATCAGATGTGGGCAAGTCACATTTAATTGTCACAGAACTGCCAAGAAAAGAAACACAGGACTATGCTGGCCACTGGGCTGAGCGCTAAAGGGCTGGGACAGACACCCAGGACAGTGCTGAAGCACTGAAGGAAGGAAAAACGGGAGACAGAGGGGCAGGTGTTGCTTCATCTTCGCTGCTTGTAGAGGGACCAAACAGTACCTGTCCAAGGGAGAGCAGATAAGTGGCAGATACTGGGGTTTCAACATCTTCAGAAACATCTTCTAGTTTTGTAGTGTATACCACAGTGCTCTGACACTAAGACCATTGTTATTATCTTAATAAAGGTTTGTTTGTTACGTTTCAGTTAGCATGAATTTCAAACCCTTTCATTCATTAACTTCAGTTACTCCAAGGAAGCCAAACATGGAGAGAAATCAGTGTTTTATATATGAAGTGCAACAGAAATATTATGTGCCAAAAACAGGCAAACACAGTCTTGGCTAGCCAAATACAAACAGCTATATGATGCTACTAAGTCACCTGTTCTAGTTCCAGCAACCATCATGCCACACTTAATGCGAAACGCAGGGCTTTAATTGGATGGTTGACATGCGTCTGTATTGGAAGCCAATGTAAATGCCTAATTAGGGCAACCTTTGGAATGTTCAAAGGTCCTTGAGTTACTATTGATAAGACAAAAGGACATCATAAAAACTTAAGCATGCCTAGAACAGAATTTTTGCTTCTCCCAGCAGCAAATCACACCTCAATTTGGGGAGGAGGGGTTTAAGCCCCTAGGTTTTTCTGAGTCTTTTATTTGTTCGATGGTACAATATAGCAAAAACTAAATCTGGACCTCCTGCTCTCTACCTATAGCCAGAAAGTTTGCCCTTATTACTACTGTTTCAGATTGGAGAATTAGTGTAGTTAATCATGCCTGAACTCATATTTAATAACAGTAAAAAATGACAGCAGACAACAGCTGCAGATGGTTTGCTTGTTGTAAATTTCAAAACTATTATTTGACTTCAAGCCTATGAGAAGTACATGTACCACAATCCAGTATGATGTCTGAAAGGAGCCAATTTCCACATGACTAAGTGGGGAAGGGGGAGAACCATATGCTTTTGAGCAACAGTACACCTCATCAAGCAGCAACACTTTTCAGGTCACTTGGCGTTAATTTTTTTAGCAATAATTCACATGACAAAACCACAACTGCAGCAATATTCACTCTCAAGAGGATAATTTAATGCAATGGCCAATGGAGCAGATTTTGCTTCAGGTGGGAAAGTTCAGATCTTTTATTAGAGAGTCTGCTTAAAGGAGAAGAAACCTTCAAATTAACAGTTTAACACAGGCTGGGATTTTAAAACCTTACACATCTGTTTTATCTATGAGGGTGCTAAAAAAAACCAACCTGTCGCCAGAGTTCCTTTCTTGAAAAGCCAAAGCAAGTCAGATACTTTCCTGAGAAGGCTACCAGTACATGGGAGCATCGCCAAAGAACATAACGTTTAGGAGGAAGGGCCATTTTTAAGGGGCTGCTCACTTCCTTTAATTCTTCTTGCACCCAGTTAAGGTATTTTTACTCCATATTTTGACCATTTGTATACCACTTAATCACCGTAGTCTCTAAGTTAGACCACATAACTGGCTTGTTACCCATTGTTCTGAGAATATCTAGCACTCGTACGTGTCAAAAGGTTTTAGGCAGCAGATACAAGTGCAGGGCTGGCTACTGCTAGCTGGCCACATTTTCAAGTAGAGGAATTTGGTGGAAATGCAAGTTTCAAAAAGGCTGCCACTAAGCGTGAATATTTTAGTTACATAATTAACATTGCATGATCACTGTCCTTGTAGACTAGGAGACATTTTGCATTTCTTCTACAATGCTATTTATGCAATTTCCACTGCAAGCCTAAAAAGGATTGCATTTAAAACGAGACAATAAACGAAAGTATCAGCTTTATACCCTTTTGGTCAGATCAATTTTCGAAGGCATGTACATGTTTTAAAGGCTTTTGTATTAAGGCATTCAAACTCAAAGAACAGACATCTTTAATTTGAGGCTTCAGCTAGTTCTATTATTTATACATACCACTTCATAATTTATCCCCTATTTTGTCCTCCCTTCCCCTTTCCCCATTCAAAACTGTTTTCTTAATCATGTGGTAGCTTTTCAATGGATGTCTCACTTGCATGTCAGGCACCTTAAGCAAAATAAAATCAGGTATTCAAGAAGTGAGGCATCTGACCTAGTATGTGGCTATAGGAATATTTGTTTGATGCCAGGGCTACTTTGCCATCTTACTGCACAAAACAACTGAAAATATGGTGAAAATCCCATAAGAGAAGGCTTAGAGAGTTTTCACAATATAAATGTCCCTCACTGAGTAATTAAGAAGGCATGTGATCAATAAAGGCACTCCTAAAATTCTGGAGGCTAACATAGCTGAAAGGAGTTTAAAAATTATTTTAAGCATAAATATTTCCATTTTAAAAGACAGTATATTTCTTCAGAACATAACATTCTCTTTGCTTTATTTAACAGCTGCCCTGTGGTTTCCAACCTAAACATCACTTTTGTCTTTAATGCAGTCATTGAAGAAAGACTGGCTTTTCATGAGAGGCAGAAGCGGAAATGACTAGGTAATCCCATCACATAAGGATTTTACCAAGTAGATGCCTTATTCCCAATGGAACTGTGCAAGGCAATGCTTTCAAGCTATGCGGATCATACCATAGAATCATAGAATCATAGCGTTGGAAGAGACCACAAGGGCCATCGAGTCCAACCCCCTGCCAAGCAGGAAACACCATCAGAGCACTCCTGACATATGGTTGTCAAGCCTCTGCTTAAAGACCTCCAAAGAAGGAGACTCCACCACACTCCTTGGCAGCAAATTCCACTGTCAAACAGCTCTTACTGTCAGGAAGTTCTTCCTAATGTTTAGGTGGAGTCTTCTTTCTCCGTGTCCGCTTCTCTGGAGCAGCAGAAAACAACCTTTCTCCCTCCTCTATGTGACATCCTTTTATATCTTTGAACATGGCTATCATATCACCCCTTAACCTCCTCTTCTCCAGGCTAAACATGCCCAGCTCCCTTAGCCGTTCCTATACCAGTTTAGTCAGTTTCCAACAACAGCAGAACTTCAAGGGCAGGCTCATTAAATTGTAATCTGTATATCCCAATTGAATAGCTCCCCATTTACGTTCTGCCAGACAAGAGTTTTTAAAGGCTGTGACTGCTCTGCTGTTAATGTTACAGCTTTAAGTAGTTATCCAATACAGTGGTGCCTCGCAAGACGAAATTAATCCGTTCCGCGAGTCTCTTCGTCTTGCGGTTTTTTTGTCTTGCGAAGCACGGCTATTAGCGGCTTAGCGGCTATTAACGGCTTAGCGGCTTTAAGAAAAAGGAAACAAACTCGCAAGAACTCGCAAGACGTTTTGTCTTGCGAAGCAAGCCCATAGGGAAATTCGTCTTGTGGAACGACTCAAAAAACGGAAAACTCTTTCGTCTAGCGAGTTTTTCATCTTGCGAGGCATTCGTCTTGCGGGGCACCACTGTACCAGTAACCAAATGCCATAATAAAAAGATTCTACATTTTATATTTTGTTTTCTACCAGGATACTGAATACAAATCTCTCTTCTAAGATGGCCTAGAGCAGGCTTCCTCAAACTCGGCCATCCAGATGTTTTTGGCCTACAACTCCCATGATCCCTAGCTAGCAGGACCAGTGGTCAGGGATGATGGGAACTGTAGTCTCAAAACATCTGGAGAGCCAAGTTTGAGGAAGCCTGGCCTAGAGACGCAAACCATCAATGAGGCACTGCACAAGAGAAAATACTGGCCTTCCATTTAAGCGCATCTTCAGATATCAGACACTACCAAGACAATATTAAATACTTTAAGTGGCCATGTTTATGGAAACTTTCCGCAAATCAGAAAAATCTAACACAACCGCTTAAGCCACCTGCAGGGCACATCAAGGCCTTGAGGTCCAGTTAATCATTTATGATGCCCCCCACTTTAGTGTGTCACATTAAAATAACTTTAGAAACCTATGACAATGTAACACATGCCAGACATTACACAACAGGTCAAGGGTAATGAAGTTACATGCCAAATCTGCAAGTGGGTGATGTCAAATGAAGAAGGAGGATGAACAACATGGAACACAGGCATACTTGCAATAGAGCTGCTCTCAAGCAACCCAATTTGACAGGAAACTCCACTGCTTAGAATTCACCCAGCACTGCGAAAGGCACACACACACACACACACACACACACACACACACACACATTCTCTCTCTCTCTCTCTCTCTCTCTCTCTCCAGAACAAAGCACTGAGGTAGTGCAAGACATTACAGGAGATCCATCAAGATCCCATTATGATTTACTCTGGTTTCCTTGCAGTGGAAGTAACTTCCCTCTCACTGCTTTGACTTACAGTGGGAGCCATGCAAGAACTACCAGCCCAAGGAGCTATCAAGCAACTATCAATCTAGGGAAGATATAGTTGCAGATAACTGGACTTGCCCCACTGGCCTGTAAGGAGTCCTATCGCTGCATTATCATCATCTGGAAGAAGACTAATATCCTTGAGCTTTGGTGACTTTTCTATTTCCAAACAAGGGTGACATATGGTAATAACTCAAAGCTATAGTCTTCGTCCCTAAAGTGAATTAGCTTTATATTTGTGAGCAAAATTGAGGACAGTCTGCTACAGTCTCATAAAAGTCGCAAGGTTTTTATGGGGAAATGTCTAGCTTATTTTAAACAAAGCTACGTAGTTCCTGCTTTTAAAGTCTCATAGCTCATGCATCCCCAAAGAGCCAATGGTTAACAACATAATGACTTTCGCTGCAATATCAAACTAATGGACACATTAACTAAGGCAGGCCATTCCTACTGACATCTGATTACCACCCATAGCTGTGTATGCAGTATGATTTACTTGCTAGTAAATCAAGTAGGCTATAATGATAGTTCCACACTGAACACACTGCTGGATGCAAAGAACTGTCCTTTCTGTAGCTGCAGTAATTGGGAGGAGGCTGCACTACGAGTACTGGACCACATACACCAAGTAATGGTATCAGCAGGCAAAGCAAATGGCCAAAACTAAGTACAGTGGTACCTTGGTTTACGAACTTAATCCGTCCCAGAAGTCCGTTCTTAAACCAAAATCTTTCTCAAACCAAGGCACACTTTCCCTAATGAGGCCTCCTGCTGCCGGTGCCCTTCTACTGTTCGGATTCCGTTCTTAGACCGAGGTAAAGTTCTCAAACCAAGACACTATTTCCGGTTTTGCAGAGTTTGTACACCAAATCGTTCTGAAACCAGACTGTTCTTAAACCGAGGTACCACGGTGGAGCTACATCAGCTAACAAGAAGCATGCACAGGACAGAGAATGAACTGAGCCAGAAAGCTGGTAATTCAAATGTCACATCAGCCATACACTTACTAGGTGGTCTTAAGCAAGAACAATGCCCTGCTTGATAAATCTCTGTAAATCTGTTGGGTGCTAATTTACAAATCAGGATTAGAGGCAGCACTTTAGCTAGTTTCACAGTTTTGGCCTCCCAGGAAACATGAATTCACCAGGAACACAAGGAGGTTGGGGAAAAGAAGTGCTAAAGGTGGCTTTGTTGCAACACCAATAAACTGAATTGTTGAATGAGCAGCACTGTCCCTAAACTGAGCTACTGATGCTTAGCCTCAGCCATTTGCAGTACATTAACATTAGCAGCCCACCTTATCCGTTTGTTATAAGGATTACCAAGGAGGCGTTTGAAGTGCTTTGAATGTTTAAATAGTGTTTTCTCCAAGTAGCACTGTAATTAGCACAATGAAGACACAGCTGCATAAACAGTACCAACTTTAGAATGCTCTCACCATGTTACACGTATTTTGTAGCTGAGACTAAGGCTGGGGCAGCAGAATCCAGCCTTGGATTGTGGGGATCCTCCCCCCTTCCAACCTCACCATTCACGATCTGTCTGGACATGATTCCATTGCCTCTATGCAGCATGCACCGCCTAGAACTCTTCAATTGTATTTCTTTAATCCAAGTTCACAAAAGAACAATTCACAGAAGACAGGTCAAGGTAGGTGGAACTACAAACAAGGTGGTCTTCCAAGTCTGCCTGAATGCGCAGAATATCAGCCCTCTTTGGACCCAAGAGGTCAGAATTTGAAACTTTCAGAAACTTGTACAACAGGGGAAATAAAAAAACAGGCTTTAAAAAATGAATTCCACATACCCATGACCTTAATAATCCTGGACACAACTATGTCTAAAGACTGACAGTTCTTAAATAAGGGACTTCCCAATTCTACAGCTACCCGCCACTATAAACATTCACTAGTAACTACACTCAAACGGCAAATCAGTTCTGTTGTCGGATCATACAGATTCATGTAGTGATTTTTTCAACCAATGTGAATAACTTCCTGGGAAGATCAGCAGTGTGCTTCCCAATGGCGAAGGATGGAAGGGAAGGGAATGGTATAGGTAAGGATTGAGGCTGTAGACTGGGAAAGGCTATGTTCATCAATGCAAGTAAAGCAGCTATAGCTGAAAGGGAGGAGGATTCCACACCATTCTTTGGGGGCTTGGAAGCTTTTGTATGGGACAATTGTAAAATGGTAATCAGTGGAAGAGGCATTGGAGCCAAGAGTCTTTTCTTCACCAAGGGTGAGAAGTTAAGAGATCCATGAACTGCAACTAATCAGAAAGAAGGCACATCAGGGAACTATATGATGCTAATTAAGGTCAGATCTATGAAGCTGTTTCATGAGAAGAGAAGACTCCCTGGAAAAGACCCTGATGTTGGGAAAGATGGAGGGCACAAGGAGAAGGGGACGACAGAGGACGAGAAGGTTGGACAGTGTTCTCGAAGCTACCAGCATGAGCCTGACCAAACTGCGGGAGGCAGTGGAAGACAGGAGTGCCTGGCGTGCTCTGGTCCATGGGGTCATGAAGAGTCGGACACGACTAAATGACTAAACAACAACATCAGCAAGATGCTAGAAGAGAGCTGATATGAGATTGCAGAATAAGAGCGAGTCAACATTTCTGGAAACCCCTCTCCAGTTGATTGGTGTATGTACATTATTATTTGAATTCAATTTTTTTTTAAGCAGTCAAGGTCTCATGTGTGGAAAAGTGACTGGTTGTGACAATAAAAAGACAGTTTCTCTGTTCATTGAACATACCTGTACCAACAGTAAAAGGGCAAGAACCCATTGAACGCCCATATACATATCACAAACACACCACGTACACATTGTAAGCCTACTTCAAAACAGCAGATTGTTTTGTCACTTAAGCATGCTTGCTCAAAAGGAAGGATTATCTAATCTGTAAAAATCCTGCTCAACAATCCACAAGCATTTAGGTATTTGCTGATAGCTAAGGAATAGCAGTTTATCACAGCAGGATAGTGTTTCAGATCTTTGGGTTATACAAATGTTATTAGACTAATGCAAGATGCAGCTGAGTTGCCTAACCCAAAAACTCAAAATGAAATGCACAGAAAAAGGCCTACAGCTCAGTTACAGACCTTTATAGACAGAAGATCCCAAGTGCAATTCCCAACATCTCTAGGTTAGAAGGATCATGTGCTACAAGGGTGCCAATTGTTTGTATGGTGTATGTTCTCTGCCTTAAATCCTGGGAATCTGCTTCCAGGGTACACAGTATTGCTGTCAGGGTACACAATACTGGTCTAGAAGGACCAAAGGCCTTACTGAATACAGTGCATCTTGTACACCATGGGGCTGTCTCAATTTGCACAGAGCAAGGCATTACGCTCAACTGAAGTCTTTGCCTTGTGATGTGAGGGGATGGTCTGGATATTTGAGTGGAGAAAATCACCTTGTTATTATCATGATCGCACCGCTACCAGGTGAAGTTTGGTCTTACAGCACGTTGCCTCAACAACCCTTGTATGCTAGGAGATCCATTAGGATGGTCACCACTGGATTCCTAGGATAGTCTAGATAATTTTGGGGTAGCTGAAGTCGGTGATTCTGTTGAGGTTTAGTCTCGCTATGGAACGGTAAATCACAAAGGACTATCAACAATATCACTTCTGGGTTCCCTCTCCAGTGCTATGGAGCCCAGCATGCCCCTGATTCTCTAAGCAGCTCTAGGCAATGAAACAAGCCAGACTACTATTAGAACACAAAAGGCATTAAGACTCAATGTGCGACTGACCCAATGTGTTCAGAATGCATAATTTTACCTACCTAGCAGTAAAGGCAGAGAAGGACTACTTTACTGTCTCTGTTGCCTCCTGAAATAGCCTGTCAGCAGAGCTATCCGGAGTGGTGCAGGGCTTGTTGACATCTACCCCTGTGAATGGTTAATTGCCTACTGAGACAATTTTGCTAGGTATTTTGAGGATGAAATTGCTCACCTTCATGCCAGCTTGAATACTGTCATTAGTGCAGTGTCAAGCCATGTGTCCAATGCACCATTTTATCCCATTTTTGTGGAATCAGCTCGTTTTTGTGGCCTGAGGACTTGCAGCTGTCCTGCCTACATCCTATCATTTCAATATTTGCCTGTCATGGCTTACTCAAGTCATAGGGGACAACGGCTGAGCAGGCGTGTGGGAGTGGTTAATGCATTTTTATGGCGTGGAGTGCAGCTCACCACTTTTGAGGTGGTGATGAATACACTCCTGTAAAAAATCTTACACAGTAACAGCTTGACCAACTGTGATTCATGGCCTGAACTCCTCTAATGGGCTCTTTGTATGGCTACCCTTAGGACTGGTTTGGAAGCTGTAGCTGGTACAGAATGCAGCAGCCAAGGTACTGAGTGGAGTGACAGTTGGGCTGGGGTTTTTTTCTTTCTGCCAAAGTTGCTGAGTTTAAAAAAAAAAAAAGTTTAGAAAATTGGCAGTATGGCAACCCTGCCTGTGCTGATATTACTTGTGTTGAAGGAACTGCATATGCTGCCTGTAAGGTACTGAGTCATATCCAGGTTCTTGTTATTAACTGCTCAGGTCTTTGGAGAGGTCTTGTTGGCTGCACCACTTCATCTAGGGACAATGCAGAAACTGGCCTTCTCCATGGTAGCACCTATATTTTGGAATACTCTGCCCCCATTTATGAGAGGCAGTAGAATGCTTCCAGCATTTATTGATAACCTCTCTCTGCTCAGGCATTTCCCAATCATTAATACTGGATATTACAGGCTGGAATTTTTTACCATTATACACAGAGAAAGGGTTTGAATATATGTTTTATTGCTGTAATGTGCTCTAAAGTTTGTTTTTAATAGAAAGTTGTCTAGAATTTTTTTAAAATAAGATGCATATGAAATCTTGGGTAAATGCAAAACACATACAGTCCTCTAGCCATAGCTGCCCAAATCCTAAACAATTTACAAATATACAAAAGATACAGTCTCACTCATCTACATACTCCGAGGCAGCAGTAAGTGATCTAGGAAAAAAAGTTGGAGTAGATGATCCTCAGGGTCCTTTCCAACTTTATGATTCTTCAAATTATCATCCCTGAACAAGAATCCTGAAGTTCCAGTTTGTGTCCTCAAGTACCTTTAAAATGTTTTCATATGATATGGTCAATGATAACAAAAGAGGCTTTATGTAAAGGTAAAGGTACCCCTGCCCGTACGGGCCAGTTGTGTCCGACTCTAGGGTTGCGCGCCCATCTCACTCAAGAGGCCGGGGGCCAGCGCTGTCCGGAGACACTTCTGGGTCACGTGGCCAGCGTGACAAAGCTGCTCTGGCAAGCCAGCACCAGAGCAGCGCACGGAAACGCCATTTACCTTCCCGCCGGAGCGGTACCTATTTATCTACTTGCACTTTGATGTGCTTTCGAACTGCTAGGTTGGCAGGAGCTGGGACCGAACGACGGGAGCTCACCCCGCCGCGGGGATTCGAACCGCTGACCATGCGATCGGCAAGCCCTAGGCGCTGAGGTTTTACCCACAGCGCCACCCGCGTGGGTGCTTTATGACAGTACCATAAACACAGATTAATGTAGTCACTCATACTAACTCGAAGAAATGTGCTAGGAGAAGGTAGATAAGAGGTGCTGACACTGAAAATGATTCAATGCAAGTGACTAGCACACTCATGAGCATGATCAAAGTCTGAATGGCATAAGTCAATGGGATTCTTTGCCTTGAGGCAACCCTTAGCCATTTGATCCTTTCAGCTGTCCTTAGATCTAAGGGTGGGTTTTAACGGGGGTGCACAAACCAATTCTGGGAAAACAAAAATCCAAGTTTTTAAAATGTGAACGCTAAAACTCAAATAATAAAACAAAGCTTAGAGTTACATGAGAAAAAGCTGAAGGAACTAAACAGACTAAGGAGGAATGATGACGATGACAATATTTACTTACTTACTTACTTACATGCCACCCATCTGACTAGGCTACCCCAGCCACTCTGGGTGGCTTCCCAGATTGTTTCAGTTATCAAAAAAGAATGTGACCAGTTTTAAAGGGGCCTCTTCCATGTCATTTAACCATTGGTGCCTATTTGCTAATGTCCCCAAACTGATATGCTGTTGCTGGCATACAGAGCTATGAAACTCATGGCCTGGATATCTGCTCCCATATAGGCCCTGCTGCCCATCGAAGGTGGGCTTGCACACTGTCCCTTCAACTTCTGATTTTGCAGCAAACTCTACAGCAAGCAGTTAAACATCTGAACCAGCAACTTCTGGTTTGCTGCAAAATCTAAGCACATGAGCCCAAATCTTGCTCCTGTAACACACAAGGCATAGAATCACAGAATTGCATAGATGGAAGGGACTATGAGACTCATCTAGTCCAATCCCCTGCAATACATGAATCTTTTGCCTGACTTGAGACCCATGACCCTGAGATTAAGAGTCTCATGCTCTACTGACTGAGCTATCTCAGCAGGATGGGAGTTTTTTGGACCAACCAGTTTATTGGTACCAAATCAGATATCATTTTAAGGCAGGTTATTTCTAGAAGAACGCTTAAGATTTTAATTATCCATCCAGATACTGATAGAATTACATTGTTCATTTCTACAAATTCTAATTTTGTTTCCACAAACCTAAATATCTATTTCAGCCCATAATGTTGGTGTTCCTCCACACACACACCAAAAAAATCTTGTTCCCAGATACTATCAAATATCCTAGCAATATCCTAGCACACCACATGATCTCAAGAAGCAGTAACTAATGCAAACTTATCCTATTTGAATCACACGGTGGAATTGCTATGAAGATAACCACAACAGTGTACAATCCCTTTGTATAACCATACACACAAACGCACATGTTTAATCAATATGATGCAATTACTCAGCAATAACAAAAACAACCAAACAAACAACAGTTGGGAATCAGCTTAGAAGATCTATTAGATATGTTGGGGTCAAAGCATTTTAAATGTTTGTGGGATGCTCTCCCCAGAGAGGCTCCCTCAGTGCCTTTGTCACATATCTTTAAGAGCCAGGCAAAATAATCCCCCTTCTCTCAGGCCTTTGGCTAATTAAACAATCAATGTCCTTTTAAACTGGGGGTGGGGATATTGTTTTTATTCCAGTCCCAATAAAGCTTATGCCATACCATTCCCAAATTATTTATTAAATAGGCACTGAGTCACTGGTGTGTGTGTTTGTGTGGTTTTTTAAGGTTGCATAAAGCAACAGTGTATAGTATCCACACATGCAATACTTACATTAAAGGTAAAGGTACCCCTGACCATTGGGTCCAGTCGCAGACGACTCTGGGGTTGCGGTGCTCATCTCACTCTATAGGCCAAGGGAGCCGGTGTTTGTCCGCAGACAGCTTCCAGGTCATGTGGCCAGCATGACTAAGCTGCTTCTGGCGAACAGGAGCAGCACACAGAAACGCCGTTTACCTTCCTGCCGGAGCGGTACCTATTTATCTACAGTGGTACCTCGGGTTAAGAACTTAATTTGTTTCGGAGGTCCATTCTTAACCTGAAACTGTTCTTAACCTGAAGCACCACTTTAACTACGCCGCCGGAGCACGATTTCTATTCTCATCCTGAAGCAAAGTTCTTAACCTGAGGTACTATTTCTGGGTTAGCGGAGTCTGTAACCTGAAGCGTCTGTAACCTGAAGCGTATGTAACCCGAGGTACCACTGTACTTGCACTTTGATGTACTTTCAAACTGCTAGGTGGGCAGGAGCTGGGACTGAACAACGGGAGCTCACCCCGCCACGGGGATTCGAACCGCCGACCTTCCGATCGGCAAGCCCTAGGCTCAGTGATTTAGACCACAGTGCCACCTCTGTCCCTAGCAATACTTACATTAGATAGTTCTTAACTCTCTAAATGCAATTTACTCACTAAGGGTCTTGATAGCTTGTGGAAACACCACCATAACCATACAGCAAGATATTGGGGGAGCAAATCAACCCCTTTATGCCCCCAAAGCCAGCAGAAGATGAAGGCTGCACATCTGCAGTAGCCTCATGGTGAAAGAAAACTTCAGGAGGAGACTGAATGCTGCTGACAACCACCAAGGGCTGTATGTTAAGATGAAAGTCTGGGCCAAAAGTGGAAGAAGGGAAGCTGTTTTGTGTCTTCCAAGGGCACTGTATTGTATTTTTTGCTGCAACAGATCCAACACCAGTAGACTTTCTTCTTGCTTTCTCTTGCAAGATTACCATAAATTTCCAACAGCATTCTCATGATCTAAACACTAATCAATTAACTCATCAGGGAAGACTATTCTAATCTACTGGATTAGTGGGAAACAAACAGCAAGTACACCCTTTTCAACAATTCCTGCAGGACAGGAGCTGTTGGTTTTGCAATATCATCTACAGATCTCAGCTGCCTCGTTGACCTTTGAGCAACTACATCACCGGAAAGGATTGAAACTTTCACAGTTTATACCTGTAACCTGACTTCCAAGCAAATGTTGGCAGTGACAAGTGGCATTGGGAGCTTGAAATCCAGGTTAGAGGGTTTCCTTTTTTCCAGTCACCCCACCTCCTCCTGGTATTCACACCTGCAAAGATTCCACGTGGAAGTGGATAGAGTAAGTCAACTATCCTCCCCACATAGGCAGGATGAAAAGTTTCAACTAATTTTTTTTAACCAAAGATTGCCAATGTACGCACCTGTTCTTTAAAAAACTATTCATTAGGAATTAGGTTCTTTCCCCAAAGAGCTAACTTTTTAACTCATTATTTGCAGTTGGTAAAGCAAAAAGGCCTCAATTTATTTTAAGCATTTATATCCTGTCTTTATATTTAAAAATTTCCTTGGAGGCTACATCTAGTTAGTCTCAAAACTGAATCTGCCCATTGCATCAAGAATAAGCCACACATTATTCCAAACAACTTTATATAGTGTATTAAAGATTATACACTGGCAGTCAGTCTCAAACTGCTATCGTAACCAGAACAACAACAGTAGCTGGACTGGGCTAACAAACTGAAAAATCATTAAGACCCCATTATTTATTTATATAAATTATATACCACCTTTCGTTTCAAGAAAAAAAATAAACCAGTATGGACATCTTTGGTCTTCAGCATACAGTATTCATATGTGTTGATATAGCAAAAATGTTAAGAAAAGGAATGCAACAATGTGGTTCAATCAGAAGCTGTAGCTTAAGAAATAACCACAGTGCAAGCAGATATAGACTGGGAGATAGAAAAGCCACAATATTATTTAGAGCAGATTCAACTTGCATCTCCAACTAGAACACACTTCTATTTTTGAAGCATATGTAAAAATAGAATTGCTGCAGAGCATCCAATCTCAGGCAGCATCCTTGATCACATGGTATCTCTGTGCAGGCATTTGGGGCTTTAACAAACTTAATTAAGAATCAGAAACACATAGTTAAAGGGAAGATTTATGCAGCCTGCACAAGAGGCCAGATCAGAGCCTTGGCACACTGATTTACAGTAACTCCTAATAACCTGTCAGATGCTTCAGAAAATGGCAAACAGACCACTAAAAGAACAGTATTCCACTCTCCTAGGTGTAGCAGGAGCATATGGCTTCTGTCTGACAATGCAAAATTAACTAAAGCATGAAACGGAAACCATTTCTTTCTGTTTTTAATAGAAAAAATCCTGACAGATGCTTATCACTTACAAACCAAACGAGAACCTCCTGAACGATATGCCACTGATTACCAGTAGATGGGGATTCACAGTGTGGGTTATTACCCTGCTTGTGAGCATCTTGGATGCATCCAGCTGACCAGTTAGAAAGACGATTCTAGACTAAATCTTCTAAAGCCTGCAAAGTAGTTGGATTACGTCATCTGCTCGCATACTTTTATACAGCATCTTATACAGACTATACAAGCCATATGGGAGTTCTTACCGTCTCAACATGTAATTTTGCTACATAAATAATGAACTAAAGAAAGGTTAAATAGCAAAATTACAGCTTCCATTAATCAAAGCTATTCCATTTTTCTACATAAAATACAATCAACGCAGCACAGAAGAATGAGTAACATACGGTAACCAGGGTGAAGTAGTGGTTAGCACATTAAACTCAGACCCAGAGGATCTGGATTCTAATTGCCCCCTTAGCCACAAAGCTCACTGGGTGACCTTGGTTTAGTCTTGCTCTCTCAGCCTAATCCAAGTCACAAGGTTGTTAGGACTGAGAGTGTGTGTATACTCTCTCTCTGTATATATATATATATATGTGTGTGTGTGTTATGAGAGCAAAATTTAAACAGAAGATACTGTACACCCTACATTGCTTTACAAAACATATCCATCACTTCAGAGTTGTACCAATTTCACTGCAAATTTCACAAACATTGTTTTCAGCCTACACAGATATGTTCAATATCTAGGTCAGCCATCTTTATACCACCTTGGCCACTGCACCATGTGGATCAACCTATCAATTTACATGAAATATACAAGAGGTTTTTGGTGTGAGAAGAAATCTACTAAGGTGGGGGAGAAACTACTAAAAGAAAAGTATTTCTGAGATGCCAATCCCAAAGGCTTTATTCAGATTTATGCATCACATTATATCAAACAGCTATATCCAAAAGGCCCGAGGCCAACACTTTGCCTTCATTTTATCAATAGTTTCTTGGCACAAACAACCATCTTTAAATACTAGCAAAAAGCTCCTTGATTGCTCAGACCTACGTGACCTTTAGCATGGGCATGCTATTGCCCCCAAATGCACCACCTCTATACAGAAACACTAAAAAACACCCTCAGATATGGATTAATTTCCTTACCATCATTTCTAAAGCAGAAGACAGATGAAAAGATTACAAGGATGACAAAAGGGGATAATTTTCAATTATATATTTATATGTTATTATTCAATGTTTTGAATAACATATAGATATATTAAAAAATTGGAATCGCCCTCTCAATACCAACAGTGGTTACAAGTTCTCATTCGACTGACCGTGCAATCCTATAATGCCTATTCTGAGGTTTGCTGGCATCCATCTGTCTCGAGAGACAATGGAAGAGTGTACCTTTGGCTTCCAGGATAAAGTCAAACCATAGAAGAGTTACAGCGCCTGCTATAGCTGTAGAGACTGATACGGGAGAGACATGTTTTATTGCCCCACTGAATTCAAGGACTTACTCCCTGGTGAATGTGCACAGTATTGCGATCTCTTTGATGGGAAGCCAAAATTGCATATCCAGATAATGGCCAATGAAAGTGTTTGAACATAAAAAGGTGCTTTATATTGACATCAGACCGCTTTTCATTTTATCCAGTTTAATTTGCTGATACCAGCGCTCCATGGTGTAAGACTACCTCCCTCAGCTCTGCTATCTAGATATGCCATGACTTAACTATGGTCCCTGTCTTCTAGACTAAAATAACCAACTGCAAATTGTTGGGGGAAACCAAAGCCTAGTCTCCTAAGAAGCAAGTGGGCATGTAGATAAAGCAAGAGTAGGTGAAAAGAAGGAAGGTTTACTATGGTAAATGTCTAGACTACTAGAATCATTGGATTAGGTTGTTTTTCTGTGAGGAAACCGCATTTAATTGTGAAAACATGTATTAAACAGAATTGCCCGCCTTCTCACCTCATTCCACATCCAGTAAAGCCACAGAAACTGAGAATGCATCAATCAGCAAGGTTGTGGTTTCTTTAAAAATAAAAGGCTTAATATGCTATTATCTAAATCTTTTATTCTACTTGAAGCTTTTCTCTTTCCCCAAGACCACTATTTTTTTCTTCTACTACATGGAGCGTGTACCATACCAGGACCAAACCACTCTGCCAAGCCCACATCTGAAAACCATGAATTGCTTGTTCCAAAAAATTATCTAGTCAGGGATTAAGCAGTGGGAAAGGTCTCAATTATTACAGAAGCTTACAAAAGTCAATCGCCTAGTGTGGAATTCAATACTTAGAATATTGTCAAAGGATCAGGGTTGTCATTGAGGGGGAAAACAGCGGTCCAAAAAGCAATTTGCACACAACCCTTAATGAACAGGAATTCCTACCATCCTTACTCCTTTATCAGATTCAGGACCTCACACAGACTTGAAAGCAGGTACACACATTATAAACCCTCACATTTCCCCATCTGAGGAACAACAGCAGGGGGGGGCTTTTGAGCCTCGAAGTTCAAAATGAATTATCTCATGCCTAGGAACAGCTGAAATATTGGAGATTTCCATAGGGTACTATTTTTATTTTTTGCATTTTTGTTATCTATTCCTGGCAGGGAAAGGGGTAGAGAGATATACAAAGAATATGAGGAACCCAGTGCAATCAAGGAGAGATAACATTTCAATGGGCTCTGGTTTCTTCTACACTGGAATGGAAGGGGAAGATTTAGGTGGCCCTGTTCGTTCTTAGAGATTAGAAACAGCAAGGCTCCCCTTTAGTGACCCTTTCCTTCGGCAGAATACGGAGAGGAAAAAGGAGAAAATCAAGATCTCGACGACAACAACAACCAGGAGTGGCAGCAGGGAAGGAGGTGCTGGATAACAGAGGCACAGAAAAAGACAAGTGTCACCCGCTTTAAGCACCTGGCCATGCTAGAGAGAGCACCAGACAGGCTATCCAAGCTTCAGGCCTGGAAAGATCCGTGCATGGGTCCATCTGCACCAAAGCCATCTTCCCCACCACGACAGGAAGAAGGTGGGAAGCAGGGATTTGGGCTGCTGGCTTGGGGGCCTCGATCCGAGGGAGGGGAGGTTGCTTAGGAATATGCAAGCAACGTACAAGCAAGAGGGGGAAGATGGCTGTTTCTGGGGAGGGGGGGTGTTGTTTTTTTTGGAGGGGGTCTTGGCCCCCAAGGGATTCAAGAGGCGGCGGGGGGGGGGAGGATATTCCCTCCCTCTCTTTCCCTTTCCACCCAGAATATAGAGCCAAAATCGGGGGCGTCAAAATCCCGAGGGAGGAAAAGATCCAGCCGCACCCACGATGAAGGGGGAGGAAAGGAGGAGGAGGAGGGCGGCGGCGGGGAGCGATCCGAGGTCTCCGCCTGAGCCTGGATCGGGTCCAACGGGACCGGGGGGGGGATGATGCGGCGCGGGGTGGCGGGGTGGGGTGAAATAGGAGGCAGCCAGGTAGGAGATTTGGGGGGGGGTGTCTCACCGTTGATCCCCCAGCCCCAGCCCCCCACCCGGCTAGGATCGGGGCCTGACTCACCGCTCTGCTCCCCGAGGAAGACCAGCTTGAATTTCCGCAGAGGGTTGCCGAAGTCTCCGCCCGCCGACATGATGAGGAAGAGGAGGAGGAGGAAGGTGGGGAAGCTGGAGGAGGAGGAGGAGGGAGGAGCCGCCGCCCGTCCTGGGGCTCCCCTGGCTGGGCTCCCTCGGGGGCGGAGAAGGGGCGAGGGGGCTGGAGGGGGTGAGGGGGCGGGGGAGGGAAGGGAGGCCGCCGCCGCCGCTGCTTCTCGCCCCCCTCGCTCGCCCGCTCTTCCCCCCGCGGCGGGTCTTTGCTGCTCCTTCTTCTCCCCTCACGGAAAGGCGACGGCGAAGGGAGGGAGCGGCCGGCGGGGCTCGAGGCTCGGGGCTCTTCTCCGGCGACGGGCGGCCGTCAGTCCCTCCGCCAGCCAGGCAGCCACGACGCAACGTCGCCCTCTGCGCCCGCTGAGGCAATCCCGGCCCCGCCTGCGGCCTTGCCTCTCCTCCCTCAGGCTCGCCGGCGCCGCCTCTTCCCCGGCTCCCTCCCCTCAGCTTGTTATTCGCTTCGCCAGGGAGCGAGCCCGGGCGGAGGGAGGGAGGAAGGTGAAGAGCGAGCGCGGAGGCCAATCAGAGGGCAGGGAGAGGAGGCACGTCCCGCCCCTGCCTCGCGCCTGACGGACGGACAGGGAGGGGGAGGGCGAAGAGCGAGACTGAAGGCCAATCAGCGGGCAGGGAGAGGAGGCACGTCCCGCCCCTCTTCGCGCCTGACGGAGGGAAGGAGGCGCGCCCGACTCGCCTGCCACTCATACCGCTAGAACAACCCAGGCGGCGGCGGCGGCGCTCGAGACGAGCCCCCGCGCATGCGCGCAAAAGGAAAAAGAGGGCGTGGCCCGCAAGGAACAGCGGGGTGGGGCTTGAGGTTGGCGGCGGCTGCAGGGTTCTTGCCTTGTTGCGCGTGCGCCCCCGGCCAGTGTTGATTGGTGAAGATACCCTCCCCTGGGGAGGCGGGGTTTTCCCTCTTTTATATTTCGTCTTCGCGTGGCATTTATTCTGAATACCCCGCGGTGTGTGCAGTGCAGGCGAGCTGTGCTAGATTTATGTACAGTATAAGCTAAACAAGCTGAAGCTTGGATGTACTGGATGTACATTTCCAAAATATAAGATAAAAAAGAAATCAAATAAAATCTACATGCAGCAACAGTGTTTTGTGTTGTGTAGGCTCCTAGGATGTAAGTCATGGGCCCCGCTTGATAGTCTGCTCCCTAAAATATCACTGGTTTGCTCATGGAGGTTCCATTTAGTGAGCATGACGAATGTATTATATAGCCATGGATTGCAGGTTGGGCGTGTTTCCTCCTCCCACATTCACATTACTCAGTGACACAGCTGTGGTAAAGCCTTTTTTCAAATAGGCCCCATATGCATACCAGAAGACAGATGGACATTTAACAAGGAAGCTCTGCCCATCATCGCTGCTGCGAAAAACTCCCCTGATAACTATATGGCTGCTTTGAGGCTATTGCAGGCACAGCAGCTCTGACAGAGGAAACCCCTAAGTATAGTCCATCCCAACAAATATGGGAACAGGAAGCAAGGATGCCCCGTCAAGAAGGCTTGAACCCCAAAACACCACTCTTTGGGCCCTTCCAGTCTGCCACTGTTTTGGAGTGGGATTCAATCACATACTGGCAAAGTCAGGTTGCACCTCCTTCCCCAGAAGATCAGACTTGTTACACTAAGGAAAGTGATGGGGAAATGTACTGGAAATTGCAAGGCAACATTATCTAACATCCCTGTGAACTCATAATGGATGCTCAATAATTAAGCAACTTTACCTAACATCCTTGCAAACAAATCGGCACAAATCCACAATAACCGCGTTGTTTACAAAGCGATGGTTCTAAGTCAGGGGTAGGCAATGTTGGAGCCTCCGCTACGACCGAGCTGGAAAAGCTCATCCTCCGGTCGAGTCCTTCGGAATCGCCTCCAATGATGATTAACGACCTGAGCCTCTTATAAGGCTCCAGGCACGTTCCCTCATTACGCAGAGTATCCAGCAGCAGGGAAGAATGAGAAATATGAGCTACATTGCAAAGAGTTTTTCTAACTACGCAGACAGAAAAGAAACATCCTCTCTCCGTGAGAGCAGAGAGACAACTGGAAAAACAAAGGAACAGGAAACCAGTAATATCACATCCGTCTCCCGTCTTCCAAGAGACTTCCAACAGTCTGGAATGTCTGGAATGCAAAACAGAGTCTTGTGACTCCAAGCACTGCACAGTGGCAACACACAGAAACCTAACAGGCAACCTAAGGCCTGGGGGCTGGATGTGGCCCAATTGCCTTCTCAATCCGGCCCGCGGATGGTCCGGGAATCAGCGTGTTTTTACCTGAGTAGAATGTGTGCTTTTATTTAAAATGCATCTCTGGGTTATTTGTGGGGCCTGCCTGGTGTTTTTACATGAGTAGAATGTGTGCTTTTATTTAAAATGCATCTCGGGGGTATTTGTGGGGCATAGGAATTCGTTCATTTCGCCCCCTCCCCCCAAATATAGGTCTGAGGGACCACAAGGTCTGAGGGACGGTGGACCGGCCCACAGCTGAAAAAGGTTGCTGACCCCTGCGGATGAAGTGACATACATTGTGAAGAAAGTGTACCAGCTGACCAGAAAAAGCTGACATGACCTGCTCTTTTCTGCCTTTTATCAGCAGCTTCACTTGCAAGAATTGGCAGGTAACATTTTAACAAAGGAGCACTAATCCCCCTGTTAGGTCTTGCACCGTCAGCTTCTGCTAAAGCTATCACCAACTCGAGTCTAGTCAAAAAGCCAGTACAGTGGTACCTTGGGTTACATACACTTCAGGTTACATACGCTTCAGGTTATAGACTCCGCTAACCCAGAAATATTACCTCGGGTTAAGAACTTTGCTTCAGGATGAGAACAGAAATCGTGCAGTGGCGGCGACAGAAGGCCCCATTAGCTAAAGTGGTGCTTCAGGAAAAGCACAGTTTCAGGTTAAGAACGGACCTCCAGAACGAATTAAGTACAGTGGTACCTCAGGTTAAGTACTTAATTCGTTCCGGAGGTCCGTTCTTAACCTGAAACTGTTCTTAACCTGAAGTACCACTTTAGCTTATGGGGCCTCCTGCTGCTGCCGCGCCGCCGGAGCACGATTTCTGTTCTTATCCTGAAGCAAAGTTCTTAACCTGAAGCACTATTTCTGGGTTAGCGGAGTGTGTAACCTGAAGCGTGTGTAACCTGAAGCGTATGTAACCCGAGGTACCACTGTACGTAACCAGAGGTACCACTGTACCCCTAACAACATCTTGATTTATAACAACATAGAATGCATCCAGAGTAATTACTGTTCCTAATACCCGCTGTGAAAGAACAATAAAAAGGGCGACTAGTCCATAAATAAGCACATATGTACCTAAAGCTATCTGCTGGCATTAGGGGCTTCCACTGTGCTTTCTGCCGTATTCCTGCACATTCCCAAAGGGCAGCCAGAATAGGATCCATTTAAATCATTTTGTGACTAAGGGTTTTCTAAGTGGCTTACTGGAAGTGCTTTCGTCGTGGTGAGTGAGCTTCAGTGGGCTGGAAAGAGGGGAAATGGCAGCAGGGCTCTTTCTGCAAGAGGGAGGCTGCTGGGGGCGAGTAGCTGGTGTCTCTTTTTAGAAAACCAGCCTTGCACCAGCTGCTGAGAATGTACGTTTCATAAGCCCCCGTCTCCCCCACCTCAGCTGAAATGAATGGGAGCCGCCTGTCTTCCTACACAGGAACACGACCCGTGCTTTTTTCTTTCTTTCTTTATTTTCTGCACGCCTGCCATTCATTGCAAGCAGGCGTGCAACCCCGGGGGAACTCCCTGACTCGGAGCTGAGTCACGGGTTGCCAAGCACCTGTCCCCGAGAACATAAAAGCACGTCCGCTCCGCAGCAACAAATGTTTGCTGGTTCTCTTGCCCACCCAACCCATTATAACCAGCTGGTGGTTTGTGCTATGTTTGATGTTGAGTTGGGGCCGGCAGTTATTTTAATTTGGGCATAACTGCAAACTGTTTATTACTATTGTTATTATTGGTTTATCTTGATATGTTTGTTTGTTTGTTTGTTTGTTTGTTTGTTGCTCATATAGGATATTTGTGTTTTTTTAAAAAAAAAAGTTTGATGCTTTGTTGTGTCGTATAGTTAAAGCTCTGGATTTCCCAGTAGTGATGTATGGAAGTGAGAGCTGGACCATAAAGAAGGCTGATCGCCGAAGAATTGATGCTTTTGAATGATGGTGCTGGAGGAGACTCTTGAGAGTCCAATGGACTGCAAGGAGATCAAACCGATCCATTCTTAAGGAAATCAGCCCTGAGTGCTCACTGGAAGGACAGATCCTGAAGCTGAGGCTCCAATACTTTGGCCAACTCATGAGAAGAGAAGACTCCCTGGAAAAGACCCTGATGCTGGGAAAGATGGAGGGCACAAGGAGAAGGGGACGACAGAGGACGAGATGGTTGGACAGTGTCCTCGAAGCTACCAGCATGAGTTTGACCAAACTGCAGGAGGCAGTGGAAGACAGGAGTGCCTGGCGTGCTCTGGTCCAGGGGGTCACGAAGAGTCGGACATGACTAAATGACTAAACAACAACAACAAGCCGCCCAGAGCGGCTGGGGAAACCCAGCAAGATGGGCAGGGTATAAATTTTAAAAATATTATGATGTGGTGCCCCTAATGCTATGGGGCTTCTTGTATACAGTGCGGTTAAGAACTTAATTCATTCCAGAGGTCTGTTCTTAACCTGAAACTGTTCTTAACCTGAGGTACCACTTTAGCTAATGGGGCCTCCTGCTGCTGCTGCTGCGCCGCTGGAGTGCAATTTATGTTCTTATCCTGAAGCAAAGTTCTTAACCCGAGGTACTATTTCTGGGTTAGTGGAGTCTGTAACCTGAAGCGTCTGTAACCTGAAGCATCTGTAACCCGAGGTACCACTGTACTGTTATTTCACACACACACACACACACACACACACACGAACACATTTCGATTTGCACTTGGATTTTGCAAAGGAGGAAATCTCTATCTCTCCTGATAGGGAGTGGCAGTTCATAATACAGTGGTACATCGGGTTAAGTACTTAATTCGTACCAGAGGTCTGTTGTTAACCTGAAATTGTTCTTAACCTGAAGCACCACTTTGGCTAATGGGGCCTCCTGCAGCCGCCGCGCCGCCACCGCACGATTTCTGTTCTCATCCTGAAGCAAAGTTCTTAACCCGAGGTATTATTTCTGGGTTAGCGGAGTCTGTAACCTGAAGCGTATGTAACCCAAGGTACCACTGTAGGAATAAGAATAAGAATAATATTTATACCCCACCACTCTGAAGGGGGCATTAAGCATTTTCCAGGGTACCTCTCCCAGCACACCAGGTGTGTCCCTACTGCTATGATTGATACCTATGGGCTGTGGATACCAACGGTTTCCAACCCAACTGTAGGGCATGGGTAGACAAGGGAGATGCAAAGCTTTCTCTTCAGCCCCCTTTCTCATAGTGGCAATGGGGGGGGCGTGTCTGATGTTATTCTCAGTCAGACAGGCGTGACTGTGTGACGCGGCAGCTAAAAAAGCCAATGCAATTCTGGGCTGCATCAATAGGAGTATAGCATCTAGATCAAGGGAAGTAATAGTGCCACTGTATTCTGCTCTGGTCAGACCTCACCTGGAGTACTGTGTCCAGTTCTGGGCACCACAGTTCAAGAAGGACACTGACAAACTGGAACGTGTCCAGAGGAGGGCAACCAAAATGGTCAAAGGCCTGGAAACGATGCCTTATGAGGAACGGCTAAGGGAGCTGGGCATGTTAACCTGGAGAAGAGGAGGTTAAGGGGTGATATGATAGCCATGTTCAAAGATATAAAAGGATGTCACATAGAGGAGGGAGAAAGGTTGTTTTCTGCTGCTCCAGAGAAGCGGACACGGAGCAATGGATCCAAACTACAAGAAAGAAGATTCCACCTAAACATTAGGAAGAACTTCCTGACAGTAAGAGCTGTTCGACAGTGGAATTGGCTGCCAAGGAGTGTGGTGGAGTCTCCTTCTTTGGAGGTCTTTAAGCAGAGGCTTGACAACCATATGTCAGGAGTGCTCTGATGGTGTTTCCTGCTTGGCAGGGGGTTGGACTTGATGGCCCTTGTGGTCTCTTCCAACTCTAGGATTCTATGATTCTATGACTACTGCCATTACAGCTGCTCCTTAGCCAAAGTGCCATGCCCATAGCTGTCAACTTTCAGATTTGAAAATAAGGGATCAGCAGCCTCGAAAATAAGGGATCAGCAGCCTCACCTGTCCTGGAGACAGTCTACAGGATATCTAACAATCCGGGATAGCAGCGGGAAACGGTGCTGGAATAAGGGGATTTCCCGCAAAAAAGGGAAGGTTGACAGCTATGGCCATGCCTCAGTATCCACTGGTTAGCTGTCCCCTTTGCATCTGCTGCCTAGTCCTGAAGGGAATGTTGTGTACAAGGCTCAGTCTTAGGATCATAGAAATCTGCCCTATACTGAGTCATATCTTCTAGCTCAGAACTGTCTGCACTCTCCGGCATCGGCTCTCCAGGGGTTTAGATAGGGAGCCTTTCCCGGCCTGACATGGGGATACCGTAGGGATTGAACCTGAAACCATCTGAAACATTTTGCACACAGCAAAGCAGATTTCTGACCATTGAGCTATATATAATGCGTGGCTGATGTGCCATGGGCCACACTAGAGATTCCACAGGGCCTGATAAAGCCGACGGTCCTGATATTTGTCATCTCTCTTGCACATCTACAAATTCAGTTGCGCAAAAACGGGGTGCAGCCCCCGGTGGAATCTACACACGTATAAAAAAAGGCTGTGAAAATGCTTTTTTATAAAAAAAAAAGTTTTGAAAAAGACATTGATTTTGGCATAGCTCACCGTCGCCATCTAGTGTCAAGTTTGTATATTGCACTTTTCAACACATTTAAAGCGTTTTATTTGCAGCTGTATAGCTGAGCCTTACTGGCTCGATTTCAGAATCATTTGCAAGCGACTGGCTTCGAACTCTGGCAAGAGTGGTATCTCTCTCCCCTTGTTGCCCACTGAGCAGAGCAGAGGAAGAGGAAGAAGAGGAGATGACAAGAAAGGTGGTAGAGAAATGGTGTGGCCTGCACACTTTTGGCTTTGGCCCTGTCCACTTTTGGCTTTTGCTTCACTCATAATTAGTGTGCCACTGCCAACAGATTATCTAGGGCTGCCATAGGTCCGAGATTTCTTGGACATATCTGGGATTCGACTGTTGGAAATAACATCAAAAGAAGCTCAACAACCTTTCTATCCGGACTTCCACTTTTTTAAATATGGCAACCCTAGATTATCCCCAAGGAAAAGTGACGCTCAGGAAAACAATGGTTGCCTACCCTTAACATAAAAAACACTTGTTCATATGTTCCTGAGACTACCAAGTTAAGTTGGAATAATAATAATAATTTATTATTATTATTATTATTATTATTATTATTATTATTATTATTTTATACCCCGCCCATCTGGCTGAGTCTCCCCAGCCACTCTGGGTGGCTCCCAGTCAAGTGTTAAAAACAGAACAGCGTTAAATATTAAAAACTTCCCTGAACACGGCTGCCTTCAGATGTCTTTTAAAGATAGGAAAGCATTGGGTTGTAAGCCACTAAATTTCACCCTTTGAAATGTGGCTTAGGACCCTCATATCTACAGGACCGCCTCTCCTGGTCTGCCCCGCAGAGGACCTTAAGGTCCATGAACAACCATAGTTTAGAGGTCCTGGGCCCTAAGGAAGTCAGACTATCCTCCACCAGGGCCAGGGCCTTTTCAGTGATGGCTCCGACCTGGTGGAACGCGCTGTCCCATGAGACCAGGGCCCTGCAAGATTTAACCTCCTTCCGTCGGGCCTGTAAGACAGAGCTATTCCACCTGGCCTTTAATTTGAATTCAGCCTGATCTTTTATTTCCCTTCTCTTCCCTCCCCCTCCCCTTTTATGAAGATTACCCGCTCTGAGACCCCACAGCTAATTCTCCCCTGGCCTCCTCGCTGGCCCAAGTAGGACCAATTCAGCCAGCTAGCCCTGGGGATTATCTGATTTTTGAATTTGACTGTTATTCATGTTTTTATACTGTATTTTATGCTGCTTTTATAATTAAGTGTTTTTAATTTGTTGTTAGCCGCCCTGAGCCTGGCTTCTGAACCGGGAAGGGTGGGGTATAAATAAAAAATTATTTATTTATGATGATGCTGAAATGAGTGGACCTAAATTAGTCATGTGCACTAATTTCAACGGATCTGCTCTGCTTGTGGCAAATGTTGGATTCAGAAGCCTTGCTGCCTCCAACCGATCCCAGTTGCTCAAAACCACAGGAGGGGAGAGTTACTCTTGTGCAATGGTCCCGCTTGCAGGTTTCCTGCAGGAATTTGTGAATGTGTATTTTAATGAAGAGGCTGAACAGAGCGAAAGATTATGAGTCATCGGGGAAGAAGGTGTGTAAACCCGTGTGTGTGTTTAGTTTAATTTTTCTTGCTATTTTGTTCATAATGGTTTTACACATTATCAATGCTTTGTTAGTCATATAATGGGACAGGCTGCAGTTGTGATGTTTAGCCTCTTTCTTTGTTGCTGCTTTGCTAATAGTGTTTCATAGGTTATAATTGTTTTATTGATGTTCTGCTAATTATATATGATTTATGCTGTACTTGTTATGTTATTGTTCTTTATTGTTTGGAAGCCGCTTCAATCAATAAATCACTCCGGTTGGACACTGTGAGACAGGATGCCGGACTAGATCGGCAAATTGGCCTCATCCAGCAGCCTCTTCTTATGGACTGAAATAAAAAAAATTAAGGGCATATATATATATATATATATATATATATATATAAAATAAATGTTCATAAATGTACCAAGCAAACCCGTACATAAATATATAAACCACATGTCTGAAGCAGCACAGGAAAACAGCCCTGAAACTGTTGAAATGAAACTATTTGGCTCTTATAAAAAATGTCTAAAGAACTAGGTAAAGAATGTTATGGTTTAGGAGAAGTTGGTAAAAATTAAGATTTAAGTTTTAAACTTTAAGGTTTTCTATAAGATAAGATGAAAATAGATCAAGGTAATGTGATGACAGGATACTATGAATTATGGAAAGGATTTGCTGTGATTATTATAAAACAGGATACAGGAAAAGGGAGGAGGAGGAGGTCAAGGAAAGAAGGTATTGAAAGTTGAGAATTGGAGAATGATGGTTTTATTTTTTTATTTTTTTTATTTTTTTTCTGTCTTGTTTTTTCCTTTGTGTATTTTTTTTTTAAAAACTATTTTTTCAATAAATATCATTTAAAAAAAAAAAAAAAAAAGGAAAACAGCCCTGAAACTGTTTTGACTCCCAAACTGACCAAATGATTTCTCGGCAAGTCAAGTACAGTGGTGCCTCGCAAGACGAAATTAATTCGTTCCGCGAATTTTTTCGTCTAGCGAATTTTTCGTCTTGCGAAGCACGGTTTCCCATAGGAATGCATTGAAAATCAATAAATGCGTTCCTATGGTCAAAAAAAGTCCAAACAAAGCCAAATTTGGTACAACAAGAGTTTATTAAGTGCTCTTTAAAGTCACACATACTGTAAAGAGCATTTCAAAATTCAAACCCAGAATTTTTTTTAAAAAACAGCAAAGTTGCCCAATGGTCACAGAAAATCATACAAATGCAGGGAAAAAAACCACAAGCTTCCAGATTCTTGCAAACCCCTCCCCAACTGTTCCCCCAGCCACCCAGCACACAGAAATTCAAATCCAGAAATTTTTTTAAAAAACAGCAGAGTGGCCCAATGGTCACAGAAAATCATAAAAATGCAGAAAAAAAGACACAAGCTTCCAGATTCTTGCAAACCCCTCCCCAACTGTTCCCCCAGCCACCCAGCACACAGAAATTCAAATCCAGAAATTTTTTTAAAAAACAGCAGAGTGGCCCAATGGTCACAGAAAATCATAAAAATGCAGAAAAAAAAACACAAGCTTCCAGATTCTTGCAAACCCCTCCCCAACACCAAGTCCTTGAATTCCAAACACCCCAACCCAAAATCCAAAACCCCCCAAAAAAGTTTTAAAAGCTTAACTTACCAAATGGCTGCAAAAGAAGTTTTGGAAAAGCTTCAAAAATCACCAAAGTCTTTAAAAACCTCAAAAAAGGCTACTATGTACACTGCGTTCTATGAGTTGCTCCTCGAAGTCAAGTCGCAACTGTATTAACGGTGTTAAGAAAAAGGAAACAAACTTGCAAGACATTTTCGTCTTGCGAAGCAAGCCCATAGGGAAATTCGTCTTGCGAAGCAGCTCAAAAAACGGAAAACCCTTTCGTCTAGCGAGTTTTCCGTCTTGCGAGGCATTCGTCTTGTGGGGCACCACTGTAAAATGGAAAAGCCTCCCCATTGTCTTTTCCTTCACAAATCCTGTCTTAAGGGTATGTCCGTGAATGAATAGGGTGAACCTGTGACCTGGCTCAGGAACTAAGTATTTATCATTACAAAAGACTGGCCAGGCTCCCCAGGGTATCCAATCAAGTAAGCATTAACAGGTAACCTGCCAGACAGGAGATAAACAACCACAGGAGATAAAGACTGCACTCAGATTTCTGCTGTAGACCGCCCTTTCTGCGATGTAGGTATGATGTATCTGGGTGGGGGGATCTTGAGCTACACCCCTTCTGTGATGTAGGTATGATGTTTCTGGGGGGTGGTCTTGGACTCCAAGGCGGGCAATTTAAAATGTCTATATAAGGGTGGGCACACCTTTGTTCTGGGTCCTCCTCCTTTCCTGCGTGTGAGGGGAGCACCCTGTTGCAACAGTTCAATAAAGATCAGGCTTACTAGCTGCTTTGCTTCTCAATATTCTCTGGTTGGCCTCTGTTCTTTTCTCCGACCGATGGAGAACCTGCAACGGACTCTATAAGGGCTCTTGTGTCTCCCATAAGGGAATAAGGGCAGATTTACATTTATTACAGACACAACTTCTTTTGTGGTGATCTGCCGACCAGCTTTGGGCCAGGTGGTCTCCCATAAGATGCCCAATGTCATGTCTGAAGACCCTTCATTAGGCTTCCTCATTCGCCTTTCCACTTTGTTGGCACTTGATTAATAAGGTGGGTTCAGTAGCCCTTCTGATTAAGGGACTCTCTTCACACAAGTCTTGCTGTTTCTCGAAAGCCTATTAATAATGGAGGAAGTGAACGAACAGCTATTTTGCAGACTGGGGAGTCTATAGTTTCTATTTTCGGTCTTTTCAGTCCTGGTTCCTCGAGGTAATGAACTGGGTCTCTTTGGGCTGCTTCAGGCCACAAATGACAGATAACAGAAGTGAAATTGTGGTTTTAATCAGGCAGCTGTTTTCAAAGAACTGGTAAATAGCAAAACGGAAAGGACTTGTCATTTTCTTCACACTGATATTAGAATATCTTCCTCCTTTGTCCTGCAGAAAAATTATACCTGTGCTTGCTGTTGTCAGTAACTTGATCGACAGTGAAATCTGTAAAAGCCACTTTCTGGTTCAACATGCATTGGAATAAACGGGGGCGGGGGGCAAATTAAGCAACATTCATCTTTTACAGGAATCAGTAGAGGATGGCAGCGGACTCAAGCTGTGGGTGGACTAAATTCTATTGTTGTTGTTGTTGTTTAGTTGTTTAGTTGTGTCCGACTCTTCGTGACCCCTGGACCAGAGCACGCCAGGCACTCCTGTCTTCCACTGCCTCCCTCAGTTTGGTCAAACTCATGCTGGTAGCTTTGAGAACACTGTCCAACCATCTCGTCCTCTGTCGTCCCCTTCTCCTTGTGCCCTCCATCTTTCCTAACATCAAGGTCTTTTCCAGGGAGTCTTCTCTTCTCATGAGGGGGCCAAAGTCTTGGAGCCTCAGCTTCAGGATCTGTCCTTCATGGATCACTGCCTTGCCATGGCGAAGGGGCTTGACTAACTCAGAGAAGCTATGAACTTTGCCGTGCAGGGCCACCCAAGATGGACAGGTCATAGTGGAGAATTTTGACCAAACGTGATCCACCTGGAGCAGGAACCGGCAAGCCACTCCAGTATCCCTGCCAAGAAAACTCCATGGACAAAGACAACAGGCATATAAAATCTATTACAAATCTTTAACTACTTAGAATCATAGAGTTGGAAGAGACCACAAGGGCCATCGAGTCCAACCCCCTGCCAAGCAGGAAACACCATCAGAGCACTCCTGACATATGGTTGTCAAGCCTCTGCTTAAAGACCTCCAAAAAAGGAGACTCCACCACACTCCTTGGCAGCAAATTCCACTGTCGAACAGCTCTTACTGTCAGGAAGTTCTTCCTAATGTTTAGGTGGAATCTTCTTTCTTGTAGTTTGGATCCATTGCTCCGTGTCCGCTTCTCTGGAGCAGCAGAAAACAACCTTTCTCCCTCCTCTATGTGACATCCTTTTATATCTTTGAACATGGCTATCATATCACCCCTTAACCTCCTCTTCTCCAGGCTAAACATGCCCAGCTCCCTTAGCCGTTCCTCATAAGGCATCGTTTCCAGGCCTTTGACCATTTTGGTTGCCCTCCTCTGGACACGTTCCAGTTTGTCAGTGTCCTTCTTGAACTGTGGTGCCCAGAACTGGACACAGTACTCCAGGTGAGGTCTGACCAGAGCAGAATACAGTGGCACTATTACTTCCCTTGATCTAGATGCTATACTCCTATTGATGCAGCCCAGAATTGCATTGGCTTTTTTAGCTGCCGCGTCACACTGTTGGCTCATGTCAAGTTTGTGGTCAACCAAGACTCCTAGATCCTTTTCACATGTACTGCTCTCAAGCCAGGTGTCCCCCATCTTGTATTTGTGCCTCTCATTTTTTCCCCCAAGTGCAATACTTTACATTTCTCCCTGTTAAAATTCATCTTGTTTGTTTTGGCCCAGTTCTCTAATCTGTCAAGGTCGTTTTGAAGTGTGATCCTGTCCTCTGGGGTGTTAGCCACCCCTCCCAATTTGGTGTCATCTGCAAATTTGATCAGGATGCCCTTGAGTCCATCATCCAAGTCGTTGATAAAGATGTTGAATAAGACCGGGCCCAAGACAGAACCCTGTGGCACCCCACTAGTCACTCTTCTCCAGGATGAAGAGGAACCATTGATGAGCACCCTTTGGGTTCGGTCAGTCAGCCGATGCTGATATTTCAGTTATCACTTCTACCTGATGTACATCCCAGTCATTTGCTTGTGCAGCCCATTTCTATGCATGCTTACCTGGTGGGGAGAAGAATCTGATCGATTTCAGTATGGCTTACTCCTAAGTAAGGTTGCACAGGACTGAAGCCTTAAACCTCAGTACTTTGATTTCAGCTTGTTTGTTTTTAATTATTGTTGTTACCAGCCTTGTTTCTTTGCTTCTTGTGCAAACCTTAGCAGTTAATCATAATGCTTATCTTGATGTTGTGAAAAGCTGCACCAGCTTACAAATCAAGCTACTCCTTAAAAAGCATAAGAAGCCAGGCCTTCTTTCCTGATCAACTGACAGCTGTAATTCTAAGTAACTTTTAGGAAGTTGCACAAAGCAGCCTACCGGCTAAACCCACCCTGGATCTAAAAGCCTTGCAAGAAGTTTCAAAAAGCATGGGGAAAATGCAGAGAATACTTCACAAAACAGTGCCCTAAAATACATACCTGGACTTGTTTCGATTAATGTCTGCAGGAGACTTTGTGGATATTTAAGTTATAATTAGAAAAATCTTAATAATTATTCATAAAGGAAACAGTTTATAAGAAGTAAATAAGGAGGCCAGATGCACGATAAAGGAAGTCTTTTATTTTGTTGTTTGTATTGTTGTATGTTGTGCTTATTGTATGTTATGTTCACGTTTAATGAGGGTGGATTTGTGTATTGGGGGTGGGGTGGGGGTGTTATGTTGTAAATAAAATTCCAATAAAAAATATCATGTTTTTTTAAAAAAGGCTTGTAAGAGTGCCCACTTGATTAGCAGGAGTGGTTAGGAAGTGAGCAAAAGCACCTCTTTTACCTTACTTGAAAGAGCAGCTTCTTAAAAATATTGTTGTCATATGACACACATCCAACAAAAACAAACAAATGCCCTGCTCCTGTGCTTTTAAAAGCACTTTGGTCTACACAGAAATCAGCAGCTGAAATATTTAATGGATGAGATAAAAATTATCGGCTTCTAATGTCTGATACAAGGGTGTATGGAACTGAAATTTTAAAAAATAGGTCTTACATATATAATAAATATTCATAAATGTACCAAGCAAACACGTACATAAATATACAAACCACATGTCTGAAGCAGCACAGGAAAACAGCCCGGAAACCATTTTGACTCCCAAACTGACCAAATGATTTCTCTGCAAGGTCAAGGAAAATGGAAAAGCCTCCCCATTATCTTTTCCTCCACAAATCCTGTCTTAAGGGTATGTCTGTGTATGAATAGGGTGAGCCTGTGACCTGGCTCAGGAACTAAGTATTTATCATTACAAAAGACTGGCCAGGCTCTCCAGGGTATCCAATCAAGTGAGCATTAACAGGTAACCTGGCAGACAGGAGATAAACAACACACTCAGATTTCTCTTGAGCTACACCCCTTTCTGCGATGTATGTATGATGTATCTTGGGGGTGGTCTTGGACTCCAGGGCAGGCAATTTAAAATGTCTATATAAAGGCGGACACACCTTTGTTCTGGGTCCTCCTCCTTTCCTGCGTGTGAGGGGAGCACCCTGTTGCAACAGTTCAATAAAGATCAAGCTTGCTTCTCAATATTCTCTGGTTGGCCTCTGTTATTTTCTCCAACTGATGGAGAACCTACAAAAGACTCTATAAGGGCTCTTGTGTCCCCCATAAAGGAATAAGGGCAGATTTCCGTTTATTACAGAATGTTAGGGGAGGGGTAGTACCTCTGGTAGTGCTCCTTATGTGGTAGTTTCCCTACCTTTGGTCCTCAACCTGCACTCAACTCTCACCTGTATCTTCTAGAAGATGTCAGTATGTGACAGCAGCCACATCCTGGGAAACAGCCTTGACCAGCCTGTTAAACCAGACAAGGGTAGCCGATGGGTCTAAAAACCCTCAACGAGTTAGGGATTTCTCCGGCGAATTGAGTGGACAATACCGAGAGTGGGTCCAACGGTCAAGCAGGCGGTTTCTGCACGTACTGCAGAGGAAAGTGAGGGGCAGAAGGGGCTTGTCCACCTGGGAAGGGAGCCCATCTAGGAGAGCGCAGACTCTGATCCTAAACCACCGCTGCCTTGTGAGATATCTTCATCATGTTCTAAATATGCGTCTTCAAATTTTGAGACCTTGCTTTTTTATATATATTTTGCAGAATGCGGGCATACAAGTTCCCAACTCTCCAGAGTCATGCAATTTAGGTGGTCCTATCTCATTTGCTGGGATGTGGGTGGCGCTGTGGGTTAAACCACAGAGCCTAGGACTTGCCGATCAGAAGGTCAGCAGTTTGAATCCCCGCGACGGGGTGAGCTCCCGTTGCTCGGTCCATGCTCATGCCAACCTAGCAGTTCGAAAGTATATCAAAGTGCAAGTAGATAAATGGGTACCGCTCTGGCGGGAACGTAAACGGCGTTTATGTGCGCTGCTCTGGTTCGCCAGAAGTGGCTTAGTCATGCTGGCCACATGACCCGGAAGCTGTACGCCGGCTCCCTCGGCCAATAAAGCAAGATGAGCGCAGCAACCCCAAAGTTGGTCACGACTGGACCCTAATGGTCAGGGGTCCCTTTACCTTTTATCTCATTTGCTAAATTCCTTTGTCAGCCTTTATTCGAGGCTCACAAATAATAAATAATAATAATAAATTTTTATTTATACCCCGCTCTTCCTGGCCCAAAAACCGGGCTCAGGGCAGCTAACAACAGATTTAAAACACTTAATTGTAAAAGCAGCATAAAATACAGTATAAAAACATGAATAACAATAAAAATCAAAAATCAATTTAGGGGAAATAAGCATTAGATAATCCCCAGGGCTAGCTGGCTGAATTGGTCCTACTTGGGACAGCGAGGAGCCCAGGGGAGAATTAGCTGCGGGGTCCCAGAGCAGGTGGTCTTCATAAAAGGGGAGGGGGAGGGAAGAGAAATAAAAGATCAGGCTGAATTCATATTAAAGGCCAGGCGGAATAGCTCTGTCTTACAGGCCTGGTGGAAGGAGGTTAAATCCTGCAGGGCCCTGGTCTCATGGGACAGAGCATTCCACCAGGTCGGGGCCATCACTGAGAAGGCCCTGACCCTTTATAAACAGTTTGCAATATAAAAAAACCAAAAATACATCTCTTAATAACAAAAGCAATAACAGGCTCTCCTCTCATTTTCCATTTGTTCTAACACCAGCTCTGTTTTTCTCCTTTCCCTGATCTCTCTCCATCTCTCAGCTTCACGCCCTCGTTTTTGCGGCTGGGATCCTGGAACGTGGTGATGTTCGTGACCTACGAGCAGCTGAAGCGAGCCATGATGGCGGCCCGCGGATCGCGGGAGGCCCCCTTCTGAGCTAGCGGGCGGGCGCATTTCACAGATCTCGCGCATATGCGCGCGCAACGGATCCTCGATCTAGATCTCCCCCTCGCAGAACCTTCTCCCTCGTCTTTTCTCCCTTATTATCATTTTTTTAAAAACTACTCCTGTCTTAACGTTTATGTGGCTTCTGTTTTGTTACAAACAGAAGCTCCTGGCTGCTTTTAAAAAGTTATTAAATTTGTTCTTAACGTGTTACGGTCCTGTCTACCTTTCTCCTTTCAACTGCGGGACGCGAGTGCTTTATTAAGCTCTGAGGAATTTAGACCGCAGGGGCTCAACTTGCAAGAGAGCTCCCGTTCCCCTTTTCTATCTCTGACATCCGCACAGAGTTATAAATTTGTGCTTTAGATATTCTATACTAGATAACGTCAGTTACCCCCGTTACGCAGGGCTGTGCTTTTTTTCCCCAAAGCAGAGATGCCTGGAATAATTCACAAGTGACTAGCCCAGCCTTGCCCCAGCCTGGCTTGGGTCCTGATGGGAGTTGTAGTCCTAAACAAATGGAGTGCACCAGGTTGGGGCAAGGTAGCGCTTGCTGCTTGTGGGTTGCTCTGACCAAGCAAGGTGCAGATTCCTGCCGATTTATTTATAAAGTGCTGGCGATTTGCAAGCAGAGTTTGGGCTGCTAGCAATCCTCCCGTGCTTTTGCATTTTAATAAACTTGTTTTTAAAAGTTGTTTATTCCGTGCAAGGATTGCTTCCAGTCTTATCCCAGAAGGTGAGGAAAACACCCTCCGTGCTGTACGGTGTCTCCCCACTTTATAGAGAGACGGCAAGGGACCCTTACCTTGTCTGTACACAAACATCTGCCACTGCTTTGTCCCTCTTGAGTCAAGGTCAGTTTCAGGCAAACAGGGTTTTGTTTGGAAACCGTTCGGCATCTCGCAAGGCTGTCGGCCTAAGCCCTATAGCTCCAGTTAATTGTGTGGCTGTCCCATTGGGCAGAGAGAAAAAACAGTAGACCTTTCCTAGGCTTCGCCAAAAGCCTGTATTTATTTCATTTTTTTTAGGGTTGCCTGTTTGCAACTTGGCAAACCCTCCTGGCCAGCGGTTCTGTCTCCTTGGCATCAGGCTTGCTGGCAGGAGATGCTGGCTGGTGGAGAGGGAATCTGGCACCCTCACCCTCCTTGGCTGAAGGCATCTCTGGCAAACAGGAAACCTTTCCGGGTCCCAATCCACCAGCCCAGGTGGTCCTTGCAGTCTGCATTTAGTTCCGGGAAGCGACTCTCTCCTTTAGGATTTTCTGCAGAGCTTAATAAAGCACCTTGTGTCTCGGTTAATGGTGCACAACTTTAAAAAAACTTTCCAAGTAGAGAAAAATGCATTGTGAGGCTTCTTGTGTGTTTTAACATTTCGGTGGCGCTGTCTGTGATGGTGGAAAGTGGCGGTGGATTTTTATTTTAAGCACCTTTTGTGTTGTGCATGACTTGTTTTTTAAAAATAAAGCTGAAGTACAAAGCTGCCCCTGTACTCGTTCCTGCAGCGTCTTTGGGTTTTTCCATCGTGTGTGCATATCTGATTCCGCAAGGCGGCTCAAATCGACCAAGCAAATGTGAAATACCTCCCCCTGGCCCATTGACCAGGTCCTGATCTGGGAAGAAAGATCTGCAGGTGGAAGCAACCTTCAAGTGGTACCTTGGTCCTCAAACTTAATCCATTCCGGAAGTCTGTTCCAAAACCAAAGCGTTCCAAAACCAAGTCGTGCTTCCCCAAAGAAAGTAATGCAAAAGGGATTAATCCGTTCCAGACTTTTAAAAACTACCCCTAAGACAGCAATTTAACATGGATTTGACTATCTAACGAGACCATTGATCCATAAAATGAAAGCAATAAACAATGTACTGCAATCACACAATCAGTAGCTGAAATGGGTTCCACACAGTCACAAAAACAGAAGAAAAAAGAGCCGCAGAAACAAAAGCGCAAAATAAATAGCAAAAACAGACAGACCTCAGCTTAACACTCAAAATGGAAGTGTGGCACTCAAAACAGAGCATGTTTGGCTTCTGAAAAATGTTTGCAAACTGGAACACTTACTTCCGGGTTTGCAGTGTTTGGGTTCCAAGCTGTTTGAGAACCAAGGTACCACTGTACTACAGATCTGTAAATACGGCTCTGCATTGTCGGCCTCAACTTGTTGTCATTTAGTCGTGACCCCCTGGACCAGAGCACGCCAGGCACTCCTGTCTTCCACTGCCTCCCGCAGTTTGGTCAAACTCATGCTGGTAGCTTCGAGAACACTGTCCAGCCATCTCGTCCTCTGTTGTCCCCTTCTCCTTGTGCCCTCCATCTTTCCCAGCATCAGGGTCTTTTCCAGGGAGTCTTCTCTTCTCATGAGGTGGCCAAAGTACTGGAGCCTCAGCTTCAGGATCTGTCCTTCCAGTGAGCACTCAGGGCTAATTTCCTTCAGAATGGATCGGTTTGATCTTCTTGCAGTCCATGGGACTCTCAAGAGTCTCCTCCAGCACCATAATTCAAAAGCATCCATTCTTTGGCGATCAGCCTTCTTTATGGTCCAGCTCTTCATGGATCACTGCCTTGTTGTGGTGAAGGGGCTTGAACAACTCAGAGAAGCTATGAGCTATGCCATGCGGGGCCACCGAAGATGGACAGGTCATAGTGGAGAGTTTTGACTAAACGTGATCCACCTGGAGCAGGAACCGGCAAGCCACTCCAGTATCCCTGCCAAGAAAACTCCATGAACAAAGACAACAGACATATAAAAGTTTAATAGGTAGGGGTGCATATATAGTGTTGCAGCATGGTTCAGTCTGCCAGCAGATGGAGCAGCTTAAATGTGCATGCCTGCAGCAGCTGAGTCACTACTGTATCGAGTTCTGCCTCTGCCTCATGCAAGGTGATTCAGACAGTGCATTTGTCCTATGAGAGTTCTGTCTTTTGTGCCAGCTGGTGTGTCAGTCAAAGAGATGCTGGAACCCACTGGTTTCTGGAAATCTCCTCCTGGCTGCTTCCAAGAAGTGTTCTTTCCCCATAAACTGGTGCATAGATTTTTTTTTTTTTTTAGACAGAACAGATTTGAGTCTGGGATCTTCTAATGCTCTTCCTCTGAGCTCAGCGATTACCTAATCGCTCACTGTCAAAGAATATTTTGTTGTTGTTGTTGTTTAGTCGTGTCCGACTCTTCGTGGCCCCATGGACCAGAGCACGCCAGGTACTCCTGTCTTCCACTGCCTCCCTCAGTTTCGTCAAACTCATGCTGGTAGCTTTGAGAACACTGTCCAACCATCTCCTCCTCTGTCGTCCCCTTCTCCTTCTCTTTCCCAACACCATAATTCAAAAGCATCAATTCTTCGGTGATCAGCCTCCTTTATGGTCCAGCTCTCACTTCCATACATCACTACTGGGAAAACTATGGTCCAGCTCTCACTTCCATACATCACTACTGGGAAAACTATGGTCCAGCTCTCACTTCCATACATCACTACTGGGAAAACTATACGGACCTTTGTTGGCAAGGTGATGTCTCCAAGCCTCAATTTTAAAGGAGCTTGGCTCATTCATATGAAACAAGACGCCACGAAATCAACAAGGACACTTTGCAACCTTCCTTCCTTACCTGTGCTGATGGTGCAAAGGGCAAAAAGAAAAGCAATCCCAGCGGAAGAATCGAAATAAGTTGCAAGTCCAGCCTTACAAGCTCTTTAAAGCCACTTCAGATGTTCCTGAACTCTCAGTTCCGATCATTCCCAGCCAGGATGGCCAATGGTCAGGGAGAGTGGGAGTTGAAACCCAACCACTTGTGGAGGGCACCAGGTTGGCTATCCCTGAACACACTAGGTACACTATAGTGAGGTATAGGCTTGCTTTGTTTTTGTTTTCTTTATGTATTTTGTGTTTTTATGCTGTGAACTGCCCTGAGATCTTCGGGTGAAGAAGGGTATACAAATTTAATAAATAATAATAATAAATTCCAGATGCAGATTCAGCACATAGCAACCATAGCTTTTATACGATTATTATTATTTTATTATTTATTGAATTTATATACCGCCTTATATACCCAGAGGTTTCAGGGCACTTCACAGAAAAAAACAAAAATATTAAACCAAAAAATATATAATCAAAATAAAAAATATATATAATTAAAATAAAAACAACCCAATAACCCCTAGATAGATAGATAGATGCATGTGTATTAAAATGAAGGGAAAGAAGAATCATGCGTCTATTTAGTAAGTAGAAGCGGGAAACTATTCAGTAGTGCTGATGAGGCTTGCTTTTTGGGTAACGACGGATACAGGGAAACTCTCGAGACTTGCAAAGGAAAAACTGATTTAAAAGCCACCCAGACATGAGACCCCGCCTTCCTCTGTCGGTCTCCAGGCTCTCCGTCCTTAACCAATCGGAGCAGCCGTCGGGAGGAGGACGCCGCTGATTGGCGACGGCGGCCGTCTCCTCCGCGGCCTCGGGCTCTTTGATTGGAAGGACGAAATTGCGGCGGAACCCTGTGCGGACGGGCCGGGTGAGCGAGGGGGACCCGTTTTGTCGTTGCACGCGAGAGGCTTGGGGGGCGTGTGTCGGCGGTGGACCCATAGAGACTCGTGCTTCTCCCGCTGCGTCGCCGTGGTTACCGCCTGGAGGGGTTCTAGGAGCGGCTGGGGAGCATGAACGCGGCTCTGGGCAGAGTACGTACCCTTTTTTGGGTGGGCAGAGGGATGAGGAGAGAGACGGGGCGTTTTGACCTTCTTACTGCACTCCCAGGAGTCTTTGCTTCTGCATTGATTCTCATTAGCCTCCCTGGTCAAAGCAAGAGCTCAGGGCCCAGTGGTTTTAAACCTGTGGGTCCCTAGATGTTGTTGGACTACAACTCCCATCATTCCTAGCCAGCATGACCAGTGGTCAGGGATGATGGGAGTTGTAGTGCAACATCTGGGGGCCCACAGGTTGAGAACCAGGCATAGGCAAACTCAGCCCTCCAGATGTTTTGGGACTACAACTCCCATCTTCCCTGACCACTGGTCCTGTTAGCTAGGGATGGTGGAAGTTGTAGTCCCAAAACATCTGAAGGGCTGAGTTTGAGGGTGCCTGCAATAGGTCTCTGCCATTCCCAAAATCCATTTTGGTCAGTGCCAGTGATTCTAAGCTGTGCCCATATGTTCTCGATGGGGCACCTTGTTAGGTATAGGATTGCACTGCAAATTTCCCATTAATTTGCGTCTCATCTTGAGTGGGATGAGCTGACTTGCAGGCTTTGGGGAGGTTAAAAAAGGTAAAGGACCCTTGACCCCTAATGGTCAGGGCTCCCTTTATCTTTAAAGGACCCCGGACCGTTAAGTCCAGTCGTGAACGACTCTGGGGTTGCGGCGTTCATTTCGCTTTACTGGCCGAGGGAGCCGACGTTTGTCCGCAGACAGTTTTTTCCAGGTCATGTAGCCAGCATGACTAAGCCACAGCAGTGCACGGAAACGCCATTTACCTTCCCACCAGAGTGGTACCTATTTATCTACTTGCACTTTGACATGCTTTCAAACAGCTAGGTTGGCAGGAGCAGGGACCAAACAACAGGAGCTCACCCTGTCACAGGGATTTGAACCGCCGACCTTCTGATCAGCAAGCCCTAGGCTCAGTGGTTTAGGCCACAGCGCCACAGAGTTGAGGTCTATGGGGTGTTAGGGGAGGGGTGGTACCTCTGGTTGGTGCTCCTTTGGGTTTGTTTGACCACCTTTGTTAAAATTTATTTATTTAGTTTTTCAAATTAAAATTTTAACAGATATCTCACACATAAATAATAGAAACAAGATTCCAAGGAATCTCCTGGACTTCCATCCTCCCCTTTGTGTGTCCTATTATTAATTCTTTCCTCCCGCATCTTTTATGATAATCCAAAACCTTAACCTCTTCCGTTATGTCCGGAATTCAACCTTAAACTACAAGTGATATTCCAATCCTACTAACAATTTTAACTGTTTACAATGGTCTTTTAGTTGTAAATTTCCCCCGTTCTTTGTTAAAATGTTAGCCTTCCTGATTTCTGACTCTTCCGGTCATTTTAGCCATTTCAGCATAGTCCACTAACTTCATCCGCCATTCTTATCTGGTGGGAACTTTTATCTTCTTTCCATCTCTGGGCCAGTAACATCCGTGCATCCGTGGTCATATACATAAATGGTCTATTCTGCTCCTTTGGGATTTGGGTTTTTCCACCTTTGGTACCCATCCTGCACTCAGCTCTCACCTATGGCTTCTAGAAGCTGTCACCAGGCGACAGCGGCCACACTCCGTGAAACGGCTCCCACTAGCCGGCTAAACCAGGTGAGGGTAGCTGATGGGTCTCACACCATCAGTGAGTTAGACACTTCACCTGCATGTGAAGACGGACTCCAGCTGATGGAGAGTTGGGTATGGTGGGAGAGAGTTGGGTACGTTTAGCCTGGAAAAGAGGAGACCCGAGTGGAGATACGTTGTTGTTGTTTAGTCGTTTAGTCGTGTCCGACTCTTCGTGACCCCATGGACCAGAGCATGCCAGGCACTCCTGTCTTCCACTGCCTCCCGCAGTTTGGTCAGGCTCATGCTGGTAGCTTCGAGAACACTGTCCAACCATGTCGTCCTCTGTCGTCCCCTTCTCCTTTTGCCCTCCATCTTTCCCAACATCCGGGTCTTTTCCAGGGAGTCTTCTCTTCTCATGAGGTGGCCAAAGTCTTGGAGCCTCAGCTTCAGGATCTGTCCTTCCAGTGAGCACTCAGGGCTGATTTCCTTCAGAATGGATCGGTTTGATCTTCTTGCAGTCCATGGGACTCTCAAGAGTCTCCTCCAGCACCATAATTCAAAAGCATCCATTCTTCGGCGATCAGCCTTCTTTAGGGTCCAGCTCTCACTTCCATACATCACTACTGGGAAAACTATAGCTTTAACTATACGGCCCTTTGTTGGCAAGGTGATGTCTCTGCTTTTTAAGATGCTGTCTAGGTTTGTCACCTTCAAATATCTAAAGCAAAGCTTTCCAAACCTTTCATGCTGGTTACACTCTTTTTATACAGGCATTGTTTTGCAGCACAGCAATTCAATTTTACTAGCAAACCGGAGGTTAAACTAACCCCTTCCCACCCCTGGGAGGAGTGCGGGGAGCATCTGTGTGACACGCCTACACATTGCAGCCGACACATGAATGTGTCGTGTCAGTTTGCAAAGCTCTGGTCTAAAGGACTGGCACATGGAAGATGGAGAAAGCTTGTTTTCTCCTGCCTTGGAGAGTAGGACTTGAACCCATGGCTTGCAAGAAAGGAGATCTTGACTAAACATCAGGAAGAATTTTCTGATGGTAAGAGCTGCTTAACAGTGGAACGGACTTCTTCGGGAGGTGGTGGGTTCTTCTTCTATGGAGGTTTTTAAGCAGAGGTTGAATGGCCACCAGGGATGCTTTGCTGAGATTCTTGCATTACAGGGGGTTGGACTAGATGACCCTTGGATCCCTTCCAACTCTACAATTCTATGACTACAAAACCCTACAAACTGTTTGGAGGTGATCCCAAATTTTGGAGTTTGTAGTTAATGAAGCTTCCTTCCTCCAGTATTTGCCTGATGCTGCTTGCCTTTTTTGTCTCAGGTTTCTCCTCCCAACAGAAAGCTAGGTCTTTAAATGTTTTGTCTCCAAGGGACAGCCTTTTTTGAGGGTTGCCGTATTTCAAAAAGTAGCTTTGTTGAGCTTTTGGGGGGAAACCTACCCCAAACATAGTGATTTTAAGCTTTTTGAGCTGTTTCCGCTGATTTTTCCATCGCGTTGCCATACATTCCCTGACATTTGGCCAATTCGGCAAAATCCCCCCAACGCCATTTTTACACCCTAAAACCAGGACGTGTCAGGAATTTTCCTGACTTATGGCAGGCCTAGCCTTTTTGATCTTTGTAGGTTATTTCAGAGCTCTTGCTAAGGTATTCAAAGCTGTTTTAATCCATCCAGGAAACTTGGAAGTTCAAGCCTCATGGGACCCTTCCGTTGATTGCTTGTTTTAACCCCAGGTAGCTTCCCCCACCTTCTCCCTTCTCCCGCTGTTTCCTTGCCACCTTTCCATTGTTGTTATTTTCCTCTGGTTAGCAGGAACTCAAGGGGACGTGAAGTCATGTGTTCTCCCTCTTCTATTTTTGGAACTGTCTTGGGAGCCGTATAAGAAACCCAAGTTGCTTACACAACACAGGACTCAAAGGTGACCTACAAAGGCTTGCCTATCTCCACAACCAACCTGTCCTCATTCACTGATGCAAATAGATAACAAAGGGCGACTTGATACCTAGGAAAATTGAGGCAAACTAGCTACCCAAGGATTTGGGCATTCTGAGAATGTTGGTTTAGGGCTTGTCTACAGTTCCTTTTGTCCTCCTGCTTTCTCCCAGGGAAAACTGCTCTTTAGCGTTCAGTCGGAGCAAAAAGGCAATTCAGGTTTTTCATGGATTGCTGTTTGTTCCAATTTAGAGCTAAAGAGCAGGTTTTCACTGGGAAAGGACTGGGGCAAGGGGGAAATCACTTGGACCCATGCCTAAAAAGCACGAGTCAAGCGCAAAACTGCTCAGACCGTGCTTCCTAGGCATGGGACAAGCAGAAGTGTGGTAGGTCCAATAAGGGCTGTTCCATCCCCACTCTGCCATGCCCACTTACCCCATAAAACACCGTGTGTGGATGGGTAAAGCCTTGGCTGCAAAGGAACAGTTGAAAGCTGTAAAGCATGCTCTTGAATGTTGCTTTGCCAGCACGGCTTGCCTTTGGCTCCTTTAAAATTCAGCACTGGTTGCAAGCCTGATAGAATTGGTTTCTTTTGGGAGCTCCAGATCAGGGACAGTTGGTGCAGAGGAACGCTTTTCTTTTGCAAACTAGCCTTTGCGGTACACTCTGTTGCCTTGCTCCAAGCTCTTGGGTCCTGGTGTTACCAGGAAATCCACTCCTCCTCTCTCCTTGGAACAAGTAAGGGTGACTCCTCCATTTTCTCTCTCTCTCTCTTATCACCTCCATTTCCTAAATCTCACCTTTCATTTGCCCTTGCATGGCCCAAACTCGTGCCACCTTCCTCATATTTTGGACCGCAACTCCCATCATCTCCAGTCAGGTTGGCCAATGGTTAGGATTGATGGAGGGCGTCAGGTTGGCCAAAGCTTCCTGGATGCATCTATGCTTCCATTTCAGCCTTCCAGTTCCTTAATTTCATTTTTTATACGGCAATAGTAGATTTCCAGCCTCTCATCTATTGCTGTCTGTATCATCGAAACAAGTTAAGTGTAAACTGTTGTTCTGGGCAGAATGGGCTTAAAAAAACTCTTCTGTACTATTCTCAAAATATGTCACCAAGGTTATGTATTTAGACATGTTTGTTGGCATGTAACGTATGATTAGGGACAGGTGCAGACTTGGGAACTTCCTCCCAGATCTTCTCTTTCCTTTTTAAAGATTGAAAGCCAGTGGGCAGATTTTGAAATAGATTGACTTAAGTGCATGTGTATCATCTTGAGCTGAAGACGAGTCTGTGGCTTCAAGAGTAAATCCAGCCTAGCGTGTTCCCCATCCCCCTGAAGATTACGCTGTGGAAATACACAAGTACAAGTGACAGAGTATGCAAAAATAGAAATTGCACTCATCTGTCTTCCTGTTGTTCTTTTGTGAACAGCAGCCTTGAGGGCTTCTAATAACAGGTTGAGAAGTTTGCTGGTGGCTTGCAAATGTGGAGCTTTGAAGTAGGAGGTGAACGCTGGAATAGATTGCCGGAGAGCCACCAATGCCTTGAAAAACTCTCTGCAGTCTTTCTTGACATTTTAAGGGTATTTTTCTTTTCTCCCTCCCCCCCTTTCTCCCTCCCACTAGGCCTTCTACCTGGGAAAGGAACCCCTTTTAAAACAGATGCCTGCGCTTATCAGGTAAGGTGAATAACGTTGAAGCAAACATGACATTCTATCCTGAACAAATTTATTCTTGTCGGTAGGGCAGTAGCAGTAAAATAACCAAAATAGGTCAGGGGTTGTGGCCTGGTCTTAAGGCATGTCTACACTGGAGGGGGAGCCTTGTTCTCATATTCCACAGTCAGATGTACAACCAGGGAAAAGGGAAGGAACGACCCACCCTGACCCTCTGTCAGTTTACTCAGAATTAAGTCCATTTTGATGTTTATTTTATAGATTGATTGCATTTATATTCCACCTTTCTTCCAAGGGGACGCGGGTGGCGCTGTGGGTAAAACCTCAGTGCCTAGGGCTTGCCGATCGCATGGTCGGCGGTTCGAATCCCCGCGGCGGGGTGAGCTCCCGTCTTTCGGTCCCAGCTCCTGCCCACCTAGCAGTTCGGAAGCACCCTTAAGTGCAAGTAGATAAATAGGTACCGCTTTATAGCGGAAAGGTAAACGGCGTTTCCGTGTGCTGCGCTGGTGCTGGCTCGCCAGAGCAGCTTCGTCACGCTGGCCACGTGACCCGGAAGTGTCTCCGGACAGCGCTGGCCCCCGGCCTCTTAAGTGAGATGGGCGCACAACCCTAGAGTCGGACACGACTGGCCCCCGTGTATAAGATGCCCCCCTAATTTTGGGGACTCCTATTGAAGAAAAGGGGGGGGAGATGGCCCAGAGTTCCTGAGCTTTTTTGGGAGGGAATGCCGAAAATCACTCACCACACTGACAAGCGCTGCCCATTGCACGCACCAAAAAAGCCATAAAGAGTCTGCCCAATGGCAACCAGCGGCCGGCAAGCGCACACACAATTGACACAGCGGAAGTCAATCAACAGCAGTCCTTGCCGCATCCAGCAATCACCATTGCAATTGCTGCAGCCGCCGCCAATCCAAAGCAGCCCTTGCTGCAGCCACCACTCACTCACGCAATCACCCCTGACGACCTCCTGCTCACGGCTGCAACCAGTCGCCAGTCCCCCCTCTGCACTATCCGTGTATAGGGCGAGCCCCGATTCTGAACACTCTTCAGTGAAAAAAGCTAGTCTTATACAGTGGTACCTTGGGTTAAGTACTTAATTCGTTCCAGAGGTCCGTTCTTAACCTGAAACTGTTCTTCACCTGAAGCACCACTTTAGCTAATGGGGCCTCCCACTGGCGCCGCGCCACCGGAGCACAATTTCTGTTCTCATCCTGAAGCAAAGTTCTTAACCCAAGGTACTATTTCTGGGTTAGCGGAGTCTGTAACCTGAAGCGTATGTAACCCGAGGTAACACTGTACATGGAAGAGTATGGTACAGTGGTACCTCAGGTTAAGAAATTAATTCGTTCTGGAGGTCCGTTCTTAACCTGAAACTGTTCTTAACCTGAAGCACCACTTATCTAGTGGGGCCTCCCTTCCGCTGCCACGTGATTTCTGTTCTCATCCTGAAGCAAAGTTTTTAACCCGAGGTACTATTTCTGGGTTAGCGGAGTCTGTAACCTGAAGTGTCTGTAACCTGAAGAGTCTGTAACCTGAGGTACCACTGTACTTTGATTAATGGGGCTTACTTCTAAGAACAGTAGTACCTTGGTTATCGAACACCTTCATTCTCGGACTTTTGGGCTCCCGAACGCCGCAAAGCCAGAAGTGACTGTTCCGGTTTGCGAACTATTTTTGGAAGCTGAATGTCCGACGGGGATTCTGCGGCTTCCGATTGGCTGCAGGAGCTTCCTGCAGCCAATCGGAAGCCGCGCTTTGGTTTCCAAACGTTTTGGAAGCCGAACGGACTTCCGCAACAGATTCCATTTGACTTCCAAGGTACGGCTGTATGTACGCTTGGCTTTGGAGGCCAGCGACTTCCTACTGAGAACCTTTTTGCTTGTGTCATCCACCACCTGTGCTGACTCCAAAATCCCCTGTGCTGATCAATGGGGAACAGAGGAAGCTGTTTTATACAGTCAGGCCACTGGTCCATCCTGCTCAGCATTTTCTAGAGTGATTGAAAGTGGCTTTCCAGGGTTTTCAGCAGGGGACATCCCAAGATGCTGGAGAACCTTTTGTGTCTAAAGCAGATGCTCTATCCCAGGCATAGGCAACCTTTGGCCCTCCAGATGTTTTGGACTACACTCCCATCACCCCTGACCACTGGTCCTGTTAGCTAGAGATCATGGGAGTTGTAGGCCAAAACATCTGGAGGGCCGAAGGTTGCCTATGCCTGCTCTATCCTATCTGCAGGCAACACCTTTTGGGCCCTTCCATAACATGCAGTTTTGTCATTATGCTTAAGAAGGTGCTAAATGTCAGCCTTAGGAAAGTTTCGAAACACGAAACACACACATGTGGGTGAAGGAAGTCACATGGGTATTTGGGTATAAGGGGAGGTGGTTGCAGGGTTAGATGTGGAAATTTGCAGAAATGATATATTCATGCTATGTACAATGTTGAAGGTGTATGGCAATTAACATGTCATGTGAATTACCGTATTTTTTGCACCATAACACTCACTTTTTTCCTCCTAGAAAGTAAGGGGAAATGTCTGTGCGTGTTATGGAGGGAATGCCTACGGGTGGCATGCCTACGGATTTTCCTCCTCTAAAAACTACGTGCGTGTTATGGTCGGGTGCGTGTTATAGAGCGAAAAATACGGTACCGGTAATTGAAAATAATAAACATTTATTAAACATAAAATAAAATGGACACAGTAAAAAAAGAAAGAAATTTTCAAAACATTTTGCCGACGGAGATGTCAAGAGCCTGTAATGACGAACATTCTTCTTCTTTTTCTTTAGTCTTGCCTTAAAAACGTCCAGAAGGAATCCTGTATGTTCCGTAGGTAAGAATTGATTTTCAGGAACTTCTGCGCCAGTAGCCTGAGTGCTGTGCTCTGCTTTGTTGAGTGGAAGTTATAATTTCCCCCTCTCGTGTAGAGAAGCAGCCTGAGAATGGACAGAGCAGGCCTTCCCCTGACAGCTTTCAACATTATTAATGACGAGAAATGACACTACATTGCTAGACTAGCCTTTGACCATCCCAGATGTTTTAGACTACAACTCCCATCAGCCCCAGCCAGTGTTGGTTGAGACTGATGGGAACTGCAGGCCAAACACCTAGGAGATTGTTGAAGGCTAGTCTAGCACATGTTAGCATAACAATGGTTTGAATGTTTTGCTAGATGTGATACCAATAAATCTTCACAAGTTCTTGCCTGCAGGTTTGCAACCTAAACATTTCTCACATGAACAATTGATTCAAGAGTAGGGCTGTATATCCTCTTTCTAACAGCAGTCTGTAGTCATCCTCACTTGATCTCCTTGTTCAGTGAAAACTGAAGCTGAAGCATACTAGCTACTTGATCCTGTGCATGTTTTGTTGTGCATTAATCACAGGGTGGATAAAAATCAATGATTTCTTTTTTAAAAATTGGTTTTTTTAAAATTTAAATCGGATTTTTAAAAGAAAATGCTTTTGGAGGAAAAATCTTTCTAAAGATATTTTTCTATTTAAGTTACATTATAGCCCAAAGGCTATTCATCAGGAAATAAGGATTTGTTTTAAGTTTTTCATGTGTGCAGTCTTTTTTATTTTAAGTGTTTAACCACATCAATTAACAAACATGGATGCATATGCTATAACGTTATTGTTTTAGTTAAATAAATTGTTTCAATTGTTATCAAGGAAACGGTTATTTTTCTCCTTCCAATAAAGTACAGCAGAAAAGTTGTCCAAATATAAACAGTTAACTTATTAGGCCTCACAATAATTTCGTAATTATCTGTCTATGTATTTCTAAGAGTATAACCAAATCAGTAATTTTTGATGTAACTGTAAAAACTACTCTGAAAATTTATTGTTCCAAAAATGAAACCTTCATCTGGTTGTAAATATGCAAGAATGAGTTTCTGTAAAAAAAATGATTTAAATCAAGTCTTACTGACTAGTGATTTAAATCAGTGTTATTTAAATCAAATCCACCCTGATTAATCATTTTGAGCTTGGGTTTTTGAATAAGCTTGCATAGGATTGCAAGGGCTTGTTAAAGCAAATAGCTTTCAGATACCCATCCACTCTCCCTTTGTTTCTATGTCCTTGGGACCTCTCCCCAGTGCCCAATGTCTTTGCTTCTTCTTCTTTTAATAAATTTTTATTCACTTTCTTTTCTGTCATTACAAACATCTCATATCGATAACATACTGTGATGGGACGATGAGCTGCTTGTGTGTAAAATCCAAGTCCCTCAGAGTTTGGTCAAGTTTGCAAACCTCTGTCTGTAACGGAGCCCCTTAAACATGGCTCCGTCAGTCGCTGGCAGATTCCGACAGTGGTTGCTTTCGGAATCGCTTCCAACATAAAAGCTCCTTAACGGAAACACGTCTTCTGGACTCTCTGCGTGACAGTTTCCGGCGAGGAGTGGGTGTCCCTACAGGAGGTCCTGAAACCTCCCCACTGTTTTCGCTGGAAGTGTCTCTGAGCCATCCCTCCAGCTCACTTTCCCTCAGCTCAGCTCCTCTCCCCCTACTGGTTCCCTCTTCAGCTGCTGAGTCTCTCCCAACCTGTGTGAGCCCTTTCACTTCCCTTCCTTCCGATGGCAGTTCCCTGACACATACATATTACACCTCTTCACCCCTTCCCTCCCGGGCTTCCTTCAGCTTACATTTCTGGTTTGTTACACCCTTATTACATACTGCTGTTTCTTACAATCCACTATATCATTTCTTCATTATTTTAAATGTTCTCTGTTAATAAAGATGTGAGTGTTTATTTAAATCCTGCCATCAAGTCAATGTTCTTTCTTTGTTTCTGCAAATATATTATAAAAAGTTCCCACGCTTTTTCAGAGTCACTGTTGTCCTTTGCTCGTAGTCTATCATCAATTTTGCCAGTTCTGCATAATTCATCAATTTCTCTTGCCGTTGTTCTTTTGTTGGAATTTCTCCAGTCTTCCAGTTTTGCCGTATCAAAATTCTCGCCGCCGTAGTAGCATACATAAATAACGTCCTCTTCTCTTTCAGCATATCTTGACCTAAAATACCTAACAGGAAGGCTTCTGGTTGTTTAACAAATATTATTTTCTTCAGTTCATTGTATATACAGTATTTTTCGCTCTATAAGACGCACCAGACCACATGCCGCACCCTTGCTGTTCTGGCTTCTGGGATAGCTGCGCAAGCCTGCATTCGCTCCATAAGACGCACACACATTTCCCCTTCCTTTTTAGGAGGGAAAAAGTGAGTCTTATAGAGCAAAAAATACGGTAATTTCCCAATATATTGGGCAGTGTCTTTCCTTCTTAACGCAGCTGCTGTGAGCACCTGGGTGATGCTGTGCAGCTTCTGCCGTCCCATTGTGACACCTGTGGCTCATTTGTGGTTTCATTTGAGCGGTTGGAGAAACGAACGACACAGCAGGCAGCAGCTCCTGCTTCCGCCTGACACTGTCTTTCAGGAAAACGTGTTTGCCGTGGTGACAGTCTCACCAAGGAAACCCCAATTTGCTTAGTTCTTTGGAGCACAGTTCAAAAAGCGCTTGGCTAGTGGGTTTAAGGTTTCTGAAGGGACCTAACTGTTAGGATATTTCCGTTCCACCTTAAAAGGGAGCAGGCTTTGTGAGTCACAGAGTTTGCATATTTCCTGTTTTCACAGGATATTTCTGTTGTGTCTTTGCTTTTCGCTCTCTCTGTGTCTGTAGACACTGAAGCTGGCAGTCATGTTTTCTTTGTTCTGATCAACGCTGAATAAAACTTGTAAATAATGCTCTCCTGCGTGCAACTTTTGCTGTGCATCATCTGCTGATAGAGCGTGCATGAGCTGGAGAATGTGGCAGGCTATTTCTGGAGCTCGTGTCGCTAATTGCTGATACTGTATCTACGGGAGATCGATGGACGTCCGGAGGCGGCTTGGGGGCCATGATGGACTTTGTCTCCCCGGCAGTATCCCAACACTAACTCTGTCTGTTTTGTTTCCCAAAGGTAGCACACTGCTGGACTGCCCCAGGCAGTACAGGTCCCAGCCTACTCATCGCATTGGCCGGTTCAAATACCTGCTCCCCAAAGAGGTAAGCACCTCTGTTCTTGGGCTCTGCTGACTGGCAGTTTCTTGAAAGAAAGAAAAAATCAGAGATTGATGGGAAAACCTTCAGTGTAAACCATTTGATGTGGATTGGTGGAGTTGAAGAGCCCCTGTTGTATTTCCTTTCGTTCCCTCCCAAAATATTTTTATTGATTTTGATGTTAAGAATTAATAAAAAGGAAAAGCAAAAGACGTAGACCACAAAACATCACATGCCTGGAAGGACAAAAGTGCAGCACAGCTCCAGAGGAATAATGACTTATTGACTAATGCAAGGATTTCGTTTACAAATGGCAAAGATAATGTAAAAATAACAGTATCCTCCACCACCACTACTATTTAATTTGTTTGCTGCCTTTTCCATAGATAAAACCATGCTCAAGGTGGCTAACAACATGAAAAGATTTCCGCAATTTCAAAGCTAACAAAAGCAGTCCTAAACAAGAAATGGAACACATTAAAAAGTACACAATCACCATTGGACAATCCCCATGTAAATCAGTGTAAGATCTAAAAATAAATATCCAAAAAAAATAATAATATCAATAGCAGCAGCAACCAAAATCTGTACAATAACCCAACCCAAGAGTCTGTTCAGCAGCTTCAGCTTTTGCAGCTGGAGTCAGTCCGGACTCCCCTCCCAGGCCAGGTTGGAAAAGGCCAGCAAGGAGCAGGTCTTTGAGGACTCGCAGCCAAGTGAGCTTGTTGTATTTCTTTTTATAGCACAAGAAGACGTAGTACACTTTGTACACTCCTTGGAGGGAGGGAGTTTATTAATCTGAAACTATTAATACATTATTCTTGTCCATTTCACTGTTTTGCCACTGCGCCAAGTAGTTTACTTCATTGAGTTCATTGAAACTATAGGAGGGGGGGAGCGCTGTTGTCCCCCTTTCAGCTTTTCCACAAGCATCTGGTCGGCCGCTGTGAGAACAGCATGCTGGACTAGATGGACCATTGGCCGGATCCATAGAGTCATAGAATCCTAGAGTTGGAAGAGACCACAAGGGCCATCGAGTCCAACCCCCTGCCAAGCAGGAAACACCATCAGAGCACTCCTGACATATGGTTGTCAAGCCTCTGCTTAAAGACCTCCAAAGAAGGAGACTCCACCACACTCCTTGGCAGCAAATTCCACTGTCGAACAGCTCTTACTGTCAGGAAGTTCTTCCTAATGTTTAGGTGGAATCTTCTTTCATGCGTGGGTTGCGATTCAGCACTTCTGTGCATGTGCAAAAAGCAATTTAGCGCTTCTGCACATGCGCGACCGCCGAAGCCCGGAAGTAACCCCTTCCAGTACTTCTGGGTTTTGGCGCGTCCATAACCCGAAAAAATGCAACCTGAAGCGTCTATAACCCGAGGTATGACTATACAGTGGTACCTCTGGTTGTGAACGGGATCCGATCCGTAGTCCCGTTCGCAACATGAACAGAACGCAACCCGTGTGTGTGCGGGTCGTGATTATCCGCATCTGCGCATGCGCATGACGTCATTTTGTACATCTGTGCATGCGCAAGCAGCGAAACCCGGAAGTAACCCTTTCTGGTACTTCTGGGTCGCATCCTGAAAAAAACGTAAAGGTAAAGGGACCCCTGACCATTAGGTCCAGTCGTGGCCGACTCTGGGCTCATCTCGCTTTATTGGCCGAGGGAGCTGGTGTTTGTCCGCAGACAGCTTCCGGGTCATGTGGCCAGCATGACTAAGCACGAACCAGAGCAGCGCACGGAAACACCGTTTACCTTCCCGTCGGAGTGGTACCTATTTATCTACTTGCACTTTGACGTGCTTTCGAACTGCTAGGTGGGCAGGAGCGGGGACTGAGCAACGGGAGCTCACCCCGTCGCGGGGATTCGAACTGCCGACCTTCTGATTGGCAAGTCCTAGGCTCTGTGGTTTAACCCACAGCGCCACCCGTAGCATGAAACGTAGCATGAAGCAAATGCAACACGAGGTATGACTATATATGGGCAGAGCAATCCTAAGCCCCAGGCGAACCCTTTAGGATTCATCTCACTGAAAAGTGGCATAGAGATACAATCAAGGAACGATACAACAATTGCCACGGTCCCAAGCCTTGCTGCTCACTCTGACCAAGATGACAGGTGAGGGTGATTTTTTCCTCTTCTTCCTTTGCTGCACCAGCTCCAGATTGGCACTTCTGCCTGACTCCAGACGCCCTCCAGTAGCAGAAAAGGGCTTTAGGATCACACTCGAAGTAGCACAAATTGAGTTGCGTGCTGTTGCCGAGCAGCAGAGATGGAAAGCCACTCTTGGAACTTTTCGGAGAACGAGAAATCTGAAAGGGGAGGCCTTTGCAATTTGGAAAGATAATGAACCAATCATTCATCCGGGCAGAATGTCTTCAAGGCAGAAGTTGAAATAGGAGCAGTTTGTCCTAGCTTGTCAAGAGCCGGGAAAGATTTTAATTGTTCCATGACCATTTCGGCTCTTCCCCACCCCCTCCGGTCCCGGTACTGGGAATCAGCTGAACATAAGAAGAGCTCGCTGGATCAGGCCAATGGTTCATTTAGTCCAGCATCCAATTTTTACAGGGGCTAACCAGGTACCTGTAGGAAACCAGCAAGCAGGATTCGAACACAGGAGCAACGCTCTCCCTTCCTGTGGTTTCCAGCAACTGGTATTCAGATGCATTGCTGCCCCTTACTGTGGAGGCAAAGCATAGCCCTTCATGCCTAGGACCCTCGTACCTACGGGACCGCCTCTCCCGGTATGCCCCACGGAGGACCTTAAGGTCCATAAATAGCAACACCCTAGAGGTCCCTAAGGAAGTTAGATTAGCCTCAACCAGGGCCAGGGCCTTTTCAACACTGGCCCCGGCCTGGTGGAACACTCTGTCTCATGAGACCAGGGCCCTGCAGGAGCTGATTTCTTTCCACAGGGCCTGTAAGACAGAGGTGTTCCGCCTGGCCTTTGGCTTGGAATCAACTTGATCCCCTTCCCCCCTATCCTCTTTCCTTTTCCTTCTGTGATGGAACTCCTATTTGGGGACTTCCCTGGCTTTTTTCTGGCCCACATAGGACCAGTCTGGATAGTTGGCCTTGGTGAAGATTTGACGTTTTCATCCCCCCAAAAGTTTTTGATTTGAGTTTCTACTGAAATGAGGCTGCATTTTAATGTTGTGTTTTAATCTTGATTTTAAGTTGTATTTTAATCAATTGTTTTTATACCTGGTGTTAGCTGCCCTGAGCCCGGTCTCGGCTGGGGAGGGCGGGGTATAAATAAAAATTATTATTATTGCTAGTAGCCATCAGTAGCCCTCTCCTCCATGAATTTGTCTAATCCTTTTTTAAAGCCTTCCAAGTCTGCCTCCTCTAGAGGGAGTTCCATAATTTCACTATGCGCTGTGTGAAGAAATCTGTCCTTTTTATCTGTCCTGAACCTTCTAGCCTTCAGCTTCACTGGAGGACGTTCCAGCGTTAGGAGGGAGAAAAGCTCCACTCAATCCATTTTCTCCATGCCGTGCTTCAGGTAGATCCTTTTACACTTGCGGGTGATCCCAGCTGCGTTTGAGAGAATTCTGCTTCTTTCTTCTCAGGTTTCCAAGAAAAGGAGGTTACAAATGAAGGAGATTGACCCTGGGACAGAACACGAGTATGGAGTCTTGAACATCGTCATGACCGGCTACGACGTGACCTTGGTCGAGCACTACGCCCAGTACGTCCACAAGCTCTGCAACCAACACTCCATCAAAGTGGAGGAAAGGTATAGATATCTGCTGGATCCCTGCCTGTGTTCTCCAGTGAGAGATCTACGCTTTCATAGAATCATAGAGTTGGAAGAGACCACAAGGGCCATCGAGTCCAACCCCCTGCCAAGCAGGAAACACCATCAGAGCACTCCTGACATATGGTTGTCAAGCCTCTGCTTAAAGACCTCCAAAGAAGGAGACTCCACCACACTCCTTGGCAGCCAATTCCACTGTCGAACAGCTCTTACTGTCAGGAAGTTCTTCCTAATGTTTAGGTGGAATCTTCTTTCTTGTAGTTTGGATCCATTGCTCCGTGTCCGCTTCTCTGGAGCAGCAGAAAACAACCTTTCTCCCTCCTCTATGTGACATCCTTTTATATCTTTGAACATGGCTATCATATCACCCCTTAACCTCCTCTTCTGCAGGCTAAACATGCCCAGCTCCCTTAGCCGTTCCTCATAAGGCATCGTTTCCAGGCCTTTGACCATTTTGGTTGCCCTCCTCTGGACACGTTCCAGTTTGTCAGTGTCCTTCTTCAACTGTGGTGCCCAGAACGGGACACAGTACTCCACTTTGCCTCGTGCGGTTGAATGTTGGGGGCTGGCAAGCCTGAGGCCCTCCAGATAGTGGGACTCCCACTGCCCATCAGCCCCAGCCAGCTTGGGGCCCAGTGGTCAGGAAGGATGGGTGTTGTAGTCCAACGACATCTTGGAGCTTGTTGTTGTTGTTTAGTCGTTTAGTCGTGTCCGACCAGAGCACACCAGGCACTCCTGTCTTCCATTGCCTCCCGCAGTTTGGTCAAACTCATGCTGGTAGCTTCGAGAACACTGTCCAACCATCTCGTCCTCTGTTGTCCCCTTCTCCTTGTGCCCTCCATCTTTCCCAACATCAGGGTCTTTTCCAGGGAGTCTTCTCTTCTCATGAGGTGGCCAAAGTCTTGGAGCCTCAGCTTCAGGATCTGTCCTTGCAGTGAGTACTCAGGGCTGATTTCCTTCAGAATGGATCGGTTTGATCTTCTTGCAGTCCATGGGACTCTCAAGAGTCTCCTCCAGCACCATAATTCAATAGCATCCATTCTTCGGCGGTCAGCCTTCTTTATGTTCCAGCTCTCACTTCCATACATCACTACTGGGAAAACCAGAGCTTTAACTATACGGACCTTTGTCGGCAGGGTGATGGAGCAGGGGTTGGCAAACTGCGAGTGAAACCCGAAAATTTAGAATATTGTGGAAAAGTTTATTTCAGTAATTCAACCTAAAAGGTGAAACTAATATATGAGATAGGCTCATGACATGCAAAGCGAGATATGTCAAGCCTTTATTTGTTATCATTGTGATGCTGCTTGTGCACTTTTTTCTTCCACACTTTTCCCTTCCGCATAACTTTCCATTAATGTGCTTCAATACAGCACTTTGGGAACATCCAACCTCTTCTGCAATTACCTTTTGAGGCTTTCCCTCCTCCTGGAGGGTCTCAATGATGGCTTTCTGCACAACTGTCAGGTCAGCAGCCTTCCCCATGATTGTGCTTCCTACTGAACCCATTGCAGGTGCTATGGATTGAATAGCTACTGCACCTTTTCACAATATTCTAATTTTCTGAGATTGTTAATTTGTGGTTTTCATCAGCTGTACGCCATAATCATCGCAATTGTAACAAATAAAGGCTTGACATATGTCGCTTTGCATGCCATGAGTCTATCTCATATATTAGTTTCCCTTTTTAAGTTGAATTACTGAAATAAATGCACCTTTCGCAATATTCTAATTTTTCAAGTTTCACCTGTAAGGCCCGGGGGGCCGGATGCTGCCCCCCAAGCTTGTAAATCTGGCCCGCGGACCCTGTCACCCGCTCAAGTCAGTCCCTGTGCGCTGTGGACGCCTCGCCGCACGGGGACTGACTTCTGCGATGCTGACACAGCTTCTGGGTGGGCGGTGACGCTGGCGCGGCTTCGGATTGCCTACAGGAAGTTCCTGCAGCCAATCCAAAGCTTTGCTGCCTGTGGCTGAGGTAAACCTGGCGCGGCCATGGACGCCGGCAGGCAGGTGGTGGGTCTGGGTCGCGCCATGGGCATCGTGATGGGCATGTCGCGGGGCTTCAGCTGGAGCTTGGAGCGCCTGCTGGCCCCATGCCTGGCGCCCAGCTTGGCGCTGCTGCTGGTGGCACGCTTGGCGGCTGTGCTGGAGCAGCTGGAGGGTGAGCTGCGCGCCACCTGCCTGGTGCTCCGCGTTTGCGGTCTGCCTGCCGACCAGGCCTTGGACACCGGGTCACAGCGCGTGGTGCACGCCGCCTGGGAGCTCCATGGGAACGGGTCAATGGAGCGGCTGCTGCTCGTCAACAATGCCAGTGAGTGGGCGGTGCCGAGACGCGCTCCTGAGCGTGTGCAGAGTGCGTTCCCCTTCCAGGTCCAGAGGTGGCTGCGGGACCGGCTTGCAGGGTATTTATACTTTTCAAAATATAGTCCGGCCCCCCACAAGGTCTGAGGGACAGTGGACCGGCCTCCTGATGAAAAGGTTTGCTGTCCCCTGACTTAGAGAGTCACACGTTCTCTGCCTTGTTTGGGCATTAGGACAACCTTTCCAGTGGAGCTGTCATCAGTGCTGTACCACCGCGGACTGCAGGCTGGGAGATTGCTTACCATATTTTTCACCCCATAAGACGCACTTTTTTCCTCCTAAAAAGTAAGGGGAAATGTCTGTGCGTCATATGGAGCGAATGTGTGGTCGATCGCTGACTTCCTTTCCGGCCCCGGCCCCTTGCCCAGGCCTCCATTGTTGAATGTTCTGCTGCGATTTGTCCTGATGACATGACTGCATTCTTTGTTTCTCGTGCAACTTAAAAAATCATCGCTGGGTTGCATCAGTAGCATATAGTCACACACTCCCCGCCCCCTCCAAAATTGGATTCATATCTGCTGAGATCCTACCATCCACTCTTTCTCACCACTTCAGTGCTTACTTTCCGAATTCTGCTTGACCAATCAAATCAGAAATCGCTTCTGCGCATGCCCAGATGCCGAAAATCGTGCCTGCACAGAAGCGATTTTCGGTGTCTGGACGTGTGCAGGCATCATTTCCGGTATCTGCGCATGCACAGATGTGATTTCCTGTGCCACTCAGCGAGTCGCTGCGCCGCGCCATGCCATGCCACGCCACGGTGTTTTAGCACAGCGCGGGGGGGGGGACTCGCCGTGCGGGCGGCTCAGTTCAGGGGCGGCTCGGGGGCCGGTAAAACGGTCTTCGTGGGCCGCATCCAGCCCATGGACCGCACGTTGCCGACTCCTGGTCTAGGTCCATGAAACATCATATGATCTTTGAGGGAGTAAGGGGATTGTCTTCCATTGTAGTACAGTGGTACCTCGGGTTACTTACGCTTCAGGTTACAGACTCCGCTAACCCAGAAATAATACCTCGGGTTAAGAACTTTGCTTCAGGATGAGAACAGAAATTGTGCGGTGGCGGCGTGGCAGCAGCGGGAGGCCCCATTAGCTAAAGTGGTGCTTCAGGTTCAGAACAATTTCAGGTTCAGAACAGACCTCAGGAACGAATTAAGTACTTAACCCGAGGTACCACTGTATTCTGAAATCTGTTGGGTGGTTGGTTGGTTTTTAAAAAAATCTCTTGTACTCTATTCTGGACATCTTAGAAAAGACTGGAGGGTTATGTTCAGCATGAACCTGCTTCTCTCTCTCTCTCTCTCTCTCTCTCTCTCTCCTGAGCTCATCCTGTTGTGTGGATAGACCTCTTTTTTTCCTACCCTGCCCAGGGTTCAGAGACAAAGGCTCCGTTCAGCCTCTGCAGCTTGACCTTTTCCCTCTGCTTGGCTCTTTGAAAATCCCAGGAGCTGATCAGATCAGGCAGAACAGCAAGCAGGCTTTGTTCCGCGGCAAAGAGAAGCCTCCCATAAGAAGATATCTTTAAAGGAATGTGTGGAATGGGCTTTTGAAAGGTGGTAGATAAAATCGAAACGAAGGCTCGCTGGATTGTGAGATGGAACATAGGAAGCTGTCTGCTATATATATGAAGTTAGACCTTTGATCCATCTAGCTTAGGGTTTTGTACATTGATTGGCAGCAGCTCTCCAGGGTGTCAGATGGGGCACTTTTCATATTGGAGTGTTTCTTCCCCCCGCCCTGATTGTGTTTGATTTCTAAGTGTTTTACCCGGTCCTTTAAATTGCGTTTTTATTTTCGCAGAATGTGCATTGGAAGGCATTGGTGTAGTAGGATAGTGTGACTGAAGAGGATAATGAATGGGCAGGACTCAGAATCTGTTACCTCTTGAATGCTAGACATATTTTCAAACTTCTCTCTCTATAATACAGTGGTACCTCGGGTTAAGTACTTAATTCGTTCCGGAGGTCCGTTCTTAACCTGAAACTGTTCTTAACCTGAGGTACCACTTTAGCTAATGGGGCCTCCTGCTGCCGCTGCACAATTTCTGTTCTCATCCTGAAGCAAAGTTCTTAACCCGAGGTACTATTTCTGAGTTAGCAGAGTCTGTAACCTGAAGCATCTGTAACCTGAAGCGTCTGTAACCCGAGGTACCACTGTATGTGCTTGGTGTCACTTTTCTGTATGGGTCACACACATGAACAGACCCCATTTTTCCCCAGTACACAAACAGCGGAAGCTTGCTTAAGCCAATTGCAGCCTGTGCATTGAGCTAACTGCACATTGATGTTTGTTCCTTTGAGACCTTTCCAGGCGAACAGTACATGCGCTGTTGTTACCTCGCCTCACACATCCCTGCAGGGGATCTGTGCTCCTCAAAAGAGGACCTGCTGAGAGTACTGCCTGCCCCAGAGGTTCACTTAGTGTGTAAAAGAAAGTGGGCTTTTAGTGTTGCAGTTCCAGGCCTTTGGAATGAGTTACCAGCCAATTGCCCAGCATTGTGATGTTTAGTCAAGGGTCAGCAAACTTTTTCAGCCGAGGGCCGGTCCACTGTCCCTCAGATCATGTGGTGGGCTGGACTATATTTTGAAGGAAAAAAATGAATGAATTCCTATGCCCCACAAATAACCTGGAGATGCATTTTAAATAAAAGCACACATTCTACTCATGTAGAAACACCAGGCAAGCCCCACAAATAACCCAGAGATGCATTTTAAATAGAAGGACACATTCTACTCATGTAAAAACACCAGGCAGGCCCCACAAATAACCCAGAGATGCATTTTAAATAAAAGGACACATTCTACTCATGTAAAAACATGCTGTTTCCCAGACCGTCCGCGGGCCGGATTGAGAAGGCAGTTGGGCTGGATCCAGCCCCTGGGCCTTATTTTGCCCATCCATGTGTTTAGACATCTCCTGAATATGTTTTTCTTTAAGGAGGCTTTCCCTGTATTGTGACCCAGTCACTTATGACATATTAATCATACATCTGCAGGAACGGTTTTATTGGAAAGCTTGCTTATAGAATTTGCATGGTGGTTTTTTTGGTATTTCATCTTATTTTTATCTTTTTCTGCATCACTTTGATTGCCCTACACTGTAAATCAGTCTATAATTTTTTAAAATAATAAATAAACTCCAGACATCATTTTTTAAGATGGCTGGAGATTCGCCATCTTGGAATTGGAATTTTCACTTCAAGTCAAGTTCCTAGGCTGTGGAGATAGCATGTTCAGATTGTTTAAACCAGAGGGGAAGTTGCACAGGGCATCTGGGTTTTGTTTAGTTTTCCTTCTCCGGGGCTACTAGAAAGAGAGACACTTTATAAAATATATGCAAATGTGCATTGCTTTTGCAAATTGCAAAAATCAAGCTTTCTCGGCATCAAATTTTAATGAACTTTCTCCTGGTTGAAGCCCACTCAGGGAACTTCAGAGCTCAACGGGAATGTTGCTGTCTCATGAAATCACCCAACCGAGCGCTCTGTGTCTCCTGCAGCACTCTGGTTATCTTGAAAATCAACCTACGGGGCGCGTACTTGCTTTTTCTTGCATTACACCCACCCCATGAGCCTTTGGGATGAGACCTGTAAACAAATACGCCTTGCTGGTTTTTGCAGAAACCATTTTCAATGCAGATTTCCCAATTCCGCTGGCACAGAGGTAGGAGTTTAGCGCCAACAGGCCTCATTAACGCAGGCGGCTGTGCTCCATTTAACGAAGGCAGCCAATCTCGTCTGCATCGCTAATTTGTCATGAAGGCTCCCTCTCAGGAGCCTCGCTCCCTGGGGCTGGAAGTTCAATTCTTTCTGCTGAATAGTGCAAAAGTCTCTCTTTCTCCCACTCACCCCTTTTGTGCCTGCGGAATGCTGATAACAGCCGCTGTTTCCACAGCTATGCGATGCCCACCAAGACCATGGAGGTGATGCTGATGCAGGAACAAGGCTCCAAGGCGCACCTGGATGCTGTTCTTACAACCCACCAACGTGTTGTTCAGGTAGGAGGTCTCACCTGCCCAATTTCCTCTCCGTTTTTGTCTTTTTAATAGTATGGTGACAACATGTTGCCCGGCAGTCTTTCAGCTGAGTTCTCTGTGGCTTCTTTGGAGTAAAAGGTAAAGGACCCCTGGATCAAAGGCGACTATGGAGTTGCGGCGCTCATCTCGCTTTCAGGCTGAGGGAGCCGGCGTTTGTCCACAGACAGCTTTCCGGGTCATGTGGCCAGCAGAACTAAATCGCTTCTGGCGCAACTGGACACCGTGATGGAAGCCAGAGCGCATGGAAACGCCGTTTACCTTCCCGCCGGAGTGGTACCTATTTATCTACTTGCACTGGTGTGCTTTCGAACTGCTAGGTTGGCAGGAGGTGGGACCGAGCAACGGGAGCTCACCCCGTCGCGGGGATTCGAACCGCCAGCCTTCTGATCGGCAAGCCCAAGAGGCTCAGTGGTTTAGACCACAGCACCACCTGCCCCCCTCTTCTTTGGAGTACACTGAAAACAACAGGGGCAGTGCTGGAGATGCAGTCATTTTAAAGCCCCACTGCTCTACTTTGATCATCTTGGTGGAACTCCTGTGCACACATTACAGTAGCGAGTAAAGGTAAAGGGACCCGTGACCGTTAGGTCCAGCCGCGGACGACTCTGGGGTTGCGACGCTCATCTCGCTTTATTGGCCGAGGGAGCCGGCGTACAGCTTCCGCGTCATGTGACCAGCATGACTAAGCCGCTTCTGGCGAACCAGAGCAGTGCATGGAAACGCCGTTTACCTTCCCGCCGGAGCGGTACCTATTTATCTACTTGCACGTTGATGTGCTTTTGAACTGCTAAGTTGGCAGGAGCAGGGACCGAGCAACGGGAGCTCCCCCCTCACGGGGATTCGAACCGCTGACCTTCTGATCAGCAGGCCCTAGGCTCTGTGGTTTAGACCACAGCGCCACAGTAGCAGGTAAAGGTAAAGGGACCCTTGACCATTAGGTCCAGTCACGGACGACTCTGGGCTTGCGGCGCTCATCTCGCTTTACTGGCCGAGGGAGCTGGCGTTTGTCTGCAGACAGCTTCCGGGTCATGTGGCAAACATGACTAAGCCGCTTCTGGCGAACCAGAGCAGCGCACGGAAACGCCGTTTACCTTCCCGCCAGAGCGGTACCTATTTATCTACTTGCACTTTGACGTCCTTTCGAACTGCCAGGTTGGCAGGAGCTGGGACCGAGCAACAGGAGCTCACCCCGTCGCGGGGAATCGAACCGCCAACCTTCTGATCGGCAAGTCCTAGGCTCTGTGGTTTAACCCACAGGTAGGGGAGGTCAATTCCCCACCTTTGGAATAGAGTGTTGGACAAGGGAGACCAGAACAGAGATACGCCGCTGTGGAGCTCAGTAGCTGGCATAGGTCCAGTCTTTTTTCCATGTATAAAATGGGGGAAGACACATCTATCCTCTTCAGAGGAAGGATTGGATATGACAGTAATAAAGAAATGCGTCTTTTCAGGCCAGCGGCAGACCTATGGTTTCACACTGTGCCTTTGGTTCCTGTTGGAAACTGGCTCTTTTTTCCCATAATCTTTTTTATTTGATTTTCCAAAATATAAACATACAACATAAAATAGTACAAAATCCAGATATTGAGATGACTCTGAATCTCCTGACTTCCTCCCCATCCCTTCCATGGGTCCCTTTAATTCTATTTTCAACTGCATATCAGTATCTGTATCTGAAGAAGTGTGCATGAACACGAAAGCTTATACCCAGAACAAACTTAGTTGGTCTCTAAGGTGCTACTGGACAGTGTTTTAATTTTTTCCGACTGTGTCAGACCAACATGGCTACCTACCTGAATCTGCATATCAGTGCTTCTCCAATTTTTCTTCTTCCTAAGTTATCTATACATTCTGTTACATTAGAAGTGTATTTAAAAGCCTGCTAATGTTTTGACCTGTTTACAATGATTTTGTATGTACATTATAAACATTTCCCATTCTTTTTAAAATTTCTGGTCTTCTTGATTCCCGAGCTTCCCAGTTGATTTTGCAACTTTGGCATAGTCCATCAACTTGATCTACCATTATTCTCTGGTCGGAACTGTCTCTTCCTTCCATCTCTGGGCTAGTTGCATCCAGGCGGCCGTTGTAGCATACATGAACAATTTCCTCTGGTTTTTTGGGATATCAGTACAGTGGTACCTTGGGTTACATACGCTTCAGGTTACAGACTCCTCTAACCCAGAAATAGTACCTCGGGTTAACAACTTTGCTTCAGGATGAGAACATAAATCGTGCTCCGGCGGCGCGGCAACAGTGGGAGGCCCCATTAGCTAAAGTGGTGCTTCAGGTTAAGAACAGTTTCAGGTTAAGAATGGACCTCCGGAATGAATTAAGTACTTAACCTGAGGTACCACTGTACCTATAATTCCTAATAAAAAAGCTTCTGGTTTTTAAACAAGTTATTTTGAACATTTTTTTCATTTCATTATATATCATTTCCCATAATTTTTTAGTTACATTACTAGTCCACCACATATGATAAAAAGGTAGGTTACTCTTCTTTAAATTACTAGCATATATTGGTACTTGTTCTGTACATTTTTGCTAGTTTTACCGAGGTCAAATACCACCGGTACATCATTTTCATTTAATTATCTTTCAATTAAAAAAATGCCGTAAATCTCAGTTCTATTTTCCGTAACTTCTCCTAGTCTGTCATTTGTATATTATGTCCCACATTTTTCACCCATTGTATCATCACAGATTTGACCTGTTCCTCTATTGTTTCCCATTCCAGGAGCAAATTATACATTTTCAACCATAATTTCTTATTATCTTCTAAAATCTCTCTTTGAAATCTTAATAACTGATAACTAAAACCTTTCTTTTTATAAATTTTATTAAAAAATCATTTAATTGATGATATTGTAAACAACCTGTTACTAGTTCTCTCACCACTTCAAAAACTTTTAATTTTACCTGCTTTAACAGCTCTCTATATGTTGGCCAATTGGTCCTCATATTCACTTTCTTCAAAGATATTGCTTCTAACGGGGAAAGCCACCATGGCGTTTTTTGTTCTACTAAGTCTTTATACTTTTCCCATGCTTTAAAAATTGATTTTCTTATTATATGGTTCTGAAAGCCTTTGTGTACTTTCACCTTACCATAATGATGTGTGCTGATAATATAATAGGCCCGGTTTTGTGGGTTTGTTTTTTTGCTCTCTTCCCCTTCCCCTACAATGATCCATTCCGCTTCTTTTTTCCTCTTCCCCTTCAGATCAGCGGTTTGAATGCTGCATTTGCTCCTATTCTCTTGGAAATTGTTCAGAATAATCGGCCGGAAGGAGTCCATCTGTTAGTGAAAGAGGTATGTGGATTCTTATTGAAGCATTCAGGTTTAGCATTGTGGCTCCTGGCTTTTAAACTATTGTTAAGAAGCAGGTTCTGAGAAGTGCTCCAGGACACACACACACACACACCCAGATTCATTGGAAAAAAAACTGGTAACCATATGCTAATATCTATAACGTCCTGCTGTTGTTGTTTTTCCCTCCCCGTCCCTCCACAGCACACGGAAGAAGACTTCAAAGTTCGGCTGAAGGCTCGTCCAGAACTGGAGGACCTGCTTTCTCAAATGAGCTGAGTCCAGCACATTACAAATACCCGTTTCACATTGGGGTTTGTGGCTGATCGTCGACCTTTTCGCAACATTCCACGACATGGTGGAAGTGGACCTCTGTGTTTGTTGCAAAAGCCAACGCTGTCACGACGAGTCTGTTTTTTCATAATAAATGGTTTAATCTTTATGGCATGCTTCTGCAGTGACGCAATTTCTGCTGCTGGAGTTAAGCAAAAGTTCATTGCATCACCTGTACCAATTTAGACTTTTGCTTACAGAATCTGGAAGCAGAATCCTCAGGTTTTCTGGGTAGAGTACTGGCAATTCAGCACTCTGTACAGGGCAGGCCCAACCAGTTTAGTGTGTGTGTGTGTGTGTGTGTGTGTGTGTGTGTGTGTGTGTATTAAGGTGTTATCAAGACCTGAGCTGTAATGTGCCCCCTGAGCTGGGCTGCCGCGCTCACGTCTGGTGGGGGACCTGTCCCATCCTGTCGTAAAGAAATATTCAGCTTCTGGCGGTGTTAGAAACTAGGATATAAAAGCAATTCCCCACATGGCTCCTGGAACCTGGGTTGCGGGTGCCAAAGCAAATTGTCCAGTAGTGTAGCCTCAAAGACAACATCTGGATTTTGAAATCAACGCAAATAAGAGCTCTCTAGCAGATTTCGTCCCCATTCTGTGAATTGGTCTTAAAAGCAGTTCCGTGTGCATATACAACACCAGTCTGACCTGCCCTAAACAATTTCCCCCCCCCCACCTAATCCGGTTGAACGATAATCTAGATAATCACATCCAGTGTGGGATAGGTGCAGGATTCATGAATGCCAACTAAGCAGTCTGGTCCAGGACCACAGTTAAGTTTGTATGCATTAAGGGACAGAAAATAATTGAGAGTGATAAGGATGTGCTTATCTCTACAATAACATCATCTTTAGAAAACCCTAAACCACAAAGAAAATGAAGACGACATATAAATTCCACCTTTTATTTTTTGGCAAGAAAGTAAGTATTGCTTGTTCTGTTAAAAAACCAGAAGAATTTAGCCAGGGGATTACTGCAAGAGCAATGCATGCAGTTGCTTGCCATCTCTTTGAACCACCTCCCACAGCAACCGTTTCCCAGGGCTCAACCTCTGCGCTGCACTGCCATTATTTAAATACTTCCGCCAAGCAAGGGAACTGCCCTTTGTGCAAAGCTGGCTCTTGTCAGCTTGTGGTTTGATGCTGTTTCTGTCTTCTGAGCAGCTCGGCCATCCTCTGCTTCTCATGTTCCATCATGCAATCCTTGAAACTCTTCACCTGCTCCTGGCACTTGCGCCAGTCCTGGTGTTCAGCCATGCACTCCTGCACCGCATAGTGGAAAGAGGCGCAGCCGGTGCGGGAGATCATTTTGTCAAAGGGATCGTCCTCTTCCTCCTCCGCTTTGGGCTTCCGGTTCCAGTTGTGACCCGAGGGGTTGGCGCTTGACATCCTGGTGGGTCTGGAGGGAGGATGAGAGAGAAGGAAATGGGCATTAAAAAAAAGCAGAGAAGGGAAAGAAATCACCCGGCTGTCATTACAGTTGCTTGAACAGTAATAATAATAATAATAATAATAATAATAATAATAATAATAATTTTTTATTTATACCCCGCCCTCCCCAGCCAAGGCCGGGCTCAGAGCGGCTTACAAGCAATAATAAAAACAAGTTGAATGATTACAACTTAAAAACAAAATTAAAATACAACATTAAAATATTGAAACATTAAAATATTAAAATGTAGCCTCCTCGCAGGAGGAGAAGGAAAAGAAAAAAGAAAGAGAGGGAGGGAATCAAACTGGCTCCAAGCCAAAGGCCAGGTGGAACAACTCTGTCTTACAGGCCCTGCGGAAAGAAATCAGATCCTGCAGGGCCCTGGTCTCATGAGGCAGAGCGTTCCACCAGGACTTTACCTACTAAAGACTTGGAGCTGGATAAAGGCATTTTATAAAAGCAGTACAATGTCTCTTAGCCTCTTAAACATAAAATAGTGCAAGAGTTTTATTCACATTTGTGAAAGTAATCAGGGAAGGGCCATATGATTAGTAGATTAAGATTAAGATTGCAGTCCTAACCCCATTTACCTGGGAATATGCCCCATTGAATTCAATAGGACTGAGTAAACATGGAACGTGGAACGCCCTCCCACCAGATGTCAAAGAGAACAACTACTACCAGACTTTTAGAAGACATCAGAAGGCAGCCCTGTTTAGGGAAGCTTTTAATGTTTAATAGACAATTGTATTTTAATGTTCTGTTGGAAGCCGCCCAGAGTGGCTGGGCAAACCCAGCCAGATGGGCGGGGTATAAATAAATTATTATTATTATTATTATTAGCAATGTGCTGTGTGTTTCGTTACCTGAACTGCAGCCCTACTTTCTCTTTGTCAGCTCTTATTATTGTTTATTGAGTTTATATACTGTCCTGTACCCAGAGGTCTCAGGGCGGTTCCCAGAAATGATAACATATATAATAATCAGAATAAAAACAGCTACCCAATAACACCCCCCCCCGAAAAGAACCACGTTTTAAAAGGATGTCAAACAGTTCAACCAAAGCTCTTAGGTAAAGGAACCCCTGACCGTTAGGTCCAGTCGTGGCCGACTCTGGGGTTGCGGCGCTCATCTCGCTTTACTAGCCGAGGGAGCCGGCGTACAGCTTCCGGGTCATGTGGCCAGCATGACTAAGCCGCTTCCGGCGAACCAGAGCAGCGCACGGAAAGCTCTTAGGCGGTAGTTATTGTTAGATGTTTTTGGCCTACAACTCCCATGATCCCCAGCTAGCAGGACCAGTGGTCAGGAATGATGGGAATTGCAGTCTCAAAACATCTGGAGGGCCGAGGTTGAGGAAGCCTGCCCTATACCCATAGATCTCAGGGCAGCTCACAACATAAAATTACAATATAAAAACCACAAAATACAAATAAAAATAAGAACAGAAACAAACCAATCATCTGCCCAGCAACAACACATTTAAAAGGGCATCGGATGTGGTTATTTTGCCTTATGAATGGAGGGAATGAGAAAGAAGATGGGAGCACAGTGCATAGCTGTCAACGTTTCCCTTTCTTTAAGGGAAATTCCCTTATTCCAAATAGGATTCCTCGCAAGGAAAGGGGAAAGTTGACAGCTATGGCACAGTGTATTTTGCATGTGCAATATACTGAATTTGCCACACTTTGCATTCAAAGGCCCTAGAGTTTCTCCCCCACTTTCCTGACAATTCTCCTGGATTACTAAAGTCAAAAGTAGTAACTGAAGCTTTTCCGGCAAGTTGATGTGAAGAAACTTCACTTGCGGATCCTTAGGCTGACTCCGCTTTCCACATCATCCGGAGAACTTGTCTTATTTATAAACAGCCTTCCTGCAGGAGGAGGTGGCGGACCCTCTCCTCTGATACTCCTGGACGGCTATATAACCTTACTCGGGAGGAGTCTTTGGCGAGGTGCTCTGCGGAGAAAGGCCAAGCACGCGCGAGCTACGCGGAAATGACGACGCCTCTGCTGCGGTCTCCCATCCGAAAGCTGTCCGGGGCTGAGCCTGCTTAGCTTCCCGCGCGCGCCGGGCGCCCCGCCCACCGAGCTACGCGGGCAAAAAGAGAAGAGACCGCTCGACGCCCACGCCCGGCGGCGGCCTTGCCACGCCCGCCCGCCCGCCCGCCCGGCTCCCCTCGGCCTTGGGCTCCCCTGAGGCCTCCTCGCGGGCCAAGCTGCTTCCCTGGTGGGCGGCGCCCGGGCCTTCCGGGGGGAGGGCAGCGGGATGCGCTTTCCGGGGAGGGGCCCCGGGCAAGATGGCGGCGGTGGTGCGGATCCAGAGCGACTGGGACCAGGTGCTGAGGTGGGCGAGAGGGCCGCCTCCTCCTCACGGCCACGGTGGCGGCACCCCCGTTTTCAGTGCCCCCCTCAACCTCTGCTCCCCCATAACCCCTCGACCCCATTTTCAGTGCCCCCTCAAACTTACCTCGTCCTCTTCCCCCTCATTTCAGTCCCTCCTCAAACTTGCCTCTTCTCCCTTCCTCGCCCCCAATTTTCCGTGCCCCCCATAAACTTGGCTTTTTTCCTCCCTTGCCCCTCCATTTTCAATGCTCCCTCAAACTATCTCTCTCTTCTTCCCCCTTGACCCCCATTTCAGGGCCCCCCTCAAACTTGGCTTTCCCCTCCCTCCAATTTCAACGCCCCCTCAAACATTTCTCTCTTGTTCCCTCTTGACAACCCCCATTACAATTCCCCCCTCAAACTTGGCTTTTTTCCTCCCTTGCCCCTCCATTTTCAGTGCTCCCTCAAACTATCTCTCTCTTCTTCCCCCTTGACCCCCATTTCAGTGCCATCCTCAATTTATTAACTTGTCTCTTCTCCCCCCTCCTTACCCCTCCATTTTCAGTGCTCCCTGAAACTGTCTCTCTCTTCTTCCCCCTTGACACCCATTTCAGTGCCTCCTCAAACTTGTCTCTTCTCCCCCCTTGTCCCTCATTTTCAGTGACCCCCTCAAACTTGCCTTTTCCCTCCCCCCATTTTCAATGCCCCCTCAAACATGTCTCTCTTCTTCCCCCTTGATCCCCATTTCAGTGCCCCCCTCAAACTTGTCTCTTCCCCGCCTCCTTGTCCCCCATTTTCAGTGCCCCCTCAGATACATCTCTTATCCCCCCCCCTTGAACTTTCACTTGTTTTTCAGCCCCCTTCACATCACCTGCTGCTGCTGGTCCTTTCAGCAGTCATTCTCCCCACCTCAAAGTAGGGCAGACCATTCATGGGGCTCCAGGAGTTGAGTTTCCATCTTGGGCTCACCTTTTTGAGTCAAGCACAAAGGAATCTGCCTGCCTGCCTTCGCCATCCTTTTCCCCCCACCCCTCGAGGTTTTGTTTTTTCCTTCCAGAAGGGTTACCTGCTTTGACTTGAAAGGTTTTGCCCATTTTCTTTCACTGCCCTCTCCTTGGGTATGGTGCCAAGGTCCTCCCATAGTCTGCCCTCCACCATCTGTCATTTGCAATCTCCCTTCTCCCACCCCACATCAAATTTTGGTTTTTTTTTTGTCCCTTAAATGCTCTCCAGTTCCCCCAAATACTTCAGCCTGCACTAATAATGATAAAGAAGTGGTCCCTCCAACCCCTTTAGCCTTGAATGATCTCAATAGCTGCTCCTTTCCAAACCTTCATCTACTTCAGTTTCATTAATGTATAACCCCAAAATTTTGCAAATGGATGCCAATGTTTTGTGCTCATTTTGGTCTTGTGCTTCCCCACAAACTGAGTAATTGACACAGGAAACAGGTTGCAAGTTAACACCCCCAAATCCAACGTCCTCTGATCCCCTCCAAACTGATGCCAAGTGAGCATCTGATCCTTCATGCTAGGGATAGCCAACATGGTACCTTCTGATGTCGTTGGATCACAACTTCCCTCAGCCCTAGCTAGCAAAGTCAGTGGTACAGGATGATGGGAGAGGTAGCCTAGCAACATTTGGAGGGCACCACGTTGGCTGTCCCTGCTTTATGCTAACTGGAGTTTCTCATCTTTGCAGGAAGAATGAGGAGCAGGCTTGGCTAAGCTGCAGCAGCCCAGGTGAACAAGAAGAGTCCTCTGTCCCTTTTGGGTGATAATGTACAGTTCCATTCTCTTTGTGTCCAACCAGCTCTCTCTCCACACTTTAGCTTAAGCACCAAGCTCTGAAATTCTGCCAATATTCAGAGTTAGAGAGGCTTGGCTTTTCCACCAGCTAATGCCATTTGTGAAGCAGAAATAACAAATTTATTTTTTAAACAAGCCAAAATCAGTTTTAGATGAAAGTACTACGGACAAAAAACTTCAGAATTATAAGCCATTGGTACTTGGTGAACAAGTGTGTTAAGACTATAACAAACCTCGTTTTCTGATTTTCTCTTATTTGATTACTGTTTATTTATGTTAGTTTGCGACAAGTGGGAGTCGAATAATAAACCTGACAGAGAACTGTTTGTGAATCATTAACTAAAAGTGGATCACATTTGTCTCTAGCTAGAGGAACTCATGTTGAAGGTCTCCATTAAAAATAAAACCTAAATAGATAAGGATGGCTTTATAAAGTACTGTCTAAAGTATGTAACACCTTTTAAGTCTTTCGTTTGTGTTTTTTGCATGCTGTAGGAAAACCTACTTTGTATGGTAAGCTGACTTGTCAGGGGGTGAGCTCAGATGGAATTCCTGAAGTTGTAGCCTCTGAAGGATTTGTTGTCAGTGAAATAACTAAGGTACGGTCACTTCCGTCTATGGGGTTGAAGGGCAAACTTGTGGCTCGTAGCAAGAACTAAGATAACTCTATGGTTTTCTATGTCAGATTTATAATCTGAACTTGATCTGGATTAAATTGAGGTGGGGGGATACGGGATGTTATTTTGACAAGGATGGTGTCCTGTGCAGATTACACAAAACATACATCCATGAGCAGCACTGAATTCACAAGAAACTGCTATGTGGAAGTGCCCTCTGTCATAACTGCATTTTTTTATTTGTTGGATTTATATTGTGCCTTCTGACTGTCACAGCCCCAATTCAGATTACTGTATTATATTTTAAGGGTTTGGGCTTCTACTGGAGGAATAAAATGCTCTCTGATGGCCTTAGAGCAACTTAGAGCTCATTTTCTTAAACATTAATATTTTTCCCCTTGGGGCTCACAGTATAAGGCAACGCTCAAAATTACTCGTTACTGCAATGATTTATTTCATATCTATGATATTTAATAGAAACATCCAAAGCAATTGTGGCTACCTGCTTTATTGTCTGGAGTTTCCACCATATTAGTTATTGGGTTTTGTGATGATGGGTCATAATCAGCTGCCAGTAAATGTTATCTTCTCCTTTCTGGTCTACCTACTCCAGAAAAGTCTGCTTGTTTCCTGCCCTCGTGAAAATGCCTCCACCAAATTTCTGGCGCCCTACACAACCTTCTGTAGAATCCATCAAAAAAGCGTAAGTATTTTTACAAAGTGGTTTTTCATAAGATGACTTTAAATGATGATGCAGCTTCAGTTAATTAAATGAGTTGCAGTGTTCTTTGATAACTTGTCAGTGCTGGGCGTATGTGCTGTGGAAGCATGCCACAGAAAACAGCTGTACACCACACTACATACACACACTAGTTACAGATGGTACAAGAAGTCTTCTCTCTCTCAGCCCAGAGAGGATTCTTTGCTTCAAAGTCTTTGCTGTGTTAAATTCCACAGCCAAGCTCCAAGTTCAGTTTCTTTGAAGTCCTGCAACTCTTCACAAAGTCTTCAGGCTTTCCCACAGTTCCAATTCCTCTTCTTCAGACTGTTTCACAATTTCTCACACCAATTATCTATCCGACCACACCAAATGCTAAACTCCCAAGTACAAACTTGTCTATATACTACACAGGTAGGTATGTTCTTCTGTCAGATGAGTGACAGCAGAAATTCAAAGTCATCTAGGGAAAGAGGTGGTCAAGGCTGGGGAGGACATGTCAAGTGCCAGGGGGGCAGGGGGACTGAGATTTTGTGGCATCATTTGCTCCTAAAGGAGCGTCTCCACCCCCATCGTTCAGCCCGGACACTGAGGTCCAGCTCTGAGGGCCTTCTGGTGGTTCCCTCACTGTGAGAAGTGAGGTTACAGGGAACCAGGCAGAGGGCCTTCTCAGTAGTGGCGCCCTCCCTGTGGAATGCCCTCCCACCAGATGTCAAAGAGAACAACAACTACCAGACTTTTAGAAGACTTCTAAAGGCAGCCATGTTTAGGGCAGTTTTTAATGTTTGATGCTGTATTGTGTTTTTAATATTTTGTTGGGAGCTGCCCAGAGTGGCTGGGAAAACCCAACCAGATAATAAGTTATTATTAATTTATTAATATTATTATTCCCTATAAGCCCATGTAAGTTCAAAATGGTTTTTGCCTGCTATTTTATGCACAGTTGTATATCATCTGTATTAGAGGTACTCAAAAACCTGGCAACCATTTTTGATTGTTTAACTATTTGATTTGATCTTTTATATGTCTCCTTGAATAGCCTGTGTTTTACAAATTGGCAGTTTAATTATATGGAATAGAGATTTCTCAATAAACTCATTAGCCTATACATCGTAATACATTAGTAATACATGGACTGAACTGTATAACATGCCAGTGCCCATGCCAGTGCCCATCAATATTTCACTTTTCTAGGTTGTGGTCATTTATTCATTTTCTCTTCCTCTCCATCTTAGATTACTTGCCTTGACATTTCTAGTGGCGGAGGACTTGGAGTATCAGCCAGTGCTGATGGAGCTATGAAAATTTGGCAGGCTGCTAATGGAGAAATAAGAGTAAGACCAGTATTGAGGTTGAAATTTGCCTTTAAGAAACCTGCAGTCTAAATCCTTGAATGCTGAACTAATCCCTGCCCCCCTCAAACTGCTGTTCAAACTCCAGAGTTTTAATAGTCGTTTGAGATCATTGGGAGAGAGAGAGACAGAGAGAGAAACAACACGATAAATCTTAAGTGCATGTGCATACCTGCGAGTGCACCTGTGGATCGTGGCAAGGAAGTTGTTTCTGATATTTAACCTAACCCTCCTTTCCTGTAATGTATTATTGCTGCATGTTCTGTCTTCTCAGTGGGTAGAGAAATCTATTTCCCCCCTACTTCTTTCCATAAAGGAATTGGGATCTGGTCTCCTTACCATGTTGAGGATCATCTGACTTCCATGTCACAACACTCTGACAGGATAAAAATCAGTTCAGGAAGTCAACTATTATCTTACTTCTGATCCACCCCCTTCCGCCTGACTGCTTTCTGTATAATGAGTTTACTAACAGTGGCCCAACTCTCACTGTGATGCTAACCCTATGTCTGGACTACAGTTTCAGGTAGCAGGTAGAGTCTCACAAAGAGAAATATATTGGGGGAAAGGCTAGACTATGAAACTTCTTTCTGACATGCTAGTCGATGTAGGTTTTTGTTTTGTTTTTTTTAAATCAAGATCCCACCTGCCGTCTTAAGTTGATGCAAGTTTAGCATCTTAGTGAGAAACATAGCTGTCAACTTTTCCCTTTTCTTGTGAGGAATCCTATTCGGAATAAGGGAATTTCCCTTAAAAAAATGGGAAACGTTGACAGCTATGGTGAGAAATAGGTCTGCTGTGACCTGGAAATCTCAGGCATATGTGTACCTTGTTTGGGCAGCTGGCCTAGATTTAATTACCCTTGATTATGGTTTTAGGATACTTCCAGAACCTCAGTGTTATAATCTCTGCAAAGAAACAAAATAGATGATGACAATCTAGGATTCAGTGATGTCATGGAGGCCGTGTAGCCAGCCAGTGTGCTTGGCAAATAAGATGGCTGTTGCTAAGTAACAAGGCAGAGGATGAGATGAGGCTTTTAACTAGCCTTCAATTCTTTTGTCTTCCCAGAGATGTCTGGAAGGCCACGTCTACGATGTGAATTGCTGCAGATTTTTCCCGTCAGGCATTGTGGTCCTGAGTGGGGGGATGGATGCCCGGCTAAAGATCTGGTCTGCGGAAGATGCCAAATGCGTGGTAACATTTCAGGGTCACAGAGCAGGTACAGGAAATTGGCAACTGAAATAAATGCAGTTGTAATAGCAGCTGAAGTTGAGTTAAGCTCCAGGCTGGAGAAAAAGGTGTTTCTCTTTTGTGGCTGGGCTGATAAGGTGTTCTGAGCACCTCTACAGCTCACCACCTAAACGAACTTGGAGGACAAGGGCAGTTATACCTGATAGCTGCGGCATTCCAAAGCTCAGTGCAACTATAAAGATGGCTCCCACTCTACTCTCCAGTTCCAGACTTTGAGGGGAGGAAGTCAGCATGGGATGGTCCTTCCCCTCGCGCATATGCACAGTGTGAGGTCAGGGATAAAAGCACTGGCAGGACCCTGGTGAATACAAGCTAGCTGTCAGCCAAAAACTCCTGATCATCTGTCCTGAAAAGCTCAAAGTTACAGATTGCCAAAATTATTCAAATTCATCTTACGTATACAGTTATCAGAGCCAGCTGTCTCTTGCTGGAGAGATTTACCACAGCAGAATTGAGCAGATACAAGAATTTGTAGGATTGGATTTCTTTTGTTTTATACGTAAATGTATCAGCAGCTGTGGACAGCTGCGTCTATTAGAATTAATGGTGTTATTGGAAAAGAGTGAATGCTCTTCCTTGCTCGTTTCACAAAGGCACTTTGTTGGCCACTGTAGGAATAGGATGCTGGACTAGTTGGGCCATTGGCCTGATCCAGCAGGCCTCCTCTTACGATCTTATGTTCACTTGTAATCATTTGCTCTTGACCTATTATAGCTAAGTGCTAACACAGTATGGAATTTTGCAATTGCACAACAACAACAACAACAACAAAATACATTTGAGGCCCCAGATATCTGAGATTAGACTGGATTTTCATCTAAACTAGGCTCACATCCACACCATACATTGAAAGCACATGGCTTCCACCTAAGTATCTTGAGAACTGTACCTTACCCCTCACAGAGCTACAATTCCCAGCACCCTTAACAAACTGCAGTTCCCAGGATTCTTTGGGGGAAGCCACATGTTTGAAATGTATAGTGTGGTTGTCACCTAGATGAGCTGGCAAATCTTCAACCTTCTCTTTGGTTCTCTGAGGCCGTCTTAGCTGCTGATTCCTTTCTTTTTCCTTGTGGTGTGCTTTGGTCAGGATTATGGCGGGGGATGGTGGAATTGTGTCAGAGAGCGTGGATAGACTTCTTTTCGCTTTCCCACGAGCGTTTCCTTTGCCGTCCTGCAGGAATTCTGGACACAGCCATTGTGGATCGGGGAAGAAACGTGGTCTCAAGCTCTCGGGATGGCACTGCCCGCCTCTGGGACTGCGGGACATCGTCCTGCCTGGGTGTTGTCGCAGATTGTGGCTCTCCAGTCAATGGTGTCGCTTTGGGTGAGGCCGACAACACCTTAAACTTGGGCTCTCCCGAAAAAATACCCAGTAAGTTAACAACATTAAGCAAGTGTTCTCTTCTTTTTTTTAAAAAAAAAAAAAAAGCAGAGGCACGTTTTTATGGTCATAAAGTCATGCCAAAAAGTTGCACACCTGAAAATAACTCCAGGTTTTATTTTGGCTGTAATTCATTGCTGGGAGAGCGGAGGATGTTTTGTATTGGCTGATTAGGCAGGGCCAGACCAGCAAGGGAGGAGCTATAGCCATGTGCCACTGACCTTTGAGCACAGGAGAACCCAGGTTCGGTTCATGGGTGCTTAGTCCTGCATTGGCCATGTTTACAATTTTGGGCTCAGTCAGACTTTCCCAACCTGGTGCTCTCTCTCCAGCTGCTTTGGACTACAGTTCCGACCAGCCCCAGCCAGCACGGCCATGCGAGCTGCGGCTTAAGGAAGTTGGTAGTTCAATAACATCTAGAGCAGGCACGTCCAACTCACAAGAGACTGCAATCTACTCCCAGTATAAAAATTATGGAAGTGATCTTCCATGAAGGGGTGGGGGGATGGGATGCCAAAGTTGTTGACCTTTTAGGGAGGGAGCAATCCAAAGTTGTTGATTTTTTTTAGGAGAGGAAAATTGCTCACCTAAAAAAGTGATGCAGTGCTGACAGATACTTTAATTTTCTAACCCATTTGACGCGTCGGACTAACACAGTGGCAGAGCAGGGGGGCGGAGAATTCCCTTGCATTGCTTTTCACTTCCGCCAATAGAGAGGGATCGACCTCTCGATCGCGGTTGACCGATTAGACATCCCGGATCTAGAGGGCTCCAGATCTGGGGGAAAGGTGGTAGACCAGCCCTCTAGCTCAGTATAACGGAGTTTCATATGACAAGTGTAATAATTAAAATGTATTAAAGATAAGGCAGAAAGGTAACATTGATGCTGACCTGTTAACTTTTTATGGAGAGGTTTGTGGTCCAACTTTGTTTAAAAATAAAGCCTTTATATTCAATCAAACAAAGTTTGAAAAAGCATACTGAGAGCAAGGACAACCGTACGCACACCTATGTATGCACTCACTCATTCCTTCTCACTCCCTACCCTTCAAAAAAATATGTTGTCAATCTTTGACCATAGCATCTGGGCATAAACACACTGCGCTTAGTGAGCAGAACTGAAGGGACAAATTCAACTCACTAGGTTTGGTCATTCACGTGTCTGTCTGTTCCAAATACATGAAAAGCAGAGTGTTGCTTCGGGAACATTTCTCCTAGTTTGGCTCACTTCCGGCAATGTGGAGCAGGGATTAGGGAGGTTCTGAATCTGGGATGGCAGGGAAGTAAAATAGGCGAGGGTCCCTATATAAAAATCAACCATGTAAGACGCAAACATGGCTGCTCCCATCACCCCTAGTTTGGCCATGATTCTGGCCTTTAACAAATGACAAGGTGAGCAGCTGCTAACCCTAACCATGTTTCTTTCCAACACAGGTGAGCGTGAAATCGGAACAGAAGGGAAACTCCTGCTGTTGGCTCGAGAGGACAAAAAGCTGCAAGGGGTGGGGTTGCATAGCAGGCAGCCGGTAAGATATCACCATGACCATGTTTAATGTTGCCTTTTCTGCTGTTATCTGTTTTGAGCCTATCGGCCGACACACAATGCAACAACCCAGCCAGCAAAGCTGACGGGGAAGATTCGGAATCGCTGTGATGATTTGTTCCAAAAGGACTGGGGCAAATTTATACTCTATATGAAAGAAAATTGCAAACAGTTGAATACGTTTGTAGGTTTAAGTTGAAATGTTTGGTAATGGGAAATTAAGGAGCTGATTTACTTATAAGTAGGTGATTGTTAAAAGTTCGATTCAAGGTAAAAAAGTGAATTTAGGATTGTGGAGAAATTGGTAATGAGATATGGAAGTCTGCTAGAGGGAAGGAAGGAGGTCGATGCTTTATTTAAGCAATGTCTTAAGTCATGAATTATTATTTTTTGATATTGAAATGTAATAAAATATGAAAAACTTAATAAAAATTATATTTTAAAAAAATGCAACAACCCAGCCAGATCTACCTCTGGTCAGGCCAGTTAGGAACATGCTTTTTTCAACAGAAATTTCAACTGCCGTTTTTCCTAGCTGCGCTCTCTCTCTCTCTCTCTCTCTCTCTTTCTTTCTCTCTCTTTTGGAGTAGCATTGCAACATCCTTTTCATTCCCTCTTGCTTGTTTCCTCCTCAGGTTTTTCTGTTTGTTGGCTCGGATGCATTTAATTGCTGCACGTTCCTCTCCAACATCTACCTCCTTGGTGGCACGCAAGATGGAAATATATACCAGCTGGATGTGCGAAACACCAAGTGAGTAGAATTGAAGGGCAGCTGTTAATGTGGCCTCAGGAGCATTGTTGCTGCTTCCCATGTTGCTCCAGTTATGCATGTCACTGGGGAAGGGCTGTAAGCTCAGTGGCAGAGCCTCTACCGAAAGCCCTGGGTTCAATTCTCAGTGGCATCTCCAGGTAAGAGTAGGAGAGACTCCCTGCTTGAAACCCTGGAAAGCCCCTGCCAGTCAGTGTAAGCAATATAGAGCCAGGTGGACCCGTGATCTGGCTCTGATTCAAGGCAGCTTCTTATGCTCCCTATACAACATGGCCCAGTTTATTTGTCTCTTTAAGAAGAATTCTGGCAAACTTGTTATAACATGAGCGACTCTTTGTGATAAAGGTTCCTGCTCCTCTCTCTAGGGCTCCAGTTCGTGTTGTCCACAGATCAGGAGCACCAGTTCTTTCTCTGCTCCCTTTTAGAGATGGATTTATTGCCAGCCAAGGTAGCGTTCCTCTTTTCTTTCACCTACTGAGTTAGCATCTGCCTTGTCTTGGGAGACAATGGAGGAGGGTGCTTTGGGGAGGGGGGATGAAGTCAAATTGTTGGAACCATTAACAGACACTCCTGAATTTCTCGCACCGTGAATTCTCAGCTGTTAAGAATAAGTCACTACAGTCAAACCTCTGTTCCTGAACAGCTCCATTTGGAACGTTTTGGCTCCCGAACACTGAAAACCCAGAAGTTTTCAAACGTTTTTTGGAAGCCAAATGGCTTCCAGAGAGCTTTCTTCTTTTTTTTACATTGACTTTGCCAACCGCCCTTCGATCCTCGGTTGTCGAACGTTTCGGAACTGTCTTCCGGAATGGATTACATTCGACAACCGAGGTTTGAGTGTATTCTCCATGGATAAAAAGCCTTACAGCACTGCACTTGAGGATCCAGCAGGTTTCTCACATTTGATTTCTCAGTATCTTGCTCCGGCGAGTGGGCATCATGATGACACTGGTATGTAGAATGTGAAGGCTTGCTACGTAAACTGCAGTTTCTTGTCTTTCACGTGTTCTGCATCTCTTTCCAGGTGATGGAACCTGCTTTATTATGCAACAAGATCTGGACCACGTGGCTGAGCTCACTGGGCCAGACTGTGACCCCGTATACAAGGTACCGTACAAGGGGAAATGCCCGTCTTGGTCTTGGTCTCGGCAAAGGGAGTTTCTGCCTAGAGAAATCACGGAAATCGCTGCTGAACTCCAGGGAAAAAGGGAAATAGGAAAACTCGGGGAATAAAATTATGATAAAATATTTAACTATCTATTATTTTATCATACACGCTCATTCATAGAATCTCAGAATCATAGAATTCGTACCGTTGGGAGAGACCTGAGAGCCATCTAGTCCAAACCCCTGCAATGCAGAATTCTCAGATCATACATGACAGATGGCCAAGCCTTATGAGGAATGGTTGAAGGTGCTGAGTATGTTTAGCCTGGAAAAGAGGAGACTGAGAGGAGATAGGAGAGCCATTTTCAAATATCTCAAGGGCTGTCATGTGGAAGATGGAGCAAGCTTGTTTTCTCCTGCTCTGGGGGGTAGGACTCGAACCCACGGCTTCAAGTTAAAAGAAAGAAGATTCCGACTAAACATATGGAAAAACTTCCTGACAGTAAGAGCTGTTTGACAGCCTAACAGTCACTTTCACCTTCCTCGAAGGTTTTAATGCAGAGTTTCAATGCCTGTCTGCCGGGGATTCTTCAGCTGAGATTCCTGCATTGCAGGGGGTTGGACTAGATGACCGTTGGGGTCCCTTCCAACTGTACGATTCTATGATTCTGTGACCTTCTAGCTTCTGCCAAAAAACTTCCAGTGAAGGAGAATCCACAAGCTCTCATGGGAGTCTGTTCCGCTGTTAAACAGCTCTTACCGTTAGAAAGTTATCACACACTATTCTTAGTAACTATTTGAATAATCCTGTAAGGTAGGCCGATGTTATTAGGCCCATATTGTAGAGCACTTCTGAGATGGTAATGTTCCCGACGCCCTAAGTTCAGGAGAGACTCCCGCTTTACCTTCTGACACAAAACACCACTAAATTAGAGTTGTATAAGTTTGCCTCTTACACAGCAGTAAGGCAGCAATCGAGGGAATATAACTTAGTTAAGGGGAGGCGCCAGTTATGGAATCTTCCCCCAGAAAGGGATGCACCTAATCAAAGAATGTGATTGTAACAGAAAGCTACTGTCCATTGTGGTCATATAACACCAGTCCTGAGAGATCTGCATTGGCTCCCAATACGTTTCCAAGCACAGTTCAAAGGGTGCTGACCTTGAAAGCCCTAAATGGCCTCGGTCCAGTAAACCTGAAGGAGCGTCTCCACCCCCATCGTTCTGCCCAGACACGGAGGTCCAGCTCCGAGGGTCTTCTGGCAGTTCCCTCCCTGCGAGATGTGAGGTTACAGGGAACCAGGCAGTGGGCCTTCTTGGTAGTGGCGCCTGCCCTGTGGAACGCCCTCCCACCAGATGTCAAGGCAATAAGCAACTATCTTACTTTTAAAAATATATTTAAAAAAATAAATAAAATGTCCAGTAGCACCTTAGAGACCAACTGAGTTTGTTCTTGGTATGAACTTTCGTGTTCTAAGGTGCTCTAAAATGCTACTGGACAATTTATTTATTTATCTGATATATTTCTACTACGTCAGACCAACACAACTGCCTACCTGAATCCTACTTTTAAAAGACATGTGAAGGCAGCCCTGTCTAGAGATGTTTTTAATGTTTAATGCTATGTTGTGTTTTTAAAATTCGGTTGGTAGCCGTCCAGAGTGGCTGGGGAAATATAATAATAATAATAAAAATAATAATAATAATAATAGAAATATGTGTGGCCAGTTCAGAGGAATTACTGTAATTTAACGTAAGTGTTGTTAAGTGTCCTTTGATAGCATGTATTCTATTCCAAGTACACAAAGAGATCTTTGCCACCGGTAGGAACTCATACCTGTTCTTTCTGAACAGTGCAGAAATATGGCACTGCACCCTCCATTTTCCAGTATCATTTCACGACTGTTTCTTAACACCCTGTAGCTGACCATTTTTTTCCTTAACACCAGGGGAATTTTCTCTCCCCACCCTCCGTTATTCCCTCCCTTATGGTAAGATGGGGTTCTTCTCCTTCTTTTCATTCAATATACCACCCTTTATCAAAAGATCCCAGGGCAGTGCACAATTAAAAACGCTTTACAGAATATCAATGATAAAAATATAATAAAAAGCATGCTGACGGACAGCCTAATAACTGGAAAATAAGGCAGCCGTCCCTGCCTTATTCTTTCTAAAGCATTGATTGAATGTTGACAGCATAAAGGGCACAATCTAACACACTTTTTTTAGCAGTCATATTCACCTGGGACTGGAATACAGTGGTGCCCCGCAAGACGAATGCCTCGCAAGACGGAAAACTCGCTAGACGAAAGAGTTTTCCGTTTTGGAGGTGCTTCGCAAAACGAATCTGCTATGGGCTTGCTTCGCAAGACGAAAATGTCTTGTGAGTTCCTGCGGTTTTTTTTTCCTTTTCCCCCTCTTTTTCTAAGTCGCTAAGCCGCTTATCTGCTTATCCGATAAGCTGATAAGCTGCTAAAAAGCCGCTAAAAGCCGCTAAAAGCCGCTAATCCTCTAATCCGTCAATGGGCTTGCTTCGCAAGACGAAAAAACCGCTAGACGAAGAGACTCCCAGAACGGATTCTTTTCGTCTTGCGAGGCACCACTGTAATAAAAAAGGAAATGGTTTTAGGTGAGCGTAAAAGACCGAGAAAGCAATTAAACCTCCTTAACGCAATACACATTAGAGCAGGTAAGATGAAACTTCCCAGTCCCTTGCATTGTAAAGCAAAAAGCCCTATAACATACATGAAAAATATATATACAGATCATAGCATGGGAAGGTTAAGGAATGAACTAATCCAGCTTCTTACTTGATTGTAATAATACCACCTCTGAAACCTCTTTTGTTACCATCTTTTTAGGTGGCCACATGGGAAAAACAGGTGTACACGTGTTGCAGAGACGGAATAGTGAGGAGATACCAGCTTTCAGACCTCTGACTTTACGAAAGCCATGAACACTGCGCTATGAATGCTGCGCGCACTTCAGGGATTACTTAAAACACGTATTTGAAACAAGTCATATATCCGTGTCCCCCGTTTCCAGGACTTTGTACGGTAGCGTGAATGGAGCACGCAGGTGTGAGATGTAGGGACCACGTTGAGACAGCACCCAAGGCGAAGCTGTAGGTAACCTTCCTGCCGAGCGATGTGAACACGGCAACTCTGAAAGTTTAACTCCGTTTCCCTGCACCGAACAGCACGGAAAGTTTGTTGGGTCGATTGTGCCCTTTTTGTGTTTGCAAAAGTGTTTTTGATATCCACTGTGTGGCTGGTGGTTGTTCCTAAGTGAGGGGAAAGGAGCTGATGTGAGCGAGGAAAAGGGAGGCCAGCAGATGTCAGTAGAAAGGGGTGTGTTGCTCAGGCTCGCCTGCTTCTTGTCTTGAGCTGCAAACTGCAGCAACCTTTTGTTTCCGTCTCATGCCCTCCTTCCAGAATTACTCCTCTGTGGCAATTCTCACTGCCCACCAGCAAGCAGGCTGCTAGTTGTAAGTTTCCATCTTCAAATAAAGCTGCTTTGATCTCAAGCTGTTTGCCCAATTAAGTTGATTCTCTCGGGAGCAGCCCTCATTGATTTTCTTTTTAATCCTCTTCTCTTACCGCTCTTCGCTTGCCATTCATCTTTGATTCCCAACAAATAATTGTGGAGAGTTATTTTTTGTCATTTGAGGATGTCACCAGGCCTCCTTTCATCTTTGACAAGACGAAATTAGGGTTCAGCTCTCTCATCTGACCTCATAACACGGAGCACAAAAATTACTTTTCAGGAGCTACGCAGGAAGAGCAGCTTGTGGGGTCTGCTGCAGTCTGGTGGGACTGAAACACTCTGTTTTCACTAAACTATGTTTATACCCTGCCCTATTCAAAAGACAAGAGTAGATAACAAAATAAAAAGACACAACATAGTTAATTCAAATGAAACAGCTAAAGATATGAGAATTAAATTCTTTAATCTGCCATTATGTTTGCTAGTGCCGACGGGAGTTGGTAGTTCAGCAAAAATCTTGCTGGAGGGCCAAGGCTTCCCCACCTGCCATAACTTAACAAAGACAAAATCGCAACATCAGTTCCTGTAACTTCTTTGTTGATGGAGAGAGTGATCGGTCAGGAATCTGATACAAGATGCCAAGGCAGTGGAAGTTGCTCCCAGTACCTGTCACCACACGGAAGCAGCTTAAGGTCCGAACGGTTTACTGTTGTGGAAGATAAGGCTCAGTCAAACAGTTCTGGATACAGACATACAGTGGTACCTCGGTTTACAGACGCTTCAGGTTACAGACTCTGCTAACCCAGAAATAGTACCTCAGGTTAAGAACTCTGCTTCAGGATGAGAACAGAAATCACGGCGCGGCGGCAGCAGGAGGCCCCATTAGCTAAAGTGGTGCTTCAGGTTAAGAACTGTTTCAGGTTAAGAACGGACCTCCAGAATGAATTAAGTTCTTAACCCGAGGTACCACTGTATACAGATACAGATACATACTAGTAGAAAGTATATATATTCCTCCATATAAATCCTAGCAATTCACCGTACAACACCGGACAAGTAATACCAACAGACTGACGACTCAGACTTACAGACTACTGAGCTGACATGCATTGAACACAGATGGAATGTGAGCAACGTGCCACTAACATAGCAACTGGCTTTGTTTGCAGGGTACCTACGATTAGCTCATCCATGGAGTGATTTACTCTCATGAATGTTACCAGCCCCTTCTCAGTCCAGTTACTTCAATGTGATCAAATATGTGTGTTTGAAGTGGAAGACAGGTCAGAACATTTGTCCGTTCAGCCAGATTATATATATATATATTTATATATATATATTTATATATATGTATATGTATATATGTATATATATATATATATATATATATATATATATATATATTATTAGATTTATATATCGGAAGATTTTCAGACTGAAAAGCAGCTCTCCAGAATCTTGAAGCAGAAGAATCCTGCCTTCTGATTTTTTTAGCTGGAGCTATATTAAGATGCTTCATAATAACATTTGTTAGTCGCTTCATATGGGGGTGGTGGGAGCTCCCTGATGCAACTTCACAAGATAAAATACAACAGACAGAAACTATTGAAACCAGGAAATTCAAAGCAATATATAATGCAACAAGCTTAAAATGCTCATCCAATAACATAAATCCTACCCACTCCACTTCTATATTTTTTTATTAGGGATACAAATAACATTAAAATGCTGCATAATATATGCTGTTGGGATTGTCTAGCAATGTAGATTTGCCAATCCTTTCTTAAAAGTACGAAAAGTAAGCTCTGGAGAGAAAAACCCCAGCATTTTGGCCATTATTGCTGCAATCGTGTCCCTAATTCCACTTGTGAAATGACATTTAGCTTTTTAGTCTCTTCCCCTGGTACTTCGATAGGAGCAGATGGTGGGAAGACATTTATTTTATATATGCATTTGCTGAATTAAAAACCGTCCCAAACCCCAAAACCTTTCCTCAAAGGGGAGTTGCTCCTTCCTCTTGAACGTTTTCAGAGGCTTTCAAAAAGAAACATCATAAGAGCCTGCTGGATCAGGCCAGTGACCCAGCTCCAGCTGAGCATCCTATTCTCACAGGGATCAAAGGGATGTCTTTGATGGGAAACCAGGAAGAGGGACCAGAGCCCAAGAGCAACTCTCCCCTTCTGTCGTTTCCAGAAAGAAAGAAGCCTTGTTGCCCCCAACTTTGGAGCGCAGAGCTATCCTGGCCAGTGGAGGCCGATGTTGTAGCTCTCCGCTCCATATATTGGTGCGCTTCTCTTTTAAAGATCTCTAGCTAGGTTGGTGGTCAGCATTGTCTCCTGCGGGAAGGAGTTCCGCAGTTACATAGTCCTCCCCTTCCTTTGCCCCGCGCGCTGGGGTCTTGCTCTCCCTTCGCGTCGGACAGAGAAGCTCCGCAGAAAGCCACAGCTCCCGTTGCCAGCGTTGCTTCTGGGAGAGGGAGAAGCGCGGAGCTGCCTGCCGGGGTTTTCAAAAGCCACCCAGATCAGCCTTTCCCCGTTGGGGCTTCCTCGTCCCGAAACAACCCCGGCGCCGGCGAGGGAAGAAGGGGTGCATCCGTTTGCATTTGGCTGCAAATGCACGCGGCAGTTGCAGCAATTGCAAACGCATGAGCCGGGGCGCAAAATTGCAAGCACGCAGCAAATGCGCGCGACGGCTGCGTGCGGCAGCGCAGCAATCGCAAAACACGCGGCGGCGCGCAAAATTGCAAGCACGCATCAGTGCGGGAAATGCAAGCACGCAGCAAGTGCATGTGGTGGTTGCGTGCAGTGGCGCAGCAAATGCGCGCGGTGGTTGCAGCAGTCGCAAAACATGCGACTGCACAAAATTGCAAACATGCAGCAGTGCGGAAAATGCAAGCACGCAGCAATTGCATGTGGTCGGTGCGTGCGGCGGCGCAGCAATTTCCAGCATGCAGCGAATTGCGTGCGGCAGCGCAGCAATCGCAAAACGCGGCAGTGCACAAATTTGCAAGCACGCAGCAGTGCGGAAAATGCAAGCATGCAGCAAATGCATGCGGCGGCGGCGGCGCAGCAATAGGAAAGCTTGCAGAGAATGGGGCTCCGGGCGCGGCCAGCTGCGCAAAAGGACTACGACTCCCGCCATGCACCGCGCCGGGCGGGGGAGGCGGGGCCGGGCGGCGTCCCTAGCAACGGGAGAGGCAGCGGGGTCGAGTGGGCAGAGCAGGCGGGCCGGACCTGGCCTGGCCTGGGAGGAAGCGCCGCGATGGGTCAGGATTACTACGCCGTCCTGGATCTCACCCGCAGCGCCAAGGATGCGGACATCAAGAAGGCGTGAGACCCGGGAGGGGTTGCGGGACACGGGTCCCTGCACGTGTGTGTGTGTGTGTGTTTGGGGTACATGCGGGATCCACGCGGTGGCGTTTGCGTGCACACGTTCCCCTATCTATGCGCGCGATGCACTGATTATTATTACCAGTGCTTTTTTGCCTTAAAAAATGTTTGGGGTACCTGACATTGCGCACCGCTTTTCCAGGGGATGTTTGGCCCCTGATTCCTGCCAGCCCCCTCTCCTTGCCTCTCCAAACATCGCCTCCCAGCTCTGGAAACAGATCTGCTTGAGAGCAGTGGGCTGGATCCTTACCTTCCCCTGTCCTCCCTAGGCCACGCACCTTGTCAGTCACCACGACGTCAGGGTACCCATTTCATAGCATCATAGAATTTCCTCCCATGAGGACGACAAACTGATTGCCTGGACTTGAAACTGCTTTTGCCCCAGCAAAAATGGATGTTTTGGGTCTATTGGGTCTTTGCATTAAGGCATTTTCTGATGCTGATAAGATGCTGGAGGTGTAATGATGGAAACATCTCGTTGACGCATGATATGGGCACTTTGTAGAGTTGCCATGTTTCAAAAAGTAAAAACGAGGAGACCCCAAAAGTTGTTGAGTTTTTTCTTTTGTTTGCTTGTTTTGTTTTGTTGAGCTTTTCTTAGGAAAAGCTGAAAGTTGTTGAGCAATTCCGCCTTTGAAAACCCGGACATACGGCAGCCCTAATTTTCAGTGATGTAATCTGAAATATACTCAGAGTCGAGTGTGGATTTCATGCTCTTTATTCAGCTCAGAGTAGTGAGGAATGGAAGTTCCCCCGAAATGTCTGCTTTATATACATTATTTACACAATGGGCCCCACGTGATTGGCTAATTCTGGGATTCTCCTGTAGGCCAATCAGGTTGCGGATTCACTTCCACCCGGAGTTGGATTGAGTGGCTTCTGCGGACCAATCAGACTGCTGCATTTTGGATCCTATTCAACTCAGTACATAACATAATCTTCTTCTTATTAATTAAATTTGTATACCACCAGTGCTTTCATTCTTAAAAAATCTTTAGGGGTCATTCTGACTCAAGAAAAGCACCATTTTATAGTTCAAATTGGGGAAAATAAATGCAGTAAGTGGACAAAAGTACAAAGATTCACAAAATATTTAGGGGTATGCGTCCCCCCCAGAAAAAAGCACTGATTATTACACTTCTTGCCACTCCCTTTTCCTTTGAGAAGCGCTCATGCTGCTCCCCCCCCCCATTGCATCCTCACAACAACCCTGAGAGGGAGGGAGGTTGTCAGGCAGAGAGACCACCACCGGCCCAAGGACACCCCAGGGTGCTGCGTGGCCAAGTGGGTGACTTTGGTAGCAGCCCACCCTAGGAAAGGCCAAATTTGATGCCCCTCCCAATGGAGGGGAGGGGCCTACTCAACTCAGCACCCTGTACAGGGGAACCACCCCAAAATCCAGCCCTGCTGGGTCTGTCTCTCTCTCTCTTTTAAATACCTTTATTGTCAATGTACCACCTGTGTACAATGAAATTAACCGAGCGTCCCCCCAAAAAACACTCAGTCTCATTGCACTCTGTGTGCTTGTCACACAACACACCAACCCCGAAAGTCAGTTGCACTATATTATTTTCCGTTCAGCAGCCTAACAGCCCACGAATAGAAACTGTTTTTTAGCCTGTTGGTACGACTGAATTATGGTGCTGGAGGAGACTCTTGAGAGTCCCATGGACTACAAGAAGATCAAACCTCTCCATTCTGAAGGAAATCAGCCCTGAGTGCTCACTGGAAGGACAGATCCTGAAGCTGAGGCTCCAATACTTTGGCCACCTCATGAGAAGAGAAGACTCCCTGGAAAAGACCCTGATGTTGGGAAAGATGGAGGGCACAAGGAGAAGGGGACGACAGAGGACGAGATGGTTGGACAGTGTTCTCGAAGCTACCAGCATGAGTTTGACCAAACTACGGGAGGCAGTGCCTGACGTGCTCTGGTCTAGGGGGTCACGAAGAGTCGGACACAACTAAACGACTAAACAACAACAACAACTGATTATACTTCTATATCTCCTGCCCGAGGATAGAAGATTAAAGAGGTGCCGGCCGGGGTGTGAATCGTCCCTGAGAATTTTCCTCGCTCTCCTAAGGCATTGATCCCTTGCGATGATATGTGCTGTGTTCACCACCCTCTGTAGAGACTTTCTGTCCACGGCTGTCAAGCCAACGTACCTCACTGTGATACAATATGAGAGGACACTTTCTATTGTGGACCGGTAGAAGGTGTTAGTTCAGCACATTACAACTTGCTGGAGATAGAATCATAGAATCATAGAGTTGGAAGAGACCACAAGGGCCATCGAGTCCAACCCCCTGCCAAGCAGGAAACACCATCAGAGCACTCCTGACATATGGTTGTCAAGCCTCTGCTTAAAGACCTCCAAAGAAGGAGACTCCACCACACTCCTTGGCAGCAAATTCCACTGTCGAACAGCTCTTACTGTCAGGAAGTTCTTCCTAATGTTTAGGTGGAAACTTCTTTCTTGTAGTTTGGATCCATTGCTCCGTGTCCGCTTCTCTGGAGCAGCAGAAAACAACTTTTCTCCCTCCTCTATGTGACATCCTTTTATATCTTTGAACATGGCTATCATATCACCCCTTAACCTCCTCTTCTCCAGGCTAAACATGCCCAGCTCCCTTAGCCGTTCCTCATAAGGCATCGTTTCCAGGCCTTTGACCATTTTGGTTGCCCTCCTCTGGACACGTTCCAGTTTGTCAGTGTCCTTCTTGATACCCATATGCTTTGTGTGTTTTTGTACACACATATGCGTAGGGCTTAACGGCGCTGCTGCTGCTGCTGTTGTGCTGCTTTTTAATGCATCGCTGGGCTCGTTTAAAAGGGGATTAGGCAGTTTTATGGAGGCTAAAGCTATTAGGTGGACCACTGGCCTGATGCAGCGGTGCTGCTGCTATTATTATTATTATTATTATTATTATTATTATTATTACAATGTTTATAAATAAATATGCAATTATTATTACTACGTTCTCTGGTTGGCCACTCTTGCACATTCATTTTGGCGGAGGAATCTGACTCACAGATGGAAGTCGATGGGTGTGTGGATCTGACCCCCGGTTGGAATTAACCGAGTTGGTCTTAAAGGAGGGTGTGTGTGTGTGTGTAGCAATTGCTGGTAACCCAAACCAAAAGACAATGCCCCCCCCCCATTTCTTTGCCCAGAGACAACGCCAGTGTAAAATGTGAATAACGATTCCTAATTTTTTTTTAGCTGAATGGAAGGATTACACACTTGGCCGGTGCTTTCAAGCCTGTTAAAAACACGTAGCGAAAGAGACTTTAAATGTATATATTTAGGGGAGCATGCTAGAGAGAGAGAGAGAGAGACAGACTCCAGGTGGGCATCTGCATGTAAGCCTGGTAATATCCCACACCTGAAACCCTGGAGAGATGCTTGCTGTCTCTGCCAGGCATGACCAAACTCGGCCCGCCAGATGTTTTGGGACTACAACTCCCATCACCCCTAGCTAACAGGACCAGTGGTCAGGGATGATGGGAACTGTAGTCCCAAAACATCTGGAGAGCCACGTTTGGCCATGCCTGGCACTGTAGACAGTACTCAGCTCAATGGGCCAGCAGTCTCGGTTGGTACAAGACCGCTTCCCCTGGTTCAGTGACCACAGCAGTCGCTCTGTGTTTGGTTTTTTTTGCAGCTATCGGAAACTGGCCTTGAAGTACCACCCCTATAAGAACAAGGAGCCGTGGGCCAGAGAGAAGTTTAAGCAGCTTGCGGAAGCCTACGATGTCCTGAGCGATCGTGAGTAGGAGGGGATTCGCTTCATCTGTGTGTGCTGTGCTCTTTGGAAAGGCTTGCCTTAGTATTTAATGACACATCTCTTTGGCTGTCGTTTATTTTATCAGAAAGCTTTTTAATGTCTGGTGCTTTGTTGTGTCCTTCTATATTATGTTGGAAGCTGCCCAGAGGGGATGGGGAAAACCCAGTCAGATGGGTGAGGTGCAAGGACAGTGGTACCTCGTTTACGAACTTAATCCATTCTGGAAGTCCGTTCTTAAACCAAAACCATTCTTTCCCTAATGAGGCCTCCCGCCGCTGGTGCCCTTCCACCGTTCGGTTTCTGTTCGTAAACAGAGGTAAAGTTCGCAAACCAAGACACTACTTCCAGTTTTGCAGAGTTCGTAAACCGAATAGTTCGTAAGCAGGGCTGTACTTAAACTGAGGTACCACTGTATTGCTTTAGTATTAGTATTAGTTCACTGTAGATGGTGACAGCAGTCATGAAATTAAAAAACGCCTGCTTCTTGGGAGAAAAGCAATGATACTTTTGAATTATGGTGCTGGAGGAGACTCTTGAGAGTCCCATGGACTGCAAAAAGATCAAACCTATCCATTCTGAAGGAAATCAGCCCTGAGTGCTCACTGGAAGGACAGATCCTGAAGCTGAGGCTCCAATACTTTGGCCACCTCATGAGAAGAGAAGACTCCCTGGAAAAGACCCTGATGTCGGGAAAGATGGAGGGCACAAGGAGAAGGGGACGACAGAGGACGAGATGGTGGGACAGTGTTCTCGAAGCTACCAGCATGAGTTTGACCAAACTGCGGGAGGCAGTGGAAGACAGGAGTGCCTGGCATGCAATGGTCCATGGGGGTCACGAAGAGTCGGACACGACTAAACAACTAAACAACAACAACAACAAAATTAGTATTAGCATTAGTACCCTGCCCATCTGACCATAGCTGTCAACTTTTCCCTTTTCTTGCGAGGAATCCTATTCAGAATAAGGGAATTTCCCTTTAAAAAAGGGAAACGTTGACAGCTATGCATCTGACTGGGTTGCCCAGTTGGGCAGCTTCCAAAATTTATTTAAATAATAATAAAACATTACACATTAAAAGGCTTCCCTATTATTATTATTAGACTTCTTTGTGTGCAAACATCCCTGGGATAAAGGTACATAAAGAACGGCAGGCTACTAATTTGGAAAATGAAACAAATTAAGTCCAGAGGCCTTTCTCCAGGTGCCCCACCATGTGAGTATGAGGGGGACTCTGTGCTCTTTCTGGAGAAGCTCGCCTCTTACCTACTCGCCTCCCCCAGTGCTGGAAGAAAACTAAATAAAAATAAAATTCTCCCTGGCTTTTAAAGTTTGGAAGCCTTTTAGGGTTTGGATTTGGAAGGTTGACCTTGCAAAGATATGTTTGCCCTGCTTGGGAATGTGCTGCTTCTCGTTATCTGCTGCCTCGTTTTGCATAGCGTTTTCAATTCTTACGGTTTATGTTGCATTTTGACAACAAACAATACTACACACACCCTGCCAAAACACACACACACACACACACACACACACAGACATTTGAAAGGCTGTAGAATATTAATTGGCCAATGGCTTGGTTGAAGAGGAACATTTTTGCCTGGTGCCTAAAGCACTTAATGCTTCGTCAGCGCAGGAAGAGACACATTTGCATAGATGCAAATTTAGAAATGATAACTACAGTGTACATAATTGTTGGAGATGTGGAGACCAAACAGGCTCACTGTACCATATATGGTGGCAATGTAGCAAAATAGAGAAATCTTGGGAGGAAATCCACTTTGAACTAGAAAAAATGTTAAGAATCTCATTTATTAGGAACCCAGAGGCATATCTGTTGGGCATTGCACACTCAGATATCCCTAAAAAATTTAAAGATCTTTTTTTGTATGCAACAGTGGCAGCGAGACTTCTTGTAGCTACAAGATGGAAGAGCGACATAATTCCTTCTAGATGAGAGTGGATACAAAAATGGACTGAATATGCTGAATTAGATAGTTTATCTGAAAAAATGAAAAAATAAACCGAGAATTGAATTTGTATCAAAATGGGAGGCCTTCAGAACATATCTTAAACAAAATTATACCATGTTAAAATCTGTAGCAGCTTTTGAGCGATCCCAGCAGTTTTTATCAATTGCTTATATAAATATAAACATTTATAAATTGTGAAAATATTAACATAAAAATAGTATTTTGATATGGTGGTAAATTTACGTAAAAGGAATTAAGGAATAAATGGGAAGTAGGGTAGAAAAGATAATGAGATTTTTTCACTTTTATTGTAACATGAAATTGTAATCACATTTTTTTTGCCATAAATTTTAACTTAATAACAGATTGTGTAAATTTCATTTTCCTTTTCCCTCTCCTCTTAAGTTGTACCCCCTTTTCAGTATTGTTCCCCCTTTTTTTATGTAATAAGCGTGGAAATAAATAAATAAGACATCTCACCATTGTGGGGAGGACTGTGACCAGGTGAGCTGTTTGCCTGCTCAGTTTTCTGCCCAGCTGCAAATTTTGAGGCCCCTTCTCCTTTTCCTTCTTGGGGTTCTTCACCTTTAAACTGGCTTGGACCTGGCAACCCTTCGACTAGAGGACTGCCCTCTGTAGATCAGACCATCAGGCAGTCGTCCACCTTCAGTGTCCCATGCCAAAGATAATTTTCAGAGTTGGTTACATTATAGACAATTACATGAGTTGTACAAGGAAGATAATAAGAAATGGTTTAGTTACACCACTTCAAGATTTCAAATGGAAGTGAGAGCTGGACCATAAAGAAGGCTGATGGCCGAAGAATGGATGCTTTTGAATTATGGTGCTGGAGGAGACTCTTGAGAGTCCCATGGACTGCAAGAAGATCAAACCTCTCCATTCTGAAGGAAATCAGCCCTGAGTGCTCACTGGAAGGACAGATCCTGAAGCTGAGGCTCCAATACTTTGGCCACCTCATGAGAAGAGAAGACTCCCTGGAAAAGACCCTGATGTTGGGAAAGATGGAGGGCACAAGGAGAAGGGGACGAAAGAGGACGAGATGGTTGGACAGTGTTCTCGAAGCTACCAGCATGAGTTTGACCAAACTGCGGGAGGCAGTGGAAGACAGGAGTGCCTGGCGTGCTCTGGTCCAGGGGGTCACGAAGAGTCGGACACGACTAAACAACAACAACAAGATTTCAAAAGGAAGTCACAGAAGAAGAAGTGAAGCTGCTGAAGAGAGCATATAGCATCTTGCTAGAATGGGAAACAAAAGATGAGGAGGTAAAATTGGTCATGATCAAATGGGCACAAGATATAGGACATAATATACAATTTGAGGACTGGGAAAAACTGGAAAACAGATTTAAAATGTACAGACTGTTCCCTTCTGAAAGAAAATTATATGAAAATGATGTATAGATGGTATATAACACCAGTACAGATAGCAAAAATGTATAAAACTGGCTCTAATATTTGTTGGAAATGTAAAGAGAAAGAAGGGTCTTTTTATCATATGTGGTGGGAATGTAAAGAATTTTTTTAAAAAAGGGAAATGATATATAATGAATAGAAGAAAATGTTTAAAATGACATTTGCAAAAAAACCAGAAGCATTTTTGTTAGGGATTGTAGGACAAGGAAAATAAGGAACTTATTTATGTATGCTACAACAGCAGGAAGTGTCTTGATAGCACAAGGATGGAAGAATGAGGAAACCCCGACAAAAGAACAGTGGCAAGAGGAATTGATGAACTACGCAGAACTGGCCAAATTAACATACAAATTGCGAGACAAGGACAATTGTGACTTCAGGGAAGAATGGGAACTTTTTACAAATTATTTAAAAAGACAGCAAAATGAACTGGACTCCTTGGCAGGTTTTGAATAAACATACAAAATTTATTGTTGATAACATGAAGGATATATATAACATGTAAGGATATATATAATTTTATAATATGCAGAGAAAATATGTGCAAGCGAAATCAGGGAGAGGAGCTGAGGGAGGTCCTGGGGGGGGGGGAGGGAAGGTGGGATCATGTATGGTTTGATAATTTGTTATGTGGAAATTGAGCAATAAAAATATTTTTTAAAAAACCCTCCCCTCCCCACCTGTTGTCTCCTTCTTCCTTAGCACTGAAGAAGGGCATTTACGACAAATTTGCCGAGGAAGGCCTCAAAGGAGGGATCCCCTTGGAGTTTACGGTGGACACCCCCTGGACAGAAGGCTATGTGTTCCACGGAAACCCCGAGAAGGTCTTCCGGGACTTCTTTGGAGGAGACAACCCCTTTGCCGGTAGGCCCAAGCGCCGCGTTTTGTCAAGATACTCCGCTCATCTCAGATCTCCCCTGTTTTCAGGCATTTTCCAGATCAGAGCCCTTTCCACGGGGTGAGGTTATCAAAAGCCAGGTGGCAACTCCCTTACTCTCCTTACAGGCGAGTAAGGGAGCAGGTTAAGAGCCCTAGCGCTGTTAGTGATGTGTAAAGAAATTAGTTAGTGATGTGTAAATAAATAATAATCACTACACGCCTGTTCCCCGACACTGACTTTTTTCTTGCTTAGAGTTCTACACTGCAGAAGGGGCTGAAGTCAACATGGCGTTTGGGGGGCTGCGAGGGAAGGGAGTGAAAAAGAAGGACCCTCCGATCGAGAGAGATCTCTACCTTTCGCTGGAGGACTTGTTCTACGGATGCACCAAAAAAATCAAGATTTCTCGCAGGGTAAGGAAAGGAACTCCTTAGGTGCTTCTTTCCTTAACATCTGATGGGAGGGTGTTCCACAGGGCGGGTGCCACTACCGAGAAGGCCCTCTGCCTGGTTCCCTGTAACCTCACTTCTTGCAGGGAGGGAACCGCCAGAAGGCCCTCGGCGCTGGACCTCAGTGTCCGGGCAGAACGATGGGGGTGGAGACGCTCCTTCAGGTCTACTGGGCCTTTGAGGCGGTTTAGGGCTTTCAAAGTCAGCACCAACACTTTGAATTGTGCTTGGAAATGTACTGGGAGCCAATGTAGGTCTTTCAGGACTGGTGTTACAGTGGTACCTCAGGTTACAGACTCTGCTAACCCAGAAATAGTGCTTCAGGTTAAGAACTTTGCTTCAGGATGAGAACAGAAATCGTGCTCCAGCAGTGCGGCAGCAGCAGGAGGCCCCATTAGCTAAAGTGGTGCTTCAGGTTAAGAACAGTTTCAGGTTAAGAACGGATCTCCAGAACAAATTAAGTACTTAATCCGAGGTACCACTGTATATGGTCTCGGCGGCCACTCACCCAGGGACTTCCACGACTCCTCTCTAAACCCTTCAGGTCATGAATGACGACGGCCACGCTTCCACCATCAAAGACAAGATCTTGACCATCGATGTGCGCCCAGGGTGGAAACAAGGAACCAGGATCACCTTTCAAGAGGAGGGAGACCAGGTAATGCCACCTTGGGAGCGAGGGAGGAGAGAGGCTGCTTAAATCTTGGAGAGCCCCTGCCCACGATTGCATCTCAATATTTGCTGTTACGAGGAGAATGATTCCGACTCGAGGGTTACCTCGCCCGGCCCTGTGCTAAAGTTAGTCCCCACGAAACTGGAGAGGTACCATATTTTTCGCTCCATAAGATACACTTTTTTCTTCCTAAAAAGTAAGGGGAAATGTCTGTGCGTCTTCTGGAGCGAATGCATGGTCCCTGGAGCCGAATTGCCCAGGGGAGAAAAGCAGATCATGCTTTCTTTTTTTGAAAGAGGGAAGGGGGTGTTGAAACAAAGCTGCTGATTGTTTGCTGATCGGGGAGAGAGATAAGGGAGGCTAGCAATAAAGGAGGCTGCCTGGGAGGGGGGAGGTAAAGACAGTGAACTTGCAAGGAGAGGAGACAGGAAGACTAAAGCAATGAGGAGAGAAATTAGAAGAAAAGGAGGAGCAAAAAACTACTCCAGCTAAGGAAAAGACACTAAGGCAGGTCGGAGCCAAACAGTACAAATTGAGAGCATTTGCAGATGACTTAGTATTGACGTTACAGGAGCCAGAATCTAGTACCAAAAGGGTTTTAGAACTGATTCAAGAATTTGGTCAAGTAGCAGGATTTAAATTGAACAAGTCAAAAACTAAGGTTTTAGAGAAAAATTTAACACCGATTGAAAGAGAGAGGTTTCAGAATGAGACAGGTTTAACAGTGGTTAAGAAAGTTAAATACCTGGGGATTAACATGACAGCAAAAAATGGGAATTTATTTAAAGATAACTATGAAAAATGTTGGGCTGAAGTGAAAAAAGATTTAGAAATTTGGTCAAATTTGAAGGTTTCACTGCTGGGCCGTATTGCTGCGATAAAAATGAATGTATTGCCTAGAATGTTGTTTCTGTTTCAAACTTTGCAAATTGTGGACAGAATGGATTGTTTCAAGAGGTGGCAGAAAGATATTTCTAGATTTGTCTGGCAGGGCAAGAAGCCCAGAATAAAATTTAAAATACTAACGGATGTAAAGGAAAGAGGTGGATTTGCCCTGCCAGACTTTAAACTTTACTATGAATCAGCAGCTTTTTGCTGGTTGAAAGAATGGCTACTTCTTGAAAACACTGACATTTTGGACCTAGAAGGTTTTAACAATGTATTTGGATGGCATGCATATCTATGGTATGATAAGGTCAAAGCACATAAAGCATTTAAAAACCATATTGTCAGGAAAGCGCTGTTTAATGTTTGGATAAGATATAAGGATTTGTTAGAAAACAAAACCCCAAGGTGGCTGTCACCAATGGAAGCGAAAGCCTTGAAAAAGCTCAATATGGAGGTCAAATGGCCGAAATATTGGGAAATTTTAGAACAAGATGGAGATAGACTGAAACTGCAGAGTTTTGAAAAACTAAAAAACAAAGTGCGAGACTGGCTTCATTATTTTCAGATAATGGAGGTATTTAAATTGGACAAGAAAATTGGCTTCCAGGTGGAAAAATCAAAATTAGAAACTGAACTGTTAGAACCCAAAACTAAGAATTTGTCAAGAATGTATAACTTGCTGTTGAAATGGAATACTCAGGATGAAACGGTAAAATCGGCTATGATTAAATGGGCACAAGACGTTGGACATGACATTATGTTCGCTGACTGGGAACAGTTGTGGACCACAGGTATGAAATTTACGGCATGTAATGCCTTAAGAGAGAATATTATGAAAATGATATACAGGTGGTACATAACCCCAGTCAAGCTTGCAAAAATCTATCATTTGCCCGATAATAAATGTTGGAAATGTAAGGAAACTGAAGGTACATTTTTTCACCTTTGGTGGACGTGCCCAAAGATTAAGGCTTTCTGGGAAATGATATATAATGAATTAAAAAAGGTATTCAAATATACCTTTCCCAAGAAACCAGAGGCCTTTCTCCTGGGCATGGTCGGCCAAATGGTGATAAAAAAGGATAGAACTTTCTTTATGTATGCAACAACAGCAGCAAGAATACTCATTGCAAAGTATTGGAAGACACAAGAGCTCCCCACACTGGAGGAATGGCAGATGAAACTAATGGACTATATGGAACTGGCGGAAATGACTGGTAGAATCCGTGACCAGGGAGAAGAGTCGGTGGAGGAAGATTGGAAGAAATTCAAAGATTATCTACAGAAACACTGTAAAATCAAAGAATGTTAGAGTGATGTTGGATTGAAAATGAGTGGTTTCCAGCTGTACAGGATTTAAAGTTATAGATAAACTAAGATTAAGGATTAGGATTAAAGAAGTTTAAGGAAATGGAAATTTGGTTTTTGAGAGGTAAAATTTTAATGTTATATTATATTATATTATATTAAGATTAAAGATTGGGATTAAAAAAGAGGGAAAGAAATTGCTGGACAAACAATTTGAACTGGAATACAAAAGAGGGAGGTATGATGAGGTCCAGAAAACAAGTTAATTTAAAGATGGAAACGAAAAGGTGATACTGTTTTTAATTGTTCTTTTTGTTTTGTATTTTGTTTTTTCTTTGTTCTTTTTTTTTTTGGACTATGTATTGTGCTTTTTTGAATTGTGTATTTTTCGTTTATGTTTTTCTGTTTAACTTTATTGAAACCTTAATAAATATCATTTTTTTAAAAAAGGAAAAGACACTAAGGCAAACAAGAGGGAAGGGAAAGGAAACAGCTGATCGGCAAGCGATTGGGAGGGAGATAAGGGACGCTAGAGATAAAGGAGGCTGCCTGGGAGGGGGGAGGTAAAAGCCCATGGATCCTCAGGATTTTTACATTGGGTCACCCCAAATTCACCATCAGATCACATGTCCATGGCTATAGCCTGCACCAAAAAAAATCACACCCCCACTGTTTCGTGGGGCGCAAAAACATGGTTACAAAGCACGGATCCACATGGATTCTCAGGATTTTTGCATTGGGCTACCCCAAACTCACCGTCAGATCACATGTCTGTGGCCAGAGCATGAACCACAAAAATAATACATCCACTGTTTCGTTCAGAATATTTTATTTCTTGTTTTCCTCTTCTAAAAACTTCTCACAGGGCTTGCTTCCGGGCAGGGGCAACGCTCCTGCCCCCAGCCTCAATAGCTGTAGCATGAGCAGTTTTTCTCCGGACTGCAGCCACGGGTTTTATAACGTCAGGCTGAAATCCAACCGGTATAGCACTTGGTTGCTTTGGGGGTGGGGAGGTGGGACCGGGCTTGCCCCTGTGTGGGCACACTTCCCACCTTGCAGTGGGCAAAGGGGTCAGTGGGTCCTACTTTCTGCCCTCCCTGCAGATGCCAGGGACAACCATTGGGTCTGAACCCCACACGCCCTTTGGGCTTCTTCCTGCGTTTCGTTCCAGGGCCCAAACATCATCCCGGCAGACATCATCTTCATCGTCAAGGAGAAGATCCATCCCAGGTTTAAAAGAGAAGACGATAACCTGATCTATGTGGCCCCACTCCCTCTGGGGAAGGTAAGGAAGGCATTCTGGGAGCAAACCAGCCCTCTTTTCCTCCCCAGGTTGACTAATAATGCCCCTTCCACTTACTATATGTTACTGGGGAGTCTAGCAGACTAACCCTCTTCTCAGGATCCCTCCTGAGCTAACGGAAGACTGCCTAGCAGAGACTCGCAGAGGGGGCAGCGGGCAGCCTCTTCTGAAGGCCGACACCTCGGCTCCAGCCTCGATTTCCTTTCTTTCTCACCAGTGAGCCCTGGCAGCCTGAGAACGAAATGTCTCACGGGGGAATTTCAGTGCCGTATTTGAAGAGCACAGCTAGAATTGAATTCCCGCAGCCTGCCTGCATGGAGGGAAGCGCTACGGGGGGCGAGAAGTGCGTGTCCCTTCCTGCCTTTGTCGACGTTGCCAATCCTCACCCGTCCGCATGCTCAGTGTCACTGCAGAGCCCATTCATTCTTAGGATTGTAGCCGCCGCCACCCCTCCAAGGAGGCCTCCTGTCGCTTCTCTGTGTGAAGCCCCGTTCTGCTTCCAGAGGCAGGCCCAGCACTCACGCAGGGAGAGGGAGTAAGGACTCCTCCACAGAGCCAGCCGTCCTCAAAATGCTGAACGTAAGCCGAGAGCCAAGCTTCTCTGTACGCAGGAGTCAAAGTGTGACTCCGCTACAATACAATAATCTTTATTGTCATTGTCCCATACAGAACAACGAAATTGAAAATATCTACATCAGACATTCAAAAACCACCAAGCCTGCTACCCCAGCCTGGTTAGCCCCCTAAAAACTCTGATACCCCATAATTAAATACAATATACTCCCATAGAGACTACCTTAAGTAAACCATTAGGTCCAGTCGTGGCCGACTCTGGGGTTGCGGCGCTCATCTCGCTTTATTGGCCGAGGGAGCCGGCGTACAGCTTCTGGGTCATGTGGCCAGCATGACTAAGCCGCTTCTGGCGAACCAGAGCAGCGCACGGAAACGCCGTTTACCTTCCCGCCAGAGCGGTACCTATTTATATACTTGCACTTTGACGTGCTTTCGAACTGCTAGGTTGGCAGGAGCAGGGACCGAGCGACGGGAGCTCACCCCATCGCGGGGATTCGAACCGCCAACCTTCTGATCGGCAAGCCCTAGGCTCTGTGGTTTAACCTACAGCGCCACCCGCAGCCTTAAGACTACCTTACACTGTGTTTAAAACCAAAATTGCATTTGGATAGAAACTGTTTCTCAGGCAGCTAGTCCTTTATAACCCTGGACCTTCTTCCAGAAGGCAGAAGCTGAAAGAGATAATTTCCGGGGTGTGCACTATCCTGCGCTATCTCTGCAGCTTTCTTCTGGCACCTGGAAGCATAGATTTGGTCCAAGGTGGGAAGAGTGCACCCAATTATTCTCCCCGCAGTTTTTACAACCCTGGACAGCATTGTGTTTTCCCTGACCACACATACAGGAGACTCCCATTGTAATTCAGAAATTAAGCGTGCCTCAGCTGCCCGAAATTTAGGCTACCTTACTTAACCTTGGTATTCTGTGAACCGTCCTGAGATCTTATGATGAAAGGCAATATTTAGATCTAATAAACAGATAAATAACCTATCCTCGGCCTCCGGCACTTTGCTTTGCAGGCTCTGACCGGGTGCACCGTGGATGTGAGGACCCTTGACGAAAGGCTGCTCAACATCCCTCTCAATGACATCGTACAGTAAGTGCCTGCAGCCCACAGTCCTTATCCCAGGAATCCTAAGATTGTAGAGCTGGAATCCAGAATGCGGCAGCTAGACTGGTGACTGGGAGCAACCGCCAAGACCACATAACACCAGTCCTTAGAGACCTGCATTAGTTCCCAGTACGTTTCCGAGCAACATTCAAAGTGTTGGTGCTGACCTTTAAAGCCCTAAACAGCCTCAAAGGCCCAGTATATCTGAAGGAGCGTCTCCACCCCCATCGTTCAGCCCAGACACTGAGGTCCAGCTCCGAGGGCCTTCTGGTGGTTCCCCGACTACGAGAAGCCAAGTTACAGGGAACCAGGCAGAGGGCCTTCTCGGTGGTGGCGCCCGCCCTATGGAACGCCCTCTCACCAGATGTCAAGGAAATAAACAACTATCTTATTTTTAAAAGACATCTGAAGGCAGCCCTGTTTAGGGAAGCTTTTAATGTTTGATTCTATTTTTAACAACAACAACAACAATTTATTATATATACCCCGCCCATCTGGCTGGGCTTCCCCAGCCACTCTGGGCAGCTTCCATCAAAATATTAAAATACAGTAATGCATCAAACATTAAAAGCTTCCCTAAACAGGGCTGCCTTCAGATGTCTTCTAAAAGTCTGGTATTCTGTTGGGAGCCGCCCAGAGTGGCAGGGGAAGCCCAGCCAGATGCGTGGGGTATAAATAATAAATTATTATTATTATTAAGCACCATCTTTGAATGCAGAAGCCCCTGGTTCAATCCCCAGTGGTGTCTCCCCTTTTCTACCCCCCCCCAGCCGCTGAATCTGACTAAGGCCTCTCTTTTCCCTTCAGCCCCAAGTACTTCAAGGTGGTGCCAGGAGAGGGGATGCCCCTGGCCAGTGACCCCACCTGCAAGGGGGACCTCATCATGTACTTCGACATCCTCTTCCCCCAAAGGCTCACCCCGGCCAAGAAGGAGATGCTGAGACACGCCCTCCTGACCTGAGCAACACCCCCTCGTGAAAGCCCATCCCTTTGCTTCTTTCCTTGACCCCCGTTTCTTCAAAGAAATAAAAGCTTACTATTTTTGCCAGATTTTGGTCCTCCCTTCTTTGTGACTGTGGAGAAGCACCCACAACCCCACAAACAGATGCAACCAGCTCATTTGCTGACAAACCTAGACAGCGTCTTAGAAAGCAGAGACATCACCTTGCCAACAAAGGTCCGTCTAGTTAAAGCTCTGGTTTTCCCAGTAGTGATGTATGGAAGTGAGAGCTGGACCATCAAGAAGGCTGATCGCCGAAGAATTGGTGCTTTTGAATTCTGGTGCTGGAGGAGACTCTTGAGAGTCCCATGGGCTGCAAGAAGATCAAACCTCTCCATTCTTAAGGAAATCAGCCCTGAGTGCTCATTGGAAGGACAGATCCTGAAGCTGAGGCTCCAGTACTTTGGCCTCCTCATGAGAAGAGAAGACTCCCTGGAAAAGACCCTGATGTTGGGAAAGATGGAGGGCACAAGGAGAAGGGGACGACAGAGGACGAGATGGTGGGACAGTGTTCTGGAAGCTACCAGCATGAGTTTGACCAAACTGCGGGAGGCAGTGGAAGACAGGAGTGCCTGGCGTGCTCTGGTCCAGGGGGTCATGACTAAATGACAAGTTGAGGCCGACAATGCAGAGCCGTATTTACAGATCTGTAGTACAGTGGTACCTTGGTTCTCAAACAGCTTGGAACCCAAACACCTCAAACCCGGAAGTAAGTGTTCCAGTTTGCAAACATTTTTCAGAAGCCAAACATGCTCTGTTTTGAGTGCCACACTTCCATTTTGAGTGTTACGCTAAGGTCTGTCTGTTTTTGCTATTTATTTTGCGTTTTTGTTTCTGCGGCTCTTTTTTCTTCTGTTTTTGTGACTGTGTGGAACCCAGTTCAGCTACTGATTGTGTGATTGCAGTACATTGATTATTGCTTTCATTTTATGGATCAATGGTCTCGTTAGATAGTCAAATCCATGTTAAATTGCTGTTTTAGGGGTTGTTTTTAAAAGTCTGGAACGGATTAATCCCTTTTGCATTACTTTCTTTGGGGAAGCACGACTTGGTTTTGGAACGCTTTGGTTTTGGAACAGACTTCCGGAATGGATTAAGTTTGAGGACCAAGGTACCACTTGAAGGTTGCTTCCACCTGCAGATCTTTCTTCCCAGATCAGGACCTGGTCAATGGGCCAGGGGGAGGTATTTCACATTTGCTTGGTCGATTTGAGCCGCCTTGCGGAATCAGATATGCACACACGATGGAAAAACCCAAAGACGCTGCAGGAACGAGTACAGGGGCAGCTTTGTACTTTAGCTTTATTTTTAAAAAACAAGTCATGCACAACACAAAAGGTGCTTAAAATAAAAATCCACCGCCACTTTCCACCATCACAGACAGCGCCACCGAAATGTTAAAACACACAAGAAGCCTCACAATGCATTTTTCTCTACTTGGAAAGTTTTTTTAAAGTTGTGCACCGTTAACCGAGACACAAGGTGCTTTATTAAGCTCTGCAGAAAATCCTAAAGGAGAGAGTCGCTTCCCGGAACTAAATGCAGACTGCAAGGACCACCTGGGCTGGTGGATTGGGACCCGGAAAGGTTTCCTGTTTGCCAGAGATGCCTTCAGCCAAGGAGGGTGAGGGTGCCAGATTCCCTCTCCACCAGCCAGCATCTCCTGCCAGCAAGCCTGATGCCAAGGAGACAGAACCGCTGGCCAGGAGGGTTTGCCAAGTTGCAAACAGGCAACCCTAAAAAAAATGAAATAAATACAGGCTTTTGGCGAAGCCTAGGAAAGGTCTACTGTTTTTTCTCTCTGCCCAATGGGACAGCCACACAATTAACTGGAGCTATAGGGCTTAGGCCGACAGCCTTGCGAGATGCCTAACGGTTTCCAAACAAAACCCTGTTTGCCTGAAACTGACCTTGACTCAAGAGGGACAAAGCAGTGGCAGATGTTTGTGTACAGACAAGGTAAGGGTCCCTTGCCGTCTCTCTATAAAGTGGGGAGACACCGTACAGCACGGAGGGTGTTTTCCTCACCTTCTGGGATAAGACTGGAAGCAATCCTTGCACGGAATAAACAACTTTTAAAAACAAGTTTATTAAAATGCAAAAGCACGGGAGGATTGCTAGCAGCCCAAACTCTGCTTGCAAATCGCCAGCACTTTATAAATAAATCGGCAGGAATCTGCACCTTGCTTGGTCAGAGCAACCCACAAGCAGCAAGCGCTACCTTGCCCCAACCTGGTGCACTCCATTTGTTTAGGACTACAACTCCCATCAGGACCCAAGCCAGGCTGGGGCAAGGCTGGGCTAGTCACTTGTGAATTATTCCAGGCATCTCTGCTTTGGGGAAAAAAAGCACAGCCCTGCGTAACGGGGGTAACTGACGTTATCTAGTATAGAATATCTAAAGCACAAATTTATAACTCTGTGCGGATGTCAGAGATAGAAAAGGGGAACGGGAGCTCTCTTGCAAGTTGAGCCCCTGCGGTCTAAATTCCTCAGAGCTTAATAAAGCACTCGCGTCCCGCAGTTGAAAGGAGAAAGGTAGACAGGACCGTAACACGTTAAGAACAAATTTAAGAACTTTTTAAAAGCAGCCAGGAGCTTCTGTTTGTAACGAAACAGAAGCCACATAAACGTTAAGACAGGAGTAGTTTTTAAAAAAATGATAATAAGGGAGAAAAGACGAGGGAGAAGGTTCTGCGAGGGGGAGATCTAGATCGAGGATCCGTTGCGCGCGCATATGCGCGAGATCTGTGAAATGCGCCCGCCCGCTAGCTCAGAAGGGGGCCTCCCGCGATCCGCGGGCCGCCATCATGGCTCGCTTCAGCTGCTCGTAGGTCACGAACATCACCACGTTCCAGGATCCCAGCCGCAAAAACGAGGGCGTGAAGCTGAGAGATGGAGAGAGATCAGGGAAAGGAGAAAAACAGAGCTGGTGTTAGAACAAATGGAAAATGAGAGGAGAGCCTGTTATTGCTTTTGTTATTAAGAGATGTATTTTTGGTTTTTTTATATTGCAAACTGTTTATAAAGGGTCAGGGCCTTCTCAGTGATGGCCCCGACCTGGTGGAATGCTCTGTCCCATGAGACCAGGGCCCTGCAGGATTTAACCTCCTTCCATCAGGCCTGTAAGACAGAGCTATTCCGCCTGGCCTTTAATATGAATTCAGCCTGATCTTTTATTTCTCTTCCCTCCCCCTCCCCTTTTATGAAGACCACCTGCTCTGGGACCCCGCAGCTAATTCTCCCCTGGGCTCCTCGCTGTCCCAAGTAGGACCAATTCAGCCAGCTAGCCCTGGGGATTATCTAATGCTTATTTCCCCTAAATTGATTTTTGATTTTTATTGTTATTCATGTTTTTATACTGTATTTTATGCTGCTTTTACAATTAAGTGTTTTAAATCTGTTGTTAGCTGCCCTGAGCCTGGTTTTTGGGCCAGGAAGAGCGGGGTATAAATAAAAATTTATTATTATTATTTATTATTTGTGAGCCTCGAATAAAGGCTGACAAAGGAATTTAGCAAATGAGATAAAAGGTAAAGGGACCCCTGACCATTAGGGTCCAGTCGTGACCAACTTTGGGGTTGCTGCGCTCATCTTGCTTTATTGGCCGAGGGAGCCGGCGTACAGCTTCCGGGTCATGTGGCCAGCATGACTAAGCCGCTTCTGGCGAACCAGAGCAGCGCACATAAACGCCGTTTACGTTCCCGCCAGAGCGGTACCCATTTATCTACTTGCACTTTGATATACTTTCGAACTGCTAGGTTGGCAGGAGCATGGACCGAGCAACGGGAGCTCACCCCGTCGCGGGGATTCAAACTGCTGACCTTCTGATCGGCAAGTCCTAGGCTCTGTGGTTTAACCCACAGCGCCACCCACATCCCAGCAAATGAGATAGGACCACCTAAATTCAAAAGCAGCATGACTGGGTGAATGAGGAGGGCAAGGGTTTTTCGGGGCACCTGAAAACCCAAGCAGTGGCCCCCAGATTCCACCTTGCCTTAAAAACTAGGTGCACATCTGACCATGAAATGGAGATGTCTCGCGCGGACATCTCTTTACCCTGGCCTTTGAAGCTGGATGGATGTATTATTCATTATATCTATTCACCACCCTGCCCTTTTCACAGGCCAGGACTTCAAGGCAGCTTTTGCAAAAATTCAAATAGTGCAAATGAAACACACACACAAAAGCTAGGAACCATATCAAAGGTAACGGCTAAAAAGCAATTTTAACAAAATTAAAACAATATGGAAAACCCCAAATCTATTAGAATATTGATGATGATAAAAAACCAGCACAGCATTATAAAAAGCCAATAATAGTAATAATAATAATAATAATAATAATAACAATAAAACACAAAATAGTTCCCAAAGGCCTGTTGGAACAAAAAATTTGACCAGGGGACAAATCTGAAGAGTGGCAAGTCGCTCAACTGAGCATCTTCCTCCCCAGTTCAAAGGATAACCGTCCTTTGGCAGCCAAGGGATCTGCCTCTTTGGGAGGCAACAGAAAAAACCCGGAGCATGGATCCCAAGGTACAGGTAGCCATGGGCAAAGATGGCTGGTGCCCATTGAGACTGGTAGGGTAGAAGGCAAGTAGCCTGCCACTAGGTGGCAGCAGAGCCCATAAAAGGCAGAGCCAACTACTGTATTTTTCCATGTATAAGACGCCCCCATATATAAGACTTTTTTTAAAAAACCCAAAATTAATAAATCAATATTGCTTGAGTTGTTGAGCCTTTGGGGGGGGGATTTCCTTTAACTTGATGCCAATCACCCCCCCCGCATTCACTATCCGTGTATAAGCCGACCCCCAATTGTTGTTAATAATTTTTATTTGTTTTTCAATTACAATAATCCAATGATAGCTTCATAATAGCAGTGCCAAATTAAAATACCATTCCCTAATACAAATCGCTCAGGTGCCAAATTATATAATTTAGGTGGCCTGCCGCGTGCTAGAATTGACGGTTTGATGATTCACTTTGTTTCTGCGTTCCAAAACCTTATTGATTTCTATTCCATTACAGTCATAACAGCAAGCCCTTATGCACCAGCTGCAATATTTATAACTTCTATTCGTGTTAACGCATTAAATAATTTATGTGAGATCTTCACTTGTAGACCCCCAATTTTTGCCTTTTTTTTTTTTAAAGAAAAAAATCGTCTTATGCATGGAAAATAACGGCAATTCTTTGTCTTGTCCCCATCTTCCTCCTCCTGTTTCCCACATTGCACAAAGGGGAACATCGAGACTGAGGAGGAGGAGGAAGAAGCTGAAAGGTGGAATCGCCCCCTGGGCTGGTTGCAGGGCCAAATTTAGGTTTGATGAGGCCCTAAGCTCCTGAAGGTAATGGAGCCCTTTATGTGTCCAGCTGTCCTTTGTCAACAACAAATGGTCGCTGTTTTTTGTGTTGAATATATGCTGTATCAGGGGTCAGCAAACTTTTTCAGCAGGGGGCCGGTCCACTGTCCCTCAGACCTTGTGGGGGGCCGGACTATACAGTCATACCTCATGTTACGTCCACTTCATGTTCCATTCTTTCAGGTTACGTCCCACGGCGACCCAGAAGTACTAGAAAGGGTTACTTCCAGGTTTTGCTGCTCACGCAGATGAGCAAAATGACGTCATGCGCATGCGCAGAAGCGGCAAAACGCAACCCGCACATGCGCAGACACGCCGCTGCGGGTTGTGTTCTTTTCATGTTGCAAACGGGCCTCCGGAACGGATCCCGTTCGCAACCAGAGGTACCACTGTATTTGTGGGGGGGGGGGATGAATGAATTCCTGTGCCCCACAAATAACCTAGAGAGGCGTTTTAAATAAAAGCACACATTCTACTTATGTAAAAACACGCTGATTCCCAGACCGTCCGCGGGCCAGATTGAGAAGGCGATTGGGCTGTGTCCGGCCCCCGGGCCTTAGTTTGCCTACCCATGTGCTATATGGTAATTTATGGACCTAACAGGTATCTATAGCCATTTGCACATAACAAAATATGCATTTTATCAAAGTAATTGCTGAATTGAAATACAATTAAGAAGAAGTATATGAATTGTGAAATACAATTAAGAAGAAGCACAGTGGTACCTCTGGTTGCGAACAGGATCCGTTCCGGAGCCCCGTTCACAACCTGAGAAGAACACAACCTGCGTTTGCGCATGGCGATTTGCTGCTTCTGCTCATGACGTCATTTTGAGAGCATGCGCGAGTGGCGAAACCCCGAAGTTACTTGTTCCATTACTTCCGGGTCGCCGCGGGACGCAACCTGAAAAGGTTTAACCCGAAGCATCTTTAACCCGAGTTATGGCTGTATATTTTTTGGGGCGGGCCCAAGAGAGTGGGGCTCTAAGCTATAGTTTGTTTAGCTTCTACGTAAATCTGGCACTGGCTGGGTGCAAGGAAGAAGACATGCCAGCAGGGGCTGGATGAAGGTGGGTTGAGGCTGGCGGGGGCACAGGCCTCCGTTGCCCGGGGGGTCTCCAGCCCCAAATGGTTGCGGACAGCCCAGTCGCCTCACCCTAATTCCCAGCTCCCGCCAACGTCCTGCCCTGTGGGGGCCTTCAAGGGAGATGGAGACTCACCCTTTGTAGAAGGCGAGGGGCCCCTCCTTCCTCAACATGGCGAGGGCACACTTCACGGCACTTCCGTATTGGCCGGGGGCAGAGTTCATATATCTGGTCTTCACTACGTCGACAGGGGAGGCGATGACGGTCGTGCAGAAACCGGCTCCAAACGCAGAGGTGAAGTGGCAAGGAAGGTTGTCTGCAAGGACAAGTGGGAGGGAGGCATCGTGAGCCGGGAAGAAAACCAAATCGCTTCCCCAAAGCTAGCCATTGCGGAATATGTGGCTGGACAACAACACGACAAAGCTAAAGCCAAAAGCTCGTGACGTGGAAGTTGCACAAAACAAATGAAATACCGTGAAAACCGTGAGAAGTAATCGACTATAAATATTATCTTGAGGAAATCCACTAAATAATAAAAATCAAAAAGCTTAAGGGAAAAAATTAGAAAAACCTAATTTTCTTCGTTAAAGGTTTTGTTCTATTTTAGGCTTTTCATTTGTTTTGTGCAATTTCTCAGTTCCGTGACTGTCTTTTTTCTATTTGTGACATTGAAGTTAGCTGCAGGCGAACTCACGCCATTGCCTTTGTCCGGAAATACACCCTGGCAGGTTTACTCAGCTTCCTTCCCAGGTTCCTCTCCCATCCAATAAAAGGTTTTCTTTTAAAAAAAAAAAGTTTTCCTTCCGCCTGATTGATAAAGATATATAAAAAATCAAAACTTGCTTGCAAATGGACAATGTTGGCTTAATAATGCAGTCCAGTATACCTGAAGGAGTGTCTCCACCCCTATCATTCTGCCTGGACACTGAGGTCCAGCTCCGAGGGTCTTCTGCTGGTTCCCTCACTGTGAGAAGCGAAGTTACAGGGAACCAGGTAGAGGGCCTTCTCGGTGGTGGCACCCACCCTGTGGAACGCCCTCCCAGCAGATGTCAAGGAAATAAGCAGCAATAAGCAATTTTACATGGTGATATTAAACTGTCAGAACCCTTTGGTGATCCGCGACAAGGATCCACCACAGCGTGGGTGACTTTTGCAGGAACCTCACAAGAGATGGACCCTCCACGCATCTCAAAAGCCAGGAGCTCCTTCAAGCAACAGCCCGGTCCTGTCCATCGCTCCTCACCTGTCATGAGGTTGTACTTGAGCAGAGCATCCTTGATCAGGTCGTAGGTCACCAGCTCAGCGCAATTCACAAGCGCGTTCCGGGTTATATTAGGGGAGGTACCTAGACAAAGCGGAAGCAAAAATTATTTGATAAATTCAACAGTGTAAGTTTTGATGGATTAATAATGGAAAACTGAATGGTTTAGTTTATGGAAATTTGCAGGGATTCATGTTATGCAAAATGAACCAAGGAAAGTCGTTGATATTTTAAGGTTGTTTAATATTTTAAATTGTAAAAGAGAATTTTTTTAAAAAAAACAACAAAGCAAAAGAAGCACCAAGGCGAGATCTCTTTGTAACAGGTCATGAGTTAGCTGCTCTGAATTGAGCCACTGTGATATAGTGCTCAGAGCACTGGACTTGGACCTGGGGGAGATCAGGGTTCAAATCCTCACTCGGCCACAAAGCTCACTGGGTGGCCTTGGCCTACCTCACAGCGTCGTTGTGTTACACCAACTCGGAGGAAAAGATGGGATATAAATGCAATAAGCAAAATAATAATGGCTTGGAGGATTTTGGAAGCGTTGGTTCCCCCTCGCCAAAACCCAAATTTACTGACCTTTCCAGAGGCCTCGAACCCCTTCCTCTCTCGCGATGGTCTTGTAGGCGTCGAGGGTCCCTTGGTACCGCCGGCCGCCCTCCATCCGGGCTTGGGCTTGGAATCTCACTTTGACCACATCGGTCGGCTGGGCCACGGCGACAGCCATCGCTCCGGTGGTGCAGCCAGCGAGAAGTCGGCTGCCGATACCAGCATCTGCCGAAATCAGAGAAGGTAGCCACATAAGAACAGGATTCATTCCCAAAATAGGATTATAAATGAGCCTCTTTCATGTGTACCATAAGTGTACAAAGTCACTGAGAGGTGTGAGCTTGCTTTGGCCGGGTAATCTCATTTATATTAGGTCTAATTGGAGGCAAACAAACTCCTTATCGACCCAAAGAACCTCGTTGCTGATCTTTCCTATTTGTCACAGAGTTGTTCGCGACAAAAAGTCGTGGAGAATTGTAGAAGAATAGCCAATGCTCTGGAAGAGAGGCTTAGATATACTGTTTCTGGTTGTATATCCAAATTTTTTTTCTATACTACAGAAATTTGAGAACCTTGGTTCTCAAATGCCTTGGTACTCTAACAACTTGGAACCCAAACACTGCAAACCCGGAAGTTAAGTGTTCCAGTTTGCGAACTTTTTCCGGAAGCCGGAAGTGCTCCGTTTTGAGTGCAACACTTCTGTTTAGAGTGTTACGCTGAGGTCTGCCTGTTTTTGCTATTTATTTTGCGTTTTTGTGGCTCTCTTTTTTGTGTGACTGTGTGGAACCCAGTTCAGCTACTGATTGATTGATTGTGTGACTGCAGTACATTGGTTATTGCTTTCATTTTATAGATCAACGGTCTCATTAGAGAGTAAAATCCATGTTAAATTGCTGTTTTAGGGGTTGTTTTTTAAAGTCTGGAACGGATTAATCTGTTTTGCCTTACTTTCTATGGGAAAGCGCGCCTTGGTTTTGGAACGCTTTGGTTTTGGAACGGACTTCTGGAACGGATTAAGTTTGAGAACCAAGGGACCACTGTACTGTAAGTCGGTTTATTGTGTTTTAGCAAACAGCAATTATACACATGAAAATGATAGCAAAAATAATAATAAATTAATGATAATAATGATAATACAGTGGACGCTCGGGTTGCGGATGTGATCCGTGCAAGATGCACGTTTGCAACCCGCAGTGTCTGCAACCCACTGCAGCGCGTCTGCATAGGTTGCGATTTGGTGCTTCTGCGCATGCGCAAAGTGTGATTTAGTGCTTCTGCGCATGTGCAACCGCCGAAACCCAGAAGTAACCCCTTCTGGTACTTCTGGGCTTTGGCGGTCTGTAACCTGAAAAAACGCAACCTGAAATGTCTGTAACCTGAGGAATGACTGTAGTGATTTACATTTCTTCTCCTTGATCTTTAAAGATTAAATCACTTCCCATACCCTCTTTAAGTTTTATAGCACAGATTTGTAAGGCCTTAGCAAGAAATTTAGACCTCCTGAAGGTTATATACTATACCACACTGAAATGTTTCTTTGATTGCCCTTGAAGGCAGGCCCCCATGCTGGCCTTCAGGTTCTTCCATCGGGGATTCCATAACTGCGGTCCCTGCACTGCAGGGGGTTGGACTAGATGGCCTTTGGGGGTCCCCTCCCAACTCCACGATCCTTGGCCCCAGAGGCCCAGGTCCACTTACGCTCAGAGCCCTTGGTGTAGAAATGCTTCACCGAATCGTACAGCCCGATGCGGACAGAGGCAAAGCTCATCTGGCGCTGCAGGCCGGCCACCAGCCCGTTGTAGAGGCTCCTGGGCCCCTCGTTCTTCACCATCGTCGCCATGGTGCCAAAGACCCCTCTGTACTGCGCCGTCCTGGCTTCCACAGCCACCTTGTTCTCCCCTTGGATCTGCTCAGGAGGAGAAGAGAAGAGAGAGAGAGAGAGAAACAGGATGAAGAAACCTAAGAGTGAACTGGAGCCTGCCTGCCTGAGCTCAGAAGCAACATTCTGGTGCTACTTTATCCTAGGTTCAATAACAAGACTTCTTCAAACACTCCCTTTTCCCTACAAGGGGGCTTTGCCAGCCAGGAAGATCTCCTGCACATAAGTCCAGCAAATTTCGCACACGCCGCTTGTTTTGGTAGGTGTTCAGCGACGAGCGTCCCACTTCTGACACCAAAGTTGCTGCCTAACCTTGACTTCTGGATGACAGATGCCAGCTGACTTAGCCGATTTCCCTGCAGGGTTATATACAACTCCCTGGAGGGGCTTCCTAGCACAAGCCTGCAACAAGGCTTCTCCTTCACAAAGGAAAGGGGAGCTCTGGGCTGTGCAGGGAAAACATCGCTTGGGGGCTCAAGTACGGAGGCTCACACCAAATTCTCAATTGGCCAGGCTTTGTTCGGCAATGCATTGCAGGACAGAGGCCAGACAGCCTGCAAGAGCTTTCCATTGGGACACACACTCTATTGGAATAATATATATGCCATCTTAGCTATTCAACCTTTGGCCAACTCCCTTCCACCACCCATTGCCCCATTTCTCCATCCAACTGTGGTCCTTGAAAACACTTCCTCAACCCCCCCCTTTTTTTTTACTATACAGTGGTACCTCGGGTTAAGTACTTAATTCGTTCCGGAGGTCTGTTCTTAACCTGAAACTATTCTTAACCTGAAGCACCACTTGGCTAATGGGGCCTCCCGCTGCCGCCGCGCCGCCAGGGCACGATATCTGTTCTCATCCTGAAGCAAAGTTCTTAACCCGAGGTACTATTTCTGGGTTAGCGGAGTCTGTAACCTGAAGCGTATGTAACCCGAGGTAACACTGTACATGAAGCCCTCCTTGTACCTTTTCTCGATCTGTTTTTCACTTTTAAGATAGCATCTTAAAAAGCAGAGACATCCCCTTGCCAACAAAGGTCCATATAGTGAAAGCTCTGGTTTTCCCAGTAGTGATGTATGGAAGTGAGAGCTGGACCATAAAGAAGGCTGATCGCTGAAGAATGGATGCTTTTGAATTATGGTGCTGGAGGAGACTCTTGAGAGTCCCATGGACTGCAAGAAGATCAAAGCGATCCATTCTGAAGGAAATCAGCCCTGAGTGCTCACTGGAAGGACAGATCCTGAAGCTGAGACTCCAATACTTTGGCCACCTCATGAGAAGAGAAGACTCCCTGGAAAAGACCCTGATGTTGGGAAAGATGGAGGGCACAAGGAGAAGGGGATGACAGAGGACGAGATGGTGGGACAGTGTTTGACCAAACTGTGGGAGGCAGTGGAAGACAGGAGTGCCTGGCGTGCTCTGGTCCATGGGGTCACAAAGAGTCGGACACGACTAAGCAACAACAACAACAAGTTCCTCTTCAGCTGGTTCCCACCAGTTTTACATACATGACACTGATCTCACTGATAACGGGTTTTGCAGAAATCCCGCATCAGCTGTTCCCAAGCGGACAGTGGGCACCATTAATTCAGGGTGCCGGAACCTACCTTGGGAGCTGCTCCCTGCCCACAAAGGCATAGTAGTAAAAGACATGGAAAGTTGACCTCTGGGTATGGCATCTGCTGGGGCTCACCTGAAGCCGGACTTTAGCCGTGTCCAGGGGGAAGGTGATCAGGTCTGCAATGCAGGCAGCCGTCCCGGCTCCAACGAACTTCACAGCAGCCGTCGGAGGGACGTCGGTGGGCTTGAATCCAACCATTTTAAAATAGCCTCACGCCTGTTTTGTTCGGAGGAGATGAAGGAAGCAGCGAGGGTCACTGCTGGGTGCCGATGTAGGAAGTGGACAAGACCGATGAACTCTGCCCCTGTCTGGGGAGAAGAGAAGACACCCTTAAAATCCAGGTGCAAAACATGGAATAAATAACAAATAATAATAATAAAAAAACATAGTTTAGAGGTCCCGGGCCCTAAGGAAGTCAGACTATCCTCCACCAGGGCCAGGGCCTTCTCAGTGATGGCTCCGACCTGGTGGGATGCTCTGTCCCAGGAGACCAGGGCCCTGCAGGATTTAACCTCCTTCTGTCGGACCTGTAAGACAGAGCTATTCCGCCTGGCCTTTAATTTGAATTCAGCCTGATCTTTTATTTCCCTTCTTTTCCCTCCCCCTCCCCTTTTATGAAGATCACCCGCTCTGGGACCCCACAGCTAATTCTCCCCTGGCCTCCTCGCTGGCCCAAGTAGGACCAATTCAGCCAGCTAGCCCTGGGGATTATCTAATGCTTATTTCCCCTAAAGTGATTTCTGAATTTTGAATGTTATTGTTATTCATGTTTTTATACTGTATTTTATGCTGCTTTTATAATTAAGTGTTTTATATTTGTGGTTAGCCGCCCTGAGCCCGGTTTTTGAGCCGGGAAGGGTGGGGTATAAGTTAAAAATTATTATTATTACTATTGATTTATACCCCACTCATCTGGCTGGGTTTCCCCAGCCACTCTGGGCGGCTGCCAACAGAAAAATAAATAAATAAATAAATAAATAAATAAATAAATAAATAAATAAATAAAAATAATAAAGTGACAAAACATCAAACATTAAAAACTTCCCTAAACAGGGCTGTCTTCAGATGTCTTTTAAAAGTCAGGGCAGCAAACTCCAGTTGTTATTGGACTACAACTCCCATCATCCCTAGCTAGCAGGACCAGTGGTCAGGGAGGAGGGGAGTTGCAGTCCAAAAACAGCTCAAGACCCAAGTTTGGGAAATCCTGCTGTCTCGGCTGATTTGGAGATAACAGAACCAGCCTAGTTGCTGCCTGGGCTCACTGGCTATAGCCTATTCCTGATCCTCGCCTTGTCTGATACACAATAAGATTCGAGGCTTCGTATTTAGGTTAAGAGTTCAGCATGCCGTCCACTCCCTAAACTGTGGTTCATCTTCATGACGCTTTCTGAAAAGCCACCTTCCTAAATGACGGTTCGAAGTTTCGATCAAGGCACAGTTAATTTTAATCACTGTTTGTCAAGACTGAACAACACAACAATCTGCAATTAATCTAGAACAGAGGCAAAAGCTTCCTGTCTCCTCCACAGTAACAGAACTAGGGCTGCCGGACGTACAGACATATCCAGGATTTGTCCACCCAAAACAGTGTCCAGGCGGAATTTTCTATAATCAGCTAAAATGTCTGGGGAAACCCATATCGGAAGTATTGGGGTTTTTTGGCAAATTTCCTTAAGAAAGTTCAACTATTGTGTCTAATCTAATCCAGAATAGCTCAGCAACTGGTATTTGAAAGCACTGCAGCCTCTAGAGCGATGGAGTCAGTACAGTGCCATTATTAATTATTAATTATTATTATTATTATTAATACCCCGCCCATCTGGCTGGGTTTCCCCAGCCACTCTGGGTGGCTTCCAACAAAATATTAAAATACAATAATCTATTCAACATTAAAAGCTTCCCTAAACAGGGCTGCCTTCAGATGTCTTCTAAAAGTCTGGCAGTTGTTTTTCTCTTTGACATCTCATGGGAGGGTGTTCCACAGGGTGGGCGCTACCACCAAGAAGGCCCTCTGCCATGGTTCCCTGTAACCTCACTTCTTGCAGGGAGGGAACCGCCAGAAGGCCCTCAGAGCTGGACCTCAGTGTCCGGGCAGAACGATGGGGGTGGAGACGCTTCTTCAGTGCCAGATTTACATATAAGCTAAACAAGCTATAGCTTAGGGCCCCACTCTCTTGGGGGCCTCAAAAAAACGTTAAAGTAAAAAAAACTGGATGTACATTTCCAAAATATAAGATAAAAAACAATAAAACCTACATACAGCAACAGTGTTTTGTGTTGTGAAGACTCCTGTGATGTAAGTAATGGGCCGTGCCTGCTAGCCTGCTCCCTAAATTATCACTGGTTTGCTCATTTCTGTATCAATTACTTTGATAAAATACCACATTTTTCGCTCTATAACACGCACCCGACCATAACACACACGTAGTTTTTAGAGGAGGAAAATCCGTAGGCATGCCACCTGTAGGCATTTCCTCCATAACACGCACAGACATTTCCCCTTACTTTCTAGGAGGAAAAAAGTGAGTGTTATGGTGCAAAAAATACGGTACATACTTTGTTATGTGCAAACGGCTTTAGATACCTATCGGGTCCATAAATTACCATACAGCACATATTCAACAAAAAAAAAACAGGGACGATTTGGTTTGCATCCAAATTGCAGACAGCCAGGATACAAATCTGGCCGTCCTAAACGTGGAGAGTGAAGAAGATGCATCTGTGACATATGCAAAAAGAAGAAGAATAAAAAAGCCACTCAGGCAAGGAACTTTGGCCTGCTGACCTTTGATCCACAGGTCTGAAAATCTGAGAAGAAGCCATCTCCAGATAATAGAGATATGACTCCAGTCCACCCAGGTCAAAGCAGCCGCACCCGAATGCTGCCTCAAAATGCTGCAACAGCAGCTTGGTTGCTAGCAAGGAGACGGACTCTGCTGCAATGACCTTTGCCGAAGTTCCCTTTTCTATTTACTGCCAGGACTGAGTCAGCGATAACCGGAACCCGGCTGAGTCACACATTGCGCGTGGGAAGCAGGGACAGCCCACCCATGTCATTTTGCAGCTTTCTCGCTGAGCAGACTAACTGGAGAGCCTGGGAGTGGATGCAATTTATCCTTTATTAGCCTTTATCTAGGAAGCTCAGGCTGCAAGCCTCACCAACCCTCCCTCTGCTCCCATCTCAACAGCTTTCACTCGGCTGAAACGCAGCCTTGTTGTCACATCCATCATCGCAACTTCTGCTTCCCCCCTCTGCTGCTGGAATGTGGCCCCCAGGAAGTTATGAGGCCCTCGATCTTGTGATAGGAATTTTATGGTCTTAGATATATGGTAATGTTCATAAGTGTACCAACCAAGCACGTACATAGATCAGCACAGGAAGACCAACCTGGAACCATTTTGATTCCTAAACTAAGCAAATGTTTTCTCTGCAAGGTCAAAGTGGGAAACCTCCCATTGTCTCTTTCCTCACAAATCCTGTCTTAAGGACACATTTAAGATATGAATAGGGTGTGAGCCTGTGACCTGGCCCAGGAACTAAGTATTTATCACTACAAAAGACTGGCCAGGCTCCCCAGGCAATCCAATCAAGTAACCTGCCAAACAGGAGATAAACAATGACAGGAGAAAAACACATTCAAATTTCTGTTTTAAGACCGCCTTCTCTGTGATGTAGGTATGATATATCTGAGGCGTGGTCTTAGGTTACACCCCTTCTGTGATGTATGTATGATGTTTCTGGGGGTGGTCTTGATCTACAGGGTGGCAATTTCAAAAGTCTTTATAGGGACTTGGGCACCATTGTTCTGGGTTCCTCCTCTCTCCTGCGTGTGAGGCGAGCACCCTGTTGCAACAGATCAATAAAGATCAAGCTTCTTCTCAATATTCTCTGGTTGGCCTCTGTTATCTTCTCCTACCAATAGGGAACCTATGTAAGGCCTCTATATGGGCTCTTGGGTACCCCATAAGGGAAAAGGGCAATTTTTGTTTACAACAATCTCAACAAGGATACCCTCCCCAGATTTTGGCCATTAAGCAAATCACGGAATGGCCTTTTCCCCCACAGCAAACTGGAGTCGGTTCACTTTCTTATTCCCTGTTTGTCTTTCTATATCACCCTACCGGTGCAATACAGAATGGAATATATAGTTTTACAACTCTCACTCTGGTATTGCATGGGTGCGGCTCCCAGGATTCCCACCCCCACCCCTGAAAATAAGAATTGAGCTCAAAAGTGCACCTTACAATGAGATGGTGCCTGCAATATCCTGGAATGACGAGGGTTCATTATCACAGAGGCAGGTGAATTAGAATATAGCAATTTGCACTTGGCACTTTTATGGCACAATAATGGTGCCTTAGGCTCCAGCGTTCTCCCTATCCCATGATGCAGCGCAAGTGCGTGATTTTTAAATAAAAGCCCAGTATTGTGACTACCTTGAAATAAACTCTCCAAAAGCACTTGGGAACCTGGTGCCACCCAAATGTTTTGGATTATCACTCCCATCAGCCCAGACAGCTCCATCTCCATGCATCGTATTTGCTGAGAGTGATGGGAGTTGTAGTCCCAAACACCCAGATGGCAAAGGCTGCTCTCTGGTGAGGTATACCAACACCATGGATTTTAAATGTATGTTTGGTGGAAGCAAATTGATACACTCAGAGAGGAACAGGAAGCCCAAGTTTTGGGGGGAAACACAACTTCTGCAACGGGTACTCTGATGACTCCCCAAATATTTATTTTCTTGCAACTGCTTCTACAGCACATCTTCTTGCAGGGATGGTCAAACCCATCAGCGACTGCAAACAAGATTTTTGGGAGTTATTGCTTGTTAAGTACTTGATGAGGTGGCTTTGTCAATTTGCAAAAGTGCCAGTGTTTTGCTGAGAGACCGAGATAACTTGGCCTGGCAGAATTGGCTGGAAGAAAACTGGCTTAATGATCAGAGCCAGAGATTGTATCATTAGGGTGAAATACCATTTTGGAGGGCAAAAAACCCCAACACGGTTTGCAAGCAAGGTGTAAACGGATCAGCTACAACAAGCCAATAATATGGCAAGGAAAAACTGAATGGATTTTCCTTTCATCCTGTACACATTATGGAAAGAGCAAGCAAATGTTTCCTTAAGTTATTCTACTACTTGGGAAGAGAGGGAAGGGGTTACCCAGGGCAATGAGAGCTCTTCTGGGACAATTAAATCCCATCCCACACCAACTGAAAATCTCCAGAAGCCGGGCTAGAAGCCAGCTAGATTAAAACAGGTGCTGTCTGTACATTTTCAGACCTACATTTGTATCCCAGGGGTCTCTATGCCTACTCCATTGTTAAAAATCAAAGCAGGAACGCTGTTTTCAGAATTCTCAGGAAACAAAACCAATTTCTGCAACTTGTGCAATATATTGAGAACCAACGTGGTCAGATATAAATGCAGTTAATATACCCAAATGTAAAGGTAAAGGGACCCCTGACCATTAGGTCCAGTCGTGACCGACTCTGGGGTTGCGGCGCTCATCCCGCTTTACTGGTCATGTGGCCAGCATGACTAAGCCGCTTCTGGCAAACCAGAGCAGCGCACAGAAACGCTGTTTACCTTCCCACCAGAGTGGTACCTATTTATCTACTTGCACTTTGACGTGCTTTCGAACTGCTAGGTTGGCCGGAAGTTAATATACCTAGAACTGCACTGCAGAATACATAGACTTCTGAATTGTCAGTTTGACAAGTCTCAGATAGAGAGGATTCTAAGTTTTTTCTCTCTGCATGATTTTTCTCCTGGTATTCAGAGCAAGCAATAAGATATACAGTGGTACCTCGGGTTAAGAACTTAATTCATTCTGGAGGGTCGTTCTTAACCTGAAACTGTTCTTAACCTGAAGCACCACTTTAGCTAATGGGGTCTCCTGCTGCTGCCGCGCCGCCGGAGCACGATTTCTGTTCTCATCCTGAAGCAAAGTTCTTAACCCGAGGTACTATTTCTGGGTTAGCGGAGTCTGTAACCTGAAGCGTATGTAACCTGAAGCGTCTGTAACCCGAGGTACCACTGTGCCAAGTATCCCCCAGAAGTCTCATTGAAGCAAGCCCTCTACCGTTTTTGAGATTTCTTCCATGTATTTCCAAGCGTATCTTTACAACCAAACAGGACTAGAAACTTAAAGCTTATTCAAAAACTCAAATCTTTCGGAAGAACAGTATTGCACCCAGCACCATATTTCCCTGCACTTGTGTACTGTTGCAACACACAGAGCTGAGATTTTACACCATAGTGGTTCTCAAACTCACAGCTTGAACCTGAGCTTTGCGAGAAAGCCGTCCTCACCTTATTCAAGTATTTCAGGATGCCGGCAGGTCGATCAGGATTCTCTAAAGGTGTCCCGTTCGTCGAAATTGCTCAAGACCACCACAGTCTGAGTCCCTTTACTTTCCATAGAAAGACGGTTTGAAAGATGACACCTAATAATCATACTATTTATCCTGCAAAAAAAGAACAGAGGAGAAGATGTCTGAGAAACTGGGGCAACAGCGCAGGTTGAGGTTGTCAGGATTACAGAAGGATGCCAGAGAGCAGCCGACTTCTAAGATGCCAGCCTGCCAACGCTAAACCCTTATCTGGCCTTGCCACACCTCAGATTTGCATTAGACGCCAACAGCTTCTAATTCACAGCTCACCGGAGTCCAGCAATCCTCAAAGACAGAACCGGTTTAGACTGGCACCCAATAATTGCAGAAGCACCGGGGAAAAACAAGAGTCATCTTCAAGTCCACCGATGCAAAGCAGCACCCAGATAAAAACCGTTTAGGTGAACTTTGCAACAAGAGGACATGTAACAGCAAGAAGCATCGCAATCGCCCTTGCGGAAGGGAATCCTCTTTTTGCAAGACGGGCGCACACCTGTGCTAGCCACGCTTTAACACACCAGGGAGGAAGGCAACAAGATCTTACAGATCTTCACCAAACAAGGCCGTAATCTGCAATGAGTCCCAATGAAAAGAGGCATAAAACAGGTCCCAGCAAGCTTTGCTAAGCCTCTTTCCATTGGCAACACGGAAAATAAAATTAACTGGCAAGCTTTCTGAGTTAGGTAGAACTGTAGCTTTTTTTTTAGCCAAGGAGAGAACTTTTGGGTCACCCTCCTCTCCCCCCAGAGTTGCAGATGGATCTGGTAATTTGCAAGGAACAAAAGTTAGAATCAATTGCTTAAAGAAAAAAAAAGAGTAACAGATTTGGAAAAGGGGAAAGGGGCAAGTGCCTAATTTTTGAGAGATGCAAGCGCCAAAGGATGAGTGCGATTTGGTTCAGGGATTGTTTCGGAAAATGACAATTAGGTAAAGTTGCCTTTAAATGGGAATTGAATAACACACACACACTCCCTGCAAAACAATAACCCTATCTAGAGCAGAATCTACAGCTCAATTTGGTAGCTGCCAAATGTTTTGGATTGCAGCTTTATTGACCCCAACCAGCAGGATGGTCAGTGATCCGAGATGAGGGCCAGAGTGGACTGGGGGGGGCAGGGGTCTCGCAACATCTGAAGAACCCCTGGTTTGCCATCCCTGTCCTAGAGAACTGAGCTTATGCCCCAGCAGTGCTGGCCACACAGGGCTCCAAGTTGACTAATAATAATAATAATAATAATAATACCACGTATATTTATATGGGCGCCTACCAAAAGTTTGGAACACCAAATTTTCTGCTTGCTCAGGGAGAAAGCCTGCCCCCAGCAGCCTTATATGCAGAAGAAGAAGAAAAAATGGTGATAGCTATAAGCAGTGCAGTGTACTGGTTAGAGCAGTGGTTTTCAACTGGTCGGGATGCCATGGGCAACACTGTCCTCTGTGCCTCTTTCCTTCCTTCTCTCCCTCCTCTGATGCCCTCTCGCATCTCTGCCTCCCAAAAGCTTGCACAGCTGTTTGTTGCAGCAGCCCTGGCTACAAGCTCCCTAGGCGAATGGTGGCTCTGGCGCTGGCCAGTGGGTGCTGGTTGCCAGGAGCTGAGGCGGCCTTGGAGTAAGCAAGCAAGTGGGCGAAGGAAGCCCAGCCAGTCTGCCAGGCCCTGCTTTTGGGAATGGACAGACAAGTCCCAGTGCCCTGTGGGGCAGTGTGAGGGGGCACCTCTCTTTGGGGCAGGGAGGGGGGCATCTCAGAGAACAGGGGCAGCAGCAGCAGATACCCAGAGGACTCCCAAGGAGAGGGGAGAGGAGGCTGAGGGAACCCTCCCCAAGGGAGGGTGTTAGAAAAGGGGTGAGGGGCTGCCAGCTCTGCAGGCAAGTGGGGACCTAGCTGGGCTCCTGAGCCCCACAGGGGTGCCGGAGAAAGAACGCAGTTGGTCAAGGGAGCCGTGGACTCAAAAAGGTTGAAAACCTCTGGGTTAGAGTATCAGACTAGGACAGGGGTAGGCAAACTAAGGCCCGGGGGCTGGATCTAGCCCAATTGCCTTCTAAATCCGGCCTGCGGACGGTCCGGGAATCAGCATGTTTTTACATGAGTAGAATGTGTCCTTTTATGATTTTAAAATGTTGTATTATTTTATTGTTGTTAGCTGCCCTGAGCCCGGCTTCGGTTGGGGAGGGCGGGATATAAATAATTTTTATTATTATTATTTATTATTTATTTAAAATTAATCTCTGGGTTATTTGTGGGGCCTGCCTGGTGTTTTTACATGAGAAGAATGTGTCCTTTTATTTAAAATGCATCTCTGGGTTACAGTGGCGTAGCGTGGATTGTCAGCACCCGGGGCAAGGCAAGTAATTTGCGCCCCCTAACCCGTGGATTTTAGCACTCGAGTCTCTTCCGCGCCCCCCCCAGATGTTGCGCCCGGTGCAGCCGGCCCCCCCTGCACCCCCCCACGCTACGCCACTGCTGGGTTATTTGTGGGGCCTGCCTGGTGTTTTTACATGAGAAGAATGTGTCCTTTCATTTAAAATGCATCTCTGGGTTATTTGTGGGGTATAGGAATTCGTCCTTTTATTTATTTTTCAAAATATAGTCCAGCCCACGGCATAGTCTGAAGGACGGTGGACCGGCCCACGGCTGAAAAAGGTTGCTGACTCCTGGACTAGGACCTGGGAGACCTAGGTTTGAGTCCCCCACTTTGGCCACAAAGGGTGACCTTGGGCCAGTCCTTTTCTTCTCTCAGCCCAGCTTCCCTCACCTGGTTGTTGTGGGGATTAAATGAGGAGGGAGGGGAGAGTCAAGAACACCACCTTGAGCTCCGTGGAGCGAAAAAAGTTGCATATAAAACTTTTACAGTTCTATGTGGTTTTTATGTAGGCAGCCCTGCTCAAGGAAATCTCTAATGGTTGCTGTTTCAATGTTTTTATTACTTTGTTGGGAGCAGCCCAGAGAGGCTGGGGCAACCCGTCAGATGGGTGGCATAAATACTAATTATTAATTATCATTATTATGTATGTGATTATTGTTTGTGTGCGTGCTGCAAATTGCTTTGATATTTTCTGTGCAACTGCGATGTGCAAGTATCAAAAGAAGATATAAGGTAAAAAAGTGGCTATAGAAATGCGAATAATTTGTAAAAGATGCTGGGAAGTCAGAAAGAGGAAGGTCGATGCTTTGCTTGAGCAATGTTTTATGTTATGGATTTGTGTAATGAAAAATGGAAAACTCGATAAAAATTATGGTGTTTTTTTAAAAAACAGATGTACAAGTATACATCTAAAATACTTGTGCATCTCCATTGCGCAGATAATGTCAAAGCAATTTACAACAAACACACAAATAATTATCAATATATACGCGTAAAGCTTTGGGGAAGGGCAGGCCAGCCCCCTAACAAAGGCGCACAGAGATGCTTGCTGGTAGGCAGGCAGAATAAAGGCGGCGGCAGGAGGAGGGTGATGAGAAAGGATTTGGGGTGCGCATAGGAAGATAAGTGAATGAATGAGAAGAAAACACGTCCCCGGGTATCAAGGGGACCCCGGAAAGGAAACCCCACCCATGGGAGCAGGTTGGAGCGGGTAGAAGGGAAAAGGACCTCCCCACCCAAATAACCCCCCACCCAGCCACCCGCTCACCTTATACCGAGGGGGAGAACAAAACACCCGCGAGGGAAGCAGCGGCGGCTGTCGGCAGCGAGCGCCCAGATGCGGCGGCGGTGATGGAGGCGCACGGAAGGGCGATGGAGAAGCCGGGCGAGCGAAGGCAGAGCGAGGCAGGAGCGGCCGCCTCTTTATACCGCCTCCGGCGCCGCCTCCTGCCCGCTGGCCGCGCCCCCAACCCGCCCGCTTGCCGGTCCGCGCCCCCTCCGCACCTGCGGAGCCCAAGCGCCCGCAGGATCCAGCCCGCCCGGAGCAGAGGAGGAACCGGTTGGGCGCCGAGCAAAGCCCCAGGGCGCACGCATGATTTACGCATGAGCTAAACAAGCTCTTTTGAATTCTGGTGCTGGAGGAGACTCTTGAGAGTCCCATGGACTGCAAGAAGATCACACCTCTCCATTCTGAAGGAAATCAGCCCTGAGTGCTCACTGGAAGGACAGATCCTGAAGCTGAGGCTCTAATACTTTGGCCACCTCATGAGAAGAGAAGACTCCCTGGAAAAGACCCTGATGTTGGGAAAGATGGAGGGCACAAGGAGAAGGGGACGACAGAGGACGAGATGGTTGGACAGTGTTCTCGAAGCTACCAGCATGAGTTTGACCAAACTGCGGGAGGCAGTGGAAGACAGGAGTGCCTGGCGTGCTCTGGTCCAGGGGGTCACGAAGAGTCGGACACGACTAAACGACTAAACAACAATTTAAACAAAAATTTAAAGAAAACAACAACTGGAAGTACATTTCCTTTTTAATAATTTTATTGCATTCTCAATTTTATCATAATCACAGTTTCCGTACATAGTTCAACAAACTCAAGCATTGCTCTAACAGAGCATGGACCTCTTTCTGACATCCGTACATAATTACTTTATTCTTAGCATTTCTATAACCACTTTTTTTACCTTCTCTCTTATTTTCGTTTTCCCCCTCATTAAATGTAAATCAGTTCCTTATATTCTCATTGCATAACATTTCAACTCAAACCTACAAACGTTTTCAGATGTTTACAGGGCTGGGTGTACATTTCCAAAGTATAAGATAAAAAGCAAATAAAATAAAACCTACATACAGCAACAGTGTTTTGTGTTGTGTAGGCTCCTGTTTGTTATGTACAAATGGCTTTAGATACCTATTAGGTCCATAAATTACCATATAGCATATATTGAACAACAACTAAACAGTGACAGTTTGTTGTTGGCAAAGGACAGCTGGAGATATAAAGGGCCACATTACCTTCTGTAGCTTAGGGCCTCATCAAACCTAAATCCAGCTCTACACACATCCCAGCCCTGCTGCAAATTCGTTGCGAGCCGGCGGGAGCGCCTCTGAGCATGTGCAGAGTGCGTTTCTAGGCCAGCGCCAGAGTCTTCATTCTGGACCGGCTGGGGAAGTCCCACCGGATTCAAGGGTTAGGTGCTGCTGGCCCCATTGCACAGAAGGGTTTTGCTTCCAAATAACTAGGGAGAAGATGGGGGGCTCGTGAGCCCACTGACTCATGAGTAGGCCCCGTTTAAGTCAGTCGGGGGAAGCAGGATTGAGCAAATCCGTGGCACAGCAAGCCTCCATCGTCTCCCAAATGTGACACCCTCAAAACCAACATGACCCACTTTCTATAAAAACCAAAATTTAGGATTGATTCAGCATCTTTCTGGGTGGGAAGACAAGAGCATAACTGTCAACTTTTCCCTTTTCTTGCGAGGAATCCTATCCGGAATAAGGGAAAAGGGAAATGTTGGCAGCTATGGACAAGAGCCCCTCCTCTAAGACCCAGGACCTCATTTTGGGCATGCATTTAACCTAACCACGGTCTACTCGGAAGTAAACCCTGCTGAATCCAGTGGGTCTTGCTCCCAGGTAAGCGGGGCTCTGCTTGCATCCTAATGTGGGGGAAAACATCAGCAAGAAAAACAATTCAAAACCAAACCGCACGTGAAAGCAATTCCACCGAGGCAAAACAATTAAAAACAGCTCCCTGTGGAATTGACAGCAATGTCAGAGATAAAAACAATTTCAAATCCACTTAAAAGGGCTGCTGAAGGTGTTGGATAAAGACATGCAAAGGGAGAGAGTTTGCAAAGGGCAGGTGCCACCCAGTGCTTTTTTCCCCTTAAAAAAAATGTTTAGGGGTACTCTCATTTTCCTACTCATATTGAAATACTGCCCCTTAATAAGGCCAAATTTAGATTCACAAAATGTTTAGGGGTATGCGTGCCCACTGCATCCCCCCAGGAAAAAAAGCACGGGTTCCACCACACTAAGATTATTTGCAGTCTTTCGGATTTCAATGATTTGCAGCTTCTTTTTCTTTGCTTTGCTTCTCCCTACCTGAATTTGGTATGTGCCTGCCGCAAAACTCTTTTATTATGTTTTCCTCCCCTGCTGCTTGACTTAACATGGCTTCTCCCTCTCTGGAACCTGCACATGCTCAGGAGCCCTCTTGCCTAATTCCTTTGTGTTCTTTATTTCGTAAAATGTATACAGCGCTTGCTTCTAGGAAACACTCAAAAGTGGTTTCCTCCAGCTATATTCCACAGCTGAGTCCTGACCAGGGCCAGATTTAGGTTTGATGAGGCCCTAAGCCCCTGAAGGTAATGGGGCCCTTTATATGACCAGCTGTCCTTTGTCCACAACAAATTGCCGCTGTTTTTTGTGTTGAATATATGCTATATGGTCATTTATGGACCTAATAGGTATCTCAAGCCATTTGCACATCACAAAATATGCATTTAATCAAAGTAATTGTGGAACTGAAATACAGTTAAGAAGAAGTACATTAATAGTGATATAATTATTAAGCCTCTAACTTAAAATTATTTTTTTTATTCATAACAAACTTAATAATGCAAACACATTGGTGTTTGGCAATAACAAAAGCTCCTTTAGGAACACAAGTTACAAAGACTCACAATCTAATCTCTAGAAACTTGCTATAAGATGAAACAATAGGTGGAAATATGTGATGCAAACTACTAATAATTATAAATAGCAGAATGTAGGCACCCTATATATAGAAAGGAGCAAACCAGTGATATTTTAGGGAGCAGGCTAGCAGGCGGGGCCCATGACTTAAAGCATAGGAGCCTACACAACACGAAACACTGTTGCTGTATGTAGGTTTTATTGTTTTTTATCTTATATTTTGGAAATGTACATCCAGGTTTTTTTTCTTTAATTTTTTTTTGGGGGGGCCAAGAAAGTGGGGCCCTAAGTTATAGCTTGTTTAAAGGTAAAGGGGCCCCTGACCATTCGGTCCAGTCGTGGCCGACTCTGGGGTTGCGGCGCTCATCTCGCTTTACTGGCCAAGGGAGCCGGCGTACAGCTTCCGGGTCATGTGGCGAGCATGACTAACCCGCTTGTGGCGAACCAGAGCAGCGCACGGAAACGCCGTTTACCTTCCCGCCGGAGCGGTACCTATTTATCTCCTTGCAGTTTGACGTGCTTTTGAACTGCTAGGTTGGCAGGAGCAGGGACCGAGCAACGGGAGCTCACCCCGTCGCGGGGATTCGAACCACCAACCTTCTGATTGGCAAGCCCAAGGCTCAGTGGTTTAACCCACAGCACTGCTTAAACGTAAATCTGGCACTGGTCCTGACAAGCTCTGGAGGTGAGCTCAATCCCATCCATAGCTGTCAACTTTTCCCTTTTCCTGCGAGGAATCCTGTTCAGAATAAGGGAATTTCCCTTTAAAAAAGGGAAACGTTGACAGCTATGATCCCATCCCATCTGCTGTGAAATTCACTTTAAGCAACGTTTTCCCCTTATACACTGTGAGTCTCCCTTCCATCATCATTACCGACAATTAACCACAAGGAGGCAAAACAAGCCGGAAAGCACCTCTACAAAACTCTAATTTATAACAGTGGTTAATGCTTTCTCGGGGAATTAGTCAGTCCTTTGGACCTCTCCTCTGAAACACCTGTGACCACTGGCAGACCAAATCACTGCTGAAAGCATGCACCTTCCCACAGCAAACTCGTTCCCCAAGTGCAGTGGCAATGTGGTGCAGTGGTTGCAGTGCTGGATTTTAGAACCGAGAAAACGAGGCTTCCAATCCTTACTTGGCCATGGGGCTGGCTGGGTGACCTGGGCCCAATCCCCATCTCAGCCTAACCTACCTCACCTGGTTGTTGTAAGGCTACAGCGGGGAATCGCGGCCTCGCGCTTCCTTGGGAGAGGAGGTGGGAGATAAATGCAGTAGTGGATTTTTAAAAAGACATATTCCTATCCATGCACTAGATATTGGCATGTTTAATACCAAGTGTTACAAAGGGTAAGCAATCATATCCTAAACACCCCTTTCTGTTCTTTTTATTATTAATTAAATTTGTATACCACCCTAAACCCAAAGATCCCAGAGCAGTTCACAACCAGGCAGAGGGCCTTATCGGTAGTGGCTCCCGCTCTGTGGAACACCCTGCCATCAGATGTCAAGGAAATAAACGACTATCTGACTTTTAGAAGACATCTGAAGGCAGCCATGTTTAGGGTAATTTTTAATGTTTGATGTTTTACTGTGTTTGCTGTTTTCATTTGTTGGAAGCTTCCCAGACTGGCTGGGGTAACCCAGTCAGATGGACGGCATATTAATAATAATAATAATAATAATAATAATAATAATAATAATAATAATTTAATAAACAAATAAATAAATAAATAATATGAGCCTAACCATACCCAGGTGCCATCTCGCACAGATCCCCTTATCTTTGTTCTCTTCAATGGCCCATCACCCAGGCAATCACCTGACCAGAAAGCTAGCCTGGCTTATATTTTAACTTCACACACAGCCTGCTTCCTTCCCGCCAGTTTTTAATGGTTGATGTTTTGTCGCATTATCATTATTATCATTATTATCATTATGTTGGGAGTTGCCCAGAGTGGTTGGGGAAACATAGACAGATGGGCGGGGTATAAATAATAAATAATTATTATTATTATTACAAAGGGGAGGAGAGAAGTCCAGGAGATCCTTTAGAATCTTGTTTCTAGGTGACTGTAAAATTTTAATCTGAAAAAGCAAATAAATAAATTTATGTTTTAGAAAACCCCAAACATCCTGCCCTTTCCCTGAGCTCCTTTTCTTGCGTCGGATGGTGTCCTTGAGCGGAGATAGTGGCCTTTGCTTCGCTGGATGCAGAGATGTGGGGGGGTTGAGGAATCTCCCAACCGTGCATGTTGCTGGAACGTTGCCTGTGCCTCGGTCACGTTTGCAGTTCGGTGCGCTGTACTTTTTGATCTGGGACAATCCGGCCTCTGGAAGGTCGCCCACCCACACCGGCGAGAAATCTCGCCTGCTCAGCCCTGTTTTATCAGAAATTCTCCCAAGGATTCAACAATGCCAGGTCTGGGTATAAAATGCATTGGCCGCTCTTCCTGTCCACAAAAATATCACAAGCCGTTTGGCAGCAAGGTGTGGGAATCTTGTCCGAATGCTTAAAAGGGTCTTTCTACGGTTGCTGCATCAGCTGATCAACGTTAGGTCCCAGGACCAGAGCCATAGCTGTTACCGTATTTTTCACTCTATAGGATGCACCTGACCATAGGACACACCTTGTTTTAGAGGAGGAGAAAAAGAAAAAAAAATCTCCCCCTCTCTGCTCAGCGCCCCTTCAGCGAAGCGGCAGGAGAAATGGAGACCCTTCCATTTCTCCTCCCACTTGGCTGAAGGGGCGCTGTGCAGAGAGGGGGAGAAATTTTTTCTCTTGTTCTCCCCCTCTAATACAAGGTGCATTCAGTGCGTTCAAGGTGCGTTCAGTCGCCTTCAGTGAAGGCAACCCGAAGCCTCCGGAGATCCCCCCACCGCCAGCCCCACAAGCTCGGGGGGCAGTGGGAAGGCTGTGCGCAGCCTTTGCGCTGCTCCCCGACCTGGTCTTTGAGGCTGGCTGTGGGGGAAAGCAGCCCCACAAGCTCGGGGAGCAGCACAAAAGCGGTGGGGGGAACTGCCAGCCTCAAAGATCCCTGAAGCCTTCGGAGCGCAGCTCTCCTGGCTTCAGCAAAAGGAACTTGAAGCCTGTGGAGCACAGCAGGAACTCGCGCTGCGCTCCGAAGGCTTCAGGCGGCTATCCCTGAAGCCTGGAGAGTGAGAGGGGTCGGTGCGCACCTGACCTTGCTACGCCACTGGGCAGAAGCGGAACTGCCTTGCACCTGCTATAACCTGCCCAGGAGCCCCCAGGTGTCCTTAGTGTTAAGTTGTGGGTGAACCTATCAGACGACACAGCGATTCTTCAAACAGCTCTTGTTTATTCACAGGCCAGAACAGAACTGAACTGAAGGGTTCAGCCAGCCTGCTTATATAGAGCTCCACTACAACCAACTGTAACAACTTTCTGTAACTATCCAATCACTGAACGTCACTTTCAATCCCTTATTTGCATATGTGGACCTGAGTGAAAACTATCTACAGTATCCCCCTGCTGGCCCAGGGTGAGAACTTCAGTACAGTGGTACCTCTAGATGCAAACGGGATCCGTTCCGGAGCCCCCTTCGCATCTAGAAGCAAATGTAATCCATGTCCGCGTGTCTGCGGGTCACGTTTCGGCACTTATGCGCATGCGTGTGACATCATTTTGAGCTCCTGCGCATGCGCAAGTGGTGAAACCCGGAAGTAACACACTCCATTACTTCCGGGTTGCCGCGGAGCGCAATTTGAACGTGCTCATCCCAAAGCACATTCAACCCGAGGTATGACCGTACATAACACTTAGGGATGCTGCTATCCTGAGTCACCTCTCAGTCCAGTCACATTCTAAACATGGAGGAGACGCGTTGTGCCAATTTGTGTTTTGGCACAGGCGGCAAAATGTCCCGGGCCAGCTCTGCAAGGCCCCCCACCATTGCAAATAAGTTTGTGGGCTGTGCATTTTCCTGGTTTGGCTTCCGACCATCCGGGTCACCTGCAGTCGTTTTGGTGCCAGGTGATTGATAGGTGGGCAGGCCCCGCCGGCCGGATCCTGTCCCCTACTCCCACAGAAAGGTGTGCTAGCTTTTCTCTCTCTCTCTCTCTCTCTCTCTCCCCCCCCCCCTTTTCTGGCAAAGTTTCTGCATCTGATCTGACAAGGAGAAAGTTAATGGCCTGGAAAAGCTTTTAGTGCAAGTCGTCCAGCGCATTCTAGGAAGAACCAATGTTTGGAGAACTTCCTGCTAAATGAGAAATGTGTTTCATTTCCTCCTATGTGTAAGGAGAGATTGTTGTCTTGTTCTCCCTTGCCTGACTTCCCTCGAATTTCTAGCCTTTCACCTGGATAATTAAAAGTGCTATTAACAGTCTAGTGGTATATTTGTGTGTGTGTTCCTAAGAGTTATTCTGTGGGTGTATATTAAGAGAAATTCTCATTACAATGCTGAAGTTTCATGAGGACCTTTCCCTTCCAATCTGGTGTGGAGATCTGGAGAACTGAATTTTAAAGGTGGAAAAATGAGAAATGGAGATACAAGCTGAATTCGACGTATATGTCCATCTCCATCTTTGGCCTTGTAGCTGGTAGGAATAAATCCTAGCCCAAATCCAATTATCTTCCTGATTATCTCAGCAGGGCATTCCTTAAAAAAGGTCTATGACGAAGGTGCTGTACGGAATAGAATGACCCTTCTGTATTATGGTCATTAGAGGGTCCGGTGATTTTTTGGGGGGAGGCAGGGGAATAATGGGGTGGCGCATGGCAAGATTTGGGGAGCACTTCTAACTAGGACTGTGTTTCATTTCCTTCTGGAAATTTGATTGCAGACTTCCTGCAGGTGCCCCGGAAGCAGATGCTATATAAAAACAAAACCCGTGTTCTTATTTTTGATGATAAATTCTATTTTAGAGCCCTTCTGAGATGCTGCTACGAAAAACACACAAGCGTAGCCTAAAATAAAGTATCATTATGAGTTTAGCGGGGAGGAAGCAGGCTGTGTGTGAGGTTAAAATATAAGCCAGGCTAGCTTTCTGGTTTTCCCAGTAGTGATGTATGGAAGTGAGAGCTGGACCATAAAGAAGGCTGATCACCGAAGAATTGATGCTTTTGAATTATAGTGCTGGAGGAGACTCTTGAGAGTCCCATGGACTGCAAGAAGATCAAACCTCTCCATTCTGAAGGAAATCAGCCCTGAGTGCTGACTGGAAGGACAGATCCTGAAGCTGAGGCTCCAAGACTTTGGCCACCTCATGAGAAGAGAAGACTCCCTGGAAAAGACCCTGATGTTGGGAAAGATGGAGGGCACAAGGAGGAGGGGACGATAGAGGACGAGATGGTTGGATAGTGTTCTCGAAGCTACCAGCATGAGTTTGACCAAACTGCGGGAGGCAGTGGAAGACAGGAGTGCCTGGCATGCTCTGGTCCAGGGGGTCACAAAGAGTCGGACACGACTTAATGACAACAGCTTTCTGGTCAGGTGATTGCCCGGGTGACGGGCCATTGAAGAGAACAAAGATAAGGGGCTCTGTGTGAGATGGCAACTGGGTATGGTTAGGCTCATATTATTATTATTATTATTATTATTATTATTATTATTATTATTATGCCACCCATCTGACTGGGTTGTCCCAGCCACTCTGGGAAGCTTCCAGCAAATGAAAACAGCAAACACAGTAAAACATCAAACATTAAAAACGTCCCTAAATGGGGCTGCCTTCAGATGTCTTCTAAAAGTCAGATAGTTGTCTTTTTCCTTGACATCTGATGGGAGGGCATTCCACAGGGTGGGCGCCACCACCGAGAAGGCCCTCTGCCTGATTCCCCTGGAATCTCGCGTTGCTTGGAGACTGGAAACGCTTCTTGTTTCAAAATTAATATGCAAATCTGATCAATAAACCAGTGGATTAATCAACTAACGCTTATATGATTAATCCGTGTGAAATCCTATACAGTCGTACCTTGGTTTTCGAACAGCTTAGTTCACAAACAACTTGGAACGTGAACGTCGCAAACCTGGAAGTAGGCGTTCCGGTTTGTGAGCTTTGCCCCGGAAGCCAAAAGTCCGTCGCAACTTCCGATTGGCTGCAGGAGTGTTCTGCAGCCAATCGGAAGCTGCGCCTTGGTTTCCGAATGTTTCAGAAGTTGAGCGGACTTCCGGAATGCATTCTGTTCGAAAACCAAGGTACGGCTGTACACAGTTACTCAGCCCTGTTGAACTCAATGTGGCTTACTTCTGAGTAGATATAGAGGAGAGAAATGTGAAGATTTCTATCATCAGGTGTCCCACACAGCGTCTTTAGGTGTTAGTAAGGGATTTTTGATATTTTTTTCTGGGAATAGCAGACTTCCTACCTCCACCACTCAGATTACAATTGCTTCTGAAAGCCCCCACAGTGCTAATAATAATAATAATAATACCATTTTGTCAACTGGAGTCACAAGTCTGAGAAAAACAAACCGAGGCCACCACTATCCTACCCTTCCCCAGTTGGGAACCACATTGCTTTGAGAATCTGGGCATTGATGGAAGACAGAGATATCTTTTCATTATTTTGCATTCAGCCCTGGCTGGAGACTGTCAAATCGTGGGGCAGTTGCTGAATTAAATGAAACTGATGTAGATCTGAAAGAGAAAGTTCTGCAAAGTAGAAAAAAAAAAGCTTTATTTGGGGTGGGGGAATGCTACAAAAATGGGAACATGGCAGAAGAGCTTTGATTTCCTCTTGAGTAGGGGGTTGGGGTGGGGAAATTGCTTCTTCTTCATCCAATCTGTATTTACAGCCGGAGTTCCATCTGCCAGCAGATTTTCCGCGGGTTCAGTAGGGCAGACGCTGGTGTGTTGCAGAAGCCATCTCTAGGCAAAGGAGAAGGAAATTTAAGTTAGTTCTGGGAAGGAGGTTCTGCAGGAGTCTGCAAGCACAGATATCTCTTTAATGTTCCCACCCAGACAACAGCTTCTTCCCTTTCCTTGTCTGTTCATGTCCAACCTGCTTCAGGCAGCAGAATGCCAGTAAAATGTTGCATTATCAGAAACGTTTGCTGGTAGACTCGGATGGTATTGCGGTCCCCTGTTTCCTGCAACCTATAGCCACTGTAGTTTTATTGGTCCACTTTTTCCAGCCATCACCCAGAACTAAAACTCCCTTTAGCCACATTTTCCTTTAGGAGAGGAAAGTCTTCTTCCCCTCCTCATTTTTGCCTGCGACTCCTCCCTGTTCAGTGTCATTACGATTGCAAAAACAAGGTGTATTTGTACCACCTTAAAGACTAAGGGAGGGACGCGGGTGGCGCTGTGGTCTAAACCACAGAGCCTAGGGCTTGCCGATCAGAACGTCGGCAGTTCGAATCCCCACGACGGGGTGAGCTCCCATTGCTCAGTCCCAGCTCCTGCCAACCTGGCAGTTCAAAAGCACGTCAAAGTGCAAGTAGATAAATAGGTACTGCTCCAGCGGGAAGGTAAACGGCATTTCTGTGCGTTGCTCTGGTTCGCCAGAAGCGGCTTAGTCATGCTGGCCACATGACCCAGAAGCTCAACACTGGCTCCCTCGGCCAATAAAGCGAGATGAGCGCCGCAACCACAGAGTCGTCCACGACTGGACCTAATGGTCATGCGTACCTTTTTAAAGACTAAGGGAGCTTCCAGACTGTTGCCATTTTCAGGTGAGATTCAGTTGCATACTGGCAAATTTAGGTTGCATAATTATGGATGACTGGGAGGTCTTGTGCAACAACAACAAGAAGAAGAGTTTGGATTTGATATCCCGCCTTTCACTCCCCTTCAGGAGTCTCAAAGCGGCTAACAATCTCCTTTCCCTTCCTCCCCCACAACAAACACTCTGTGAGGTGAGTGGGGCTGAGAGACTTCAGAGAAGTGTGACTGGCCCAAGGTCACCCAGCAGCTGCATGTGGAGGAGCGGAGACGTGAACCCGGTTCCCCAGATTACGAGACTACCGCTCTTAACCACTACACCACACTGGCTCTCTTCTCCACAAGATCAAATTTTTAGTGATAAGGAAAGAGATTGGGGGCGGAGGAATGCAATGGAAAGTGTGGGATAATGCTTGCTTTGGTGCATCACCTAAGATCCCTGCAAACAATTCAGAGCGAAGGCTCAAAAAAGAGCCAACATTGTCAGATTCCTTGAGAATAAATTGGGACGAAGGTTCTGTAAACAAGGATGTCTGGAAGTGCCGTTATAAATGTATTATGGCTTAAACCAGGCTAACCTGGTGCTTCTAGATCTTTTAGACCAGAGTTTCCCAAACTTGCAGTCTCCAGCTGTTTTTGGACTACAATTCCCACCATCCCTGACAACTGGTCTTGCCAGCTAGGGATGATGGGAGTTGTAGTCCAAAAACAGCTGGAGACACAAGATTTGGCAACACAGTTTTAGATACAGTGGTACCTTGGTTCTCAAACTTAATCTGTTCCAAAACCCAAACGTTCCAAAACCAGGGCACGCTTTCACATAGAAAGTAATGCGAAATGGATTAATCCGTTCCAGACTTTTAAAAACAACCCCTAAAACAGCAATTTAACATGGATTTTACTATCTAACGAGACCATGGATCCATAAAATGAAAGCAATAATCAATGTACTGCAGTCACACAATCAATCAATCAATCAATCAGTAGCTGAACTGGGTTCCACACAGTCACAAAAACAAAACAAAAAGAGCAGCAAAAACATAAACGCAAAATAAATAGCAAAAACAGACAGACCTCAGCATAACACTCAAAACGGAAGTGTGGCACTCAAAACAGAGCACGTTCAGCTTCCAAAAAATGTTCACAAACTGGAAAACTTACTTACAGGTCTTCAGTGTTTGAGTTCCAAGGCGTTTGAGACCCAAGGTACCACTGTACTGGTAACATCATTGCTACTCTGTAGGTCTCTTTGCAGTAAGATTGAACTAATCACTTTTTTCCTTGTGTAATTAGGTCCTTCTCCCTAAAACAGTGCAATGCTATTAATATTCCCCATTGCATATTTACCTGTCAGTCAGAACCTTTGCACCAGGCCACGCGAGACCCCATTCAAATCCGGATAAACCTCCTGGGCAAGGAAGCATCAGAGTCTCACAGCAATCCTTTGCTGGGGTGGCAGCACCCAGAAGTCACGGGCACATTTGTCCTTTTTAAAGCCTCCTTTTCTCAGCTTCAATATTATGCGCTGCTGAGCCACACAAGCCCATTCCGAAGCAATTAAAACCATTGCCGTTTGCGCCTTGCCGCCGCGACAAGAGTGTTTCCTAAAAGCTCCCTGGCCAAAGCTGTCTCCCTCGTGTTTTCCTCTCCCGTGTTTTCCTCTCAGGGAGTCCTTGGCGCGATCCACCTTCTCCTTCCCGGAGACGGCTTCCGGTTTCAGAAAGGGGATTCCCAGGTCACCTGCGCCAGAACCATCAGTCTTTTCAGCTGCTCAAAGGACACAAACATCACCACGTTCCAGGATCCCAGTCGCAGGAAGGAGGGTATGAAACTGAAGAGGACAGAGGCAGACAGTTAGACATGGGCTGCCCTTGGAAGACATAGGAAGAAGCTCCCATGGGCATCGTGTAGGCCAGGGGTTGGGAACCTTAGGCCTGGGGGCCAAATCCAGCCCTGCAAGTTTCTGGCTATGTGGGGCTGCCTTTGAAGGTGACCTGGAAACGGCAACTAATCCAGAATGCGGCAGCTAGACTGGTGACTGGGAGCAGCTGCCAGAACCACATAACACCGGTCTTGAAAGACCTACATTGGCTCCTAGTACATTTCCGAGCACAATTCAAAGTGTTGGTGTTGACCTTCAAAGCCCTAAACGGCCTCAAAGGCCCAGTAGACCTGAAGGAGCTTCTCCACCCCCATCGTTCAGCCCGGACACTGAGGTCCAGCTCCGAGGGCCTTCTGGTGGTACCCTCCCTGTGAGAAGTGAGGTTACAGGGAACCAGGCAGAGGGCCTTCTCGATAGTGGCGCCCGCCCTGTGGAACACCCGCCCATCAAATGCCAGACAGACAACCGATTATACAACCTTCAGTAGATGTCTGACTGCAGTCCTGAATAGGGAATTTTTGTGTGTGTGATGTTCTATTGTGTTTTTACTGTTTTATGTTGGGAGCCACCCATAGTGGCTAGGACAACCCAGTCAGATGGGCATAATAATAATAATAATTGTCTTTTTAGTTAATTGCTGCATTTTGAAACTTTGCTTTGTGATTTGATTCTGTTTTAATATATTTTTTTTAATTGTACACTGCTTTGAGGCCAATTTAAAAGGTGGCATAAAAATGCGTTTAAGATAAGGAAACTGATACCAAAAAAGCATAGATGATGGCAATAATAATAATAATAATAATAATAATAATAAATTGTATTATTTATACCCCGCTCATCTGGCTGGGTTTCCGCAGCCGCTCTGGGTGACTCCCAACAGAATATTTAAAACATTAAAAACTTCCCTAAACAGGGCTGCCTTCAGATGTCTTCTAAAAGCCAGATAGTTGTTTATTTCCTTGACATCTGATGGGAGGGCGTTCCACGGGGAGGGAGCCACTACCGAGAAGGCCCTCTGCCTGGTAGTAAACTGCTCTGGGCTCTTTGGGTATAGGGTGGTATACAGATTTAATTACTAATAAAAAGAACAGAAGGGGATGTTTAGGATGTTATTGCTTACCCTTTGTAAAAAGCCGTCGGACCCTCTTTCACCACCATGGTGAACATACAGTTCAGAGCGTTCTTGTACTGTCCTGGGATGGAGTTCATGTATCTCGTTTTCACCACATCCACGGGAGATGCCACGATGGTGGCGCAGAATCCGGCTCCGAAGGCGGCGACAAAATGGCAGGGGAAATTGTCTGTTGGTGGCAAGGGATGGACACGAGATGGTTCAGGTTTGGGAAAGCCCCCAAACTGGGAGCTTCCTTCCCTTAGAAAGCCGCTCCAGAAGCTACCTTTTGAGGGTTGGCCGCCAAGGCCAAAGGCTGGGTGAAAGATCTAGGCTTGTGAGGTAGTTTGGTGCAGCGGTTATAGTGTCTGATGAAGGACACGGGGAGATTTGGGTTCAAATCCCACCCAGCAGCCATGACATACACTGGGTAACCCTGAGCTTCTCTCTCTCTCAGTCTAATTTGCCACACATCATAAAAGAGGTGCACCATGCATGGGCAGAGGTGAGAAACAGGAACTGCAAATGCTAATTTATATGTCTGGATAATAGAATCATATAACAGATTACTGCAGATGGTGACGGCAGTCACGAAATTAAAAGACGCCTGCTTCTTGGGAGAAAAGCAATGACAAACCTTATTGTTGTTTAGTCATTTAGTCATGTCCGTCTCTTCGTGACTCCCTGGACCAGAGCACGCCAGGCACCCCTGTCTTCCACTGCCTCCTGCAGCTTGGTCAGACTCATGTTTGTCGCTTCAAGAACACTGTCCAACCATCTCGTCCTCTGTCGTCCCCTTCTCCTTGTGCCCTCCATCTTTCCCAACATCAGGGTCTTTTCCAGGGAGTCTTCTCTTCTCATGAGGTGGCCAAAGTCTTGGAGCCTCAGCTTCAGGATCTGTCCTTCCAGTGAGCACTCAGGGCTGATTTCCTTAGGAATGGATCGGTTTGATCTTCATGCAGTCCATGGGACTCTCAAGAGTCTCCTCCAGCACCATAATTCAAAAGCATCCATTCTTTGGCGATCAGCCTTCTTTATGGTCCAGCTCTCACTTCCATACATCACTACTGGGAAAACCAGAGCTTTAAGTATATGGACCTTTGTTGGCAAGGTGATGTCTCTGACAAACCAAGACAGCATCTTAAAAAGCAGAGACATCACCTTGCTGACAAAGGTCCCTGATGCTGGGAAAGATGGAGGACACAGGGAGAAGGGGACGACAGAGGACGAGATGGTTGGACAGTGTTCTCAAAGCTACCAGCATGAGTTTGACCAAACTGCGGGAGGCAGTGGGAAACAGGAGTGCCTGGCGTGCTCTGGTCCAGGGGGTCACGAAGAGTCAGACATGACTAAACGACTAAACAACAACAATAGAATCATAGAATCGTTGGGTTGGACAGAACCCTGGAGGTCATCTAATCCTATCCCCTGCAATGCTATCTTTCGCCCAATGTGGTTCTCGAACCCAGACAGCGTCACTGAGGGTCAGAGATGAGAGCTTTAGGCCGGCAACATCTGTTGGGTTGGGAACAGGTTCCCCATCTCTGACTTAGGTGCTCCTTTAGTGTGACGCAGCCAGTCCTCTTTTCCACCAGTTGCCAGCCAAGAAAATGCTGGGAAGCTCAAAACGTGTCTGAGAGCGATGGCCAACCCCTGTTGCTCATGCCTTGCACTCGGGATTCTGCGATAGACTGCTCTTGGATATGGAGGTTTCATTAAGCTAACGGAGGTAACGTGCTGACAGCTTGTATGGCGGTGTGGCTGCGAAAAATGAGCCGCCAAACTGCTGGGCTATATGCCGAAATGGAAAATTAACTGCGAGACTTAGGAACCAAGAAGATAAGGACTTTAAAAAAAGAATGGGGAAATTTTATAACATACCTAAGGGATTATTGGAAGTAGATCAAAACGTTATCTGGACTCTAAGAATCACTTGTAAAGCAGTTTATAGTTAAGTTAGGTAAAGGGACCCCTGACCATTAGGTCCAGTCGTGACCAACTCTGGGGTTGTGGCGCTCATTTCGCTTTATTGGCCGAGGGAGCTGGCGTACAGCTTCCGGATCATGTGGCCAGCATGACTAAGCTGCTTCTGGCGAACCAGAGCAGTGCACGGAAAGGCCGTTTACCTTCCCGCCGTAGAGGTACCGATTTATCTACTTGCACTTTGACGTGCTTTCGAACTGCTAGGTTGGCAGGAGCTGGGACCGAGCAACGGGAGCTCACCCTGTCACGGGGATTCGAACCGCCAACCTTCTGAACGGCAAGTCCTAGGCTCTGTGGTGTAACCCACAGTGCCACCTGCGTCCCATTGTTAAGTTAGATAAATGGAAATTGTGGAGAATGTATTGATATGTAGTTTATTATTATTATTATTATTATTAGTAGTAGTAGTAGTAGTAGTAATAATAATAATAGAAGGATCCTTGAAAGGGAAGGGGAAGTCATGAGATCCAGAGAATCTCATGAAATGAGTATATAAATGTTGTTGATGTAAAGTTGTATCTGTAAAAACCAATAAAAATATTTCAGGGGGGAAAGGAGAGAGACTGAGCCGCCATTTTGAATCCTGCCTCCTTCATTGGCTGGACATGCCATAATCTTTAAGACCACAAGTTAGGTAACTGGAGCAGACCTAGATTTGAGGCCTAGATTTCCAGCATCTGGGGAGAGGAGGTCTCCTTACCTGTCATCAGCCGATATCTCAGCAGCGTTTCCTTGATGAGGTCGTAGGTTACCATCTCCCCGCAGTTCACGATAGAGTTTCGGATGATGTTTGGCAGGGTCCCTGTAGTGGGCGGAAGCAAAGGGTTGGTGTGTGTGTAGAGATTTTGGATTGTGATCTCCTGACTGGATCCCAGGAGCTGACCAGGAGGTCTCGGTGGCTAGAATTACCTGTTTCCACGACTGTAGTTCAATAAATGTTCTTGCTGTTATCGCTGCATCTTGCCTTGTGGAAACCCACCTACACTTCAGAGAGATTTTTAGGCTCTGATTTTAAAATCACTTGAACCGATTACAAGTTTGCATTTTCATATTGCGGCATCTGACACCCGCACCCTGCGACCTTAGGGTGAGAGGCGGGTAGGAAATAAAATTACCGTATTTTTCGCTCTATAAGACGCACCAGACCACAAGACGCACCTAGTCTTTGGAGGAAGAAAACAAGAAGAAAAAAAACATTCTGAACCCCAGAAGCCAGAACAGCAAGAGGGATCGCTGCGCAGCGAAAGCAGCGATCCCTCTTGCTGTTCTGGCTTCTGGGATAGCTGTGCAGCCTGCATTCGCTCCATAAGACGCACACACATTTCCCCTTACTTTTTAGGAGGGAAAAAGTGAGTCTTATAGAGCAAAAAATACGGTAATAAATAGGACAATCATAATAAATATCATGCAAAAAGGGAATGAATGGCGGAAGACAACGCACCTTTCCAGAGTCCTCGGACCCCTTCCTCCCTGGCGATGGTCCTGTAGGCGTCCACAGTCCCATTGTACTTCTTTGGTCCACCCAGCAACCTGATGTGCGCTTGGAAGCGGACCTTGACCACATCGGTGGGCTGGGCGCAGGTGACGGCCATGGCTCCGGTGGTGCAACCGGCGAGTAACCGGGTGGGGATGCTGGCGCCTGAGAGAGAGAGAAAGAGGCGGAAGATAAAGTCCCTACCAGAGAAGAAGGGGAAATCAAGTTGATGAACTATGCCGAAATGGCAAAACTGACTCGAAAGCTCAGGAACCAGGAAGACCAAAACTTTAATAAGGAATGGGGGGAAATATATATACAATTTACCTTAAAGACCATTGTAAGCAGCTGAAAACATGGACAGGACTATAACACCACTTGTAACGTAACGAGAAGTACGGTATAAGGGAGTTGATTTGTTTTTTTGGGGGGTAATTATTGAAAAAAGATGCAATAGAAAAGGTTTAACCTCAGAACCTATGGGGGGGAAGTCCAGAGATTTGGAGGAATCTTTAAACTGTGGCTATGTTGTGGTGCGATTATAATTTTAAATATGTAAAACCAAACAAAACTAATTTTTAAAAAGAGAGTGAGAGAGCGAGGCAGACAGAGAGACAGAGGCTGTTTTTGTCATTATAATGGATTGCTATCCTTGTTCCATCTCTTCCCCCAGTTATACAATATGGGCTGTGTTCACAAGGCAGTTTATCTCATTTCCCCGATGATGTTTCCCTAGCTGTTAACTGCCACGTTTATTCTATTTATTTGTTATCCTTGTTTATTCTACCTCCCATCCCACCTTTTTTACTCCAACAGGATCATTCCCATCCCAGAATAATACCTTGTCTTGCCCTGCTGGGCTTCGTCAGCCGTGCATACTCTAAATAATACAGATAAACACAATATATGGTATGTAGATCCATTGTTCAATATGTGTGTTATGTGCTTTATTTCCTAATTTGTTTAAAAAAATACATTATTATGTTTATCTGTATTATTTAGAGTATGCACAGCTGATGAAGGCCGGCAGGGCGAAATGAGGTATTATTCCGGGAACCCTTGTCTTAAGTTCTTTTGTCTGATACCTGCATACAGCTATACTTTGCAAAGGCAGATGTGGAACATTACAAGGAACAAGTTCATTTTCTGCAGGTACTGTTTCTTAAAGTTGTCGCCTCTGACACTTGTATTCGTAAAGACATATGTGGAACACACAAAAAAAGCTTCCATTTGGACATTACGTATATAAGAACTGATCTATTTGTATTTCCTGTTCAAAATGTTGGTCTTTAGTTGCTTCTGCTTAATTTGATAATGTGAAAAGAGGTATGTTTATATGATGTATAAATAATTCATATAGTTAAACACAGCTTGTTGCATTGTGGGTATATTTGTTAGTTGAATTTACATAACTATAGGTTTGATAAAATAAAAAAAATCCTTCCAGTAGCACCTTTAAGACCAACTAAGTTAGTTCTTGGTATGAGCTTTCGTGTGCAAGCACACTTCTTCAGATACACTGAAACAGAAGTTGCCAGATCCTTCTATATAGTGAGAAGGTGGGGAGGGGTATTACTCAGAAGGGTGGTGGGAATGGGAGATTGGCAGATAGCTGAGATGAGCCTGCTGACGACTCTTAACGACTGTAATAGGTCTTACAGGAAAAGGCAAGGGGTGAGAAGGTGAGAAATGGCTTAGTCATGTATAATGGGATAAGAATCCAGTGTCTTTGTTCAAACCAGGTCTCTCCATGGTTTTAAGTTTGGTAATGAGTTGCAATTCAGCAGCTTCTCTTTCCAGTCTATTTCTGAAATTCCTTTGTAGTAAAACAGCTACTTTGAGATCTTGTATAGAATGTCCTGGGAGATTGAAGTGTTCTCCTACTGGTTTCTCTGTTTTGTGATTCTTGATGTCAGATTTATGTCCATTTATTCTTTGGCGTAAGGTTTGGCCTGTTTGTCCAATATAGAGAGCTGAAGGACACTGTTGGCATTTGATGCCATACACAATGTTAGATGATGAGCAATTGAATAGTCCCGAGATGGTATGTGTGATGTTGTTGGGGCCAGTAATGGTGTTGTCCGGGTGTATGTGGCAGCAAAGTTGGCATCTGGGTTTATTGCAGGCTCTGGTGCCAGTGTCCGTGTTAAGTCTGGTTGTAGTATTATTGTGGGTTTGATAGTGGATTTTATAGGTTTGATAGTGTAGCGTAGGATGACAGGCCGATGTTCTGTCAATGGGATAGCTCATGATGATGATGATGATGATGATGATGATGATAATAATTTATTATTTGTACCCCGCCCATCTGGCTGGGTTTCCTCAGCCACTCTGGGCGGCTTCCAACAGAACACTAAAATACAATAACCTATTAAACATTAAAAGCTTCCCTAAACAGGGCTGCCTTCAGATGTCTTCTAAAAGTCAGGTAGTTGTTTTTCTCTTTGACATCTGATGGGAGGGCGTTTCACAGGGTGGGTGCCACTACCGAGAAGGCCCTCTGCCTGGTTCCCTGTAACTTGGCTTCTCGCAGTGAGGGAACTGCCAGAAGGCCCTCGGTGTTGGACCTCAGTGTCCGGGCAGAACGATGGGGGTGGAGACGCTTGGAAGCCCGCTGTGTTTCCGAACGAGACCCCCGCCAGAGCTTGGGGCCTCCAGAGGCAGCAGAGAACTTACTGTCTGAGCCCTTGGGGGTGTAGAACTGCTTCACCGAGTCGTACAGGCCGATCCGGATGGATGCAAAGCTCATCTGGCGCTGGAGGCCGGCCACCAAGCCGTTGTAGAGACTCTTCGGCCCCTCCGTCTTCACCATGGTAGTGATGGTGCCCAACACCCCTTTGTACTTCTTCGCTGTCCTGGAAGCCTTGCATTCCCCCTGGATCTGAAAGGAGAAGTGGACGAGAAATCGAACACTCATCACACGGCACAGCTCCGTTTTGTAGCAGACTGAGTCTGCATTGAGCAAGTAAAATCCTCAATGGTACACTGGGCAGTAGATATTGGTCAAAATCCAGTGGTACCTCGGGTTACATACGCTTCAGGTTACAGACTCTGCTAACCCAGAAATAGTACCTTGGGTTAAGAACTTTGCTTCAGGATGAGAACAGAAATCATGCTCCGGCGGTGCAGCAGCAGCAGCAGGAGGCCCCATTAGCTAAAGTGGTGCTTCAGGTTAAGAACAGTTTTAGGTTAAGAACAGACCTCCAGAATGAATTAAGTACTTAACCGGAGGTACCGATGTATAGTCATGGAAGAAAACCGGGTCAAACACATGTTGGAAATGTGAAGAAAAATAAGGGACTTTTTAGCATATGTGGTGGGAATGTACAGAAGTTAAAAATTTTTGGGAAATGATATATAATGAATTGAAAAAAAATGTTTAAAATGACATTTGTAAAGAAACCAGAAGCATTTCTGTTAGGGATTGTAGGACAAGACCTGCTAAGAAAAACAAAGAACTTATTTATGTATGCTACAACAGCGGCAAGTGTCTTGATAGCAGAAGGATGGAAGAATGAGGAAATCCCAATGAAAGAACAGTGGCAAGAAAAATTGATGAGCTACGCAGAGCTGCCTAAATTGACATACAAATTGCGGGACAAGGACAACTGTGACTTTAAGGAAGAATGGGAGCTTTTTACAATTTATCTAAAAAGACAACATAACAAATTGGATTCCTTGGCAGGTTTTAAATAAAAATACACAAATTTATTGGTTGATAACATGGTAGATAGACAATGTAAGGATATGTATAATTTTATAACATGCAGAGAATAATATGTGCTGAGAAATCAGAGAGAGGAGCTAAGGGAAGGAGGGTTTGAAGTGGGGGTGGGAAAAAAGGGCAAAAATAATGAATATGATATATTTTGATAATTTGTTATGTTGAAATTGTTAATAAAAACTTTTTAAAAAATATAGACATGAAAGCATGGGAACGATTGTGGAATATGGATATAAAATTTACAGCATGCTATGGTCTAAGAGAAAATTACATGAAAATTATCGTCGGTATCTAACACCAAGTAAACTGGCAAAAACGTATAAATCTAAATCAAACAAGAGTTGGAAATGTAAAGAGAAAGAAGGTTCTTTTTGTGGGATGTAAACACAGGAGCAGTCAATGACAACATTCCTAGAGTGTACATGTTAGAACATGGGGAGGGATGTCTGTCCAGCAAGCAGGTAAACTTCCTGGGGACGGACTTCCTCCGCATGTGACCAGAGGTGGGTGTGGCCTCACCTGTGCAGGTAATGACAAAAGCACAGGGCAGGCAGCCATCTCTCTCTCTCTGCCATTTTCCTTTGATGAAGCAACATCTAAGGATGCTCTCTTGGCTGCCAGCCAAGAGAGGAGGAAAGGACTATCTTGCTACAAGATAGATTCTGAATGTATGTAACCTTTTTAAGCTGTCTGCCTTCTGGGATCATATTGTGAACAGAACGTGAGTAAACTCTTTTATACTTTTATAAAGACTGTGTCGTGTCTTGTATTTTAAGAGGGAACAAAAGGGGAAATTACCAGAGTAATTATTATAGAGGTTCTAGTGAACCTGTGCACACGTTACCGTTGCGAACTTAAAGGGGAATGTCTATAAACTCTGCTGATATTTTGGGAACTTGTTAGCACAAGTTGGATAAGGATATAATTAGTCAATATATCCTCTCCTGCACCCCAGAACATTCCCACACTTTTTATCATATGTGGTGGTC